>NC_090932.1:910535905-911791530 GCF_040938575.1 Ambystoma mexicanum
TTGCTGATGTTCGTTGTACTCCCTGTTTTAGAGACTTGTTAACAAAACGGACTCACTTTGCCAAACTATTTGAGTCATCTTGATTTTTGATGTATGAATGAACTCTGTATCACCTTCCATCTCCAGGGTATTGCTACTCATCTTAAAGGGCTGTCTGAGAGAACACCCAGCTCACTTGGTAGCGAGGGGAGGATGGTTTGATAAGATAACCATCAGCCGTCGACATAAGTAAACTTTAGAGTCTCGGCAATATCGCACAACGTTTACCATTCGGCTGACAGGACTTGAAGCTCCCTGTAGATAGTTGTTAGTATAACTCACAAAATATCCTTGCAGGGAGGGTTTGACAGGACCCCCACTTTGAATAGGAACCCCTCCCACATCTACGAGTAGCGGATCGGAAAGGAGCTTGAGGAGGCGGTAACGAAGGCAGTGATCCTGAGGGTCTGAAGAAGAAAACATGCAAATGGTGATTAAATAGACTAAAGAGTGTGGCAAAGTCATGTATGCATAGCAAATAAAGGAGAGTAATGGAGGGAGGTGGGATAAAATAGAACAGAAGGGTAAGAGTGTAATATATATGTACATGGGGAATGAGATATTGACTTGAGTGTACCGAGCAATATAACAAAATATAATCATGAGTGAGGCCACGATAAGAGGATACGCTCTGTTCCTTAACTTTAAAGAGCGTTAGCAGAAACCTAATCTAGAGTCCCACAAGTGGAACACATAGGATTCGGGACTGGTTAAAGACAGCCAAGAAAGAGATAGGTTTACGTTCCGTGAGGGGCATTTTATTAGAGGGCAAAACGAGTCTTAATGGATAGATTGTAAAAAATTCATATGACCGGTCAAATCTGTCTGTTTTACGTGATTTTTTTAAGGTATGATGACGTCGTAGTTGAAGAAAAAATTGTATGATAGAGAAGCGCAAAGTTGAGAAAAAGGAAATTGGTTGTTTTAAATTATATTCTGATGGTTGTTTTTTTAGCAAGATTAAAGTACGTTTGTGTTTGATGGGATTGAAGCTTACAATGATTGGTGCTCGCTCATATTGTATTATTTTCTTGAGAAACAATTTTAAAATCTGTGATTAAAAATAAATGAGTGCCAAACAAGTTAAAAATAGACGAATAAAGAATGGAGGATGTCACTCCACTAGTGCAACTCTGCAAACAGCTGCCGAAACATGCACCTAAACTTAGACAGTACAGTGCAAAATGGGTTAAAGGAACCGCAGCCAAAATGTTTATGCCGTGGCGGCAAGGCAGATCATTATTGAAGGCAGTCCTGCAGTATATGATGACATATTTGCATGCAGCATACACGGGGGAAAAGCTAGAAAAGGGCCTTGAGAGCCTAGAGCTTTGGAAAATGTACCAACAAGAGAAGAGGAGGAGCCTCCTTTAGATTGGATATTCAATGTATGCAAAGAGGGGGGTGATGAGCCTTCTGCTCCGCCTGCCCCAGTTGAAATAGAAGACGAAATTAAGAAAGACAAGGGATTATACCCATTAAGGGAACTTAAAGCAGTGGCAGGATATAGCAATCCATCATCTGAGTCACCTATGCAAAATAGTGACGAGGGCGCAGAGAAAAATATTGAGAAAGATGTAACCTCAAAAGTCCCGAGGGACAAGGGGAGATGCGATAAGGTGAGAAGTGACCGAGCAAGCACATCTCTAGATATAGGAAGAGAAATAAAGAGATGTAGAGGAGAAGGAGATAAAACTGATGAGATAGCGCTCTTACAGAACGAATGGATGGGAGGTCAGATTTTACTTAAACTCAATGGTAAAGGCATCGAGCATGTAAGACAAAGGGGAGATCAAGACAATCAAGACAAAAAGGACAAGAAAAGAGAAGAACGATTGAAAGATGAAGGAGCGAGAAGAAAAGATAGACAGAGGCGAGAGCAGCTATACCAAGATTAACAAACTAAAAACAAGAAAGAGCAGAAGAGCAAAAAAAGCGTGACAATAGACAAAGAACAGCTGATGAGCAGGAGAGGTGAGAAAGAAAAAGAATAGAAGAGTAAGAGCAAAAGATAAGAGAAAAAAGAATAAAGAGACGAAAGGATGAAGCGATACGAAGGGCAAATGAAAGAAGGGATATGAAAAAGAAAGAAGAAGACAGAGTGAGAAAGGAAGTGAGAAAGCACAGAGAATTCGATGAGGATATGGAAGGTAAAAGAAGGCAGAGAGCACACAATCTCGATTATTTGTGGAGGTTAGTAAGAAATCCTGATCCACAGGCACATCTGGAGCAAATCTAGAAGACGACATTTTCTCAAGGAGAATTGGGGAAGTGATCGATAAAGTATACCATGACATGAGAGCTCAGAAGGAGGTTCAGGGGAAGGGAAAAAATGACTGTCTCGAGAGCACTCAGTTGTATGACACGGAGGAAGTCTCATGCAGCACAAGACAAAAGAAGCTGTCTTTAGACAGACTGACACTGAATAGAAATGAAGAAGAGAGAAGTTTCACTGGTTGGGCACAGAAAATGTCAGACGAAGAGAGGGAAACCTTCCAGGGGGAAGAGAGATGACATCCTGAGGGATGTTCTCCTATGTGTCTCAGGCATCAAAGCCATTGACAAAGTCAGACCAACCTAGGGGGCAACCCCACGGTGAGAGTGTGGTGTCTCCACCTTATGTAAGCAGGTTAAGATCATTGCCAGGTAGACAGGGATGTGGGAATATCACCCCGGCAATGGATAGAGAAATGATGAGATATGAGAATGAGGTTGGAGCCTCACAGTTTCCCTTGCTAGAAAAAGGAGGAACAAGGCCACAGTATATACCATGGCCCCAAATGGATGGAGACAATCTAAGGTGCAAACTCCTGAGCTTAACTTCTGGTGCTGGGAAATGGATGCATGAATTAGAAAAGATGACGGGAGGAAATACATTGGCTATAGGGGACATCGCCATCTAATCACCATACTTGGTGAGAGAGTTGACGATGTATGGACACAAGCAGGGTACCCTGGTGTTACTACAGTCAACAATGCGCATGATAGACCACCATTTAATAACTGTAGGGCAGTGCTTTGGAAAGCGCTTTGAAAACTATATCCAAACATGTCCGATATGGGAGCTATAATGACAAAAAAAATGAAGGAACGAGAGGATCCGTTAGTTTACATTCAAAATTTTCAGGAATCTTGGGCTTTGGAAATTTGTGAATCTTGGGGGAAACCTATACCTGTGTTCTATCATATATTATGCCAAGAGCTGCCAGAGCAAGTACAGAAGCAGCTAAAGAAATTAGTGGGTATAGAAGCTAAACCATGGTAGGAACTCCAGCTGACCATTGCACATTACTGCAGACTCTTGCAGGAAAAGAATCGCAAAAAAGATGATACTCGGAAAGGTGAGGAAGCAAAGTTGGTACAGAAAGAACTGTCCAATACGCCATTGAATGGGTGATTTTAACTAGCGTAGACGGATCAAATTCACAGCAGACAATGAACATGCCACAGGTGAATAACCAAAGACAGCTCAACCAAATCAATAGTGGATATGCTCCATGAGGAATGGGATTTCGAGGAAGAGGTTGGCAAGGTAATCAAGGGAATTGGCAGAATAATCAAGGTGGGTTTCAGAACATGAAAAACAGCAATCAGAGTATGCAAAATGGTCAGATGGGGAGACCACTGCCTATATGTTGGACATTTGGAATGACAGGACATTTCCATCGTACAAGTAGAAGTCAAGGGATGGTGCAAAATGGGCAGTTTTCAAGAGGGGGGATGTCAAATCCACCTCCATATTTGCATCAGAATAGAGATGGATTTGCGCAAAATCAAACAGTGCACCAGCAAGCGCTGAGAGTGCAACAAGGCTTGCAACCACAGCAGATAGCAGGTAACCCACTGCAAGGACAGTCGCAGCAATTCCCTATGCAGCTTCAGCAAAACACAAACATAGGGCAAGTATCGAATCCTAGAATAGGGAGTGTCATTGTTGATGGAGGGAATCCTTTTACAAATAATGGGATGAGGCTGTACCCGCAATAGGACAGCTCACTGGGATACCTGATGTGTTCCATACTATCTGAGACACCAACCCCTAATGAGGAACCAAGGGTAGATGTCAGTATAGGAGGCAAAAATAACAATTTTTTGTTCTTAGTGGATATGCGTGAAAAACGCTCTCATGTATACGAGAGGGTACATTTTCAATGTCTGGCAATGCCATGAACACTCAGGGATTCACAGGAGCAACAAGCAGAGTTCCTTTTACCAAAGAATGACCAGTCTCTATAGGGGAATGTTACATGAGGGTGCCACTTCTTTATTTGAGGCAAACACCTGTCAATATATTAGGGCAAGATTTGATGACTAAGTTAAATATGATGATCTTGTTTACCGACGAAGGCATAATGTGCTCAAACAAGGAATGCATTATTTAATTGTGTGTGAAATTATCATGGCAGTCGCAGGAAGGATGGCTATGTGTCATGATCCATGCCCCTGACCCCTTCAGGTATAACAGCCCCCTGCCCTGGCAGCAGTGGGGATAAGGCCCTACACACTGGCCTCAAGGGCCTTAAAACTCCATCAAAAACATACATGGAGTCAGTCCTGGTACCTTTGGCGCCAGGCTCATTATCAGGAATAAAGCAATACCAGTTTTGGACCTTAATCCAACATGGAGGCCTATTACACAGTTCAGTTCTTTAGAACCAAGACATGCGGTCTAGTGTTTTGGGTGTGGCTGGGCCTGGAACTACTTGGCCTGGAACTACTTTACCTGGGCTATTTAAACCACACCCAAACAGCAGAACACGCTTTGCGTTTTCTGCACTCCTGCAGCGTAACGCTCACCTTGTCCAGCTCCTGGCCATCTGCTTCTCCAGCGGCCCGATCTTGAAGCCATAGATATGGATTCCATTAATAACCTGGAATAAAAAGAACAGCATTAGCGAGCAAAAACACTTACCTGTGAAGTAACCGGTCTTGAATCCATCCTGCGCTTCGCTTACCACGTCCATCTCCGGAGTTTGCCGCAACCTGCAAAGGTAAAGAAACAAGGACAGCATTAATAACAATTCTTACCTGGGCAAGCAGCAAGTCCTGGCACCACCCCGCGCTTCTCTTACCTCACCCATCTCTGGGTTTCACTGCAACCTGCAAGGGAGAAGGAACAAGAAGCAAGGGGGTACTGGGCAAATGAGCCAAGTGGGACACTGCGCTTGCAAATGAGTGTAAGGGGAGGCAGCAGGTGGCTGGAAGTTGTGGGTATGTTGTCCAAGTACACCACTGTAAGATTAAAGTTGAATAAAGAGTGTTTCCAGTCTCGCTGCGCCAGCACAAAATGAATTGGACACTGCTTAAGTTGCAGATTTATTGGAATGAACGTCATACAGCCTGACACGTGTTTCTGGCAGTCCTTGCTCTTCCTCTGAGGCTAGTACATAAAATTAAAATAAAGTTACATGGAAACAACCATATTGTTGATTAAATTAAAAAAGTTAAAGTATTTGTAATGAACAGAAAGGATATAAGCAAAAAAATAGATAAAAAAGGAATATTTTTTAGTTTAAGTGAATCATTTAGAGATGAAGCAAATGATATATACAATCATAATGTCAACAGGGGCAGTGTGGTCGGTATGTCAACCCAATTAGGGATGGATTCCAAATTGGTAGCACAATTTAGGTAAAGACACATTACGTTCAGCCAACATTTGGAGGATAAATCAAGTAAAACAGTTTTCATAAACCACGTACATGTGTGCGCATTGTGAACATGGATTGGTATTAGCACAGAAACGTTTGTAAATTTGAAAATGATACCGACCGTGTAACATAGTAGTTTCAAACTGAGCCAGGAGGCCCGTGCGTGCGGTGGATACAAAGTTGAAAAAGAGGGATAATATAAAGGGGAGGGAAATTAAAAGGGAGAGGAGGACAAGGGAAAAAGACAAACCGGGAATAAACCGTTAGTCACATAGTTACAATGTGAATGCTCAAAATTATTATGTGCTTGTATTATACATGGAGATGCACTGATGTATAGTAAATTAAATTGAAATACCTTGGATTGGTTGTATTCTGGTGCATGAGATCATGCGTGCTTGAATTGTACTGTAAGGTACAATATTGCATTAGAAAGTGTTCTTTTGCCAATGATCGTAACAAATCACAGCATGAAATTGCTTAAAAATCACAATTTCAAGGGTTGGCACAAATTATAAGCATACCTGATTATATATCCTCGCAATTGCGGAACGTAACTAGTTAAGTATCCTACTGGAGATGTAACATAGATTGTGTTTTGAAAGAGTGTTCTGGCGAAGCAGAACCATGAGGGAAAAAGAAGTAAACAAATACATTTAGACGCTAGAGCACTGGCCGCTTATCTACTGTCACTATAATGAGTTAATTGTAGCGTGCGGCGATGCATTGGAGGGGATTCAAGGGACCGGGGAGATTTACTTACCCTGGTGGTCCACAACAAACGTGTCTGTTCCCCACGCATGCGCCGTGCAACCTGTTGCGTTTTAAAAGTGATTGAAATTGTTCAGGGCTTGATGGCCGACCGCAGCTATTCTCGGATCGGCCATCTTGGAAGGTGTTCATTCACCATTAAGAAATTGGGAAGGAGCATAGCGAACACATCGCGCTAAGTTGTAATCATTTGAAAAACATGCCTTGCATGCAAACTAGTGTGTTGTACATAGTTGGCGAATGAGGAAACCTAATTTAGGTCAATTGTACAAATTATTGGGTAAAGCAAAATAGCATCCTAAAATTGTCTAATAAAACGTGTATACCTCACCGCTCCAATTAGTAATACATAGTAGAACAAGTTAAATGACTAACAATATCATGTCTATTGCTAAATTAAGCAAGTAACCAGTTTGTAAAGCTAATGTTGTGTATTTATCATGTGACAGAAAAAGAGTGGACTAGCTCTTAGTATATTTGATGGTTTGTAAAAATCCTGTTTTGAGGGGGTTTGGATGTCTAATTCTCATTGCCTTCTCATCCAATATGTACCAGGAATTTATCAGTCGCATATAGCTTCTAGCTGTGTGCGTATTAGCGCGAACATAAACAAAGGCACAGATACAGTTGTATACATACTCAATGGAATGAAAGATAACAGAGAAGGTATTTAAAGAGGCAAAAAATTAAGAATCTGTGCTGTGCAGTGTTAATAAATTATAAGAACACAGCAAGTTCATGGTCCGTATTCAGACCAACAAAAACTGTTCTATATTCGCATATGAGTCTTGCTTCCAATCGACGGAGTATCAGAGTTAAGTTGCCACCTCTCGGCGGCAATGTCACTTTTGCGAGGCCAACAAATCTGGTATTTTGTTTGAGACCAAGTTGATGAAATTTCTGCCAATGCGAGGCCAGTGGAAATTTGCCATCTTGGCTCGCAATGGTCGACAAACGTTCCCAGATTTGGGTCTTAAGAGGCCTAATCGTACTACCTATGTATTTCTTTCCACATACACAGATAATACAATAAACCGTATATTTGGTATTGCAGTTGATAAACTACTCAATCCGATGTGTTTGTCCAGGACTGAACAGTAAATTGTTGGTTTCCAGTGCATATGGACACATGGAGTAGCTACTATATTTATGGAAACCTTTGAATTTATCTTGGTTGAGCCAGGTTGATTTACAATCTGGATTAGGCATGAATGATGGGCTGAGTAAGTTTTTCAGAGTATTTCCTTTACTGAAAGTAAAGTTGGGGAAATGATCAATCCAGTTGCTGATGTCCGTATCCAAATGCAATAAGTGCCAATGTCTCTTCATAATAGCATAGAGTACGATACTGTCCGAATTGTATCTGGTTATCAGTCGAATCTTGTCTGGGCCTTGTCTGGAGTTTGCTTGATTGGGACGTAGTAAGGTTTCTCGCTCTTAAGTGCTGACTTCATGGGCTGTGGCAGCAATTTTAGTTGGGTTGTAGCCTCTTTGAAGAAATCTAGTTTGAATTAGTTTTCTTTCAAGGTTGTATTCCTGCAATGATGAGCAATTCCGTTGTGCTCAAATTAATTCTCCCTTCGGGATATTTGAAATGACATGTTTTTTATGGCAACTTTCTGCGTGTAAGATTGAATTCACTGAGGTGAATTCAGGAGGAGGAACAAGGTCAGCATTAACAAAGCACTTACCTGGGCAAGCAGCGCTTCAATCGCTCATCACTCCGGAACATCACTGCAACCTGTAGAAAGAAGGGAAGAGAACACATGTTAGCAATTAACACCAATAAATAGCTCAGCACTCCGCGCATCAATAACTCACCGTGGTCTTTGCCATCGGCGCAGCAACTTCGAGATTGCAACCATCCCTGTGAAAACAAAAAGAGACATTGTTAGGGAACAGCGTAGTGGAGCAAGACGTTGAGAAGACAGAGAAAACAGAAGGAAACAAAAAAGAGACAGAATAAAGACGGAAAAGACATTATAACTCACCTGGAAGACAGCAAGCAGAGTCGGAGTCAAAGCTGGTCTGGACCCGTCATAAGGGCTCACGGACCAGTGAGGCAACTAGGTCCACGGAACGCCTGCACCAACCACGTGCCCCTGCACACAGACGCAGGATGGATAGTTCAACGCACAAAAACCTAAGGTGAGCAATAACCCCAAGGGAGGGGATTTGGGCCAGAGGGAGGTGGAGTCCACCCATCACAGAACCAGTATCTTAACCCTCCATTCTCCTGTTCTAGGCGCTACCCAATGTCTGGCACATAACCAAGCAGAGAGGGGTCCGGGATAGCGCTTAGATGGCTGTGATGATGAGGGCAGACAATGGTGTGCAGTAATCGCCATTGGAGAAGGTTACAGATTGACTGACGTCACTGACGAGGATCTATTTGAAGATCATCCATCTGACAATGAAGTAATATTTGAAATGAACATTACTTATTGGGTGAGAGCAATTAAAAGAGAAGTTCCTCAAAGAATGATGTTAGCACAAAAGCGTCCTAAATATTTGGATGAAGACATGGTGAAAGTGTTAGTTTCATTATGTACCACTGGCTCCTATGACGTAGGTCTACTAAAGGGGGTTGGGGAAGTGAAGATTAAATTAAAACCAGGAGCAATTTTACCTCAAGCACGACAGTATCCCATTTTTTGAGAGGCATATGAAGGAATTTACAAGACGATTTCCACCATGATGGGCCAGGGTATCTTAGTGACGTCAGAGTCACCATGTAATACGTCAGTGTACCGTGTGAAGGGGGGGTCGTACCGTTTAATACAGGACCTTCGCCCAATAAACCAAATTGTAGAGGTGGAGTTCCCTCTAGTCCCAAACTTGTCTACAATTCTATGGAATATACCTGTTGATGCACGATATTTTACAGTGATTGACTTGAAAAATGCGTTTTTCTCAATCCCATTGCACAAAGACTTTGTTTACTTTCATGATACAAAGGGGGTGTGCCCTGACGTCTATGGTATTGGGGTCTACTTATTAAATCCGTTAGCCTAGAATAACTCTATCATGTCACATACATACAAAGACATTCTGGATGTACTAGTACTCATGAAATTTGAGGATGCAGACAAAAATAGATGTAGAAAGTACAGCTTTTGTTTTATTTTACTGTTAATGCATTTCTTAGTCATGCATTTGTAATCGTTTTTATGATTCTTTATATAAAAGGTTCAGTACATTGAGGATAATTAGTTCTTAGTATCCAAAGGTCCTTAATGTAACTGAGTAAGCAACAGAGTTGAATTTATACAAAACTGGAACAACGTAGTATTTAGAGATCAATGTGTAACCACAACCTAAAGTGACAAGTGATAGTGCAAGTACAAGGTACAACCATACAGAAAACAATCAATGGTTTAACAATTGGTTGTATGAAGCCAGGCTGGAGGGTGACCTAACAAGTATTGCTTACATGCTAAAGTTATTCTAGACCTACCGCATTTAATAAGTAAACCCCAATACCATAGACGTCAGGGCACACCCCCTTTGTATCATGTATTATTAGCCCATAGCTCTGACGCTTCGAGGGCTGTCCCTCCAGTTACAAGTTGTTTACTTTCAGACAAGTTTGCCTAAAAAGCATTTGGTTGCCCCAAGGGTATTGTGAGTCCCCATCGATTTTCATTGGAGTCCTTCTGATGGACTTGAGCAATATTGCTTTAGAAAGCGTTGTTTTGCAATACGTAGATGACATATTATTTTGCAGCAACACAGGGAAAGAGTGCAGACACGATTCTGTTCAGCTGATGACTATACTTGCTGACAAAGGATATAAGGTTGACAAGGAAAAGTTACAGTATTGTCAACAGGAAGTTTTGTACACAGGCCAATTGATTTCACATGAGGGAAAAAAGGTTGTCCCTGAAAGAGCTGAGGCCATTTTAAAAACAGCCGAGCCACACACGATAAAACAACTGCAGAGCTTTTTGGGACTATGTAATTATGTCAGAGCATGGGTCTTTGACTATAGCTCGTATACAAGGCCTCTCTTACAGACTTTGAAATAAGCACAGGCAACGAAGGAAAAAAATGTGCAGACAGAGGAAATGGAATATGGGTTTGATGAATTGAAAAAAGCGATTTGTACAGCTCCAGTTTTAGGGATTACTAATTATGCAGAGGAATTCTTCTTATTCTCGCATACATATGGCACTGTTATGACAGCAGTGCTCATGCAGAAAACCACGTTGGGATACAAGCGTCTTGCATATTACAGTGGAATCTTCGACCAAGTAATGAGAGGTCATTTTCCATGTGAACAAAGTTTGGCAGCCGCCGCGTTCACCATAGAAAAAGCTACAAGCATAGTGATGGAATGCCTCATGGAATTATTTGTTGAGCATGCACTATTTACCATTCTAGAAAAACTAAAAGGCACATTGACATCTCAAAGGGCTTCTGCCTAGGAGGTAGTCATATCGAATCCAGCGATCAAAATAGTTTGATGCAAAATAGTGAATCCAGCCATGTTTGTAGTGGAACCAATGACAGAAGGAGAGCCTGTGCACAATTGCACGAACTATGAAGAATTCTGTGATGAGCTCCCTAGAATGAAAGAGAATGCATTAGCAGGGGGAGAAATTGTTTTCATTGACAGTTCTTTGAGAATCAATCAAAATGATGGGCAGAGATATACAGGTGCCGCTGTGGTAAAACACTTGGCAAACAGGGAATTTCGGGTGCTTGTTAGTACTCGATTGCCATCTCATTATTCAGCACAGGCTGCAGATTTATTGGCGTTGATACTCGCGTTCGAGAATCGCGCAGACCAGGAAGTAACAATGTACAGTGACTCCGCCTATGTGACGTCAACTGTTCACAGAGGGCTAGCACGTTGAAAAAGGAGAGGCTACCTCGGAGTGGACAGAATGCCAGTGCAGCATGCCGCCTTAATCGACAGGCTTATTAAGGCACTACAACTCCCAGTGGGCATAGCAGTCATTAAAGTTTCATCTCACTCGAAAGGGACAGATTTTATCTCACATGGAAATCAAGCAGTGGGCCTTGAGGCCAAGAGCATAGCAATCACAGATCAAGGGATGATGAATGTTGAAACTTGTGATGTAAATGAAAGAATGATTGTAATGATGATGGTAGTCGAAGGATATAACCATTTGTCCAAAGCACAGATAGTAGAGATCCAGGGGGAGGCACCTCAAGAGGAAATAGTTTATGGACGCGAAGAGGGTGTTCTTTAAACCCCTCTGAAGCATTATGGCGACAAGACAGCACTGGTAAACCAGTGATGCCTATAGGTTTATTAAGGGGGGGCGCTGGAACAGCTACTCTACCCAGTGCATACAAACTAGGGAGAATTTTGCTGCAACTATTGCTGAGGAATGGTTTGTACCTAATTTAATAGATCATTTTGCATTTTTTATGGTAAACTGTATTGTTTGCCAACAAGTCATGGCTGGGCATACACTGCGCTCAGTTAGGGGAGTCATTCCGAGACCCAATGGCCCTTTTCAGCACTTGCATATCGACTATGTTGACATGATTAAAGTATGTAATGGATATAGATACCTGATTGGTGTGGTGCGTCCTTTCTCAAGGTGTATAGAAGCAGTTACATGTACACACCCAGACTCTACCGGTGCAGACAAATTTCTAGTGCGGGAAGTATTTCCTAAATGGAGAGTATGTGAGGTAATGAGGTCGGATAATGGTCCTCATTTTGTTAACATCGTTTTTGAATAGATTAGCTTGTTGCTTGGTATAAAGCACACGTTTTCTTCGGTTTATCATCTGCAAGGAAATGGGATCTGTGAGAGGCTCAATGGCTTGCTTAAGGAAAGAATAGCCAACTTGAAGCTTACCTCTAAGAACGGGTGGTTGCATTGCCTACCACTGGCATTATATGCATTGAGGAACCAACCAGGTTTTGACCACCATCTTATGCCTCACAAAATCGTGACAGGAAGGCAAATGAGAACACCCCTAACGCCTCCATCCAGAGTTAGAAGTGATGCTCAGCCAACCGCAGAACAGCTAGGATTGGAATTGCATAATTATTTGATATGTATGACTTCCAGTATTTCTGTCATTTCAGGACAGTTGCAGAGACGATGGTGTAGGGCAGTACAGAACACAGAAGGAGATACTACAACAAACCATTTTGAATAGTTTTGTGTTCCCCAACTCTACCCCAGAGATGCGGTCCTAGCACATAACCACACAACAAAAAAGTGGGACGAATACCGCTTTAACGGTCCATTTATCGTAGAAGACGTCACACCGTCTGCTGTCAAATTGAAGGGTACGTGTGCTTGGATCTTTTTTGGGGGACATGAAGATCTTCTCTGGGGAAACGCCTCTGCCTGCACCCCTACACGAAGAGACTACAAACATCAGGGAAGAACCAGGGCATGTGCAGCCGAGATCTATGTCGAGGAAGAAGGACCCATAAGCTGGCAAGTGGAAAGACTAAAGAAATTCATTGGATTGTGACTTCGTTCTGGACACTCCCTTTTGAGATATTCATAAAAGGGTTAAAGAAAATGCATTCGAACACTCTGTACATCTCAGTTGCAGAGTTAAGGGAAGATCTGAATTCATAAAGCCATAATAGCTTATTGACTTTGGACTGAGGCATACTTTAAGCCTTGATGAAAAGAGGTTTATGCCAGACTCTGATCGTGGATATAACAATTGGAAGAGGGTGCAGTACCCTGATTCTTTCCACACTGGGTTCCTGTTCGGATTTACCTATGGTGTTACCCAGTGATGACCTTTCTAAGAACATACTTACATATTTTGAGTTGGTTTTGCGCTCATATCCTTCACTGGTGGGGAGAACTAATCGCATTAAAATTTTTATTCAAGATCCTGAAAATGAAAAATTTAAAGGAGTCTGCTTATAGTCATCATTGAACAATTGTTACAGCTAAATGAGTACAGTTAGGAGAGTACAAATGCCCCTATCAGATGAAGCAGCTCATAGACTAGTCAGTGTTGTGTACTTTCGTCTAATTGAGGAATACCTGCATCTTGTTGGGAGGCACACTGATGTGCGCTCGTTTCTGAGTGATCCGAGAAACACTGCAAATCGGAATGTAATCTTGGAGGCCATCATCGTCCTAGTGAGCATTTATTCTGAGTGAAATCACAGGTCAATGTAGAAACTTTCCTCTGAGGGACAGATCGAGAAGTTGGTGATAAAAATAGAACTTTGGCCCCCATTAAAAGAAGGTCAACATGTCTTCAGGGCTAAAGCAGATTTGAGGCATTGACTGGGAGCTGATCTATGTCGCAGATCTCATATAGGGCCTCATTACGAGGTTGGCGGTAAGGGATTACCGGCACTGGTAAGGGCACCAGTGCCGGTAATCCCTTACTGCCCTACTACGAGGTCCCTTAGCAAGTCCCTTCCTTAACACCTGGTTTTACCAGGCGCTATGGAAGGGACCCGTTAAGGGGCTTCAGAGTGAATAACGGTACCGCAATTTGCTGTACCGTTATTAGCACCTTCCCATTGAGCCCTATGGGGGCTGAAATGGGAATGGGGAATGGCTTTTTCAATGGGGACTTACCAGTCCCGCAAAGGTTGGAATAGACCGGTAAGTCCCCATTGAACATGACCGGACACGGTACCGGTATTGGAGGTAGTCATGGCGCTAATAGCGCCATGACTACCTCCAACCTCGTAATGAGGCCCATAGACTTGCCGAGATCATTTTTCTTCACATAAAAGAGACATTTACATTGCGACTAGTGAAAAAACTGGTTCCAGAGATACAAAGAAAGCTTGTTTTTGTCATCCAGTAAGCAGACAGCAGATAAAGGACAAGTTACTGAATCAAGACAGAAGCTTCCACAAGCAAGTCACTGTGCAGAAATATTAAAGATTACATGTTTCCTTTCTTAGGTAATCAAAGATGGGAAACTTCAACAGCAATGTGGTTTTGCCCAACAAAGAGAGACGCTCATATTGTCCAAGAAGTAAATGTTGTAGGGTGACATATCATTACATCATCTACACTTGCGTTGTGTTCATAATCATACTGTTTTCACTGACTGTGAGAACCACATTTTATATAGGTGCCAATGGAGCTCAGACTCCTGTGTATCTTCCTGAGCGCAAAGAAAATGTACATGTGGCAACTACAAGACAGCCTAGACCCTATGTAGTTATTCCTGTTCCAAGAAAAGATGGTAAATTGCCTGAGCTTGAAATGGATGTTGTTAGTAATCATTCATATACAACACGTGTCTTAGAGAATGCTTTGAAATGCCGGAGACAGGGTCGGTGGATCAGGCAAGGTAGGGGGTTGATAAAGGTTGAACCTACACAAATAATGCATGGAAACACACCTGGTCCATTGACAATTGACCCAAGAACAATTCCTAAAAGAAGGTCACATAGAGAGATCTTGCAAGTCATTTTCATGCCCAAATGAGCTGCTGAGCAGATGAGACAATCTGAACTTTCTTATGCACAAGAAGCGTCCTGAAGGTGTATCCTGTCCATTGATGGATGCGCCTATGCTTCGTCCAGAAAGCAGAAGCTACATGGGTACATTTCATGATATGATCATGGAAGCTCACATGAAAAGGATGAGACCTAAAAGAAGCACGCAGAAAGATAATTATGAGTTAAACGATTACCTGGACAGCACAGCACACTTGGGAAATAACTTATGGTACCAACATATGAAAGAAGTTGGAAGAAGGGCTTCAAATGAGGAATGTTTTGTATGTGCACTCCTGGCATATAGTATGGGAAAATCGAAAATCTTCATAGCTATTGAAATAGATGTCCCGACAGCATGTTGTCTTTCACCATGGCACTTTGCAAAACAAGAGGCCAGTTCATGGGTCGTGATGCCTATCTCAAATGGGCAACTGAATGGACAGGTCCAGATGAAGAAGATTATGTGCAGGACTCAAAGACAAAGAACAACAAGACCAAGAATCATGTGATCAGATACGAAAGGCCTGGAGAAAAAGGAGATGGAATCAGATGGGAAGTGAGTAAAATCTGCAGACGAAATTCGAAGATGGAAGAACAGAGGACAGATGCAGATCTGGGGATCAGTGCTATCACCAGACGGATGGGAAGAAGGAGCAGTGATCTGCAGAGCCTGGGTAATAATCAGATTCCATAAAGAGAGAGTTGACATAGTACAGAAACTGCAAGCCATTATGGCCAAGACTTGCTAAACTACTGGGATGGGTCGAAGACAAAGGAGGATCCTTGCAGATAGTACCATTGGAGAGCTCTAAACGGTGTTTCAGAAATAAAGGAACAAGAAAAATGGGAGAGAATCAGAACTGTGGTAGAATATTTGATGTGCCAGGAATGGGGCATGGAACAGCAGTAATCATGGATCATTATTGGGCTTGCGGATCCAAAGCATACATAAGAACACCTAAAGATTGGGGAGGAATCTGCACATTGGTGAATGTCCATGTTCCAGCATTATATGATTGCAAAAAGTGTCCTAAATCTTGACAGTTTTCCAAAAGCAGATGCTCACCTGAGGAAGAAGAGATCTGTGGAGCTTATAAAGAGGATGAAGAGGGAGAATCACTTCTCAGCAAAATCAATAGAAGCCTTTGATTCTATCCCATATGAACACAGACTGTTCAGCCAGACTTCTTCAGTATTCACGTTAATCTTCATGCCAAGGATCCAGGTAGGAGCAAATACAAAGTGGCTCCAGACAACAAGATGGGAATTGCTGCAGACAATCAACACTACCAAAAAGGGTTTCAATGCAATCAGAGAAGAGATGAGAGCTATAAGACTGATGACCCTCCAGAACAGATATGTCTTGGACATGATCAAAGATATGGATGGAGGTGTTTGTGCAAAATCGGAGAATCGTGTTGCACGTTCATACCTTCTCATGATGAGGAGAATGGAGCCTTGACAGAGGCCATAGACATGCTGATGAAACTCCATGGACAGATGATAGACGAAGTAGAAGACATTGCTGATGACAGCTGGTTTGGATCACTCTTCTCTTCGGTCCCACAATGGATGGCTGACATGTTCAAGTTCCATGGAGCCCTGTTAGTGTTAGTGATGCTTGGATTCTGTGTGATCAAGATAATAATCTCACAATGCAAAAAGACAGCAAAGAAAGCAATAGGGATGAAACTCATGATTGATGTTGAACCAGGATGTAAGCCCAAAGATCTGACTGATGAAGAAGTCAGGGACTTTGTGAAGGCCAGTATCCATGCACCTAAAGGAACAAAGTTCATCTATCCAAAGGACCATAAGAGATATGTGGGAAGATGGATCTACTGCAGTCCAAGTGGACAGTGCATGCTCATGACATGGAACAAGGATGAGCATGTGAAATCAGCGGAAGCCTGAAGGGAGTCATAAAGATATGGATCCCTAAGAAGCACTTTTTCAGACCAGGATGTCTAGATATGAAAAATGATGAGAGAGTGGTCAATGAATCTCCCAGAGGGGGGAGTGTAGAGGAGGAGCCAGGTACCCCCTCTCCTACTGCCCCACCTCTTATACCTATAAAATGGGAACCAAAGTATGTGACCCCTACTGAACAGCTGATCCAGCAAAGAGCAGAGCATGGTCTCTGTGTGGTACCCAAAAGAATACTCATAGCTAAGAGAATCTGGGAGCTAAAGTATCCATTGAGGAAACATCCAAGAAAATATGATGGCCATTTGAATGAAATTCCTGAAGAAGCAAAGACAATGGCTGATGAAGGCGAATGGTGACGTCATACAGAACCGAATTGACGCCCATACAAGAGATATAAAGACCAGAGAATCAGACAAACTATAAGGCAGAAAGAGAGCACCAAGGATAAGTGACATCTTGGGATCAAGGTGAAGAAACTTATGCCACAGACATGATGAAGATATTTAGTAAGTTTAAACGTGTACAGAAGCAACAGAAATGCAAGTAGCAAAGCAATCATGTAGCTAGCCATATGCTTTTTAAATCGATGCAATATATATTACACAGCCACGCTAGTGGCTGTGTAGTTATGGTTAAGTTGCTGTTTCCAAATGAAGAGCACTTTTTGGGTGGCTTATAACTCTGTTCCCCCTGGACGAATCCTCACCAAACTTTGCAAAAAAATATATGGGCCACGCTGAATTCTTTTGCAAAGTTTGGTGATGTTTGGTCCCATGGGGGAAAAGTTATAGGGGGGGGAAACAAAGGCCATGCACCCAAGAACAAAGTTATAAGCACTGAAGTTATAAGGTGCCATGGGTTTTATATAGTGCAGTGGTCGTGGGCAGGACGTAGAGTTTTGGGTGCATGGCTGCAGGCCGTTGGCCATACACCCAAGAGTGTAGACCCTGCTCACAACCACTGCAGCATATCACATTCATACATCGCACCCATGCAATCGATTATGTATCTGGTAGGTGTGGGCAGGGCCTAGAGTCCTGAGTGCAAATTGAGTACATGCTACAGTTAAAATGTTTCATTCTATGGGTGTGCTAATGATTTATAAGCCACCATGGGTGTAATATGCTGCAGTGGTTGTGGCCAGGGCCTAGAGTCTTGGGTGCATGGCCGTAGGCTGTAGGCTGTAGGCCATATTCCCAAGACTCTAGGCCCTGGCCACAACCACTGCAGCATGTCCCAGCAATGGATACACCCGTAGTTTCGCTTATCGCTCAGATGGTTGTGGGGAGGGTGTACAGACTTGGGTGCATGGCCTTTGGCCATGCACCCAAGAACAAACTTATAAGCACTGGAGTTATAAGCCACTGTACACCCATACATTCAAATATCTATGGACATAAACCTAAGACTGTAGGTCCTGGTCACAACCACTGCAGCATATTACACAGCCACGGTAGTGGCTGTGTCTTACACGGCCGTATAGTTATGGTTATGTTATGGTTAAGTTGCTGTTTCCATAGGAAGAGCACTTTTCTTCCAGCTAATAAGCCAATTTGCGAACGGAAATGAGGAAAGAGGCACCCAACAGTAATATGTGGTGGTAGGTGGACGGCGAAAAATGTTGTGCGTTTGTTATTTGTAAGGTAGGGGCAGTGTTTGTCGTGCTCCTTCATTACAGCAGTGCTGCTGTTTCTTGGGGAAAGGGATGGCCTTAGCTGATGTCATTTTCAGATAACTAGACCTTTTGCTAAAAGTATGTAATGTGTACTTCATTGCTAATGGCTGACTACCTATACGTGTTGGCGCTGTGCAAGGGAAATGTTGAAGGTGGACGTTCCTACATCAATATAAAATCTATTTCCACACTGGCCATGAGGCATACATCTTACTCTTAAGCGTGTACGGATTCTCGGACATGTCACCGTGCTGTACGCCAACATATTGACATGTGGCATTCGCTGCAAGGTGTGTAAATAAGTCCAAGGGGAGCGCAGTTATAAGCCGCCCAAAAAGTACTCTTCCTTTGGAAACAGCAACTTAACCATAACTACACAGCCACTACCATCATCAATGACATTTCTGATGTCATCTTTGATGTTCTGGGTGCAATGCACGTAGGTGGTGCAAGTTATGGTTGTTTAGCGTCCCATATTTAGGGATTGTCAATTGTCAATTGTTTTTCGGTTTACCTGTGAACTATAACGGCAGAGTAACAAAGTTTTTTCACTGAATATACATTATATATATATATATATATATATATATATATATATATATATATATATATATATATATATATATATATATAGAATAGCCTTGTACCACAGTATAAGGCTGTCGGAGTGCACTCCAGAAAATGAACACACGTGGTGATTCCACACTGGACCCAGAGTAGCAAAGAGACCAGCAGTCATCCAAACGTCCAAAATGTTCTTTAATGAAATGCCATGGACAAGAGAAAAATGCGGACAACGACGCGTTTCGCGGCAAAGCTAGCCGCTTGATCACGATGAGGGTGCAGAAACAAAAGAAGTCCATTTAAACCCGTATATTCGCTATGGTATACATGGATAGATTGTCCAGAACAATGGTAGCCATGTTTTCCCACAAAATCCGCCATGTTTGAAAGTGTTTAAACCCACAGTGGGTTACCTTAAAAAACATTGAATTGCATGCAATACATTTGTTAGGCAGATCCAATTGGCTGGCGATATATCGCTTTTCTCAACATGTAAACCACACATTTTAAACTTCAGTAAGTGTCCTCCTATTGCACATGTTACGTTTATAAATGTATTATTGTTTTTTTAAACGAATGTGTGATTTAAAGTGTGTATTAAGTCAGGAATATATGTATGTGTAATGCTGCGTGTGTCGTGTTTATTTATTAGTCTAAAACACGTTTGTCTAATGTCAAAAAACACGCAGACAAAATACCAATGTATTACATACTGTTCACTAGTCGCAATCCTGGATAATTTGCAAGATATTATTCCTGCAATTCATAAATGAATTGCGAAAAGCTATGTGTCAATGTAGCTAGTGACATATATTTGAAATTATCATACATCGTATTGTTGATAGGCTATGTGATGAAAGTGCAAGTGCCATAATGCATCACGGGCTGCTTTTTGCATAAACCGCATATAGGGATGCATAAAGTGCAAGTGCATGTGCAAAATCGCAATAAATAACCCCAACAGGTAATGTGCAAATAGTTATATAGCAGCATAGAAATCCTATACAAGGATATATAAAGTGCTTAGTGCATTCATAGCCTTGATGTAAGAACAACAAATTATATACACACAACTATACAAATGATAATACAATTGAAATATATATGGCAGTGAAGAAAAACAAAGGGGCGAAACATGTCATGTTGTCAGTGGTGTCATCAATGACATTTGTAATGGCATCCTTCATGTTATGGGGGATAGTGGTAGCAGTGCACAGTGCTAATGGCAGGAGTGGGTGCTTAGCCTACCATAACTGGCGAATTTCAGGGGTTTTTAGGTTGTAATGTGCACCCTAATGGAAGTTTTTTTAGTGAAGTGCACAGGTTTTTGGTAGGTCAACTTAACCATAACGTCCCCTTAACAAAGTTTTTTTTGTAGTGAATATATATATATATATATATATATATATATATATATATATATATATATATTACACAGCCACAGTAGTGGCTGTGTAGTTATGGTTAAGTTGCTGTTTCCATAGGAAGAGCACTTTTTGGGCGGCCTATAACTCAGCTCCCCCTGGACGTATCCTCACCAAACTTTTCAGAAAAAGTATATGGGGTACTGTGAATTTCTTTGCAAAGTTTGGTGATGTTTGGTGCAGTGGGGCAAAAGGGGGGTCCCGAAACGTCTTTTTTTCCCATAGACTGAATGGGGGAAAAACTTTGCGCACGCCTACAGGTCAAACCGTTGGACGGATTTACACCAAATTTGGGGAAGGGGCTTGGTCCTGAAAGTGTGCTTTTGTAAATTTGGTGACAATCCGACCAGTAGTTTCCTTTAAAACTACCAAAAAAATGTCTAAAAAAATTAGTGATATCTATGTCCGCTCCGCGGTCACACTTCCCTGTTCGCTCCGCGGACAAGATACCGATTGGCCAGGGGGTGGCGTCATGACCGCAGAAACGTGACGTCTTCGCCGATTGGCTGCAGCGAGCCGTGATGTGCATCAGAATGTGTGGATGTGCCCGACATCTTTGATCCGAAGACAGCGTGTCGCCACCAGAGGCGAAATGCTGTTTAGGAATCTATTTTGATCTCCTACAGTGATTTGGGAGGTTCAGAGAGTAAGACATGGGTGAAATAATGTACTTGTTTGGGCGGCAGGTGTTAATGATGTATTCTCTATGGCCACCTTCTTTGGGATGTTTGTATAATTAGCAAATGAGTGGTCTAATAAGGGTAGTATTTCAGTCCGTGCTGTCTACAGGTACCTTGAAACTGTTGTAAGGACACGCGTGGTGTTAGCCAGCATTACAATTGCGTGCATGTCGTTATTACATTATTTTTTCCTAAGGATATGCTATTGATTAGTACGCCACCATGGGTGTGACATGCTGCAGTGGTTGTGGCCAGGGCCTAGAGTCTTGGATGCATGGCCGTAGTACTTCCAAGACTGTAGGCCCTGACCACAACCACCGCAGCATTTCACAGCCATGGATACACCTGTAGTATTGATTCTCGATTATATGGTTGCATTACAACTGCGTACATGTCGTTATTACATTATTTTTTCCTAAGGGTATGCTATTGATTAGTATGCCACCATGGGTGTGACATGCTGCAGTGGTTGTGGCCAGGGCCTAGAGTCTTGGATGCATGGCCGTAGTACTTCCAAGACTGTAGGCCCTGGCCACAACCACCACAGCATTTCACAGCCACGATTAGATGGTTGTGGGGAGTGTGTACAGTCTTGGGTGCATGGCCGAAGGCCATGCACCCAGCACCAAAGTTATAAGCACTGAAACATCATATTGCAGCAATGCATACACCCGTACTATAGCTTAGCAGTCAGATGGTTCTGGTGAGGGTGTACAATCTTGGGTGCATGGCCAAAGGACATGCACCCAGAAACAACCTTATAAGCAGTGGAGTTATAAGCCACTGTACACCCATACATTCAAATATGTATGGACCTACATCCACATCTCTAGGTCATCCCACAACCACTGCAGCATATTAGACAGGCACGTTAGTGGCTGTGTTGTTATGGTGAAGTTGCTGTTTGCATAGGAAGAGCACTTTTTGGGTGCTTTATAACGGTGCTCCACTTGAACGCATCCTCAACAAAGTTTGCAAAATAAATATATCAGACACTGAATTTCTTTGGACAATTTGGTGATGTTTATTGCGGGGGGGAGTTATAAGGCGGGGGTTTCTCAAAACGTCTCTTTTCCCCTTAGACTGAATGGGGGAAAAATGTTGTGCTTGCGAACATGTGGCGCTTTCCCTGATTGTTTGTGGAACAGCGTTAAGTAGGTTACCTTTCTTCGGTGCTCCCCCTATCTTTTAAGTTCATGCTCACTGTACCATTACAAATTAGTGCGTATGGGTTAAAATTTTTTGGAATAATATTGCCGTCAGACTGGCATCCTAAGTTTTCACAACTAAGGCCACCATCTGCACTCTTTGCTGGTAACAGCGATTCTGGAGGTGTATGGGAGTAGCAGTTCTCATAATTTAATTTCAATATGTTGCTGCAAAGTAAGAATGTATTTGGCTTCTGAGTGAAGGTCACATGAGTTGCTTTTTTGGTTGGACGCTCAACACGCCCGTGCATCTGAGTGAACGTATTAGGGGTAATTGTTTTTTGACCTTGAGTGAAAGGGAAACCTTTGAAGAAATTGACGGAATGAAAGGGTCGAGAAAAATAGCGATTGATAAGGTTATGTTTTTAAATGTTTGTAAGGGACATGCACTATCAGTCCACAAAGATTCTTCGATGCGAACACATTGGTGTCTGACTTGCAGAAAAAGAATCGAGGCAGTAAATATTATGTAAGTTTACTTTTGCCCACTCTACAGCGACCCGCCCTTTATTTTTACATTACCGAATATCTAATTGTGCCACTATAACTGACGTATTATCTTTCCGCACTCTTACATTTTTCCCGCAATATTGCAGAGTGCACAGGTTCCACATTTGTAGAGTATGACTACACTCATCCTTTCTTAGCATTAATCTTTTTGTTTGAAACGTTATGTTTGCCCACATAGCTTTGTGTATCAGTTTGCATGTTATTTTGTTTTTCTTTGAAATCACGAAACGTAATATTTTTTTATTTGTCAATTCATTTTGTTTTCATAACTGTATTATCATCTTCCTGTGTAGTTGTCATTTTTTTTCTCTTACTGTGCATGCAGAATCTCGTCGTTTGTAGCCTGTTACTAAAGTTACACATGGTCATTAGTAACATTTCAGTAAAATGTCATGTTTGACCACTTACATTTCTGTTTTACTTTGCACATTTTTTGTGTCTTTTTTGAATTTTTTTGGTAGAGGTTGGTTACTGACACATACTTTCTGTTACGTTTCCCGCATAGGTACATCTTGCTGTATTGTTCGTGCCATGGTTTCCAGGTGCCGAGTGAGGGCTTCTTTGGCCAGCAAATACAACTGCTTGTGAGTGGTTGCCTGTCTATAACAATTATGTGGGATGACACCCTAAGCCCGCTCTGTCCGTATGCTGAACTCGCTATTCGGAGCAACATTACATCATTTCTGGTGCTGTAGGCTCGAGGTCATGGCGCCTTCTTGGAAATCACTGTGTACACAAAGCGGCTGCTTTAACCAAGAACCAAAAATGTTTGTATGCGAAACAACCAACGTGTTCCTCTTCTTCAACATTTGCAATGTCGCCCTTAAAACCATTGTTACCATTGCATTAAAAATGGGATTACGCCGATGGTCTCTGACAGTTTGTTGTTAAATAAACCTACTTTATGAACTCTAAAATGTTCACTTTTTCTTTTACAGTCTAGTCAATTATTTCGAAATGTAAGTTATTAGGTTGTACGTCGCTGTATGTTATTTACAGGTCCTGCTTCACGTCTCATACTTGTGCTTTTTACAACCTACCATGGAAAGGGAAGAGGGATTATGTATAAAATAACCGCCTTCCCTTTCTATGGTGGCCATCTTGAAAAAGGGTTTTCTTTTGTAATCCGACCCGCCAAAGCCACCCCGCATTATAACAAGTAATCCTCCTTTTTAGACTATTACTGGCAAACATTATTACTTCTATGTATTTTTACTGAGAAATCTGCAGTACTTGAAGTGTATGCAATTTAAAAAAAAATGTTTTTTACACTATGAAAGGTTGTTATTAAAGCTTTATTAACTTTGTTTACGGGTGATTTTATTTATTGGTACGGCAGTTAATAAGGCAATTTGCAAATGGCAATGAGCAATGAGCAAAGAGGCAACAAACGGTAATATGGGTCGGTACATGTACGGTGACATATTTTTTGCGTTTGTTATTTACAAGGTAGCGGCACTGTTTCTCATGCTTCTTCATCACAGCAATGCTACTGTTTCTTAGGAGGAAGGATGCCTTTAGCTGATGTCACTTTCAGATAAGTACAACTTTCGCTAAAGATATATAATGTGTAGTGCATTGGTAATTGCTGCATACCAATATGTGTTGGCGTTCTATAAGGAAAATGTTGAAGGTGCACGTACCTACATCAATATAAAATCTATTTCCACACTGTCCACGAGGCATAGATGTTACTGTTAAGTGTGTACTGATTCTGAAACATCGCTGCATACCAATACGTGTTGGTGTTGTGTAAGGGAAATGTTGAAGGTGGACATTCCTACATCAATACCAAATGTATTTCCACACTGTCCACGAGGCATAGATCTTACTGTTAAGTGTGTGCTGATTCTGGGACATGTTACCGTGCTGTACGCCCGCATATTGTCATGTGGCTTCTTTGCAAGGTCTATACTGTTTAGCAAAAGACCCTTGCTAAAGGAACGTATGGTTATGTTGCTCGCCTGAAAATCTGTGGCATTCAGTACAACATTTTTTTATTAACAAGACGTTATACTTACATTGACCTACTAAAAACCTGTAAAATGAAGAAGGCCTCATTTCAGTGTGTCACAGTTAAAAAGCAATTAAATTAACAGAATGAAGCTCAGCTAAATGAGTTGACTGAGCCAAGAAAGCCAAGGTCTTATCAAACTGGAATTGGCTGGCATTAGATACAATTCGTGTGAAAGAACAGAAACTCCTGGACAAGAACAAAAGACGTCAGAGGACTATTAGAAAATACAATCAAATGCACAAAAAGCTCGATTTCATGGTGTCCAGTCACGTGGTAAAAGGAAGTTGGACGATTGAGGTGGTCACACCTACGCATGAGGGCAGGCTGTGCCCGCACTCCTTAAAAATCTCAGAGCACAGTAAAAACTTAAGGCCAATCTTCAAGCACTAATTGACACTAGACCATTGAGGTGATGATGGATGGATACAGTAATTGGTGGGAAGCTAGTGTTAATACAAGCTCATCCGCACCTGGTTGCTCAGTCTGCATGCTGCTAGACGTAGGTGGAAAAGTACTGACCGGGGTTAGTAGCCAACCAATTATAGAGGACCACATAATTAAGGGTCCTATAGTTTGTGTAGCCAATGGGACGTTGAGTATTTAGTGTTGTTCATAGTGTCCATTTTAAGAGGAGGGCTTAGTTGCCTCATCTGATATACCTTAAATATCCTATCACCTTCCTCCACTGTTCTATACAGATACAGAACTCATACTTAGATATTCACTTAGAACCAATAACTCCCTCCGTTAGGTTTTTGTAGTTTTCCACGTAGGATGACGTTGGTAGCAATGCAGGTTAAACGTCATAATGACCATTTCTGGGTATAAGAGCCCAGTTTTTTATAAAGAAGTTTGAGTAAGAGGATCTAGTGATTGCTGATGTTCGTTGTACTCCATGTTTTAGAGACTTGTTAATAAAACGGACTCACTTTGCCATACTATTTGAGTCATCTTGATTATTGATTCATGAATTAACTCTGCATCCCCATCCATCTCCAGGGTATTGCTACTCATCTTAAAGGGCTGTCTGAGAGAACACCCAGCTCAGAGGTAAGTGTGGTTTATTGTTGATTAACACGCTCATTAGACTAGAAATGTTGTGGTAGATGGTGTTGGCTGAGGTTGAACGGCTTGCACAAGAGTGTTGCTGTTAATAGTACTGCTTAGTGGTTGCTTAAGTAGTTTAAGTGACCCGAGGAGGAGTGGCCAGGTAGTTGTATATTAATAAAATATTAATTGGCACCTGGAATTGTGTGGGTCTGTGGAGAGGACCACTAAGTTGGATAAGCATAATATGGTGGGCCTATAAAGAGGACCAATGAGTGTTGTTTTGGTATGTTTGATGTTGGTTTGAAGGTGTGAATGTAAAGAGAGTTGGAGTGGGTATGAGGTAAGTGGGGAGGTATAGAATGGGTGAGGGAAGTTGATTGTGGTAGTGAATATATGGTTGTGTGTAATGTTTATTGTTTGTTAATACATTGGAGCCTTGTACAAGTGAAATCATGTTGATTGTTTTTTTAATCTAAATTGGGAGGGCAGCTAAATTGCATGAGATTAAGGCAGGAGGAACTCTCGACTGTGGGAAGTGAGTCAATCTGAACCAAAGGGTGGAGGATAATGTTTGGTGTGATTATGGATACCCCCATTACCACCTGTGTACTAATTTGCCCCAATATCGAGAAGCAATCTTAAAATACCACTTCCAGTGGGTGCAGGACTCCACTGGGCACTGTTTTTGAGAATGGCAAGGAGAAGGAACATTCGATAGTGACATAATAGAGAACAAGAATTCATGTTTGTTGGTCACATAAAAAGGCAAACCTGCCCAAAAGGTAGGCAAAAGTAGTAAAACGGCAGGACTGCCCACCGCACTGCCCCCTTCCTGTGGGATGTACCCTGTGCTGAAGTCTGCAGTCGGGTACACAAACCCAAGAAGGGTGTCCCCAATTTCGGACAAGACAGAAATAGGAAAAGGAATGACAGAGGCTAGAATAACTACTACTGAGAGAAAAAAATGCACAGCAGCATTTAGAAACTGTGTTCAAAGCAGCCAGAAAATTGATAGAAAAGGTGGTATAAAAAAGTAGGAGGAGCATCAGGCAGCAAGATAGCGGGAACCCAGGTGGCTGGACATCTGAGAAAATTATGTTTAAGTTAGCTAAAGACACTTTGGAATAGGAGGAGGAGGGCCCAATGGGGTCCAAAGCAGACCAAGAGGGCTCCGGCAAGGACGGGGGAGCAGGGCCTGACAGAGGGGAGATGTGGGACAAAGGTGAACGGGATGAAGATAGAGAGAAGGAACATTATGAGAATAGAAGACAGAAGAGAGAAAGAGAAAGAGAGGGAGAAAGCAAGGGAGATAGATTGGGGAGCACTATGGACTAGTCCCAGACACTCCAAAACAGGATAGGTAGAATGGCAGTAGCTAGTGCTGTAAAAATACAGGGCTGTCTCTGTGCCGTAAACACAGTTGCCCCTGTAACAGAAGGCAGGGGAGGCACGTAGTATATATCATAGCAGAGCTTGGACAGAGGTAATTTGATGTATAGCTTTCCATCCCTCACTGCAGAGGCAGGCAAATGAAAATATACCAGAGAAAGAGACAGCAGGGATAACCTTGGTGATTGGTGACATGAAGAGCATATTGGGTGAACAAGGGGACAAAATATGCGAGCAGGCAGGATATGACGGAGTAAAATTGAGCAGTAACATACACAATGTTGCACACTTTAACTGCAGTCCACACTTGTGGAAAGTATTAAGGACCATGTATCCAGACACATCAGACAAGGGGGGGGCATTTGGCACACAAAATGAAACCAGACGTGGACCCCACAGAATATATACAACAAATACAGGAGATGTGGGCATCAGAAATGCGACAATCATGGGATGTGAACATACCAATATTTTATCACATATTGGTCCAAGGCCTCCCCTCAGATGTGCAGACATCCCTAGAGAAGGTTTTTGGGATTGAGGCGAAGGGATAGCCAGAAATACAGACCACCATAGTACGCTGCTTTTCACTGCCTAAAACGGCTGATTATCCATATCCGCCATTGGCCACCACAAGGCTACATCCATTCCAAGATGGCCGCATAGCTTACTGTGGCCATAGACCACATCTCCAGTCTGCTGCCTTTATCCTGATTGGCTGCTGCGCATCACATATGCACCAACGGGTGTCCGGAGGCGTGAGCCGGCCCACTTTTGGGTAAGGCCCACGTTGGAAAGGCTACTTCCCCTGTCCAAGCCTGTCCCTGCCAATCCCTGCCTTCTGCCAGAAACACTGCCCCTCACTACCAAGGTGCACCTTGCCTCGGAGGACCTCCCCAAAGGTACTGTAACCCTTAGCCGTAATTCCATACGAATGCTCATCATCACGTATCGCGCTCGTCACACAGCTTGACACGACTAGTGCACCAGCATTGTACGATAAGCACAGCAACCTTGTCCGTAGACTCCCTTCGGTCGCTCCACAGACGTTGTCCCCACCTCACATAAGTACCAACCACTTTGCAACTCTGCATGGGTAACCAGCCAGCATGTGCGACAGCACTTATACACCGCATTTTGTTCCGTTCTCAGTCTCTGCCTGTATTGACGGTCTAACTCTAAATTCATGTAGCGCCTGCACTGCCATTGCATTGAGCCCAATTTGCCATTGAAATTGCTGATTTTTGCCCAATTGTGATATTTCGAATCCAGCTGCTACCTCCAGTGCATTAAGTTTAACTGTGTCCAAAATCGCTTAGCTTACCTTAAATGCACTACCTCGAATCTAGATGCTACATCCCCTCCATTTAGTCCAACTGGGTATTAGCCAATTAGCCACTGCGACCTCTAGTGCAACCCCTCGCTCTGGCACCTCACCATACTTATCACGTAAACTATCAGCTTACGACATGCTGCTGCCCTGCGCCAGCCTACACCTCACCCACATTGCTATCCTAGGGTTTGTATCCTTCATTGTAGGCACCCACCCCACCAGCATATCTCAGAAACAACACATTTACACCCGCCATATGCACCTTACCTACCCCTCTACCATGCTCTCTCTCACTGACCCCCCTCGAATCCTTACCTTAATGACCCAGCATTGTGGCTTAAGCACCTTGCCACTAAACCCACACCAAATTTGCCATGCACATTGCAATCCAGGAACTCCAGACTTAGATCTCGACTGCCCCAACCTCCTTGCATTCAGTGCTACCACACCACCCCCTCACAACCCATCACACTTACGGCACCTCACACCCCCTCATCCACCCCACCCATCGCATCACTCAAGGTTGCCCTGATCAATGCCAGATCCCTCACGGCTCCCGCCCTTGACAGTGCAGACTTAATTACTGTTCAAAACCTCGAATTCCTAGCTATCACTGAAACCTGGCTACACAATGCATCCAGCCCACTTCTCGTGTTGTCCATACCTAAGGGTTAGGCCATTATTAGAAATGATCGACAATCCAACTTGTCTAAAGGAGGAGGAGTCGCATTCATACACAGTGACAAGATCACCATGAGAAATATTGCCAATGCCCAATTCAGCTCTGCAGAATCCCTATCAGTGAAACTATCCCTCTCTCCTACCAGCACAGCAACACTCCACCTTATATACAGACCTCCAGGCCCACTTGGCTCATTCATTGATGATGTTACATCTACATTGTCCGTCAACATGAAGCCTAACTCCCAGGTACTGCTATTAGGTGACCTCAACCTCGGCCTCGCCGACCCTAAAGACCATATGGCCACAGAAGTGGACACCACCCTGGCTAACTTAGGTTTCTTGCAGCGAATCCATGATCCTACCCACAACAAGGGCAGAATGCTAGACTGGCTAGCAGACTTTAACTGCAATACCACCATCAGCTCCAATGCTGCATGTGCCTGGTCTGACCATCATGTCATTACCTTCCTCGTGCCAGCCACCAATCCTCAGCCTACACCTAACATAACCCCCGCCATACCCACGAGAAATAAAAAGGACATTACTAGAGAGAAATTGCTCCCCCTCATCCTCCCCATCCTGAACTCCTGCATCACGCTGCATAAGGACCCTACAGTCCTAGTAGACACCTTCAACAGCACTCTGCTCAAAGCCATTGATACTATAGCACCGCTAAAAATTCGTAAAGCCAAACAACAGTCCCACCAGAATTCCTGGTTCACCCCGTAGCTTAACGCCCTACGTAAAGAAAAATGCAAGGCCGAAGCTCTCTGGAAATGTCATCCTAGTACGACCAATAATGATGCCCTCTTTATCACCTCTCTTAACTATAAGGAAGCCATCCTTCAAGCCAAAAAAGAGACGTATAACTCACGCATAACTCAAGCAGAATCTAATACAAAAGAATTATTCAAAATTCTCAAAGAATTAGAATCCCCCTCACCTGCCCCCGACTTGTGCATCAAAGACTGCACATGGTGCAACAACATACAAAATGCACTTCTCCAAAAAATATCCACCCTGCAATCCAAAATTAACGCTAAACAAAACTCTCTTCGGATCTCGTTCTCAAGCAAAACTATACCACCCAGAACAACCTCCTCAGACTCTCCTGTGCCGTTCAGCTTTACGCCACTCACCACCTTTGAGGTTGAAAAAATCATCTCTAACCTAAAACCATCCAATTGCCAAGGTGACGCTTGTCCAGCTCCGATCATCAAGGAATCGGCCCATGACCTCGCTCCTTTCATAACAACTTTCATCAACTCCTCATTCCAATCGGGAGTGGTCCCTAATAACTTGAAGGATGCTTGGGTCATCCCTCTTCTAAAAAAGACAACTCTGGATCCTGAGGTCCCAACCAATTACAGGCCCATCACTACGGTCCCATTTCTCCTAATAATTTTAGACAGAGCAGTTTATTTACAGATTCATGACCTATCTGGAAACTAATAACCTACCAGGTTCCAGACAATCAGGCTTCAGACCTAAGCATGGTACGGAGACAGCCCTTTTAGACCTCAAAACCCAAATCGAGGATCTCAAAGACAAAGGCAAACTAGCATTACTACTGCAATTAGACTTATCCGCTGCCTTCGACTTGGTCAACCACCAAATTCTCTGTCATCATCTAAAAACTGCAGCCCACTTCTTTGATAATGCCACCAACTGGATCAAATCATTCCTGGACAACAGACATATGAGGGTATTCTCTCCAACATCTGCGGCCGACCCTGCGCCTGTCCCGTGCGGGGTCCCCCAAGGATCTTGTGTCTCCCCTACCCTTTACAATGTTTTCCCTAAACCGTTGTTTGACGTGCTTGACTATCTGGGTGTCACATACACTAATTATGCCGATGACACCCAGATACTCATCCGAATCGCAGGTGATTACTCGGTAGACTCGAAAACCCTAAATGACAACTACCTTGTCATTCAAAACTGGATGGCTCAACATGAGCTCTGTCTTAATGACGACAAGACAGAGCTCCTCATCCTTGGTACACAGCAAAGACTTAACAAGTTGGACTCCTTGTTTAGCTCCTTCAATATTGATGGAAACTCCATGAAAGTTTCCAAAGATACTAAAACCCTCGGAATCTACCTCGACTCCACTCTCTCCCTCCACAAACAAACAAATGCAGTCGCAGCCGCCTCCGCCTACACATGCAAATTGATCACAGCTTGTCGCCCCTTCCTCTCTTCCCAGAACTGTATAACCCTTGCTAGGACCTTGGTCATGTCCAAACTGGACTATTGCAATGCATTGTACCAAGGCACTAACCAAAGCAATCTCGACAAACTGCAGATCATACAAAATAATGCCATTAGAGCAGCCCTCAATATCCCGAGATCAGCTCACATCTCAGAAACTCAGAAGAACCTTCGCTGGCTGACAGTCTCCCAAAGGAGTTCCCTAAAATCTCTTGCCCTGATTTACAAATGCTTGAATAACCAAGCCCCTTCCTACTTATCCTCTCGGTTTACTCAATATACCCCACCTCAGTCACTAAGATATGCCCTCAACCAGAGCCTACTGATCCCTAGATACAAGCTCCAAACAGCCGGTGGGGCTAGCTTCCCAGTTTTGGCAGCCAAACTGTGGAACTCGCTGCCTCTTACTATTAGAAACCTGCCCTCCTTGAACCTATTCAAACACACAGCTAAACTCTGGCTAAACACTTCAGACGACCAATTGACACGCTAAAATAACTGGATTACTTATGAACTGTCTTTGTCCATTATGTATTGTGATTGTACTCCTCTGCTCATTTAAAAATGTCCTTTGCAATTTATCACTGTTTTTGTAACCACTGTCCTAAGATATGCGCCCGGTAGCCTCCGGGCCTGGTTTGCGCTATACAAATAAAATAAATACAAATACACTTTTGTAAAGGAAAGACATGGCGGAAAATGCAATTAAGGCAGGGGAAAAATTGGTGCAAAAGAAATTAACGAAGATATCTATGGAAGGGGCTGTACTTGCCAATATTGTCCCAGGACAGCTTGAAGCAGCACCTGCCCAACAAGGGGAGTTTCCTGCAGGGGGCGTAGCACATGGAGGAGTGTATCCACAGCAAAGGGGGTTCCAGCAACAGGCAGGGTATACCCAACAGGGAGTGTATCAGCAACAGGGATATTATCAACAAGGGGGTACTACCCACAGACGGGATATTATCAACAAGGCAGAGGATACTGGCAGGGAGGGGGTTTGGATATGGTGGAGTGGGACCCAGATATGGAGGACCATGTTTCATATGAGGCGACACTTTGCACGGATGTTCCAACATGGACAACAGCAGCCGTATGGCAAAGGGGATCCCAGCTATATCATTGACAGATGCAACCTGTACAACCAAAGATACAAAAACATCAAGCAGAAATGTCACCACTGTAAGTGCAGCCACTCTTCACACAGACAATGCCATCTGTAGGGCCCACAGTTGCTCAGACAATGCAGGTAAGCAGGTAAACACACAGCAGCAGATGACAGTATCACAGAATGCCTTACAGGCCCAAGCACAAATATACATGCAAAGGGGCAGCACATTGTTAACTTAGAATACAGTACCACACTACACGGGAGTTACCGTTCTTGGATGTAACCCGTTCCCATTTTCGGGACAAGGCCACAGAATATACGTGTGTTTCCAACCCTTTCAGTAACTGACGATCCCGACAAGGAACCCGAGGTAGCAGTAAAGATTGTACAAAATATTTCTCATTTTTGGTTTGCACAGGAATCCTACATTGAGGGTCTCTTCCCCTGTCGGACAAAGTAATGGACACAGAGGGCTTTTCTGGGGCTGTTGTAATGGTTCCTATTATAGAAGATTTACCACTCACAATAGGTACAAAGCAAATGATAGTGCCCTTGTTGTACTCAAAAGACACTCCCATCAACATATAAGGAAGAGACATAATGAGCAAATTGAATATGACAATTTCATTTTCAAAGTAGGGCATAATATGCTCGACACCCAGTATCTTTTATGAGCAGGTTGCAGCCATCATGCAAGGGTTTTGTTTACAGAGCAATTTACATGGGTCTCCAAGCCACCCCAGGGTAATCTTTTATTGGATGTAATTATTGTAATGGTGGGTACGCAGAAGGAAAGGCAAGGTATTGTGATTGGGCGCACAATTCCTGTTCAGAGTAGCAGTAAACAAATATATAGTACCAGGAACACACGCAGTACATTTAGAAGTAGCACTCACCATGAAGGACATGGTCATTTTATACAGGACTGACTAAGAGGGTACATAGTGGCGCACAGTCCTCTGTATTGTCCCGACATTAGGACTAACAGACTTGACAGATGAACAGCTGTTCTCAGAGGATGAAGAGGAGGGGGAGATGGTATTCCAGGTATGCATCCCATCTCAGAAGGGACACATGTCCCCAGAGGATGCAGATAGTGAGCACAGCAGAGGTACTATGGACCAGAGCCCCCCATAACATAGGGTTGCTGAAGGGAGCATAAGCGGTATGTATACAATTGAAGGAAGTGGCACTGTTGCCCCAGGTTAAACAATACCCCTATCACAAGAAGCAGACATGGGTATATATGACACACTCTTCACACTACAGTGACAGGGCATAATGAAAACATCAGAATGCACATGTAACATGGTGATCTACCCTGTTAAGAAAGTGAAGGACGGGGTGTGGAGGGTGATTCAAGATCTCTGTGCCTTGAACAACATAGTGGAAGCAGAATTTCCATTCATACCAAACCCAGCCACCATATTATGTAACAAACCTACAGAAGAGAATGGTTCACAGTTATTGATTTGAAGAATGCATTATTTTCCATCCCATTGCACCCAGATTAACAATATCTCACTGCGTTCACACATCAAGGCACGAGGTTCCAACATACTCATTTACCACAAGGGTATTGTGAGTCACCTAGAGTATTTAATAGGGTGATTCAGATGGACCTAATGTTAGGAAAGATTTCTTCTTTATTTCACTTTTCCTTCCATTTCTATGGACCCCCAAACTTGTTGCTTTTATTTTTGTATCTGACCTGTTCTTTTTACAGTGCAGTGAAGCCTTAAGCTTCACAACCCTGGCTTTTGCTCACCTGTTATGTGGCAACTGCCATGTCCTTCAGGCTATCAGTTCTAGGAAACATTGTTTTCCTTAGTCTTGTTACTTTGTTTCTACTTTTAGTAACTTGTTATGACTTGTGGTAACTTTTTATCATTGTACAATGCATCATACAATGCAATACAATAGGGTTGACGTCTTGTTTTACCCTAGACTAACATTCATCTGATTTTTGGTTACTCTATGTGTGCTAAATGGACAAGCTGGTGGCAGCAGTGACTTTCTGCCATTTTTTGGTACATTTTTTTTAAGCCTTACCACGTTTACCGTGCTTGGCTATTAACTGTGGCTAGTGGTCAAACATTGCCATGCCATGAGATTTTTCACTTGTCCTTTGGCCATATTGTATTTTAGCCTTCTTTCTGGCCTGTGTGGCCAGGCAAATCCTTATATGGACTTCCAGTGCCTGGGAAAGCAGAGGCTTTCAGCGGGCTGCTGGAGGGCTATGTGTATTTGCTGCCAGGAAGTGGTCTGGGACTGTCTGGACCCAATCCACAAACTGGTGCCAGCGTGTCTGAGTGCTATTCATGAGTTTCGCCACAAGTGGTCCTGATTGGAGCACTGTTGGTGTGTGTGTGGCAGAACTGTCACTGGCTAGTGGGAGCTGCTTCTCTTACCTGGCTTTGAGGATAAGAAGAGGAACCCTGCACCCACTCTAGAGAGATCCTGGAAGAAACTGAAGGAGACAAGACTCCTGTCCAGCTACAAGACTAGAGAGGGGACCGTGGACCTGTTGGAAGAAGGCTTGGTGACCAACTTCTGTTTCTGCCCTGGTAGAGCCTTGTTCTATGGAAGATCTCCAGCAGTCCTGTGAAGGAGCTGCAACCCTTGGAGTGGAGGGAACATACATTCTCAAAATCAGCTCGGAGTCCTACTAAGAAGATCCTTCAAAAGTGCCCCAGGACCGCCCTTTGGATGACAGCTCTGAGTCTGGGCTACTGTGCTGCAGATGTCGCTGTTCTGAGTTGAGTCCTGAACTGGGAGATCTTCAACTTGTGCAACAAGACTTACCTCTGCGAAATGTTGTGGTCCTAGCATCAAGGGGCCCTGAGATAGGAGGGAAAGTCTAACTGTGGCAAATTAATCCCATTACATCCCATTGCATCTGGATTACTAGCATTCAGAGGCACATAAACTGCTCTTCTGAACACCCATGAGGAACTGCTCACATTTCTTGACTCCAACTCCCCAGCTGTTCTCATTGTACTTGATCTCTCCTCTGCATTTGAAACAGTCAACCACTCCATCCTCCATGAAATACACTAGGTATACCCTAGGTATCTCGGAGTGGGCACTGGACTGGCTGTCCTCCATCCTCAGTGACTGTCCATCCCAAGTTATTATAGGCTATTTCACCTCCCCCACCTCTATCTCCTCCTGCAGTGTCCCAACCTTTCTCCCTGGCTCTTTAACAACTACCTTGCTCCGCTTGCACACCTCATTTCCACCTTCTCCTCAAACCTCCTTAAACCTCCTCAAACCTCCAGTGTTATGCAGATGACAAGCAACTCTTCTTCAAACATCCCTCTGATCCTCTTCTTACTTCCCCCTTCATTCCCGACTACCTATCTGCCATTCACTCCAGGTGTACTTCCAATGACCTCAGCCTCAAAGCCAGCAAGACTGAAATCATTATTATTGTTACTCCTGCACCCTCGTTCTGTCCCTCACTCTGGCCATCTTCTATGGGCTCTCCCCCTTGTCCTTCATCTCAAGCTAGAAACCTTGGAGTCATCTTCAACTGCTCGCCTTCCTTCATCCCTCACATTCAGGACCTTGCCAAGAAGTCCCACTTTCAACATCTTTCAACATCTCCTCAAAGGAATTCTTAATTTCCTCACTTTCCCCCAGAAGCTCAATGTCTCTAGAGTGCTGGTCCTCTCCTACTGCAATAGAATTTTCCTTAAACTGCCCTGGGCTGCTCATGGGAGGTGTGGTCCTCGCTTGAGAACATCTTTTGGATCAAAGTACTGGGATTACCAAAACGAACGTCGACGGCCTCTATTCGATATGAACTATCGCTAATTTCTATCCAAGCACGAGTATGTTGGAGCCTGTTATCGTTATATCGGAAAACAAAAGCATGCAAACAAATTCCGCAATTTGAAATCTTCCATAGTGCTACTTCGTCAGCCCAGGCGTAATGGCAATGTGGCTGAAACGTTGCGAACATTTGATGGCAGGATATGACATTAATCCAGAGCTGGTTCAAGGTAATCCGGAAGCAGCGAAAACAAAAAGTTGGCGTGCGGACTGGGAGTTGACATGCTCTAAAAGGGGGGCATCCAAGATGTTGAGTGAGGTGCCACCTGAGGCTCGAGCATTTAAAAGCATGCAAAAATACATTGAATTATTCCCAGACCCAAACGCTAGAAGGTTGTTTATGAGTCTTCGGCTTAACACGTTCAAAACTAAAGAACGTTTGAGAGCATGGTCAGTCAATGCAAATTTGAACCCAATGTGTCGATGCTGTATGCAGGAATTTGAAACTCTAAAACATTTGGTACTATTTTGTACCAATTTACGAACAGAAAGAACTCGATATCTGGGTCTTTGGAGTGAGTCTCATCCGTCTCTCAATGCTGAAGAATGGTGGCAACAAATGTTCAACGGAATAGACATGAAATTGGTATTGCCACTGAGACACTTTTTGGCGATAATTGAAAACCGTCTACTGACCTAAGTGTATCATAGCCGTTGTGTGGCATGCTAAAATGCATTTAGAGTTTAAGATTGTGTGAACGTAAAAACTCACTGAAGAAAAAACTGTGAATTGGTAAAGAATTATACTGTAAAGAGATGTAATGAGTGATAATGAATGGTTTTATTTTAAAGGTTTGTATGTAAACCAATAAAATTATAAAAAAATAAATAAATAAATAAATAAACTGCCCTCTTCTTCCCTAAAACCCCTCCAGCTAACCCCGAATAGGGCCTCAAGCCCAGGGACCACATTTCTCCAGTCCTAGAAACTCTCCACTAGCTCCCGGTTGCTGCAAGGATCAAATTCAAATCCCTCTGCATCATCCACAAGGCTGTATGGGGCCAGAGACCACGCTATCTACAACTTGCTCTCACTAAATACTCTCACTCCAGATCTTTACATCACTCCGGCACAACTTTCTGTGTGTTAAGCGCTTCACTAAATAGCAAGCTGATGGCCGATCTCTTTCCTCAGCAGGCTCCCTCATTTGGAATAGCCACCCTCTTCCTCTTCGTCTTGAGCTGGATCTCCTCAAATTCCGGAAGTTCCTCAAGACTTTCCTCTTCACCTCTTCCTTCCCTTCCTCCTAAATCCTACAGTTGCTGAGATTGGTGACCAGGGCCCTTATGTATCCTCCCGGGACCTGGCCTCCCACACCCTACAGCCTCCAGCCTCCACCCCTCATAGCACTTTGCCTTGGCACCCACTAGCCTATGTCACCACAGGCCTGCACTTATTTATTGGGGGCTGACCACTCCACCTATGCACTTACAGCTGCTCACTCGCTAGCACTTCCCTCTTGATACACCTAGCACTTACCCCCCACTCCCTCATCCCTCACCCTCTTCGCACTTGCACGTTCTGAATGCTCACAAGGCCTAGTAGGTCTGCCTCTATCTTTCATTGTTATATTTATTTTAATTCCCATGTTCCCTCCCTGTTTCCCTGTGGGCGCTTTGAAACACAATTTGCTTGAGTTATAAGGCCTTACAAATGCACAATAAATAAATAAAAATAAATGTGATATGTTACATATTCATTTGACTTAGTTTCTTCATGTATTTCATTGGGAAATAGAACATGTTTCACTTTTTTCCAGAACAAGATTTTAAAAAAGCATTACTTTCTATGTATTCAAAGAAATGGGGCCAAAGGAATGTTAACATGGAGTAACCGGGCAAATATCCATTTTCTAAAATATTTTTTTGCACAATGGTAAATCTTTGTAATCTGTTTATTGTCCTGTTTACTTTGTAAATCAAGCGGCACAAGGCTCCTATTTGGTACACACCCTCTTCTAAATTCCGTGCCATAGAAAATGCAGATTAAAACATGCTTGCTTCGCAGCTCTTAATTCTCTGACCTGGCAGGTTTGGACCAGCAAAAAGAATGGTGCAAGATATATATACTTCTATTTTTTCTGGCAATTATTTGCATGTAATTTGTCACAATTGAAAATAGCGTACTCATCAGAACATTGCGTTCACACGGTTAGCGTCTAGTGTCTTTTTGTTACGCTCACTTGGCTCCCACAGGGGCGTCGGTCGGACCCGGACAGCTGCGGTCTCCACCCACGTGATGTGTAGTGCAGCGATGACTGACTGGATCTGCCCTCCTAATCTTGTCTGCTTAACCCGTAGAAATATTCTCCTGCAAATGGAGAGATGGATTTAGCCACTTATGGATTCAAGTGATGGCACACCCAGAGTGCTCCCCAACTAATCACCTCCGAAATGCCCTCACAGCAATCTCACCTTATATTCTTGAAAGATGAGCTCTCCATCCTGCATGGATTTGCAGGGGTGCGTCGATTCCAGTTACTTCACTGGTTTGAAGGCTCGAGAGTTCCGGAGAGTATTGACTCTGAGGTTCCTGGTGAGGACCAGTAAGTATTAAGTTCATAGAGTTCAATATGTCCGATGTGCACTCTTGTTCCCCCCTTCCTTTCTTGTCTTGCAGCTGGCTCGTGAAAAGATGCTCTTGTGGCAGCTGGTGGCGCTCAGGTAAGAGTCTGTATTACCCGGTGCTGTCCGGTAAATGTTGCACGAGGAAAACGTGTTGTTTTGTCTCTCTTTACAGATGCGGCATTTGAAAATATGGAGAGTCACAAAAGGATGCCTCCGGTGGTAAATCAGGTAAGTCTATGGTGGTAAGAATTATATTTGTTGGTTCCCTTGGCTCACCTTGTGGTTTTCTTTTGTCTCCTAGGTGCCGAAGTTCGGCGAAGAAATGATGGAGGTAGCGCCGACCCGAAAGATGCTGTGAAGACTGGTGAGTATGGTGCAGCACTGCAGCTGGAGGTGCGGCGCGTGCAGAAATGATGTTCTTTACAGGTCCGGAGACAAGATGGATCCAGAATCAGGTGTGGAATAGAAATAAGTTCGTTTTCTAACCTTGTCCCTTTCTTTCCTCTTTGTTTTAGGAGCTCCGGATTCGAGGCAGCCGTGGCAGAAGACTGGATGCAGGCTGCAGGCACGGTGAGTGTTACGCTGCTGGATGCAGAATAACGCGAAGCGTGTGTTGCTGGTCGGGTGTGTTTTAAATAGCCACAAAAGTAGTCCCAGTTAAGAAGTCCCTAGAACCACACCCGAGTAAATAATAGTCCCTGTAGAAAAATAGTCCCTTTCAGGCTTCATGTTGGATTGGAGTCATTTGCAGCATGGTCTGCCTGAGGTAAGTAATGACTATGAGCCTGGCGCCTAAGGCGCCAGGACTGATTCCTACTATGAGCCTGGCGCCTAAGGCGCCAGGACTGAACCCAGATAGCCCCTAGCCGGGGCTGCTGAGGTTTCACTAAATGTCGAGATGCCTGCTCCCGGGGCTGATGGGCTTGGACCAGATGCCTGGGGGTAGGCATCATGACACTTTTATCTAGGCTCCAACCACATTAAATTTCTGCATAGACTATCATTGTTGGTTCAACTTCTGCTTTTTCTTTTGCATGTGTTGTACTTGTTTGTCTACTTGTGTATTGACCTTCTTGGATAAGTATAAAAGATTGGTGTATCATACAATACAGAAGGAAAATAAGCTAAAGAGGTAATTCTAATACTTGAAAAACTGTATGTACATCGAAAGGAATATGAATTGCATGCTCACACACCAGAGGCCTTGCCAAGTGGTGTGGTACATTTTTGGCATTTATTCCATTACCACCACTTTTATGGGTGGCAACTGAATTACCACCAACGTTATCACACCAACAAACGTGTAGCTTGGAAGAGAAGTGGAGGATTTATCTCCATCGTGTAGCTGGAGGTAAATCTTGAACTTTACCTTAACAAACAATTGACAGATTTAACTTGGCAGAATAACCACTTGTGGCAAACACACAAAAATCACCATTAGTCCTATGGATGCCAACACGGGGAATAACTCTACATTACTGACAATCATAATCGGCAGTAAATCCATGAACTGAGTGGTGGTAGCGTTAAACAAGTTTGGTCATACATTTGCAGAATGACTGCCATACTCATGAAGTGTCTCATTACGTTGTAATTCGGGCAAACCCAGGCCATACTCACAGGGTTATAGAGAGGTTAGGAATCCACCTCACGTGTTTGTGATGTTTAGCCCTGAACATTGAGTTTATTCAGTTATTCCTCCTTCTCACTCTTCTCCTTCCCTTCTCTCATAGCTTTCAACCTCAACATAGTGTAACATCTGCATCAGTCTCCGGATTTCCTCCATTACATATTTGTAAATGTATACTGTAGTTTGTTTCTTTTTTTTTATACTTTAGTTTTTATTAGCATTTTTAGATACAACAAACACATTCAAGAAACCAAAAAAAAAACCCTCATCCCCAACCCCCCGCCCCAACCCCTGCCCACCCCCTACCCTGTGTTCAAAAACCTATATTTGCCTTGGGAGAATGTCAATGTTCAGTCCTTCGTCTGTACCGTTGTGATGATGCGATTTGTGGCCTTTCATCTGTTGGTTAGATGCCGCTTTTCTCCAGGTCGTGGGTTACCTGGCGTGTTGTCTCACCTTTCGGGGCCAATTCTGGCTAGTTCAGGCTGGAAGCCTGGCATCAAAATCAATGAACGTCCCAGCCCCAAGACTGCTGCACACCATACCAGTTTGTGAGGAACATGCTGCTTTCTTTGTTCACCATCGCAGTTAGTTTGTCCATCAAGAACATATTTTTCACTTTTAGCAGCCAGTCCTCTTTGGAGGGGGGCTCGGGGCTTTTCCACTTCTGGGCAAGGGCCACTCTGCCCGCCCTCAGCATGGTTTCACACATCCTAGGGTATCGATATAGCTCTGTTTCCTGCGGGGAAGACCCAACAACATTGTTAAGGGATTCAGTGGCAAACGTTCTTCTATTACTTCCGCCATCCAATCCCGCACTGAACCCCAGTAGTCCTGAACTTTCGGGCAGAGCCACCACATGTGTCCTCTGGTGCCAGAATGTCCGCATCCTCTCGGACACCTAGGCGAGACCCCCGTGAACATCCTCGACAACTTTGCAGGGTCCCTGTGCCACCCCTCTAACACCTTAAAGTTATGTTCCATGTCCGAGGTTAACAAATTTCCTTAAGATGCTATCTTGAAGATTCTGGCCCAGGAGTCCTTGGAGATCTCTTCCCCTGCTAGGTTGTCCCAAAACATACGAAAGCTCCTTCTGCCTTGAAGTTCGTAGGTGTTTAAGATTTTGTACATGTTGGACACCGCCCCCTTCCTTGAGGTCGCCAGGTCGAGGAGTTTCTCAAAGGGGGTCAGCTGTCTCCTCAGGTTTGGGCCCCATGACGGGTTGCAGAGGATGCCCTTCAGGCGGAGGTATTCGAAGATGGATAGCGAATCTCTTCCGAGAGCGTCCCTCAGGTCCTCGTATGTTAGGAATTCCCCTTCTCTGAACAACTGCCTGCCCATTCCATTCCCTTATCCGACCATTCCTGAGAGTGCCGGAACCCCCTGCCTCCCAATCTAAGGGGGTGGCCCCAGAGAGAGGTCATCGGGGACGGCCAGGTGGTGAGGTGAGCAGTCCGGGGGCCCTCTCTCCAAATGTCCCAGAGGACTCCTAGGGTCGGGTGGGACCTTAAGTGTTGCGGAATCGACCTGCGAGGGGCCCACAAGAGGTCTCGGACCTTCAGGGGATGGGCGTCCATGTCTTCCAAGTATGTCCAATACGTCCCCATTCCTTCTTTCATATGCTCCAGTAGGACAAGCAGTTGGGTGGCACAAAAGTAGAGATGAAAGTCCGGGAGCCCAAATCCCCCCTCCTCCCTAGGCAGAGTCAAGGTGGTCCTTCCTATTCTCGGGGTTTTCCCCTGCTACACAAAGTCCCGGACCCTCTTTTGTAGCTCTCTAAAAGTCTGAGCTGTGATGTTGGTTGGAAGAGCCGTGAAGAGATAGAGAAGCCGTGGTAATATATTCATTTTTAATGCAGTCATTCGGCCATACCAAGATAGGATCATCTTGTCCCATCTCCTCAAATCTGATTTGATCTCTGCCATCATGGGGTCATAGTTAGCGGCACTCAATTTCGATATATCTCTGGTGAGGAGTACCCCCAGGTACCGTACAGCGGCCTTCTCCACTTTAATCCTGTGAAACCAGTCCAGAAGGTCGAGACCGGGTCTATTGTCCTCATAGGGAGCAAGACAGATTTTGCAGCATTTATCTTCAGACCTGAGAAGCGACCGAACGCGGCCACCAGCGCCAGGAAGGGGAGAAGTGATGCGCCAGGGTCCACCAGATATGCCAAGATGTCATCTGCAAACAGGGAAAGTTTGAATTCAATGTCCCCCCTTCTGATCCCCCTGATTTCCGGGTGAGCTCTAATTGCTATTGCCAATGCCTCCATCGTGAGGACATATATCAGGGGGCAGAGAGGGCAGCCCTGCCTTGTCCCTCGGGAGAGGGGGAATGGTTCGGACATGCTCCCGTTCACCTGAACCCTTGCCGTGGGGGCCCTGTAGAGGGCGGTCACCCAGCTCATGATGTGGGGCCCAAAGCCCATCCTCTGGAGGAGGAGCCCCATGTATCGCCACTCGACCCTGTCGAAGGCCTTCTCCGATTCCAGGGAGAGGACACATGCGTTTAGCCCCAACGTCTGGGCAAAGTGGAGCAGGTCTATTGTCTTGCGTATATTGTCCGACCCTTGCCTTCCCGTAATAAAGCCCACTTGGTCACCATGGATTAGCTTTGGCATAATTCCCTCCATCCGCCTCCCCACCACCTTGGCCAGAATCTTGATGTCAATATTTAACAGAGATATGGGGCGATATGAGGAGCATTCCGTGGGGTCCCTCCCCTCCTTGGGCAGAACTGCTATTATGGCCCCCATCATGGACTCGGGGAGGATGCCATCCTCCAGCACAGCATTGAAGACTCTCACTAAGAACGGTGCCATGGTGGAGCGGAATCTTTTATAGAAATAGACGGTTAAGCCGTCATCCCCGGGGGAGGTTCCCACTTTCATCCCACCTATCACCTTGTCAATCTCATTCTCTGTCACCGGGCCCTCCAACCCCTCTGCCATCTCCCGCGAGAGGGATGGGATCTGTATGGAGTTCAGGAAATCCTCTATCTGGGTATCGTCCCCGTCATACTCCGAGGAGTAGAGGGTTCTGTAGTATTGGCGAAAGGCCTCTCCTATGTGGGAGGAGTCGCGGCCGAGATTTCCCTAGGTATCCCTCACCTCCTTCACCCTTCTGCTTCTCTGGATCTCCCTTAGCTTCAAGGCTAGGATCTTATCCCCTTTGTCCCCCTTCCCAATGTATTTTTGTTTTACCATTAAGAGGCTCCTCTCGGTTTTGTGTAGGAGCAGATCTTTCAGTTGGAGCCTGTAGTCCTCCAGTGGAGCCACATGGTCATGATCTAAAGCCTGATCCGGGGATCCCCCCGGCTGGAGACAGGCTATTTTACCCTGCAGGGCTTTTTCCTTGGCTTCCCTCTCCTTCTTCTTCATGGAGCCTATTTTTATGAGGACTCCCCGTAGGGTTGCCTTAAAGGCATCCCAAAGTGTGTGCATGGCCACCTCTCCGCTATCATTAAACTCAAAGAACTCTGCTATGGAGTTGAGGATCTCCTGGGCCAGTACCTCATCTCTTAATAGGGCATCATTGCATTTCCAGCGCCCTCTACGTTCTTCACACCAGCCCAGCGCTAAGGTGATTCGGACCATGTCGTGGTCCGACCAGGGGACTGGGTCTATCCCATAGCCCGCTACATATGGAATGAGGACCTCGTCCACCAAGATGTGGTCTATTCTCGAAAATGAGTTATGGATAGCTGAGTAGTAGGTAAAGGAGGGGGTCCCTACTCTGGGAGATGGGATCGTATCCGACAGTCTCAGGTCCCCGTTAACCCTCTGGAAGTGCTGCGCCATGGCCTCATCCGCGGATCTGAGGTTCTGGGGGCCAACCCGTCTTCTGTCTATAGTTGGGTCTAGGACCATGTTGAAATCTCCCCCCACCAACAGTGGGCCCTGCACGAACAGCCTCAATTTGTCCCCTACCTCCTCCCAGAATTGGGCCTGGCCTTCGTTAGGACTATAACAATCATAGGAAATGGATCAGTGGAAAGGGATGACGCTGGTTAGATTCAATACATATCAAATTTTATTCAGAAACTCATCGCGTGACAAATCATCTTGCTGTCATAAAATTTCATAAAAGATCATAAATCAATTCATACCTTCATACGTATCCACATACAAAAACACATTCAAACATACATGAATAAAACACCCTAGTGTAATTATAACATCAATTCATATTATTCCGAATATTTTCGGTTAACATCTCCTATAGTGACCCAGTCCATAGTATCAGGTGTCATTATGTAGCTGGTATCAAATTTCACCAGGTATCCCTCACAGAGACAACGTCGACACGTGTTTCGTTCTGAGACCTTCTTCAGGACGTCGGGCAACGAGCAAATACTCCGCCCTGTTCTCCACTTATGTGGGCCAGTAATAAATCCCCAAGTTCCAACTTGTGGGACGGTGAGTCAGGACAGCGGAAATGAATCCTCCACTGGCAACAATATCTATGTTGACCAAACACAACGTTGCTGGTAGAAACTCCTCTAATACAATGCGACCCAGGAAATACCTAGGGTCCACATAAAAATACGCAGGGTAATTTTAGCTGTGTCTTAATCACAGAATCCTCCGCAACACTTAACGGGCTGCACAGCTCCGTGTGTTATGGGGACTCCTTTCTTTCGCGCGGCACCCAGCTTCAACAAAGTGACAATATCTTCGTTAGGACTATACGCTACTGCTAGAGTCAAGGGGGAGCCCTTCAAGGAACCCAGCACCATCAGGTACCGACCCTCGCGGTCTCTCTGGATGGCCTCCTTCTCGAAGTCCATGTCCCTCGCCACCAATATGGCCACCCCTCTTTTTTTGGCCTTGTGGGAGGCGTGAAGGACCTCCCCAATTGTTCCCCCTCGCATTCTAGGCTCTTTTCCCTTTGCCCAGTGTGTCTCCTGCAGAAAGAGCAGGTCCAGTTTTGCCCTCCTAAACTCCCTATGAACCAGGGACCTCTTCGTGGGGGTGTTCAGCCCCCGCATGTTAAAGGTGCCCACACCCAGGGCCAGCCGGGCATCAGCCATGATCTATGTTTTCCTCTCTGTTAGCCACTGTCATCGCATCATTACTCCCTTCGTGCTCCCCTTGTTTCATCTTTTGGACACTTTTGGAACCTTCCCCCAACTGCCCCCCAAACCCTTTCCCCAACAAACAAACCCCAACTAGTTCGTACTCCCCCTCCCCCCACCACGGCATCCAGCCAGATAGTTCTGTCATTTCTGGCAATTTGGCCGGACCACCAGCCCGCCTTCCTCGGCCAGGCAATCGTTTCAAAAACACCTATCTTCTTGAGCCCCCCCTTCCCCTCATCCCCCCGGGTAGCCCCGCCATACTTGCTTTACTGGGGGATTCAGGGAACTACTTAGACTTCAGTTTCTCATTTCCAGACCAACAAGTGGTCATACCCCATTACACGTCCCCATGTTCCGAACTCCTGTGCCGATCTCGGCCGGGATACCAGTTGTTCATCCCTCGGAGTCATTCCATTCTCCCTCCTTTGTCGGGGAGGGTGTGTTCATCTTCCTGAATTTCCTTGGGCCAGATTTCTTCCTTCTTTCACTAGACGGGCCCTGGCCTTTCGCTCCACCCGAAACGGGTCCAGTTGGTCTCTTCCGAGGGGCCGGGTCCGTCACGCAGTCCTGGATGGCCCCCTTGATATCCTCTTTGGTGATCAACGTCGTCCGCTGACCCAGGTATTCGAAGGTTAGAGAGAAGGGGTAGCCCCATCTGTATCGTACCCCCTTCTCTTTTAACAGATGTGTGAGGGGGCGGCACATCCTGCGCTTGGCCAAAGTATATGGGGAGAGGTCCTGGGAGTTGTTACACGTAACTTCCTGAGCCTTTCTGGCGGCCTCCAGCACCCGTGTCTTGTCGGCATAATAGTGGAACCGGACCAGAATCGATTGAGGTCCACCCGCACGCCCCCCAGGCCCTGTGCACCCAATCTAATATGAGTTCCGTGGTCATCTCATCTCGAAAGAGGAGGGCAATAATGTCTCGCACCATTCGGCTGACCTTTCTCTCCGTCTCCCCCTCCGCTTCATGGACCCCAAAGAATCTGAGGTTGTTTCTCCGTTCCCTGTTTTCAAAATCGTCCATTTGTCTCGACCGCTCCTCCTCCAGTTTTTCAAGGGTGGATAGCCTCATGTCCATCTCCACCTCCAGGGTCGCTGAGGATGACTGGTTAGATTCAACCTGAAGGAGCCTGTCCTCCACTTTGTCTATTCTTTGGCCCATTTTGTCGAACTTTTGGGCAAAGTCGGAGCGCATGTCTCTTATCTCCTGCAAAATGGAGGTGAATCCCCTTTCCATTGCCTCCGCCGAGGGCGCCGAGGCTTCAGACTGGGCCATTACACTGTAGTGGGGCGGGCTGAAAGCGCGGGGACTGGATTCTTGGCAACGATATTTTTGTAGCTTCCTCTGCCAGCCAATCTGATTGCCCCCCGCTTACCGTTTAGTGTGCCTCGCTCCCGCGGGGGCTACAAAGTCACCTGGCGGGTCCGCTGATAACTCGCTCTCCCTTCCTTGGGCCTCCTGGGTGTCCGAGCAAACGCTGTCGGGCGTGCACACGCCCCGCCGGCCTCCGGTGGGGGCCTCACACCCCGAGCAGGGGTCCTGGGGCCTTCGGGGTCCTCTGCGCACTCCAGGGAGGGGGGGGCGCTTCGTTCCCTCCGGGGTGAAGAGCCGATGCTCCGACCCGCCTGTGGTGTTGGTGGCGTCCCTCGCGGGGACAGTCATCGGGCCCGGGGAAAGTTGGGTGAGGCCCCTCCTCCGCGGGTCCCCGGCAGTTCACGTCGCCCTATCGGGAGCTGCGGGAGGAGGTCGTCACCGCGTCCGCAGGTGGTGGAGGAGGTCCGCAGAGGGAGACGTATTTGCTGCTCTTCAGGCCTCTCGCGTGGGGCGCCAGGCATGGCACGGAGGCAGACCTCTGGATTAGGCGGCCCACGGCTCCTCCTCCGCCCAGTTCTCCAGAGGCGGTTTTGCCGCAGAGGCCGCGGCTCTGGATCTCAGCCTTGCGGGGGGCCTCCGATGCCGCTGTTTCTCTCGGTGGGGGCCCCGGGGGGTTAATTGCCCGTGTCTGCTCCTTCATTCTCCGTGGGTGGGTGCCGGGGGGGCTCAATCACCAGTTCGACCTGGCCGCTGACGGAGCGCGGGATTCAGGCTGCCATTGCCTGTGCACCCCCTGGTAGCCTCTTGTTTATCTTTTTAATGAAAATTAGACTATTGATGAAATGTTAATGTATATTTTATTTACAATGTATGTTTAAGTGCATTTTATATTAGAAATATGTTCTGTGAATTTAGTTATTAGTACAACGGCTGTACCTGAATTATATGTGTTTATTTATTTTGATGTATGCTTTAGATACAGTATTTTTGTATATCAAATATATGTTATGTTTTGTTTTGAGATTATTTGGTAACAGTGTACATATAATTTACCTTTTAATACTTTTAAAGAATTATTTTAATTATTTTATGACCCACTAATACCTCATAACAACCTCCAGTACAGCCCCGAAAATGCCGTCCACGTGACTGCACAACCCACCACCCCAGCCCCCTCCAAAACCCTGGAGACACGATTGTCGATGGTGGAGGCCCAACAGGAGGCCATGTTAGACCTACTCCGCCAGTACATAGCGGACGGGGAGGAAACCAGGTGGGGTATTGCCACAGCAATTGCGAGGACCACAGCGGCCATCGAAGCCAACACAGCCGCTGTTAATGCATCGGCTCGGCTAATGAGGGACTGCCTGGGGGCGGTGACACAGGTGCTGACTTCAATGCTGCTTCATATGCAGCGGCCAAGGCTTGCAGGAGGTGTGGAACCTGCCAGCGACTCACCTACCACCTCCACACCAGCTTCATCTGTCCCCAACAGCCCAGTGCGCCAGACACATAGGAGTGCAAGGCACACTGAAATGCCACCTCCGGACAGGAAGAAGTCCTGGAAGTAGTTTGGGGGGACAATGGGAGTGGGACACAAGGTTGGGGCGAATGGGTGCATCTTGTGGAGTCTATTGGGGGTATTGGTGTTTGTTGGGGGGGTCTGGGAGTTTGTTGGGGGGGTCTGGAAGTTTGTTGGAGGTGTTAGGGAGGTGGGAGTGGGCACATTTATTCTGTTGTAAATAATGCACATGCTGTAATAAGAAAAATCCATGGCTGGAAATTGTTATTTTCGTGTGCATCCAATTAATGTGTTACGGTGTTCAGTGCCCAACTCCCAACATTCCCTTTGTGCATGTCCACATTGGCCCAGTGTCTGACTGACACATGTCGGTCATAGTCCCTGTGGGTCAGGAGTATTCGGATTCTGTGCTTGGCATACAGCATGACCATCCCATGCATCTTGTACTAGCAGGGGGGCTACTTCACCTCCGTCTCCATCCTCATCATCCTCACCCGGGGCATGCATGTCAATGTCAGGTGGCAGTGGTACATTTCTCCGGATGCACATGTTGTGCAGCATGACACAGGCCATGGTGATCTTCGCCACCTTCTCAGGCCTATATAGGAGTGCCCCACCAGACCTACTGAGGCAGCGGAACCGTGCCTTCAACAGGCCAAAGGTCTGCTTAATTACAACACAGGTACGGGTGTGCACACGATTGTACTCATCTTCATGGCTGTTCTGCAGGTTCTGCAAGGGGGTAAGTAGTCACGGCCTCAAGGGATATCCTCCATCACCTGCAAGCAGATACAAATAGGTGTGTGTCACTCTGAACTGCCACCTTCAGGGAGCACAGTCATGGTGGCAGCTATTTGGTGTGGGCATGCACATGTCCCTGTACGCATGCAAATGTGTCACCTAGATGCAATCTATACTGTCATGAGGTGTGATAGTCTGGATGGAGTTCAACAGATGATGCAGGGTGTAATCATGCATGCTGAGGCAGATGTGCTGTGGTAGTGCAACAATGTTTAGCCTCCAATTCATGCTGTTCATTCTTCACTGTGCATGGTCACACTGACCACATTGCCACAGTTGCCATCCTGTTCATTCATGCATTGCTTGCCATCACCATGGTGGCCTGGCTGTGCCTCTTACATGTTGTCATCGATATGCATAATTTGTGAAATGTGGCCCAGTGATGTGTCATGTTCCATTTGGCCGGTTCAGGTCAGGAATGTTTAGCTCTGCATGCATTTTCCAATCACCGGCAATTGCCACCCAGGTGGAGTATGCCCACCCCTTTCCCACCCAGGTGGAGTATGCCCCCCCTTTCCCACCCAGGTGGCGTATGCCCCCCCTTATGCATCCCTACACATCAGTACCCCCAAAGCACTGCCATGGGACAGTTGTGCAACTCACCAAGCAGCCAGGCACGTGGTCCAGCATGTCGCTCCATGTGACAGGGTAGCATGGAGTTGCGCAGTACCATGGCATCATGTGTTGATCTGGGAAATCGGGTGCAGCAATGTGTGATGATCTTGCTGGAGTCACATAACATTTGCACATTGATGGAGCGGTATTGCTTGCGATTGCGGTACACCGCCTCTATGGCATGGGGGACTACCAATTCCACATGGGTGCAGTCGAGGGCACCAACACAATTGGGCATGCCTGCCAGTGCATGGAAGCCTACTTTTGTGTCGGCTATCTCCTGGGCAGTCCGTGGTAGGGATATGTGAGTGCTTGCGTGCTTCAGGAGGGCATCCAGCACTTGGTTCAATACGCGTGAAAATAGTGGCTGTGAAATGGCATGGAGCTGCCCCACTGTGTGTTGGTAGGTGCCTGTGGCCAGGAAGTGGAGCACAGACACCACCGTTAGTAGCGGGGGGATGGCAGTGCGTATTTCAATGAGGCTGGCAATGTCGTTCTGTATCATGTCCACTATGGTGGTGAAACACGGTCCAACCGGTACACAGTGTGGATCTGCTCAGGGGTTAGGTTAAAAGGGCTCGGTCTGGTGCGAGGGATTGGTGGTTGCCTATGAGGCACTGCTGCCTGCGCTGGTGGTAATTGCTGGGCCTGTCTCACCCTCCTTCTCCTCCTGCGTCTCCTCTGTGCTGCCTGTTGTTGCTGCTGTAGTTGTTGTTGTTGCTGCTGTAGTTGTTGTTGTTGCTGCTGTAGTTGTTGTTGTTGCTGTAGTTGTAGCAGTATGGGCATGTCCTCCAGCGCCATGATTGCAACAGCTAGTGGTAGCATTTTGGTGTTGGAAGGGGTGTGGTGTGTGGGTGTGCTCATTTTATCCTCGCCCAGCTTCCATTGACTCCACCTGTGGGGATTGTGTGCACCTGTGGCAGTTGCCTTGTATCCTGATTGCTGTTTGTGTTTGGTCCGCGATGCCTGTATGGCCGGCATCGTGCAGCCCATGATTACCGGCTTCGCGATGCCGGTATTTGCATGTCCGCATGGGTTGGGATGTCCCCCTATTACCGGCATGCCGTATTTGCTCCCCAAAGGGGCACGTGTACACGCCTATGCCGCTATTAGCGTCACCGTTATTTAGGGTGCCGCTAATACCGGGTTTGCGGGTCGGAATACACCGGAGCGGTAAACGATGCCGGTATTACCATACCGGCATCGTTTTTGCCTTACCACCAACCTTGTAATGAGGCTCTCCCAGGATGCGGGCAGGCCATGCCAAATGTGTAGAGGAATGCATGGCACCTAACACTCTTCTGCTCACCCTCCCTATTGGAAAACCATGCACATGACACATCCACGTGGGAATCTGCCGTTGCTGCACTTACTGTCTCACCCATGCGTGGACACAACGCAAGATGATATTGACGAGATCTATAATCCCATTCATGGGCAGAACATCTCCATGACTGCAAATCACACTGCCAGCAGTTGAATGACCTTACGTACACATCATCAATGGAGTGGAAACACTGCCTCCTTCACAGAACTACTCACCTGATATAAATGTGCATCATGACATAATCATGTGGACACTGTCATTCCAAATAACACACCTGCCTTGACCATTTGGAGATTCAGGCTCAATATCATTCCCCCCACCACAACCTACATAGGTGCAAACTACACACACATAACAAAATGGACAAGAGTAGTGGAAAGCAGATAAAAACATGATATTCCAAAGTACAACACAGTGTGGAAAGCAATAGGGAAAATGGTGCACACAAACATGGCCTGAGAACACATGAATGAACCAGTGGGTGCATGTAAATTACTCACATACAATGTAGGTACAATACACAGAGGGAGTCAGTGGTACAAGTGGTCAACAGAAGCATGAAGAAAAAGAATAAATATACAATGCAAACTGTGCAGGGAGAGTGAAATGGGATGGACACAATAGGGTACATGAAATACAATTAATGGTCTCCATCTGACCCATGATATACACTGCCCCCCAAGACTACCAACTAAACCTCCTCTTCCTTCACCTCACCATGCAGGGACCACTGGGTTGTCGAGTTGGAGAAGAAGGTGCCTGCTGCATGTCCCTGCGTAGGAGGAGTCAAAGTAGCTGGGAGCACAGGGGACCTTTGAGGCAAAGTGGCAGTCTGTGTCAGTGACAGATATTGTTGGATGACGCAGCCTGCATCCTTAATCACCCTCAATTCCCTGCTCACTTCATTTAAAAAAACCAGGACATCCTGTCCATCCTCTCCATCCTCACCCCTCCTCTTCCCTCTCCATCTGTGCTTGCTGACCCTCCTTTAGCCACCCCCACCATCTTTTCTCCCCTGATGAGGTCGCTAGACAAGTCCGATCTATGAAAGCCTTGCCAAAACAGGTTCATCCCTGTTCCTCTAAAACCATCAAGGACCAGATTGACACACTCGCTCCGGCCCTTGCTGATTTTTGCAACCACTCCTTGGCCTCGGGATCCTTCCCCTCCCCTCTGAAGCACTTCTTTGTGCATCCTCTTCTCAAGGAACCCACAGCTGATCCTTCTTGTCCAGCTAACTATCGCCCAATATCCATTACTCCCTTTCTGGGCAAACTCCTGGAAAAGTTGGCCATCTCTCTTAACCTGCATTCCAATTCTGTTGGCTGTCTCCATGAGCACGAGTCTGGCTTCAGAGCTGCCAGAAGCACGGAAATTGCTCTCCTGAACATCTGTGAAGAGCTGCTCTCCACCCTTGACTCTAACATTCCCTCTGTCCTCATTCTCCTCGATCTGCCTTCGACATGGTCAACCATACCATCCTGCTCAACCGTCTCTGTGAAAACATGGGTATCACTGATCAGGCTCTGGCCTGGCTGACCTCTTTCCTCTCAGATCGACCCTCCCAGGTCCAACTTGGGTCCTTCCTTTCATCTATCTTCCTCTCTACCTGTGGTGTTCCCCAGGGGTTTAACCTCTCGCCCTGGCTTTTCAAACAATAACTGGCAACTCTCGCCCACTACATTGCCACTTTCTGCTCAAATTTCCAGTGCTACGCTTACGACACTCAACTCATTTTCAGGCTGCCCATCTGCCACCTCCTCTCCCTCTCAAATCTCTGGTTGCCTAACTGCCATTAAAGATTGGTGTGCCGCCAATGATCTTTGTCTGATTGCCAGCAAGACGCAGATGTAACGCTCACCTGATTCCCGTAGAGGCGCCGGTCTTGACTGGGCGTATACCGTATCTGCAAAGGTGATGTGTAGCACACGGCTGGCTCTTTGGGCTGGACCTCTGTGCACTGTATGTCAGACTTGAAGGGTAAGATATCTGCAGATAGAAAATATGGGATTAAGGAACTGGGTTATTGAATGTCTCTCTCTTCTTCCCTTTCTCTTCTCCTGTAGAACCCCAAAGGTTAACGCTCTCACCTTAGGTAAGTGAACGCCGTGCTCTCCATCTGCCTCGGGGCAGGGTGCTGTAACCAGTTTCTTCACTGGATAAGGGGAGCAGGCCTCTTGACTTCAGAGGACTGCTGTCCGTCGTTTACTGCACGAACGGTAAGTTTCGAGTAATTCTAATGTCTTTAAAGTCTTTAGTAATGATGTTTCTTGTTTTGCAGGGTTCCGGCGATGGCGGATGACGGGCTGAAGTGAGTTGAAGATGGAGCCCGTGTGATGAATAGAAGCGCCTGGAAGCACGTAAGTAAGCGCTTGTTGCCTGCTTCACGATGCGCTCTGTCTTTTTATTTTGCAGGTACAAGTTCGGAGCGGCTGCACGGTGCCGGAATACCCACTGGGTTAGATGTGGAAAGGAGTAATGGCACGTGAGTATTAAAGTTCCCCAATGTCTTTAAACGCACCTTGTTTTGTCTTTCAGATGCGGGATGCAGCGCCGAAGGCCTCCGGAGCGTGCGAAGAGTTGGTAAGCTTTTGTCTTTCAGATGCCAGAATGCAGTGTGAAGACCTCCGGAGCGCACGAAGAGTAGGTAAGCCTTTCTTTCAGATGCCGGAATGCAGCGCGAGGCGTTGGTGACAGCCGATGGACCAGGTAAGTGAAGAGCTGTCACTGAAGACCGTAATGCTAACCTGTTCTTTCTTGTCTTTATAGGTGTTGCTGAAGACTGGATTCAGGATGGTAAGCCTTTTTCCTTAGGCCCAGGATCAGATGCAGAAGACACGATGAGCGTTCTGCTGCAGAGGATGCAGAATAACGCAAAGCAAGATTCATCCATCGGGTGTGGTTTAAATAGCCTCCTGTAGTGCTTAGGTGTCTCCTTCCACAGCCACGCCTAGGTAAGAAAAGAGTTCCTGCTTTCCAGAAGAGTTCCAGTGTTCTGAATCTAGGGAGTGGCTCCTGCCCCACCCAACAGGAAAAGTAGTTCCAAACAGAAGAGGATCAGAGGCTCAACTGGCAGGCAAGTAAGCAGCATGGTCTGCTGCAGGTAAGTCCACCCAAGCATTATGAGCCCGGCGCTTCCAGCACTGGGACTGGGCATATTTATGAGCCTGGTGCCACTGGCGCCAGGACTGGGTCCAAAAGGTCCCAATTGGGACTGGTTGGCACTCGGAACCTGGGTTATGGATCTGCTTCCAAGGGAGTTGGGAAAACCCTGACCTTTTGGAAGCAGAGATCATGACAGTACCCCCCCTCAAGGCCCCTCCCAAACCGGGCTTCTCCGGGGGTTTTGGCTTGTCAGGAAATGTTCGGTGAAATCTTTTGATTAGGCGAGGAGCGTGGACATATTCAGCAGGTTCCCAGGATCTCTCTTGGGGGCCGTAGCCTTTCCAGTCAATTAGGTAAAATAATTTAGATTTGGAGATCTTGGAGTCCAGAATGCTTTTGACTTCAAACTCGAGTTCTCCATCAACTAGGATAGGTTTTGGAGATTTAGTTAGTCGGGTTTGAGGTTGCACGGGTTTTAATAGAGAGACGTGGAAGACCGGATGTATCTTCATGTGCGGGGGCAAGTCCAACTTGACCGCTACTGGTTTTACTATGGTAGTGATGGAATAGGGACCAAGGTATCTTGGGTTGGATGTGCGTGGCCCTTTTAGAGGTAGATATTTGGTGGATAACCAGACTTGATCCCCTACTTGATATTGAGGGGCTTCCTTCCGATGTTGATCTGCTCCTTTCTTGTATTGTTCTTTAGCCCTTTGAAGGTGAGAAACAGCTTCCTTAAAGGCTTGGGTGATTGTAGAATGCAGGTAGTCTACTGCTGGTGTTTCAAGATCTTGGAGGGGATCCAACTCCGAGGTTCGAGGGTGACTGCCGTACAAAAGAAAAAACGGGGTTTTCCCAGTTCCCGAATGGACAGAGTTATTGTAGGCATATTCGGCTATCCAAAGGATGTCTTTCCAAGTTTTTTCAGTTTGTTGCAGCATGCAGCGTAAATACTGTTCCAGAGTTTGATTGGTCCTCTCGGTTTGTCCGTCGGTCTGAGGGTGGTGACTGGTCGATAGTCTCACATCAATTTGAGCCGACCAACAGCAACTTCGCCAAAAATGAGAAATAAATTGACTACCTCGATCCGAAATTAGAACCGAAGGAAAACCGTGCAGTCGGACGATGTTTTCGAGAAATTCTCGGGCCAGAGTTGCTGCTGTTGGCAAGCCTTTGAGCGGAATGAAATGCGCCATCTTGGAGAATAAGTCCACGATTACTAGAATCGTATTGTATCCGGAGCATGGAGGTAGATCGGTGATGAAGTCCATAGAAAGCGTATGCCAAGGGCGAGGTGGGATGTCAATAGGGCGTAAGAGGCCTGCTGGTCTTTCCTTTTGACTCTTGTTTTGGGCGCATACTCCACAGGACATTATAAAGTCTCTGATATCTTTTTTCCAAGACGGCCACCAGAAGTAGCGCTTGATCTTTTCTCTGGTCTTGGCCATACCGGGATGTCCTTCCATTAAAGAATCGTGATAACAAGAGATTACTTTTTTCTGTAAATCTGTGCTGGGTAGGTATAATCGTTCTTGGAAATACAATAAGTTGTCCTTTACTGCAAAGTTCTTTCCCTGCAGATGCCAATTCTGTATGTCTGCTGGAGTTACAAGTTGCCTGGCCTTATCCTTAACTTCCTCTATGGATTCTGTGGCGATTACACCCAGAATTCTTTGTTCGGGAATGATTGGTACAGGTTTAGGGTTGATCAAGTGTTCTTCCACTCCCATCCGAGAAAGGGCATCAGCTTTACCGTTCTTTGTACCAGGTCGATAGGTAATTATGAAGTCAAACTCGGTAAAGAATAATGCCCAACGGAGTTGTCTAGAGGATTGGGCTTTTGCGGTTTTCAAATATTGCAGGTTTCGGTGATCCGTAATCACAGTAACGGTGTGTCGGGCCCCCAGCAGATAATGCCGCCAAGCCTTAAAGGCAGACTTGATAGCCAGAAGTTCCTTGTCAGTAATTGTGTAATTGATTTCAGGAGGCGAGAATTTGCGGGACCAAAATGCCACGGGATGCAACTGATTGGTTACCGGGTCCTTTTGTGATAGAACTGCCCCCATGGCAAGGCTTGAAGCATCAGTTTCCACGATGTAGGGGAGTTCGGGGCGAGGGTGTTTTAAGATTGGTGCAGAGATAAATTTAGTCTTCAAATCCTGGAAAGCTTGTTCCGCCTCGGTAGACCATTCAAAACGTTTGTTTTTCTTTAACAAGGCAGTGATGGGCTGGACTATTCGAGAGAATTCGGGGATAAACCTGCGGTAAAAGTTAGCGAAGCCTAACATGCTTTGCACACCTTTTACGGAGGATGGTGATGGCCATTTGAGAACTGCATCGACCTTCTTTGAATCCATATGCACTCCGCCAGCTGATAATATGAATCCCAAGAATTCAACTTCAGTCACGTTGAAAACACATTTTTCCAATTTAGCGAAACGTTTTTGTTGACGCAATCTTTCGAGGACCATTTTCACGTGTTTCTGATGTTCAGATTCCGATGAAGAATAAACGAGGATGTCGTCAATGTAAACAACAACACACACATCTATGAGCTCTCTGAGGACATCGTTCATAAAATATTGAAAGGCGGCCGGGGCATTGCAAAGTCCGAAGGGCATGACCTGATATTCAAATAGTCCATACTTGGTGCGGAAGGCCGTCTTCCATTCATCGCCCTCTTTTACTCGTACCAAGTGGTAAGCTCCTCTAAGATCCAGCTTTGTATATATGCATGCTTTTCTGACTTGGTCCAGGAGTTCAGGGATCAAAGGTAACGGATATCTATTCTTAACGGTGATCTGGTTCAGGGAGCGATAATCTATACAAGTTCTAAGGTCTCCTTCCTTTTTTGGAACGAAGAACAAAGCTGAAGAAGCAGGGGACTTGGAAGGACGAATAAACCCATTTGCCAGGTATTGATCCAGGTATTGTCGAAGGTGAAGGTTCTCAGGCTCGGTGAGGGCATACATTCTACTACAAGGAGGAGTAGATCCAGGTATCAGGTCTATCTGGCAGTCATAAGACCTATGAGGAGGTAGAGAGTTAGCCTGATCCTTCCGGAAAACATCTTGGAATTCTAGGTATTCGGGAGGTAACTGGGGAGTCTCTGAAGAAATTGCTGCCAGTGCAACACCAGGTGGAGGGTGACAAGTAGAGACACATTCTGGAAACTGGACCGTTCTTGCTCGCCAATCGATCAGAGGATTGTGTTTCTCTAACCAAGGTATTCCTAGAATAATCTGAAACTGAGGGGCCTTGATCACATCGAACACGATCTTCTCATGGTGTCCATCTTGACTTACTAGCGTCACCTCTTGAGTGGTATGCGTTACTGGCCCGGAGGCTATCTCCGTACCATCCACCGTAGTAATGACGTCCCTTACAGCCTTGGGACAAAGAGTTAGATTCATCCTCAAAACCATTTCATGATCCACATAATTGCCGATGGCACCGCTGTCGACGTAAGCTTCAATTGCATGTAATCGATCCGGATTATCAGGGCTAATGAGGACCATAGGTATCACGAAATGCGAGGTCACGGAACTGGTTTTCACGCTCGGCAAGAGGACCTCTATTCTTGTCGGGCGAGGTTGTTTCCCTGCTCAGAGTTTGTAACTTTGGTAACTGCAGCTCCTACTGCCTTCTTGGCAGGTTTCACCGGACAGTCTCGAAGAAAGTGCCCTGAGTTTCCTCAATAGAGGCATAATTGCAACTGTTTTCTCCTTTCCCGCTCCTTTTGTGTTAGAGGACCTTTCAGACCCCCTATTTGCATGGGTTCCCCGGAGTCTACTCCTTTGGAAGGAGTTGGCGGTTTGGAAAATACTCGAGCATCAAACTTGGAACGATCGGCCTTCCTGTTCTGCAGTCTGTGATCTATTTGAACGACTAAGTCTATATAGTCTGAACAATCTTGTGGGGGATTCACTACTTGGGCTAACACATCTTTGAGCTCTCCACGTAGACCTCTATAAAACAGTGTAATCCTTTTGTCCTCAGGCCATTGAGTTTCCACTATCAGTCTGTTGAAAGACGCAATATAAGCCAAAAGGTCTTGATTACCTTGTCGCAACGAAAGAAGCTCATTGTCCAAGGCCTGCCCCTGTGAATGTCTTGCGAACAGTTTTTCCATACTGAGCTGAAAAGCTTGAAAATCATGGAGGACCGGATCATCTTGATTTACTAGAGGGATCGACCAGTCTGCCGCATTGCCACTAAGGTACGAAAGCACGAAAGCTACTTTAGCTTGATCAGTTGGAAAGGCTGCTGGCCGGCATAAGAAATGCAACCGGCACTGATTGATAAATACTGCAAACCTCTTTGGCTCACCAGAAAATCGTTCGGGCGGAGCCAGAGGTACATTCCCAGGTAGGTTGATCTGCACTGGATTCATAGAGGATGTAGAAGGAAGATTTCCCCCAGATGCGGGTAACGGGGTCTGTCCGGCTTGTGACTGTAGCAATTGTCTAGCGAGATCATCTGTTCGCTCCTTGGAAATAATCAGTTCCCTTCTTAGAGCGTTCGTTTCCTGACGGGCTGCATGCACTTCTGCCCTTAGTTCCCCAAGTAACTGGGCTAGCTGGTCGGTATCCGAGGTTTCCATAGCGCCTGGACGGGAGTTTTGTGGTAGGCTTTGCGTTCTGTAACGCTCACCTGATTCCCGTAGAGGCGCCGGTCTTGACTGGCCGTATACCGTATCTGCAAAGGTGATGTGTAGCACACGGCTGGCTCTTTGGGCTGGACCTCTGTGCACTGTATGTCTGACTTGAAGGGTAAGATATCTGCAGATAGAAAATATGGGATTAAGGAACTGGGTTATTGAATGTCTCTCTCTTCTTCCCTTTCTCTTCTCCTGCAGAACCCCAAAGGTTAACGCTCTCACCTTAGGTAAGTGAACGCCGTGCTCTCCATCTGCCTCGAGGCAGGGTGCTGTAACCAGTTTCTTCACTGGATAAGGGGAGCAGGCCTCTTGACTTCAGAGGACTGCTGTCCGTCGTTTACTGCACGAACGGTAAGTTTCGAGTAATTCTAATGTCTTTAAAGTCTTTAGTAATGATGTTTCTTGTTTTGCAGGGTTCCGGCGATGGCGGATGACGGGCTGAAGTGAGGTGAAGATGGAGCCCGTGTGATGAATAGAAGCGCCTGGAAGCACGTAAGTAAGCGCTTGTTGCCTGCTTCACGATGCGCTCTGTCTTTTTATTTTGCAGGTACAAGTTCGGAGCGGCTGCAGGGTGCCGGAATACCCACTGGGTTAGATGTGGAAAGGAGTAATGGCACGTGAGTATTAAAGTTCCCCAATGTCTTTAAACGCACCTTGTTTTGTCTTTCAGATGCGGGATGCAGCGCCGAAGGCCTCCGGAGCGTGCGAAGAGTTGGTAAGCTTTTGTCTTTCAGATGCCAGAATGCAGTGTGAAGACCTCCGGAGCGCACGAAGAGTAGGTAAGCCTTTGTCTTTCAGATGCCGGAATGCAGCGCGAGGCGTTGGTGACAGCCGATGGACCAGGTAAGTGAAGAGCTGTCACTGAAGACCGTAATGCTAACCTGTTCTTTCTTGTCTTTATAGGTGTTGCTGAAGACTGGATTCAGGATGGTAAGCCTTTTTCCTTAGGCCCAGGATCAGATGCAGAAGACACGATGAGCGTTCTGCTGCAGAGGATGCAGAATAACGCAAAGCAAGATTCATCCATCGGGTGTGGTTTTAATAGCCTCCTGTAGTGCTTAGGTGTCTCCTTCCACAGCCACGCCTAGGTAAGAAAAGAGTTCCTGCTTTCCAGAAGAGTTCCAGTGTTCTGAATCTAGGGAGTGGCTCCTGCCCCACCCAACAGGAAAAGTAGTCCCAAACAGAAGAGGATCAGAGGCTCAACTGGCAGGCAAGTAAGCAGCATGGTCTGCTGCAGGTAAGTCCACCCAAGCATTATGAGCCCGGCGCTTCCAGCGCTGGGACTGGGCATATTTATGAGCCTGGTGCCACTGGCGCCAGGACTGGGTCCAAAAGGTCCCAATTGGGACTGGTTGGCACTTGGAACCTGGGTTATGGATCTGCTTCCAAGGGAGTTGGGAAAACCCTGACCTTTTGGAAGCAGAGATCATGACAGCAGATCCTCCTCATCGGCACTCCTTCACCATCCTTTCCCCTCACTCTCTGGCCAGCCTCCCCTGGCCCTCCTCCTACTCCCACCTGCGAGGCTAAGAACCTCGGGGTCATCTTTGACTCCACACTTTACTTCTCTGCCCACATCTCTGAGGTCTCTAAAAAGTCGAATTTCCTACTGCACCTCCTCAGAGGTACTCTGCCTTTCCTCCCCTTCCCCCAGAAGCTCATGGTATCCCAGGATCTGGTTCTCTGTAGCTTGGACTATTTAACAGCCTCTTTCTAAATCTACCTGCCTCTACTCTGCTCCCTCTGCAACTAATCCAGAACAGGACTGTGAGACTTGTCCTTGGCCTCAAGCCCTAGGATCGTATCTCGCTAGCTCTGAAATCTCTCCATTTGCTCCCAGTGGATGCAAGGATTAAATTCGAAAAGCCTCTGCATTGTCCACAAGGCTTTCTGGGCCTGGGTCCAAAATACCTTCAGCTATCCTTCCGTAAATACTTCCCCTCTCCAGCTCTTCGCTCCTCTACCTCCAACTCCCTCAGGGTCAGTCATTTTTCAAAGAAACGAGCTGGGGGTAGATCTCTGTCATCCCTCTGGAACAGCCTCCCTGCCACTCTAAAACTTGAGGAGAACCATCTCCGGTTCTGGAAGCACCTCAAGACCTTCCTCTTTTCTTCTGCCTTCGCTCCCCATCACCCCTGCTGATCTGTTCTCTCCTGGCACTGTGCACCTGGACACCCTCTGTCCTCCGGGTACAGGTAACTGCTCACCCTGCCACCCGCTCACACTGCCTCCGGGCCACCCCTTGCACTGGGGTCTGTATCTATACCCATACAGCCCCCCCTTTTTCTTCCTGCACTTATCAGACCTACCCTGTCTGCTGCCTTAAACCTAGCAGTTGCAAATTGCTGGCTACAGTACCACTGTTTATTGGCTTTATTATTTATATTTTGTCATTTATCTGTTTCTCCTCTGCTTCGCACTTTCCACTTCTCCCCTCTTCCATGCACTTCTACCCTCCCCCTCTCCCATCCACTTGCGCATTCTCAATGTCACTGGGCCTAGTAAGAACGCTGTTTTGTTCTCCCCTGTTCCCCTTCCTTGCCTTGTTGCGCTATGAAACACTTGTGTACAAGCGCGATAGAAATAACATATCCATTACAATATCAATATTCATCCACAAGTCAGCATTAAGTCCTGCAACCTCCTCCCTCAATGCCCTTTGTCCCTGGAACTGTTGCTCCCCTGCTTTCCTCAACTATCATGACACCTCCTGCAAGCCCAGCCTGATGCCATGCAGGACCCCCATTGTAGTCCACACTGCCAGCTCCAGGTGTGGGGACCTGAGCCATGGTGACATCCAGTTGGTCCCCTAAAGGTGCAGTGGCAGCGGTCGCTGGAGCAGGCCCATTTGGCTCCCTTAGGTGGGTGAAATGCAGCCAGCACTGCTGTTCCGGATAGCGCAATCGGCGTAGTGGGCCCCTGTCCTGCAATTGTGGCAGGAAATGGAAATGCCCCAGGCAGAGCAGCAGTAGGGGTCACTCACTGCCCACTAATGTGGGCCCAAGCTCCATAAGTGTGTAGATGTTAGAGGGGAACACAGGCATAAGATTGTCCAAGCTGGCTGGGGGCCAAATGGACGTGGGGCGGCGGTACAGGTGGAGCAGGAGGAAGCACATAAGCCCCAGCAGATGGGGCTACAGTACTCCCTAGGGGCTACATGGCCCTGCATACCCTGTCTGCTGCCGTTTCTGTGACTCCTCATGCAACACCTGGGCCTCCACCTTTGACAATTCCATCTCCTCTTGCTCCTCCTTGTGTGCGTCCTGTGGGTGGGTCACAGATTTGACACACGGCTGTGATCCTCGGCCATGGTCTCACTGGCAATGGTGGCTGCAAGAGAGGAGAAAGGGAGACATGAGGCAAGGACAAGGCACACACGAAGGGGCATAAAGCACAAACATGAGGCGCACACAAAACGTCATACGAGCAACAGGCACCAGACCCATTCGCGCATGCGGACACTAAGCCAAAGCTATTCTGCATTGGGTGCTGAGAGGACATTATTTATTTATTTATTTATTTATTTATTTATTTATTTATTTGTACCATGCAGGTATCCCAAGGGCATCATGGTGCACGGTTACACAAGTTTACTAACATTGTGACAAGAAAGTCAAGAGTGCCAAAAAATAGTCCAGCAGAACATATCGGAAGGTCCTTGTGTTTTCCTCTTGTCTTAGGTTCAAGGGAAGTGAGTTCCAAATTTTAGCCGAGCAGACGGGAAACAATCTTCACAGGCTATCGGTGCGTTTAAATCCAGGGCAGTTAATCTGAGCCAGATTTGATGAGCACAAGGTTATGGAGGGGTTATAGTGACAAACTAGAGATTTTAGGTAGGACGGGACAGTTTAATGAAGACACCGATGGACCATGGTGGCTACCTTAAAGTGTATGCATGCATGCACCGGAAGCCAATGTAGGACTTTTCTGTGATTAGAGATATGATCCCTCCTGCGCAAAGCATCATTCTGAATAATTTGGCATGCATGCAGGCATGTGTTGTTTGCACCAATCAGAAGGGCATTGCAGTAATCCAACCTTGATAGTACCGTTGCTCTAGCTATAGTTGTGCAATTCCTTTCTGTAAGGAAAGGCCAAAGGTTTTTAGTAGTCAGAGGTAGTAAGTGCAATTCCTGGTGACCTGGTCAACATGGGTTTCAGCACTCATAGAAGGTCCGAGGTAGGTGCCTAGAGTTTTTACCTTGCTTACTACTGAAATTTCACAGTACTCAATTTTGAAGCTCGGATAGTCTGAGTTTAATTTGGATCTTGCTTGCAGAGATCTGAAGATCAGTAATTCAGTTTTACTACCGTTAAGGCACGTCAGTTATTGGTCTTCCATGACTCCATTACACTGTACATGCCTTGGAGGTTAGCCTTATCATACTCGTAGAATCCACTGATCTCCAAGACTAACTCTGTGTCATCTGCGTAGTTGGTAAAAAATATGCCCATTGTCTCAAGAAGTGTACAAAGTGTTTTGATATATAAATTAAATAGGAGAGGAGAAATGCAGGCTCCCTGGTATATGCCACAATAGATGGGAGACTGAGGGGAAAAAACATTCTTCCAGTGGATACTAGACATATGGTGTGTCTGGAAGGACTGCATCCACTCTGTTGTTTCCTTCAAACAATTGCTGAGGCCTCCCAATGTGTGCAGAAGACATTCAGGGTCGAGGAGTACGAATGCCATCTACAAGTCGAGAAGGACCAGTAATCCAGCCCTTCCTTTATCAATGATACCCAGCATGTATGTTTGAAGGTCAATGAGGGCCGTATCTATGCTATGCACTGCTCTGAATCCTGACTGTCTTTTATTTAGTTGCCATTTGCTTCCACAGAGTCTTGAAGCTGTGATGTAGCCACTTTGTCCAGACTTTTCAGAAGGAAGTTAGAGATGGTAATGGGTCTTAAATTTCTGGCATCCTTGGGATCTAGACCAGGTGGCAAGCGTTCTCTCCATGTGTTCATGGGTATTAGGTGTCAACCTGAATATCAGATTTTCTTTATTCATTACTGGGTTATTCACTAGGTTTACAATGAGTAGATTGTTTGCCCGGTCTTTTTTAATTTTATCACAGGCTTTGGTCACTTTTGCTGCAAAAGTCACGTGTGCATCTGCACGATCCTGGACCATTGGAAAAAGCAGTGCAGATTGGGATTTAGGTTTTTCTATAAATTTTAAGATCTCAAGACATGCATGTGGCACACACAACCAGGAAATGATAAGCATTTCACAATATTCATTGACAGGCCATAGTGGAGCACACCTACCAGGCATATGCAGGTTCTGGTCGATCCACAGCAGCCTCCGGTACTCCTCCGGACAAATCTGGCATAGGACACAGAGTTCCAGGGGCCTGATGCAGGCATCCAGCATGGTCCAGGATGGATAATCTGGCCCACCGACAGCAACGTCCATGCCTTGATGCCAGTGACCTGCCTGATGTCATCCCATTCTTCACTCCTGGGCATTGAGATGGTAGACCCCAAGTGTGCTGAGGTGCCTTGCAGATGCCTTGCCAGGACTTGGCCTGTGCTGCCACCTAGGTGTGCAGTCAGCTGCGACTGGTCAGGTGCCGATACTCGGTGAGCACCTTTGCCCCAGTACCTCAATCTCCTGTTGGGTGATGTTGGGGTTTCACAACCCTGGAGTTGTAGAGGAGGAGTGTCCCCAGAAGGTGGAGAATCATCCGGCGGTAGTGTGGGGTCACAGTGGTAGCTGCTGAGTCCTCAAATTCTTCTTCGGTGTGGTGGCGAGTGTGGAGAAGCTGATCGGTGCTCCTGATTCAACTTGTGGGCACCCTTGGCCCTTGATCTGTGGCCCCTCTGCTGGTAAGGGCACATTCCCTGAATTGTGGGTGCGTTCCATCTTCTTGTTTTTTCTTTCTACTTGCGCCTTTAATTGGAGCCCACCATCGGTAAAGAAAGAGCAATTCATTGTGTTACCCACATGTTTTGCATCCACATGTTTTGTAACATGGACATGCCTGCATTGCTTACAGTTCTCCCCTGCTAACATGAGTGCCCCCCTTGGACTGCAGCCCCCCTTTGCTGTGTGCCTGCCCCACCATGTCTCATTGGCTAGCTGCATCTAATTTAGCCAATTGAATCAACCAGGAGGTGGGAGCCAGCTTGACTGTTCTAAGGCCCACATCGAAGACCCCTGTCTGCTCCCGGTCCACTGCCGGTATGCTGTTAGGGGATTTCTTGCACACCACTCACTTGAGCTTTCAGGATGTTGCTCCCACATTCTTCAGTTTAACCTGGACTACCAGGACTTTCTCACCTCCATAACAGTGGGTTAGTCCCCTCCAACTGGACACATTCCTACCCCTTTTGACTTTCCCTCCTTCTCACTTGCTGCTACCAATTTGAATTTAGCTGTGTTTTCACCTACTGCTACCAATTTGAATGTAGCTGTGTTTTCACCTACTGCAACGTGTAACGAAACTTCACTACCTGCGTAGTTGAATCCGATGTGGAATTTCTACCTCAAGGGTTAACCTGTCCAAGATGGCTAGCGTCCTGAATACCATACCTCCCAGCCTTGCCTCGGCCTCCGGGTAGCCCATTGCTTACTGAACATCTAATTCCTCCTATCAGAAGATGCCGGCAGGCGAAGCTGGCCCACACCCAAGGCTCACACTAAGCCTCCTGACTGAGCCTGACCGAGTCGCCTGAGCGACGAGCGCCTGCAGCCTCTATTCTGCCTGAACCCCTCTCCAATCCACAGTCATCCAACTCTGCCACATCCTCTTAGAAGCCCTGCGAACCTCTGAGCTCATGTCTACAAACTTGTTGGATCCCCATCTCTCTATCAAGCCCTGACTATACCTGGCACTCAATCTGATGCCTACCATCTCCCTCCTGGCTTGCCCTGTGCCAGAGTGAAATCCACTCCATCTGCATCCTACCCATATCATGACACACCGCATGGTGAGACTCTGAATGAGCTTCACAATATGTCTACTTTCTCATGCGTCATAATTGCTCCTGGCACTGCAACGCTCACCTTGTATCCACGGGGACGTCACTCAGCCTGTTCTGACCTCTTAAGACCTCGAACCCTTCCCTGGAGGCTATTCGACTGGAGACTGGGCCTGAAACACAGGATTGGTAGAGTTTAACTCCCTATTGTCTCTGTGTGCTTGAACCCCTTCTTCCTCGGGGTCCAACCCTTCGCTTTGATCCGCAGCTCACCTTGTTTTCTTGGATAGTGTGCTCTCCGTCCTGTCTTCAGCACAGGGGTGCGTTGATTGATGCTGGCTCATTGCTGCCTAGTTACTTCACTGGCAAGAGTCCGACAGGTAAGCATAATGAAGCTTTTGAACAGTTCTCTAACTTCGTTCCTTTCCTTTCTTAGATGATGGCTGGTGTCCGGGGATGGTGGCGTGCTGCTGAGATGAGTAGCACTGAAGGTGAGTGAGTGTGCGAGGCGCGATGCACCCCTTTTGTATTTGCATTGAACTGAGTTCTTTTTCAGTGTCTTTTAGGTGCCGCAACGTTTTCAGCGTGGATGCCAGTTATAAAGAACAAATGCGGTGGGTAAGCGCGGTATGTGGCGCCTCTAGATGTTTCCATGCTAACCTAGAATGTATTTTCCCTCTTGCAGATGGGAGACAGAGTTCCCCCAGAGCGGCTGGGATTCAGGTAAGCGTTTGAAGCTCGTACAGTATTTAAAAATAAGCGAAGATTTGCAGAATGCTTACTAATGCCTTTTTTTCTGTTCTTTTCCCTTTTCCTTATTAAGCAGCGTGCTGGGATAGGAATGACACCGGCGAAGATGCCCGCAGAACAGAAGGAGCGATGACTGATGGGCAGAAGCGCCGCAAGGTAAGGCTGTTCCTAACGGTGTTCTTTTTATTGCAGGAGCTGAGCACAGAAGAAAGATGCAGGTCTACTGGAAACTGATCCGAACACGGTGAGTGTCACGCTGCAGGTGCAGAAAACGCAAAGCATGTTTCTCAGCCTGGGTGTGGCTTAAATAGTCTCTGGGTATCCCAGGTGCCTCTGAGCTGAACCACACCCAAAAGACTAGACCGCACATGCAGTTCTGGGAACCGAAATATGTGGGGGCATCCATCTTGTCCCCATCAATGCACTACAAACCAATCCCCAATGTTATCCTATGGGACTGAGTGAGTCTGATGACACAAGTGCCAAGTCTGACTCCAAGTGGGTCTTTGGAGGGATGGAGAGGCCCTTCAGGGCCATGTAGGTGATTGTGGCCTGGCTCCAGCCTGACATCTTGGAGGGTTGGGGACATGAGGGGAAGGAATCATGACAGCACTCCCCCCCAAGGCCCCTCTCAAGGTGGCTCTTCTGTCTGGTCTTGGTTTGGTTGGATGGTTTTGATGAAATCGTCTAAGCAAGCGAGGTGCATGGATGTATTCAAAAGGCTCCCATGTCCTGTCTTGTGGACCATACCCCTTCCAGTCTACTAAGTAGTATAATTTGGATCTGACGTACTTTGAATCTAGGATGTCCTTGACTTTTAATTCTGACTCCCAGGCGACTACTACTGGCTGTGGTGGCGTTGCTACCCGGGTCCCAGGTTGAACAGGTTTAAGGAGAGACACGTGGAACACAGGATGAATTTGCATGTTTGACGGCAAAGCTAGTCTGACCACCACAGGACTTATCACAGAGGTGACGGTGAATGGACCCAGGTATCTTGGACGGAAAGTTCGGGCTCCTTTAATGGACACGTGTTCAGACGCCAGCCAGACTTTGTCTCCCACTTGGTAGTTGGGGGCCTTTGCTCGGTGTTGATCATCAAACTTCTTTTGGCGATTCTTAGCTTGAAGTAGGTGTTCAGCTGCCCTTTTAAAGGTTTGAGAAATGTTCGTGTGCAAGGTTTTGACTGCTGGCATTTCCAGGGTTGTAGGAACGTCCAACTCAGAAGTACGTGGGTGCCTGCCTTACATGGTATAAAAGGGTGTCTTCCCAGTGCTGGTGTGTAGGGAATTATTATAAGCATATTCAGCTATCCATAATAGGTCAAACCAGCTTCCATCAGCTTGGTGTAACATGCAACGGAGATACTACTTGAGAGCCTGATTTGTCCTCTCAGTTTGACCATCCTATGGGGATGGTGACTGGTGGATAGCCAGATGTCGATCTGGGCCAAAGAGCAGCATTTTCTTCAGAAGTTATATACGAATTGAGTACCTCGCTCTGAGACCAAAACTGAAGGAAACTCATGGAGCCTTACGATGCCTTCAAGAAATACCTTTGCCAGAGTGGAAGCATTTGGGAGCCCCTTAAGAAGAATGAAATGTGCCATTTTTGAAAATAGGTCCACAACCACAAGAATAGTGTTAAACCCTTGACTGGGTGGTCAGTCAGTAATAAAATCGAGGGACAACGTGTGCCAGGGTGCTGGTGGGATTTCCAATGGTTGTAATAGTCCAGCCGGTTTCTGCTTGGATGACTTGTTTTGAGCACACACTCCACAATATAGGATGAATTGGATAATGTCTTTACGCCACGTGGGCCACCAATAATTTTGTTTTACCTTGGCTAGGGTTTTAGCCATTCCGGGGTGGCCCTCGATCAAGGAATCATGATAACCGGACATGACTTGTTCTCATAGTTCTTGGTTTGGTAAGAATAAATGATTCCTGAAGTAGGGCCACTGATCTTTTATCATGTAATGTTCTCCTTGTGCACTCCACGCTTGTAATTGCTCCGGACTAATCAGGTTTTGGACTTCTTCATGTAATTCTTTCTGAGTTATGGTTGCTGTGATTCCTAGGAGCTTGTCACTCAGGATGATTGCTATTGGGTCTGGGGTCTGATACCCTTGCTCTTCCACCCCCATACGGGAAAGGGCATCGGCCTTCCCGTTTTTCACCCCTGGTCGAAATGTAATCACGTAGTCATATTCAGCAAAAAAAAAGAGCCCAACGTAGTTGTCGTGAGGATTGGGCCTTTGCCGTTTTTAGGTACTGGAGGTTCCGGTGGTCAGTTATTACGGTGATTGTGTGTCTGGCGCCCCAGAGGTAGTGCCGCCATGCCTTAAAGGCTGACTTAATGGCCAGGATTTCTTTGTCTGTGATAGCGTAATTGAGTTCAGGGGGTGTGAATTTACGCGACCAGAAGGCAACAGGGTGTAACTGGCCCGTTTCGGGGTCCTTTTGTGAGAGGACAGCTCCCATAGCCATGCTTGAGGTGTGCGTTTCCACCAGGTATGGGAGATCAGGGCTAGGGTGGCGTAAGATTGGGGCAGATGTGAATCTTCCTTTGAGTTCCTGGAAAGCCTCCTCGGCTTCTGTTGTCCACTGGAACATTTTGTTGCTTTTCCTTAGTAATGACGTGATGGGATGCACGATTTGTTAAAATCCTGGGATGAACCGGCAGTAGAATTTTGCAAAACCCAGCATACTTTGAACCCCCTTGAATGAATTTGGGGATGGCCAGTTCAGGATAGCTTCTCCCTTGTGTACATCCATTCGGATTCCATTCGGGCTGAGAATTAAGCCCAGGAATTCCACCTCGGTGACATGGAATGAGCACTTTTCGAGCTTGGCGTAGAGCTGGTGTTGACGGAGTTTCTCCAATACGGATCAGACGTGTTTAACGTGGTCCTGCGTTGATGCGGAATATACTAGGATATCGTCGATGTACGCTAGAGGACAGACATCAATCAATTCCCGTAGGACATCGTTCATGATGTATTGAAATGCAGCAGGCGCGTTGCAAAGGCCAAAGGGCATTACTTGATATTCGTACAAGCCGTTTTTGGTGCAAAAAGCGGTTTTCCATTCGTCCCCCTGTTTTTCACGAACAAGGTGATATGCCCCCCTCAGGTCTAGTTTTGTGTAGATTTGGGCATCTTTGACTTGATCAAGCAATTCAGGGATCAGTGGCAGGGGGGTAGCGATTTTTTTTGGTAATCTGGTTCAGTGCGCAATAGTCGATGCACGTTCTCATGTCCCCCTCCTTTTTTGGTACGAAGAATAGAGGATTGGCTGCTGGAGACTTCGAGGGACGGATGAACCCGTTGGCCAGGTATTGGTCAAGATAGGCCTTCAGGTGCTGGTTTTCTGGTTTCGTGAGTGTGTAAATTCTCCCACAAGGGATTTGTGCGCCGGGTATCAGGTCGATTTGGCAATCGTATGGTCTATGCGGTGGCAGGGTATTAGCCTGTTCTTTCTGAAAGACATCTTGAAAGTCCTGGTATTCACTTGGTAGGGTGCCGATTGCCACAGTCGCAAGCGTGGAGGTTCTGGTGTCTATTGGTTTTTTCTCTTGGCGATAACATGTGTGGGCACAAGTCTCGGGAAAGGCCAATTCTTTTGCTTGCCAATCGATTCAAGGGTTGTGAGCTACCAACCATGGTATTCCCAAAATCAACCGGAACTGTGGTGACTTAATGAGGTCGAAAACGATAGATTCTTGGTGTCCATCCGGGCACAGAAGGGTTAAAGTTGCAGTGCATTGGGATACTGGACCAGAAGCTATTTCCGTGCCATCGACAGTGGTAACAGTGTCGTGGTTGATTTAGGGCATTACGGAAGCCCCATCTTTGCCGCAAAATCCTGGTCGATGTAATTTCCAACAGCTCCACTGTCTATGTACCCTCTTACTGCGTCCATCCGAGATGGTTGTTGGTGATTGATCAAGACCACAGATAGTGCTAAATGGGAGGTCTGTAGTTCACTTTCTTCGCTCGACAAGTGGACCCCTACACTTGCCGGGCTGGGGAGTTTTACGATTCCTTGATGGTATCTTCCTTGCCCGTGGCCCCTACCGTCCTCCTCGGTGGTTTCACAGGGCACTCTTTAAGGAAATGACCTGACCTTCCTCAGTACAGACATAACTGCTGCTGTCTCCTTTTATCCCTTTCCGATTTAGTCACGGGGGATCTGACCCCCCGATTTGCATTGGTTCTCCTGAACCTTCCGTTGTTCGGGCAGCATTGTCCTTTGAACGCACATACATAGGACGAGGGTCTGGTCTGGTTCGATCTGCTCTTCGGTCCTGCAACCTTTGATCCAGTTGAACAACAAGGTCAATGAATTCTGAGCAGTCTTTCGGGGGGTTCACTACTTGTGTGAGAACATCCTTGAGCTCCCACGCAACCCCTGATGAAATAACATGGTTCTCTTCTCCACTGGCCATTCTGCTTCAACTACGAGTCTATTGATTGTGGCTATGTATGTTAATAGGTCTTGATTTTCTTGGCGTAAGGACAGTAGTTCGTTGTCTAATGCCTGCCCATGAGTACGACGGGCAAACAGCTTTTCCATCTCCTGCTGAAAGCCCCTGAAGTCATGCAGCAAAGGATCGTCTTGGGCCAGAAAGGGTACAGACCAGTCCGCAGTGCTACCACTCAGGTAGGATAGCACAAAAGCGACCTGTGATTAGTCATTCGGAAAGGCCCCTGACCTACAAAGGAAGTGCAGGCGGCACTGGTTCATGAACATTGCAAACCTCTTGGGATCCCCTGTAAATCGTTCAGGCGGGGTCTAGGGAACTGCCCCAGGAAGGGTTATCTGAACGAGATTGGCTGATGGCGCTGGCATCAAGGGTACGCTTCCCGGCAATGGTGCATGCCCTTCTTGTGACTGGAGAAGTTGCCAGCTTAAATCATCAGTGCGTTCTTTGGCTACTATCAGCTCTCTCCTCAGGGTGTTGGTCTCCTGCCTGGCTGTATGTACTTTGGAACATAGCTGCCCCAACATGTGGGCTAACGGTCGGTTTCTGACGTTTCTATGACGCCCAGGTGGATTTTGATGTGAGGTTTTGCGTTCCGTAACGCTCACCTGGTATCCACGGGGACGTCACTCAGCCTGTTGTGACCTCTTACGAACTCAAACCCTTCACTGGAGGCTATTTGACTGGAGACTGGGCCTGCAACACAGGATTGGTAGAGTTTAACTCCCTATTGTCTCTGTGTGCTTGAACCCCCTTCTTCCCCGGGGTCCAACCCTTCCCTTTGATCCACAGCTCACCTTTTTTTCTTGGATAGTGTGCTCTCCGTCCTGCCTTCAGCGCAGGGGCGCTTTGATTGATGCGGGTTCGTTGCTGCCTAATTATTTCACTGGCAAGAGTCCGACAGGTAAGTATAATGAGTCTTTTGAACAGTTCTCTAACTTCATTCCTTTCCTTCCTTAGATGATGGCCGGCGTCCGGGGATGGCGGTGTGCTGCTGAGATGAGTAGCGCTGAAGGTGAGTGAGAGCGTGAGGCGCGATGCACCTCTTTCGTATTTGCATTGAACTGAGTTATTTTTCTGTGTCTTTTAGGTACCGTGACATTTTCAGCGTGGATGCCGGTTATGAAGAACAAATGCGGTGGGTAAGCGCGGTATGTGGCGCCTCTAGATGTTTCCACGCTAACCTGGCGTGTCTTTTCCCTCTTGCAGATGGATGAGAAGTTCTGGAGACAGAGTTCCCCCAGAGCGGCTGGGATTCAGTTAAGCGTTTGAAGCTCGTACAGTATTTAAAAATAAGCGAAGATTTGCAGAATGCTTACTAATGCCTTTTTTCTGTTCTTTTCCCTTTTCCTTAGGAAGCGGCGTGCCGGGATGGGAATGACACTGCCGAAGATGCCCTCAGAACAGAAGGAGCGATGACAGATGGGCAGGAGCTGAGAGCAGAAGAAAGATGCAGGCCTACTGGAGACCGATCCGAACATGGTGAGTGTCACACTGCAGGTGCAGAAAACGCAAAGCATGTTTCTCAGCCTGGTTGTGGCTTAAATAGTCTCTGGGTATCCCAGGTGCCTCTGGGCTAAACCACACCCAAAAGACTAGACCGCACATGCAGTTCTGGGAACCGAAATATGTGGGGGCATCCATCTTGTCCCCATCAATGTACTACAAGTCCAATCCCCAATGTTATCCTATGGGAGTGAGTGAGTCTGGTGCCACAAGCGCCAAGTCTGACTCCAAGTGGGTCTTTGGAGGGATGGAGAGGCCATTGAGGGCCATGTAGGTGATCGTGGCCTGGCTCCAGCCTGACACCTTGGAGGGCTGGGGACATGAGGGGCAGGAATCATGACAGGCACGCTGCATTGTATTACTTTTGACCTGCTCCTAAAGTGATTTCTAGTAAGTTGCACTGTACCATGTTTAGCTTCCCTGTAATTGAAGTACACCACGCCGCTCCTGTTCACTGTCAACATGCAATGTAATTGACTTGTACTTGCTCCTGAAGCGAATCTTGAAAATTACACTGTACCATATTTAGCTGGCCCATAACTGAACTATGGCAAGCCTTACTGTGTTCTGTTAAGTCACCCTGAATCTGCTTTACTGCACACCACAGCATTATCTACACAGTGTCTACCCACATCACAGCATCTCACCTCACAGACTTTTCATTGTCGGTTTCACTGTTTGCCTGCTGACCTGATCTCAACCTCCCTCACTGATAGGTAGTCGTATTCAAGGCCAGTTACACCTCCTGATGCTATAGTTGACTTTCTTATCCTAGTCTATGCTACATTAGCATTCACCTAACCACTTACAGAGTCCCGGTTCAGAGGTAGACACTACCATGCATCCACCAACCACCATGTCCGCTGCCTTGTTCAACCTCCTGATTTACACATGCCACTTCCATGACATTATCCTACTTCAGTCCCCCCCAGACTTTAGCATTCCCCAACCCCTCCCTGGCCTTCCCACCCACTCTGGCCTTTACCAACATCTACTACTCGATGCACCAGTTGACCCACAATTCACCTGTGATCCATGACAAGCACATCCTGGAACCCAAGGCTTCCCCTCATGGGCTAATTTCTTCACACAGCTACCCACGCCCCCTTGAACACAGAAACTCCAGCTTTGCTATTAGAACCTACTTTTCGAGAGATACGCCGGGCACATATGCCCCCAACATCCGAATCAGAAACTCATTCCTCACACTAGGCACAGCGCGCACTAACCCAAGACCTACACACCCATCATACCCCCAACACACCCAACCATACCTTTCTGGGATCCCTCATCAACACCAGATCTCTACCGGCCCACGCACTTGACATAGCAGACATAATTAGGTATCAGGTATTAATACCCCCAACAAAAATATGGCCGTAAATATGGCCGTTTGGTTCGCCATAGGTGATATTTTTATTTGGGATATTATGTGGGAGAGGGGGTTGCGGGGGTGTCCCCTGCACATTAAAAAATGATGCGGAGATTGCGGGGGTGTCCCCCGCAGGGTGCATTATGAATTTTGCCACAAAAATATGGCGCTATTTTTGTATCGTGATATTTTTGCGGCGGAATTATCACATGGAACCCATAATTACTTAACAATATCTAGATTTCCTAGCTATAACGGAATCCTGGCTCAACGAAGCCTCGGGCCCAGCTCTGTTTCTTGCTGTCCCTGACAATTATTCCATAACCAGGAGGGACAGACCTAATGCCAAAGGGGGAGGAGTGGCCATCATAGCCAAATCATCCTTGAACATGAGAGAGGTACCTTTATCTCCCATACCTCTTTCAAACTCCTCTCAGTGAAATTGTCTCTCTCAGCTACATCAACGTTAAACATACACCTCATCTACAGACCCCCAGGCCCACACACACCTTTGAGAATGAGGTCACGCAAATCATACCTTCTAATACAAAACCCACATTACAAACAGTGATATTGGGTGATTTTCACCTTGGCCTGAACAACCCACTTGAGAACAATTGAAAACAATGCTCTGTCCTTGGGCAAAATTATGTCTGCACTCAGCACACAAGATGCAGAATCCTACTCATGTGAAAGGTTGTTTACTTGACTGGCTGGCAGATATCAACTGTACTTCCTCCATCTTTTCTAGCTCTCCCTGTCCCTGGTCTGACCACCACCTCATCACTTTCAGTATCAATACCAAGATCAGCCCAACCAACATCCCCAATATAGCCCCAGAGGCTCCCTTGAGACACAAAAAGAACATCACAGCTAATAATTTGCTCCCACGAATGCACCCTGTCCTGGCCGCACCTACCAACGACACTGCCGACCCCACCTTAATGACCAGGCTGTACAATGACACAATATTGGCAGCTATAAATAAAATAGCTCTGCTCGCGCTACGCAAAGCCAAACAACTGACCCACCTCAATGGCTGGTTCACCCCTGAGTTAAAAGATCTAAGACTGACTAAAAGAAAAGCAGAATCACTATGAAAAAAATTGCCCACCTCAACGAACAAAAATATCTTTGATACTGCTGCTAAGGATTACAAACAACAAGTACTTCTTACCAAAGGCAAATTATACAATGACAGAATATCCAAAGCTAGCTCCAATACTAAGGAACTCTTCCTAATACTCAGAGAGCTAGAAACACCTATCCCACCCCAGAATGCTGTATTAAAGATGCTATCTGGTGCGCAAACATTCAAAATGGTCACCAAAACAAAATCAGTCGCCTCCAATCTACAATTGAAGCCAAAAAGAATAGCCTACCAAAACTACACAAAGCACCACCTCTGTCCGCTGCCACCACCAACCTCAAGGAGCTCCCCCAATTTGAATTCACGGAGGTCACCATCCCAGAAGTCCTGAAAATCCCCCTTAGCTTAAAACCTTTAAGGTGCCAAGGGGACCCCTGCACACCCACAGTCATCAAGAACTTCACACGCCAACTCGCCCCATTTATCACCAATCTTATCAATGCCTCCTTCAAAAACAACTGCATCCCAATGGACTTAGAAAAAGTGTGGGTACTACCCCTATAAAAAAAAAAATACCCTTGACCCTAACACTCCTACGAACTATCGCCCAATAAAAACAGTGCCGTTTCTCTTGAGAATTCTCGGAAGAGTAGCATACCTGCTAATTCAGAAATACCTGGAAGCTAATAATTCCCTGGGGCTACGCCAGTCTGGTTTACGCCCAAGCCACAGGGCGGAAACAGCTCTACTTGATTTAAAAATCCGAATGGACAACCTGAGGGACAAAGGAAAATTAGCTGTGCTTCTTTTCTTAGACCACTCTGCTGCATTCGATCTGCTGGACTAAAATATTCTGTGCAAACACTTAACAACAGCAGCAAACTTCTCCTCCAACGCCACACTATGGATAGAATCCTTCCTTAATGACAGAACTATGAAAGTCTTGTCCCCTAAAGCCAAAGCAACCCCCACCCAGTCGTCTGTGGAGTGCCACAAGGCTCCTGTGTGGCACCCACTGTGTACACTATTTTTACAAAGCCACTCTTTGACCGTTTCGACGACTTGGGTGTCACCTACACCAGTTATGCAGATGACACCCAGATCCTCACCCCAATCTCAGGAGACCACGACTCTGACACAGCCACCCTCAATGCCATCTACCTAGCTATCTAAAAATGGATGGCATAGCACGGGCTATGCTTAAATGACGATAAGACCGAGCTGCTTATCATCGGCTCTCAACATAGAATCGTCAAACTAAATAACCTCTTCAAGTCTTTCATCATAGATGGACACACCACTAAAGTCACTAAATAGGTAAAAACGCTTGGCTTCTACTTAGTCTCCTCACTCAATTTAATAAACAAGTAAATGCCACCACTTCAGCCACCACATACACATGCAAGCTCATTAATGCTTGCAGAAAATTCCTCTCACCGGACAGCTCTCTTACTCTAGCCAGAGCCTTAGTCCTTACGCACCTTGACTACTGCAACGTCTGGTATGCCGGCACTAAGATCCAGAATATCCAGAAGTTAAAGGTCCTCCAAAACAATGCCCTCAGAGCCGCGCTCAACCTCACTAGATCGGCACACATATCAGCCATTAGACAACAAAAACACTGGCTCTCAGTACATGAATGTATCATGTTCAAATAACTCACCTTTACTCACAAATGTCTTCACCAGATTGCCCTCGTCTACTTGTCCAACAGTATCACCTTGACACAATGCTCCAGACCTACTAGAGCAGCTTATCAGCACTGCCTTGCCACTCCCATATAGAAGCTACAAAATGCAGGTGGTAGCAGCTTCCCCACTGCTGCCAGTAACCTATGGAACTCACTGCCGTTCCCACTTAGAGCTCAGGAACCAATCTGGATCTTACGGAAACAACTCAAAACTTATCTCATCACTGAAAACCCAAGTACCTAAACATTACAATTAGCCCATCTCGTCATGACCCCCTCTTGCTGCTTCCCGAATTGGCATTCTCAATATGTTATTATGTTCACATTATCTATCTGTAATGACCTTATCTTGTGATATGTCTGCCTTTTTACATGCTGGTGTAACAACTGTAACTTCTACATTCTGTAAAAAAGCGGCTAGATGTCTTTGGTCTTGGCACGTTATATACACATCAAAATAAATAAATAAATACAATTTGAAATTAGCAGTGTTTTCACCTACTGCTACCATTTTGAATTTACCTGTGTTTTCACCTACTGCTACCAATTTGAATTTAGTTTTGTTTTCACCTACTGCTACCAATTTGAATTTAGCTGTGTTTTCACCTACTGCTATAAATTTGAATTTAGCTGTGTTTTCACCTACTGCTACCAATTTGAATTTAGTTTTGTTGTCACCTACTGCTACCAATTCGAATTTAGCTGTGTTTTCACCTACTGCTAGGAATTTGAATTTAGCTGTGTTTTCACTTACGGCTACGAATTTGAACGTAGCCATGTTTTCACCTACCGCTACCAATTTGAATTTAGCTGTGTTTTCACTTACTGCTACCAATTTGAATTTAGCTGCATTTTGAATTTTGCTGTGCCCTGTGGTTGTATTGCGTGCTTTTTCTCTTGAACCTGGTTGGCCCAGTGACTGCATTGTGCTACTCTGCCCTGCTGGTCCTATCCTGACCCTCCCTCTCTGCTTCACCCCCCTCTCTCTACCTGACCAATGGTGCTCTCTGTCTCTCCTATCTTCTCTAACTGTTTCTCCATTGACTATCCTTCTCTTCTCACTAAGTCTGGCAGGAAGAAGTTCAAAAAGGATATCTTGGTCTCTAACCCTGGTCTCACTATCGCTAACACTTATACCAGTGCTTCCTCCAGGCAAACCCTCAATGACATCCTCTTTGTCGTTCCCTTGCCAGATCTATGGACTCTTCATATGGTCTCTGTGCTCTCTCCTTTCTCCTCTTCTTCTATTAATGGTGACACCCGCTGGGAGACCCTGCTGGCCCCCTTCGACTCCTCTAAGGCCATCATTAATGTCTACCTGAATGGCAACGACTTGGTCCAAGGCCCGCAGGCCAACCTCCTCCTCTTTGATAGACGCTTCCCATGCCTGATCAATTTCCTTTCATCTCCTGCTGTCCCCTCCCTCCCTTCCTTGGCTTCCTTGCCTCCCCCTATGTCTCCCCATTGGTTACCTTGCCCTCTCCTCCTTCCTCTCCTGACCCCCTCGGGCTCTGTCTACACCTCCTCCTACACCTCTGAAGGGCATACCTCTGATCTATACCCCTCCCCCGAAGTCATTCAAGGATGGCAACCTTCTCCACATTGCCACTCTCAACTCTCACTCAGCCGTCAAACACTCACTGACAACTGCCGCCTCCTGGAAGAACGTGACCTCGATGTCCTCAGTCTCACCGAGACATGGTTCACGGCCAGCTCTATCACGAGCTTTGACGCTCTTCTCCCTGACGGCTACAAGATACTCTCTGCACCCAGATGCACACGGTCCGCAGTGGGTGTAGCCCTGATCTTCACGGAGTGGATTCCTGCCTCTGTCATTCCTATGCAGACCTACTCCTCTTTCGAATGCCTTGTCTGCAGGCTTTCTCTCTCTCCTGGCCGTTCTCTTATCGTGGCTACTATCTATCAGCCACCTGGTCAGATCACCTCCTTCCTCTTTGAGTGGGTGGACCTCTCCTCCTTCCTGTTGCCTTCAACCACTCAACTTCTCCATCTTGGTGATCTCGATATCCATCTGTATGCCCCCTGTTCCTCCTGTGGACTCTTTCATGACCTCTGCGATTCTCTCTCTCTTTATATTCTCCCCTTTGCCCCGACTCACTCTGCAGGTCACACGCTGGATGTTTTGATATCCTCTGTCCTCCCCCTCTTCATCCCTATGGCCACTCCTCTCTCCTAGAGTGATCACTTCCTCCTTTCCTCCTATCTCTCCCTCTCTACCTCTCAGGCAAAGCCAACTTCAATACTGCCATTTACCTTCTCGGTCATCTGACCCATGAAACGTGTATCAGTTGAGGCTTTCCCTTCCCCTCCTCTGGCTGACTCACATCCTGACAGAGCCCTTTCCATGCTCTACTCTTCTATCTCTGATACTATGGATGTTATTGACCCTGTCATGAGGATACGCTTGAAGCCCAAAGCCAAGTGCAACTCTTGGTGCGACTCTGACCTAGCTGCCCTTAAACTCAAGTGTAGGGTGGCTGAGAGGGAATGACTGGCTTCTTGTACATCCTCTGACAAACTGGCCTGCCACCTGCTCCAAAGGCAATACCGGCTCCTTGTCCAAACTAAGAAGAGAGCCCACATCGAAGCGTGTGTCTCTGTGGCATCTAACAACTCGACCAAACTCTTTAAAATCTGCAAGGAGCTGGCCAACCCTGCTGCAGTCTCTACCTCTCCTGTCACCTCGCAGGCCCTTTTCACAGCCCTTGCTCTCATTTAATTTAAAAACCCCAGGACATCCTGTCCACCCTCTTGTCCTCTCCCCTTCTTTCCCCTTCTCGCTCTGATAACTCTGGCTCACCTGCAGCCGCCCCCTCCCTCTTTCTCTTCCTTTCCTCTGTTCTCCCCTGACAAGGTTTCTAGACAAGTCAGATCTATGAAAGTCTCATCAAAATTGGTTCTTGGCTTTTCAGCTAAAACCATCAAGGACCACATTCCCACCCTTGCTCCTGCTCTGGCTGACTTTGCAACCTCTCCTTCCCCTCTGGAGCATTCCCCTCTGAAGCACTCTCTTGTGCACCCAGTTCTCCAGTAACCCACAGCCGAATCTCTCATGACCAGCTAACTATCGCCCGATCTCCATCACTACTTTTCTGGGCAATCTCCTGGAAAAGCTGCCCATCTCCCAGCTTAATCTCCACACATATTCTGTTGGTTGTCTCCATGATCATCAGTCTGGCTTTAGAGCTGCCAGAAGTACAGAATCTGCTCTCCTGAACATCAGTGAAGACCTGCTCTCCAACCTTGACTCTAACATCCCTTCTGTCCTCATCCGCGTAGATCTCTCTTCTGCCTTTGACATGGTCAACCATGCCATCCTGATAAACCGTCTCCGTGATAACCTGGGTATCACCGATCAGGTCCTGGCATGGCTGACCTCTTTCCTCTCTGATCAACCCTTCCAGGTCCAACTTGGGTCCTTCCTTTCCTCTATCTCACTCTCTACATGTGGTGTTCCCCAGGGGTCTAACTTCTCTCCCTGGTTGTTCAATCAATACCTGGCACACCTTGCTCACCGCATTGCTGCACTCTGCTTCAACTTTCAGTGCTATGCATATGACACTCAGCTCGTTTTCAGGATTCCCTCTGCCACCTCTTCTCATTCTCTCATCTTTGTCTGTCTGCTATCCAGGAGTGGTGTGCCGCCAATGATCTCTGCCTTAATGCCTGCACCCTCCTTTCCTGTCACTCTCTGGTTGGCCTCTCTTGGCCCTCTTCCTCCTCCCACCTGTGAGGCTGAGAACCTCGGAGTCATCTTCGACTCCACACTCTCCTTCTCTCCTCACATCTGTGATGTCTCTAAGAAGTCAAATTATCAACTGCACCTCCTCAGAGGTATTCTTCCTTTCCTCTCCTTGCCCCAGAAGCTTACTGTCTCTAGAGCTCTGCTTCTCTCTAGGCTGGACTACTGCAACTGCCTCTTTCTAATTCTGCCGGCTTCTACTCTGTGCCCTCTGCAACTCATCCAGAACAGGACTGCAAGACTTGTCCTGGGCCTCAAGCCCTGGGATTGTATCTCTCCATCCCTGAAATCTCTTAATTGGTTCCCAGTGGCTGCAAGGATTAAATTCAAGACCCTTTGAATTGTCCACAAGGATTTCTGGGGCCTGGATCCAAAATACCTTCAGCTCTCCCTCCGTAAATACATTCTCACTCGAGCCCTTTACTCCTCCACCTCCAACTCCTTCAGGATCAGTCGCTTTTCCAAGCAATGTGTTGGGGGTAGATCTCTTTCCTTGGCTGGGGCATCCCTCTGGAACAGCCTCCCTGCCACTGTGAAACTTGAGGAGAACCATCTCCGGTTCCAGAAGCACCTCAAGACCTTGCTCTTTGCTTCTGCCTTTGCTCTTCCTCTCCCCTGATCTGTCTGCTTTGGCATCTTGCACCTGGTTACCCTCCGATCTCAGGCCCAGGTCCCTGTTCACCCAGCCACACACCCGCACTGCCTCCTGGCAACCCTTGCATTTGGGTCTGTATCTGTAAACCTATAGTCCCCTTACCTGCACTTATCAGACACCCCTTGTCTGCACCTTAAATATTGCACTTGCCACTTTTCTGGCTGCACTACCACTTGTTGTTGTTTGTATCCCTTGCTCAGTACTTTCCACTTCTCCCCTCCCCTTGCACTTTCCCCCTTCCCTCTCCCCTGCACTAGTACATTTTCAATGTCCCTGGGCCTAGCACGATCATTGTTTTGTCCTCCCTTGTTCCCCTCCCTTACCTTGTCAAACTCTGAAACACTTGTGTATGCGCGTGATACAAATAAAATATCATACCATATCATGGTGGGAGCAGACAAGGCTGGTGGTGAGGCAGGGGCTCTCTCTCCAATGGGGTACTCCACACGTCCCATGTGGCTAGAGGTCCCCAGCCTACCTTGCTTCCTTGTTAGGAGTCAGAGGAGGTTGTGCATGTAAGAACCCACGTTGTCCACGGTTGGGGCAGTAGGGACATTATGCATGACAGGGTACACCAGTGATGGTGGGCCTGGTGTTGTCCTGCTCGTCCATTGTGCACCCTCCTAACAGACGTCTCTGATGGTAGAGGTGCATGGGTCCACCACAGTGGGCTGGATGCCCCTGCTCCTCATGACCCTCCCACAGAGGCCGGAGGGTCCCTGATGTAGGTCTGTGTCAGCCCTACAACCATAGCATGTACTCCTCCCGTCCATGTTAGCAGTCGACAACGTGTACTGGCACAGTGAGCCTTTATGTGATGAGGGTGGTCTATGGTTGCTAGTCACGCTCACTACTACCATGACGTCAGACTGAGGCGGAAGTTACGCCATGTGTTGTTGAGCAATCCGGATCTGGCTGGGTGCTTTTGCAGATGACACATGTGGACCGAGAGTGGTGCATGCCAGGAGCACTGATTCTAATATGCAAGGACAGTGGTGTAGACATGAGCACACCTGCAGATGCTGAAGGGCACACAAACCTGCGTTGGCATGTTTGTGTCCCAGCTGTATGCACAACCTCTACCAGGAAGCAGTGGTTGATGTTCCATAGATTGAACAGACAGTACAGTGCCCTTCACTAGGCGAGCTGTGCACATGCTGGGGTAGCTTGACCCTGTCATTCTGGAATGTGATGCAGTGTACTTAGATGTACACCTGTGTGACATGCTGTAATTCACATGCTTCTGCATGTGCCATGGGTACCTTTGAGTCATGATATCAAATGTCACCTGTCCTTGATGTGCGTCTTGAAGTACACATGGTCTGCGGGTGTGTATGCCTACTGTGATTGGCATCACATCCACCCAGGGGGCTGACTGTGAGGGTCATGCACATGAGAGCTATGTGACACAGACAGGCTGAAGTCTGTTCAGAATGATGACATTTGTATTGTGTCATGTAAGGTGTTCAGGTGTTTACTGAGTCCTGGGCTGCTGAATGTCTCTGTGTCTGGTCTGCACAACATGTGGCTCTGACGTTGTGTGCATGACACATGTTTCTGTGACTTTGCCTCTCTAAGTATCCGATGTGTATGTCTTATCTATGGCATGACCTGCATCTCCATGTATGCACACGCATCATGGTCCACTGTACAATGTAACTGTTGGCTGCATGGTGTGCTGACTTCCATGTGGAAACGTCGTGTTTGGGGAAGGTGGACTCTGTTGTGTCAATTCTGCATGTGACATGGAGCTTGTTCAGACTATGTTCATAATGCAGGTGTGTGTATGTAGGTTATCGGTATACTGATGTTGATACACACAGGGATGGAACTGCAATACTCTTCATCATTCAATGTCACTGGACTGATGCAAAGATGTGTTGAATGGATACATGCCAACTGCTGGAACAACTGAGGGGTACATGATCCATTGCCTTTGTGCAGGGAAATATGTGTAGTAACATCACCTGTGCAATGTGTATAGCCCCAGACCTCCACTGGCACAGTCACAACTTCCCTCCAAACATAGGCAGGCCATGGTGGGGATTTTTTATTTTATTTTAAGCAGTACATACAGTTATTATGTACTATTGTGTGATGCTGTAAAAGGGGTAGTTGGGGATATGCAGGGGTGTATGTGATGGTAACATGATGGAGTGGCATGTGTGGAGGGGCTTGGGAGTTGAAAGGGAAGAGGAGGAGATGATTGAGGTGACCTGCACAGCCCTATCTACCATCAAGGGTCTGCTCATGGGTGTACCGTGCATTTTCAACAGCTAATCAAATCTCCCTGACACTCCCAGGTGTTCCTCAGTCACAGTCTCCATGGCAGTTTCCAGCCCAGAAATGTACGGTTTATGTCTTTTCGTGTCTTGTTGATGGCATCCAGACAGCTGGACATGCCTGCCAGCTCCTGTCTGATGCTGAGCCCAACCTCGGCTATGGTGTCAACCGTGAGCCACTGCTGCTGCAGGAACTCACGTAGCCACTTGGGTCGCTCCGGCCCTGATGGTCCCGCATTCTATGATGGTGGCAGTGCAATGGTTGTGATGCAGTCTGAGGGTGGGCTCGAAGTAAAGCAGCGGCTTGGGCCCAGGCGTGGCACGGGTGAGGCACTGTGTTGTTCGTGTTTTGTTGGGTGTGTCAAGGGCATTGTGTGTCACAAAAAGTGTCACGGCCAAAGAGAGTAAGTATGAAGTGTGATGAATCCACCGATATCATCACTCCATCTCTGGGGAAATGTTCTTCCCATATGGCCAGTTTATGGGCAGACCGAACCTGATCCTGACACTGAGGTTGGCTGCTCAAGGAAGGTTCATATGTGGGGAGAAGATCCTCATGGGAGGAAAGGAGACTCGCTGGTGGGGTTCTGGTATCCCCCTTTCCACTCAGAACATAACATCCCCCTAAGTGCACAAACTGTTATGGACTACTGTGATATTGAACAAGTCTAACCACCTTATACTAACAACAGGACTCCTTGTTACAACTGGTGCCAAAATAATGAGATGAGGAAGAGCCTGAGAGTAATGCAGAGCGCGAATGTCCTGAACTAGAGGTGTGCTATAGTGGGTGGAAGTACCAAATTAGGGGCGGGACATTTAAAAGCCGTTTTGAGAAATCCAGAGCAAGAGAATTTGCTGTGAGCAGATCAGCATCGAGAGACGGAAGCAACAGATGGCCAAAGCATAACAAAGAAGAGAGTAAAGAAGGGACAACCAGAGACAGTAAAGCTGCCCCACTGGAGAGAAGGAGAATCGCAGAGAACGCTCAAGCAGCTAAGTAGTACCTGTGATCCTTGGGAAGGGAAGTGGGACACCAGGGTGCTTTGCGGCATATACCACACTCTGAGAGAAGGCAGTGACAGTGGAGAGGCAAACCCAGGCAGGGATGCGGAATGCTGATGCCCTTTGAGAAGTTGGCAAAGCAAAGAGGGTGGAGGACCCAATACCTAAAATAACTAAATTGTTATATGTGGAATAAGTCCTGGCTGGAGAGTATACAAGGCAAATGTCATTGTGATTCTAAAGACCTGCATTCAAAAAGAAAAGGGTTGCAAGTCGAGAACCTGCAACCAGGTATAAATGAAGACAATAACGTGAAGTCCTGGCAGGAGAGCATACAAGGCAAGGTGGTTTCAGGTAAAGGACCTGCAACCAGGTCTGAATAAAGACAGTCTGAAAGTATGTGAAACCCAGGGGAAGGGAAACATATACCGTTGGTTGGAAAAGTGATGGAACTGTGAATTATGAAACAAGTCAAAGGCTGAGGAAGAACTCTTGGATGTGTGAGTCCTGGGGAAGGAGACAATACACCCTGGATTGAGTGCCTTTGCATCAAGAAAGAGAACTATATTCTGAAAGTTGAACAAGTCAAGGGTGAGGAAGAACCTTTGAGTGTCTGAATCTAGGGGAAAGGATCCATATCCCATGGATTGTGAAATTACCCTTTTACCAAGGAAAAGAAACTGTGCTTGAAAGTTCAGAAGAAGCTGAGAGACTCAGGGAAGGGGAAAATCCCCACCTTTGAGAATCGTAAAGCCTTTTTGGAACTTTGGGTTATTTGTTTATTTGTGTACCATTTTGGAACTCTATGTTGAAACATTGAAGAACGCTACAGATAGCCAGTTGAACGACTTTATCACTTTCCACATTTTCTTAGGTCTATCTTTTAAGGGTCAGGATAGGATTTTGGACACAGGAAACAGACATTATAACACTGGCATCCTTTAGTTTTGTTGAGGCAGGGGAAACCCCTCATAGCATTAGGGTGAGATAGGTCCTTTTCGAACCCTTCTTTTACATTAAAAAAAGTCTATTGCAATCATCACAATGCCTCTGTGTTCGAATCTTACTCCTGATATATTACAGAAGGTGTTTACTATGTGGACATGGATCTTGGAAGATTAGTGTGAAGTGTCATAAATTGAACCATGATGTTAATGGTGTAAGTGTTTTGTGTGATGCAGATAAGTTTGTTGATATCCACGGAAATGATAGGGATGTTTGGCAAAAGTGTTTGAGTGCACAGGAAAAACATTAGTAGGTGGCATGTGCACATGTTTGACATGTATGACTTAAGTTTACCTTGTGTCATGATTCCTGCCCCTCATGTCCCCAGCCCTCCAAGATGTCAGGCTGGAGCCAGGCCACAATCACCTACATGGCCCTCAAGGGCCTCTCCATCCCCCCAAAGACCCACTTGGAGTCAGACTTGGCGCTTGTGGCACCAGACTCACTCACTCCCATAGGATAACATTGGGGATTGGACTTGTAGTGCATTGATGGGGACAAGATGGATGCCCCCACATATTTTGGTTCCCAGAACTGCATGTGCAGTCTAGTCTTTTGGGTGTGGTTCAGCCCAGAGACACCCGGGATACCCAGAGACTATTTAAGCCATGCCCAAGCTGAGAAACATGCTTTGTGTTTTCTGCACCTGCAGCGTGACACTCACCGTGTTCGGATCGGTGTTCAGTAGGCCTGCATCTTTCTTCTGCGCTCTGCTCCTGCAAGAACAAGAACACAGTTAGGAACAGCCTTACCTTGCGGTGCTTCTGCCCATCATTCATCGCTCCTTCTGTTCTGCGGGCATCTTCGGCGGTGTCATTCCAATCCCGGCACGGCGCTTCCTAAGGAAAAGGGAAAAGAACAGCAAAAAGGCATTAGTAAGCATTCAGCAAATCTTCGCTTATTTTTTAAAGACTGTACGAGCTTCAAACGCTTACCTGAATACCAGCCGCTCTGGGGGAACTCTGTCTCCGGAACTTCTCATCCATCTGCAAGAGGGAAAAGACACTCCAGGTTAGCGAGGAAACATCTAGAGGCGCTGCATACCGCGCTTACTCACTGCATTTCTTCTTCGTAATCGGCATCCACACTGAAAACGTTGCGGCACCTAAAAGACACAGAAAAAGAACTCAGTTCAATACAAATACGAAAGGGTTTCATCGCGCATCGCGCCCTCACTCACCTTCAGCGCTACTCATCTCAGCAGCACGTCGCCATCCCCGGACACCAGCCATCATCTAAAGAAGGAAAGAAACGAAGTTAGAGAACTGTTCAAAATACTCGTTATACTTACCTGTCAGACTCTTGCCAGTGAAGTAACTAGGCAGCAACGAGCCCGCATAAATCAACGCACCCCTGCACTGAAAGCAGGATGGAGAGCACACTTTCCAAGAAATCAAGGTGAGCTGTAGATCAAAGGGAGGGGTAAGACCCCGGGGAAGAAGGGGTTCAAGCACATAGAGAAAATAGGTAGTTAAACTCTGCCATTCCTGTGTTTCAGGCCCAGTCTCCAGTCGAGTAGACTCCAGGGAAGCGTTCGAGGTCGTAAGAGGTCAGAACAGGCTGAGTGACTTCCCCGTGGATACCAGGTGAGCGTTACACCTTGACGCTTTAACTTACTCTGGTGTATGTGCTGCCGAGAGAAGTTATATGGGGTATTTTCTGACATAGATGCTTTTTCTTAGTGAATCACGCTTGAATTAGATCAGATTGTTTGCACAGTGTAAGATTCGCTACATTTCAATGGCTGAGTTAGTAAATCCGTCAATATTGAAATAATTTACGCTGCACGTATGACTAAATGACTTTTATCATAACATATGAAAAGAAAAGTCATACTAAATTTTGGCCTATATGTTTACATTTATGGGTGAGTTAAGGTTACCATAATATTAGATTCTAATATATTTGTATACCTGTATTGATAATATTTATTACTTTGTTACCTTAATGTTATTATTTCTAACGTTTTTAGACTTAAATGTTTTGTTGCTTTAAGCTTAATGCCTTTATAATTATTTTGTTCACATAATTTCACCTTTCTTTTGACTGTTAAGTAATTGCTTATAAATTGATTTAAAGTAATATTACATTTCACAAATTATGGTGTATAATAATGTTGTAAAATATATATTGATGTTGGTTGTAACTATGTTAACTTTATTCATTTAGTTGATTAAAATATAAATTATTAATATTGTTTAAAGCTTTACATTTAATTTGTATGATGGCCTTCACATCACCATTTACAGCCGTGCCTTAGATCCAATGGTAACACGAACCTTCTAAATGAGTCCAAGTAAAAAACAAAACGTTATATTTTGAACATGTTCATTATATTCCCTTTGTGTATAGATTTTTTGAACAATACTAATAAAAGGTACATTTTACATATGTGTTATAAAAAAAGGCGTTTATCTACTTGTTCAAAGTTTGTCTGGGTATCATTATGAAAATCACCAGAAATTGAGGAAGTGTGTAAATGTATACTTACATGTTATTAATACAGATATATTGTGAATAATGTGTTATACTGTGTATTATTACATAACCATTGGATATGTAATTTACTGTTGTTCCTTTTAATAACATTATGTAGACATCTTTACAGTTCGGTGGCAATATTTCTTTCATGCTAATTTGTTCATCATTACATTCAAACCTTAATTAATCTTTTTGTACATATATAAGGACCACTGTTTGTGTTTTACCATGAGAATAAATGATACTTTCAGTTGTATAATAGGTTACACAAATAGAAACTGAGACTGTATATAGTTTGTAATTAACGTATTTAATTGTACACCATTAGCTATACAGCTTAAAAAATTAAAATGAGGTAGTTAGAACAATGTCTGTCTTAAAATGTTATTTTAATTGGTTAGTTACATTGTACAAAATTGGCATTTGTAAGATTGTGAACAGATCTTTAAATGGGATCTTGTTAATATTGAGAGTATGCAACAGTAAAACGTGTTCATTGTTAATAGTTTGCATCTTGGAAAAATTACAAGGCAGTCAATGATTTTCATATATACAATTTATACATATTTTATTATGAACATGTAGTCCAGCTATAAGTGCATTTTGAAATATTGTTAACAATATTTCATGAGGTTCTTGATGCTGGTTGTTGGTAAAATAAGTTTGTTGCAAAACATTATACATTTCTGTAAGTATTGCAATACAACTATGTGCTTTTGTGTGGATTGTTAGTAATGTTACTTATTAATAATTCTACTGATTACATAAACATATTGTTACTTGTAAGATTAATTTGATAAACAAAAGGTTATACCTTTAACAGAATACGGAAAGTCACATTAGCATACAAATGTAGTCCAGGATCAAAACGTGTACCTTTATAGAACTGTTAGCTGTCTTAAACTTAAAATGACTTTCTTTTAATGAAGAATTAATGTTTGTACTTTTATTTGGGATTTACTAGTTGTTATTTTGAAACTTTGCTTTTACCTTTTCATCTAACTGATTGTATTTGTATTGGTATACCAATTGAAGGTAAGTGACAAGCATTCATTAAACACAGACTGTTGTTCTTTTTATGCATGGAATGTGTGCTGTGATTGTTTTGTATATCTATATTCAGTATAAAAAAAACAGTTTGTATTTGCACTCTTGACAAAGCCATATAACTAATTCCATCTGTAAAAACTTTAGATACAATATTTAATAATGCTGTATTTACACTTAATGCCTGAGATTCATATGTTGTTACTGCACCTGCTGGAATTATTGGAAATTGTTTACATACAATATACATGTCTTTTAAAAGTTGAAAGCATAAAGTCAATCTTTTTATTTCTTGCACTTCACTAATGTTAGCAAATTGTATTGCAATATAGTTAAAGGAATACATTGCTGACATGGTTTTTAAAACCAATTATATACCCATTGCTCCAATACCTAAGCCTCCTTCTACACAAAAAATAATCAAAATGACTTAGGCATTTGAACAAACATTTAAACAGCTGTTGAGGCCAGTTGTTCTTTTAACATTTTTGTTGAATTCTATTGAAGCTTTTTAGTTAAAGCAGACTGTTCCACTTTATCTACTGCTTCTAGTGAAATAATTGTTTGATTTTCTATAAAAAGTATTTCACAATTACATTTACTAAAATGGACATAGGATATATTGGGTTTTGACCTTGTTTTACAAAGGCACTATACAATTGTTCCACAGTTACTCCTTTTCCACATAAAATATGTCTTTGTCGTGCTTGTAATTTTGTAATTTTTTCAAGTCAAATTTTTATAAGCATATTTCCTTTTCGAATATGTTCTCCTCCTCTCAAATGTTTGGTTAATTCATAGTATTTAAAATAACTCCATGAATTTACATTGCCTATGCATTCAATGGCTTTTAAACTACCTTTTGTTTTAATTGTTTTAAATATAGGTTTATCATTTACTGGTACTAACTGTAACAGCTCACCAAATAAATTAATATGTTTAGCACCACATAATTCATTATCATTACATTTAAAATTGCTTGCATACTCAAAAATATAAAAGCAAACATAATATTAGATACCATACTAACTTCATCAATGATTAAAATTCCCATGTATTCTGAAATATTAGCTACTTCATGTGCTGATCGAGCATGTAGGTTTTAATATTGTCATTTTTTATCATGTTCTGCTGGTAACATAAACAGTTTATGTAGTGTTATACCGCTAACATTATAAGCTGGCAGAGGAGTTAAACCATGTGCTAACATATTATCTGACGTATCACGCACAAGTTTACTTTAATTAAAACAACTTTTTCTAGTACCTACTTCTTCACTAATATGTAAGAGGGTTGGTTTAAATTGTATACTGTCACAAAGACAAATGTCATGTAAAAGCTCATGGTTAATATTTGCAACAAAATCACGAAACACCTTCTTGTGTTCTACATTTATTTGAACAACATGTTCTTCTAATGTGTCAAGCTGCATGTTATCCCTGTTGCATTGCAGCAAGAAAATCTTGCATTACTAATTGTGCTTCATTTCTTTGTAGTAGTTGGCCAAGAGGATTGATTAGATGTTGGTTGTATGGTATCTTAAGCAAATTCTGTTTCTAATATATTTTCTTGCTCGATTTCTTCATCAAATATTTTAATATATTGTAAAAGTACATTTAATGTGTTGTTTCTGATGTGTAAATGCTGCTTCTAAATTATTCCAATTTTCTTTTAATTCTGACTCTTTGGGCCAAGGTAAAAAATGCTATTTTAAACAATAGTGAAACAGCTCCTTTTTTTCTAATGAAGTTCTTGGTGATTGGCTAAACTTTGTTTTACATGCTCAATTAAACAGCCATCACATTTATAACTTTTATGGTTTCCTTTTTCAGTGTTTTCTTTAACACTTCATGATAATTGTAATATTATAGGATTCAATATAGACACAAATCTTCTAACTGGTCAGACCTATCAGGGTACTGGTTATGGAGCATGTTTTTCTTGACAATATCTTCACTGTCTGGGTTATGGATAGCTAATACTTCCACTTCATGATAAGGTTTTAAACCTTTACGTCTACTTTCTGGGTCGCTATGTCTAATCCACATAATATCTCTACTTTTCCCATAAAAATATTTTCCATTTAATCCATCTGATAGTTCATATGTCCCACCGTCATAGTATGAAAGAGTTTTAACTCCTATGCTAATTAAGCATGCTGAAAGGGACTTTTAATTTGTAGTTTCCTCCATGATTTTGCTTTAGTTATGGATGATGTTATGTATCTACTCACATCCATAGAACTTTCAGCTACAAATTGAATAACTTTGTATGCATTCCACATACTTAATGTTACAAGGCAGTAGTATTTTATATTAATGCTTTTTTAATCTCCTTTTAATTCATACAATCTTTTGGGAGTTTCACATTTAACAGGAGGGCTTTGGTCTGGGTGGAGGCATCCACAAAGGTGGTCACTGCCACAACAGATGGCCCAGGGACAGGAGGTTGTGCAGAACACTCAATGGTGGTCTACAACTCCTCGTGCCTCTGGGCCAAAGGTTCAGCTGAACACCCTCCTCTTTGCCCCCACCTGACCCTGTGAGCTGGCCTGCAATTGCCTCCTCCTCCGCCTCCACCTCCACCTCCGTCAACCCTGATGACTCTAGAGAGTCTTCTGCCCTCGATGGCCCCTGTGTGTCAGCACCCTGTCCCACACCCCCTGAGGTGGCCCCGCCACAATCCCCTCCTTGGCCTTACCCATTTGCCTGATGGTACTGGCGCTCTCCAAGCCACGTCTCTCAGAGGAGGAGGTGTCAATGGTGAGTTTCTGGATTTTGCGCCTGGGTCTGGAGGCCCTGTCTCTGCTTCTCTGCTCCACAGCACGGCTTCCTCCCTCTATGCCAGCTGCAGCAACTGTGGAAAAGTGGACAAAGAACATTGACATCAGTCAACAGTGACAATTCATGTGTGGCATACACAGCATTAAAAGTACCATTAAGTCAGCATGGGTCAACCAGCAACTGCCACACACACACACCCACGCAAACAACATGAATACTGACACACAAGTGTAGGCACAATGATGACTTACAGTCATGCCACACACACATGTCAAACTAGCACATTTATGTGTGGCCACAGACACATTGAAAAGAATCATGACATACCAATACCACAATACAAATGCCAAAGTGACCCAAGTGTAACCCGCAATCAGGGCCATGGGAAGTGCACCTGGGCACATGTCTCAGAAACACCATTGCATGTCTCCTATAATCACCTTGTCTGCTCGCATATACATACAGCGTGGGAAGAGCTACAAACAGGACGGCCACGAGGAGTCACACATGGGACAGGGAAACTTGGCAGCCATGGCCTACACAGTGGCACACACAAGTTTGTGGCCAAAGTGTGCACAACTGGGTCCATGCCATTGATGCACTAAAGCAGTACCCTCCCGAGAGGACTGGGCACTACAACTGCCATATGGAGCCACACTAGCAGTTCCATGGGACACCTACTGGTGCTTGTGTCTACCCTGGATCTTCAACTGTTGTGTTGCTTAGCCACTTCTACAGCATCCATTTGTGTGGGTACACACTTGCTCTGGTGCCACGGAACCAGCACAGTGAAGTCCCTCAAGCTCCCATGCCCGTCACACAGGTAGATACCAACCACAGACTACAATGTAAGCGCAAAATGGTGCATAGATGCAGACAACTGTGGGACACAGCTGAGCCTGCTGTGACTCGGCCCATCTGGAGGGCCTGGCCCAGCCACATAGGCGATGGGTGGGAGTAGGAGTCTGGGCCCAGACAACAATTTTGCAAGAAGGATGCAGCCGGTGCCCATGCACGTACCACTGTTGTGGGGAAGGGCGGGCTGGCACCGTGGAGCTGTTGTCACCCTGGACTGAAGTCATAAACGGAGCTCGGTAGAGAACTGCATCAGCATGAATCACGTGGGCCCACGCCCACTGTGTGTTGGCCAGGCCCTGTGGTCAGCCCACCATCCTTGGACTCTGCTTTGAGGGGAGAGACACTCATGACACCCATGTTGGATAGGTATATGGAGAGAATAGGTAGATAACCAGATAGAGGTAGAGAGACAGATGGACGGATGGATGGACAAACAGATAGATAGATAGATAGATAGATAGATAGATAGACAGACAGACAGACAGACAGACAGACAGACAGATAGATAGATAGATAGATAGATAGATAGATAGATAGATAGATAGATAGGCATATGGATAGCTAAATAGTCAAAGAGAGAGAGATAGTCACAGAGCAAGATAGATAGATAGATAGATAGATAGATAGATAGATAGATATATAGATAGATAGATAGATAGATAGATAGATAGATAGATAGATAGATAGATAGACAGATAGATAGATAGAGAGATGGATAGATAGGCATATGGATAGCTAAATAGTCAAAGAGAGAGAGATAGTCACAGAGCAAGATAGATAGATAGATAGATAGATAGATAGATAGATAGATAGATAGATAGATAGATAGATTTGTAAGGTGCGCCAAGGCCCTCTTGGTAGAGCCACAGCTGTATACAAGTTTAAATTAAATAAAAAGATAGATGGTGAGATATATAGATAGACAGATATATAGATAGAATTGTAGGTAGATAGTAGATGGATAGCAAGACAGATAGATGGACGATAGCTAGGTTGATCATTAGAAAGATAGTTAGCCGAAAGACAAATAGGTTTATGGATAGACAGATTTGTAAGGTGCAACACGACCCTCTTGGTAGAGCCACAGATGTATTAAAGTTTCAATAAAATGAAAAAGATAGATAGTAAGATATATAGACGGATGGATAGATGTCTAGATAGAAAGAACGATAGATAGATAATAAGACGGATATGCAGATAGGCAGGTAGATAGATAGTAGATCGATAGCAAGACATATAGATAGAGAGATAGACAGATTGATACCCAAATGCACCACATTGGAACGATGTGCTGACGCAGCAACATGATGATTTACGGACAGTGAAAGGCCAACAGGATGAAGCATCTGCAGCTAGTAAATAATCTTCTGTCTGGGGACGACAGCATGTGATATGCAGACATTTCCCTCCAGCACGGGAAGCATCTCGTATGCTGTTTTTTTTTTCTTTTTTTCTTTTTTACAAAATCAACAAAGCAACTGCACTCTGCTCAGACAATATGCAACATGGTTCTACTCTTTAAATTAATAAATCTGCATCTTTCGGGTCAAAAACGGGAAAATAAGTGACGCTTCAAAAGCGTGCAGTTCTGAGAACTACAATGTCGCGTTCTCTAATTTTCAGCATTAAAAAAATGGCAATCTGTTCAGGGCAAATAATTGTTTGAACTGAAGATGTTATTATTAATCCACGAAGGCTGCCGCATTTAGGGTCACGGCGAGGGTTGATTGGGTACACGGCGCACACAGCCCCCCTCTCTTCTGACGCTTTTGAAAGAAGCAAGTCGTTTAGATTCCGCGCCGCTCTGGGATAAGCTCACTCCATTAACGACCATTTTCAATTTCAGCCATACAATAAACAGCGGCCCCGGCGAGGAAATTAGTACATTTGGCGATGCACTGGAAGAGATGGGTGGGTCTTTGACAAGATGACACTTATCACCAAAGCTTCAGTTAATGAAATACTTGAGTGGTATCTGCGTTTGACATATTTTGACATTTTCTGAAATCGCATCCCGCACTTTTTCCTCCCCACGGTTTTCTTCTTTTCTGTGAAAGAAAATCAATCTGTCTTTAAAAGCAATAATGACGGAGTACACTTTTAATGCGGACAGCATATATAGAAATGCGTACTGGGAGTAACGGGCGAAGGTGGGAACGTCTCCAGAAATATCTCGCAGCAAGATAAAGTTTATTTGCATATTATTTATGCTAAACAACACATTTTTTCATAATCCATTTTACCGCGGTGTAAAGATTTACATAATGTTTCCCTATTTTAAAACTCTCACCTCTGCTATAAAATGCTGAATAATTCAAGGGATTGACATATATTTGTTTAGTATACATCACTGCTAAAGATTGAGGTACACGTTACCCCGAATATGCACAACAACGCCCTTACAATATGCACAAAGGTGCATTTAACTGTAAACATGTTCGTGTGAGCTAATATTTTGCAATGAACATACATTGTTCTGCGAACCACGCCCTATGGTTGTTACATGCATGTAGATATGTGAGAGCATATGAAGGACATTCCTGAGGGCTAAGGCCTGATCTAGTGAGTGGTTTTAGTATGTCTTTAAATGAAAAATATTTTTTTTATGAATGATACATAGGTGAAAGAAATCATCTGTATGTATTACTGGTATAATGAAATTGCCGACACTGTTATCAGAGGCTTAACGTAGAAGGGGTCCCTTCTGAAGAGAGAGATGTGATTTATTTTTTAAAAGAACGGTTCATGTAGACGTACAATAGCAGTCTCCAACTTCAGTCCGCAATAGTCCCAACCCACCAGGTTTTCTGCGTGACAACAAGCCACGATACACAATTAGGTTCCTGTGGCTCTGCATATGATGGGACTATAACACCCAGGATCCCATCACCATTGACTAGGTTTAGTGGGGTTCATGGGATTTGTAGTCCAAAACATCTGGAGAGCCTAAGGTTGCAGACCCTTGACTTAATGTTCCGGTAGTCAAAGGTATTGAGCGGAAATATTTAAAACACAAAGAGGATTTGCCTTTTGACATGTGGACCTACAAAGCACTCTTGTATACTTTTATAGATACTAAAGATATTGGAGAAATAGAGAGTGTAGGTGGAGTAGGGATAAATAGGCTTTAAGCAAGTCATGGGAATAATTCAAGAATTCTGTGTGAACATGACCAAATACAAAACTCTTACTAGGGATTTTAGAAAGCTTGTCCTTTGCGTTCTTACAGTAGAATTATTAGCAACATTTATGGAGTGCACATCATGGTGTCATTATCATAGAAGAACCATACCTTGCAACTGGGAGCAGATGCTGTGTTGCAATATCAGAGTAACACAATTTTCCATGAACAAATGTGGCAGCTTTTACTTCAATGGTGATCAAATTTCTCACCGCTTAACACCACATCCTCATTACAGAACAAACAGTAGGAAGATCACCTGTGGGAACTGGCAAGATGTGATATTAAATCCTAAAGCGCACTTTGCAAAATTCAGGAAGGGCCAGATCCTAAGCCAGAGAAAAACAGGTTTAAACCTGTTGTATATGCGGATGCTGCTTGAAGAGTACACAGACACGGAGGAACGTCAAAATGGTATTTATTATGTTAAGGTAATGTAAACTGGTATATAAGGGGATATGAATGGTGCCTCCGCTTCTCTGGTCTTCCACCTGTCCTTCTCTCTCTCCGCCGCATTGGCCGATTAAATCCCTCTCTCCAACATTCTATCGTTCTACAAGATACACAATACTACACATCCTCATTCCTTCACTGCTCAGCAGAGTCCATTGAGTGCCTTGGTCTTTGATAAATCCTCCGCAATCTTGATGTGGCTGCTGACTTCCCCGCTGAAGTATGTGAATCTTCTGACATGGAAAATCTACTCCTCTCTACGTACATCTTCCCAACCTTCCTCCCTTCACCATTCTCCATCATAATCATAACTCTTTCATTGTTCCACACTCTACCATCCTTTGTTCTCACAGCATGTTTGAACACTTACACTACTTCAATCGGTTTGGACCACTGGCACCCATTGTCCCTCAGGACCACGGGTAACTTGATCCTAACTCAACATCCAACCTGGGGAATTTTTGCTTTCTTGACATTTCTATTATCCTGCATAGTCTTATTGCTCAATTTCCATTTCCTAATGTTGTCTTAAACACCATCTAGCTCCACACTCACACCAGTCACCTCACCCATCCACCCCGGAAATAGTTTGGTGTTGTCCTTCCTGCCACTGCTAAGCTCAAAAGAGGACACCCCAGTTGTGCTGTGCAGTGTGAACCTATGAGCCACGACTGTCCTCTTCACAACGTCCTTCCAATCTCGCCCATTAGACCATGCCCATTTGTCTGGGGGTGAAAAATGGCACTGGTTTTATGTGTAATGGATTTTCCCTTCAGATACTCCTCCATTTCCCTTGATTTAAATTGTGATCTTTTACCAGTTAGAATCTCCTCAGGATAATCCTCATGACCACACAACTCTTCCAGGAAATCAGTTACTCTTTTGGTGGTCACATTCGGGGTCATCATCAACTCTGCCCATCTCGTTAACACATCAATAACAACAATGCAAAAGGTCTGACAGCCCTCCCTCCACACAGGCTGCAGCACATCAATAGCTCTTTTTTTCCAGGGTCTCTCTGGTATGTCCATCAGGACAATAGGATACTTCTCACCCATAGACACTTTATGGCAGTTAGTACAAAGGATACAGTTTCTGGCACTTCTTTCAATCTGTATGTCACATTCGGGCCATCAATAGGTATTTCTTATTCTGCATTTAGTTTTCACAAATCCTTGATGACCTTCATGTCCAAGGTGTATCACCTTCTCCCTGAATCCCTCAGGTAGTATCAACCTATCTTCTCTCATCAAATAGCAATCCTGAATACATAGTTCATCTCTCACATTCCAGAACCCTTCTACTCCTGCTTCTCGCATCTTTTCCTCCGACAAATGACCTTCCTCTAGACCTCTGACCACCAGCATCATTTTAACATCTTTAGTCATCTCTTCATACCACTCTTCCTTTGATATTGAGGATTTATATATTTCACAGATCATTTCCTGTTCCTCTTCAGCATCCTTGCATTCTTCATTGTTTGTTATTCTTGAAAGACAATCTGCTGCATAGTTTCTCACACCTGGGATATAGGTTATTGAAAAGTCGAATTCTTGTAACCTGAATACCCATCTTCTTATCCTGCCCTTAGTTGAGAACACTTCAACTAGCGGTTTGTGATCCGTCTGTAGGTCAAATTTGATTCCCCACACACTGCTTCTCAACTTGTCTGCAGCCCACCTGATGGCAAGAGCTTATTTTTCTATTGTCGCAGAGGCCTTTTCTGGTCTTTTCAGTAGACAAGATGCAAATGCTATTACATACTCTTTCCCTTCATGAGCCTGCATCAAAACAGCTCCTAATCCACATTGCTTTCATCTGTCATGATCACTGTGCTTCTCCCATGCTCATAATTTCTTAATGCTTGTGCGGTCTTCAAAGCATTTTTTTATGTATTGGAATCCATCCTTGCATCCTTCATCCCTTATTAATTTCTTATTCATCTTCATCATGCTCCACAGAGCAACTGTGTGGTCCATGAATCCTCGTATATACTTGGAGTAATATTCAGCCATACCTAAAAATGTCCTGACCTGATCCTTGCAGGTTGGAGTGACCCTGTCTTCTATTGCATTTGCTAAATCTTTCTTAGGTGTGATTCCATCCTTTGATATTACATGTCCCAAATATTCAATTTCCTTCCTATTAATCTTCGATTTTTTTCTACTGAGTGTCATTCCTACATCGTACAACTTCTTAAACACTCATCTTCTGTCATGGTTTTCCTCTTTATCAGCATAAATCCAAATATCATCTTGGAAAATCAATGGGCCTCATTATGAATGTGGCGGAAAGGCAACAACGACGTCAGTAGTGCTACCAGCACCGTTGTTACCTCTCCGCCACATTACGAGATCTGCTTGCCGGTGCCGGACTGCATGCGTGGTCTGACCAGGCGTGCAGACCGGCACCCGCGAGCAGAACTCGTGATTGCACCGGCACCGTTATTAACAGTGCCGGTACAACCTTGCTGCCGACTCCCATTCTGCCCTATGGGGCAGAACGGGGATTGGGAGGCCGGCCATACCGGCACCTGCGAATGGGCAATTACCGGCCCATTCATCTCGTAATGGGCCGGTAATGGCCCATTCACGGATGCCGGGGCCGGTAGCGAGTTTGGCGGTAGCCTTGCCCTTAATAAGGGCACGGCTACCGCCAAACTCGTAATGAAGCCCAATGACTCCTTCCTCTCCTTCAAAGATTTGATACATTGGGCCTCATCATGAGTGTGCCAGTAAGTTGTCGGCACCGTTGTTACCGGACCGGCATACTCCAAGGTCTGCGAGTGGGTGCCTTTCAGCCCACCAAGCCTGACCTGGCGGGCGGAACCGCACCCGCTCGCAGACCTTTATGGATGCACCGGCACCATTCATGAATGGTGTCGGTGCATCCATCTTCCCCATTCCCATTGAGTCCAATGGGACTCGAATGGGGAGTAATTTCTTCTGCCACCCGGCAATAGGGAAATACCGGGACCGCCAGGGCTGTAATGCCCCGGTAAGTCCCCATTGCTGGGCGCTGAAAAAAAAATGACTCTGGCGGATGCCATGCCAGTATTTAATGGCACGGCTACCGCCGGACTGATTATGAGGTCTATTATCTTCTGGAATACTGGGGCCACCGATATGAAACCAAACAACATTATGCAGTAGTGGAACAGGCCCTCTGGTGTGATGAACGCAGTTAAATGCCTCGACTCCTTATGGAGTTTTACTTGGGGATAGACAGCAGTAAGATCAAGTGTTGAAAATATATTTCTTGTTCTTCCAGTTCACTGAGTTCCATCTTCATCTCATCTCTCATGCCTATCGGAACACCCTGTAATTTCTGTGCAACTGGTTTGCACACTTGTTTCAGTACAATGCGATGTGTGAATCCTTTCACACAGCCAATCCCATCTCTGAATATTTCAGTTTGCATTTTTTCTTTGTTAGATTCATGTGATACAATGAAGAAAACTGATTCTGCTGCATTTGGATCTAGACAGACTTTAAGAAACCTCTGATGTGTCCAGCTAAGTAACAGAGATGATCCTTTCATCGAGACATATATGCGTCCTTCAGCACATCTGTCTTTGAATTCTAATGCTGCCTTAAACCATCCAATTAGGTCAATTATTGAGCCACCATAAGCCCCTGGCTCAATGCAAACTTCTTGTGAATACTCTGGTCCACATTTTCTCCACACTGCTTCTGTAATAAGTGTGTATTTGGCTCCTGAATCTACCATCATAATGATCGGGTTTCCAAATACTATTATGGTGGACCTTGGGCTGTTGAACTCTTCATCTGCACCTCCTACTGCTGATACACATTCTTCCCCTTCATCACTAACCTAATTTCTGATCCAATTCCTGTTATTTCTGCAGCATCTAGCTAGATGGCCTTTCCCATTACAATTCCTGCAAATTATCCTTAGAGCAGGGTAGTCTGGGCCATTGGCCCAGTGGGATGGACTGTCGCATCTGTAGCATGTTCCTAATGTAGTCCATCCTCTTCCTCGCTGACCACATCTACCCCATCAGAATTCAATGCCATGACCTTGACCCCTGATTGTTTATCTGGCTTCCCTGTTCTCCCAGTTGTACCTGGTAAATCTGGATTCTCTCATGTCACTGTTACTTCTCCTTCTCATGTTCTGATGACTTACGCTGGCAATTGCTTCTCTGCTGGGGGACGCAGTGTAGTTTTAACTGTAACTTCCTTGACTCTGCTTTCTAAAGTCTTCACACATTTCTCAGTGTGTTCAACCTCTTTGGCCATCCATAGCACCATCTCTAAAGGTGGGTCATCCTTGGTACACAATTTCTCTTGTACTTTGCTATTACATTCCAACATAAATTGATCTCTCAATCTCTCTTCCAATTGTTGATTAAATTTGCATGCCCTGGCCAGATTCCTAAAATCCGTGATGTATTGTTCAACACATTCTACTTCCTCCTGTATCTAATTCCCAAACTTGTATCATTCTAAAATGGTACTTTGTTTTTTTCTCATAGTATTTGTTCATCTTTAGTGTTGATTTCTCATATTCATTCATATCCCCACACTCAGCAACCATCAGATCAGGTAGGTCTTCAAATTTCTCTTGGCCAGCTGGTCCTAAACAATGTAAAAATGATGTTTTTTTTCTTTCCACGCTGTAGCTTGTGCCACAAACCACATTGGCATAGTGCTCAAATGTTTTTATCCATCTTTTCCATGGTAATACAGGTTCAATAACTTCAGGTAGGAGCATCGCAGGTGGAGGTACACTGTGCATTGACATGTCTCCTGCACCACTGCAATTGGCCATTATGGTATATTCACAGTGCCAGAGGTGCACTTAAATGCAAGATTGTATGTTTTAAAAAAACGGTATCTACAATTCTTTACTTCACTCTTAAGTACTCCTTAGTATTTATCTATATTTTCCTTCTATTCACTGTTGGGTTTCTTCTTATTTGTTGTGCTCCCCTTACCCCGAGCAGGTGAATGAGTGACTTCGGGCTTCGCGGTCAGCAGCTGCCAGAATAGCCTTGAGTTTTAATAGTCTGATAAGTCTCATAGATAGTAAATATAATCTCCTGCTGTTTTAGAGAAGGGAGATTTCTTATTTATTCTGGTCAGTAGTAAAACATGGGGTATGCTGGTGCCTAAAGCTATTTAGTGTTTTCAATTGTGGGATAAAGTGAGAGCTTTATAGATTGGAAAGTGCAAAGGAAACAATGACCTGGAAAATGAAATAGCATCACAAATGAAGGGAAATCATTCACCCAGCCTCCTCATACTGTAAGAAAATGTCCATAAGAGTCATGTGCAAATCAAGAATTAAGGTTCAAAATGGTTTAGGCACATTATTGCGTATAATGAATTATATTTTCAATACCAATATCTAACCATGTGTTGTCATCATGATTACTACGGGTGAATCATAAGAAGAGGTGTGTTATGAATATAATCTGAAGATTATTATTGAGATAAACCTGGCCAATGGAAACATAGGATTTGGGAAAAGATGGGAATTCTTTGAGGGTGTGAAATGAGTGTTTTGACTGTTGCACAATTGTATAAAAGATGTGAACTGATATGGTTAGTTGAGAGTTGGGTTAGTTTGGTCCTACAACACTATCCAACTGCTCCCTGGTACATTGTACAATAACATTGCTTTATGTAAAACTGTTTGCTCACTTCTTAAGTTTTGGGCCTGTTTGGGTTTGGGTGATTGAAGGCCCATCTGCACGGTGCTTTCACTGAAGTGAGCTAATTGCTTTTTGAGGCCACTAGGGATCAAGAAAATAATAACAGTGCCATCCGCAAACATCAGTACAGGAATTTGGTCATGATCTAAACTTGGGGTATTAGTGGTAAGGCCATTTACAAATATGCAAAACAAAGTGGAGACCAGGGCACAGCCCTGTCTGACTCCCTTAAGTATCTCTATGGGAGAGGTAACATTATCGCTTATGCCCAAAAGGATTACCACCTTATTGTTGCTATGCAATGATTGAATGGCTCGAATGATGTACTCTGGCACCACCTTGCTTACTAATGTTTGTTAAGGTTTAGCCCATGGCAACCCATCAAAGTCTGGCCTCAAATCTATGAGCAAGGCTGGGGTCATGAGGAACAGGGAGAAGGAAAACTGAGGCAGGTATAATGGGGTACTAATGGGCACGGTGTTGAGGAAAAGTGTTATGGAGTTATGGGATAATAATGGTGTACTGGTATGAGGAAGCGTGATGGAGGGGTAATGGAGGTCTGGGACGAGGAAGGGTGAGTTGGTATTAATTGGTTAGGTGGGACAAGGAAGCATGAGGTGGGGGTTAGGGGAGCACAACAAAGAACAAGGAGGTTGGGGTAATGGGGGACCTTCCCAAGACACTGCTTGTGGGGGACACATCACTGATTGCGTTGCACTGCGTGAAGTGCCTTATTGTATCAATCATACTGGAAATTCTTTCTATAGTACAATGGATACAATGTTATAAATGAAATACCAGAATAGAATTTCAAAGATGATTATAATCTTGGCTTTGCATGGGCTGGTTCACTACTTATTATAAAACTCTGAGATTGTGTGGCCTAATGAAAGGGCTTGTTTATGGAGAAATGGCCACACCAGGGCTGAACACTTCAGATGGATACATTATTACAGCTGTAGTTTTAGTTGCTCTGTGAAATTATTTTACACTTAATTATAGGGAGGTGACCTATATTATAGGCTGCAGTTGCTACTTTATAGATAATATATTACCAATTTGCATACCATTTTCCCAAAATTCTTTTGCTAAGAACATTTTCCTAAAATGCAGTTGCTAATAACTTTGACTTGCTGGATGGATTTGGCTGGACTATTCCCGAAATGTCTGGCAGTTAAAAAGTTATGAAGAAACCAATAATGGGTATAATAGGAGAGGATCAGGGAGGATTTACCTCTGGCCAGCAGGAGCAAGACCTACATAGGCAGAGTGGTGGACAGAGAGAGTGGCAGGGGGATGAGGATGTGTTTTACATTTTCATGGTTTATGCTAGGATTTCTATTGAAATAAATGGTGGTGGCAGGGTGTCTGCAGGATGTTGCCATGGAAATGCTTTCAGGGGAACCACTGAGCATGCCAAAAGGCCATTACAAATGGCCCATGTTCTTTTAGCAGTATTGTAACATGAACCATGACCGTAGCCGAAGGGAATGGCCAGAGGGATCCAGTTATTTACAGGTGAGGGGAATATAAGCTATGTCAATAGGTTGAGGGCACTGGTCAGTGGGTGACACTCTTTTTTAATAACTGGCATATTATGGACAGCCATCGCTAAAGACCATAGCAAGTGGGATCTCCTTTGGATTAGAGGGATATATGCCAAAATTATTTTGCCTAATTTTTACAATGTTATCACATGCCATCCCCATTGGGATATGATTGGTTACTAGGCAGGGGACAGTGGGCATGGCCATAGGCCGGGGGCCACTGGCCATGGCTAGTGGACCACCTTTTTAGTAATCTTTGCAACATGGACCATGGTCAGGGCCGAAGGCCATAGCAAGTGGGCCCCAGAGAATATATAGCATTACAAAACCATTGAAATTTAGTGAAACATCTTTAGTTAAGGCAGAGTTAAGCAGATGCAATTAATCATAACAAAACCCAGGCAATTCGGTGGGTGTGGGAAGTGACACAATCTTAACTGAGAGATCCCCTGTTGTTCAGCCCATGAACTCAAGCTTTAGATCATAGGAGGGATCAATAATAAGAAAGAAAAATGATATCATCATATTATGGGGACATCTATGTGGAGAACACCAAGTTAACTTTATTGTCACTTCCCACACCTGCTAAATTTCCTGGGTTATGTTGCAATGAATCAGATAATCTTTACATGTTTTAACTAAAATGTTGCACTGAATAGGTATACAGCGGTCAGCCACCACATTATTAGGATACAACCAACGGGCATTGACTTTTTTGAAAATGCTAATACTAGTAACGCTTGACTTGCTGGACGTATCTGGTTAAAACAAATGTCTAGAAAATTTGGGGCAAATTTGTCAAATGTTTCAAAAGTTATTAAACAATAAATATTTGTTTTGTCTGTCCTCCTCCCATTCAGTACAAGGTGCTTCCATTGAACATGTGCACAGCAAGAACTGCTGGAGGGATTTACGCCAGATAAAGAACACAGTGGTCAAAATGCGTCACAGATAATCCTATTTTGGTTTGGTGTAAATCCGTCTACTAGTTTAAAAAAAATTGAGGATGAAACTGTTGCCCGCCGGTCCTAAAATGTATTACATATTTTGCATGGTGCATTGAAGCACTAATCCTTTTCAGAAAGGAAAAGCTGTCATTTTTAGTTGTGGCTATTAGGTGGCATGAAAGCGCTGCCTTTAGCCAAAACTATTGTCATTCACATAAGAGCTTTAACATAAGAGCTTCAAATAGGGGTTTTGAATGAAGGTCTTCAATGCTTTTTAATGGAGATGACATATGAGGATGGATACATAGACGTTTTGTGTTGTTTGGTTATGTGTCTAACCATGTAATGCCCATCTCTAAGTCAAATATATATATCATGTTCCACTCATTCCCCCATCCTCACCCAACACCACACCCCTTTTGCACTCTTTCCCAGCATTTATGTTGTTTGCTGAGTTTGGCAGCCATTTTTACTTCCAAAATGGCAGCTGCCATATGTTAATGTTTCTAAAATGTTATTTGACTTGTTTGATGCTTTAAAGAATATGTACTAGAGCTTTTAAGTCATGTACTATATGATATTTATAACATAAACAAGTTACTGTTATAGATACATTTTGTTGGAAAATTTCTCTGAAAATGTCCATCTATTTATTTGTGGGTGTGGGTCAAGTGTGTTGTGACGAAGCAGTACCTCATTGGATGTGCAGTTTTGTGATGTCAGAATGATGTGATTGGGTGTTCAGTATGTACTTTGTTTCACCATTTTCTTTCACTGAATCGTGCATGTGAAGAGTTGAGGGCATATTTGAGTGGAGGAGATTAATAGGCAGGACACATCAAATGGTTATGGGGGTGGTGAAAAATAATCCTCTACCTATGGGGCAAGCATCCTTACACTGACCCTGGCATTACCTGCTGCTTTCAGATAAAATGTACATTTACAGTACCCGACAAGGGACTGCCTACGAACCATTTAGAGACAGTTCGGAAACTACACACAGTGCATCTTATTGAAGTCTTATGAGACTACAGACCAGAAGAGAAAAGTGAATTAAGGAGGGAGTTGTTTTACCCTAAAGGTAAGGTTGTTTCTCCTGTAGACGCATACGCTCTCTCTCCAAGTTAGTATCACTCTCCAGCTGTGAGTCGCCGTTGCAATTTGGACTGGCTACATCCATCTTCAAATTTTAGCATTTAATGAAGAGCAAGCTTTGTAAGGAAGGATCAGCTGACACATTGTCCGGTTAGGCTGCCGTCTTGAAAAAGCATAATCAACCATTATTTGAAATGGTGATTGAGTAGAAAACAACAACAAAACTGCATTTTCAGTAACGATACATACTGATGATAACATAATATTGAAAGACATAGCTACTTAAATATGAAAACATTTTTTAAAAAATGTAGAGATTATTATAACATGTTTACTTTTTAAGGATTAGCTTGTTAGAGTAGGCCATGGAGGAGGCAGTGGCGTTCAATTGCTTGTTGAGGGAGAGGGTAGAGCCTAAGTATACCCCTAAGGTTTTGATTTCTTTGGCCACTTTGATCAGGTTTCTATCAATGTTAATGGATGCATAGCAGGTGTTTAATTTGTTAAGGCGTGTTTGGGAGCCGAAAATCAAGAGCTAGTTTTTTTTATGTTGAGGCAGAGGCTGTGGTCAGTCATCCACGCCTGTATTTCCAAGTAAATCTCGTTAATGCGTTTAGAATCTTCTTCATAGCACCCTGAGAGCGTGATGAGAACCTGGGTGTCATCGGCGTACTTTGTGTATGTGACACCCAGGTTATCAAGACGGTCAAAGAGGAGCTTAGTAAAGATATTGTTTAGTGTTCGCGAGACGCACAAGCCTTGCGGTATGCTGCAGTGGATGGGAATTGGATCCGCTGAGGCAGATGGTGCGAAGACCCTAGTAGTGCGATTGGACAGGAATGATTGTATCCAGGTAGAGGCGTTGCTGGAGAAGGCAGCTGCTGTGGATAAGTGATCAGTGAGGATCTGATGATCGACAAGATCGAAATGCTGCTGATAAGTCTAACAGCAGGAGCATGGCAAGCTTACCATTGTCCTTAGCCTCATCCATTTGGATTTTAAGGTCCAGGAGGTCTGTTTCCGTTCCATCTCTTGGCCTGAAGCCTGACTGTCTAAGGCCCAGTAAATTGTAATCCTCCAGGTGTTTCTCGATTTGAAGGGAGGCCACTCTGTCTAGAATCTTTAGGATGTAGGGAACGGTAGTGTTGGGTTTATAATTAGTGGGAGTATTGGGGTCTAGGTTGGGTTTTTTCAAGAGGGGCATGACCCATGCCTTCTTAAGGTTGTTAGGTATCATAATGGTCTCGAAGGAAGAGTTGATTAATGCCGTGATGAAAGGGGCCAAGTCCTTGGCGCCTTCCTGAATGATTGCTGTTGGGTAAAGATCACCTTGGCATCTGTAGGGTTGGAGGCTTATGTTCTTTTCCACTTCTTTGACCGAGACCGATGAGAAGGAGAAGAGTGGGCAATCAGGGTTGCTGAGAGTCGGCAGTGGTGTGGGTTTGGCATTCTGGGCCAGGCTGTTCTTTTTTTCCTCAATTTTAGATTGGAGCATAGCAATTTTGTCAGCACACGCTTTCTGTATATTAGCACACCAAGCTGCGTCTTTCACGCAAGTATCCAATGGTGGTGCTGGGGACTCAAGTTCCCTAAGAATACTGAATAGCTCTTTAGTTTTGGTTTTGGCATGGCGAATTCGGTTGTCATAAGTTTCCTTTTTTGTGTCAAGGATAGCAGATTTGTAAGAAGAGGCAGCTGCGGTGAATAGTGCCTCGTTGGTGGGGTTAGGTGACTTTCTCCAGGTGGTTTATGCCGCTTTTCTGGCGTTCCGAAGGCTTTTTATTTTGTGGGTAAACCATTTATTAAGGTGGGCTACTGGTTTGGCTTTGGATAGTATAATGGGGGTGATGCTGTTCACAGCAGCCTCAATTGTGTTGTTGTAGAGGTCAACTAGCTTGTTTAAGTCCAAGTCTGTGTAGTTGGCTGGGTCTAGGATATTCTGAATCAGCAGACGTGGGTTTTGAAGCGTTAAGTTTTGGTTGTTTCTGGCGAGGACCTGTGGGGCAATGTGGGGAATTTGTGTGTTAGGTGCATTCCCCTGGATGGAAAAGGAAATGAAATGATGGTTGGACCAGGCAGTCGGTTCCTTTTGAAGAATGGTGGTAGAACAGTTGAGGTCTGCCAGCCAATCCAATGTTCTTCCTTTGTTATGCGTCGGGGTCGTGATGCGATGGTTAAAGCCGAGCTGGGATATAGAGTTTTCCAGGGATGAGGCATTGAGGTCGTTAGGCTCAAGGAGGCCGAAGTTAAAGTCACTAAGCAGGATTATTTGGGATCCTGGTTTGGTGTTATTAGTCAGTAAGTCAGAGATATCTTCCTCAAAAGAAGAGATATGACCTGCAGGCGGTAGATGAGGTGCATGAGGATAGTTTGGGATCTTGACTGACAGAAGTAATACAGTAGGCAAGTTCACTTTGGGAGCAGTAGGCTAGTTCCATTAGTATATAAGGTGACAATAGGCTAGTTCACTAGAATACAGTGTGCTAGTTCACTTTGGATGCAGTAGGCTAGTTCAATTAGTAAACAGTAGGCTAGTCCACTTAAAATACATTAGGCCAGTTCACTAGAATACAGTAGGCTAGTTCCCTTTGGAGACAATGGGTTGGATCAGTACATGCATGATGTGCTAGATTGTTTAAAGCAGTGGGCAGGCTCAATAAACGATTGATGAAACAGTGGGCTTGAATGCCAGGATTACTGTGGACAATAACAGTGCAAGCGCACTAGGCACGGATAGTTTCCATGCATTGTGTTGGAGCAATCAGAGCAGAGTGGTCAAACTAGGTGGTACAAACGCCAGTGGATGGGGCATGTATCGGTGAGCATGAATAAAATGCATGTGTGGCTGTAGTCGACCTGAGTGTAGCAGGTCTGCAACTACGAGGCGATGCAATGTCTAGTGAGGGAGTAGTAGATATATATAAACAGAGTCAAGTTCTTAATGTGTCCAAACAAGTATGCCAGTACGAATTGTGTACATAGATAAAGGAAGACTCGAACAAGTTACCTCATCAATGGGGGCCCGCTGCTCACAGCAGCAAACAGAGGCAAACAGGAAGCCTTAATCTTCAGCCTTGCCCCGCAGGCCGGCTTCCATCTGTCGGTGGCTGAGATAGGCTGATGAGGATCCCGCTTGCATCGCAACGGGATGCAGCCTCGTTTTCAGGCCGCATCGCACCGGCCATTTTGTGGGCAGGCACCGGTGCTCGACAACAGAGAGAGGCAGCCAGGCTGTATTTGAGTGCCCTTGGGAAGCAGCAAATCACGATGCAGTCATATGCAAGGGCAAGGGGGACTTCTCAGCCTCCGGATTACCTTGGATGTCCTCTTCAGGTTAGGTGGGGACATTGCACATATGGGGGGCAGGCAGCATCAGCAATCTGCTCCAGCAGTTGGGGGGTATGGGCTCCAGCCCTCTACGTTGTTGAAGATGAAGTGAATATGTGTCACCGCTGGTATGATTATCAGGCCAATGCCAGGCGTCAGCATGGGTATGATACCATGGGAAAATGTTGCTAGTTGTGTGGTGTTTTCGATTGAATGCACAATCTGTGCTTTTGAATAACTCTTTGAAGGTATTGATGTGTTTGTATAATTGAAGAACTGTTTAAGTACTACTGAAACTGTTACAGCTTGTCCTGTTACACGTTTCATCTGTGTGCTGTATTACGTTAGGGTTGCATTTGAGTAGACCTTTTCTTTCACAAACGTCCACATTTGTGTAGTTCTGATCCTCAGGAGAACTACAAGTTCCAGCACTAGCTGCTGCACTTAATTTCTGTTCAGGTGCGTTAGAGCTGGTTTGCGCCAGTTTGCATTCAGACAGCGCAGGTGTTTTCCTTGGAGCTCCTGCCAGAGTGAGCATGGCTGCATTATCTGTTTATTTTTGCATTTTGCTTTCTTTGCCATCTATCCCCAAATAACGCCTTTTTTCGCACACATCATGTTGTAAAGCAGCTATTATATTGCAGCGCTACCTGACAATGGCTCGTGTTGATGTCACTAAGGCCAGTGATGTGCTGCCCTGTGTAGTGGACACCATTTCTAATGTTGTCTGTGTAAAACATCCCGATGCCCCACTTGCTATATACTCATAAAATAGGTTTCAATTTAAACAAATACTATCGTTAAATCACCACCCTCTGAAGAAGGGAGCACAAGGTCCATTGGAGTACAATGCATGGTAATTACTAATTGCTTGATGGATGGGGTCCTAGGGTCTATTGCCACCTCTTTGTCTAGTAATGTGGACCCTAATATCACCATTGGCATCATGCTTATTTATCGATCTCCTACAACTATGCTGGACTTTCCCACTCAATTCTGTGACAGCTTAACACAAATGTTAAAACCATCATCTAAAGTTGTTGTCCTGGGAGATTAGAATTGTTGACTTTGTGATGACTCTGACACCATGGGATCTACAGTCAAGTCAATTTTATCTAATTTGGCTTTCTCTCACCAGGTGATTAAGGTCACACATGTTAAGTGTAGGACCCTGGACTGGGTGGCAAGTCATAATATCATAAATGTGCATGCCCATGGTCCGATCACATGCGGATCCACTTTAACCTTTTTTGTACCTCTCAATATAAGAAATATTTGACTGAGAGGTTCATGATCACCTCAAGAAGTACTCACAGACTCACTGCTGTAGTGTTAGCTCCCTATCTGTAGAACAACCTAGATCATTTTGACTCAGCCAGTGAAATGGCAGGCACATACCAAGATATGATTCTAAAGACAGTGGATATAGTGGCCCCTATCAAAACAAGACAGGTCAAGAAAATTACAATTAATAACTGGTATACAGCTGAAATACAATAGCTGAAAATAGTTACGCATAAAGCTTTTGAGTTATGGAGAAGCAATGTCTCGGATGATAACAGGGCAAGATATGATTGTGCTGCAAAAAAATCACAAATTGGCAATTATTGAGGCAGACAAATGCTCATATGACCAAATGATAAACAACGCTAAATCATATGACGAAGAACTCTTTAGAATCCTTAAGGAGCTCAAAGATCCACTTCATTCAGTCCCCATGGTAACTAAAGACAAAAGCTGGTGTATTTCCATTCAGGACTGTATGATGGATGTGATAAAGTCTATTCGGAACACCATCATAAATAAATGGGTGGTTTTGGGCAGCCTAATGGAAATCTGGAGGATTCCGGGCTTGAGAGTGACAGCCCCCGGTTTGACTTTAGTTTGATCACAGAACTAGAGATGTACAACTTACCGCTCAAGTGAAAGCCAACCAACTGCAAGGGAGATGCTAGCCCTGCAGTAGTTGTTCAGGTCTATGCTGCCCAACTGGTTCTCTTGATTACACAATTTGTGAATGCATCCTTTTGTGAATGTGTTGTGCCACCCTGCATTAAGCAGGCCTGGATCTCCTCATTGCTGGACTCTAGTGTCCCTGCAAACTCTAGGCCAATTACCACCATTCCTGTTCCTGCTTAAGACCTTGGATCGGGCAGCCTACATCCAAGTTCAGGATTCCCTGGTTAAAGACAACATTCTGGCCGAAAGGCAGTCTTACTTTCAAAGGGCACTTGGCACAGAGTCTGCCCTTTTGATCTTAAGGCTAACATGATGGAAGTTTGGCATAGTTCTTTTGATGTTGACCTGTTGGCTGCCTTCAACCTGGTTGGTCATGACATGTTGGCTGCAATGCTTGTCCACTCTGCCTCATTTTTACAAGAATCAGCCAGTTGGGTCAGATCATTCCTGTCAGATCGGACAGCCAGAATCTTCTTTGGTGATTCCAAGGCAGAAGAGGTTGGGGTGACCTGCAGAGTCCCTCAGAGAAACTGCTTGTCCCTCACAATATATAACATTTCTACAAGGCCCCTGTACCATCTTCTGGATGCTGAGGGTGCGCAGAGGTGTCTGCAGTCAAGGCAGGAGGTGCTGCTTCACTGTGTGTCCAGTTCGAGAGTCTTTCTACTGCCCTCATTGTTTGAAGGAGGAGACTATTAAAAGGCACAGCCCGCAACGCAGAGCGTTCGTGGAGCTGTGTGCAAAGGTGTCTTCTGTCAAGGCAGTCTGGCCAGGAAGGTGCAGGACAGGGACTGCCGATGGATGCTGCAACCAATATGTAAGTATGTGTAGCCTTGACTCGGAATGAAAACAACAGGATTGCGAGCGTGTGTACAACAACGGCTGAGAAGAATTCAATGTCAGAAGTCTTCAACAACACAGGTGTAACATCTCCGCCCGGGAAGTTAAGCCCATGTTAGTGGGTGAAGGGAGAGCACCCACTGCACTTTGACACACAGGGGACAGAATCCCACAACCGTTAAATGTCAATTGTGTATTGTGGCGAGTACAGATCTCTACATAGTCAGTATGCAGGCTCATGTTTTAACGCCCACTCTAACTCTCTCGCAGATTCCTTGGGTGAAGGAGGTGGTTTACCCTGTTGATGTATATCGAGAGTCAGTACAACATTATATAACAGTACAACATTATATAACATTATATAACAGTATATCGAGACTCTTTATTGTCAGCCGATCTTACAGAAACTGCTGTAATTGTGGGTCCGCAACAAAGTGCAAACCACAACGAAGGAAGCTGAGACGGAAGGTATCGAAGTTGACACTGGCATGAACGTCAGCTAAAAGAGTGTGATGTTGCTAGCACAGAGAGGGGTTACATGACTAAATCTAGCAGACTGGAAACAAACCCTCCACCATGGACCAAACCGATTACTAAATCGAATACTCTGTCATTTAACAGTTTGAATAATCTACACTTGTCAAATTTTCGACAAAGAAGCAGCAACCAGAAAAACCTGTCCACTATAGGTGTTCAGGAAAAAATAGGTTTTAAAAGCCAAACCAAAACATTGCAAATAGCCAGAAACATTTGGAAACCTACAGGATTAAACCGCATGACCAGCTGAATGGAATGCATTTTTTTACCAGCAGGCGAAACCAGTATATGGGGGAGATCGGCCCCATACTACACCGTTTGTAGCGGATAAAAGCTACTCAGAGAGTGAAGTCTCAGATCAGCTCCTATTGGAAACTTCATTGGTGGTGGAAATGGCAGGTGAGTCCCATGGGAGGCAGTTACCAGGTGCTTCTAATGGAATTGAACAGCTAACAGAAGGAATAGAGATCCCGTCTAGCCTTGATGACCCACCTAATTACAAATATTGGCAGGAGTCAAATGGACCGGCACAATGTATCAGTGAAGTCTGATCATACTACTTTAATAACAACCTGCTCAAGAAATCAACAAGGAGTCCTCAGAAAAGAGAGGGACCAGATGAAACTGAAGAATTAGAAGAGGCAAGAAATATGACAACAGAGATTGCCTCAAAACAGCTCAAATAACTCAAACTGATGACATCAACCCTGCAAAAGATCAAGTGGGCATCTCTCAAGGGACATCAAGAGAGCTTGACTTTCTAGCAATTTCAACTCTAACATCAATATTGGCACCGTTCATGAAATTTTATGAGCAAATGGAAGACCAATTAAAAGATCAAACTACGATATTAGCAATGCTTCATTCAAAGATGGTGTATGTAGAGGGGTTTGTTACAGGAATCCAGAACAACTTGAATAATAGTGCAGCGGGAGTGTCAACCCTACTGCACACCATATTAGACCCAATCATCAAGAATAAGCATACAAGAAGTATGTCTCCAGCATTCGATCTGACAGAGACACAGCCGCTAGAAGTTCCGGCTTCAAAACAGTTGTCGTCCACAGCGACGCAAACGGATACTGAGGGTGCTTCACATAGACTTTCTAAAAATTCAGTGGATCTGCCAAATCAGGAACGTCCAACTCGATATTTTCAAGCATCACCAAAGTCAAAACCACACAAACAAGATGTCACTCCACAGACTCCAAATGTAGAGGATAATGAGAATACCCCTGTCCTTAACAAGATAATATTGGTTACCGAGGACACAGAACCAATAGAACCAACAACTGGTGATCTGAATGCAAGAAACAATATAAAAGATGCAACTGAGATTAGCATCAAACATTCCCAGAAAATCAGTGACATTTTTGTTAAACCAAAAACAATGCAAAAAAGAAAAAACAACAGCCCCACTCAAGGACGGAAAGAAACAGGAGGAAATGTTAAACCTCAAAAGAGGGATTGTGGACAAGACAAATCATGTGAAGAAAACTAAGAATCAAGCGCCCCAACTGAAACAAAAGTCGAATGGTAGTAGGGCTTTTATCAAAAACATCACCCTGCCAAAATCAGACATTTGTACAAGAACTAGGAGTGTAAACAACCCGAAAAGGATGGAAAATACCAAGCCATTACATAGAGAACAGGTGGTAAGTGAGTTAGACACATCACAACTGATTGAAGAGAAAGAGGACACAGCCTCAGTTGACTTGTTGGACCTATCGACATATACAATCTCGGAGCACGACTGGTATGAGGCTAGATGCTCTGGGATAGAAGATCCAACATATGATCCAGCAACATCGGATAGTGACTCGGATCTGACGGGGGCTGAAAGCCAAGATGGATTAAGAGGACATTAGGTCCAAAAGCTCAAATCAAATTGTAAAACATAGTTCTCACACAAACCCTTGTGAGAGTTAGCAGGTGGATGGATTCTTAGAAAATTCAAAGGAAATAACTATCCCCTTAAGAACTAAGTGCTCGCGACTCTGTGACGATGAAGCCACACGACTAACGACCACAGATCAGGACCACCAGATAACTTCCGCTGGATTTGGTAATGAGAACAAAATAGAGATTAGCCCAATTCTGAATAAAAAATGACAAATATAGAAGGTTGCCAAGTAAATTGACAGATGAAAATCAGGGTAAAAAGACAGGATCCAACAAAGACCAAGTGTGAATGACATCTACAAAGGTCTGGTATGACTCTGAAGAGATTCACATTTTAAATAAGAAGAATTCATATGTGATATCTCCCTTAAGAATCTCTAAACCTAGGAGTGCAACAGCGAAACAAAGAGATCAAAAGGAGACCATCTCAAGCAAGATCCATGAGAGAACTGACAGAATAAAGAATGTAAAAAAAGCTAAGTTCGCTCTATGGTTGGTATTAGAGAGAATGATCCCATTGAATGATGGCTTAATCCTGAAAAGGGCCAATGTGATCAGGCTACTCCACCATGTTCCTACTCTAAGATCCTTAACAACGGATGACCTGGTCACAATTGGGTTTCCGGAAGAAGTGAGAATGGATAGGTTGATTCTCTACCCATCGTCTCCATTGATAAAACAATTGTTAATGGAAGAGGCACGTCGCCTGAGGCCTCTGGGTTTAGACATAACAGAGCAAAATGTAGCGAGTCCAGAGGCTCTGCATACAATAAGCTGAAACCCAGAAACATCACAAGCTGTGAGGTTCAAAGTGGATGACAAGAAAAGCCAGTATACACCAGAGACATAGACAGTAGATCAAAAACATCTCGGGTAGCTCATAGGCCCGGCATCAAGGAAATTGAGAAGAGACAAAAAAACAAAGAAAGATCAGAAGGGAATTGGAAATGGTTGGCAGGGCTATTAGCCAAGTAAAAAATAAGGAAAGCGTAATGCCAAGAAAATTCTAGGACTGGCAAGCTGGAATACAAGGGGGTTCTCGTACCTGTTTATCAATGGAGATCTCTCCAGAGGGAACTATGATATAATTTGTTTACAAGAAACGTGGGTTAGAGAACCTCTGATTTTAGATGGGTATACAGTACACCTAAATCCAGTGATAAAAGGAGTAAGAGGTAGACCTATATCTGGCCTCTTAATAGCCATTAAGAACCAACTACATGTCCACCGTCTAGAAGAGCTTAATCCTAATCCATACATTCAATTGTTGACGGGCACAGCATCTGCAGGACTAGAAGAAGCTGAGAAGATATTGTCCTTTATAAACCTATACTAGAATTTGGTAATTAAGGAATTAAACTTCCCAGAACCGGTGGTCTTCCTGATTGACAAGCAGAGAGAAAAATGGAAAGACCCCCATTTTTCTTTGTGCGGAGACTTAAACTCCCAATGTTGTGTAGAGGAGGTCCCAAATAAAGCCTGCACTCCAGTCGCCCATTTTGAAGTACCAGGAACGTTCACCCCAAAATATGTGACGTATGATGAGCAAATAAACCAGCAGAGAGCTGAAATAGGGCTCTGCCCAGTACCTATCAGAAGAGCAACACCTATTGAAGTACCAATACCCAGAAAACCATGGACAGTATGAGACGAAATGAACATTGCCTAAGTACCGTCCCGGAAGAAACCAAAAAGGCCTTAACGGAAGACGAATGGTGACATCACAAGGACTCGGACGGACTCACAGATAGAGGAAATGACGACCCAAGGATGACACAAAGAGACAAAATGCCATGAATAAGGACATCATGAACCTAGAAGAAAAGAATGATGTTGAAATACAAAGACGCTTAAGCTGTAAGCAGGATGAAGATATTCAACCAGCTAACGCCTGTACATATGCTTGAAACCACAAGAAAGCTAAGAAAACAGTAAAACTTGCTATGCTAAGTAGAAGAAAAGGGTGGCAAGCGCCATTATACATAATCTACCTCAAAACGAAGCACAGTATCATAAGTGGGATTCCACTTTGCACGAAAAGCAGAATCAACTCAGGTTAATAGAGGCCAAACAAGACAAGATTCATATTCTAGCAAAACGAGAAGAGAAGGCTGAATTGAAACTTGACAGATTAAACTCGTGCCAGGAGAGGCAAGGTCATACCAATAGAAGGAACAAACAGTAGCTACATATAATTGAACCTTAAGAACAGAATATCTGTCTTTGAAAGGTCGAGATAAGGAGGCATAGGCAGGTGGCAAGCTGAATAAGAATTAAATGCACAAATTGAGAGAAACTAGACAAATTCATGGTGTGGGTAGCACGTGACCAGCCGAGCGAGAAGGAGCACAGGTTCACACCTATGCTTGGCATCCGCCCAGGCAGAGATATCAGACCTTTTCCAGACAGAAGATGCATTTTCGAGGCCAACCACATTAAAATAATTGACACATAGTTGCTGAAGTGATGATTGATTGTAAGCTTAATTGGAGGAAGGAAGGGTAGCTGAGGGGCACCCTGCACCTGGCTGACCATTCTGTGTGCTGCTAAGCAAAGTGGAAATGTATGCATGGGGTTCATGCCAACCCAATCATAATGGACCAAATAATCTAGGGTCGTATAGTTAGTAGAACCAAGGGGATGTCGTACTTTTAGTGACATCTACAGTAGTCATTTTTGAAGCAAGGGCTTAGATGCCCACCTGACAGTGTTTACTTTTAAGTGTTACACGTCAATTATGACGAGTTTTGAGTATAAATGTCACTGATTGTATCAAGTTCGTTGGAGTTGAAGCAGGACGGACTATCGCATCACTGATGATTGCCATGACTCCCCGTTTTTTGCACTTGTCATTAAACGGACTCCCTTTGCCAAACCATTGATTTGTCCTTATTGATTGGTGTTGGAGTAATAAATCTGCACCCCCATCCATCTCAAAGGTGCAGCTATCTCGTCTTAAAGTACTTCGGGGCAAACCTCGGCTCTATGGACCGGCCAGGGATCTCCGGAGTACACTTGGTACCAGAGGATGGTTTATTGATTATCGAATATTGATTAGAATAAGACACCTATTGATCGTCGACATAAAGTAACTCTAGGTCTTCGGCACTATCATAAGTCCTTTGCCATTTGGGTGAGTAGACTGTGAAGCTTCCCGTAGACAGTGGTAGTATAACAAAAGACTACAGACAGGGCCTGAAGGGACCCGTGTTCCCCACGCATCCCATCCCATTCCTACCGGCAGCTGAGCAGGCGAAAAACCGAAGAAGGCTGTTAAACCATATTCGCATAAATATCATCTGACTATGAATATTGTCCTAAGTCATTTCGCATTTGTATTAAAACCTGCAGTTAATTAGAATTGACTTCAAACGCCATTTTGGAAAATATCCTCCATCTTGATTCTAACTTCTGCCCTCTGTTCAGTAAAGATTAACCATGTTTTCAGCTGCCAGAGCAGAAATGACCTTTGAGCCTATGTCAACACTAGGGCTGGCAGAGCAGACTATTTGTCCTGTGCAAACAGACCTTGTAGTCAGAATGAACTCTCATTCAAAGTGTTATCTATGTCTACAAAACTCATTCTCCCTCAAACAGTGATATGCAATGCATGTAAACTAATGTGTGTGTTTTTGAAGGAATCCTGTGTACATTTCTTGAAACAGGATTTACTGTAAAAAGCTAAAGATCCACACAGCTGACTACAACAAAGTTTGTCAGTATGTTTAAGGAACCTTGGAGCCCAAGTGAACTTCAATTTAAAGTGTTGTCTCCATCTAATAGCCTAAGCCATATTCAAACATAAGAACTAAATGGTAGACAAACTAGAGCTATGTGCCTTAGCTATAAGCTATTGAATTTGTTTCTTAAAACTAGGATCAACCTAAACTGGAGAACCAACAACACCATTGAATCTTCAAGGATGGGACAACATGTCAAAAGTACAAACCAATATTGTATATTTGTTATGTGAACTGGGCACAAACCCAAATTTTTAACCTATTTGTTTGGAGATGGGCTGGGCTATGACCAGGACTGTGTATAAATACTGCATGTTTTGTGATGACCAGTACTCACTCCCCACATAGTGTTTTCTGGTACACACTGCGAGGTGTTGGGAGCCAGATAGCTATCTGCTTTGATATTTGAATCTGTACAGAATACATTTATATTCATGACTTTGTGACTGGCCGATCCAATTTTTGGTGGTACTAAGCCTCAATATTCTTTGTTGAATTTACAAGGTAGTAACAAAGGCGGTGATCCCGAGGGTCCAGAGAGGAACCATGCGAACGGTGAGTGAAAAAAAGTGGAATGTTTTGGCAAATAGTGCATGCTTTAGAACAAGTAATGGGAAAAGGAAACGGAGGGAGGCGGGAAAAAAGTAAATATAGTTAGAAGTAGAGAAGACCGTATATATATGTATGGGGATAATGACTCGAGAATAATTAAATAAATAAAGGTTACCGGGGTAGACACCCGAGAAGAGAGAGGTTACCGGGGGCAGGCACCAGAGAAGTCAGAGGATCTGCTTTATTCCTATGCTTTTAATGCAAGCGGCTAGAAGAAACATGTATCCAGAGTCCCAGCTAAAGGGAGAATGATTAGACTACCACAACGGTTAATGACGTCATGAAAGGGGTACGTTTAGACTCCATGAAGGGGTAATGATTAAAGGCAGAGATAACTGTGACCAGCTGGTGTTCGTCTAGTCTGTCAAGCATCTGTCTTACATGTTTTTTGTTATGACATCATATATAAAAAATATTCTTTGAGAAAACTGATTTAAATTTTACGCGATTTAACAGCTGAGATAATATCGCATATGAATTGATGTTTTTGAGTAAATTAGAAGGTATAACATATTGTGAAAAATTTGGATTGGAGCTTGCAGTGTTTGGTGCTCGCTCAGATTGTTGGAACTGTTTAAGATACATGAAAGTATTGACCAGTGTTATATAAGAGGAAAGGGAACAGATTAAAGCATGGAGGACATAACTCATTGACACACTTATGCAAACAGTTGCCGAAACATGCACCCAAACAGAAGACATACAGTACAGAGTGGGTTAAAGGGACTGCCACAAAATGTTTATGCCATGGACACAAGGTGGGTCCTTATCCAAAGCCGTCTTGCATGCCACCATACATGGTGAAAAAGCTAGAAAAATGCCTTGCTGTTCTGGAGATTTGGAAAACGTATGAACAGGGAAAGGAGGAGGAGCCGCCAACAGATTGGATACTTAATGTATCCAATGTAGGTTGAGACGGCTACCACGCCACCTGCCCTTTCCGAAACGAAAGTTGAAGAAAGTAAGGACACGGGATTATACCTGCTGAGGGAACTTAAAGCAGCCACGGGGTACAGCAATCCCGCATTTGAGTCACCTACACATAGTAGTGATGAAAATCAAGGGAAAGATAAGGATAAGAATAGTACCTCCACAGTCCCATGGGACAAGGGGAGACACAATGACGAAAGAAGAGATCAGGCAAAGACACGTGCATCTCTCGACAAGGAGAGAGAAGGGAAAAGATGGAAGGGAAATGAAGATAGAACTGATGAGATATCATTCGCTAAAATAACGAATGGATAGGACACATTTTATTAAAACTTGATGGTAAAGGCATTGATGACGTGAAACAAAAGGAAAGGATAGAGGATGTACAGTGAAAGGGAAAGGAGAAGGAGTTAAGAGACAAGAGAATAAGAAAGAAAGACAGACAAATGTGAGAACAGCTACATCGCGAAGAACAGGAAAGACAGCTCGATCGCAACCCAAGAGCAGCCAATAATCAAGAAAGACAGGAACAGCAAATGTTAGAGGAAGAGCAAAGGACACGTGAGAAAAGAATAAAGAGACAAAGAGATGAGGAAATTCGAAGGGCAGATGAACGTAGAAATGAAAAGAAAAAGGAAGAAGAAAGAGTACGGGAAGAGGTGAGTAAGCGCAGAGAATTTGATGATGACATAGAAAGTAAGTAGAGACAGAGAGCATGCAATCTTGAATATCTGGGAAGAGAGGTTAAAAAACCTGATCCAGTAGTAGATTGGGAAGATATAGAAGAATGCTTTCCTGCATACGTTTCATTTCCAGGCACGTCTAGGGCAAATATGGAAGATGACTTCGACACCAGAAGCATCGGAGAAACGATTGATAGAATATATGATGAAATGGGGTTGGAACAAACACCCCAAGGGGAGGGGGAGACGAGCGCCTGGAGAGCACTCAGTTGTACGACACTGAGGATGTCTCCCGAAGTAGTAGGAATAGAGAACTATCCCTGGATAGATTATAAATAAGTACGAGTAAGGAGGACACAAGAAGTGGCACTAGTTGGGGACAAACAATGTCTGACTCAGAAAGGGAGGAGCACGAGGAAAATGAGGAATATACATGGAGCGAAAGACGACTCCCAAGGGAAAAAGGAATAAGATGGTCAGACACTAATGAGTCTGCACCAAGGGCATCAGAGTCAGCCACGCAGTCTGACTGACATGAAGAAGTATCTCATGGTCAGAGGGGGTGTCTTCACCGCCCTATGTATACAGGTTCAGGACATTGCCAGGAAGACAGCGCTGCAGGAATATTACCCCTGCAATAGACAGGAGAACAATGAGAGAAGAGAGAGAAGGCTATGCATCCCAATTTACGTTGCTTGAGAAAGGTGGAGTGAGACCGCAATATATTCTATGGCTACACATGGATCGAGAACATTTGAAAAACAAGATTCCAATGCTGACATGGGCAGCCGGAAAGTGAATACATGAGTTTGAAACAATGACAGGAGGAAACACGTTAGCTATAAGGGACATTAAGGGTCTCCTAATACCCATACTTGGTGAGAGAGCAGACGATGTGTGGGCACATGCAGGCTACCCTGGTGTAACCACAATTAATACCTCGCATGATGGAGCTCCATTTAACAATTGTAGAGCCACAGTATGGAAAGCGCTATGAGTGCTAAACCCAGATACTTCCGATATGGGAGCTATAATGACACGAAAAAGGAAGGAGTTTGAGGATCCTTTAATTTACATACAGAATTTTCAAGACGCAAAGGTGCTCGAGATTCATGCATCTTGGACAAAATATATACCTGTGTTTTACCATATATTGTGGCAGGGGCTACCACAGCCAGTGCAAAAACAACTCAAGAAATTGGTGGGAATTGAGGCCAAGCCTTGGGCTGAAATACAGTTGACCATCGCACATTATTGTAGAGTGCTGCAAGAAAAGAATCGCAAAAAGGAAGCCGCTCGAAAGGGTGTGGAAGCTAAATTGGTGCAAAAGAAATGGTCAAAATCTGCTCTTGAGGGAGCCATGATAACTAGCGCAGCTGAATCGAGCATGCAGCAGGTGACTAATCCACAGCAGAATAATCAGAACAGTACTGGGTTTTATCCCAGGGGAATAAGTTTAAGGGGAAGAGGATGGCAGAGAAATCAAGGAGGTTTGAAAAATAATCAAGGAGGCTTTCCAAATATGCAAAATGGTAACCAAGATATGTCAAACGGGCAAATGATCCGACCACCGCCAGTATGTTGGCTGTGTGGAATGACAGGGCATTTGGCGCGCACATGCAGGAACCAAGACATGATGCAGAACGGCCAAGGGACAGGAGCAGGCATGACAAATCCACCTGCAGTTTTACAACAGGGTGTTGCGCAGAATCACACAGTGCAACAACAAGCGCCAGGAATGCAACAAGGCGTGCAACCTCAGAGCATGAGACATTTTCCACATGGACAATCCCAACAGGCTCCGTTGCAATTATCACAGACGATGAGCCCTGGGATGGGAAGTAACAATGGGAATGGGGAAATCCACAAGCGCACAGTGGGCCAAGATTGTATATGGACTAGGACAGCTCACTGGGAACCTTGATGTGTTCTATCCTATCAGTGACACCAGACCCTCACAGGGAACCTAGGGTGGATGTCGTTATAGGGGATAAAGAATATTCCTTCTAAGTTGACACAGGTGCAACACGCTCGTGCACACATGAAGGCTAGTTTTCCTTGTCCGGTGAAGCCATAGATACTCAGAGTTTTACAGGAGCTACCAGTCGTGTTCCCTTCAAATGCACTTCCAGTCTCCATAGGAGAATGTGAGTTGAACCTGCCTTTACTATATTCACGTCAGACCCCAGTAAACATTTTGGGTTGAGATTTAATGACGAAGTTAAACATGACAATCGCGCTCACGGAGGAGGGCATAGTTAGTTCAACTCCAGGAATGCACTACTAAAATATATGCAAAATGATTAGGGCATACTCAGGACACATAGCCATGAGGGCCATACCATTAGAGCCAGAAATGCTCGCATCTGGTATGCGTGTGCTTATGGCAGGATTGCCAGGCCTTGCAGACAGGATCATGAGGACCCCAGATGAGCTCTTATTTAGACCAAGAATACCGATGCATCAGGAGACGGGACAAGTGTTTCCCTTGATGATACACACAGCTGCAGTGCGAGGGAGAGTGGCCTTGATTGATGGTTATGACGACGAGGGCTGACAATGGTGTGCATTAATTGCCATTGAAGAAGGATATCGATTGACTGACGTCAACGATGATGATCTGTTTGAAGAGCAAACAGATATGGGAGAGACAATGGTGGAAGTGAGTCTCACCTTTTGGGTTAAAATGATTAAAAGAGTAGTACCCCAGAGAATGATGTTGGCACAAAATTGTCCTGAATATTTTGATGACGATATGGCCAAGGTGCCTGTCTCAGTAAGGACTACAGGCACCTATGACGTACGCTTCTTGAAGGGAGTTGGAGAAGTGAAGATTAAACTGAAACCAGGAGCAATCCTCCCAAGAGCACGGCAATATCCCATGTCCAGAGAGGCAGATGAAGGGATTTTTAAGACAATTTTGGCAATGACAGAGCAAGGCATCTTAGTGACGTCAGAGTCTTCATGCAATATGTCAGTGTACCCTGTGAAAAAAAAGTAAAGGGGGGTCTTGGAGCCTAATCCAGGATTTACGCCCAATAAACAATATTGTTGAGGCCGAATTGCCTCTAGTCCCTAACCCGTCTACAATTCTATCCAACATACCCGTTGAGGCAAAATATTTCACGGTGATTGACCTGAAAAATGCAAGATCTGATGTCATTCACGTTCAGACAAATGCGTCTGAAAAGCACAAGGCTGCCACAGGTGTACTGTGAGTCTCCTTCTATTTTCAACAGAGTCCTTCAGATGGACTTGAGCAATATCGCACTGGAAAGTGTCGTCCTGCAATATGTGGATGGCATCCTAATTTGAAGCACAACAGAAGGGCAATGGAGGCACAATTCTGTTCAGCTGTTGACTATACTGGCTGAGAAAGGATATAAAGTTGACAAAGAAAAGTTACAATATTGTCAACAAGAAGTGCTGTACATAGGCCAGCTGATCTCACATGAGGGAAAAAAAGTGACCCCAGAAAGGGCTGAAGCCATACTGAACACGGCTAAACCACACACGATAAGCAGATGCAGAGCTTTTTAGGCCTGTGCAACTACGTCAGGGCATGGGTCTTCGACTACAGCTCTTACACCAAGCCTTTACTTCAGGCCCTAAAGAAGGCCCAAGTGACGCAAGAAAAGATTGAATGGTCTGAAACCATGGAGAAAGGTTTTGCTGAACTCAAAAGAGCTATTTATACAGCTCCAGTTCTCGGGATTCCCAATTATGCAGAGGAATTTTACCTGTTTTCGCACATAAATGGCAGCGTTATGACAGCAGTACTCACGCAGAGGACCACGTTGGGGTACAAGCCCCAGGCAAACTAAAGTGGGAATTTGGACCCAGTAATGAGAGGTCATTTTTTTTTCGAACAAAGTTTAGCTGCTGCAGCGTTCGCCATAGAGAAGGCTACAACCATTGTAATGGGATGCTCCATGACGTTGTACATCGAGCACTCACTATTTGCCATCCTAGAGAAACCAAAGGGCATATTGACATCTCAGAGAGCTTCTGCGTATGAAGTGATCATATCAAATCTATCGATTAAAATAGTCTGATGTAAGATAGTAAACCTAGCTATGTTTATAGCAGAGCCAGTCACAGAAGGGGAGCCGATACATGACTGTGCAAATTATGAAGAATTCTATGATGAAATTCCCAGGGTGAAAGAAAATGCCTTGGCAGAAGGAGAGATCATCTTTATTGACAGGTCTTCGAGGATCGACCAAAGTGATGGGCAAAGATACACAGGCATTGCGGTGATGAAGCACACAGCGAATGGAGAGTTTCGAGTGCTTCTTAGTGCACGAATACCATCTCATTATTCAGCACAGGCTGCAGAAATATTGGCGTTGATATTCGCCATTTAGAATCACGCAGACCAGGAAGTAACGGTGTACAGTGACTCCGCCTCAGTGACATCGACAGTGCATGCAGGCTTAGTGTGCTGGAAAAGGAGGGGCTACCTCCGAGCAGACGGCACGCCAGTGCAGCACACAGCCTTATTGGACAGGCTGATCAAGGCACTACAGCTCCCAGTAGGCATAGCGGTCGTGAAATGCGCCGCCCACCGGAGGATTTTATCTCACGCGGAAATCAAGCAGCAGACACGAAGCCAAGCGTATCGCATCCAAAAGTGAGACGATCATGGCAGTGGAAGTTATCCCTGCTAACAAGCTAATGATGGTTACACAAACTGCAGCTGAGAGTTGCAGTAATTTGGGGCAAACTCAACTAATGAAACTCCAAGGGGAGGCACCAGAGGAAGAGAAGAACCTGTGGAAACATTGAGGGTGTTCTTTAAACCCCTCTGACAGCTTGTGGTGACAAGACAGAACTGGTAACCAGTAATGCCTGTAGCGCTATTAAAAATAGTGCTGGAGCAGTTACATTACCCGCGCACATGACAAAAGAGAATCTTGCAGCAACGCTTGCAGAAGACTGGTTCATAACGAATTTAGCAGACCACGTTGCATTCTTTATGGTAAACTGTATAATCTGTCAGCAATTCACAGCTGAGCACACATTAAAGGTAATGAGAGGAGTCATCCCAAGGCCAAATGGGCCTTTTCAGCACTTGCATGTCGACTACGTCAACATGATTCAAGTATGTAACGGGTATAGATATTTAATTGTTGTGGTGTGTCCATTCTCTGGATGGATTGAGGCAGGTCCATGTACACACCCAGATTCTACCTGTGCGGCTAAATATTTAGTGAGAGAAGTGTTCCCCGGGTGGGGTGTGTGCGAGGTCATGCGATCAGATAATGGCCCTCACTTTGTCAATGCAGTGTTCAAACAGAATAGCTTGCTGCTTGGTATAAAGCACAAGTTCTCGTTGGTGTATCATCCGCAAGGTAATGGACTCTGTGAGAAGCTTAACGGCTTGTTAAAGGAAAGGATAGCCAAGTTGAAGCTTACTCTCAGGAAGGGATGGTTGCACTGCCTTCCACTGGCATGGTATGCACTTCGGAACCAACCCGGTTCCGACCATTATCTTATGCCACACGAGATAGCCACAGGAAGAAGAATGAGAACTCCTCTGACACCTCAAGATAGAGCTAGATGTGATGCCCAGTCAACAGGAGAAATATTAGGGTCTGAAATGCAAAACTACCCAAACTGCATGACATCTTGCCTTACTGTAATTTTAGACCAGCTGCAGCGAAGACGAAAAGGGTGCAGAGCAGCACAGAACACAGAAGGAGATACTACAAAAGACCAAGTTCAAGGTATACGTGTTCCACCCATCTTCCCTGGAGATGCCGTCCTTGTGAGGAATCATACTAGGAAAAAGTGGGACGAGCCAAGATTCAATGGTCTTTTTACAGTGGAGGACTGAACTCCATCCGCAGTGAAACTACAAGGCAGGAGAGCTTGGATTTTTCTCAGCGATATTAAACCCTACATCAGACAAGGCCCTCTGCCTGCACCCCAATGAGAGGAATCGACGAGCGACGGGGAAGAACCACAGCATGTGCAGACGAGATCCATGACGAGGAAGAAGGACGCATGACCAGCCAGACAAAGACAAAGAACTTTTTGCAAGTTGTGGCTTAAATTGGACACTTCTTCTAAGCAAAAAAGGGGATAAGGACATAGAAACCTGAAGCTCTGTGCATCCTAGTTGCAGGATGAAGAGGAAAATTGCACATACAAGCCACAAAACAGTCTATTGACTGCTGAACTTTGGACTGAAGCATACTTAAGCCTTGTTGAGAAAAGAATATGCCAAATTTTGACCGAGGACACTTACGTTGGAAGCAAATACAGTATCCCAACTCATTCCACACTTAGACCCTATTCGGAATCACTTATGGTGTCCCGCAGTAGCGACATCGCCAAGGATGTGGTCACCTATTTTGATTTAGTGCTAAGATCATACCCATCATTTGTACGGAGGCTCACCAGTGTCACTGACTTTCTTCAAGATCCTGAAAACAAAAAGACATTAAAACAACTGCTTACTGTCATTGCCGAACAATTTCTCCTACTTCCTGAGTGCAGTGAGGAGAAACCAAATGTCCCAAATACAGGCGGAAATCAATGAGCTTATCAACACATTGTTCTTTCGTATAATCGAAGATTGTCCAACTCTTATTGGAAGAACAACAGATACACTCACGTTTCTTCGAGATCCAGAAAATACAGAGCAACTAAGCCATCTCCTAAATAAAATTGTAATTCTAGTCGCACTCCACACGACCGTACAGTGCAGACATTGTTTACATTAATGAAAAGAACACATAATCCCAAATTCCAGCAAAGACAGGGCAGAAGTCCCTGTCACCAGAAGACAGCAGGTTGGCACACAATGTCCTCTTTCTCCTAGTCACTGACTTTCCAAACCTAGTGGGGAGACCAATCGAAGTTGACGTCCTCACATTCATCAGAGATCCAGCTAATATTGCACAGATGGGAATGCTCTTGCACGGAATTGTGCTCCAAGTGGAACTCTCTAACCATCTAAAAGCCTTCCGCCGAGGGACAGATCGAGGAAGCAGTGTCAAGAACTCCACTTGTTATACTTGTTTTTTTTTCCCCTATTCCTTCATACTGATCAAAGTACAATGTCCTCAGGACTGAAGCAAATCCAAGGAGTGGACTGGGAGGTTACGTACTTCGAACATGCACAGTAAAGTGACTTACTGAAGTGTTATTTAATTTGATTTTTCCCATAGTCTAGCAAAGGAACTGTATGCTGAAATAAGAGACAATTTGTCACTCACAAGGGGGGGGACACTTGTGGAGCATCTGACACTCTTAAACACAGAACTCGAAAGACAATATTGGTTAAGGAAATAATAACATTGACATTTGGCGAATGATCGAGATGGGGGTCCAGAGCATCAATCTGGTCCTCCCACAAGAAGAGAGGCACCCCTGCTTCTCTGGAAGAACATGCTGCTGCCTGACATACAGGGGCATAATGTATCTATGCAGCATATTCATTATTGTATTACTGTCATTAACGTGCACAAAGCGTTCCAATTTTAGTGCACCCTCCTAATGATGCATGCATGAAACCCACAAAAGCACCCAGACCTTATATAGTCATTCCAGTCCCTAGAAATATCTGATGGAGGAATGAATCAACTTTAAATGGATGTGATTAGCAATAACACACACTTGTGGTCCCAAACAAACAGAAAAGCCACCGACAGGGTCGGCACAGAATGAATGAAGTAAAATCACTGACAACTACACGCATGCAAACACTGAATGCACACAAAACAGGCCTAGTGTCAATGACTGCAGAGCCACAAACCAAAACAGTAGAAAAGAAGAGACTGCCTGTCGTAAGAAACTTCACAGAAGATGTTGTGAGAAAACAAGAAAAGTTAAGAGGAAAACCAACAGAAGCAGTCATATCAGAAACTCTCAAGAAATCAAGGGCCAACTCGGAGAAATTCTCTGCACGGACACAACTGGTATTTCTGCACATAGCCAGAGCGAGGAAACTGCAAGAGGAACTGATGAAAAAAACCGCAGAGACTGTATTGCCAAGCATATATATTCCCACACAAGGGACAAGTACCAGTTCCACAGCACAGCCAGATACCGGACCAGCGCCAGGCTGGTTGGAATGGGCATTTGTAACCAGGAGGAGAAGAATGTACAAAAAGAGGGAAAGAACTGCCAGACGTTTGCCCACTCAAATGGTGCAGATGAGGAGGCCTGCTTCGTGGACCAGAATACCTGAAAATCCCCCAGCAAGAAAGATCCATACAGATGTATTCAGAGATGTAGCAATAGCAAACTACATGAAAACCTTAAGGATCAAGAGAAGCATGCATGGAGATGACAATGAACTGAACGACTACCTGGATAGCACAGCACACCTAGGAAACAACATTTGGTACCAGCACATGAAGGAAGTTGGAAGACGAAATTCCAAAGGGGAATGCTTTGTTTGTGCACTCCTACCATACAGCATGGGAAAATCCAAGATTTTCGTGCCCGTAGAAATTGATGTCCCGACAGCACACTGTCTCTCACATGTAGCAATGTGCAAGACCAGAGGCCAGTTCATGGGAAGTGATGCCTCATTAATATGGGAAACTGAAACAGCCTATCCCAATGAAGATGATTAAGTCCAAGACATCACGACACGGAATAGAGCTCATACTAGGAATCATGTGATTAGGTATGAGAAGCCTGGAGTTAAAGGATCAGGAATAAGATGGGAAGTGAACCCTAGACTAAAAGTCCAAGGAAAAACTCCAGAAGAGGCTCAAAATTGGAAAAATAGAGTCCAAATGCAGATTTGGGGAACAGTGCTTTCACCAGACGAATGGGAGAAAGGAGTAGTGATATTCAGAGCATGGATGGTCGCTGGAGCATGCAAGGAGGCAATTGAAAATTCACAAAGGATATGCAAGCCATTATGGCCAAAACTTGCAAAGCTGCTGACATGGGTCGAAGACAGAGGAGGACCCTTGCAGATAGTGCCACTGGGAAGCCCTAAATTATGCTTCAGGAATAATGGCACAAGAAAAATGGGAGGGAATCAGACCTGTGGACGAATTGTTGATGCTCCAGGAATGATACATGGAACTGCAGTAATTGTGGATCATTATTGGGCGTGCAGATCCAAAGCATACATCAGACTGCCAAAGAACTGGGGAGGCATATGCACAATAGTGAACGTCCACATTCCAGCATTGGTGATCCCGAAAAGTGACCTGAAAATTGACAGTTTCCCAAAAGCAGATGCTCACCTGAGAAAGAAGAGATCTGTGGAACTGATAACTTGAATAAAGAGAGAAAATTACTTCTCTGCTAAATCAGAAGAAGCCTTTCATGCAATCCCATATGAACACAGGTCACCTCATCAGTGTTCACGATGCTCTTCGTGCCAAGAATCCAAGTTGGAGTAAATATTAAATGGTTGCAGATAACCAGATGGGAGTTACTGCAGACCATCAACACCACCATAAAAGGAAGAGTTAAGAGCCATCTGACTGATGACTCTCCAGAACAGATATGTCCTTAACATGATCACAGCTATGGATGGAGGAGTTTGTGCAAAAATAGGAGAATCATGTTGCACTTTTATACCTTCTCACGACGTGGAAAATGGAACTTTAACAGAAGCTATAGGTATGCAGACAAACTTGCAGAACCAGATGATCAATGAAACCGACGAAGTTGATGATGACAGCTGGCTTGGATCACTGTTTTCATGGGTTCCACAATGGATGGCAGATGCATTCAAGTTCTTGGGAGCCCTGCAAATATTACTAGGATTTTGCGTTATCAAGATAATAATCTCGCAATGCCAGAAAACTGCGAAGAAAGCCATAGGGATGAAGATCATGATTGATGGCAAGACAGGATGGAAGCCCAAAGACCTGACTGATGAAGAAATAAGAGATATTGTGAAGGCCAGCAGGCACGCGCCAGAAGGTACAAAGTTTCTCTACCCCAGGAAACGCAGACATTATGTAGGAAGATGGGTTTACTGTAGCCCAAATGGACAATGTCAACTCATGAAATGGAATAAAGACGAACATGTAAGGACAGCAGGAAGCCTGAAGGAAGTAATAAAGATATGGACTCTGAAGAGACACTTCTTCAAGCCATCATGTATAGACACCCAAAAGATGAAGAAGGAATGAACCCTGGTGATGGAGTGAAGATAAATATAGAAGAGTCAAGTGAATTGAATCCAAAGAAGAAGGTGAAAGTGGTCAGTCAATCGCCCAGAGGGTGGAGTCTAGAGGAGGTCCCAAATAAAGCCTGTACTCCAGTCGCCCATTTTGAAGTACAAGGAACGTTCACACCAAAATGTGTGACGTACAATGAGAAAATAAACCAGCAGAGAGCCACAGTAGGGCTCTGCCCAGTACCTATCAGAAGAGCAACACCTATTGAAGTACCAATACCCAGAAAACCATGGACAGTAAGGAATCCATTGAGAAAACCCTACCAGCAAATGAGACGAAATGAAGATTGCCTAAGTACCATCCCGGAAGAAACCAAAAAGACCTTAATGGAAGACAAATGGTGACGTCACAAGGACTCGGACGGACTCGCAGATAGAAGAAATTTCGACCCAAGGATGACACAAAGAGACGAAATGCCATGAATAAGGATATTGTGAACCTAGAAGAAGAGAACGATATTGAAATACAAAGAATCTTAAGCTGTAAGCAGGATGAAGATATTCAACCAGCTAACGCCTGTACATATGCTTGGAACCACAAGAAAGCTAAGAAAACAGTACGGCTTGCTATGCTAAGTAGAAGAATAGCGCGGCAAGCGCCATTATACATAATCTACCTCAAAACGAAGCACAGTATTATAAGTGCGATTCCACTTTTCACGAAAAGCACAATCAACTCAGGTTACTAGAGGCCAAACAAGACAAGATTCATATTCTAGCAAAACAAGAAGAGACGGCTGAATCGAAACTCGGCAGATGCAACTCGTGCCAGGAGAGCCAAGGTCATACCAATAGAATGAACAGTAGCTACATATAATTGAAACTTAAGAACAGAATATCCTGTCTTTGAAAGGTCGAGATAAGGAGGCATAGGCAGGTGGCAAGCTGAATAAGAATTAAATGCACACATTGAGAGAAACTAGACAAGTTCACGGTGTGGGTAGCACGTGACCAGCCGAGCAAGAAGGAGCACGGGTTCACACCTACGCTTGGCATCAACCCAGGCAGAGATATTAGAACCTTTCCAGACAGAAGATGCAGTTTCGAGGCCAACCACAGTAAAATTATTGACACATAGTTGCTGAAGCGATGATTGATTGTAACCTTAATTGGAGGAAGGCCAGGTAGCTGACGGGCACCCTGCACCTGCTGACCGTTCTGTGTGCTGCTAAGCAAAGTGGAAATGTATGCATGGGTTAATGCCAACCCAATCACAATGGACCAAATAATCTAAGGTCCTATAGTTACTAGAACCAATGGGACGTCATACTTTTAGTGATGTCTACAGTAGTCATTTTTGAAAGAAGTTCTTAGACGTCCACCTGACAGTGTTTACCCAATCCCCTCACTCCGTTACCATATACAACTATAGTACCTATATTAAAGTTATCTTTTCCTAACCAATAGAATTGCATGTTAAATTTTAAGTGTTACACGTCAATTATGACGAGTTTTGAGTATAAATGTCACTGATTGTATCAAGTTCGTTGGAGTTGAAGCAGGATGGACAATCGCATCACTGCTGATTGCCATGACGCCCCGTTTTTTGCACTTGTCATTAAACAGACTCCCTTTGCCAAACCATTGAGTTGTCCTTATTGATTGGTGTTGGAGTAATAAATCTGCACCCCCATCCATCTCAAAGGTGCAGCTATCTCGTCTTAAAGTACTTCGGATCAAACCTCGGCTCTATGGGCCGGCCGGGAGTCTCCGGAGTACAGTTGTGATAAGAATGGACAGAAAATTAAAAAAGATCTAGTAATAACAACGGAAACCAGAAAAAGGGGACAATTGTTGAGAAATGCCATTAGTTCGAGAGACATACTGATTCTAAATGGCAGCACTTATGATGACATGCCTGGAAACATAACTTAATAAGGAAAGAACGGTGGTAAAATGATTGACTACATCTGTGCATCTCGAAACACGATCATGGCACTCCAGACCCTGATAGTTAAAGAGATGTCTTTGAGCGACCACAACCTCCTAAATCTGACCTGGGCTTCTTTAAATCAAAATAAGGGCCATAGATACACTATTGACCCAGATGTAACTCCTGGTAGGAATATATTGAGGATTGGAGCGAATACAATTCCAGGTCTAACGGAAAAGCTTCAATCAGCCATACTTCATACAACTATGAAAAGAGAAAATCAAACAATTGACTACACCCGGCTATTTAAAGCTTTTGAAATCAAGAAAGGGAACAAAGTAGGAAAAAACCTATTATTTTTTACCACCACGTCTTTGACCTAGCTGTCTCTGAAAAAAAGAAAATCATCAACCAGCATATGCGCATATTAAAAAAACGACCATCACCCCAGGGAAGGATTATGATTAATAAACTAAAACAGCATACCGAAATTGGCGAAAACTACACAAAAAACGGCTGTTGCAACAAGATGCAGAAGCAATACTTCGAAACATAAGGAACAAAAACATAGCAGAAATTTGGACCATAATCAATATGCCTGACACTCCACAGGAGGCATCAGTGTCAATTCCTATTCCAACGACAACATGTGTAGTATACTTCTCTAAATTCTTTGATCCAGAGCAATCCGAATCAATAACGCCGACAAGAAAGAACAGTGGGTGTGACCAACTAGGCATCAACACCTTGTCTGTATATGAGACCATAAGCGAACTGAACAACTTGAGAGCCCCGGGACCTGACAGGATGACCAATGCTTTAATAAAGCAAGATCCAAGGCAATAGTCAGTATTTCTGATGGCTTTATTCGAGTACATCATGAAATCAAAATTAATACCAGTCAAATGCAAAACAGCAGTAATCCTCCTGATCTATAAAAAGGGCCCCAGACAAAACCCGAGCAACTATCGTTCGGTTACCAGTCAAATGGTCGAAAACATTTGGTCGACAGGACAATTGGTCGACACCATTTGGTTGAATGCCAAATGGTCGAATTTTTTTTAATTTTTTTTTTTACCCATTTTTTGGTTTTTTTTGGGGGGGTCCCCCCCCCAACCCCCTTTTTTTCTTTTTTTTTTTTTCCCACACGAAAACCCACAAAACACATATATATATATAAAAGAAAAAAAAAATTCGACCATTTGGCTGTCGACCAAATAGTGTCGACCAAATTGCAGTCGACCAGTTTGTTGTCGACCAGTTGACTGGACACCCTATCGTTCAATAGTGTTGCTTGACGTGGCTGGCAAGGTCTTTGCCTCACTCATATTGAAGATCCTTGTGCAGTGGAGCATCAAATCCAGCCACAGGGACAAATAGCAAGCCAGGTTTGTCAAGGGCGTGAGAACATCAGTAAACATCTTCACTATTAACATCCTTAAGGCCCAAGTTGAGAGAAAAAAAGAGAAGATCTGTATGGCCTTTATAAATCTCACACAGGCCTTTGATACTGTAAATCGGCAAAAATTATGGATTCAATTACAACAGTGGGGATGCCCGAATAATGCACTGGAAGTAATCCAAGACCTTTACTCAGGCACTTCAATGAAAGTAAGAATAGATAGATCAGGGCTTCTATCAAACGAAATCCTCACCAACAAAGGGCTAAAACAAGGTTGCCCATTGGCACCAGAGTTGTTCAACTTATTCATATCAGACATAGAAGATGCCTTTGTAAACACTAGATGTTTCCCACCAAAGATCGTGAGATTGGCAGTAGGAAGATTATGCTGATGATGTGGTCCTGTTGGATTAGACGCCAGCAGGTTTACATCAACAACTAGCAGTGTTACAGAAATATGTGGAGATAAATGGCCTCCAAATGTTATCCCTCTAAATCAAGGATCATGATTTTTGAAGCATCCAGAGGGCGAAGCTACAAAAAACCAAATATACGGTATTTAATGGGAAGAAAAATCCCGGCGGTGAAGTCGCTCATGTATCTGACAGCATGCTTGTACTCAAGTAGAAGCAACACCCCAAAATTAGAACTATTGAGATCTAAAGCAAAACATTTGGCAAGCCAAGGAAGGCTATTACTGAAAAGATTTTGTGGTTTTTCGATGAGCCCGCTGATTTCGTTCTATCGCATGAAAGCTCTTCCTATTTTAACATATGGAGCGGAAACCTCTTTCTCGTTTCAGGCTGAGAATTTGTCAAAGATTGAAGGAACTTTTTGGAAAAGAGTACTCCGTTTACCAAAAAGTACACCAATCCAGGCAATTTGAATGGAATTATGGTTAACAGTGATGAAGACCATAGTGACCTGGAAATCCCTCTCTCAAATGTATGGACGAATCCAAGAGAAGTGGTTTTGTGGTTCTAAGGGAATCACTTACAAAAAACAACAAAATGACACTGTCAGAATGGAAAATCATTTGTCAAGCAATTGTATCTAACTTGGGGGAATCAGATCAAATCCTGTGGGAGAATCCAGACAAGGTTAAAAAAGTTGTACATACAGGACTGGATTACAACTCAGAAGGAAAGACAGTCCTTGAAACTCTATGGGAAACCCTTCCAAGAAGCGAGAAAACTGAACTCACTACTAAAATACCTCAAGCTATTCCCTAACTGGTATTACAGAGATCAACTTATGAGATTCAGATTGAACCTATTGCCTACCAGGGAGATAATGAGTCGAAGAAGAAGCAGCAGAGGTGGAATAGTTGTAGATTGCGTCATGAAGAGGACTCCTTGGAATCATTATAACATCTGGTACTATTCTGCCCCGCAATGAAGGACACTAGACTGAGCCTTATGACAGAAGTCAGCAAGAAATATTACTCAAGATCTATGGAAGATTGATGGCAAGAACTTCAATTGGGGAACCAAACTCCACTTACCTTGGTGCTGGTGAAATTACTGATGAAACTTCTCACAAAAATCAGAGCATCAAATGATGAAATTAAGTAGTGTGGTTTACTCCAACAAACAGCAATGTTAGATATGAAAGAAAATAATTTTATTTTAAAGTACGAAATGGCAAAAGGTTTTCTGTATTGTAGAACCATATAAAGCCTATACATTTTTTATTAAAAAGAAAATATGTTATACCAACTATGCAAATTGTCTCATTCCTCTGACAGGTGACCACACCAGGGACACTGGGGTCATCAATGCAGTGTTCATCCTCCTTCAGGTCTGGATGGTAGACAACAGTCTAGCCCTGAATGGCTCCAAGACTGAGCTTATGGTAGTTGGTAAAGCAGCTCTAATGAAGAAGCTGAATCCAGTCTATCAGGCATTTCAGCTAGCGGCCTGTGTCATAGTCACACTTCCTGAAGTAAAGACTCTGGGCATAATCCTTGACCAAGAACTCATTATAAGGGTGCATGTGAGTAGCCTCGTGTCATCCACCTCGTACGTACTACCTAAAACTGCTTGCCCAATTGAGAATTATTTTGACTTATGATAATTTGCCTCTGTTGCACAAGCCATAATGGGTGCAAAATTGGATTATTGTGCCAGCTTCCTGCACGGGATTAATAAGGGTGAGATTGTGCGACTTCAAATAGCGCAAAATAATGCGGTTAGGGTTGTTGAAGGCTTTTGCAAAAAATAATGTTTCACGGAGGTCAAAGGGGCCTTGCATTGACTGCCTATTTCTAGTAGAATTACTTTCAGACTCCTGTGTATTACACATAAATGCCTTTATGGTGCTAGCCCTGGCTACCATTTATTTATTTATGTGTTTTTTATAACACACTTAATACCTGAGTTCTGTTTCTTAGTGTGGATCCGGGATTCAAATCTCTATTGCTCTGCGTGGTCTTGCTTCCAAGACCAGCTCATTGCCCCTGTGCCATCCTCCGTTCACAATGGAAGCACCTATCCAATGGACTGTCCTGGCTGCCTGTACGTAGAATGTTGAGGTCTAACAACTTGGCCCTCCTTCATGCCCCCAGGGCCAATCTCAACTGTGTCATCCAGAGATCCTTTCTTCATGCTGCACCAAGAAGCTGGAATGCTCTTCCATCTGACTTAAGGACATGTCTCTTCCATGAAAAAGATAAGTGTGGACTGAAGATATTCCTGTTTTATTGATCACTTGATTTATTGCTCCCCCGACTGCTGCTAACTGGCTAGGTGTATGTTTTATGTGGTGTTTTTGTGTTTTTTCAGTGCTTTTATGCTTGTGGGCCTGTTTCTAGTGCTATATAAGTTAATAAAGTTTAGTAAAGTAAAGATGAGAAATTATCAGAAAAAAGGAAGGGGGAAATATTAGGGAAACATGGGCTGCTGTGTATGGCTGAGGGCCATGGCCCTTTTAGCCGGCATGCAGCAACGTGGATGGTGGCCACAGCTAAAGTCCCTGGCTGGTGGGATCTGGTTATTATTTGCTAGAGAGGGAGATATATCAGTCATTTGTAGTAGGGACGGAGCCAAAAAAACAAATGAAAAGTATATTAGAAGACCAAGAAAAAATATTCCTATTTCTGTACATGGCTAATATTTGTATTTGTATTCAGGTTTTTCATATAGCATACACCCAGTTAGGAAGCAACAGAGTGCTTGTGCATTGTTGGTGTAGAGGTCAGAATGGAATGAAAATTATTTGTCAAATACTGAAAAACATCTGCAGACCCAAATACACCTACATACAAACCCTTATTCAGTCATGCATACTATCGTCAGATCGTCACAACAAAATGAGGAATATTCTGCTCAAAACAAAAAAATATCTGTGACAACACATCCACACTTGTACTACAGCACACCACCAACGCATGCAAATGGGAGGATTCAATTTAAAAGAGAAACTAAAACCATCTGTCAAAGCAGCACACCATTACAACATGCATACATAAAAGAAAATACAAAAGCACGGCCAAGCAACTTATGCCATCACAAATCATACAACTCACAGAGGCACAGACACATGCTCGCAGGGACCAATTTGAATTAAAGAAACATACTGCACAAAATATGTGCGGAGGGACACAATGAAATGAGGACTGGAAATGTATATGCGTTTTAGATTAAATCAACTACATTCCAAAGAACGTATTAGCCAATCGTTGCACTTTGAATCTGATACTTTTCGCTTTTGTGAGATAGATCCACAAAAAGAAACTACAAAACATTTGGTTATCTACTGTAGATATTTTGAAAATGATAGAACCATGTGTTTGGGAGATAAAATGTAGGAAATGCTATTTTTTATCGTGAAATGCTATGGTAGAAATGTATGAGTAATCCTCACATTGCCTTTATGTGTGCCTTGGCTCGACTTCTAGTCAAAATCGAAGATGAACTTGTGCAGAAAATGAGGGGTTATAATAATGACAACAATTGAACATCAATTGTAGTAAATGTGTGAGAATGGACATTTCTTATTTTGTTATTATGAGGATTTGATTAGGTGTATTGTTAACATTAAGATTCAGATGTTTTTGTGTGAGTTAGCTGAAATAAGTTGAATTAGATAACTGATTATATGAACTAGGTTGCTTTTAACGATTGTATTCCCTTTGTTTATGTCTTTTATGTTTGTTGATTTGATTGGTGATTTTCTTTAATGTAATGAAACTCTAAAGAATTGTACGAGTTATTTAATTGATATATGTGAATTTTAAATTTAATATGTAAGTGTGAAAAGTTTATTTTTGAAAATATAACACACTATGTTAATTAAAAAAAGAAATGAGGACTGGTCCATGTAAAACTATTTTTAACAACATATCCACAACATGGAAGCACAGCAGCAGAACATTCGTAGTGCCTCAAAAACACAAATGATTCAGAAAAACTTAAATCATGATTGAAGACAAGCAACATAGCATTGCATTTGCTTTCACTCACATCCAGAACAATCCAACCAACCATTCAATTACAAGCACACATTTTCAAAACATGAAAACTTGAGCAATCTTGATTAGTCAAGACTCAGACAAAACCCTTTAGTAAACCACAGATATTTCTGTTCCAAACCATGAACAAAAAATATCACTGACTTAGTTTGGCTCCAAATTATGAATCCCATCCAAATAGACATCATGAAGTGCATTAAAATATGTTATGTTTTGCTAAATTATGTTACAAGGCTTTTATGCGGAACCAAATCAAAAGTCTACAGGTCTCAGAGTGCTTGTCTGGCGGTTGTCACAATGTGGCCCAGTATGGGGTATCCAGACCTTTGTCTGTGCAGGAAAGGAGTAGGTAAAAGATTAGAGGATGGAAAAGTGGGTGAAATGCAACAGACATAGGGATAGGATGATGTTGAAAAGCAACAACAAGGTTTTGTATTCGATTGTGTGTGCATCAGTCCATTAAGGTAGACAATAGATCAAGATAGCAGCAAGCAAGGTGTATTCTAAAATGTTTTGGAATTAAACAAACTGTCTCTGTGAAGCAGGTTAGATGTGCAATACGTAGTTCATTACTCATAGTGAATGGCTGCATGTTGGGCTGGAGATGATCTGCAGCCGCACAGTAAAATGGTGGTGGCTTTTTCACACAGAATTACTTCGACATTTTTTCTCTCTGCAAACAGATGACAAGTTATTCAAGACTGCAAAGGGATGCTGTGGATCTGTGGACACATTCCAGGATATGTTTTTTCAAGCCTGGAACGTTGAAAGAGGAGGGACACAGTCACATTACACCTCATCTACAGACCACCTAAGTCTGACACCTCCTTCATCGAAGACTTCAAAGACTTGGTCAGCACTATGTCCCTCACACCTACCAACAACATCTCCCTTGCACATGTCAAAATCCCTGGAAACCCAGCAACCAAGTCATTGAAGGAAGGTTTCCATTGCTTACTTAACACTCTGAACTTCACACAACACAAAAAAGACCCAACTCACAGGAAAGGTAATATCCACAACCTCGTCATCACTGCCATGCCCACCCTCCATTACAGCTCTCCAATCCCTCTCAACAGGTCAGATCATCTGACAATCCCCTTTGACAGTCACCCCACACTAGAAAAGCAAACTCATCAAAAGCACAGCACACAATAATTCAGATCATTCCAGAACTTCCCTGTGGAGGCTCTCATGGAGGTATTCGCCAATCTCTACCTCACATGGGCTGATCTACCTCTGACGAACTAGGACATGACTCACTTCTTAAAGAACTCAAAACCATCCCCACAACCAACATCAACTGCCATGCCCCAGTGAAACAGCGCACCTTCCAACCTAAACGTTCTGCACCTTGGTACACTCACAAACTCAACTTCAAAAAATGAACCATCATGAAATAAACATGACTTGTCAATAGCCCTTCTTTGCATCCCACCTCACACTGCTCAAGGAGCTCTGTGCTATATGCAGATGACTGATCATCAATGCCAAGACCGACTACTACCAAAACACGATGGACAATGCCAACAGTGAAAGCAGATCCCCCTTCAAAGACAACAAACACTGCATTAACCCTCTGTCTAACCTACCCACACCACAGTCTATTGGAAAATGCACTGCCATCAACTCTTTCTTTATCAACAAGATCAGCATGGCCCGTCAATATATAGACACCAATGCCAAAACTAACAGCAAAGAACAAATCCTATCTCACAAAAGCACTACTACCTGGACAATTTACTAGACAATGGCCCTCATTAGGACCCTGGCGCTAAGTGTGTAACGGCCCCGTAAAAGGCTGCGGCGCCGTTAACCACTTAGCGCCTTACTACGAGGTCCCTTTGTGGGACCCGACCTTAACGGCTGGTCTGGACCAGCCGTTAAAGTAGGGACCCGCAAAGGGACCTCGCAGGTAATTACGGTACTGCAATTTGCGGTACCGTAATTGCTGCCTTCCCCATTCCCATTGAGCCCTATGGGGCAAAAATGGGAATGGGGAAGGGCCATGGGGAAATGGGGAAATACCACCCCGCTAACCTTGGAATGGAGCGGTATTTCCCCATTTCCCCATGGCGGACTTGTTACAACACCGGCACCAACCATGGTGCTAATAGCGCCATGGTTTAGCGCCGGTGTTGTAATGAGGGCCAATCACTATGAAAGTCCTCACTGTCATCCTAGCCTCCATCAAGGCCACATCATACACAGCTGACATCCTCCCTGTTTCCAAACTCAAGACACTTCAGATGCTAGCACTCCTCAGAAGCATTCAACACAGTAGACAACCAGACACTCACAACAACCTACATTGCTGCATTGGGAGTAGCAAGATTGGCTTGAGCTGGTTTAAATCCTACCTTGCCAATCACCACCAGTTCATACAAATGGATTCCTCAAGATCACCGACTATACCCTTCAGCTCTGGAGTCCTGCAAGGATTCATCTTCTACCCAGTGATCTTCAAACTTTATATGAAACCTCTTGAAACCCCCCTTGTAACACATAAAATCACATCCACCAATATGCATATGACACACAGCTCTATCTCAAGAAATCCTCCATTAAAGACATCCACTGGCTCAAGGCATGTCTCACATTGATCCAGTCCTGGATGTTCAGTGCCTACCTGAATCTCAACCCCTCCGCAACTGAGTTCCTAATCCTGACCAACAACACTGAAAAGCCTTTCATCCAGACCTGGCTCTCTGCTATGAACCTTGAAGGCTTCACAAACCAACTGACCATCTGCTCCAATTCCATTCCGTTCAATACCAACACCACCTCTTCTTCAAACAGCACAGAGCAAGGAAGACACAAACGGTTTGGTTCCAAGTTTTTCTTCTCAGAAAATCAAGCCTTTCATCCCAGAAAACAACTTCAGACCTGACGTCAAAGCCTTGGGTCATCTCCCATCTGGATGGTGGGAATGCTCTTTGGAAGGGCTTCCAGCAACTATCGTGACACACCTGATCTGTGTCCAGAATGCTACACCATGACTCATCAAAGCACTATGCAAATTCTTCCACAGCATACCGACCCTCATCGAATTGCACTGGCTCCCACTGAAAGCAAGTACCATCTTCAAATCCTGATGCATCATCTGAAGGGCTGTCACCCTGAAGTCCCAAACGTACCTCACTGAGAAACTCAGTATCTTCAGAGGCATATGATCCACCAGAAGTAAGGCCATGTGCAGGAAGGAAAGAATCAGAAGACAGGCCGTCTCTATCTATGCCCCAAGGCTCTGGAACCTCCTCCCATACAACATCAGACTGCCCCCTCGTGTTTTACAGTTCAGGAAGGCACTCAAGACCTTCCTCTTTAAAGAATGGCTCCCCCTTAGACCCGGATCCATACACCCTCCATTCCACACCCTAACTGCGATAGGGTGATCTGCTCACCACTGTTTCCTCCATTGGTTGCTTGTAGATTACTTATTTACCATGACTCATCAAAGCACTCTGCAAATTCTACTACAGCATCCCGACCATCATTGAATTGCACTGGCTCCTGCTGAAAGCAAGTATCATCAAATCCTGATGCATCATCTAAAGGGCTGCCAACCTGAAGTCCTCAATGCACCTCACTGAGAAATTCAGCATTTTCAGGGGGCTACGATCCACCAGAAGTAAGGTCATGTCCAGGAAGGAAAGAATCAGAAGACATGCCTTCTCTTCCTACGCACCAAGGACTTGGAACCTCCTCCCTGACAAAGGCTCGGGAACCTCCTCCCATACAACATCAGACTGCCCCCTCGTTTCTACAGTTCAGGAATACGCTCAAAACTCTCCTGTTCAAGGAATGGCTCCCCCTAAGACCCAGGTCCATACACCCTCCATTTCACACCCTAACTGCAGTAGGGTGATCTGCCCATCACTGTTTCCTTCATTTGTTGCTTGTAGATTCCTTACTGCAAAATTGCCCACCCTCTACTGTTGTTACCTCCCTGCTCCCTTGTTTCTAAGTTTACGTGTTGAAAACCAAAGGCCACCTGGGCATGCATGCAGGATCCCCAAATCTCTCTGCTGATCCATACCCAGGTGAATCTGTTCTGCATGGGATCATCCACCCCAATGTACCTCCTCTCCAATGCCATCACTTCTGGATTTACCTCCTTTTGCACAGTGTTTCATTGCTTGTCAATCAGCCCAAGCCACAATAACCCATATATTGCAGAATGCTCTCTACCCTGCCACTCAAAAGCAATATGCAGGCACTCCTGCCAAGTGTGTAAACTCCCAGGAATATACTTGTTTAGCTCCTTTGAATCCCAGAACTCTACTGCCACTTAAAACTCTGGTACTTTCATAATGATCCAAAACAAAACCACTCCACTGATGCGCTGGTACTTGCCAGCCCCTACCAAGACCACACACAAATGCCCATCCCAAATATGGCACACTGCAACCAAAGAAAAATCAGCAATAAGGAAACAGATGAAGCCACCATGAAAATAGTGACACATCCCCTCCATTTCCTGACACCAATCGCCTTGAAAGGCAGGAAAATATGCTCTACCAAACCTGTCCTAAACCCTCCAAGCACCAAAGCAGGCCAGGCTGCCGGAAACTGCCATCTCAAATTACTTTCACTAGATGAGGCCGCCTGCCTCACAGGAACACCTTCTTCCCACGGACTCAACATTAGTGGCCTAGAACAAGGAACATGAGGGCCTGATCCTCATGGGCCAGCATCAACTTCTGCGTCAACTCGTCAAATGCGCAACGTCACGTTCCAGTTCCAAAAGAATGTGGTGCCACACCATGGGAATCTTTTAATTAGCATTCACAATATGATCCCAGCCAGTCCGAGACCCTATTTCCCACCCCAGAACCATAACTGCTCACTGCCTACAGCACCATCAGTATGCGCCCTCCAAGTCCACCCAAAGCTAAAACGCAAGCCTTGCAATGCTGCAAACTCTGCAGCAGCTCCCTCATCAAGCCCCCAAAATGATACAGTTCAAGCCCCATGCCATCATGTATACCCCTTGAGCCCAGCAATTATTCCCAGGTCAAGCCACTTTGCATGCCCCAAGACCCAAAAAGAGTTGCAGGCACACCTGTTCCCCTGAGACATATGTATGTTGAACATTTTGGGGCAATTTATAAGTGCATGAATTCAATGAGGAGTAGTATTTGCTTTGGAGTCAGTCGAGGAGAGTTACTTGGAGTCTTCCACCAATTTATAAGCAGTGGAGTTGAATACTGCAGGGGTTATGAGGGATTTTCCATTTTGTTAGGAGACTTGATTGTCCTTTGGTGGTATTGCCTAAAATGACCAAGTGTTCGAGTGTGAAAATTATATGATTAGAAGTAATAGGTCAAAAATGCAAGAATTCAATTATTAAAACATTGAACCCTTCATAGAAAGAAAAAATCACTTCAAAAGCAATGCAAGCATATGTTTTTTAAAATAAAACAACATAAATTCGTATATTTATTAAGGGCACAGGACAAAAGTGATGTTGTGTTTTATATGTACGTTGACCATTTTAGGTAGGGTGTTTTATAAATGCCAGCATTGAATGTGAAGTAGTCTTTGCTTTGCAGTCAGTCAAAGTGAGTGAAGTCTCCCACCAAATTATAAGTATTGGAGTTGAATATGGAAGGGGTTCTGAAGAATTTTTTGAGGAGGCTTGATTGTCCTTGAATAATGGCACACTGAGATCTGGGAGGTTTATACAGGGCGATGTTTGGCACTATATCCATTTTTGTTTCATTTTATAAGCAAAACAGGGTTTTGTTGCACAGAAGATTCATGCCTGCTTTTAATTAAAAACATCAGTGGCATTTGTATCCCTGTATTATATAGTGTGTAATTATTATTTCATGCATATCCTACTAAATTACAATTTGGTGTTGATTGTTAATGCTTCTTACTGCTGGAGCAATGCCTGCTGGTACATTTCAGTGATTATTTCCCTCTCATTATGAGATCATGTTTCGCATGTCTCATGCAGTTACCAATTTTAAGGCTCTACGTTTAAATAAAGCCTACGGTATAACTCCCTAATTGCTTTGATCGATGGAACCCTAACCTATGACCTTTTTTGTTGATCTAGCATCCCTTGAGCAATTAATACAATTTTATTTGACATTGCCAGACGGTTCGGTACTGTTGGATTATGGTTATTTGGAAAGGTTTTTTTTTGTGGGCACATCAGTTTTGATCTAAAAGTTTAAAACACAAGATTTTCTGGCACTACACTCAGAAGAGACAGATACACGGGGACAATCTAAATCAATTTCTCATAGATAGCTTCTGCCTAGATATTAAGGTCAAGAATACTGAAAAATGACTTATTACTGCCCCTGACAATCCTGCATATTATTTTATCAGGGCAAACGGGATCCCGCTTCACAGGTCCTCTAGAACAATGTACTACACAAGCCCAACTAAAAACGTGAACACGATGAGAATGGGACAAAAAAGGTCAACAAGTTGTTCCTCATGCACCAGGGAATTGTGTTCAGACTCTCTCCATTATCAACTCCAAGGGGCTTGCTGAGATGAAAAAATAATTTATCATTCAGCAGGATGTCCGGGCATCAACTGGAGGGCGTGTTGGACTGCCTAATGGCATATGACCATTTAGAAAGTGGCCGTTTCACTGAATACAGTTAGTCCTCCATTTGCTTAGTAAATCTGTTGAAATGCAGCAGCTTGGCAAAACCCCAGGATTCAAGTTTAAGGCACTCTGCCTCAAGCCTGGTTCCGCTTATGCTAGGGTATACACATGATACATACATCTTAAATACATCAGTCGTGCAGGCCAAGCCAAAGGAAGGGCAACACAAAGATGTGTGGGTGATTGTTCAATATGCACATTCCTGCACCTGTCCTGCAACAATAACGCAGCATGGTAACTTGGGATAATAGTAGCAGCCAACAGGAATTATGGGAAATGGTGGAGGGAATGACCAGGATGCATGAAAGGACGAGATATCAATTGTGAAGAGGGAAGTGGGTCAGTGGGAGTCATTGGAGTGACTTTGGTCCTGGTACTAACTCGTATGCCAGTGATGAATTTGAGATATATGCCAGGACAGAAATGTTCCAAATATGCCTGTGACATTTCCTATTGCCCACATTCTTAGTGCAGAGAGACATTATTCTGCCCCTCACTAATGGATGGAACAACCTGCTTAAGCCACTTCTAGTGTATGGGCCATAATAACCAGCTACAGTTTTTATGCACTGGTTGCTGTTCAACCCCTATCTCACCTGAGTGAGCTACTCTCATGGCAAGCAAATGAAGGTTAACAGTTGTGTTACGAGGACTCCTAAAATAGACAAGACCTGAGCTGTGCCCTGACCCTGACCTGAGGTGGTATAGTCCAGGTTCCATGAACATGAGTGATTGAGCCTAATCACCTGGAGGTCCAGAAGGTAAGCAAAATATCCTTAAACACCCTTTAAAGATTGTTCAAAGCAAAGACATTTTGATTGCTTTTCTCAAATCAAAAATATAAACCATCCATTGGAAATAAAAACAAAATCCTTCAATGTAGTAAGTGAACAGAAACCTCCATATGCTTACATAAAATATTTGTTATAGAATGCAACATTCCATTTCCAATAAACTTAATGTAAACGCATGAATTGATGCTCTAATCTTTATTAAGATGTTATAGCTCTTTGTACTCAAACACCTCCTGACCTTTTCATCATGAGCATCTTAGCAGTTAAAAAAAACATGTTATCTTACTGTCTCTTTAAGTCACTGCAGCACATACATCTGCTGCACAGCTACATTTTTAACAACAATCGAGGAAAAGCCTAGTAGGCATTTGCGTGCTTACTTGAAAAGGTCATTGATGAGTTCCCAGAAGGGGCTTCCACCATCATTTTACTTCCAATAAACTACCACCAGGTCAACTAAATTCAGTACAAGTACTCAAAACGATACATTACACCCACACACCTGGAAGGATATTAACAAACAGATCATAAAATTAAACAAAACATAAACACACACATGAATTATCCCTCTGTATTCAGAAAAGAGGTCGCATATAGGTAAGAGGTATGCCACCAGGCCATTGGTGGTCACTGCATTCATGTATGCGATATGACATAATGAAAATACTTGGATAGAAACAGATGTGTTAAATATTCTACATCTACACAATCATTTTAAAGGCAGCGCAGGCATTAATAGATTGAAAAGCAAACACAAATGATAATAAAAGGGTAAAAAATGCAATGAACCATCTTGCGCAGATCAGAGTCAGCATTTGATCCTGACGATGTGGTCAATTGCGTGTTCCTTCGAGTTCAACTGTCTCTGAAATCTCGACCTATGTAAACATTCGAACAAAAAACAGTCCGTATTAATATTCGCTTGAAGGAATAAGCAAAAAGAAGTCAAATATTTAGACGATAATGGAATTTTGGGATGTAAACTCCTTAAAGGAAGTTGTACATAATGAACATTATGCCATTTGCATAATCTTTGAGTGCAGCTGCATGCGGTTGTAGAAAACATGCACCCTTGTCTGAGGGGAGTCAAACGGGATGTGGATGCAATGTAGGGGCGTTGTGAGCAGCTCTTAGCACTATACCATAGAAACCTCATGTGTCTGCATTGACCCTGCTGTGGTTATTGGGAGAGGCAATTCATTTTCGGGGACATGGCATCCACCACTCATTGGACAAAGAGTGGCCATCATTTACCTCCTTCAGAGCGGCAGAGGGTCTTTCTGTGGTGTTAGCATGTGTTTCTACTTATGATCTTGGAGTACTACCCCTATGGTAATACCCTATGTTTTACTGAGGTGATGTGCCCTGAGGTAGTGGGCCCACCCTCTAGGTAACGGCCTGCCGCCCACGTTAAGGGCCCGAGCGAAATGAGGGCCCCTCAATGAGGGTGACAGGACGTTACCTATGGGGTGGGTCCGTCACAGCGGCGCATGTCGCCATTAGCACCCGTGTAGATCATGACACGGGTGCTAATGTTTTTGTTTTTTTTTAAAGAAAGAAAATGTACCATTCTCTCGCAGCCAATGCCACACAGCACTGTCAACTAGGAGGTCCGTTTTCAATGCTGATGACTAACGTCATCAACATTGAAGAGGGACTGCTTGTACGACAGCACTGCAATGACCAGCCATGGTATAAAGGTAAATGCTTTGTTTTTGTTAGAAAACAAAAAAAAGGAGATACCATTAGCACCTGTGTAGGGAGCTACACGGGTGCTAATGGGAAGGGGAACGGTGAAGGGAAGCACATAACAGTAATGAAACTGCGCTGAATGCAGACTTTCCTTTGTGAATTCAGCCCGCGTTCCGAGCATTTTCATTGGCTAAGGACGTCTCGCAAGTTGATATTGCAATATATATTTATGGCATGCAATTTTACTGCGTTGGGCATTTTCCTAGGTTGCAAGTTTAAATAAGTTGTTTGTTTTACACTACCTGCATAACTAGTAATGATGATGCCTGGTATAGAATTCCTTCATTTAAGTACCTGTTTTTGTTTTTTCTTTTTAGCTCCCAATGCAAAACTCTTAATGAGGGACAAAAACGGTAAACCGTTTTTCTAACAAGCCTTCCCTTGAGCCGCTTAACTGCACAGGAGATTGTTAGAAATCAAGCAACCAGGCTGCTATCATTTATTTCAACATGTTAAAAATTAAAATAAATACAAATTCATTCCTAAGCCACTGTCCCATCACAGAGAGAAGTACAATTTATTTTAGATAGGATGCTACGTCTTTTTAGCTAACCTAATCTGAAATTTAAATTTATTCAATCTGAATAAATCCTATTTTACACTTTACGTGAAATTTGCAACCGCTGTGTCTCTCTAGTCTTCCCAGAATTACAAAATTACATCCTAATTGTACAAACATTATGTTCACACTTTGGTATGAATTAATTAGTATAATTAGCTGCTGCTTGAAATATTAGCCTGTGTAGCAAAAAAAAAGTCATAAATGCAACTTCTCATGGTACATTGCATGGCACTCCGTAAAATGAAAAATATCTGGAGTTTATATTTCTACCTCTCAAAAGGCGAAGTACACAAATGCTGCGATTGCCAAGATTGAGGTACAACCATTCACTCCAAAGGTAACACAATGCAAAATCTGCTGATGTGGTAAATGCTGCTGTTAAGGTACCAGCGCTCATTCTGTAATGCAAAAGCCAATCACACTACAAGTTCATCCTTAACTAACACTGCCACACTTCCTCACAATTTCTAAGTTATAGAGCAAAGGTTGCATTCACACTGCGCACAAATCACAAAAGTGCATGCGTAAGTTATATGTATTTAATTGATTGTAGCTCAGCCTGACAAGTGTTTCGAGGTATGTGCTCTTTGTCCGAGGCTGAACATATCATTTACAAATGAGTTTTAAAACCACATCAAAATATTGTTTCCATTGAGGTAACACAAACCAAAAGACAGTTTAGCAGGGCAGAGAACCATAAGCCGCATGACAATTCATTTTGGTTGGTGCAAATAAAAACAATAAGAATTTCAGAATTATACATTCACAGAATAATAAAATGTTACCCATCCATGTAAGTATTGAATATAATACAAAAAAGATATCAGGCTGCAGATATGCACATAAAGATGAAGAAACGGAAGAGATGGGTAGGGGAAAGCAAACACACTTCCTCACGATCCTCACTTTATAGCATTGGTGTGGTGTACATAATATGTAAAGCGAGTGTTATGAAGTAGTGGTATAGCATGAGTTTAGATTTGATGTATATTGTATTGGACGTAGACTGTGTTACCGAATATATTTGGACGGGGTGTTGGTATCTTTTCATTTTTTTGCAATGTCTGTAGACTTTACGTTGTATGCGTTTCTATGTTAATCAGCATTTGTAATTTTACGATTTTGTCGGTGGTAACACTATGGACCTGTTTGCAACTTTGCTGGTAAATGCCAAATGTGCTGGCAATACCATTTCATGGCACTTTTACTGGTCTGGCAAGTACAAGTCCTCCGGAACACATTTGACTGAATTACCGGCACTGGTACCACCTCTCACAGAATTACAGATGCCGGTAATACTGGCAAAGTAAATGCCGGCAATACAAAAAAACTGTGCTGGTAATAAAGGCACAATGGTATCACGAGAATGCTTTTGCCGGTAATACCAGCAGATTATTGCTGGTAAAACTGGCAAAACCAAGGCAGCGATAACATCATTGCAGAGCAGCCGGTAAATACACACAGGTGAGGGAAATAAGGCCACAAGTGCGCCCAATCAAACCAGGTGCATCCAATGCCCACAGGAATAGAATTTAAGGGCCACACTTTCCCCAAGAGCACTTTCCAACACAACCATGCTGCCACTCACAGCCACTACCATGGACCTGCAGTTGCTCCATGCTGATGTCCAGCTGCTGGTGCTAGAACAGCAGCAGTGGCAACAGGAGGCCAGGGATAGAAGTAGGAGGAGGAGAAGGAGGTGGATGGAAACACAGGTGATGCAAGTGGTGGGGCAAAGGTGTCCCGTGATCTCCTTCACAAGGGCCACACTAAGGGCTCTCACAGACAGCCAGATACACACCCTGTACCGCCTAAACAGGGAGACCTTTTAATACCTCCTAACTCTTATCCAGGTTGACATCAGGAGCAGGATCGGCATCAGGACAGCCATACCACCAATGCTGAAGCGGGTGTCAGTCCTGGACTTCCTGGACAGTGGCACGTTCCAGCACTCCATGGCATAGCTGCATGATATTTCGCAACCAGTCTTCTCCAGAGTGCTGGTGCAGGTACTGGAGGCCCTCCTGTGCCATGTGGGCCCAGCACATTTCCCTCCCCACCAACCAGGCACTGGTAAATGCCGCCAAGGCCTGCTTCTATGCAATTGCAGGCATGCCCAATGTGTTGACAGCATTGGACTTCAAGCATGTACGCTTGGTGCCACACCACATGCCTCAGAGGAGGTCTACAGGAACCAGAAGCAGTTATATTCCCTCAATGTCCATATAACCTGAGACCCTGACCATCATGTACTGCTGTTTCTGGTTTCCAGGATCAACCCACAACTCCATAGTTCTGTTTGTTTTTTTGTTTGTTCTGTTATTTATAATGCGCGAGCATACCCTAGAGTAACTGGGCGCAGTGGTTACATGTATATGCAAAGCTTAGTTACAACAATAGAAATATATACAAACACACAGTAATAGTAATGGCAGGAATTATATACATATATATAGATAAACATATGTAGGAACAGTAAGTGGAAATGGCAGGAATACGAGGACTTGACACCTACCTATATTAGAAGGCCTACGTTTTCAACCATAAGACAACCTTGGATTGGAAGTTTTGGTAGGACAGGTCCATTCTGAGAGTTGGCGGTAGGGAATTCCACAGTTTCGCTGCTTTCACTGGGAAGCTGTTGCCCCCTATGGTGGAGCGTTTAAAGTTGGGAACAGAAAGGCAGTCTTTATAAACTGTTCTTATGGGTCTCAGGGAAGTCTGTCTGTGAAATCTGTCGATCAGATAGATCGGAGCAGCTTTATGGAGAGATTTGTGAGTAAGTGACGCAGTTTTTAGGAGAATTTTGACTTTGATGAGGAGCCAGTTATTCTGTTGGCTATGTGATGTGATATGCTCTCCTCTAGAGATGCCCAAAGCTGCTCTAAGAGCGTTATTCTGAAGAGTTTGTAGTTTGCTAGTAGTGGCTTTGGAGGACCCAAGATAAAGAGCATTGCAATAGTCCAGGCGGGACAATATGAGGGCTCTAGCGAGGGTCAAGCAACTAGTGTCTGATAGAAAGGGTTTGGCAGCACGGATCAGTTTACTCGTGTAGGCCATGAACGAAGCTTGGGAGTTCACCTGTCTGTTGAAGGAGAAGTTAGAGTCCAAATAAAAGCCTAATGTTTTGACCTCTAGTCCAACTTTGATGCTATTTCCATCAATTGTGAATGAAGAATACACTGGGCCTAATTTCTTTAGACTGGAGGTGGTACCCAGGATGATAAGTTCGTTTTATCATCATTCAGGCATAGTCCATGGGTGGCCATCCATGCCTGGATGATGATGTACACTCTATTCACCAAGGCCAAATCCTTACCATAATCTCCAGAAAGCAGAAGGAGGATCTGGGTATAATCTGCATAGTTAGTGTAGGTGATACCGAGATGATCCAGATAATCGAAAAGGAGCTTAGTAAATATATTGTACAGTGTGGGGGAGACACAAGAGCCCTGTGGCATGCCACAGGTGATAGGTATTGAGTCTGCTGCTGCTGTGGGTGAAAATACCCTCATGGTTCTGCCGTTAAGGAATGATTTGATCCATGTGATGGCCTCAACGGAGAAGTGAGCTGATGTGTTGAGGTGGGTACATAAGACAGAGTGGTCGACCAGGTCGAATGCTGCCGAAAGGTCTAGGAGGAGGAGTAGGGCAGCTTGACCATCATCTCTAAGCTCATTGATCTGTGTTTTAAGGTCAATGAGAGCAGTCTCAGTCCCATGTTGAGTACGGAAGCGTGATTGTCTAGCTCCTGGTAGGTGATGTTCTTCCAAGTACTCTGTATTTGTAGATAGGCGACCTTATCCAACATTTTTAGAAGAAATGGTACAGTTTTGATAGGTCTATAGTTTGTAGGCGTGGCTGGATCAAGTGTGTTTTCTTATGGTAGTGGAAGTACCCAGGACTGTTTAAAATTGGTAGGGATAGAGCTGGTGGAGAAGGAAGCATTAATTAGCTTCATGATGAAAGGGGAGAGGTCTCGGGCAGCATCCTTAATAATCTGTGCAGGGCACAGATCTCCCTGACAGTTGGAAGGTTTCAGAGATAAAATGATTTGTTCTACTTCAAGTGTGGTGACTTTGGAGAAGTTGAAGCGGGTGGTTTCCATTAGAGTAGGCTTCTCAGTCGGTTTGGAAGGGGGGGGTCATTCAAGGAGGCTTTTTTACAGGAGATTTTGTTTTGTAGGGTAGCAATCTTGTTAGCTAAGGCATTTTGGATTTCTGAACACCAATTATTATCTTTTGTGCAGGTATCTGGTGGTGCTAAAGGGGTCTCTAATTCTTTGAGGATGGAAAATAATTACTTCATGTTTGATTTGGCTTGGGATATATGGGAGTCAAAGGAGGTTCGTTTTGCTAGGCAGATTTATTTTTTGTAAAGGGTTGTGAGTTTAGTGAGTTTGAGTTTATTAGCTGCAGAAGGGAGTTTTTTCCAGGTGGGCTCGCAGTTTCTTTTTTGCTGCCTTAAGTTTTTGAGGAATGGTGTGTACCATTTGTTCAGGTGCGTTTTGGGCTTACTTGGCCTGAGTTTGAGAGGGGCAATTAGGTCCAGTGAGGTGGACATAATTTTATTGTATTCTTTAACCAAAGTCTCAGGATCCGAGTTGTCAGGGAGTGTGTTAAGTGTAGGGAGTACATTCGGGATAAGTCTCTCCACAGTGATACTCTTTCTATTTCTCGTGAGTGTAGATGGAGCTCTGCTGACAGTCAGGGTGGGGGTCAGGTAGTAGAGAGCCTGCACGATACCAGATGGTGGTCAGTCCAAGCTAAGGGTGAGATGGCAGTGATGTTGGCTAGACAATTCTAGTCGGCCACCCAATCGAGTATTCTGCCTTTGGCGTCTGTGGGTTTCGTACTTCTTTGGGTAAATCCTAGTTCTGAGAGGGTATTGAGCGTGGTAGTGGCTAACTGGTCTTCCGGGTCATTAAAGCCCATATTAAAGTCCCCAAGGGTGAGTACTTGAGTGGAACTTTTAAGATTACTGGATAGAATTATGTTAATGTCCTCATAAAATGTGCCTAAAGGGCCTGGCGGGCGATAAATCAAGTGGATGTTAAGGGTTTGGGCATTAGCAAGTGGAACTTTAACAGAGAGTAATTTGCATGAGAGGACGTTGATAGGAGTTGCTCGTCTCATGGCAAGGCTGCATTTGTGGATAATAGCAACACCCCCTCCTCTGGAGTTGCGTCTGTCTTGTCTAAAAATGGAATAATTATCTGGAACAGCTAGCATGAGCATAGGGCCTGCTGCCAGATGTAGCCAAGTCTGTATAATAGCAAGGGGGACGAGGTCTTCTTTGAGGATTAAGTCTGCAATTTCTGTTGTATGGGCTAGTAACGATCTGGCGTTGATCAAGGCTCCCTTGATTTGGGGACTCGCAGTGATTGCAGTAGTTGTATTGGAGGGTGGTCTTGTGTTGTTTCCGGTTCGCTCTGATTAGGGGAACTATGTGGAGGTATGGGGTCAGAAATCTGAAGTGAGTTAGGTTTTGGGGTATATGGGCGAGACCAGTCTGTCATGGTTCTTAGTCTCTGTATTGTAGGCATCGAGCGGGCGGGAGTCTCATAGATTTTGGCTAGTCTAGCTCTAGGTCTGAGATTCCTGTCACTAGTAGGGCGTGGGAAGCAAGTAGGTAGTGTCTGATGTGTATCGTTTATATCTAGAGGTGAACTACTAGATGACACATTGTCAGGTATGGGCACGTACATAGTGGTAGGTAAATGAGGTGACATGCTAGACCGTGCAGTGTTATTTATTAGGAGCAGGTGGCAGGCTAGCTGGCTAATGACCAAAGGAAACATGCTAAGCAGTTATAGCAAGTGTATTTGGAAATCTTGGTGGTTGGCCTACTGCTTAGGGAGGGTACTCATGCCTAGGCCAATACAGGATAGGATTCTCCTTATACAAAATGGGTCAAGGTAAGGCCTTGTATGTGGGGTGATGTGCAAGGGGCTCTAGGGAACTCAGGCCACATAGAGATGAGTGGTGCTGGCCGTAGAGCATCATACAATTATATAACAAGCCAGATCAACCATACTAAAGTGAGGCAGATAGCGTAATGCAGGGCAAGGGGAGGCACTAGCCTCAATCAAATAAATAAGGGGTCGAGGTTCAATTCAATGCCCTAATGGCATGGCAGGCAGGCATGTGGGCCCTAACAACACATTGGCAGTGCTGTACCAGCATAAGAGGATATCATCCCTAGTGGGAAGGCACAGAGGACATTGTCTGCATATTCATATACAATACTGGGAGGTGACCAACATGCAGTTCAGGTACAGGCAATCATTACTTATGATGATGATGATGTTGTGTGCAGGCATAGGTAGGCAATGGCTTAACAGGTGTTCAGATGTGACATACAGCTGCATGAGCATGAGTTAGAACTGAGCTTCCACTAATAGCATAAGGTAAGCGAGTGAGCACTTGTGTTAGAGGGTCAAGCAGTATGGCACAGGTATTGGATACATTAGCTGAGCACTGGAGTAAATCCAAACATTGATAATTACATGTAATCTTGGCTATATCATCACAGGCTATCTACGTGTAAATGGGAGGCATAGAATACAGTAAAGAGATACTTGCATAACATATACTGGTCAAACTTGCACATGCAGTGTCAAGGATGTCATTGGGTTCAATGCACGTTATGCGGTACATGAGGATGCATTCATTAGCATGCGCGGCCGTGAAGGTAGAGAAGGAGATTCAAAGTACACGTCGGTCGAAGTGTTCAATGTTCGATGAGCGACCAAAGCAGGGACTGCAGCCGGATCAGTCGCAGGTTTGCGTGCTACTTAGCAGTGGATCTTACCAATTACTAGGGATCGCGAGTCTAGTGTGCGTGGTCAAGCAGGCGCAGCACTTGGCCGGAGAGGGTTGCAGGCTGGCTGCAGATGGTGCGCACTGTGAAGAGGCTTGCAAAATGAGGGGGAGTGTTGGGGGAGTATTATCGGTGATTAGGGGGGGTGGCGGGCATCTCACCTTGGTACTCGGATGCTGGTACACGCTGAGCACGGCCAATGCTCGGTCAGGCTCAGTCAGGAGGAGCCTTTGTCAGTTGCCTTTGTCGTGGGCCGGCTTTCGCCTGCCGGTGCACCCCGATTGGTTAAGGAGGAACAGGCAACCAATCATGGGGCAGCAGGCTTCTGGGCCTGTGGAACAGCACCCTTCCGGTTTACATGGTGCATCATGGTGCGACAAAGGACATGGATGTTGGGTGAGTATATGAACATTTACGCCTATACTGCAGCATGGGTTGGGGGGACAATGTCACAAAAGCATGCACATGCAGGACCAACAAGCGCATGCCTCAAATGACATGCCACAACACACAGGAGTATCACATGAATGGAGATGTAGCAGTCACTGACCAGGCTGTTACAAACCCAAAAGGACATCCACACGTAAGGCACTGCAGGTACCAGAATGCAACACCCACCCCCCTTCAATGCCAGTGAATCTGTACACTCGGTCATGAGATATATGTCCTGGTGAGACATGGGTCATGAATGCACATGCTGATAGTTAAGATTCCACTATCACAGGCAAGACCACTACTGAGCATCATTACTCACACATGTGTCCTTACCCCTTGTAGGTGACTCAAGATATCTGCTACTTCTGTGACTTATGACCCCTGTGAGGGATCCCCAGATGGAGGAAGAGATGGCATGCAACAGAGCGTGTGTGAGGACCAGGGTGACCATCAAGCGGACCTTTGGGCTCGTGAAGGAATGTTTCAGATGCCTACACCGGTTTGGGGGTGTTTTCCTGTCCAGGCCAGAGAAGGTCTGACAGATAGTCCTGGCCTGTGCAATGTTGCATAATATCAGCATCAGATGAAACATACGCTTGCCCCCAGATCTGGACATTCCTCTACCAGAGGATGATGATGATGCAGTGCCAGCCGGGACCATGCACGTCCAGATGGAGGCCAGGTATGGGTGCATGGCTCATCAAGAACTCATAGATAACATTTTCTGAGTACCACTTTCACTCTGCACCTTACTGTATATGATGCGTACACACAATAAATAATTGCACCAAAATAAGGAATGTCCACTCATTGCTTCAAGTGAAAACAATGTTTGGAAATATGAAGGCAAAATCAAACACATTGTGTCCCTCTGCCCCTCCCCACACCCTCCTCCCACTCACCAGAATCTCCCCACACACCTCACTGCCCCTCCCCATGCACCCCCATTCCCACACATGTCCCCCGCTCCCTCTCCAAACACCCCATAGTACCACAGTGAACCAAATTGTCATGTCAAGAGTCATTTGTGCTACCTCTTCATCATGGGGCACATAGCCGGCCCAGGTGTCGAAGAAATCTGCTGGAGAAGAGCCTTGGGCTGCCCTGCTCTGAACTCCCAAGGGTAGTGATGGTCGATGGCAGGTCAGATCCCTGGGCCAGCAAGTGCTCAAGTGTGACTTCCAGGGTTCATGAGAGTCACTCAGACATGGCTGGGATCCCCTCCTTCCTCTGGCAGACCATTTGTGCCGGGATGAACAGGGCAATGGTGGTATTCCTGTGGCTGGTTGCCTAGATGCACTCACACATCAGCCGCAGCTCATTGAGCTGCTGCTTGGCAAGTGTTGTCATCGCCCCATGCCTGTCCTCCACAGCATGCAGTCACGCATCCGTGTCCTGTATGCTTGGGCATGGGTGGAGGGGAGGGGCTGTGCAGTGCCCTTGGGCTGAAAGACAAGGTTAGGAAGTGGGTGTGGTCATCATCCTCCTCTTCCATGCTGTGCCTGCCATGATAGGGTGGTGGCTGGTGTGCCCATGATGTTGTGTAGGGCACAGGATGGACAGTGGTGCCACTGACCACAGGTGTGGTGATTGAGGCAGCTGGCAGTGGTGGTGGTGGTGACAGTGGTGGTGGCACCGCTGGAAGAGCAGGCAGTGGTGCTGGTTGTGCAGCTGGCAGTGGTGATGGCACAGCTGGCACAGCAGGAGGTGGTGCGACCTTCCCAGTTCTGCCTGGATGTGCTAGGCCTGATGACATTCAAAGGGCTTTATTGTCGTCAGAGGATGTGCCTGTTGGGGAGAGCTGAGCATGCTGTTAGTGTTCTGGGAGTCATATATGCAGGCTTGCATCACATTCATGCTACATTGTGTATGGCCTGCTCTTGTCATGCAGTTTCTTTGGTCTGTTTTCTCTGATGTGTGCTTCTACATATCGGTGGTGGGATTGCACATTGACTGTTGGTCTGCCAAGGTGGCTTGTTGTTGTGTGTGAGGTTGGCCTATGATTCCTGTCCTGTTTTCCCTTGGCACACATGGGTGCTTACATGGGTTCATGTGTGGGGCTGTGCATTTTGGGCTATGATCCTTGCGCAAGGCTACATCTGCCCGCATCCCCTGGCATGTTTGTGATTGGGTCATTTGCTGTGATTGACAGATGTTGGACATCTTCTCTTGCCCATTTGGTGTTTATCTGCCAGGGGATGCATGTGCTTAGGCTCCACATTTGCATGTGCATGGGGTTTGTTGTACTTACCACCGTCGCCTTGCATCCCAGCTCCCTCAATGCCTTCCATGGAGCTGCACGCCTCCTCACAAAGCATGAGGGTCAAGGGTGCCACTGTCCCTCCTCCTTTGGCATCAGATTCCCTCCTATGGGTGGCCATGATGTTTCAGACCCTCTTCCGCAAGTCTTCCCACTGCTTGTGGCAGTCCCGTGGTGTACATGATCTGCACGGCTGTGAACCTGTCGCCACCTCCTGTCAGATGTTTGTCTTCCTTCTCTGGCTGGTCCTGCGATCTCCAGCTCCAAAGAGGGCCTCATCATGCCTTACCACATTGTCCACAAGGGCAGCTATCTACGCCTCTGGGAACCTCAGCTTGTGAAGCCGGACCTCCAGGTCTCTTCATTTCCCACTTCCTGGCATTACTGCGCCCTCAGATGGGGCAGATGGCAGCAGGAACTGGGAGATGTAAAGTGTATTGATTTTGTCAAATGGCCATCGCCAGGCTCCTGTTCCTGCAATGCTGCTATTACTGGGGCTGGTAATTTCAGCACTGGAGATACCCTCAGTTTGTGTGGCGTATGTTTTTTTCTGGCACATTTCTGCCAGAAACACTGACAGTTTGATGTTGACGCCGGTAATTCCGGTGCACCTAAATTACCATTTCTGGCAAGGAGGTGTGCACGCGCCTTCAGACCTCTAATGTGATAATTATCTGCGTTTTTGTGGAAAACTTGTAATGAGGGTCTATCTATTTTTTTTTATTCTACTGATTTCAAATTCTATTACAATTTTTATGTTTCATCTTTCATTCCAAACAATATGCCTGCAAATAAACATCCTACATGTATGGCATTTTTTGTGTGGTTAAGCAGTGTTTTTTGCTGTGTCAGTGCTTACTCCCTGTCATTCTATGGGACTTATGTGTCCATTCATGCAGTTGGTGTTGGTTTTTCCTGTGGATTTCTGTCTGTAGTATTCACAGCATATGGCATGTGCATGAACCTGCTTCACGGGTTGTTGTTGGTGTTTCTTTTTGTGGGTATACCGCTAACTCAATGTACATATGGTGCTTCTGGATATACAGTGGATGAATTTGCCAATTACTCTCTTTCATTCACAGTGCATGTATTGGTGACTCTGGACTTACTGAACAGTTCCAAATATCTCAATCGCTTGATGTTTTCTTCAAAAGTGAATATCTTTAGTTTGTGTGGTGTGTGTGTTCATGTCTTCATTTCATGTGAGTCTTTCCTGCACTATGCCTTTAGTATTCTGCATGTGGTAGGTACATATGCCTTAAATGGATTTTGCGAGCTTTGAAAACCCAGTGCAAAAAACAGCTTTCTTTCAATGTTCTTTTTCTGCATGAAAATGCTCATGGTATTTGGCATTATTACTCACATGTGACCATAATAGTTTACCTGCAACACATTTTGAACAATGGAAAAAGAAAAAAGTTACAGAGAGGTTTTTTCTTGTTTTCCTGTGTAAATTATCAAGTAACTAATTATGAATAGTGTTGTGACACTATATTACATGTTCATGCATACATATTAATATTCAATGAAAAAACTAGGTGAGCCATACATTGTTACAAAACCCTTGACATTCAAGGAAAAAACCTAAGTTGCATGGACGTTAAGGGGAGAACTTAACGCAACTAAACCCCTGAAATTCAGCTAAAGCCACCTTAGCTTCACACACCCTGCTGCACAGACTCCAACCCCCAGCAGTCCCAACTCTAGCACCCAAATGCCCTACCCTTAAGATCCCTGAATTTCAAGGTACCAGCCAGCCCCAGACCACTGATCATAAACCTGTTTGACCCCAATCGAGGAAGAAAGATCAGAAAGCAGGACTGTCTGCCTTCACTTCTGCCTTCACTTCTGGGTCACATGATTTATGCTGCATGGTACATGGAAGTATACAATTATAGCCCAGAACAAGGGTGGGAGTCCTTGGAGAGATGCTGGCCTGTCTGAGTTTGAGTGATGTTTGAGCTAGTATGACCTCGGCTTTTCCCTCGGGGCCCTGTATGCTTGTATCAAGTGCACTGCTACATAGATAGAGATGTATTGTTTAGTTTGTATATAATTGCCAATTAGCCGCCACCTCATGACCGATTATGACCACATCACTCATGTGGAAGAAGATGGACAGAAGGAGCTGGGAGCAATGTCCTGGAATCCTCTATGGAGTAAGCAGCCTATGTAAAGGGTCTCGCCAACCAGCCACATTGGTTTCTACTTTATGTAATTATGTCACTGATGACGCAATGTACCTTCTTAAAGTGCTGCTCGTGCAGATTTTGGCAGAACATTCGGCAGCAGCAGAGCTCTATGTGATACAATATTGTTTTTTAGTAATTAAATACTTAGGGCCTCATTACACGGACGGCGGTGGACCAAGGTGCTATTAGCACCTTGGTCCATGCCGGTGAAATACCGGCACCGCCTTGGTGGAAATTACCGCCCTATTCCAAGGTTGGTGGGGCAGTAATTCCCCCTTCCCCCATTGCCCTTCCCCATTCCCATTTTTGCCCCATAGAGCATAATGGGAATAGGGAAGGTGCTAATTACGGCAGCGCAAATTGCAGTACCGTAATTAGCTCCCTGGTCCCTTTGCGGGTTGGTTTTTAACACCTGCAAAAAGCAGGCGTTAAATTCTCCAACCCGCAAAGGGACCTCGTAGTAAGGCGGTAAGGGTTTACCGGTACCGGTAAAATACTGGTACCGGTAAACCCTTACCACCTACCGTGTAATGAGGCCCTTAGTATCCTTGCAAGAGGTATTTTGTGTCTTTTTCCCTAGTGCGTTGTATTTTTGCTGGTGTGAGCATCTGAAGGGCTTTGCTACATATGGTGGCCCCCCATGTGATTCCCAACGACCCCCACAACATCAGAGGTTTCCCAGATACTTCTCTGAAGGGGCCACGCCCACCGGCAGTGACCAGTCCCAAGCGCACAACCTGCAGAGGTGTGCAGGATTCGTTTTCACATAATTCCTGTTTGCTCTTTGGATCGGGGCGCTGCTCCTGGGAGAGTGCAGGCCGTTATTGGGAACAGGTGACAGATGGGCTTGGGTGAACATGCAGATGTGTGTACACCCCTTGCGAGGGATAACAACGTAGGTATTGGGTTTGTGGCATGTGGTATGTATGAATGAAAGAGGACTGTGGAAAAACCATATGGCTAGATTTAGTATTATTGTTACTTTATGGTAATTTAAGAGGATTTTATGGAGGAAAACAGGAGTGTGGGAGCCTTTCCAATTGAGGGAAGATGATGGCACCATTTGTTTTGTGATAAGGAGATAGAGGAAAAAATAGGAGCTCTGTATAATAAGTGGGCTCAGTTGAAGAAGTGGTTGTTTTAGCTCATTATTTTACCTTGTTATTTTAGTGTATGATGATTTTTGTGCAATAGGTGGAGGCCAGAGGTGGGCGAGTGGTGGTAGTATGTTTAAAGAGTGTGTAGTGTGATGGTGTGTGTGTCTGCACATGTGGATAGGCAGAGGCAGAAGTGTTGACATGGGGCAACCGGGAGGCGGGGGCAGTGGCCTGGTAATGACTTTGGTGATAAAACTGTATGCAGCGCATGGTTGTGAAGGTTGGGGTTTTGAGCACGCCATTTGAGCATATATAAAGTATGCTACCATTGTACAAAGACAAGATAGAGAAATATCATAAAGAATGGGTGGTAGAGACACAGGGGATGCCCAGCTGCTGGCCAAGGATTGTAAGTGATTTCAATCCGGCACTTCACCTAAGTCAACGCCTTGCGTATAATGCACAAATTAAATCCTTATTTATTTGTGTCTAAAAGTTCTTTTATTCTGTACAATGTTCCACTCATATCACGCCCCTCTCTTGGAACCCCCTCGGTCACACTGAACCAGGAATCAGGCTGGTTTGCAAAGTTAAAATATTTATTTATGTATTCACAATATAATCACACTATGTTTAATGGGTATACAATAATCACCAATGAGGTGATGTAACACTAAGCAATCTCTTTAATCATAAGGAGTAATAGTGAGCAAAACAACTCAGCACAGAAATAACACTTTTGTGGGTATTCAGATCAAATAGCAGTATGGTTACTATTTCCCCCTGCACACCCCTCAACCCTCAACAGACAATGTAAAGAGATAGGAGAGAGAGCAGGTATTCAGGAATGCAGAGTTCAAACAAAATGTCAATCCCAATTTCCCCCCAGCAACACAAGAGAGAAACAGAATTGATTGGCAAACTGTCAAAATGGTTTTTAAAGTTATCTTGAGAATGGATTGGGTAAAACACTAAATATGGTTTAAATTGCTGAAATAATTTAAATACTTATGGGAGCCGCTTTAGATAGTTGCAGACAAACACTAGCAATGATTTAATACTAAGAAGCAATGTGAAATCTTAAAACTGAGGTCAGAAGCAATCATGAGCTGTTTTACACGTGAAAGAATTTCCCTAAAATTAAATTTGCGGCCAGCTTTTCAGCGTACGGTAATCGTGATTGCGGGAGAACTATATGGAATTGGAATGCGGTCTTAGGTTGTTTGGAAGGCTGAGGGCGTTAGCCACAAGCAGAAGTTGAAATTGAGAAAGTTATGGACGTTTTAGTGGAGGTTGACAAACGGGATTTTTTTACACTAGGGGATGACTATGAAGAAGCAAATACCACACGGAAGCACAGCCACTGGATCAGGGCGACTGCCTGCAGAGGAGCTTGCCTTCTTTAGATGAAATATATCAGCACAAAGATATTTTTAACAATACGAGTAAGTAAGATAGTAGGGATAATATAGAGGGTTCAGGCAATTCAAAAAGATTTCTAACAATGCAGGTTCTGAAGACAAGATAGGATGGATTTAGATAGGGATTGGACTAAGCCAGGTACATATGCTAGTGACACAGTTCTATTCTATAAATACTCACTATATATGTTTTGAGCGGAACCGTCAGGAATTCTGGTCGGTCAAGATTTCTGGTCAGGGATTCTGGTCAGGGATTCTGCTGGGCACACCAGACTGGACTGGGCCTCTTCACAGCACTGCACATGACTGGATCGGGTCTGCAATGGCTCTGGTCACAGCACAGCACAACTGGATTGGATCTTTTGGTTCTGGTAATAATTCTTTTAGCAGGAAAGCAGTTACAGCACAGCCCAGCTGTTTCTTTTGTTCCCCTTAGGTTTCTGGGGTGGGTTCTGGAATCTTACCTAGATGAAAATGGTTCAGCTATGCAATGAGCCTTTCTGCTTGCCAAGTTTCTGGAGTCTGGAGCAAGGAAGATGGATGGTTCTCTAGCAGGGTGCACCACCAGCAATTGGTGAGTGGGTGAATCTGTGTGTCCCTCTAAGTACGCAGCTGTCTCTATGTGTGCTAGTTTATCCTAAGCGCGCCCCTTTGGCAGGCGATTGGCTAGAATCTCTTCTCTACCTTGATAGGAGGAGAGAAATAGGCTGTCACCTCCATGGTGTGAATTTATGAGTCAGAGAATCCTTCCCTTGTCCCTTGGACACAAAATCTACTTTTGGTACAATACATATTTCCATGTATGCAATCTCTATAACCATCATATATACAGTTTACATATTTTGTGTAGCATACACTCCTCCAAACCTCGGCGCTGTATGATCTTGTGTCTGCTTTTGGCAGAATTTTGCCCGTTTTCTCCAGAACACAATATCCAGTTTATCAGAAAATGTGTATGAATGTGCGCATTGAATATGGGCATAAGTGTATGAAGTTTCATGATTTTGGCATAAATACCTTTGGTACAAAACCATATTTTCCACTGTTACTTCCCAGAACATCTCACAGATTTCTGGCGCCTCTTAAAACGTGCCGCCAAAAATTAGATTCACAAATCTATTGTTTACATATTTTTCACAATTTTACCCAGTAAATTATCAGTCTTTTTAAAATGTGCTTTTGGCCTTTGTTAAGCAACAACTGGTGGTTTGTCTCAGCCTCCTTCTTCTCCTGGCAGCTCAGAAGCAGTCTCCTCCCAGTTCCTTCAGGACCGGGCCATTTATGACTCTTCACACTTAGCATTTCCTTTATGCCACAGGATGTCCATTGTCTCCTTCCCCTGCAGCCCCAAATTCTCCTCCCCTAATCATCACAGAGCTGTGATTTCCTGGTGGAGTGAAGCAGAAGGGAGATGTCTGGCCTCCGTGGGGGAAGCTGTTGGACTGGTTTGATTGCTTTTAGGCATGCTTAATTTCAATGTCATTCTGTTACATTTTTTTCTTGGTTTAAAACAAACTTGTAATTTCAAAACAAGCAGCTAGAACACTTATTCCAGATTCTAAGCCATGGGATTAAACAGTTAAATCCTAGGGTACTCTCAATAACAGGTCACTTAGTTTTCAGACATTAGATTTCAGTTGTACAAGTTTAAATTCTATCATACAGGCTACTGACAGCTGTCATACAGGCGGCCATGGGCACTGCGCCCAGATTTTGACACATTTCACAGGCAGGCACATTTTTGCTGTGAATGTTTTGATGACAAATTCAGCTTTTCAGGACATTGTATGTTCATAATGATTTCTTGAACTAAGTGAATTGTAGCACCCAGCAAGAATATTGGATGTTTGAGGGTGTTTTGTACCGGCATTCTGCAGTTTCAGCAACCAAGAAAAAGGATTTAAAAGCAAGATTTTGAATTCCTTTCAGCAAAGCACCGCTTTTCCCTCTGTGCTCCATTTTTACTTGTTGTGAAGCCCAGTGACATGTTTCAGGAGTGAGATCTCCGTTCCACCACTGACAACATGCATGGTAGATTTGGCAGCCATCTTTTCATGTTGTAAGGCGCAATTTCCATTGGTTTTGCTGCGCACAAGGGTTTTGCGGCCATTTTGATATTCCTGGCACCACCAGAACACAGGGATGCCGCAGGGCAGAGCATAAGTGGGTTCATACATCCCACAGGATGCCCAGCTCCTGGCCAGAGCAGGGCACCCACATTAGAGGGCTATTAGAGCACATGAGCTCATGATTAGCTGCTAAATATAAAGGTAAACACCTTCAGAAAAGAAAGGAGATATTCGACCTATGGAAAATGATAGAGGATGTGGAGGACCCTTATGGAGGGGGACACAAAACACTGAAGGGGTAGCCCGAGATGCAATGTCTCTGACAATACAGGAGAACAAAGCTGTGTTCTGACATGCAGGGCTTTATTCACTCACCACTCACTCAGCCATGGGATACACAAATTTGACATATGTTCCCTCCCCGGGTACTGTCCCACCTCCCTACAGACCAACACTCAGTGCTACCCCGCCCCAGAATGGTAAGGTTCATAAGGACTTAAAAGAAGCATTGGGGGCTACAAAGGTAGAATTGGCACGATTCACGGTGACAGAGGAGGGGGAGGAAAGTAGGGAAGTGGGTTGGATGAATGGAGAGTAGGAGACATTTTGTTGAGGTTAAATAGTACGGCAATAAAGGATATGCACATTGAGAAGGAGGGAGGTGGTGACAGGCGAGCGTAAAATTCGGGATACAGTCCAACACGGACACAGATCAAGAGTTGAGGGAAGACAAATGGGATACTATAGATGAGATGGAGGACAATGAGGGGGATGCACAGCAGGGGCCAGAGGTGGAAAGTTTGTGGGGCCGTGGCAGAGGAATAGGTTTAGCAGATGTCAGTGGCAAGGAAAAAGGGAAGTTATGGATGAATAGAAGGGAGGAGTACAGGTACCCAGATGCCATTGTCGCATAAAGGTCTAGGCAGGATGCACTATGTGCCCTGGGCGCAAATGGATAGGAATAACTTGATTAACCTGCTCCCACTGCTTACTTCCAGGGCTGGAAAGTGGATCTATGCTTTCAAAAAGCAGACGGCAGGTATCCCCTTGGCCGTGATTGATATGAAGAGCTTATTTGTTGCAATTGTGGGGGACCAGGCCAGAGATGTGTGGGTTAAAGCAGGGTATCTGGGAGTAAAGTTAGATGATGACGCACGCATTGGCATGCCCTTTAACAGTGTCACGGCACAGGTGTGGGACATGCTGCGGCAAACCTACCCCGATACACCGGAATTACAGGCTATTAGGCAGTATACCATGGGGGACAATGAAGACCCAACACAATACATTATTAAGGGTCAGGAGATGTGGCGTGCAGAGACGGGGGACCAGTGGGACCAGTCAGTTCCTCTTTTATATTTAGTTATTAAGAGGGATTTACACAAGACAGTTCAAAAGGTGCTTGACAAAATAGTCGGCATTGAAGGGAAAGCTTGGCTGAGATCCAACCAATGATAATACCCCATTGTAAGAGGATCAAGGAGTGAGAAGAGGAAATGGCCCAGAGAATGCAGGATGAGAAAGTGAAACTCATACAGAAAAAGCTTGCAAAAATAGCAGTTGAAGGGGTGGTATCGTCAAATGCACAAACAGAGGTGGCAGAGCAGACCTCGGCACATCCAGATGTGAGAATAGAGGCATTTTGGCATTGAGGCGGAAAAGGACAGTGGGGAAGTGAACCTCAGTACCCCTACCTGGAGTGGCAGCAAGGAGGTCAGCAGGGGGCGGGATGCAACCCATACAGCAGCTATTGCCCACCCCTCCAGCCCCACACACAGGTACAGCCCCCAAGGCCAACCTCCATACCCTATGAGTTACATCACGCCTACACTCAACTACCACCACAATGCCTAGGTGTGCAAGGGCACAACCCTCAGATGACACAACCACTAATGCCCCAACAGAACACCATGTATGGAGGTGACCTGCAAAAGAACAATGCAGTGCCAAATGGTACTATCGTATTCTACCAAGGAGTGAGTATAGTGGGGAACAGCCTTTTCACGTTTCCTGGCACCATCACATACCCTGACTAGGACAGCCCACAGAGCAGTCTTGTGAGCACAGTCCTGTCCATGACAGTCCAACCTGACGGGGAACCCTTGGTGGGCGCTAAAATTGGTAACACGCAATTCATCCCCATGGTTGACACAGGTACCACTAAATCATGCATCAGTGAGGGAAACTTCCCTCTATGAGTTGAAACTCACAACATTCAGGGCTTCTCTGGGGCTTTCGCCACAGATCCCTACACAAAAGAAGTGGATATCAAAAAAGGAGGAAAGTTGATACGTGCACCCCTGCAGTATTCGGAGAGCACCCCAATACATTTTTGGGACAAGACTTGTTAAGCAAATTGAATATGAACATCTCCTACAGACCCAGGAATAGTGTGTGCCACCCCGGGTATTTGTGCCATAAGTGCAATGGTTGTAATACATGCAAGGGGTGTAGAGGCAGTGTTTTGTGATATTCCCGTGGACCTGGACATGTTTGTGTATGGCATAACAGTGCTTCTTGCGTGGTGCACCAAATTGGCAAGGCTTGTTGGCGAGTGCCGTCTGACTTTATTTTCTGGCCTGTGGTAACACCTGAGCTGGGGGCAGGGAATAAACTGTCGCTAGACTTACATCCTTTGGTGGTGTCAGCTAAGAGGATTGTTGTAATTGCAACCGATTCAGAAGGGTGCCAGTGGTGCAGTGTTGTGTATTGACCCTACAATTTCCCTTAGAGAAGTGACTGATACAGACTTGTTTGAGGATCGACCAGGTGATGGCAAGATTGTGCTAACGATTTCTATCCCTTGTGACATTATGGTGCAGTATCGAAAGGTTCAATATCCTTTGATGGCTCTTGTAGCTCTGTCCCCCTTCACTGAGACATACTTGAAGAAGGTCCCTGAAAGGCTCTGGACAACAAATGCCCATGATGTGGGACTATTACAAGAAATACCAATTCTAAAGGCTCAATGTCTGGTGGGTCATCTGGCACTGTGTAGGCTATGAGGACCTTCCAGGCATTGAATGAGCAACTAGAAGTTATGAATCCTGACCAGATGCAATGCACTCAAATACCACCTGGCAGTGGGATCAAAGAGTTTACTTGTCCCAACTACAGGCTCGACACTATTGAGGGCAATTAGAAACCCATGCAGCCCCTATCGACCATATCTTACCTGAAAAACAAAAGAACAAGACGTTGCTCAGAAAAAGAAGATCAAACTACCTGTCTCTCCAACTCCTTTACACAATCATATTATTGCATGCTTCATAGAAATAGTGCATATGTGGCAACAAACACCATCCTAGATATTAGCTGTCGTATTGGAACACAAGGAGCAAACGCGGTCCAGTAGGCAGCAGCGCAGATCTATGTGGCAAACATGAGGGAAGAAATAGATTGCATACTGGGAACTGATGATAAAGGCCAGAGCCACCGAGCTCCATAAACCCTTAATTGTCTTAAGGGTTGCCAGCCTTGGTGCTCTGCGGAGAATGTGCCCTGCAAGCCCATGGGAGGAGGGTTGAGCGTCTTTGTGTAACACAATCCCATGAGAAGGAGTGCACATGCCTTTGACCTCCACCACTCCCAACTGTATGTTATAGCACCCAAATGCCCTAGCTTTAAGACCCCTGGATTCCAAGGGACCAGCCAACCCCAGGCCATTGATCATAAACCTGTTAGACCCCCTGATTGATCAAGAAAGATCAGAAAGCAGGACTGTCTGCCTTCACTTCTGGGTTATGTGATTTGTGCTGCGAGGTACAGGAAGGGATACAATTAAAGTCCAGAACAAGGGATGGAGACCTTGGAGAGATGCCGTCCTGTCTGAGATTGAGTGATGTTTGTGAGTTTGTAAGACCTCGACTTCCCTCAGGCCCCTGTCTGCTTGTACCAGGTGTTCTGCTACATAGATAGAGAGTTATTGATTAGTTTGTACTTAATTGCCAATTAGCCGCCACCTCATGACCGATGATGACTGCAACATCACCCATGGCGAAAAAAAGATAGACAGATGGGGCTGGGACTAATGGGCTGGCATAGCTTATGATGTAGGCACCCTATGTATAGGGTCTCACCAACCAGCCACGTGGGTTTCTACTGTATGTAATGATGTCACTGATGATGCGATGTACCTTCTTAAAGTGCTGCTCATGCAGATTTTGGCAGAACGCTTGACAGCAGCAGAGCTCTTTGGTGATGCATTCTTATTCTTTAGGAATAAAATACTTGTTATCCTTGCAAGAGGTGTTTTGGATCACGTTCCCCAGTGGGTTGTATTTTTTCTGATCTGAGCATCAGAGGGGCTTTCCTACAGCACTCAGGTAACTACAAACCTGATTTTGCATTAGCAAATTCTAAGACCACTTGCATTTGCATTGAATGAAAGCTAGCATAAAGTTAGACACCATGCTTACTTCATCTACAATCAAGGTATTAATTTCCTTAGAACATTTCGATACTCAATGTTATTGTCATGCTCCATGGTTAGTAACACCTCCTATGTTAAATGCTGCTAAACTTGTTGGATTGGTTACAATACATGACAAAGAACAATCGGTTGGATTTTGTATCATTGCTCTCAATGCATGAAATAAAAAAGAGTTCCTGCTTTCTGCTTTTCCTCTAAAATACATCAGGTTTGTATTGGACACAAGAACATTCATGCTTGTCATGTTGTTAACCATGTAAGAACCTACCTTTGGTTTCAAAATAAACTTCCTTCTGCTCTACATTAAGTTTACTTACTAATGTATCATAATTTGCATCTGCAACTATAGTTTGTTGCATTGCACTTTCTTCTTCCATGGCGAGCTCAACATCAGTGTGTATAATTGGCTCGCCTAAGACATTTTGACTTCCTACTGCAGAATCTTGACTGCCCTCAGGAGTCTCTTTTGCCAATTCAGCTGCCAAAAGTTCTTTTTAACGTAGTTCTTTTTCCAGTAGCTCTAAGTACTGGTCACATTTTGTATATCTAATTAAATCTTTTTTTGCAAAAATGATTGTTCAAAAGTTTCAAAACACCGGAAACAGTGTTAATGTCTGGTGGCAACCCGCCAGTACCACCGGCGCGTTACCGTTGGACTTGTAATGATCACCATAATAACATAGGAAACCTTTTTAAAAAAAAACATTTTTCATAACATAACAGGCGTATTTGTAGAGCGCACCTACACCACCAGAGGGGCATTTGGCGCTATTGACAGATAACAGGTGTTTATTGTTACCCAATTTAATGGTACTCATGCAAACCCCGGCTATGAGCAACCCTTTGAAGCCACAGGTACACGTAAAAAGATTTTAGTTGCCCAAAAACACATAAGGGTAGAGGTGTGGGCATGAAATATGTAACATCTACAAAATAAACTGATTACTTCACAGAAATGCATATGTTAATTGCTGCGGATACAAGTAGGCATTCATACGAGCGGCCACACAAGCTCGCCAAAATAAACGATGTTCCATTGGCCTAATGATAGGTACGAATGCCCAATTGTAGCCGCGGGTACACATACATTTTATGCATACTCAAATAAACATATTAACAAGGTTTCAAAGTTCAAATGACACAAGGGTACAGTTGAGGCATGGAATCAGAAAGACATGTAAAATTGTGAAGTGTAACATCCATGAAATATTATGACTACTGCACAGAAATTTGTATTACAATAGCCTCCGTTCTGGTGACAGTTATAACTGCGGCTATACAGGCCTGCCAAAATACACAATGTCTATATAAGTCCCTGAGAGGGCGCGATGTTCCACTGGCTAGTCTTTACCATGGCTATAGGAAAAATGTGCAGCAGAGAACATTTTCATTTTCAATATTTCATAACTTCTATGGGTGGCTCTTAAAATAACCTTTATATATTTCTGCCAGTATATATCACAAAAATATCTTTTAATTCAGGCAAATAGTCCTTTCCTCTATTGCAATTCAGAAAGTATTGCAATATGTCTCTGTGCTCTTTCCCTATATGCTTTGGGGATCATTACAAGTTGGGTGGTATCCTGGCAGTAAATCTGCTGGGATACCGCCTACAAAATTAGCATTACCGCAACTTGGTCCGGTTTAAACTAAATGTTTGTAGGCACAAGGCACTCTACTGCATGGACTATTAGTTATTCATGAATTGTTGTGAACCATGGAACTAAGATTCACCAGTGTGTTCTCTCTCACACTTCACTCAACGGCACCAGTCCCCAGAGTCACAACCGAGCTTTTTGACTTGTGGATCCTCAGTCTTTTACGATTTCCCATGACAGAGGTGCCGCATTCATCTGTGCCCTCCCTTTTCATTCACAGTGCATTCAGGAACATACCCCGACATCTGACCGGATCCTTTGGCCTACTTTGAAGCCATAGACCTCAAGCACAGAAAAACTTCATCCCGGTAAAACATTTATTTAACTCTTGCATTACCTTCCGGCATGGTTGAGACGCCGATATAGAGACCCAGATTTAGACTAACAGTCTTGCTTGGGTATTCCCCTTTTGTCTTTCTTTAAAGGCACCCGGGCATACCAGATCCCACAAAGCAACATGTGGTTTGAATCTCCTATATTTGGAACAGGGGATCAGCTCACAAGCCTCCTACCATAGCGCACCTTCCCACACGGTAAGCCAAGTGAGGTGTCATCCCAACACCATCACTGCTTTTTTTCTTAAAAACAGCATTAATAGCCTCTTAATTAATCAATTGCTTTCTGAGACCACACACTTTCTGAACCGTCTTTCCTCTCATCATTTCTTTGACAGAGACCAAAAGGACACTCCTTTCCTCAAACCAGCTCTATCATCCTGATGAAGGCCACCCACATGCAAGCTACACTAAACAGCTTTCCTTTTTTGGCCGAAACACAGTAGTGTCGACAACCTCTCTTTTGTTATCAGTGTCCACCACCAACACTGTTATTTGTGCATTGTGAACCTATGTCGTGCTTACATGTTATCTGTTTATTGAATTTTGCAAATTTTAGAAAGGAAAGAACATGCCTATTGTTCATCAATTCCAGTCAATTTGACTGGACTGTACCTGTATATATGTTGTACTAACCTGTATCAAGTTTATAGTGTCTTTTTGTTGTACCGTGACAAACATTTATGCATTAAACGCTTAGGGCAAAAACGTTATTGACCCTCACAACTCCTTGAGAACTATGTTTTTCTTGCATGTAGGGGCATAATGATGTGTGTGTTTTTTTCTCACCCTGATTACTGTGATGTTATATGATTGTGTACCCACCTGGGTAAATCAGGTCTTAGCCAGGAGCCCTTTTTTGAGCAGCAATCAAAAAATGACATTGTCTTATAGGTTGAACAGTTGAAGAGCAGCAGAGGTACTTGACGTCCTATTAGCAGCTGCCCACAATAGAAACAATAAAGACCCAATCAGAAAGTAGATGCAGAGAATCCCACCTTTTTTCATCCGGTAATGTTCTTCCATAGTTCATCTTAACAAGTGGGGTGACAAACAGTGTTATTTGCTCTCACACTACACTGAACAACTACATGGACTGGATGGAATCTAATTATCTCACAGAGTAGGAAACACTGAAGGAAGATGCTGAAGGGAAGCAGCCACAAGATAGTAGAGGAACCTTTTGGATTTTGGATTTTGTGAGTTTATTCTTTATGTTCATGTGACTAAGTGTAATATTTCTAAGTAACATTCATCATTCAGTATATAGGTGTACCTTACATTTTTGTTTTAAAATGTCTTTGCCACCAGCAAAAGTGCTTTAAAGTCAATTATGTCTTCAATTGTTTAAATATATTTTTAATATTTTCAAACAGACAAAGTGATTCAAGTATCTAGAAGGATTTAGCAGCAGCCACTGCAGGAATTCCCCACAAATCCAATCATGGTTACTTTAAATCAAATGAATTGTTTTAATGACTCTTCAAAATTATATGGAATTAGTGAAAAAGGACATAAAAGACCTCAGACGAATAATAGATAGTAAAAATGCAGACACTTGGGCTAATGAAGAAGATGTATGATGTGTAAATAATAAAAGCAAAGAAAAATCCCACAACCACTCCCTCCCATATAAATACTTTTTACAAAAAATGTTATTTCCATACTTATTTGAAAATAAATTACAATTATATTTATGGTTGATGAAGAGAAAGTTTGTTTGTTTGTTTGTTTGTTTGTTTTATTTGTTTGGTAATGTGCACCAAACCCTTAGGTAGATGGGAACAACAGAAACAATAAATCTTAAAACTTATTCCAGTGCAAAGGTAGCAATACATAGAGCAGTGATTGCAATGGGAGGCAGGTACAAGGTAAAAGATACATTAAATACAAAGCAGTGGTCTTGGTAGGTCAAGGAAACATTATCAAGAGTGTCAATATAAACGCCTACATATACACTACGTACAAAGTTAGCCAAGCTACGGTGTAGTCTGGTGGAAACAAAGGATCGTGTAGGGGCTGGAAAGGTGGAAGTTTAGTTCGTCAGTTAGGTGTCATTAGTGTGTAGCCAATTTAGTATCTTGTGTCTGAACTTAGGGTAGGGTGGTACTAGTCTGAGGTCGACGGGTAGTTTGTTCCAGCATTGTGCAGCGTTGACAGGGAAGCTGGTTCCTCCTGTTGTTGAGCGTTTGAACCTAGGAACTTCCAACATAAATGAGTTGGCGGATCTCGTAGGGCGGGTAGCTGTTCTCCTAGTGATTTTATCCATTAGGTATGGAGGTGCTAAGTTAGTCAGGCATTTGTTGGTGAGGGATGCTGTTTTGAGGAGAATTCTGTCCGTTATTTTCAGCCAGTTAACCTATTTCCTGAATTTGGTAATATGCTCTCTGTAGGGGATGTTCAGTGCTGCCCTCAGGGCATTATTCTGCAGTCTTTGAATTTTGTCTGTAATATATTTATTGGCTCCTGAGTACAGGGCATTACAGTAATCAAATCTTGACATAATAAGTGCATTGGCTAGTGTGGTACAGCTCGCTCTCGAGAGGTAAGGTCTGGAAGCTCTGATAAGTTTACAGGTGTACGTTGTGGATGAGGCAAGGGAATTAACTTGCTTTTTGAGAGTAAGAGAGGAGTCCAAATAGAATCCTAGAGTTTTAACTACAGACATCACCTTGATAGGGTTATCAATGCTGAAGGATGTGTAGTTTGGGCTGAGTTTTTGGATATTGACTTGAGAGCCTAAGATTAGTAACTCCGTTTTTTCGTCATTCAGGCAGAGGCCATGGGATGCCATCCATGCCTGAATGAGGATGTATATTTTGTTCACCAGGGCTGAGTCCGCCTCGAAGTTGCCTGAAAGAGGTATGAGGATCTGTGTGTCATCTGCATAATTAGTGTAGGTGACACCCAGTCTATCCAACTTGTCAAACAAAGGTTTGGTGAAGATATTATACATAGTAGGGGATATGCAGGAACCTTTTGGGACCCCGCAGGTTATTTTGATAGGGTCGGCTTAGGCTGAAGTAGAGAAGACTATCATGGTCCGGTTGGCTAAGAAGGATTGGACCCAAGTTGTAGCATCATTAGTGAAGTTGGCGGCCGATTGGAGGTGGTTGCATAACACTGCATGGTCCACCAAGTCAAACGCTGCCGACAAGTCCAGTAGGAGTAGCAAAGCTATTTTTCCATTGTCCTTTAATTCTTCAATTTGAGTCTTAAGGTCTAGCAACGCTGTTTCAGTGCCATGGAGAGGGCGGAAGCCCGATTGTCGTGAGACAAGTCAGTGGTTGGCTTCCAGATAGTGCTGAATTTGTATGTAAGCAGCTCTATCTAAGATTTTAAGAAGAAATGGCACAGTGGTGATGGGTCTGTTATTGGTGGGGATGGAGGGGTTCAGAGTTTGTTTTTTTAGTAATGGTAGAACCCAAGATTCTTTAAGGTTGGCTGGTACTGTATTAGTTTTAAATGATTTATCAACTTGGAGATAAACGGGGCGAGGTTTCTCGCTGCGTCCTTTATTATCTGTGCTGGGCACGTGTCGCCTTTACAGGTATGAGGGAGAGTATTATTTTTTCTGTTTCAGTAATGGAGATAGTCTTGAATCTAAAGGGTGTGGTTGTCCTGGGCACCGGGGGTTGACTAGTTTGTTGGTCAATGAGTGGTAATGAAGCCTTTTTTTTTAGCAATTTTGCATTGTAATGATGACATTTTATTCAATAGGGCATTTTGTATATTAGTACACCATACTTTATCCTTTGGGGCATTGTCTACCAGTTGGATTGGGGATTCTAGTTCACGGAGGATGGAGAATAATTCTTTAGTGTTAGATTTGGCTTTCTCAATCCTATCATTGAAGGTATTCTTTTTGGCTTTAGTTATTTATTTTTGTACATTTTTGCAAATTCTGCCAAAGTCATTAAAGTATTACAGTAACTTTGCACAAAAACTACACTGACTACATCTCAAAATAGAACTATTCAGGGCTACCTACCACACATATATCTGCATATGTACATTAATTTGTTTTAAGTCTTTTTTTATAACCGTAGCCACCATAAAGGATGTGATTGGTTAAACGGCAGGTGCAGTTAATTGTAGCAACGACTGCAGGTCGTATCTGTGGCTCCTGAGCCGCAATGATTGCACGGCATACATAGTCACAGCTATATTCCCACTGGCATTACTGTCATTGCACCCTCGGCTACCATGAAGGATAGCTGTGGCAATTAAAGGGACAATTAAGCATTATTGATCGATTTATACAGTCTGTGTTTTTTTATTGTCTACTTTTATAACTGAAATGTGGCCATGAAAAGGGCCATTTCAGGGGAGAGGGAAGGGTGGAACTGGGTAGGGAAGAACATTAGGGTTTGATAAATATAACAATAGGTAAAAAAGGGCACATATTTTGTTAGGGTTTTCCTTGTTTTTGTTTACTTTAATGTTTTCTCAAAAAGGGAAAAATGATGCCTACTGGTGTCAGTGAGCCTGGTGTTTACAAATGATACTTATTTATCTAGGTAGGGTGGCATCTCCCGCCACAACCCAAATGTGACATAACATACGGAACACATAACTTTGTACTGTTTCAGATTGTGGGCTAACAGCAGTGAAGGAGGTTCAATAGTAGTCGGTGATAGTGTGGTACCAGCTAAGGATGCACTTCCTTTTGGTGGTGATGTAGCCGGAAGGAGAGAAGATGTTGGTTGGACATAGGTGGAGGTATTTCTAAGATACCACTGTACCTTTTGGGGTCTGTGCACAACAGGTGCTGAATTAGCGCTGAAGACCCCAGACCTTGAGACGTTGCAGACGCTGGACCTCTCCACAGTGTTTTTGTGCACATGACATCCTCTAACTTCTTCCGGCTATGGTGTTGTGGCACCACAACATATTTCCAGCTTCTTCTTTTTTCTTCATCCCACACTGTTTCTTGTGGGCATATAAAGCAGTAGAGACCCAAAACACCACACCATCACTGCAGTGTTCGGACGACATGTCGAACAGGGAGGAAAATGAAATAATTCAAAAAAAGACACCACAAAAACGACACTGCCACTTAAAATGAAAAATAATAAAGTAAAATAATAAATGTATACAAACCACAACATAAAAAAGACAAAGGAAAGAGGTTAAGGAGTAAAGGGGATTGGAAAAATAAAGTTTGCAAGTTTGGACAGTTCTTGGTGGATTACACTGATGTGTCAGGAACCAAGATCCAAAAAACAATGAGGAAAAAGTAAAGGGGCTTCCTGAAAAAAATAGAGGGTATCTGCAGCTACACCCACAAACCAATCATTCTGCACTTTTCGTAGCAGGGTTTATGACGAAATTTACGTTTGCAGCATTGACCAATCAGAACACATGCTGTGGCTGCGTGGGTATACATGACATTTATTTGCATCAACAGCCTCAACCAATAACAAGACAAGCTCGTAGACCAGGCTATGCCCACGCCACAAGATGAAATGTGCATCTGCGAAATATACCAATCAGGTATATGCCCTATGATGAAATCCACACGTGCAAAATTGACCAATCAGGCAACACAGTTCATTGACGCAGCTACATGCATTTGTGCCTTCGCACCGACTAATCAGATTGCGATCACTATATAGCCACGTCAACAAAAGGGCCACACCAGGTGGCATGGTTCATTGACACAGCTACACCGATGCCATATGACGAAATCCACATGTGCATAATTGACCAATCAGGTGACGCAGTTCATTGACATGGCAACATGCATTCACGCATTCGGCACTGACCAATCGTATTGCGCTCACTAGATAGCTGCATCAAGAAAAGGGCCCAATCAGGTGGAGTGGTTAATTGACACGGCTGCACCCACGCCATATGATAACATTTGCATGTGCAGCATCAACCAATCAGAACATGCACTTCGGCTGCATGGGTACACAAGAAATATATCCGCATCAACATCCTCAACCAATTATTTGTTGAGTTTTATAGACCCAGGGGACACAGATGGTATCTTTTTACTGGACATGTATCATAGAAGTCCAGTAAAAATGCCACGCCTGCCCCCTGGCACCCTCAGCGGCAATTACAAACTGTCTTTTTACCCAATTTCTTTTTTAAGTATGCTCTAAAATGAACATTTTAACCCATTCGTGTAAATAAATTCCCATGGAGTGAAACCGTCCCGAACTCTCCATTACTGGCTTGGGCTCCCTTGTTACACTCGATTACTATGGCATATCTGGGGGAAATATGCATACCCCTCAACTCAAAAGGTTCACCGGTCGCCACTGACCCTGGGACTGTGCTGGGAGTGTGGTGTGGGGAGTTCAGGGACTGTGGTGGGAGCATGAAGGGGGAGCCATGGGATACTGGTGGTAGCAGGGTTGGGATAGCCCAGTGTCTGTGGTGGGGTAGTGAGGGCCCAGGGGCCGGGCTAGGAGTCAGATGAGGGACCCCAGAAACTGTGATGGGAGCAGGTGGCGGAGCCCAGGATCTATACTGGGAGTAGGGTGTGATGACGGCACACAATTGTTCATAGCCATTTGGACTTAATGTCCATTTGGCATTTTTGGGGGGCCCTGGCAGTGCTCACATTTTGCTCAGGGGGTCCCAGACCACTATTCTAATTTACAAAAATAGATGAAATGAAACACAGACTGCAAAAATAGATTGCACGTCTTAAGTAATCTATTTTATGCAGTTTCAATTACAGTAATGTATTTTTCAAAAATGTTCTTTATAACTGTGGCTATAGTGTTCAGCTTCCTTTTATAGATGCCCATTGTCACATTGGCATGGAAATAGCCACGCATAGAAGTGCACCGTGAACATAGCCGCGACTGTGTTTGATGCTTTTCTAGCTGCGGATACGACTTCCTGTTGTTGGTGTTATTATACGTGCCTCCAAAGCTCGGCATCTCATTGGATGCAGTGGTATTCACGGTTACACATTTATATAAAAAAATAATAAATATGTATATATGTGGGTATTCTGTCATACTTGTAAGTTGTATTTTGCACCTCTAATCCACTTGCTGTCATTCCACCAGCACCCAATGTTTCAGTGTTGAAAATCCTATACACTAAATTCCATGATTGGATTGTCCTAGTCATAGCCATGGCTACAGTAATATGTGCACAATGATTATGTCCTAATTTGCGTTTTTTCATCCGTAAATAAAAAAAATAAATATATATATATATATATATATATATACATATATATATATATATGTATATATATATATATATATATATGTATATATATATATATATATATATATATATATATATATATATATATATAATTAGTTAGACAACATACTTTCTGAAAAACAATTAGTTACACATATGTTAATTCCCCAAAGCTCTGTATGAACTGTATTTTTAAAATGTTCACATATTTATTGAAAAGTAACCTGGGTAAACAAAGGGAAATAGTTGAATATGTATGCTGTTCTTTTAAAAATGCATTATTTTGCAGCATTTTATGCTAAGTAAAAAAAAATAGATGAATTAGGAGCCCCAACATGTATACCTTATTTACAAGGTAGGAAAAGCCAATTGCAAAACATGTCTACAATTCTGGTAAGTAGAACTTGGTGAGAGCAGGTGCATAATGTTGGTACTACATGTGATACGATAGCAGTGTTTGTTAAATAGTCTTCCTTTTATATAGAGAAACGTGCTTCATTTAGGGATAGCTATTTATAAGAGCATCATAATATAAAACTGCTAATGCATAGATGCACAGGGTTGGCTATATATAATAGCAACTCAGTAAATCAATGACAATGCATAGGTGTATGAGAAGCAATAAACATTTTTTAGTTCTGCAAAGTTAAAGAGAATGCACTTTCTAAACATCTATGCTACATTTAACTGCCACTTGATATGAGCAGGTAGTAAATATTGGCAATATATGCCATATGTTAGCAGTGGTTAATATAGCTGGCATGCACAACACTGCTGATAAACCTTTCAATATGTAAATATTGACTTACTTTTACATCAGCCACATACTAAGCATGTGCACGGTTTGAATTCTGCAATCCGAATTAGAAAAGTGTACACCAAGGTGGCTTTATACTTTCCAAAATCAATAGCACAAAAATAGGACTATATAGTATGCTAAGTACTAAAATAGCCAATACATTTTCACTGCAACCTATCATAGACAAGTACACAATGAGAACAGTAACACCAACCAATTGCAAACAAAGGAACACATACATAACATTTTTTTTCTTCCAATCCTTTTTTATACCCGCAGCTACTCAACCCACAGCTATAAACATCCAATTGTAGCCGCGGAAATGTAAATGTTTTACTAACTCAAAAACAGACCTTGCAAACCTTTAAAAGTTCAAATGAGACAAGGGTAGAGGTGAGGGCATGGAATCAAAAATACATTCAAAATTAAGTGGTCTAACATCCACAGAATAATATGATTATTGCACAGAAATGTATGGCTTAATACCCGTGACTCTTTAAATAGCCACATCTAACGCTGCAACCAATCAACTGATGTGATAAGTTAACACACCTACATGACTGGCTGCATTCTGTATACCTGCGGGCACAGCCACACCCAGTGAAGTTGTTTGTTTCGTAGTTGCGGCGATCTGGAAAAACTTTAAAAAATGCTTTCCTGTACTCGCAAGCCCTTGCCAAGCACCCCCAACATCTATGCATCCTCCGCCCACTCCCCTGATGTCCTCATCACTTACCCTGCCCTCTCTCATTCCGACTATAACACTTTTCATTTCTTTGATGAACTTGCGATCAACATTTCAGGGAGCTGCGGCTATGCAATTCGTCAAAATAAACGACACACCATTGCCCTGTATATAACCACGATTACACATGCCCGTACTGATAGCCACTACTGGGTGTAGCATGCTGTAAATGATGATTTTGTAGCCGCAGTTACGCCATTCAGCCATTGCTGTGATTAACTGCATGTGCGGCTCACTCAATCGCATTGCTTGTTACATTGCCACAGCTATTACATTTTTTTTTTATTTTTTATTTTTTTATACGGTTTATACAAACCTTTAAAAACAAAAAAAGATAACGACAACCCCAAGAGAGACCAATGAAGCAACACGCAACACAACTGACCTCAAATTAAACCCCATCCATATATATCTTCAATCTCCTGTGATTAGTCCTTTTGCTGTTGCGAATTATCATCATTACACAGAAAATAAAAGTGATTCCTCCTTGGAGTGTCATTGAATCTAGGGTTCCGAGACCGCTGATACCAAGTCTGTTTTTAGACATTTATTCAGTTCGTCGAGAAATGTTATTAAAGCAAACATCAGCGGATGGTTTGATCCTTCGAATATCTCTTTCCACCAGTCATCCGCACACCGTTTCTGCATTTTTGCAAACACCGGACCAAACATGCGAGTTCTTAATGTGCGTAGGTTGGAACAGAAAAGTGTAAGGTGTTTCAACGTCTCGTTTCCAGTTTTGCAAAAGCGACACAATAACTCTGTAGTAGAGTTGTGTGCATAGCGGCGTTCTTTAGTGTCCATTAAGTTTAGTCTGAATCTTAGATAGGTAGATCTAGCTGACACATTAGGAAATAGCGTCAAGTAAGCTTGCAAACTCCCATGCGCTCTGGCCTCTCCTGGGACATCAGCCATCATTCTGCAGTTCCGTCTTTGTTCGCATGTTAAATGCCAGTCCGTGCTACATACTTTTTTCTTCGCTAGCATCGGATTTTCCAGTAACGTTGATAACTTAATATCATACAGTTCTAGTATCTCAGTACAGTACTTTTTCCATAGTACTAAGGTGGTACAACCGAGGTCCTGTTTTGTTTTTAGTATTTCGTACTGCAGCACAGGTGTGTTTATTGAGCATTTCCTAAGGAGGCATAGAATGTTCCAACACACCCTGGCATGGATAGATATTAACCCCAATTCATATCTAATACAGACTGTTGGCGTGCCACGGGGTAAGTGTAACACTCTTACCCAAAAAATGTTTTCTAGGGTGTTCCAGAGATTGTGGGAGCATCCTAGGGCGTTTTCAGCCCCATAGATTATCGCTGGAATAGCTTTTTGTCGATAGAAGTCAATCGTTGGTTTTAGCGAAAATTTTCCAAACTGTCTGTTAATGATAGCTGCTTGGCATGCCAATTGTCTGCATTTTGATTTTGCTACTTCAGCCCAAGGTGCATCATCTAGTTTGGAACTTATTCTCATGCCCAAGTATCGTGTGTCACAGACAGTGTTTAACTTCATCTTTTCGATGTACCAATTTTGTTTACTTTGTTTTTTCTTCACAGATCTTAAGTTTTGGAGTGTTATTATCTCACACTTTTGTTTGTTAATCACAAGTCCGTTTTGACGTACATATGTTTCCAGGGCATCTAGTTTTCGTTGGAGACCGATGTAAGTCATATCTAAAAGTATGAGGTCATCAGCGTATACAAGCCAACTTACATGAGTGCCGTTTATCTTTGGTGGAAAGGAGGAGATTTCGCTAAAGGCTTCTCCTACGTCGGACAAAAACAAATTAAAAATTGCTGCGGCCAGAGGACATCCTTGTTTCACGCCTTTAAAGGTTTCTATAGGCTTTGATAAGGTCCCCTGCCGGTCCAGACGTATTTTGATATTTGTATTAGAATGCAATTCCTTGATTGCTTCGACCAAACTTTCAGGACACTTCCAAGCTCTTAATTGTTTCCATAGAATTCCTCTATCAATACTGTCAAAGGCGTGGGAAAAATCTATGAGAGCTAGATGTATTTTTGTGTTTCGTCTTATTGCTTCCATCTTAAACAGATTCAATATTAGCAAATTTAGACCACACCCAACGCCCTTCACAAACCCGGCTTGTCTTTGATCAATATGGTTGTTTTCTCCTGCCCACCTTACCAGCATCTGTTGTAGTTGTGTCGCATAGATTTTGCCAATTACATCTAACAAGGCGATAGGTCTATAATCCCCAGGGTTGGCTCTGTTGCCTTTTTTGAATATTGGCACCACTATGGCACTTTTCCACGATGTTGGAGATAGTCGCTTGTCAACTATTCTTTGGAACAGGGTCATACAGAAATTGGACCAAGCCTCTGGATTGCGCTTGATGGTATAGTTCGTGAGGCCATCAGGGCCAGGTGCTCTCGATCCGTTTGCTCGCTTTATTGTAGTTAAAATATCGTGTCAATCAAACTTTAAGTCCCAAGTCACTAGATCTGAGTGGTCATCATCTTTCACAAGCCCATTCGCACTAAACATGTTGGTATAAAAGGAATTCCAAGTTTCTTCTGAGATACAGTTTGCCTGCATAGCATCCTGCGGAGCAAATTTGCTGTTTATAGTTTTCCAAAAATTTGCAGAATTTTTGTTTCGTAGGTTTGTCATCATAGCCTCCGAGTCATTTTGAAACATAGTTGCTTTGTGAGACTTACACCAGTTCTTGTAAGTTTGTTTAATTGCTTTTTTCTTTAAGGCCATTGCGTCTTTATCCCCCGCCACTATGTTTCGCAGATCATAACGCATCAGTCTTTTGCGCTGTTGCATCTTTAGGTCGAAGCTATGTCTATGTTTAAATTTTTTATTCCTCAGACCTTGTTTATGTTCTGTGAAGTCGGTCAATAGATGACAGTATTCGACCTCATTTACTGCCAAGTTTAGATTGGACACAATTTTGTTTACCTCTGCGTCTGCAAGTTCGAGCCGTATTCTGCACGATCGAACTAGTACGGGCCATGGCCAGTGCTCAGGCAGTGTCATACGTGATACATTTAGATTCAATACCACCATATCATGATCACTGTAGGCCATTGGTTTAACTTCAAACCTAGTTGTTCGTAGGTGAAGGGCCTCTGACACAAACATGTAATCCAAAACGGATTGTTGATTTACTCTGTTCCATGTGGCGTTCGCTGGAATGTCACCTATCATGTTTCCATTCAGCATAAACATGCTTCTAGCTTCCATCTCCTGGGACCATTTTGTCGCTTTTTTTTTACAGACATTGGTTACTACTTTCTCTTCATCTTTCAGATCTTCACGCTTTAAGCAGTTTATGTTAAAGTCTCCGCAGATAATCAAATTTGGGGTTTCTATGACTTCAAAGAGGGCGTCTATTATAGTTGTTATTTGATCAATAAAGTGTTGCGTTTCTGTCCTAGCATGATTCCAATAAATATTAATGATGTTCAGAACTTCTGATTCTTTATTAGTACCATTTAGGAGTGTAACCTTAGCTGTCTGAATGAATGGTGAAACATTAGTTGCCGAGACGATTCGCAGGCCCGTCGCTTTTCTTACCGCAATCAACAACCCAGCCATTGGTCTTCCTTTGTCTTGTTTTATTGCGGGATTGAATACAGTTTCAAAATCTTGCATAATGGGGGTGTCGGATAGCCACGTTTCCTGCAAGCAGATCAAGTCCAGATCATGTGTCCAAGGTGTGTGAAAGAGGTGACTAAAACCTCTTGTGTTCCAAGATCCTAGTTTAATTGACTCTTTTTTATCGCGCACCTGGCATTATAAGTTTGACTTACCATTTAATGCAGCCGCCATCCAATCCCATTCATTCCTCTCGTTAATCTTTTTTTGATTGACCTCCGAGCCACCCTTAGCAATAGATGACCCATCAATTGTTATTTGTATTTGACGACCTTGCTTAAGACGTACTTCTTCCTTGTTGTAAATCTCAGGGGTGTTTATCTGTGCGTCTTTGCAGTTGTCTTTAACATTTGTTATTTCAAGGGTAGCTTTGTTACACGCAGGCCTTTGAGCAGTCAACTGTAGTTGTTGCATTTCATCGTCGCCTTGCTCACAGGTCCTATAAGTGTCAAACCCCAGTGATAGTAAAGTGGAGCTGGCTTCCAATATGATCTCAGAGATTATTTTTGACTGCGTATGTAGAGTCACTTTGTCGTTCCTTTTTTCATCGCAAAATTCCACGATTTTCAAGTCGTCAGAATGAATCGTTCTTAGGCTAGGAATTAGTTGGAACAAGTACAGCACGTTGTGCCGGTTTAGAATCAAGTTGTCTACATTTTCAATTCTTTCCAAGGTCACTTTGTGAGGACTGAACCATTCTGTTTTATCCACTGAAGCTTTCTGGGCATTCTTTCGAGGACCCACATATCTCTTCGAGTTCCTGCTTGGTGTCAATTTAGGAGAGTTGGTGACAATGTATAGTTTCTCGTAGGACGTTTCCGTGGTGATTTTCGTGTCGTTTTTTGCAGTGCTAAGTTTAGATAACCTGTTTCGTTTTTCCTCCATTGTTAGAAATCTAGGTGAATGAGCCACTGCCATTACGGCACTGATATCAGCTTCTTCGGTTATTATGCAAATGCGCTGATTATTTTGGGGTTTCAGTTCCTCTTGATTGGTCTTCCCGTCATCTGAAAGACACTCTTCTTCTGCCATTTCTGCATTAGACTTTGCGGTCTCCAACAGTTCGATATCCTGGGACAGTGCTTCATCGTCATAAGTTGACAGATTTATCTGTTCAAGTTGCTCAGCCACCTGCTCTTCGGTTGACTCCATGTTATTCTCAGGTTTGTTTTTCTGCGAGCAAACTTGCGGTCGCTCGTTCCGGTCATTTGTATTCACAGTGACGTTTACCGTTTTCAGATTACGCAAGAATTTTCTTGAGTTGTTGGTCTGTTTCGTTTTTTTTGAGAGTTGATTTTTTGTTTTCTTTGTCATCTGCTTGTTGACAGCTATGGATGCTAGGGTTGGACGACCCTGTCCGTGTAGATTCCTAAAGATGTCGAACACAGTGGGTTGCGCTGTGTCTGAGTCAGTAGGTGCTTGGCCAGAGCTAGGTACGTCAGTTACCAATGTCAGTGGCTCAACAAGTGGTGTAGGAGCGACTCGACTCGATTCCCCTGTCGTATCATTCTTTGCACACCTCTCATCAAGGGGTTGGTTACCCACGTATTTATCATCTGATGTTGAGGCAATCTGTGGGTTTACGAGGGCCGGATTGTCCACGGCCTTACTAGCGCTCAGCGCTTCATCAAACGAACTAATTTCGGTAGGCTTTTGGAATTTCACACCTTTGTGTTCGATACTTTGGTAGTCAGATACTGTTAAGGATTTAGTCGTCGTGGTTTTTAAGATGTCATGATTACATGGAGCCTCTGAATCCATCGGCTCAGTGAGGCAAACCACACCGCTAGTGCAGCGCGATTGCGTCACTTCTTCTGTGGTGTGTTTGTGTTTAAAGATACTCAAAGCCTCCCTTGCCACTTCTGCCAGGAGTTTTTTATCCATGTTATTGTTTTTTAATTGGGCCGTTATCGCAGTCATCATGTGCTCTTGCTTAAGGGCTAGGTCATGTTGAGCAGCTTTTGTCAGGTCGCAGTTAGATTCCACAGCTACTATTTTTGTGTTCAAAATAGCGACCAATGTTGAGAGATCTTTAGTGTTTTCATTTAGATGTTCATATAGTTTTGTGAAGGGAGCCAGAGAAATGGCCATGGACGATAGAATGGTTGCTTGCATATCACTTAGCCAATTGGTATTTATTGCAGGGGGAACCCTGTTGTAATCTTGGGCACGCCTATCTTGCGAGGCAATTTTAGTTTTGTAACCCTTTGCCTGAGGTCGTTCCTTTAAGTAAGGTTCGTCCACTGAAGAGTCAGTGGATGCAGAGGAGGAAATCGAATCTTGTGTGTCCAAGTTAATGTTTACACTGCTGTTCCTTATTAATCTTTCTGCAAAAGGCGATGACCTCATCACAGTGCTTTCCCATTTCGATTTTTTTCTTTGGGAACATCTTAAGCTTTCAATACTGCTTACGTCTCTTCTACTTCGTTTTGTAAGCGCCGTTCGTTGAGTAGTAATGAGTGACGACCGTTCTTCACATGTGGAATTGTCCAAGCGTGTATTTCCTGTAATTTGTGGTGTAGTTATTGACAACATGTTTGTGTCGCACTTCAGAGCACGTGCTTTGTTATTTCGAGTTAGATCAGACAGAAGTTTGTTTACTACTTCAAGTGAGTTACGACGGTTTTCAGTTACGTCCTGCTTTCGGGGTGTAGTCAAGGGCATATGGACGTCAACATTTGTCGTCTTGTTTGGTACTACTGTACTTAGCGCATTTGAATACGGTAAAAACACCTCCTCATCTAAGTGAGCTAGTGCGTCGTCGTTAAGTGTTTGTTTAATGTGTGCTTTGTCACTTTGGCTTTCCATTGTGCTGTAGTAGACTGATCTAGTCTTTGACGGTCCTGTAAATAAGGGGATACTGAGAGGATCTGGCTGTGTCACATGTATGGATTGCGTGCCAAACTCTTGACGTTGTGTTTGGTTAACAGGATCTTCCTGTTGTATACCATACATTTCTGTTAGGGTTTTGTAGCAGGACCAAGCTAGGGTTTTTAACGCTGGGACCTTGCGTTGTTCAAGGATAGCGATTTTGCCATGCTTGTCACTACTTGGAATATCAGTGAAAGTCAGTTGGCTACGATGTCCGCTATTTCCACATATCCCCTCTGTTGTTTGAGTGTTTCCAATAACAACAGTCCCAGCGTGGCAGCAAGATCGACTGTACTCTTGCTCACAAAAGGGATGCAATATGTCGTAATCGACTTCTCCTGTTTGAGCCATGTTAGCACTATTTAAATTCACAACATTCATCAGTGTATGTGAGCATGTGGTAAGATTGTGAATAGTACCCGGAACCGGCGTCATCGGGATAACATTTGCCTTTGTATTATCATGGATTCCTTTTGGTAACTTGACACTTGTACATTCAGCATCCATCCCGTGTGTATCACCACTATGTATTTGTAACGGGCTGCTTGGTAGTGATGTGCTTACTGGGTAGCTTACCTGGTCTGTACGTGCATGGACCAGCTGCACCAGGTCTTCTGTGTCTTCCACTGAAGGCGACATCGTAGTCCAATTTTTACGTTGGGCTCGTGTTTTCGGCCGTTTAAGTGGACTTGTCCCAGAATGTTCAGTTCTGCGGCTCATTCTAACAGCTTACACAGGGTTGAGGGTTATGGGCAGCAACCTAATCCAACTCGTTTTGCTGCAGCCGATAGCCCCTGTCCTGGCCGCACTCCACGCACAACAGCACAACAGAGACGACTCGCCCTTTCGCCGAGGGCTTACGCCGCAAGGGCGTTGAGGCGGCCTAGATAAGGGCGGCTGCAGGAGTCAGCTGACTCTCCCTTAAAGGCACACGCACCTCGCAGTCTCGGTCTCCGTAGAAGTGCCAATTAGAATTTTCACGGCGTTATGTTATCGTTAGTATAGTCCACAGTGCAAATCCGGCAGCACAACAGAGACGACTCGCCCTTTTAAAATAATATATAATATGTATGTATATATGTGTGTATTCAGTATTCCTTGTCAATTGTTTTTTGAGATGTATACAGTACAAGGTTTACCCTAACTTCAGGCTTATTTCTAACACCTCTTTCTTGCTCAAAATATTGGATACGGCCGCTACATCCCAATTTCAGGAATATCTGGAAGTATCCAGAGCTTTACATCCGAGACAATCAGGCTTCAGCACCTGCTATGGCACTGACATATGAAAACTGATATGCTCCAGATTATGGATAATTGCAAGGCTGGGCTGTTGATGTTAGATCTGTCAGCAGCCTTCAACCTTGTTGACCATGATAAGTTGCTATGTAGCTTGACAAAAGAAGGAAACTATTTGGCCGAGGCTATGGCCTGGGTCAAAATCTTTTCTGACTGGCTGTATGTCTCGGATAGTGTGGGGCAATGCACACTCACTTGATGAGCCTCGGGAATGTGGAGACCCACAGGGTGCCTGTTTGACCTCCTCTTTGAGTTGAGTGGCAAGTACACAGACGACGTGGAGTGTATTAATACAGTTTATGCCACAATTCAGAATTGGATGGCTAATAATGGGATGTGTCTGAATGCCACCAAAACTGAGCTCATGTTGTTAGGTTCATCCCAGGCTAGATCCAAACTGTACATTCAGTATGTTGGTTTCCCAAAAGAGAACCATTCAATTAAAACTGTCAGAAACGTTAAAACACTGGGCATTACCTTTCAATCTTCTCTGAGTTCTCTCAAAATGTTACTAACAAAACCCTATATTTATTCAGGTGTCTGAGACTAGTTAAAACATATGTCTCAGAAGCTCATTATGCTACCCTCGTTCATGCTCTAATAATGCCAAGGATTGACTACTGCAATGCCTTGATGATTGGGGTCAGTAAAAACAGTCTTAGGCACCTCCAAGTTTTACAATATGATGCTGTACGTATTGTTAAAAGCGTTCCTAGATATTAACCTATTTCTTCCCACAGAAGGAGCTCGCATTGGCTCACGGTGGAAGCTCGGATCCATTTGATGTCCTTGACAATCATCCACAAATGCTTGTATGGCCAAGCCCCGGGCTATTTGAAAGATTATGTTAAGTTTCAATACTCAGGTAGAACTACCAGATCGACTTACGGGTTCTGCTTATCCCAGGAGTAAGTGCACTAGAGGCATGGGCAGATCCTTTGCCGTACAATCCGACACGCTAGGGAATAAGCTTCCTAAAGGCTTGTGTGCAGAAAACAACTTACTGACATTTAGGAAAGGGATGAAAACCATCATTTCTGAGTAATAGACTCCCAGATCAGACAACCCATTTGTCTTCTTTCTTTCTTTCTTTCTTTCTTTCTTTCTTTCTTTCTTTCTTTCTTTCTTTCTTTCTTTCTTTCTTTCTTTCTTTCTTTCTTTCTTTCTTTCTTTCTTTCTTTCTTCTCTGTGCCCTGATGCCTGCGGGCTTGGGTGCATTATAAGTGGATAGTAATAATAATAAAAGAAAATGGGAGAACAGGAGGTTGAGTGGATGTAGAGAAGGTGGTATACAGTAGATGCACAGACAAAGAGACGCTGGCCATGGCCACAGTAATATATGCACAGTGATTAAGTCATCAAACTGTGAAGAAAAAGAAGATATAATTAGTTATAGAACAAAAACCCAATATAAGAATAAGTAACTTCCTCATAGGCAAATACTTGCGCAAGCTTGCTAACCACAAAAAAACAAGGGGTTGCTTCCACCCTTTAAAAAAAATAGACTGTCTATCCTCATGTGTTCTTTACTTGTGCTTAGAAAAGCAGACACAATCAGGAGACAATAACTGCACCAGTGTTCGTGATTGCAAAATCTGTTGCCACATCCTGAGCAAATACTCATGACTTACCTGCCCTCTCATCTTTTCCCCGCCTCACCCCCATTTCTGGCTTTCAACAAACCTGTCTTATAAAGATACATTGAAAAGTACACATACCATGGTGTCACTCAAGTATATCAATTCTTAGACAACTATGTTAGGCAAAAAGTGCACAATTGTGGCATTGTTACTCCCATCTAGACTGGAGACTACAAATACCAGAATCTGAAAAGAATTACGCTGTACACTGACATGTGTCCCTTATTTTCTGCCCTGAAAAGCAGTCATAATTAGGGTAGAATAACTGCACCAGTGATCAGTATTTCCTCCTATTGCCCTCTCATATTTTTCCCTCCTCGCCCCAATGTCTGGTTTTCAACAATACTCTGCTTTACAATGATAACTTGAAAAATACACATATCATAGTGTCACTCAAATATATACATGCCTATAGAGCTATGTAAGACAAAATGTGTACAATTGTGACATCAAAGATGACATCACAAATGTCATTGATGACATCACTGATGACATCACATATGAAATTAATTGTAATGAAACGTTCTTGCAAAGATGTTGTGTTTACAATGTTGATAACAAGATGTCAGGTGTGATCAGGAGACCCATCAAGAAGTACTTTATGTATTAAATAATGTACACATCTAAACAAAATATAATATCGGAGTGTTGTTCATACAGGAACCTAATCATACATACACATAGGCAATGGCTGCAGCATGCACCATAGAAGTGCAATATTTTGAATCCGGTAATTTCGGATAGTAAAATAATGAATGCTACCTTATCAGGGTTTTGTGTAATGTTAAACATGTAATAAATACTTAATTCATAAAGACTTACTACATACGTGTGTAAGTACAAACTAAAGATATGCAGACCTGCAATGCATACAAATCAGAGGCACATACAGGGAAACTATAGTAAGGAAGAAAGAAATAACATCATTAGAAAATCTGAATAAGATTAAAGTTCATCATCATGTATACAAATAAATTGTCTGCTTCAGGCATGCTTATTGCCCCGTATATGTGCACCATGAGTTGAGAGCAAACCCTAAGGAAAGTACTTTAAGAACATAGAAGGTTAACGTCTACACGTAGAGCACCTTTTCAATTTTCATATTCTGACTGTCAGTTAACAAAAGCACCTGACCTAGATATATCAATGAACAAAAACAAGTGGGCCAGATATTTAATGTCATCATGTCATCAATGAGATTTGTAATGACATCTTTGATGTCCTGTGTGTTATTCTTAGCAGTGCACAGTGGTGCTAAGTGAGTTATGGTTGCTTAGCTTACCATAACTGGCAAATCTCTGGAGTTTTTTTCGGTTTTATTTATAGCCATAGCATCCCTTTAACAATATTTTTTCACTTAATTTCATAGGTTTTCATTAGTGCAACTTAACCATAACGTCCCTTTAACAACATTTTTCACAGAATTTCACAGGTTTTTACCTTTACTCACCCCCAATACATCATTATTTTCAGTCAATCTATAAAGTTTCAAGTAAAAACGGGCTATTCCCCACTTCCTAGTAACAATCGAAACACTTGTATAAACTTTCTACAACTTTTTATACAATTTTTTGTTCACTGACATTCGCAAACTTCTGACATCACAGCAGACTACCTGAACAGCATCACGCGACAGTACACATGCACGCGGTGTGATGATGTATTCATGAAAAGGTCCTTCCTCCGAAAATAGGACTGGCTTCACAAACATTTCAAGCTGCATTTTCAGCCAATCTAGGAAGTGCCAAGCTAAAAGTTTACCCTTTCATAGTTCACAATCCATTCTTAGTCGTTTTCCATCTGCAATTCAGGTGAAACTACCTGCTTGGAAGAGTATTGGCGCACATGCTCTTTAACTTCAACAATGGCATCAGCCATGGCCATCCCTCCTCCCCAAGAGCCACCACCACCAACAGCACCACCATCACCAGCTGCAGGGCCTGGGCAAGGGAAAAGGCGCAATGATGCAGAGGATGATCAAGAGCAGCAGGAAGATGAGATGGAGGAAATGCCTACCTCCAGCTCCCAGACAGAATCATGATTGAGGCAGTTCTTTAAGACCATAAGAGGGGTACCAAAGGCTTGTTCTACCCATGTTGAATGCATTGAGTGTAGAATCATACTCATTCATGGAAAACACAGGCAGTACTATTTTGGTACCACCTGCATGCACCGCCACACCCACTCACACCAACCAGGTACTCTGAGAAAGCTGGTTCCTTTCTCAGAAAGTAGTAGGCTATCTTCCTCTACCTCATCTTCCTCAACCGCTATTGCCACCATACCGGCTACTCCTGTGGGGCAGAAAAACCCACCAGCTACCTTGCAAGCCATAAAAGAGGCTGCTGATCCATATCTTTTCAAGATAACAGTACTCTGTATATGCTGCAACATGCCCCTCTGCAGGGAGGAGCAGTTTTGAAGTGCTTTCAAGGAGCATGAGAAACACTCCCCCTTACCGTGGATTTAACACATGTCCAACATCTTCCCCAGTCCATCTGCCTCTCCATATCTGTGGTTGGTGCCACTTCTCTCATGTCCCTCCACCACCTTACTTCCTGGCCTCTCCTACAAAACAAAATACAAACAGAAAATACAAAATCAAAGAACACCAGAAAAAGGTTGATTTGGGAACCACCTTTTACAGTTAAAAAATAGAACTAAAATAATACGATCTTATAGACTCAATAAGATTCTCCAACATTTCCATTAGCTCACTTGTTAAATCCTTCAAGTGGAACCCTCTAAACAATATAGGATCTAAACAGTGTCCATTTGAATGATTGGGGAGATCCGAGAGGAGACGGAGATAGTGTGAGTCCATAATGTCTGTAAGGTGTATAAAGTCACTGTTTTCTGGCTCATTACACCATATGTTTAGATCTCCCAAAATAATAATAATTGGATGATTACTACCTTCCACCCCTAGATAAGTATCCTTAGTATCTCGAAATACAGTGGCTGTTCCGGGGGTCTATAGCACCAAATAATGTTAAGTGACTCATTAGGTGAGAGTTGATAGGAGCACACCAATACCTGCGAAACACTATCCCATTTCAGGGTACAGGTATTTTGAAGATTTATACTATCTTTATAGATAATAGCAATCCCACCTCCCCCTTGTTTGCACTGTATTAAGCCATTTTATCCGATAATGATCTAGTACCAGTGGGTTGAAAGATGACTAACACGAATCAGTGAACCATGATTCTGTAATCATTAGAATATATATATCATGTGCTTCAATATAGCCATTAATCGCAAACACATTCTTAAAGCTGATTTGGCAATAATTAGGGCTACTTTGTGGGTCAAACCAGCTGGAGCCATAATAGAACTAGTTGAGGCTGACGATTTTTGAATAATGTTATTATCTCTGATTTTATTAATAGTGCGAAGTGACAGGAAACCTTGACTCGTATCTTTAAACAAAAGCAGAGCATCTTGCAAATACGGGTAGCTCATCCTAAGAATAGTATACCGTAAAACAGTGGTAAACACACTGGAAGAAACAGTCATTCTACCTAGTAACTTACCGTTATAGCAATGGATAGCGTTTTTGGCGTACACCACTGACCACCATAGACCGGCTTGACAATGTCGCGCCGGCACTGTCACCTGGGAATTGTAGTGCGCTGAGAATGCCTTCAATTTCAAAGAGCAGTACAGCGTTCAAGCTATCCGCTGCAATAAGCCATTCAATTTAGGCATGATTAAACAGGATTAAAGAGCAAAGTTCGCCTACATATTTTAAATACACATTTCATCACAATCAGAATACAAAAAATAGTTAAAATGGATCTGGGTATTCTAAAATCGAATTTACTCTAAAATCGAATTTACTTTGAAACAAGAAACAGGTTAAAATCTATGTTAATTGTATAACGCGTAGCATGCACAATGATACACGTTGTGCACAATCATGAACTTGTGTGATTTGAATGACACAAGGCCTAGCAAGATTGCTATTTTGTCCTCGTTTGATTTGCCCTCATTGTTTTACCACTCCTAGAAACACGTGTACATGCACGTTATAAATGCCACATTATATCATATCATATACACTTCAATTATATAATTCCACCATATTAAAAATACGGTATACTGCCACTATAGTACTTATAATAACCAATCACATATTACTATACTGTATGTGGCCAGTGGCCAGATTCAGGCCACTAGCCACAACCACCACAATAGAATTAATAGAATGAAACCATATAACAAGTATGTACAATACATCTTCAAATAACAAGACTCACCCAGACCCCCCCACCCCCAATTCCAATAGTGTCTGTGGACAAGAAAAGTAAAGGCAGACATGGCAGCTCCTCCACAGCTTTTTTCATCTATAGAAAGAGCTCTATATTTTCCACTCCCCCACACTTTCCACCCTTTCTAGGCCCTCCTTCATCAACAAAATAACCCTCAAATATATTTTCCAGACATCTTTTCCTCTCTGCGTTGTCCGAAGACAAAGGCCATGATCCACCCATCCAATATGGCAACCATTTCTAAAATGATGACGCACCTCACATTTCCAAACATCCAAAAGCATGTGCCTCTCTGCAAACTTTGGTGACCATTCGTGAAACAACACCAAAGTTATAAGCTGCAAAAAAGTACTCTTTCTATAAGTTGAGCAACTTAACCAAAGCTATTATTGCCATTCAATATATAAACATTTATTATAAACAATTATCACTGTTTCTTATTTTGACAGAAATGGCAAACACACTTCAGTGGCTAGAAGAAAACTTTCCCACAGATGAAATGAGTGAAGATAAAATCTCTAAGGGTAAACAATACATCTTTCAATATAAAAAAAATATAATTTATGGAGAGCTAATTGAAATAATAATTCCTTCTTTTCTTATAATACATAGTTTACATGAAGAAACTACACCACAGATTATTATACAGAATCCCAACAATCAGAAATACAATCCCAAACCCCAAGTGCTCAGAATGAAATAATGATCTTGTCTTCTAAATTGAATGAATTTAGCAATAATTGTAAATAACTTAGAAATTATGTTCAAAATCATTTTATTACAAAATGTTGATTAGCACTCGCCCCAATCAAATTCACAAAACATAAATCAAAGACGGTTTGATGAAACTTCTCTCTGTCCTTTCCTAGATTATGACTTTATTGAAATTACAAACTCTCCCATTTATGTTTCCCATTCTTATACCTCATCCCATTCATAAATAAATTTGTTGTTTTTACTATAACTATCTTGTATATTATTATGTCATAAATTCTTATTTTGTTTTTAAAACCCTAATGAATAGTCCACGAACAGCTCAGCCATTTGGAGGGTCAGTTTGCACAATGGGGCGTCTGCGGACATCCGGTCCTGTCCCTGCATGTACAGACAAGACATTCATTTGCGGACATCCCGGCACATGCACCCAGTGAGTCCCGCCCGCCAATGTCCACATACACCTGCCGCCGCCACAGACCCTTCAGGGACATCATGTCACTGTGCTCGTGCATCATGCCAAATGGTCCACGGACAGTGTCCGTGAACACGGATGGTTTTAAACTGTATTTTCGAGATTTTAGAATGTTTCAAGTTGAAAGCTCACCCTTACAGAGCTCCTGCACATATTCTTAGTTGATCTGTCAACTTCTTTCATGGTCTATTTTCAACTTGTCAGTCTGCTGATGGTCACAAGGTCTGTGGATGGTTCCTCTGAAGGGACCAACACATTACTTTTGGTCGTTCTCAATCTGGCAGACCAGGAGAGATCATTGTTTGAGAGCTACTTCCAGGAGACTTCCAGGAGTTCAAGAATGTCATCTGTCATGACCATCCCACCTTCTCAGGGGCCACCATCATCACCACATGGAGGACTTGGATGGGGAACAAGCGCAATGATGCGGAGAAGGATGACAAGGAGCAGGAAGATGAGGTAGAGGAAGTCCCTACCTCCAGCACCCAGAGAGAATCATGGGTGTGGCTGTTCTTTAAGACCATTGAGGGTGTACCAAAACTGCCAAGGTTGAATGCATTGAGTGCAGGGTCAAACTCAGTCATGGACAACCTGGGCAGTACACTTTTGTGACCACCTCCATGTGACACCACGGGTGCTCTAAGAAAGGCTATTCCTATCTCTGGGAGAAGTAGGTTATCATCCTCTACCCAATCTTCCTCAACTGCTCCTACCAAGGCACAGGCTGCTCCTGTGTGTCAGAGGATCCCTCCGGCAGCCTTGCATACAATACAGAATGCTGTTAACCCTTACGTTTCGAAAGTAACAATACTCGGGTTGTACTGTGACACACCACTCTTCAGGGGGGAGCAGTTTCAGAGTGATTTCGAGGCCGCAGTCAAGAAGCACGAGAAACACTGCACCTACCTTTGATGCAAGGCATGCCCAACATCTTCCCCTTTCCAACTGCCCCTCCCTATCTGTGGTTGGTGCCACTTCCCTCCCTTCCCTCCCCCACCTTACCTCCTCACCTCTCAGACAAAAAAAAAATGAAACCTTCAAAAAATATAAAAGCCAGAAAGACAAAAAAGGTTCCTTTAGGACCCACACCTCACGGTCAATAAATAGAAATAAAAATACATATCACAGGATCTTTTGCAGTCTGCATAGTCGCCGGAAAGTACGAAAGTCTGCAGACATCTGGAAAATTCCAGCCATAGGGTGTGGGGATTAAAATCAATTAACTTGTTTTTCATTCAGAAATGGTGGCTTTTAAAAGAACATTTTTTGGGGGGAGCATGGGCGGTTTATATACTGCACAAACAAATATTCTAATGAACTTAAATATTTTTTCTAACTTTCACAAAAACTACTTCTACATTTTTTTCTGTTTCTGTTTTTTATTTATTACAACTACTAAAAAAACATGTCACAACATATTTCACACACATTTTTTCAGTGCACTTTTTATATTGAAAAGAAAAATCTGATTTCCGACATCAGTCAAATGCATTGCATCTCTACGAAAAATATTTACACCATCCAACTTGATATTTGCATTGTCAAAATATGCCATTCCTAAACCAAATAAAAAAAGCACAGACACCTTAACTGACATCCTGTCTAGCTTCTTCTATTTCAGAACAAAACAAGCTTGGATGACTCCATATTTCACTTTCATGGATTTCAGCGAAAATAATCTTCACAGCTGGAAACAGTTCCATTAGTCTTTCAACATGTGCTTCATGTCCTTCATGGCAAATGGCAAAGATCCTGCAGTCACATAGCCCAAACTGCTTGTGATATAAACATTTCTGGACGTTTAAACTGAGCCATACTCTCACAGAATGGTAATAAAGACGCCCACTTTAATCCACAATTTGCATACCACGAAACTTCCACTTGTTCCAATCCAATAGTAGCAGAGATGGCACGAGATTCAGTACAAACCTTCAATGAATGAATCCAAGAATCTCTTACAATCCACACACTCTGCTTCTTCACAGCCATAGCCACAGCCATCTTCACTACACACAACAAAGAAAAGACTTACTATTGTGTGCTGTTGTACCCTTCAGCTCCTCCTCCACAACCACCAAACCTGATTGGCTAGTCCCCCAATGCCCTCTTTCAATGCCAGGCATCCTTAAAAGACTGGGATGGCACGTGCGGGTCTGCAGACTACTGTGTTGTCTGCGGACACTGTAGCACCTGCACACCTTTTTTACCTGTAAAAACAGCTCCATATCAACTTTATTCCACTCCCCACCATTTCCAGGCCCTTTTTCGGCCACCAAATAACCCAACATCTGTTTTCCAGACTTTTTTCTCATTGCGCTGTCCTTGGTGATGTCTGTGCACTCAACAGCATTGGCAAACCTTTTTTTACCAATAAAAACAGCTCAATATCAATTTGATTCCACTCATCACCCTTTCCAGGCTCTCTTTCAGCCACCAAATAAAACAAATAGCTTACCTGGGGAATTTCTGGGGGTTTCAGTTTTACTTGTAATTACAAAGTTGTCACTGAATTTCATAGGTTTTTATTAGTGCAACTTAACCATAACGTCCCGTTAACAAAGCTTTTCTGTGAATTTCAAAGGTTTTTCTGAGTGAAAATGTTTCATGATGTTAAATCACTGTGTATACGTTATTAATAATTCCTTTTTTAACATATATCAAACATCCGTAAAACGCCTTTAACAAACATATTTTCTGAAACAGATACTGATGTGTGTTGTTCTCAGCAGCGCATGCTGGGGATGCAAGTCATAGTTGAAATGCCTAGGGCATGAGGCTCGACCATGACCCCAGCCCCACCAAACCACCCCATTATCCACTGCACCTACCTTGCATTCCAGTTCAGTGTTCACTATACCCTCATAATGTGACCAATGGCCAGAGCTCATGTCTTGCAGCCATGGCCAGTCTCCACAATCCATGAGGCATGGGTTTTGGCCATGCCACATTCTCCAATAGGCAAATCAGAGTAGACATTTATCCTTGCCGAGGACCAGACCCACTGCCCAGGCAGCAAAGTTATATCATTAATTTTTGTACTTACTTTTTGACACTTTCAAAAAAGTAAAACACAGGACAGATTTGCAAAAGTATGCTTTCAGGTCCTTGCTTATGCTCCTCACATAAGTTTGCTGCAATTCCGTCCAGCACTTCGGGCTGCAGCCGCAAGCAGAATTTTGTTTCCCATTTAAACCTAGGGCTTTGGCCATGCCGCATGCCCCAATAATTAAATCAGAGTATGCATTCTCCCTTGTCGGGGGCCAGGGCCACTGTCCATGCACCAAAGTTATATCACTATTTTTGGTACTCACATTTTGACACTTTTGAAAAATAAAACACAAGACAGATTTTCAAAAGCCTGCTTTCAGCTACTTGCTGTTGCTCCTCGCGCAGGTTTGTTGTAATCCAGTCCAGCACTTCAGGGTGTAGCTGCAAGCAGAATATTTTTTCCCATTCAAACCTAGGGCTTTGGCCGTGGCACACACCCCAATAAGTGAATTAGTACATCTTTCATAGATTAAGTAGTTCATGATAGTTCTCCCGATCACCCCTGACATCTTCTTACCAACATTATAAACACAACCCCTTGTAGGAACTTTTCATCAAAATGAATTTCATATTTGATATCATCAGTGATGTCATCAATGACATTTGTGATTTCATCTTTTTTGTCCTGGGTGTTAGCAGTGCACGCTGGTGGCGCGAGTTATGGTTGCCTAGCTTACCATAACTTGCGAATTTCTGAGGTTTTTCGGTTTTACTTGTAACCATAATGTCCCTCTAACAAAGTTTTTCAGTGAATTTCGTAAGTTTTTATTAGCGCAACTTAACCATAATGTTCCTTTAACAAAATATCTTCTGTGAATTTCATTCGATTTTACCAGTGCATTCTAATTTCCTACAACTTACTAGTATCATACTTACGCCAATATAGCAACATTTCTGTACAATTTACAAAGTTTCACCAGGAGTGCCTGCTGAGTGCCTCTTTGCTGTCCAGGCTGTCCGTGTGTGCTCCTTTTGCTTCGTTTGTGCCTGCTCTCCAGTGGATTTATCCTGCACTCCTTGGAATCCACTTTTGTGATCGTGCCATTAGTAAGCCATGCCCCCTTCTAAGGAAGGACGTAAATACGGGCAACCGCACGCACCATCTCGCACGCACCAAGCGGAGTGCCTGCTGAGTGCCTCTTTGCTGTCCAGGCTGTCCGTGTGTGCTCCCTTTGCTTTGTTTGTGCCTGCTCTCCAGTGGATTTATCCTGCACGGTATACATGAAATACAGACTGATTGCGGTTGGTAACCAATGGACTTTATGTAAATGAACATTACAACTTTGATTCTTTGTGTTTAGCCATGGAATCAACTTTTGTGATCGTGTCGTTAGTAAGCCACACCCCTTCTAAGGAAAGACGTAAATACGGGCACTCGCACGCACCAAGCGGAGTGCCTGCTGAGTGCCTCTTTGCCTCTTCGCCGATTGCGAGAGTGTGGGGTGTCACATCAGCAGGTCCTCCCTGAGTGCGTTACTATCATTCACGATAACGTAAAACTTCTAATCTCCTGTGCGGTGAAGTTCTGTCCTTTGGTTTTGTTATAGCTCAGTCAGCGCCCCAGACGGTGCGCCCATAGTCATGCAGCGCAGGCTTCCGTCTTTAAAATCAGGTGTGCCTGCGACCGCAAAAGCACTTGGTAATCCCTTAAATCTGTGCTCTCCAGCCTCAAAGGGATTAAAACTGACTTTGAACATGACAAGCTCTACTCCTGCAAGAAAGCCTTCTTCAAAATTGAAAAAGTCTATCTCGAGAACTGAAATCCATGCGGACATTCGCAAATATTGTAAGGATTTCCATCCAGAGTCAGACTCACTATCCATACAACAAACAGTTATGGATAATGTTGCCATAGTGTCATTATCCGGAGATCAGCCAATTTCAGAACTGTCAGTGAAAACTCTTGACGCAAAGTGTTCATCAATAGAGCTGCCAAAGACAATGTCCCCTCTCTCTCATCTATCGCCCACGAATAGCATTTTATTGGATAATGCAACTGATCTGTCTTCTGTTTCAGACCCCTTACCTGAGTCACAACAGCCAGAGGGTGAACAGGTAGTGATTGACATTTATGCACCAACTTCAAGTTTCAACAATGAGTTAACACATCAAAATTTATCAAGGTCCCCTGTCTTTTTTTTGCATACGAGTCACTCTTCTATTAGCTCCATTGCATTTTACACTGTTCCAACCCTGCAGAAAGTCAGAGAGGTGTCGGGTGCCCATAGGTCTCCCCACCCAGATTCAATATCAAAGGTTCTAGAGGTCAATTTTTACCACCATGTACCTAGCGCTACAATGAAAATGAGTATACAACATTTACAAATAGAGCAAATTCTTCAGTGGCAACGGGAGACATTGGACATTTTGCAAAAGAAACTAGCACTCACCACTAAAAATGTAAAAAGTTGTCCGATATTGGTGTCTCAGTGCTCTCAGACAACTTCCGAATTATCCACTACAAAATCAGTCTGTTGTACCTATGATTCATGGGCTTATTCAAGAAGTTAGCACTAATATAAGATCCATTGAGGGTCAACTGGACACCGCAAACATTCACTTAGCTATTTCTCATGATCCTCAGTCGGAACCAATCCAAGTGACCTCTGATTCTCAGCAAATGCCGACAAAATATGTTAAAAATAAAAAATCTGCATACACCATTTTCAATAAAGTCAAAACAGTAGTAACGGACATACCTCACACGACTAACCTTCCAAATAATGAGAAGACACAATCAAAAAATAGTGGATCAAAAACTAAACAATTCTTGAAAGCATTACTGATGCCGAATGCAGCGAAGAATACAATTTCAATCTCCAAAGCTATATCTAAAAAGTACCACAGGTTTGACTTGGCTAAAAAGGGAGGTAACTACATTAACATTTCTGTGGATAACCTGGTAATGCTGTATGCCCCCTTAGATAGTCTAGTGGAAGCTGCTACAAAACAACAAACTTTTACGGCCCAACATACAAGCGCCCAATCGCAGTGCATTGACTCTCAAGATCAACAGCGAAGAGAGTTTCGAAAAGCAGTAGATGCGTATATATCTGAACGCATGCTTTCCAATAAACTAAATGGTCCCATGTCTCACGAAAATTCAAAAGCGTCAAAGACCTTAACTTGTCATGATTCAGCCATTTTGACAAATCAACAGCAACATAGCGATAATCAATGTTCAACGAATCTCCACAATAAGGTGAAGGGTCGGCCTTTGACATTGGAGGTCTGTAAACCTTCCAATCAGTAGTCAAATCCTGTATTGCGTGAGGCGGATTCCTCTCGCTTACCAGCGTCTAAAGACTGCGCAGCATCATCAATGAGTTTGATTCAAGCTATTCACATGCTTCAAACTGCACTTGCTGGGCTCATGAATCCAGTAGAAATAGAGCCTCTGATAAATTCTAAAGAAAAAAGGCTAAGTGAACCCAAAGGCATCCTATTCCCTCCAGTTTTGAAGTGGCCTGCAGCTTATTCCCTGATTCTAACCTGCCGGCCTTCGCCGCAGCTGCAATATGTGTTAAATAGACGCGCTGCCCTAGCAATCTTCTCGGACATTCCCCAATTGGAAGATATTAGGTCAACAGACATTGCCCATGTTGAATTCCCAAAAACAGATTTGCATCAGCCAGAAAACTATGGATAAATTTCAGGGTTGTACAGGACACAATATGGCTAGCGAAATAATCTCTCTACAATTTGGGCTTTGTCATTTCAGTGGAAGATGCCCAAAATCTGCAATCAATCCTAAAACAGAATCCATCTAGTGAAAAGGCTCTTAATTCTATTGCTAACAACGGAGCAATCTCCCAAATGAAATCAGTTGAATGCTCATGCACTAGAGCTCAGACACAAAAGTAGCCTATAGAGTCTAAATTAACTGGCAGCTGTGCACTCGTCAGTTGGAATATGAGAGGTTTTAAGCATTTGATGTATAGTTTTAAAGACCTCAAGAATTATGATTTCATAATGTTTCAAGAAACGTGGCTCTTGAACCCTCCTCTGTTAGATGGATATGATGTTTTTCTGAATGCAGCCTCCAAATCGGTGAATGGTCACACGACATCAGGCCTCCTTACAGCTATTAACATTAGTCCAGGCTCTGCCCCCGATCAATGGGCCAATGCAAATGGGTTCATACAAATGGTCAAAGTTACAACTTCGTTGTATGTACATGCTCTTATTAAATTGTATTGGAACCCTGCGGGCATTTCAGACTCACCATTCATTGAGGATCTTAAAGATCTAATGCTTATAGACTCACAAGATAAGTCAATTATGCATACCATCATAGCAGGTGATTTGAACTTGAATTGTGTGGGTGAAATAACACCAAAATCTGCCTTTAGATTGGGAATTTGGAACAAATTCATCAAATTTCATGATATGGTGATGCTCACTGGTTCCTGATCTACTGACATGCCCGTGCAAACGACTTGGCGTTGTGGTGTTTCCTCTGCTCTGATCGATTATATTTATGTAAGTGCTTCCCTTTTTCCGACTGTCGATGAGTTTCGTATTGTGAAATCCCCTTATAGTGATCATGAACAATTGACTGCCAAATGGATGTCCAAATTGGTCCCTAGGAATGTAGGGAGGGCTTCACATCTAACGAACCTATCCACGAATGAAAGAGGTAATAGGCTATGATATTTGGACCAACATTTACATAACTATCATAACTACTTGTTGAATCGTCTATCTTCACTAGATCAAGGTTTTCCTTCAGATACCTCATATTATACAAAGATGCAATTTTTTCTGGCTGGTAAGCCTAGAAACTCAACACATGTGAGTCAGCCTTTACACCATTACAATAATGAATTAAAATTAAGAAAAACCAAGTTTAGGGCTGAGAAAAGAGACACCTTAAAGCTACCTCCGGAAACAAGAGGTCTTGCTCTCACCAGGATTAAGACCGGATATAAAAACTAGTTAAGAGCAGACGTGCAACTCTATATCAAGAAGATGGTCTGAAAATGCTAAAATTGATACAATCTAAAAATACAGCGAGAACCTGGGCCATTATAAACGGTACTCATAAAGGGCCTCAAGGAATCATCCAAGCTAACAGTGTAACCGAAAGCAATTGGATCTTCCATTTTACCAGCCTTTATGCTCATCTGGTAAACAATGTGAGTCTTGATGTACTCACTGTACCCACAAAATTTAATCTAGAATTCGATCTTCTTGACATACAATTATGCATTAAATCAATCAGCCGCTCGAGAGCGTGTGGCCCTGACGGTCTTTCTAACTTTATGTTAAAACACAATTCTATCTTATGGGCCCAAATTCTTTTCAATATCTTCTCCTTAGTGAACAAATCGCAAAGTATCCCCCAATCTTGGAGACATACTGTAACAGTCCCAATATATAAAAAGGGAGACCGACAAGCCCCCAGCAGCTATCGACCGATAGCATTATTGGATGCGCTGGGCAAAATCTTTTCACGCATCCTTTTAAAAGAACTTAATCGGTGGACCACCAATATGCATCTGCTCGACCCCTTCCAAGCGGAGTTTGTAACTGGAGTTGGCACCATTCCAAACATTATGATTTTTAATTTAATCAAATCAAAATATGCAAATTGTGGTCAAAGTCTTTATTTGGCATTTGTAGACTTTAGAGTTGCATTCAACTCCATTGATCGCCTACTGCTCTACCAGAAGCTAAGTAATTATAATTGTCCTCCTTCACTCTTAGCTTTGATTATGCTCTTGCATACCAACAAATTTATGCAAGTGAGGATAACATTGGATGGGCAATTGTCATCTTATATTCAAACACAAAGAGGACTCAAACAGCGATACATCTTGGCGTCAACTTTATTTAACCTATTCATATTAGATATCAGACATGACTTCCAAGATACCATCTGTGATACCCCACGATTAGATATGCATCCAATTAACTATCTTTTATATGCAGACGACTTAATTCTTCTTTCACAAACACCTAGTGGTCTGCAAAATATGTTAAAAACTCTGGATGTTTATGCATCAATAAATAATATGGTCATAAATACTTCCAAATCACAAGTCCTGGTGTGCAGAACCAAATCTAAGGGCCTCATTACAGCGGATGGCGGAGAACCATGGCGCTATTAGCGCCATCGTTCATGCCGGTAAAATACCGGCACCGCCTTGGTGGAAAGGGGAATTACCGCCCCATTCCAAGGTTGGCGGGGCGGTAATTCCCCCTTCCACCATTGCCCTTCCCCATTCCCATTTTTGCCCCATAGGGCTCAATGGGAATGGGAAAGGCGCTAATTACGGTACCGCAAATTGCGGTACCGTAATTAGCTCCCTGGGTCCCTTTGCGGGTTGGTTTTTAACGCCTGCAAAAAGCAGGCGTTAAATCCCCCAACCCGCAAAGGGACCTCGTAGTAAGGCGGTAAGGATTTAACGCCATCCGTGTAATGAGGCCCTAAGTCTAGCGCTAAATCTTTCCAATGGCATCAGGGAATAGAAAAACTTGAAAAAGTTAGAATGTATAAGTACTTGGGAGTGTCAATTACAAATTCAATGAGAAATAACGACGGTGAAATAGAAATCCAACAGAAGCTGCAATCAATCACTAACTGTTCAAGCTAAGTTATTAATGCATACATTTGCAAAATTCTCTTATACACACATTGTACTCTTTTATAAGCAGAAAGTGATCCCAATACTCACGTATGTTGCAGAAACATCATTACCTAGACAGCGTGAATTTTGGGATGTCATTGAATACAAATTCTGGAAAAGAATACTGCTATTGCCAATGTGTACATCGCGAGCGATGATTCGTTTTGAATTAGGGCTACCATCCCTACACTCTCAAGTCCAATGGAAAAGATGCGCATTACTTAGAAAATGTTTATTAAATCTCACGTCAGTAAATGTAGTAGGAATGCTGGCTCGTCATTTAACAACCTCAAATTACTTATTTTCCAGCAGATGGCTTCAAAACACCCTAAATATTCTTGCTGATGCTAACATTCCATTGGAAACGCTTCTATGTAATCCTGCAAGAGCTAAAACAAAATTGTTTCAAATGGATTGGATCAACACTAGTGACAAATGCTCACTAAAAGATTTTGATATCAATCTATTTGGCCACAAAAAATTAGGAACCATGGCAGATTATCTGCTCAAGTGGCCCTCTCCACAAATGCAAAGTGAATATCTATGCTTCAGATTTAACCTCTGGCACACAGGGGAAGTTTTAGCAAAAAGGAGGCTCATTCCAGAAAATCAGAGTTTCTGTAGGTAGTTTAATATGCAATCCCAGAAAGAAACATTACAACACTGTCTAATAGAATGTCCGAATCTAGCTGTTTTGCGAAAAAAACATTTAGCAAGGGTGACCTTTTCTCCATTCCCTATGGACCAGACTCAAGCATGGCAATGGTTATTTAACAATACTAATTTATCTGTACGAATTGCAATCGTTCAATTTCTTAATGCACTATTCAAAACTGAAGGAAAATAAGTAATCAATTGTACTAAGAGTTTTTTTTCTGTCCCTCGGTTTAAGATTTTGTAAAAGTATTTTCCTTATATGTCATGTATTTTAATTGTATACATTTGGTTTGCTTTGTTATACCAATGATGATTTAGTTTTAGCCCTTTAAGGATGTATCAATCTATCAATCAGATATGTAATTAACAATGTATTTGTTTGAAAGGTTCAATATTTTGAACCAACCAAATAAAAAAAAACAAAAAATAAAAAAAAGTTTCACCTTACAACTCTGCCATTTGACACCTTCTAGAATAATTTGTAACACTTCTATACACTTTTTGCAACTTTTTCCACAGTTGTGTCCATCAACGTTAACAAACATCTGACGTCATCGTAGTCTTTTCGCACAGTGTTACATGACTTCACGCACATGCACGGGATGATGACGTTTTGGCGAACTTGTCCGTACTTCACAATAGGGTCCGTGTTTCGCGAACAGTTCGGAACTGCACATTCTACTGATCTTGGAACTTTCAAGCTCAACATTTTCTCCTTGCACAGCTCTACACCTATTCTTACTTATTATCCATTAGCAATCTAATACAGAGCACATACTTGGAAGAATATTAGCAAAACTTCTATTTATCTTATAAAATGCATCAGCTATTGCCATCCCTCCTCCCCAAGAGCCACCACCACCACCAGCTGGATGACCTACACAACAAAAAAAGTGCAGTACTTCCAAAGACAATGAAGAGGACCAAGAAGATGAGGTAGAGGAAGTGCATAACTCAAGCATCAATTTGTTGATAAGCTATATGTAGAGTTTTCTAAAGTGATTGGTGGATGAAAAACCGCCAATTTTTGGGATGTTTATGGCCATAGACCATCCCATCCTCATCACCCCTAAACCTCGCCACAGATTTTTTCATTAGTTTGACAAGTGCAATGTTGTGTTTTTTAATATGTTTTAACCGCTATGTTCATGGACAAAGGCGGCTGTCCGCGAATCTAACATGACAAGCTTTTCCAAAAATATGACCACCTCACGCTTTTCACCACTCAATCAGTGGACCAAACAGGGAAGAAAGTCCATGGCCTGAACCCAGATATCACACATTTTTGTTGGTTGCTTTAAAATAAACTACTGGACAGATTGAAACCAAATTTACAAAAGCACTCTTTCAGGACCAAGCCACCACTCCTGATGCAAATTTTGTGAAAATCCATCCAGTTGTTTGGGCTGTATGCATGAGAAATATTTTTTCCCATCACGTAGATTGGGAAAAACCACACATTTTGGTAGCCTCCCATAACTTTGCCCTCACTGCACTGAACCTCACCAAATTTAGCAGAAATGATATAACATGATAGGTTATTTATAACGCGCTTAATACCCAGAGGTTTCTAAGCACGGTCCCCGGGATCAATCTAACAGGGCCATATAGTTGTTTTGGAAAGTTTGGTGAGGATTCGTCTGGGGGTGGGGCGAAGTTATAAGCCACAGAAAAAGTGCTCTTCCTATGGATTGAGCAACGAGGTAGCCACCTTGTAGTTATGGTTAAGTTGCTCAACCCATAGGAAAACAACTTTTTGGAATTTTATTCTGCACCTGACTCTGAATGGTTCTACAAAGTGTGGTGCTGTTTTGTCAAGAGGGAACACAACAAGAGGGGTTTCCCAAAATATTTTAAAGGCTTTTAAATGTGGGGCCATTTGACAGATCTGCACAACAGTTTGCAAAACGATTATAGACCTAGATATGAATGTATTTGAAAAGTTTGGTGGGATTCTGTAAAGAGGGGGCAAAATTAGATGATACTTTACAGGCTTATAAATGTGGTGCTATTTGACGAATGTGGGCAAAGGTTTTCAGAAAGATTATAGGCCCAACCTTCAATGTTTGTGCACATTCTGAATGGATTTTGTGAAGTGGGGGCTAAGTTATATGAGTATTCTATGTACATAAATTTTTATACTTTTCAAAAAATAAAACATGGGCAGATTTGCAGCAAATTCCTGCAAGGAGCATTGGCAAGGACCTGAAAGCATGGTTTTGCAAATGTGGCTGTGTTTTATTTTTTGAAAAGTGTTATAATGTAGGTACAAAATATAGTGATATACCTTTGCCGACAGAGGTATAGCCTGTGGCCATTGACAGTGGACAGATTGTCCGGGTAAGGCCAAAGGCCATGAGCCGGACAGTCTGGCTACTGGCCATGACCACAATGAACCAGCAATGGGGTTAACATGAGCATGGCAACCAGGGACTGGTTATGTGGTAAAGTTTTTCGAAATTGGGATAATCATCTGTCATGTCCTGGGTGTTAGTTTTAGCAGTGTACTGTGGTGGCGCGAGTTATGGTTGCTTAGCCTTGTCACATTTTCGGGGGGGGTTTCAGTTTTACTTGTAACCATAATGCCCCTTTAACAAAGTTTTTTCATTTTATATGTATATATATATACTATTTTTTATTTGATTTAAGGTTAATCTGACAATTAGTAACATCTACAAAGAGTAGGAATAACAAAATTACTATTACCAATGGAACCCTTGAAAATGAAGGTATCAACACTCAATCCACAATAATACAAATCCAACTTTAACAGTCAATTTAACTGATCATTACATTTGGATTTGTATGCAGTGCGTGTTACATCATATAGACACAATACGGATGAGGAACTGTTGATGTTTCTGGGACATTATCTTGTAACAAACCAGAATATCAGAATATGCTCAGAGCTTCATCATTTTCTAAATCTGGTTTTCCGTAGTGAATACCTTTGTTCTGAACCATGACTCAGAACACAAGATGAACTGATTTTACCATTATAGGCAACAGTCGCTGCATTATCGTACATTGCCCTGCTCTTCTGATTCCCTCTTTTGACTTTTCTATCTTTCTTGTATTTTTGGGACACTAATTCTCATTGTGAGATTGTACAAAAAAATTGAATTTTCTCAAAAAAGGGAGTCATTATGAGGCATACCTCACCTTGGGCCTCATTACGATTATTGCAGTAAGGCAACAACAGCGCCGGTATCGCTACCAGCACTGTTGCTACTGTACCACCATACTAGGGGTTCTGCTCATGGGTGTCCTTCAAGCCGCCAAGTCTGACCTGTTGGCCGTACCGGCACTCACGAGCAGAACTTGATGGTAGCAACAGTACCATTATTAACGGTACCGGTGTTACCATCCTCACCATTCCCATTTAGCCCTATGGGGGCTCAAATGGGAATGGGGATGCACTGGGCCTGGCACCCGTGAAAGGGCAATTACGGGGTCCGGCTGAGCAGGAATAGCCTGGTAATTGCCCATTCACGGGTGCTGGACCCGGATGTGAGTTTGGAAGTCACCTTGCCGGTAAAACTGGCAAGGCGACCTCCAACCTTGTAATGAGGCCCCTTGTCTTTCAGTAGAAATACCTGTAATCTTATCTGTCATGAAATGAGACTCAACACCATCATATGCTTGGCCACAGCAAATACTAATTCAATTTGTTAAAGGTGTGATCCTGGTTAGATTTGCCCAGTTGTGGTGTATTTGATCTATTCTATTCATTTTAGATTAATTAGGGGCAGGTTACATTGGTCACACAGGGCAAATTCAATACTGGTTTCCTTGATGGGATTCATTAGTGAAACATTGCTATACAACATAAGTAGCCTCTACGTTTTTATCAATGTATCACCCTGTGTAATTGTTTCCACTCTCTTTAGCTCATGTACTTTTTGTAAATTGAGGAGACAAGTCTCTTCATTGTAAGTCAATGGGCCTCATTACACGTTAGGTGGTAAGGGTTTACCGGTACCGGTAAGGGCACCGGTACCGGTAAACCCTTACCGCCTTACTACGAGTTCCCTTTGCAGGACCCGACCTTAACGGCTGGATTTACCAGCTGTTAAAGTAGGGTGCCGCAAAGGGACCTTGGTGCTAATTACAGTACCGCAATTTGTGGTACCGTAATTAGCGCCTTCCCCATTCCCATTGAGCCCTATGGGGGCAAAAATGGGAATGGGGAAGTGCCTTGGTGAATGGGGAATTACCGCCCCCGCTCACCTTGGAGTAGGGCGGTAATTCCGCCATCCATCATAGCGGACACAGTAAAATACCGGCGGCAACCATGGCGCTAATAGCGCCATGGTTACCGCCTACCGTGTAATGAGGCACAATCTCTTTAGACAGCATTGGCAACACAGCTTCTTTTGGGAGATACATGTACCACAAATGCTAATTTGTACTCAGGTGATATTCACAGAGGCAATAGAGTGGCCCTGCTTGTAACAATTGGCACCAATGTTAATGACCTGACTCAAGCAAGGTTCCCTTCACACGTGCAGCTGTGTCATTACCTGCAGAGACAGTGCACCACTGATGTGAAAATAATGATTAGCACCTGCAAAAGCACACATCGATTTTAAGGGATCTTTTGGGGAAAAAAGAAAACATGAAACTTACTGGCAGGAGGTCTGTGGCCATGGTAAAGTTCTGAAGTCTGTTTTCTATGTTCATCACCATAAAATCATCAACAACAAAAAGGGACTAAGGAAGGTCTATGTAGGAAGGGGTACCACAGGTAAGCTTTGTTGAACTTTTTGGGAAAGCGGTTAAAAAATCCCTTTGCAAACATGTGAGGTATTTTCATGTGCTAAGGTATGTGCTTCTGGATGCGTGGGGGTGAATGTAAGAATGAGGCTAGGTGTGGAGACCAAGCAGCACTTAGGTTGCTTGGAATGTGGGTTTGTCCCTGTAATTACAGCCGGTGTTCAAAGCACACTAATTGGCTGGTACCTCCTGTCAGGGTGCAAATGCTGTCAAATATGAATTGGTGTTGTAGACTTAGCTCTTTGTGGTACTATTTATAAATTGAGCCATGTTAATGCTGGATATAATGCTAGCAACCATAGATGGTTGCAAATTGTTTGTTAGGTCAAAGACAATGGGAAGAATGGACATATGAGACAATTATGTTTCCAGTGTTATTGAGAAGACAGCCAATGGCTGGGGACAACAGTGATGATGGACTTTCACATTCCATGAGGAAATGATATATACTTTTGAGTCATTGCGGGCTACACAAGAATAAAATGGCTCCCATTACAATAGACAGGTGAATGTGGGAAGCCTTGTGAGTAGCATAACCTGTTGTCAGTTGTACAGCATCCATGTAGTTTTGTGCATGAAGGAATGGTGTCTTTTTATTCAGATGGGAGTCCATCATTATTTTTGGTGTGGTGGTGTCTAGATGCTGAACCAGTAGCATCTATCCCTACATGAATTTATAATACCAGCTTCAGTGCAGCTGTATAATTGCTGAGCGCCCGCACTGGGTCACTGAAAGACTTGCATTGAGATTGAGTGCAGTGCTGTGGGAAATGCGGGAGACAATGCTTCAATAACCCAAACCTCAGCCAGGGCAATCCTGAGGAAGACACAGTTACTTCTCAGCAAAGGACCGGAGGACATCTACTGAGCATCCTTGTGAGGAGTGAACAGGAGAGGACACACCAAGATTGAAGAAGCCCAGATGCAAAAGCAGTTATTTGTGAAGACAGCTAAATTGCATTTTCGATGGTTTGTATATACCTTGTCTTCTACAACGTGACAACACACAATCACAAATTCAAAGCAGAGATCACTTTCGCAATGGCAGTAAAACATTCGGACCTACCCTGCAAATGTGAATTGATTAGTTAAAATTGAGTCAGGCAACCAATCAGTGCTCCGTGAAGTTCCTCCACATTCCGATAAAATATTCAAAGGAAGATCAGGAGAAGAAGCTCAAAGAAATTAAAAGCACTGAAGATCACATCAGATCCTTATAATTTATTAAGGAAATAATGAAACTGAGAAAAAGAAAAAACACTTACCCCAGAACGTTATGAGGATGATATTAAACACAGAAAGCAATGTGAGTTCCATAGAAACAAGCCAACTACAAAATAGGAGGGGTCTATATCTTTGCATGGACATTTGATAAACTGTTTAAATTAGTCTTTTAATATGATCAAAAAAAGGAGCCATAAAAGACACCAGATCTATGGAACCAACCAACTCATTGGGATATGCATCTACACCCAATTGTCATACTATTTTACAGGAGGTAAAGCTTCTATACCATGAGTGGAAAGAAGGGGCAAGGGGACAAGGAAAATAATGCTTAGGAAGAGGAGTGGAATACAAAAAAATACATAAGGAGAGTGAGGAGAGGCAAGAAAGAAGCAACAAAGGAGAGACTCCAGATGGTGCAATACTGCATTATGGAGACCAGAACATGCAGGAGAAGACCCAAGCAATACATCTATCACAACATCCATTACAGGTTATGGACTGATATAGCTAAAAGAAAAGCATCACATTCTGCCTCATCATGGATTTAGATTATGTTCTGACTATGACTGGCATGTGCAATTTCATTTGTAAAATGAAAATAAAACAAATGTACCATAACTATCCAAGAAAACAACCTTTTCAGCCAATAGGGGAAGATATACCAATTTCTTCATTTGATCTTCTAATGTTATTGGTTAAACCGCACTTGAAAAACTCAAAGAAAATCAAAGTTCTAATGAACCAGATAATATATAATAATTTGGGATTGATATATCATGGACCAAAAAAAGCACATTCCAGGACAAGTCCAGCTTCAGCCTACAACTGCCACCTAATGGTCTTGCTAGATTTCACGAATTAGTAATCAATGGCTTGCAGGAACCAGCAGGAACTTACAACTAATGTTCCCAGGAATAAGGCCCAAATCTGAGACAACAGGGATTATCATGTTAATTTGAACAATCACTGTAATATTTGTGGTCAAACCCTTGTGTAAAAGGGGAAACAAAGTAATTCCATCCACTGAGAATTATTTCAGAGAAGTCATGACACAATTTAAAGATCAACGTTTCTCTGAGAAATTGAATTAAGTTCATCCTATTCCCCTAACCACTAAATCAAGGTTGAGTTTGACATGAAACTGACACCTTACAGCAATTTTGATTTAATGGAAGAAGAAAAGTGAACAAGGCAATCAGGAAACAACTCGGAAAAGCCATTGTGGTTTACAAATACTTTTTGGGGGAAAATGCCTCAAAATATATAGATAAGATATCTCTTCTGATATGTATCCAGCATTTTCTCATATCTGAAAGATGCTGTATACCTCCTTGCAACTTTTAAACATGTCCATTGGGAGAAAAATTACAGGCTAGCCTCTTCAGGTGTGTTTTTTGCTGTTCACTTATATCAATCATGATATGAGCATAAACATTTGCAAACACTTCTTGAAAAGTAAATCACTTAACTATTTAAATTCTTCAGACATGATAATTGAGATGTCAGATTCTAGCCATATATATAATGTCCTCAACTTCTAAAGACAGAAAACTGGAACAGTGATGGGAACCTTCTTACTATAACAATGCAATGTGGGAACACGAGTTTGTAGGGACAGAGCCCAACGAAAAACATGAAGAGTAAATCAATCAGAGGTTCATATACATCAATGACTTGTTCATAATCTGGAATGCAGGTGAGGCTGGCTGGCTGGACTGTGTACAGGACGTAAACAACATTGAATACAATCTGAGATTCACTGAACAATGCATCCAAACTAGACTCATGTACCTGGACAATGAATATTCATTGAGAATCATCTGAAAGAGAGAGAATTACATCAGAAACCAACCATTTCAAATGTCATACAACATGCCCTCAGTAGCCACCTCCAAAACCTAAAATGGATCATATGGAGTTTGTTAGAAACAGGCAAAACTGCGCTGGGAACATCTGCTTACCCAACACAAGCCAAAAGTGAAGGGGTGCGAATCAGACAGGATCCTAAAAGGATTATTGAACAAGCCTTCTCCAAGGCCCACACCATGACTAGAGATGATTTACTGATCCCCAAAAAGGTGAACACTGCAACAGGAAAGGAGACTGAAAAAGATCAGACAAGACATATTTCTACGTTCAATCAGAGATCACAAGAGGGGCGGTCAGTTATAAATGATGTGACAGGCTCAGAGTTATGACCCTACTAGGGGGCGGAGGGGCCTCTCCCAGAAGCTTGTTGAGGGAGGAAGTTGGTGAGGGAGTTGGTGGGTCCCTGTCCCTTAAACCCCTTCACCATGCCATGCATGTTGACAATGGTACCGACCTCTGTCGCACAATACCCCCAAACCAGTTTTTTAGCCAGAATTCTCTCTATTTTCTCCCAGGACTCCAAGTTCCAGAATCCTTTGAACCGCTGGAGAAACGTCCACATGAATCAGAAATCGGAAATGCTGCAACTAACACAAATCACGAACCCTCGCCACAACCACACAGATGGTCAAAAAAGGAGAGCGAGGAGAGGAAGCAGGGGCGTCATTTCATCAAAATCCTAGGAGTAGGGGAAGTGACATCATGAATCTAATGGCAACAGAGGAACTGACACCACATGACCTTTTGACTCCATCACAGAAGCTGATGTCACATGACCCTTTATGCTAATGGCATCATTTATGTGGACAAGAACTGCAATTTATATAAAATTAATTAAATGTAAATGTTCAAAGCCAGACAAAGGCTACCTTATTTATCAACAATATTCTAACAAGGATTCTGTTTTGATATGCCAGGTTCACAGCAGTAATTTTACCAGGGGCACGCACATTTAACCCAGGAAAGGCAGGGGAACTGCAATCCAATGGCAGTACAGTCTCACTTGGACAATGACTACGATACTGTGCCAGGTACATCTTCATAAGTCAGCCATAGTCATCACATCCAATATACAACCTCAGCTTACTCTGTATTGCCATAATATTCAAAATGCACAGTGATATGTCAACATACTGCCGCCGAATAATATGCAATGATTCATAATGCAGGCATAGTAAGTGCATGTGAGGTGCAGCCTCACATATCAAGGGGCCAGGTGAAACCTAAAATGCCCAAGTACTTCCTTCTTGTGCGAGGTAAATAAAGCCTTCGAAGTCAGGTGTAGTTTTCAAATGCAAGGTACAATGCCACAGGGCCACGTACTGCCAACATATACCAAGTGCAGCATCAAATGTAAATGCATGCCGTAATTCACAAGTTGCAGCATTTGCATGCAAGATATCGTCATCGCAAACACGTACACGTGCAGGTGCCGCTATCATCTGTCATGCGCTGCCTCAAATGCTCAGGTACTGCCATTTTAGGCAACCTTCAGAACTGAGTCATTAGGACGGCAGACACACGTGAAGGCGTGCATTACTTACACCTTGAACCTCCCGCGGCACAGCTCTCCTTCCCCAGTGCATCCAAAGCATCATTTGCAGGGGCGCTTTATAGTACTGGGATCTATGTACAGCCCAAGGCACACTTACAGATAGAGTTCAAGGCTTCTGAGCAACGCTGCCTAGCAGGCAGGGGCAAGGAAACATGAGCTAGCGGCAAATCAAGAGGCCACAAAGGTGGAGGAGGGCAATACATGTGGCACCGCAATGTAGCCATCTCAGTGACTGTCTTTTTTCTACGTCATGTACTGCCCATAGCCTAACGAGGTTCTGACATTGCAATGCTTGTTCAATTAGAAATGCGAATACAATACCCAATCTGAGGATCTCCTGAGAGATATAGGACGTATACATCATCTATGTGCTCAGCAGGACTACTTACTGAAATAATGCGGTTCTTGCACAGATTGTGCCATCTGGGAAGCTGCGACACACACGTATACACGCCTTCATTCACCCATGTTCTTACACTTACTATACCTGCACCACCCACTCTCATTCACTCACTCCCTAACTCGGCCACTCACTCATTGATTGATTGATTGTTTATTTATATAGCGCCTATACACAATGTGTTTCAAAGCCTTTCATACACACTTACCAACTCCATCACTAGTCCCCCGAACGTATACAATTGCTGAAAAGTCAATCTTGAAAAGGAACCTTTGGCTGATAATTTTAAATATGTTACAGATTGTCAATTTTACAAATGACACGCACCATGCTGAATCCGCCTCATGTTTACAGGTAACACACACTTATATGGGCAGGCGAGTTCATCCTGGTGCATTGCAACTTGTTTACTGAGATGAGTGTGCATCCCAACGGGTATAGCACAAACATACCTCACAGACACTGCAATCGTGTAGGTTCTCTGAGAGACAAAGGCACACACTCTCACTAATGTGAATGTGCAGCGCATATTATAGCACCATACCGTCACACATTACTTTTAATGGAATAAGCAAAACTACTAATCCCCAAGTGCAGAGAATGTTTCACTAAAAAGTCAGGTCTGGCTGAACGTCTCATATGATGGATGGTAAGTGGCCACTCAGCAGCTATGACAGCTACCTTCACACACTCCATTCACACCTCCCCCTAATTCCGCTGAGCCTGTCAACAAGGAGTGAGTCCAGCTACAATGGCCATCTTGCACCCTAACAATACGGATGTTGCAAAGCTGCTAGGTTGTCGCTTCAGGATGAAAGGAGAGGAATACAGGTTTGCAATTTGTGACAACCTATTCTCGGAATAGTAAGGTAGCTCAGTTGGTTGAGCATGTTTTTCAGAGTACTGACTGTAACCTGAATGTCACAGCTTTGCATACAATCACGGTCAAATCCCTGTTTTAGCTTCTAAAAAAGCTGATACAATGAGATGAACAGCAGTGTCATATGTTGTTTTAGAGCATAGTGGCTGTAAAGGTTGTGGTGTGCACTATGAAAAAGCAAATCCTTGTATATCGACTGCCTCGCTTGCTTGATCTGCCAAAACTGGGAGCGCCCCGATGCAGCTTGCGTGAAAACTGATTAGGCTGTAGGAAAACAGACTATTTGCAGGTACTTCTAAAATATCCTTAAAATCACAAGAAATTAGTTGAAAAGCTGTCCTTTAAATCTGAGCTTCAATGTGACATTAAAAGGCCTAACTACTGGTTTTGTCGCTCTTGTTTTTGAATGGTTGAGGCTGGGAAAATAGTTTAGTGCTGAGTCTGTCCCTGGCAACACCCAAACCAAGGGCTGCAAAGGCAAAGCCAGGGGCTGCAGAGGGGGAACCAGGGGTCGCAGCTGAAACCTCTGTTGTCTCCCAAATGGCATGCATGAAAAGAAGAATACCAGGTGGTGTGAGAGAAGGTAAAGAAAGGAGAGGGTGTGAAAGAGTAGAGGGTGAGGAAAAAGGAGTAGTGAGAATACAGAAAGAGAAAGATAGACTGAGTGTGTGCATGGGTGAACGGTCCACGTTGTCTGTTTCCAGCACAAGAAAACAATCAAGTCGCATTGGCAAACCTAGGTAGCATTAGGTTAGGACACCCCGAGAAGAACCAGAGAGACCAGATAGATAGCAGGTCTTACTGATCGCTAGCTGGAAGATATGGAGTTAGGGTGGCAGGAGACCAGTCGAGATGAGAGAGGGAATTCCTTTGGTGTAAGCTGCCTGCACCCTGACCATGTGATCTTGAAAATAGAAACCCTTGAAAGGTCTTTCGAAGTCTGAGAGTTATTGAAGCCATCTGTGAGAATAATCATTGGAAGAGGCCGCTTGCTGACAAGGATCTGGCACAGATTCTAGATAAACAAGTTTCAATCACACGCAGGCAATCAGCAACTCCGAAAAGTATTCTTGTGCCCAGTTTCTATCAGAAAAAAACATGATCAAACTGGCATCCACTAAAGATAGCTTGCTTCAGAAAATTCATTAAGTATAACATATACCAGTATGCCCATGACAAAACAAAACACATAAATCCTATGGCAAATAAAGTCATCAAGATCAAACAATTGGTCAACTATGACACTTCCATGTTGCATGTGTACTGAGCCCCACCTGTAGGAAATATTATAAAGGCAGCACCATCTGTGATCTGAAGATTAGGATTTTTCATCATGTAAGGTCTGTTACATTTTGGGTCCAAGCATATATCAAGGCAACATACTTTGATTATACAGCATATTAAAACTTCCCTTTACTGTGATTGAATATTTTCCAGAACATCTTAGGAATAGAAATAGAGAATTGATCTTCGGACAAACTGAAATGAGAAAACCTGTTGGCCTAAGCAAAAAGACATCATATGGACACAATGCGAATGAAGTTCTGTTCATGTTTCCGGGCGATTGACTGGTTGTGACCTTGGATAGTACCATCGTATACATGAGATCAGCAGTTTATAAACCTGATTTTCTCCAAGAGAATACCTATGTTCTGAATCAGGACTCAGAACCCAAGGTGGCGTAATGTCCCCCTTGTTAACAGCAATCATTGACAACTTGTAATTGCCTAGCTTCCATCTTAGTAACAATCTTCGTAATCTGACCTGTCATCAAAGGAGACTCAACAACATCGTCTCCGTGACCCAGTCACCCACTAATCCTATGTGTTAAAGATGTGGTCCTGACTGGGTTTGCCCACGTAGGTGGTTTGTTATCCATGCTACTCATTTTCAGAAGAATTTAAGGACTTTCCCAACTCACAGGTAGGGACACATTGGTCATACAGGGCACATGGCGTGTGAATTAGTGAAACATTGCTGCACAGCAATAGCCGACTATATGATTTAATCAATTTCACCCCTGTCATTTTTCTACTCACACTATCTCAATAATGTCATTTTCATTCCCTTAAGGGCAGTCTCTTTTGTTATAAAGTACCGCCTTTGAACCTTAAATGAATGCCATTAGCCATTGCAGCTCTTATACACTGGTTCACACACCACAAGCCCTTACTGTAGCTGCAGTTCAATCTGAATTGGTGTTGGAGATTTCATCCACTGGCAGTTACGGTTTATAAACTGAGCATTGATGTGCTGTCTATGAGACCAGCACATATTCATGGTTGTACATTGTGGTTAAGTTACTGAATGTAAACAATGGTGCAGACAAAACACAGTGCAGACATATGAAGCAGTGATGTGTACAGTGTTATGAAACAGGGAAAGACAATAGTTGACAAATACAGTAATAATGGACCTTTACATTCAGTGACCCCAAGGTGGAGACATATAGGATGGTGAGTCCTGCCCAAGGATTGAAATGGCCAAATGGGTGCCTACGAAGAAGATTTGTGAGCTGCAAAATAAGTCCTTAGTTGTATGGCGCCTTGAAACACATGTACTGTACAGCCGCTTTATAAATAACCAATAAATAAATAAACAAATACATGTTTTTACGTGACTAAACGAATGTGTGTATATATATATAAATATATATTTCACAATACATACGCATGCAGACACACACACACATATATATATATATGATCGTATTATCTTAGTCCAGCGACTATACACTGTTTCCATCTAAATCATGTTAAATCTTCATATCAACAGTTAATAATGTATAGCCCACAAAAACGCGTGCGCTAAAACGCAATGTATGAACACTGAATCTATTTTGATACTGATTATTAAATGTACAAAGTGCGTGAGAAATAGACCTCCTAAATATAACAATAATAATGCATTTCTTATATAGTGCTACACACCGACAGGTCTCAGAGCGTGCTCAAATAACAGAAGACCTTATTAATATTATTATGAAATACAAAAAGCAATCTGTGACAAATATACTGTAATATATGAAGACGGAACTGCTGCAGAATCGAAGGATGCCCCTTCAAACTTTCCTGCAGCGTCACTTTAAATAATTTAAAAATATTTGCATTTTTTAGTCACTGACTTTGTAGATCCAGTGTCAGCTGGCGAATATTTGAAAGAGAGAGTCCTCAAAAATGACACATTACAGAAAAGCTAGTGTATGTATAGCGAGGCAAACAAAAGGACGCATTTTGAACAGGTGGACCCTTAAAAAGCTTTCTAATTATTCCTGTACTACCGAAATTATTTCAATTTTGCATCGCAGAGGATATACATCTGTAGGCTGGAAACAGGTGTTCATCAAAGGAAGATAATAAAGAGATACCCACAGTCAAAATCTTGGAACCTAGCCTGCATGGTGTGATGACAGATAAATTGGAAAAATCCTTCTAAACGCCTCTCTTCTGCAGAAGGAGATTACACCTTTTTAGAAAGCCAAAACATGGGGTTCAATTATGTATTGTCTTGGCATGTGGCTGTGATGAAAGAGGGAGTCTTAGGCATCAATAGACCTAAACTAACATCCCAGATGGGCTTCAGAAAAGGGAAACCTTCGGCAATCCACCTGCGTGAGAAACAACATCCGTAACTAGAAAAATGGCGCTATTTAATGCCTTTCCTTTACCCTATCCAAATTGTCCATTTATCTTTAATGTAAATTTCGTGTCCCACTTACAGCCTGTTTCTGAATGTAACAATGGCAGTCTTTTGGAAATCAAACAGTCCGCACTCTTGAGATAGCATGATGTCACCATGGAACGTCTTTGCAGATACAGCTGTCGTACAATGCAATACAGCTGAATAAAATAAATCAAAAGGAATACGATTTCTAGCCCCCCTTCCTTCTAGGTTTTCTGGCAATTCCTCATGCCTAAACACACACAGTTTCACGTTAAATCACATAGAAAGGTTTCACATTTCCCTTTTTAGTGTGCTAAAACGTTGACCATTGTATGCCTATCCTCACCCTCATCCCTTTATGGCGTGCATACATCCCCGAATCTTGTCTCTTGACACATCCTTTAGGGTTGGTCACAAGGCTAGCTCACGGATCCCAGCACGGCCATGTCAGAGAGTAGGAACTAACGGAACACAGGAATTCAAGCCGTGGAGACCAAGGCATTGTGGCTCACACAGGAAATTAATTTTCTGACAAACAGTCACACTGGGAACGCAATAGTGACACAAGATGTATGAATTGGTCGTGAAATGGTGTAAGGAGAGATGGAATACAGTTGAATGTGGAGTAAACCCAATGGAAATTGCACTCAGTCGTGCAAAATACTAGATGTTTGGAGCACAGGAATCCACATGTAGTAGACGAAAGTAGTGACCCCTGGCCTGATGAAGGGCATGCGAGGGTGAGCACTCTATTAGCTCGTGAGTCCGAAAACACATCTCCGTCGACATATCTCCAAAGCAGCAATGTAAATATACATGCACTGCATAACATGCCAAGTGATAAGGTATATGAAATCAAGCAGATCCTTTATCCACTAGGAAGGGTTACATTTATGGATGAATAGCCGTGAAAAATGTGCATTAAGGAATGCATGTAATGTTTAGCAGTTTACCGCTGTGTCTATGCCAATGTATACTCTACATTGTCTTGTGTAACTTTTTTTAAAGAGTTTTGTTACATAAATTGAATAAAATAAAAGAAGAATGTTGTACTGAGAGAAGCCAAGTGGTTTTAGGTCTTTCCAAAATCGCCCTGATCAATTTGCTATTGTATATCCTCACCCTCATCCATTGATGGAGTGCAGACATCCTCTCAACAAATCCTTTATTGTTGGTCACATTTCATTATTTGGGGAAATATATTTTGATTTATGGTTATCATTTAGCCTCGGAAGAACAGAAAATATTCTTCACTTTGAGGAGTTTTTTTTAATGACATGGGAGCTATGTTGATGGTTTGCTATGCCCAATCATCATTTCTACTTACAATATATATTATTGTTTTGGTTTTGTTGTTTTTAGTGAAGCTTGCAACAACTTCCAGAATACACAAATATATGCGCCCCTGCCTCACAATTCTCTCAGTAGTTATTGGATTGCTCAAGTGTCCCTGGCTATCCAGCCTGACCTGGACTTCCGAGTTGGTGTGCAGGTGATCTATTATGGATAACAAGTGTGGGGACAACCCTCGTTGTCTTAGCTTGTTCCATAATCACCCTCTGTTGATAGTATCAAAGCCTTTTGAAAAGTCTATCAAGGCCCTGTAAAGTGGTGAGCTGTCCTTACACCATGCCCTTCCTCTGAAGATGTTGGTAGTCAGGCCTTTCAAGGAATTCGACATCCCCTCCTGGAAGCAAATTTCTGCTTTATCTAGGATGCCATTTTCCTCAGCCCAATTGTCCAATTCTCTCAAGATGGCCCCAGAAAACAGTTTGCTGTCAGCATCAAGGAGGGTGATGGGACAGTAGCTTGCAGGATCCCTCTGTTTGCCCTCCGTGAAAATTGGGATTATTATTGCTGTCCTCCAACTCAGGGGACAGTTATGGGAAAACATCACAGCCTTAAACACGGCAAGAGCACTGTAGCCCACAGATCTATATTTGATTTAAAGATAAAGTTTGTTAACCCATTGGGCCCTGCTGCTCTCGATGATGATGACTTCTTTATCAGCAGGATTATATCTCCCTTTGTTAGCTCTAACTTCCATGGAGTTTGAGCTTTCCATGGCCCTGCCTCTCCAGCTGGGTTCCTATAGAGAACACCAAAGTGCACAGACATTTAAAGTGCCCGAACCAAGCTATCACAGACTCTGAATTACTTTGGGAATGGGCCTACCGACCTCCATCTTTATTAACTAAGGACCACAAATTGCACGTATTTTTAGTTACTAATGTTTCCAACATTTGTTCACCTCGTCTTTGGACTTTTAGCAGGGAATCATTTCTCACACAGTTCTTGTAACTTGAGGTAAGCCTCTTTTATTCCTGCAGCCTTTCAATTATAGGACAGGTGTATTTCAGGGCATAAAACCTTTTTTCTTAGCTCTCCTTTGTTCAACCAAGTTTGCTGGTTGAAACCATGTTTGTGAGCATTATTTATTTTGATCCCTGTGTGTATTGGTCTTTCCAAGTGCCATATGAGATCTTCGAAATTTGTCGGGCGTATGCTTGATCGGGTCGGCTGACAGTCAAGGAATTATTAAGAATTCAACCACCCTCTCTGAACATAGACATTCTGTTCCCCCCACAATTGAATGACAAGCTAGGAATCAGGCCGACCCAAGCTATTAAGGCGGCCACAGATAATTTCATTGTGACCATGCAATGGACACTGTTATTATTATCCCTTATTACCATGGACTTGCAGCATGTGAAAAAATCCTGTGAGAAAAATACGTAGTCTATGATTGAGCTAGACCGGCCATTTTTCCACGTAATCGCAGGGGGAATATCTCCCTCTATACTGCCATTTGTCATAAGGAGATCCTTTCCTGCATGAACACCAGCCACTTAGTCCAATTCTCCCTGGACTTCGAGTCGCTAGACAGAGTGTTATCTGATAAAAGGCAATATGATTTTAAGTTGCCCGCCAACAACATTTTCTGGTATCCTCTTCCCGAAGATATTTCTTACAATACACTGTATAAGTTCTCCAAAGAATATTCCTAGCTGGAACTCATGGGATTCTCAAGGTGACTCATTGAGCCACCTTGGCTTCGAGCAGAATGTCAGGACGCTAACTCATTGTAAGGGCCATACCTTGGATTGGGTGGTAACCCATAATATTCAAACACGTGATCTTCAAGTCCTTTCCTGTCCCTGGTCTATTCACTCTTTTCTCCATATCATGATAAACTGAGCATTACCCATAAGATGTAATTGGAAAGGAAAATATCCAGTCTTAGCCAGAAATTTAAAGAAACTTACTCCAGAGGCGGTTAAACCTTGGCTTTCCACCCTGATCCCAGAAATCACTAAATCGGAAACAGTGGAATATATGACAAACCTCTTCTTACATTCTTTTCAGGATATTACTGAAACTTTGGCACCTTTAAAAAAGAAAGAGCTCAAGCGCATACCGAAAAATGATCTGTGGTTCACTCCTGAACTGCAAAAAAAACGTAAAATGTCTAAAATCAGATGAGTTTAAGCCTGGAGATCAACTCAGGATATAAGTAGTGTGGAAACATATGAATCAGCATTAAAGACATTTTAAATAGCAATTGTAGCCACCAAGAAGAATATGTTTAATAATAAGATAGCTAACTCTCAATCCAAAATTAAGGAACTTTTTAAGATATTAAGAGAACAAGAAAATACACATGAACAAAATAATGAAATTCGCTGAAAGGTGCAGCCTGGTGTACATCCATAAGGGATGCTAATTGGAGCATGTGAATCAGAGACATCAGCTGAGAAAGTCTCTATGCACCAGTTTAATTTTTCCCCTATATCAGTGTCTAAATTGGTTAACATTATTGAACATCTTAAAACCACAAGATGTTTTCAGCAATGATAATAAAATCTTGTTCTTCCACTCTAATTAATGCCCTAGGCAAAGTTGGGAATGCTTCCCTTTCAGAAAATCATGTCCCGATGGTGATAAAAAAGGCTTGGATAACTCCCAATCTGAAGAATCCAGGTTTTTGTCCTAACATGGCTTTAGACTATCGGGCTATTACAAACACCCCATTCCTTTAAAATATCTTGACTCGTGTGGCCTATGCTCAAATATCGGCCCACCTGAATAAATATCTGATCCTTAATACATTTCATTCTGGTTTTAGACAGGCTCATGGGACAGAAACAGGGCTTCTGGGACTGAAATCTGAGCTATTAGAATCTATGGATAAGGGCAAGGCTTCACTCCTTATGCTATTAGACTTATACACAGCCTTTGATCTGGTAGATCATTCCATCCTGATCACTAGGATGAAGGAAGTGGTGAATTTCTCAGACAGCGCTGCACGGTGGATTTCCTCCCTTTTAAGTGATAGATTGTGCAGAGTGTTCAGTGGAAAGGCAGAGGCGATGCCAGTTATTCTAGCTTATGTTGTTCCCCAGGGCGCCTGTGTGTCCCCTTTCCTATTTAACATCTTCACAGTTCCCTTCTTTGATCTCTTTGAGCACAATGGCATAGCCTTTACAAACTACGCAGATGACACTCAATGTGTCATCCCCGTGACAGGATTGCATGGAGAGCATGAACTTGTAAGGGCCATTTTAGGGTAGAAGATTTACTACTATTGTAGACTGTTGATTGGTATTTAGAAATCTGAATGTAACCATCTACAGGTGATCCAGAACAGTGCTGTCAGAGTGGTCAAAGGTCTCAATTGGAGAGATCACATTTCAGAGGCCACAAGTAGTTTGCACTGGCTTCCACTCGAATCCAGGATACTGTATCATCTGCTTTTGATCATACACAAATGCTGCGTAGGACCTATGCCAGCTTACTTGACGGAACTTCTCTCTGAGAAATGTAATGCTAGATCTCTCAGATTCAAAAATACGTACCAACTAAAGATCCCAACATGTAGCAGCAGTAAAGCAATGAAAGGAGCCTTTGTTAAAGCTGCTACAAGGGCTTAGAATGCCCTTCCACTTGACCTAAGAGATACAAAATCAACAGATGTGCTTAAGAAAAAATGAAGAACGCTCCTATTCTCTAAGTTCTCCCTCCGCAATTCAGCTAATCCAGTGGCCCTCGTTGGCCAAACCTTATGTCAACATTTCTTTCTGTTCTGTATGTTCTTTGCTGATCACCTTGCCCATGTTGGGCTTGGCTGATCTCATAACTATTTGTCCTAAATGTATGTCTGTCTCCTGATTGTGCACCCTTAAGCCTATGGGTCTCTGTTTGCGCATTACAAATGTTATAGAGTAAAGTAATTCCAATACAAATTTAAAACTGCCAAATTCATCAGGACCCGTCCCACTTCATGATGTAACCTAGCTGCTAATATGCCTTGCTGACATTTAGAGACCAGTTCCACATTCTTTATTATCCAATTATAGGAGGCAATTGTTAGACCTCCCGGTGGATGACCCCATTACAATTTGTTGTGTCCTGTTCTAATATGGAAAAAACGTCAACTTTCAGAATTGACATTAACGATGTCTACTGTAGTAAGATCAGGACTTAATTGGCTAATAAATCAGATTTTGAAATATAAATTGTAATTTCTAGCTTAGAATATTATGATCCTGGGCCACTAAAGAGATACATTGTTATCCCCCAATTTCGGGAAGTTCTGGGAGACAATCTCCGGCAACAAGGGCCACAGTTTGGTCTTATGATCCAGTGGGGCAGAGTTCAGATTTACTTGTCCCTGCCCCGGAGTCTTTAGGAACTTGACAGCAATTTCATACTCTTCCACTCTGAATTCTGAAGCTTGGGTTTATTGATCAAAATTACATAACCAAAGTCTCAGTGATGCAAATAGTTTTGAGCTTTTCTCAGTTATTTTCTCACCCTGGCGCCCATCCGATGATTTGGCCGAGTGAAATGTCTGGTCAGACAAAGGTAAGGATGTTGTCAGTTTTTGTTTTGTCCCATTCTTTACTTCCTGGATTTCTTGTTCAGCTGCACAAAAGGCATCTATCTACATTTGAGTAGACATCGTATTGATTTTTGTGTGCCCTACCACTGGTCTTTGAGCATTTTTTCCATGGGAGAATCTGGGTTCCCATCTTCTTTGGGAATCAATCTTGGCCCTGTTCTCAGCCGACTGGCCGCATTGCGATTGATCTGAATTGCAGGTAGTGGCAGTGTTAGGGTGTATTTTATTTGCTTCATTGTTGTTATTCTTTAGAAAGTTGGCCCTCATGGCCTATGTACTATTGGTTTGCTGGGAGGAATCTTTCATTCTTAAAATAATCGTTATCTGCTTAGCAGGAATCAAAGGTATATTAATTTCCCTCTTAGAAAGATGCTGCTCGTGTAGATGACTCTGGCCTTTTGCAAGTGACTCCTTGCCTTGGACATTCATATCAACCATCTTTGTTTGTGTGGAGCCATCTTGCTTGCCTTACCTTGCTGCGTGACGATGGGCACATGTTTAGTGATTTCCTTCTTTGAGATGATAAGCACAACATCCCCAGTGAGAGAGCCAAGAATGTTCAGCACATTGCTTGCGCCGATTTCCAAACGCAGTAAGATTTGCTGCAATCGTACCTCTCCAAACTATGACTGTGAGTAGACCACATTTTTGATAAGACCGTCCTGACTAAAGTGGAAAAAGAAATATTGCCCCACTGAAACTGATCAACAATAGTGGCGATGGCTTGCGAATAAAAAAGCCATGTTCCACAAGAAACGTGACTCTCGAGGCGCTAACTATGTTAGACTCCACAAGTAGAACAAGTTGGTGTTTTTTAAGTATTAATTAATTTTGAAAAATGTCAAAAATAGCTTGTGCCGTAGATAGTATTCTGGGTCCCACATATTCGAAATCTTAACTCTGCTTGTAAATGTGGAAGCTAGGTATTAGAGGTGATGTGATGGTATATATATATAAATATATATATATATATATATAATATATATATATATATATATATATATATATATATATATATATATATATATATATATATACATTATGCTGTTTACTGTCTCAGTAGACTTAGTAGTGCACAGATATCATTTGTCGTTTCACACGAGCAGTTTTCTACGATTGTCAAAAATCTTTCATTATGAGGGATTTGCTTCATTTTGGATGACATTGCGGTATAATCTGGCACTCAGCACTTTACCTGCATATCTGCACTTGCTATGATTTTAACATACATGCATTAGGAAATGGTCTTTCAGATTCATCCATACTGCATACCATTAGAGCTAATCAGACACAATGCCATTATTAAGTTGGTTGACACAGCTGTATATCTTCAGGGTAATACGAGTCTAGTTATTGCCCAGTACTGATCTTTGCAAACATCTGAAATGTATCAGTGATCATGTTTTGGTCATGTTAAGTCTTATTTTACTATAGTGTTCCATGCATTACTTTGGCTTGTGATTAACCCATAGAAAGATGTCTGGCTTGATTACTGTCTTGACAATGCCACTTTTTCTGTGTACTTTTACCATGTTTACTGCTTCCTAGAAGCAAAGAACAGCCAGCGTTGTTTTAAATTCCTTCCTGTTTCATGCACTCCTCATTGTGATCAAGTGGCTGGATAGCCGCAAAACGCGTCCATTTCCTAGCACTCTCTTTTCTGTTCCGTTGCAACAGTAAGGATAAGATTTTTATGATTGGTGAACTTTGACGTTGTCTTTCCTTGCAGCCTGCCGATTTTGGCGGGGAGTTGCTCTATGGAGTGCATTATGTTATTTTTCTACTTAGGTACATTGTTGGTTTGCGATATGTATATATATATATATATATATATATATATATATATATATATATATATATATTCAGTAAAACAAACTTTGTTAAAGGGACGTTATGGTTCAAAGTAAAACCGAAAAACCCCTGAAATTCACTAGTTATGGTAAGCTAAGCAACCATAACTCGCGCCACCACCGTTCATTGCTAAGACTAACACCCAGGACATCATAGATGACATCACAAATGTCATTAATGACATCACTGATGACATCACATGTCTGACTCGCTCTTTTTTCCTTTAGTGATATATCTTGGGCAGTAATAGTTAGGAACGAAAAATTCAAAAAGTACTATATTTGTACACTTATACTTCTAATATGTTCTTACAATAATTCACTTAGGGTGCACTCACAGCATATGAAACATATACATAAGGAAAATACACACTTGAAAGACAGCAATACTTTCTGTGTATGAAGACAATCAGGAAGGTTATCAACACTTTCTTATTGTGTTGCTGTTTTTTTATTACTGTACTTTCTCGGGATATGGTCATATTCGTATGTACATTACTTTCTTTAGGGTGCAGTCAGATCATGTGATACTTATACATAGGGAAGTAGTAGGTTTGAAGCAGCACAAGCATTTCTGTGCATAAAGATAATCAGTTAGGTTATGAACACTTTCTGTTTCTACTGCTGCTTTTTTTGCGTACTTCACTTTCCCTTTATATACTCATATTTGTATGTATTGTTCTGTCTTTGGGTTTTATATATAATAATGAAATCATGTAGTAAGTGGGTTTTAACAGACACTTATTACATGTTGCACAGTACGCAAAACTCTAATAAGATAGCATTTATCATTTCACAATTCAACATGGGAAGATTATGAATATTGCACTTCCATCATGTATGCTGCACACAATGCTTATGATTATACATGAGTAGCTTACTGTACTATAAAGAACTTCATAATAGAATTCTATTTATATCAATGCATTGCTTAATGCACTACATAGCTCATAATATTTATTCCAAAGACCCTTGACCCTTTTTTGTCAATATTATATGAATCCTTTGTACAGACTTTCATGAAAAGTAAATGAACATGTGATGTCATCAGTGATGTCATCAATTACATTTGTGATGTCATCTTTGATGTCCTGGGTGTTAGTCTTATCAATGCACGGTGGTGGCGTGAGTTATGGTTGCTTAGCTTACCATAACTTGCGAATTTCAGGGGTTTTTCAGTTTTACTTTGAACGATAACGTCCCATTAACAAAGTTTTTTTTAACTGAATTTCATAGGTTTTTAGTAGCGCAACTTAACCATAATGTCTACGTACATCTGACTTCATTGCACACCTTCCGAGGAATGGCACATGACCATATGCTTGTGCACAGCATGATGACGTGTCCGAGAACCCATACGCACTTCACAATAACATCTGTGCTTCATGGAAAGTTTGGAACTACATTTTCTACTGATGTAGGAACTTGCAACTTCAACATCTCCCTTGCACAGGTCCAACACCTATTCATACTCATCCATTAACAATCTAGTACACATTACATACTTTTGGCAAAACAGCTATTTACGTTAAAATGACATCAGCTAACTCCATCCCTCCTCCCCAAGAGACACCACCACTGCTGTAATCAAGCACCATGAGAAACACTGCACCCTAGGCTAGCCAACTCTTTGATAGTCTGTCGCGGGACGCTTGGCCACAAGGCGGTGATGACGTCACTTCATTCACGTTTGGGCCGCCTCTTTTTGAATTTGTTTTTTTAATGGCTCGTAATTTCAGGCTTCATTTAAATACAAATGCTTTGTCCTGGAGAGGTGATGGTCACGTTTTTTTTAACTGCAAACATGACCATCACGACCCCAGGAACAAAGAATTAGCATTTGAATTAAGGCAGGTGTCCGAGCGTTACAGCTCGACCTGTAGGCGCAAAAGGAGCCAGAGCCGCAGAGGCACCCAGAGAAAGAAAGCAGCAGGCGGCAGCGCCGTGCTGCACAGATGGCCACTTGAGTTTGCAGAGTGGCTGTGCTGGAGGCAGGTTGTCCGACGCAAGTCGGGACAACCTACGTCCCACACAGCCACTCTGCAAACCGCGGGACGGAGTTCCTAATTGCGGGACAATCCCATGAAATCGGGGATACTTGGCCACCCTACTACCCCCTACCTTAGAAATAACACACGCACAACATTTGCCCCTTTTTTATCTGCCCCTCCATATTAGTGTTTGGTGCCTCTTCCCTCATTTCCGTCCACACCTTTCGTTCTTAGCTCTCCTGCCAAAACAATCCATCCAAAAACAAAATAAATGTTCCTTTAGGAACCACCTTTCACAGTTCAAAAATAGAAGTAAAAAAAAACGCATAGACTCCATCTACTTTGTATTTCTCATTAAAATACATAGACGCAATAAGATTTTCAAACATATCCATTTGCATTTTTTGTTATAGTAATGTGAATATTGTAGCGTTCATGCGCCGTTACAGGGATTGAAACGGTGGATAACGACCCAGTAACCCTAGTAATCAGCCCAAAAGACGCAAGGGTGGATAACGAGGTCTCTGGACCATTAACCCCCATTTCAGCCCCTAAAATGGTGGATGAACGCCATTACCAGCCTAGGTTTTCAAAGCGGTAACCCGTGCTACTAAAAAATAGGATTTCTCGTCCTATATCGGGACGCGGCATCCCGGTTTAGAAATAAAATCCTTTTCTAAGATGGCCACCATGGAAAGGGAAAGCGCCAGTTCCATAAAGGGCCCATCTTCGCATTCCATGGCAGCCTCCAAAAGGCAAAAATAAATCCTCTAACCATGTTAACATAAGCACATTTTTCTTCCCTTTCAAATCTATCCTAATTGCAAATAACTTTACGACAAAGCCAGTCCCAGGTGGACATGACCACTTTAATACTATGTTTTGTCCCTTCTGGTCATGGCCAGTAGCCACATTGTCCGGATCATGACCTTATACCATGACCCCGAGATTCGGGCCACTGCCCATGACTACAGCCTACCCCTCACGCACTAAAAAAAAACATGCTTCTCGATCCTTGCCAATGACCCTTATGCAAATTTGCTGTAAATCCACCCACGTTTTATTTTTTCAAAACTGTCAAAATAATACACAAATCATTTGTCATATAAACTGTGTACAAAATTCCAACAAACTTTGTAAAGTCATTCGAAATTACTTCTGAAATATTCCAACCATGATCATTACCCCTCACCTCCCCAAACATTATTGCATAAGTTTCACAGGTGCAATGCTCACAAAATATTATTGTCCCGTGGGTTTGACCATGTATTTTTGTACATACATTGATTTATCGCAAACATTTCCACATCAGCTTACCGCATTTCTCGTCTTTGAGAAACGTACGAAATCTGGCAACAGGGCATGTCCATCTTGTGCTATTGTTAACTATTGCTGCATCAGCCTAAGGTAAACTGGCCAGACGTCACTAAATTCATATGCCCCGCCCCTGACCCTCACATAACCAACCCTAGTGATAATGAACACCTTTTTTGGTAACGTTCCTCTTCAGCGTAGCGAAATGCACCCATAACCACCTACGTGACGTGACATAGAACCCAAAAATCAACACACAGCGACTAACAACATACCACGTCACAATTCAAATTATTAAACCACTCTTTAAAAGAAAACAATAACAGTATACAATTTGTAAAGTACTTTTATTTCACAATAAACTCTCAGAGAGTATCCGACTGTTCCCATATTCAATCAACTTGCTAATTTGTTTCTTCACTCGTGATCGAAAATGTTAACTGTGAGACACACGTTCTTCTTTTTCCATACACAAAGTGTTTGTTTTTGATGAAGGAACCACTTGGGTCCCACAGTGAATTCCAGGGCGTCTGCACCAACTTACGCCTAGACCACCATAAAAGATGTTATGTTACTCCTAATCGCTAGTGCAGTGTACGGACACATGGGCGCTGGCCAATCGTCCCACAAAACAGTCACAGTAATCCACTCGTTCACGACTACGTGCACCTGACGAATGAAGAACCCATCAGTTGGCATCTAGAATCCATGGCAATCGCACTAAGTGTCACACCGCCCGTCCTGGGGTCTCCTTACCCACTACGGCGCTCCCCGTCCTGGAGGCTGTATCCTCGTTTTCGGCTTCGGGGTCCGGGGGTGTCCTGGGTCCCGGGCGCTTCCGGGTCTCCTACGCGCACTACTTTGCGCATGCGCGGGCGCCCGCTCTCCACTCTTCGTGCAAGCGCAGTGCGCAGGATGCTCGATTCTGGAGGGTATGCGGCTCAAGCCTCGTTGTGGGGTGTCCGATGCCTGGGAGACGGCACGGCTTGCGTTGCAAGCCTCCCAGGTGCTGGCGGGCCTATTTAAGGAGCCCTGATCCTTTTCCAAACCGCGTCTCAACGCGGTTTGTTCTGGATCGTGTCTTTGCTGCCTTGCATTGTATCCCCGTTGCCTTCAACCTTCCCTAGTTCTGCCTGGGGAACCCTGCCTTCCACCTTCCCTTGTTCTGCCTGGGGAACCCCTGCCTTTCTCCTTCCCTTGTCCTGCCTGGGGGACCCCTGCCTTCCACCTTCTCCTGTCTGGCTCCATCTCCCTCCTTCCTTCCTGCTCCAGAGGTACCGCTCGCCCTCCTTGGTCCTGGTCCCAGTTCAGTCCTTCCTGTTTGTTATTCGCTCTGAGTCTAACTCCACTAGTTCCGTGCTCCTCTCCTTACCAGCCTGCTCTTCCTGTTTCCTCGTCCTCATCCCTGGAGGGACCGTTCTGCTTCCAGTCCCCGGACCTGCCTTCCGTCGGAATCCCACTAAGGACCCCGGACCATCTACTCAGAGGCTCCCCCTGCCAGTGCTTGCACTGTCCTGACGCCACTCAATCAGGGGTGAGCCAACCCGTGGCGTTGGGAGCCGGCTCACCTCCAATCCGGTTCCAGTCGGGCTGGTGTTGGGCTGGTTCCCCGCTTCATCAGTCACGTCTATCCGGATCATCTGACAGTCTGGCCTCATCACCAAGGAACCCAACCGGACGAACAGGTACGCAGCGTTCTCGTGACGCTATTTACAACAGATTGAGACGCCTGTCTTCTGACACCTCGGACTCTACGATGGAAGAGGATCCGGGTCTTCGTAACGAGCTTCAAGCGCTTCGTGCCGAGATGGCGGCACTCCGTCAGGAAAACGTAGCCTTACGCCAAATGGTGACACAGAACGTTGGTGCCATTCCTCAACCTGAAGGTCCCATGGCTCACACAGCTCCCATCAAGTTCGATGGAGATCCCCGCCGTGTGGGTGAAGTCTGTAATCATTGCCGCATACACTTTCTCTTCCGTTCATCTCACTTTACCAATGACAAGGCCAAGATCGGATACATATTGGGCAACTTATCTGGTAACGCGCTTGCCTGGGCAACTCCTTTGGTCGTTACTAATAACCCAATCCTGAATGATTTTTTAGCCTTCAAGAAAGCATTCTTGGATGTGTTTCAATCCCCCAATCTGGCCTCAGCAGCACAGAACCAACTGATGGATCTACAACAAGCCAATACCGACATCATCTCCTACATCAGCCGTTTCCGTCAATTGGCAACTGACTCCTTATGGCCAGAGGTAACGCAAAAGACCTTGTTTCGCCGGGGATTAAGAGAGGAATACAAAGATGAATTGTTGCATATACCGGAACCTGATGATCTACAGAAACTTATTGAACAAGTTCTGAGGATAGACCAGAGGTTGACCGAGAGAAAAGGAGAGAGACGACGGTTTGAGAAGGGAAACCTCAGACCACTGTCTTTTCCTACTGGGATATCAGCACCTTCGGATGCTACCCAAGAACCAATGCAACTGGGAGCTGTAAGGGGCCCATTATCGGAAGAGGAGAAGAAGCGCAGAAGAAGTCTGCGACTGTGTTTATATTGCGGAGGCGCTGGACATTTTCTGGGAACCTGCCCTCTACGTCCTATCAAGAAAGGGGGAAACTAGAAGACCTGTCGTCTAAGGGAAAGGCTACGACAGGTCCTTTCTTGCTTTCAGACCTTTCCAGCCCTGGGTTACAACTGCCCCCAATGCAGCCTGCCGTCTTGATGATTCTAGAGATCACTTTGAAGTGGCTTGATAAGACGATTGATGTCCATGGTCTATTAGATTGCGGGGCTTCCGGAAACTATATTGATGAGGCATTCGCCATCAACCTTGGTATGCCTTTGTTTACTAGAAGAACGGTTATACCAGTAGAGGTCATCAATGGTACACCCTTAGCTTCCGGTCCCATTCGGTTGCATACCATCGGCATGCTGTTACAGGTCAAGGGGCATGAAGAAAGGATAGCCCTCGACGTCATCAAGTCACCATCGTATCCTGTGGTTTTGGGACTGCCTTGGCTTTTGCGACACAATCCTACAATCGATTGGGAGTCCCGTACTTTGAAATTTGTTTCTGCCTTTTGCCTCCGTGACTGTTGCAGCCACAACACCTCCTTGAAGTCTACAACCTTGATCCCTCTAGTCCCGGGAGAGGACTCATCTGCCTTATGTTCCCTGTCCCAGATTCCGAATGTTTACGCCAACCTTTGTACAGTGTTTTCGGAACCCGGGGAAATACCTCTTCCTCCTCATCGGACATTTGACTGTCCCATAGACCTGATCCCTGGTGCTGTGATTCCTCATGGGAAGTTATACTCTCTAACTCAGTCTGAAAGACAAGTACTCCGGGATTATCTGGATGATTGTTCTAAGAAGGGTTACATCGTACCCTCCAAGTCCTCCGCCGGTTTTCCGTTGTTCTTTGTCAAAAAGAAAGAGGGGACCCTGCGGCCCTGTATCGATTACCGTCAATTGAATGACATAACACTCAAGGACAGGTACCCATTACCTTTGATTCGGAACATCATGGAGTCCTTACGTTCTGCCAATATCTTCACTAAGTTGGATCTCCGGGGAGCCTACCACCTGGTTAGAATCAAAGAAGGCGACGAGTGGAAGACGGCATTTAAAACAACCTTTGGGCACTACGAATACAGGGTAATGCCCTTCGGGTTGTGTAATGCTCCAGCCGTCTTCCAACGGTTTATGGACAACGTGTTTGGCGATCTGGTTGGCATCTCGGTCTGGGTTTACCTAGATGACATCTTGATCTTCTCGGACGATCTGAAGGAACACGTCTCGCATGTCCGTGAAGTACTTTTGCGTTTGTCACGTAATCACCTGTACGCCAAAGCCGAAAAATGCTCGTTTCACCGAAATAGCATGGAGTTCCTGGGATACGTAATCAGCAATGCAGGTATACACATGGATTCGGGCAAAGTGAAGGCTATTCTGAACTGGAAACAACCACATGATGTGAAGTCCCTTCAGCGGTTTTTGGGGTTCGCCAATTTTTATCGGCGCTTTATTCCACAGTTTTCACAGGTCACGGCCCCATTGACACGTCTGACCAGTGTTAAGATACCTTTCCTTTGGGATCAAGAGGCATCGACAGCCTTTGAGTGCTTGAAGACAGCGTTTAGTACAGCTCCTGTTTTGCGTCATCCTAACGATGAGATGCCATATGTCATCGAAGCAGATGCCTCCAACTTCGCTGTTGGAGCGGTCCTACTGCAAAAACATCCTGCATCTGGCGATGAACATCCTGTGGCCTATTACTCTCGGAAACTCACCTCTAGTGAGCTGAACTATGCAGTCATTGAAAAAGAACTTTTGGCCATCAAGACGGTGTTTGAAGAATGGAGACATCATTTACTTGGTGGTCGTTTCCCAGTAGAAGTTCGTACCGACCATCGCAACTTGCAGTTCCTACGAACGCTGCAGTGTCGCACTGCTCGCCAAGCCCGATGGGCCTTCTTCTTCTCTCACTTTGATTTTACAATCACATACATTCCTAGCTCCCAGAATCAGAAGGCAGATGCCTTATCTCGATCCTTGGACAAGGAAGAAGTGGGAGCCGGTTTGGACACGCCTATGATATCTCCCAAACACTTTCTACTAACCTTAGCTCCGCATCTCCAGAAGATCATTCAAGAGACCTTGAGGGATCCGGAACGTGTCGATCTGCTGAAGAAACCCGAGATCTGCGAACGCGACGGTTTTTTGTTCTTCCTGAACCGATTATACATACCTTCGGCTGCCCTTCGCTTGGACATTCTCCATGGTTTTCACGATTCTCAAGTAGCTGGTCATCGTGGTATCAAGGCCACCCAGGAGTTGATCTCCAGACAATTCTGGTGGCCTGGATGGGCCAAAGAAGTAAAGTCATATGTGGAAAGTTGTCCTATCTGTGCTCAGACGAAGACACCCAGAAGAAAGCCTTTGGGACTACTTAAGCCTACTGAAACTCCTCCCTACCCTTGGCATACTATCGCCACCGACTTCATTGTTGAGCTTCCGCCCTCTGCAGATCACACTTGTGTCATGGTGGTCGTGGATTGTTTCACTAAATATGCACATTTCATTCCCTTCATAAAGATCCCAACTTCCTCCCAGATGGCTTTGGCTTTTCTACACGACATTTATCGGTTACATGGACTCCCTGAGAAGATCATCTCTGATCGTGGTTCACAATTTCTTTCTTCTTTCTGGCGTCAGTTGTGTAGTCATCTAGGTATCCACAGAGCCTTGAGCTCAGGCTATCACCCTCACACCAACGGTCAGACCGAAAGGACGAATCAAACCCTGGAGCAATACTTACGTTGCTATGCCAATGCCACTCAGTCAAACTGGCTAAAGTACCTGGACTTGGCGGAAGTTTCCTATAACAATGCGGCCCATGCTGCCACCGGCATCAGTCCTTTTTTTTGTTCAGCTGGACAACATCCCAAGCTGGTTCCTTTCTCACCTGTGGTGCCCAGCTCTGTTCCGTCTGCGGATCACTTGGTCTTCAATATACAGAAACAACATATCCTGGCCCGGAGAACCCTTACGGAGACACGTGAGCGCATGAAGGAGCAGGCTGATAGGGGCCGAACCACGGAACCCGATCTCCAGGTGGGCGATCTGGTTTGGTTATCTTCCAAAAATCTACCTATTCGTAATCTGCCCACTAAATTGGCACCCCGGTTCTATGGGCCTTTCAAGATTGCCAAGCGTTTGTCCTCGGTGGCTTTTCGATTGGTGCTGCCCCGCACTTGGAGGATACACCCTGTCTTCCATGTCTCCCTTTTGAAGCCCTATGTGAAGGATGTCTTTCGACGCTCTGGTCCTCGGCCCTCCTCTGTTCTGGTACGGGGGGTTCCTGAGTTTGAGGTTCAGGAGGTCTGTGATTCGCGGATTCGTCGGGGTGTGCTCCAATTCTTGATCGATTGGAAGGGTTATCCCACCTGTGATCGCACTTGGGAGCCGCACTATAATGTGCACGCTCCCCGGCTTATTCGTGAATACTTTCTTCATTTTCCCTGGAAGCCTGGGGCCCCGGGCCTTTCTGGGAGGGGGCATAGTGTCACGCCGCCCGTCCTGGGGTCTCCTTACCCACTACGGCGCTCCCCGTCCTGGAGGCTGTATCCTTGTTTTCGGCTTCGGGGTCCGGGGGTGTCCTGGGTCCCGGGCGCTTCCGGGTCTCCTACGCGCACTACTTTGCGAATGCGCGGGCACCCGCTCTCCACTCTTCGCGCATGCGCAGTGCGCAGGATACTCGATTCTGGAGGGTATGCGGCTCAAGCCTCGTTGTGGGGTGTCCGATGCCTGGGAGACGCACGGCTTGCGTTGCAAGCCTCCCAGGTGCTGGCGGGCCTATTTAAGGAGCCCTGATCCTTTTCCAAACCGCGTCTCAATGCGGTTTGTTCTGGATCGTGTCTTTGCTGCCTTGCATTGTATCCCCGTTGCCTTCCACCTTCCCTAGTTCTGCCTGGGGAACCCTGCCTTCCACCTTCCCTTGTTCTACCTGGGGAACCCCTGCCTTTCACCTTCCCTTGTCCTGCCTGGGGGACCCCTGCCTTCCACCTTCTCCTGTCTGGCTCCATCTCCCTCCTTCCTTCCTGCTCCAGAGGTACCGCTCGCCCTCCTTGGTCCTGGTCCCAGTTCAGTCCTTCCTGTTTGTTATTCGCTCTGAGTCTAACTCCACTAGTTCCGTGCTCCTCTCCTTACCAGCCTGCTCTTCCTGTTTCCTCGTCCTCATCCCTGGAGGGACCGTTCTGCTTCCAGTCCCCGAACCTGCCTTCCGTCGGAATCCCACTAAGGACCCCGGACCATCTACTCAGAGGCTCCCCCTGCCAGTGCTTGCACTGTCCTGACGCCACTCAATCAGGGGTGAGCCAAACCGTGGCGTTGGGAGCCGGCTCACCTCCAATCCGGTTCCAGTCGGGCTGGTGTTGGGCTGGTTCCCCGCGTCATCAGTCACGTCTATCCGGATCATCTGACAGTCTGGCCTCATCACCAAGGAACCCAACCGGACGAACAGGTACGCAGCGTTCTTGTGACGCTATTTACAACACTAAGGCAGCATGTAGCTATTTGGAAAACATAACAGAAAATATGTATCAATACCCGTACTTTATTACACTTTATTGAAATATATGTATTATTTTCTTAATTCGACATAGAGTTTAAACTAACAATTAGCACACACATCAAACAATCTCAAAAAAGAAAAAAGAACCTAGAAACTGATGCACAATTCCATATAGTCATACAAGACATTTTTAAGAAATATAAGCGTTGAACCTGGGTGAATCTAATTATAGTGGACATACGACTACATTTTGCACTTCCCATAACCACATAAAAAAAAGACAACCACACAAAAAAATAGTACTTGAGTTACATTGCCAAAATTAATCTTCAGATAATAATAGGTTAAACCTCGTTCCGGTATACAGTCGTCAAAAGCAAACTTACATAATATTCACCGTCTCCATTGTATTTCCGAAAATCAGTCCGTAATGCTCAATCCGCTTGCATCAAAGAATCTTCATGAACTGAATTCACATGTTCCCTACGCACTTTTGGAATGCATAACCTTATCAAATGTTCTTTATTACAAAGCTCCTATCACTGACGAAAAAAATCCCTTTCTCTCAAGGTCAAAAAACTATTGACCCTTCTACTTTCTGTCCCATGCGTGGGCTCCCTTAGCTTGCAACCAAAAAATCAAAGTTGCTGACCTTCACGCAGAATCTAAATGCATTCTCACTTTGCAACAACACGGCTCAACGCACCCATGAGAACTCGTATTGTCATACACGTGCACAGCCGCTGTTTCCAACAAACACTGCAGGTGGCTGCCTCAGATGCCAAAGTCTAGGGAGCACCAATTTGACTCCAATATTATTTTACATACATTGTAACACAGACACATTACTCCTTCACCGGTATTTGTAAGAGGATTCAATTCAACACTACAGCTAAGTCAATGCCTAGTCTGGGATACTGAATGGAAACCCTTATTGATATATCTTTATGTCCAGTTCATGCGTTCTGGATGACTACCCCTATATAACACCCCTCTCTTGGAATCCCCTTGACCCCACTGAGCCAAGAAGTAGTTCTGTTTTGCAAGTTTAAAGGTTTATTTGATAACTTAAACAATATATATATATATCACGCTTTATAATAAATTAATAATTGAATGTCACACTTAATCTGATATGATAAACTAGCACACTTGTGAATAGGAAAAGAATAAGAAGGTGGTAGAGAATGCTTTATATAAGTTCAGATGGATGTAATGTTGAATGAAAATGCAATACAGAAAATACTCAATATGATTTCAACAAAACAATGTAATCACTTTTCTCTGGCAATCCCCTCCCCCCTTTTATGCAATGCAAGGAAATGGAAGGAAAGCACACAGTTCTTAGAAATGCAATCAAATGTAATTCAGTTCACCCCAGCAAGCTCAGACTACAGAAGTTTGAAACACAGGCCCAACATGCTTTTATTTGTGCTGGCAATGAAGTGAAAAATATGCTAAAATGCTTTTAATTCCCTCTAGAGGTTCAGGGTGAGTGGTGTCAAGTGAATATTAGTCCAGGCTCACTCTAGCAATGATTCAGGGATGGTTCCTAAGAGGCAAACGAATTTTTAGCCAGGAAAGCAAATAATCTGCTGTTTTCACACGTGGAGAAATTTGCGTTTTTCGTGATTGCGGCAAACGTATAGGGGGTAGGAATGCGGTTCTAGGTTCGTTGAAAAGCCAAGATTCCTAGCTTTCAGAGGAAAGTTACTGCAAGTCTCTAAGACAAACGGTCACGGAGATATGAGCGATATGGTAAAGGTCGTTTTTCAGATTTGAAATTTTAAAGTTCAAAAAGACAAGTGACAGCTAGCAACTAGAAAATGACAGGTGACAGTTAGGAGGCAGTTCTACTTAGATTAAAATAGATTGAATTATATTATTTTAACTAAGAGATTGGCTCCGCACAGTTCTGCTAGGTACTCACAATATATTTAGAAATAGAATGGGCCTCGCCACGGATCTGGTCAGGTTTTAGACTGGACTCTGGTCTGGTCTCGACACTTCAAAGTGATCTGGGTCAGCTCTCCGGTTCTGCTAACAGTGGTCTGGGTCAGCTGTGCTCTCTCTGGGTACAGCACTGCTTCTGGATCTTTCTGCACAGCTTTCTCTGGAGATTGATGGATTTGAAGTCTGGATCTCTGGATGTGGTATGGTCCGGCAGAGCGCGTTGCAGCAAATGGAATTGAATCTCCCTATCTGTCCTGACTGTCTGCTTTTATGTGTTTTGAAAATGGGTGTGTGTGCAGCATCACTAGGCTCTACCCCTCTCCACTTGTCATTGGCCACTTCATCCTCTTCCCCTTGATTGGGGGAATGAAATGAAGTGTCATCATGATGAGGTCTGTTTATGGTACAGAGAACCCACCCCTGTCAAATTACACACAATCTATATTTTGACCCAAAAGACATATTTGCACAGGTACACATTTGTTTAAAATTACATGCACCCATCACATATCACAGGAGGTATACCCTGTCCAAATCTGCTCTTCCTGGGAGCTTGCATTCAGAAATGGCAACATATTTCACTTTTTGGTCAAGTTACCAATATCAGATTCTTACTCAAATTTACCCAAATGTGTGCAAGGCATGCAGGCATTGATTGATGAAGTATCAGACTTTTCACATGCAGACATTTTAATTAATACCCTCTTAACTGCTAGTTTGCCTACAGAACATCACACAAATTGGAGTTTGAGCTTGAATTGAAGGTACATTTTTTAAATTAAGGCTCTCAAAGTTATACATTTCTGTCATTTGATTACAAAGAGTTATCAGTGTTTCTGTAAAATATATATTTTGCTTTCAATTCAGTTCTCAGAGTGTTGGAGTTCGCCTCCAAGACTTGGGTGGGTCAGTCACATGTGTCTTCTGGCAGACAGGCCTTTGTTGACAGGAAACAGTCAAAATCAACATATCCTATTCAATTGCAAGAGCCTATTGTGTGGTCTCCAGGAGGCTCCCAGCCAGTCTGCCTTCTATCAATCAAGAGGTCATGTGAGATTCTAACTCCTGGTGTGAATCTCTAGAGGTGAGAGGGTTTCCCAGGCTTCAGGCCTCTGGGAACAGCAGGTGGCTATTTTTTAATTAAAATGCAGCCTTTGAAGTCAGCTGAGTCAAATCCCTTTGTCAGCAACTGCACTCAGTTCTCCTGTCAGAGTTTAGACCGCCAGCGCCGCCTTGAGGATTTTGTTGGTACTGCATGCAATTTTGGGATCTTTCTTGGATTAATGCATTCTAAACAGGAATGGTTCTTACATGGTAGTAAATCCTTGCTTAACATTGTTTTGATGGGGCTCCTTACAGTAAGATGGTTATGTGGAACCCCACAAAAGGGTTGAATCTTTAAAGTGGTCCAATGAGCCACGATTTCAGCAACTTTTTGACATCAGTAACAGTGGATTTTGTTAACAAGATCTTTCTTTACACTGGTGGGTGGCAAGTTAGGTAACCATTTTGGTGTGCGCACAAACTGCGTGGTTCTCCTGGATTCTGGCGCACTTGTGGGCTTTTTGGCCATCTTGGATTTTCTAAGCCCACAGCACCAAATGTTGCAGCATGATAGTCCAAACGTGGGTCAGGACACCCAACAAGTCCCCCCACGTGACTGCCCTTTGAATTTGAGTCGATGGGGAGTCGGGTGCACAAGGGTTTTGACCCACGCACTGGTCTGTCCACATAATCTTCTTCCAATTCTGCGAATGGCACAGTTCAGCATCTTTTCCTCCATCCAGTACTGATCGATCGGTTCTCCTCGCCGGTCCTGATGGGAATATTGGGCGGTACACTGGGCCCCTTGCGTCTCTGCTCCCGGTCTCTGGATCGTCCTCCTTAGCCAGTCTCGAGGTTTTCTTTCTCCTAGGACGACAAAGGAAGAGCGGCAATACCTATTCATGGACATTTCTCCCCCACCATTGATATAGTGGGGTGGCATATAAATTTATAGTCAAAAATATGAACATGCACATTTCTTTTTGCATTCAAAAACCAAAACACCCACATTGAGATACTCAGAATTTGATAGGTGATATGTAGGATATTTTAAGTTAGAACTGAATTAATCTGAGACAGCACCCTCTAGGATTCCAGAGGATTCCTCCAATTGTTGCAGAGTGTGCCTGGGATGGCAACACTTCAACTGGTTAATGTGGACCCACTTGTCGTCCCCCTCTGCCGAACCGCCTTTGGGGATGCGGATCTTGTAGGCCACAGGGGAGATTTTGTCTATAATCTCAAAGGGTCCCTTCCATGTAGGCAAAAATGTTCGCTGTTTGGCCTGGTTCCTTTGGAAATTGTATAGATAGACCCAGTCCCCCACCTGATATTCCTTCCTGGAAGTCTTCAGGTCATAGTGGGTCTTCATGCTATCAGCTGATCTTTCTAGATTCCGCTGAGCATAAGCAAAAGCATGTTGAAGGTGTTTCCTTAAATTCTCCACATACTCATGAGTTGTGGAGGCATTTATCAGTGTCTGCTCTTGGGTCCTGTATAGCAAATGCTGAGGAAGCACCATCTTGCGTCCAGTCATCAACTCGAATGGTGACATTTTGGTTGCAGATGAAGGGGTAGGTAGATCTGATGGGCATTAGGACCAGAGGTAATCGGATATCCCAACTTGGCCCAGAATCTGCCACAAACTTCTTTAATATGCTCACAATGGTTCGGTTATATCTCTCTACTGCCCCAGAAGAAGCTGGCCGGTAAGCAATATGCAACTTCCTTTTGACCCCCAGTATCTCCCACATCTTTGTCATTACTTCACTGGTGAAGTGGCTACCCTTGTCTGACTCAATCCTTTGAGGTAGACCAAAACGGGAAAAGATGTGGTTAATCATCAGGGCAGCTGCAGTTTCTGCCTTGCAATTTGGGGCTGGGAGACATTTCACCCACTTGGTAAACAAGCATGTCACAGTCAACATGTACTTATTCCCCCTAGCAGAGCGAATCACTGGGCCTACAAAGTCGATTTGTAAATCTGACCATGGCAGTGTCATCCCCCTCTTTTGGAGAGGCGCACGGTGCGTGAGGGATGATGGCTGAAATTGTGCACACACAAGACACCCCTTCAAGTATTGGTCGAGGTCCTGCCCCATGTGTGCCAGTATGCAACCTCTCTTAAGATTTCCAATGTTGTGTGAAACCCCCTATGACCGGCGGTGGCCGCATCATGGGCGTGACTTAACATCAGGCTTCGGAATGAGGTAGGAACCACCCACTGATCGTGGCCAGCTTTGGATTTCCTTACCAACAAACCGTCTTGGATCCGGAACATTTTTGGACATTTCATCAACACTCTTAGGTCCTCTTTCCCAGTGTAATCGGTATCCGTCAGGGGAAAGTTCTCAGGGTCCTCAAGGTGCTGGTAAAATTTACCAATTATTGGATCCCCCTTCTGAGCGGCAATCAAATCAGCATCAGGGGTCTCCTTACTCCATTGTGCAATTGAAAGGTCGTTGTGAGCATTTGTCTGGGACCTAGTGATAGCAGTGACCTGGATTTCCCCCAACAGGGACTCAATCTCAATTAGATCCCCTTGGATGGCCCCGGTTTTGGCCAGCTGATCAGCTAAGTCATTTCCAGTTTTGTCTGGTCCCTCTACTTTGGAATGACCCTTGATCTTTTTCCAATAGATGGTCATCTCATTCGAGGTGACCAGATCATCAATGTTTTGGATCAACTTCCCATGTTTCAAGGGTTTGTTGTTAGCACATAACATGCCTCTGGTTTTCCAATTAACCAGGTGCTCCACGAACCCATTCCGTACATAATCCGAATCTGTGATTATGACCAGTTCGCGGAGTTGATGCTGGACAGCAGTGAGGATGGCCTGATGCACAGCCATCAATTCTGCCACCTGACTACTTCGGGGACCAATTTTGTATCCAGCCGAGGGTTCTGGGGACTCATTCACCCATGCATTCCCTACGCCGGCCACCAGTTCTTTCTCCCCGTTGTTGTCAACATGGCAAGAGCATCCATCCACATAGACAGTGGGCATTCCCTCACACTTGTCTTCTTCAAAGACTTTGTGTGGGGAATTAAGGTATGCCTCCGTGTTGTCCTTGATTTTTAGACTTTCGTCCTCGAGACAGTTTTCTCTGGCACAATCATGCAAGTCAGCCAGAGCTTGCGCGAGGGGACTCTTCTTGTTTTGGCCATATCTTTCCTCCACAGGAAAGCCTTGCATTGACAGAATCCAGGAAGTAATTCGGGAATTACTCACATTTCCGGCCCGGATTCTATCACTTTGGAGATATTGCAGAGGCTGGTGTGGAGTCTCCACTATGATGTGTTCCCCCTGGATAAACGGGCGGTAATTCTTCAATGCCCACACCGTTGCCAGGAGTGCCTTCTCACAATCGTTGAATTTTTCCTCCACAGAGGATAAAGTTTTGCTCGCATAGGAGATTACTTTATTGACCTTGTCATGCTTTTGGTATAATACTGCTGTCAAGCACGTATTAGAGAACCCCGTCTCCAGGAAGAACTCCTTGTTTCTGACAGGGTAAGCTAGGCAAGGCGCTTGTGAGAGGCTTCTCTTGAGTTGTTTTACCGCCTCGGCTTGTTCTGGACCCCATTCCCACTTGACCCCCCCCTTCAGGAGATGAATCAGGGGTCTTGTGATCTCTGCGTAGCCCTCAATGAACTTTCTGCTGTAATTAGTCAGTCCAAGGAGGCTCCTTAGTTCCCGCAGAGTTGTGGGGTCCTTCAGTTTCTGAAGTGCTTCCACTTTCTTTTCCTGGGGACAGAGACCCTGAGGAGTAATCTCATGCCCCAAGAAATTAACACGGGTTCTACTCCACTGTGCTTTCTGAAAGGAAAGTTTTGCTCCGGCGGCCCTCAACTGGGTCAGAACATAACGGATCTCCGCTATGTGTTCCTCCACAGATGAACTTTTGATGAGGACATCATCTACATAAGCCAGGTTACCCCTCGCACCCAGGACGGGCATGGCCTTAAATAGGAAAATGTTGAATTCATTGCCGGAGTTGAGGTATCCGAAGGGAGTCCGGGTCCATGTATACTGCTGGCCCCAAAGGTAAAAGCCAGCTTGTATTGGTCCTCCCTACTGACCGGCACGGTCCAGTATCCATTGGTCAGGTCTATTGCAGTGAATACCTGTGACCCCTGAATCTGGGCCAGCCCTTGGTCAATGTAGGGAAGAGGCCATCGGGAAGTATGGACCCGTTTGTTGAGCTCCCTGAGGTCGGGCAGAGTCTCCACTGGCCGTTTGCCTTCAATATTCCCAGCACCGGATTATTGAAGGTGCTGTGGACTGGACGGATTATTCCCCGGGACTCAAGGTTCTTAATTATTTCAGTAAGGGACTCCATTGATGCGAGAGGCAAGCGATATTGCTTCACAAACACAGGAGTCATGCCAGGGTCCGTGGGGATTGTTGTTGTGTGGATGTCAGTGCGACCACAGTCATATGAGTCTACCGCAAAGAGATCTTGGAAATCCAAGAAAACTTGTTTCGACTTTTGCTTTTGTTCCAGAGTCACACAGGCATCAGCTAGGTTGACTCTCTCTTCCACCATCTGCCTGAAGCCTGGAAAGACTTCTGGTTTGGCTATTTCAGCGGCCTCCTCCAGCAGGGTGGAGAAGTCCCTGGTCAGAGTGCTGATTTGGACTGGAGGCTTCAGGTGGGAAAGGCAGCCCTCATGGACCTGGAAAATCACCTCATCCCTCCTGAAGTCACAAGTCACATCTTCCTTACCATAAGGGCAAGAAGTGTACACCAGGAAGTTCCCCCAATGCCGGGTAAAAATCCTGTCTGGTGTTGTATTGTCATCACTGTCACTGTCAAAGCAGTCCTTGGGGATTGGCCCTAACAGTTCATTACCTAAATCTATGGAAAAATGTCGGTCATCAACCGCCATTCCAATAATGGTGCCTGCGGCTAGAGTAATACTCTTTAAGTCACTGTTTTCCACCTCTATTGGACTGGTGTCATGTTCTATGTTGACTAATGGAGTTGGGTTTACCCCCAACCCTTGCTGTTGGAGAGAAGCATTTAGATGTATATAAGCATCAGGGTTTTGCAGATATTGTCCTCTTTTAACTTTCACTTCCAGGGAGAATTGTCGGGTCCTTTCTGGGATGGTGACTTCCTCTTTGATCTGAATTTCAACTGCATAAGGTAGCAATTGAGCTGACCTAAATGCTTTTTCTGCATCATCAAAGCCCATGGGATTATCCACTAATCGGGACCAAGCTTTGAAGTTTATTAGGTCCAAACTAATGGCAAAGCGATTGAGAATGTCACTGCCTAAGTAAAAGGCGGCAGTGACGTCTCGCACGACCCAACAATTATGGACTATGCTCTTGTTGCCAATGGAGATTTTGAGCATACACCTGCTTGGCAGGAGATGTTTGGAATTAGGTGCTTCCAGGTCCATTTCCCATTTGTCTATCAGTTTGAAGGTGGGAATGGCTGGATCTTTTGGGAGTTGGCGAAACATGGCTTCGCTGATGAAGCTCTTACCATTGTTCACGCACACTCGAGCGAGAACAGAGTCCTTCCCATCATTTAACTGAACAGGGATGAACAACTGCTCTCCAATTTGCTGAATATCAGCCAGGCTCTGAGCTGATTTCACATCTTTCTGGACTATAGGAGTGGGAGTTTCTGATTGTGGATTAGTAAAGAATTTCAGGGTGTTTCCTTCCAGTGTGGAATACCACCTTAAACAGGAAGGAAGGTTGATTTTCAGAAATAGAGAGGACCCTCCATCACCAGTCTGTTGTCCTACTGCTATTACTGTCACGTCTGGAATTTGGCTATTCTGGAAGTGAAATTCTACTTGGTCAGATTTTTGTTCAACCATGTGGCAGGTGCCGTTTAAACTAACATGGTTGACACTCTGTTTTAATTTTATGGGTCGGCTAGTCTGGGTCCAGAGGACCTTGTTTACACAATCTATTAGAGGTGACAACCTTCTCAGGAGGTCATTCCCTATTAAGCAAAGGGTGCCCTCTGGAGTCACTACTATGACCGGGTGTTTCACCTTGTGTCGCCCGATCTTAATGTCCAAGTCTGCAGTCCCCTCAACGGGAATTTCCTTCCCGTCAAAGTTCTGCAGTTGTCCAGGAAGAGAGGTGAGAGGAATTTGGTAATTCTCTCCCCTTCCTGCATTCAGTTCGTCAAAGGCCCTTCTGGACAGAAGGGTAGCTTGAGATCCAGTGTCCACCAGTGCCAAAATTGTACCCTGCCCCTGTACTTGTACTGGGGCATAGTATCTTCCCTCCTTCTCCTCAAGGGGGCACAGATAATGCACATTTTTGGACAACTGGTGGGCTAACTTTCTGGTTTTGGACATCGCTAGCGAAGAGATTTGGGCAGTCACCAGGATGGGTTTGAACCAGGGGATTTTCTTGCTGTTGGTTCTGGGATGAGATGGTGGGCGGCAGTAGCTCAGTCTCCACATCTCCCCAGTCTGGATTTGCATCCCTAGGGACCCATTTTTCTTTGGGAGGAGTTCCCCGCTCTCTGAAGGAGAAGATCCTTTTCCCAGGATCCTCTGAGGATCCCTCTCCCTCAAATTGGAAGATCTGTACCTCCTCCTCAAACTGAGTCTGTTTGGGTCTTTTGTTTCTCCTACCCCCCCTCTGCTCCTTAGGAGTCAGACTTTCAGGGGCAAGAGATTTTGTTTCCGGTTCCTGTGTTTCCAGGGGCTGTTTACAAGTGAGGAAGGAAGCTTCCTCCAAGGCTTTACACCCCCCTTCCCTTTGTGCCTCCTCCCTGGGGACCGGTGAGTTATCGGGGTGCTGCCCCTGTCATTGTTCTGGAGCACCAGGTCCAGAGTTGGGTGCGTTCTGCACCGGCATGCCGATCTGAGGGTTCTGCTGAGCCCTCAGTATGTGACCCAGATCCCGTGCCATGTTTTGAACCTGGCGCTCTAATTGGGAAACCCGCTCAGGCTGATACGGGGCCCTGTTTTCTCCCCTTGGCTGATCCCGGGAAGGGTAGCTATCCCTTCTTTGGTAGTATCCCTGGTTGGGAAGATTTGGATACCCCTCCACCCTTGGCCTCCCCTCTCCCGTATTCGGTTGTCTGGGCTCAGGGAATTGGGGAAAGAAGGGTGGAGGATTTTGGGGTTGGAAGTTGGGTGGATACCTGGGGAAAAAGTTCTGCCCAGGATTTGGAGAATTTCTGCCCTCCGGTGGGAAGTTAGGAGGGAAGTTCCCTGGGTTAGGTTCTTGGCTGGATCCCCCCCCTTGGGCTGGAGGAGTCCACACATAACCCAGGATGGGTCGATTTCCCTTGTAACGGGGACTTACATAATCAGGAGAGCGAGGGACCCCATTTGTGGGGTTGCCTCCCTGGCTCCCTGTCTGTGACTGGCCCGAGGACCTTCTGGGCCTAGCATTATTAGGTGCAGGTAGGTTTTAGGCCCCCCCATCTCCAACTCTAAAACGGGGGTGACCTTTACCTCTGCCACCTTGGCAGCAGCAGGGGTGTTGTTGGCTTTGGGTTTTTTTTGCGCATTATTTTTATTTTCTATTGGCTTCTGCACCTCATAGATCCGGGTCGCCTGTTCAATGACCCAGTCTAAAGATCTTTTCTCGTGAAAATCCCTCACGAGCTGGGTCATTATGTATTTGGGCAAGGCATGGAAAAACGTATTAATAAATTCTCTGCTATCCGTGCGCACCCTTCTTGTGGTCTGTGCAAAAGCACGCTTTAACTCCTGCACAAATTCTTGTGGGGCCTGATCCTCCCCACATTGCAAATTGTAGGCTGCCTTGCGAGCCTCTTGGGGATTTCTGTGAACAGAAAAATGTTTTAATATGGCCGCCCTATAGGTGGACCACCTGGAATGATTTTGGTCCTCCAGCCCTGCAAAGAAACTGGAGTACTCTGGGGAGAATGTCCACTTTACATATTGGATACAGCTTTGGCTGTCCTTCAAATGAAAAGTCTCCATCATTTGCTCATAGAGCTCCAAGTGTTCCCAAACAGAGTACTTGGCGTTCTTATGATAAGGCGTGATGACACTCCTGATTGCCTTAATCTGTTTCAATGGGTCCTTAATCAAGGCCCTTTTTGCCTTATTGGCCTTTTTGGTTCGGGTAACCCTTGACCATTCGTCCTCTGACTCAGAGGCACTGCTCCCAGAGGTTCCTGTCTGATCTTCCAGGTTTGGCTGGCAGAATGTGGGGACCTGGTCTCCTGTGTCCTGTACCGTTCAGAGGAGTCTTCAGATTCCTCTTTGCTGCCAGGATTTGATGGGTACTCCCCCACTGACCTAACTGGGCAGAGGTTTTCAGGATGCCCTTAATGGGCCTACTCTCCTGAGGTTCCCCACTAAATTGCACTGTGCTTGGGTGCCCATACCCGGATGCCCGCCCATCCATTCCTGGGAGGTACTGGCCTATGTGCCCCATGCTTCTGGCTGTATAGTAATCTGCCATCCCTGTGGCCCGGTGCTCATGTGCGCCAGGGGACATGGGGGTGGCAGAGTCCAGGGACATAGAGAGATAAAGGCCTCTGGTACTAGGGCTCCTGAGGTTATGCTCAGGAGTTTCCCTTTCCCAGCGAACTTGGTCTCTATCCGCCCCTGCTCCCTGTTGCAATGCAAGAGCCTGCGCCTTCAGTTCCTCAGTTAAGGCCTTACTAGACTCTATCAGTCTCTCCTGCATCGCTACCTGTTGTTGGAGCCTATCATTGTGCTGGCAGAGAGCCTCGTTTTCTCTCTGTGCCTCCTGATTGGTCCTGGAGCACTGGGCCAGTCTTTGCTGCAGGAGGGTTACCTCCTGAGCTGTGTCCCTATTGGCCCGCTCCTTTCTTGCCAGAGCATCCTCCACCCTCCTGGTCTGTTCTAACAAGTTCTGGTGTTCTTTTTGGAGGTCACCCAGCCCTTGGAGGGCCAAGTGATTTTCTTCCATTTTCCTTTTTAAGTGCCAGACTTCCTGGCCTAAGGTATCCCTTTCCTGACTAAGAGCCTGCATCTGTGCCGCCAGGTTGTCCCTTTGCCTTTGGAAGGCACCAGCTTTCTGGCGCTCCTGGTCAAACTCTGCCTGGGTATCCAGGTCTTTCAAAATCAGTTTATTGCTCTCTGCCTTCTCCCTATCTAGGTGGCTTTGCAGGGTGACTACCTGCTCAGCACATGCCCTATTAAAGTCTAACTGTTGCTCTGCAGTAGGGAGTCCAAACCTTCTTGGTACTCCTTCTGCAAGGCCAGAAACCTGGTATCCTGGTCCGCCTTTTCCTGTTGCAGCATATCCATGTCCTCTTTTATTTTAATGATATACTGCCTGCTATCATTTTCTGACTCCTGGCTCCTCTGCAGCCTCTGCTCAGAAGAGTCCAGATCAGATTGGGCCTTCTGTAATGCCAGCAGTTGCCTACTCGCCAGATCTTGGCCTTCAGCACATTTGTCCTGCATGGCTCCCATATGTAAATATAAATATGCCGCTACCCTGGCAATCTTGTTGTGCTCATCCTTGGCCTTAGAGGACATATATAGTTCACTCAGGGCCACATGTAAGGGACCCTGGTCTCTCCATTTATCTGACCCTGTTTCCGTAATCTGGGGTGCGATTGCTTGCAACCAGACCGTCTGGTCCTGATGAGTCCACTCACCTCTCACAAATAGCTTATGTAAGAAGTGCTCTCTGGCTATTTTCATATCTACCAAGGTCGTCATTCTGGAATTTGAGTTCCTTCCTGACTTACAGAAGTTTGTATTTTATTTTTGCAAAACAGACCTTTTCCTTAGAGCGTTTCTTTGAGGAGTGCTTTACAGCGTAACACAGCGTGGTAATCCGACCGGATATGTGTATCTGGTCAGCTGGCACGCTGTATTAATCTGCACAAATGGTAGATCTAACCCAAACGCCCCGCTCGAGCCCCCAATTTGTAAGAGGATTCAATTCAACACTACAGCTAAGTCAATGCCTAGTCTGGGATACTAAATGGAAACCCTTATTGATATATCTTTATGTCCAGTTCATGCGTTCTGGATGACTACCCCTATATAACACCCCTCTCTTGGAATCCATTTGACCCCACTGAGCCAAGAAGTAGTTCTGTTTTGCAAGTTTAAAGGTTTATTTGATAACTTAAACAATATATATATATATCACGCTTTATAATAAATTAATAATTGAATATCACACTTAATCTGATATGATAAACTAGCACACTTGTGAATAGGAAAAGAATAAGAAGGTGGTAGAGAATGCTTTATATAAGTTCAGATGGATGTAATGTTGAATGAAAATGCAATACAGAAAATACTCAATATGATTTCAACAAAACAATGTAATCACTTTTCTCTGGCAATCCCCTCCCCCCTTTTATGCAATGCAACGAAATGGAAGGAAAGCACACAGTTCTCAGAAATGCAATCAAATGTAATTCAGTTCACCCCAGCAAGCTCAGACTACAGAAGTTTGAAACACAGGCCCAAAATGCTTTTATATGTGCTGGCAATGAAGTGAAAAATATGCTAAAATGCTTTTAATTCCCTCTAGAGGTTCAGGTTGAGTGGTGTCAAGTTAATATTAGTCCAGGCTCACTCTAGCAATGATTCAGGGATGGTTCTTAAGAGGCAAACGAATTTTTAGCCAGGAAAGCAAAGAATCTGCTGTTTTCACACGTGGAGAAATTTGCAAATCGCGGTAAATTCGCGAGTGCGTTTTTCGCGATTGCGGCAAATGTATAGGGTGGTATTTCAGCAATAAGTCTGCCCAAATTTCAGTTTCATAGCTTTCAGAGGAAAGTTACTGCAAGTCTCTAAGACAAACGGTCACGGAGATATGAGCGATATGGTAAAGGTCGTTTTTCAGATTTGAAATTTTAAAGTTCAAAAAGACAAGTGACAGCTAGCAACTAGAAAATGACAGGTGACAGTTAGGAGGCAGTTCTACTTAGATTAAAATAGATTGAATTATATTATTTTAACTAAGAGATTGGTTCTGCACAGTTCTGCTAGGTACTCACAATATATTTAGAAATAGAATGGGCCTCGTCACGGATCTGGTCAGGTTTTAGACTGGACTGTGGTCTGTTCTCGGCACTTCACAGTGATCTGGGTCAGCTCTCTGGTTCTGCTAACAGTGGTCTGGGTCAGCTCTGCTCTCTCTGGGTACAGCACTGCTTCTGGATCTTTCTGCACAGCTTTCTCTGGAGATTGATGGATTTGAAGTCTGGATCTCTGGATGTGGTATGGTCCGGCAGAGCGCGTTGCAGCAAATGGAATTGAATCTCCCTATCTGTCCTGACTGTCTGCTTTTATGTGTTTTGAAAATGGGCGTGTGTGCAGCATCACTAGGCTCTACCCCTCTCCACTTGTCATTGGCCACTTCATCCTCTTCCCCTTGATTGGGGGAATGAAATGAAGTGTCATCATGATGAGGTCTGTTTATGGTACAGAGAACCCACCCCTGTCAAATTACACACAATCTATATTTTGACCCAAAAGACATATTTGCACAGGTACACATTTGTTTAAAATTACATGCACCCATCACATATCACAGGAGGTATACCCTGTCCAAATCTGTTCTTCCTGGGAGCTTGCATTCAGAAATGGCAACATATTTCACTTTTTGGTCAAGTTACCAATATCAGATTCTTACTCAAATTTACCCAAATGTGTGCAAGGCATGCAGGCATTGATTGGTGAAGTATCAGACTTTTCACATGCAGACATTTTAAGTAATACCCTCTTAACTGCTAGTTTGCCCCCAGAACATCACACAAATTGGAGTTTGGGCTTGAATTGAAGGTACATTTTTTAAATTAAGGCTCTCAAAGTTATACATTTCTGTCATTTGATTACAAAGAGTTATCAGTGTTTCTGTAAAATATATATTTTGCTTTCATTTCAGTTCTCAGAGTGTTGGAGTCCGCCTCCAAGACTTGGGTGGGTCAGTCACATGTGTCTTCTGGCAGGCAGGCCTTTGTTGACAGGAAACAGTCAAAATCAACATATCCTATTCAATTGCAAGAGCCTATTGTGTGGTCTCCAGGAGGCTCCCAGCCAGTCTGCCTTCTATCAATCAAGAGGTCATGTGAGATTCTAACTCCTGGTGTGAATCTCTAGAGGTGAGAGGGTTTCCCAGGCTTCAGGCCTCTGGGAACAGCAGGTGGCTAATTTTTAATTAAAATGCAGCCTTTGAAGTCAGCTGAGTCAAATCCCTTTGTCAGCAACTGCACTCAGTTCTCCTGTCAGAGTTTAGACCGCTAGCGCCGCCTTGAGGATTTTGTTGGTACTGCATGCAATTTTGGGATCTTTCTTGGATTAATGCATTCTAAACAGGAATGGTTCTTACATGGTAGTAAATCCTTGCTTAACATTGTTTTGATGGGGCTCCTTACAGTAAGATGGTTATGTGGAACCCCACAAAAGGGTTGAATCTTTAAAGTGGTCCAATGAGCCACGATTTCAGCAACTTTTTGACATCAGTAACAGTGGATTTTGTTAACAAGATCTTTCTTTACACTGGTGGGTGGCAAGTTAGGTAACCATTTTGGTGTGCGCACAAACTGCGTGGTTCTCCTGGATTCTGGCGCACTTGTGGGCTTTTTGGCCATCTTGGATTTTCTAAGCCCACAGCACCAAATGTTGCAGCATGATAGTCCAAACGTGGGTCAGGACACCCAACATATTTTACGCACAATATATTGAGGAATACCTCCAAATAGGGTGGCCAACTTTGTCACATCCCTTTGCGGGACAAAAGTTGGTGATGATGCCACAGCATCATTCACCTGGCAGAATCAACGCATTGTACCCGAAGCTACTGACATGACCGGCCTGCAAGCCTGTCACATCAGTAGCTGCAGTTGCAATGCAATACAATAGGACTCTTATTTACAGATTAGCTGCCACGTGCCAGCCACTGTTATTCCCATTCGCGGAAAATGTATGTATATGACCCCCTTCCCGCTCGGCCCCAACCCCATGCATGACTAATTGTGACTCCTAACTTACTCTGTTAGATCACAAATTGTGCTCGAACAGAGCAAGTCGGGACAACCCGCGCCCCGCAGCGCCACTCAGCAAACTGCGCAACACAGGCGCCAATTGCGGGACCATCCCGCAAATTACGGGACAGTTGCCCGCCCTACCTCCAAATATATCGAATGACTTTCGTGACAAAAAAACACCACTTTTTTGCTCCTTGCTGCCACATCCCGTCCCATCCTCATCAACCCTCACCTCCCCAGACAGTATTTGATAAGTTTAACAAGTGCAATGTTGTGTTTTTTATATGTTTTTGCAGCGAAGTCCGCGGACACCAAAACACGGATCAAAGATGGCAGACGCATCGGAACAATCTGACGCACTTGACATCCTTCACCATCTAATGAGCGAACACGTCACATGTCTGCGGACATGACGCGCCCGATTACCCAATCGGTGTCCTGCCCGCGGAGCGAACAGGGAAGTGTGTCCGCGGAGCGGACATAGATATCACTAATTTTTTTAGACCTACTTTTTGATCGTTTAAAAAAAAACTACTGGACGGATTTTCACCAAATTTACAAAAGCACGCTTTCGGGACCAAACCACTGCTCCTGCCGCAAGTTTGGTGAAAATCCGTCCAACAGTTTGATCTGTAGCCGTGCGCAAACCTTTTCCCCTATTCAGTCAATGGGAAAAAAATAAGTTTTGGGACCCCCCTATAACTTTACCCCCCCTGGACCAAAACTCACCAAACTTTGCAAAAATTCAGAGTGGGCCATATACTTTTTTCGCAAAGTTTGGCGAGGATTCATCCAGGGGGAGCAGAGTTATAAGCCGCCCAAAAAGTGCTCTTCCTATGGAAACAGCAACTTCACCATAACTACACGGCCACTACTGTGGCCGTGTAATATATATATATTCAGTGAAAAAACTTTAATAAAGGGACATTATGGTTACAAGTAAAACCGAAACCCCCCTGAAATTCGCCAGTTATGGTAAGCTAAGCAACCATAACTCGTGCCACCACCATGCACTGCTAAGAATAACACCCATGACATCAAATATGACATCACAAATATGATTGATGACATCACTGATGACATCACATGTGCATTTAATTTTCATAGGAAGTCCCTACAAGGGGTTGTGAATGTAATGTTGGCAAAAATGCATCAGGGGTCATCTGGAGATGTGTGATGAACTACATACTTGATTATGCAATGTATTGCTCCAAAGAACATTCCGTTGCAGTATTGTTTCTAGAACAGGAACCTACTCATACAGAAACATAGGTGTTGGCTGCAACATACACCATAGAGATGTTATATTTCAAATTTTCCCATGTTGGATAGTAAAACAGTGTATGCTTCTGTATCACACTTTTGCAAACTGTGAAACATATAGTAGGTAATAATGCATCACTTACTACATGCTTGTACTACTATACACAAAACATTAAGTGACCACAATGTATACAAATCTGGGGCTTATACAGGGAGAGTAAAGTAAGTAAACAAGAGGCAGTATCATGAGCCACTGTGTATAACCAACATGATTATCTTTACGCATAGAAATGATTGCTGTGTTTCAGGACTGCTTCTTCACCTATGCATGTGCATCGTAAGATGCGACTGAATTCTAAGGAAAGTACTGTACGAACATGTGAGAATAGCAACGTCTACAAATGTAATACGTTTTGAATTTTAAATTTTTGACTGTCAGTGAATAAACTCACCTGGCCAAGATATGTCAGTGAACAAAAAAAGAAGGGGCTAGACATGTGATGTCATCAGTGATGTCATCACTCATATTTGTGATGTCATGGGTGTTATTTTAGCAGTGCACGGTGGTGGCACAAGTTATGGTTGCTTAGCTTACCATAACTGCCGAATTTTAGGTTTTTTTTGGTTTTACTTGTAACCATAACGTCCCTTTAACAAAGTTGTTTCACTGAATTTGATAGGTTTTTAGTAAAGTTAACCATAATGTCCCTGGAACAACGTTTTTTCATTGAATTTCATAGGTTTTTATTAGTGCAACTTAACCATAACGTCCCCTTAACAAAGTGTTTTCATTGAATATATATATATATACCAGGCGGGATTAGGTAGGGCAAATTAGCTGCTGCTCTCTGTCCTCCATTTTCTTTCCTTTTTTTTTCCTTCTTGTTGACACCCCGGGATTCTCACTATTGATAACTAGTGAACTGGACCATCACTACCCTCTTTGAATGATTGTGTTCACGTGTTTTCTCTGCACATAACTAAAAGTTACAGGAATTCTGTCCAAATCTAGTGTGATATTACTTTAGAGCTGGGGCAGATCCCACTTAGCTTATACTCGACCCTTATTTGAGTGTCTTCCTGAGAGATAAGAAACCCCCCAGTCAAACATGTTCTTCTTAAAGCAAGGGGAGAAAAGTGTTTGGTGGACAGATGGATGATCAACAGTGTCGAAGGATATGGAGAGATCAGTTACACTGTGCTTGGAGGATCAGTGAGAAAGATATATTCAATGGTTAGACAGCTGTAGGTATTGCTGAGAGCCATCTCAATTAAATGTTTAGACCCCAATCCAGATTAAAGGAGGATTTCAAAGTGCATGTGTAACTCAAAGTTGTTGGCAATGTGGTTAAAGAGAAATCTTTCAAAGATGTTAGAGTGATTGGGCAGGAGAGAGACAGGTCTATAAAATGAGGGATGATTGGGTCAATAAAGGATTTATTTCTTTAGAAGACAATTACTGTAGCTACTATAAAAGTGACTGGTAAAAAACGTATTGACGAAAAGACATTTAAGTAGTATGAAAACAGAATGGTTTAATTATTTCAAGAAACTGTACTATAAAGAAAATCAACATTGTAAAATGGGTCCTGACTGGGAGGAGTCAGTATGTCAATATATTTTATTCTGAAATATACATTTCCATCAAAGCATAAAGCAATATAAAACACAATGTATACATCATCAGCTGGCAGGAGAATGTTAGGATGGCAAGACAATGTTGTGTCCCTTGACTTAATAAGGATTCTGTAATCAACAGTTAAAAGCAGGAAAGGCACCAGGCCCATGTTAAGATTCCAGAAGACATATTCAAACAAGAGTCTGACCTCTGGCAGCCTGACTTGTCTTGCCAATTTAAAAAAGAGAGATCCATTTGGAGTCATGGATGCCAGAATCAATGATTAATAAACTATAGGCAGTCTGGATTCCACAACGTGGTCAGCACAATAGATCTAGGATTCAGGTTACTCCTATTGATTCAGCAATATATAAGTTTGGTGGTATTTCAGCAATAAGTCTGCCCAAATACCAAGGAACGGATTTACCACTACCGCCACATGGTCCAGCGGAATGACCACTGGGTTACAAGTGGTGGTAGCTGGTGTTAGTCCCCATTTGTAGGAGTCCATAGGACTCCATGTGTATTTCAGCAGAATTACCACCAACAGTAATTCCACTGGCAGTAATTCCACTGATTTGGCCGTTCTTTGGCAGTAAGGCAGAGGAATTATCTCCAGCATTCTGCTGGAGGTTTTTCCTCCACCTCTCCCTCAAAGCCATAGTTTGGCAGTGCAGTAATGCAGTGGTAACTCAGTTGCCACTGCATTACCACCATTTCTGGCCATACTGCTGAACTTGTGATGAGGCCCATTTTATATGGAATCTATTGAACAAAGGAGAGCCATGACACTGTACCCAGAAGCTATTTATTAGAAGCATTAAAGGGGTGCAATGTTCCTTGCATATTATTTAGAGCGATACAAGATCTATAAATTGATAAAATGGCAAGAGATGGATATGAATAGGAGGTCAGAGCTCTGACACATCTCCATTTATGTGAGGAGTAAGTATATTGGCCCTGTCCCTGCTCTGTCTGTATAGGAGCAGACTGGATAGATCAATCACGTCCCTGTCTGCTAACAATATGTCCTTAGGGCAAGAGAAATATGGCATTTTACCATATGCTAATTATGCTGTGCTGATATTAAAAACTCAATCTGGATTAAGGAAACACCAGCTCAACAGGTTCAAAGTGTTTTGCAGCCAAAAGTCTCTGTTAATAATCCATGACTAGTCAAAAACATTGAATTACAATGGCCCTCATTACGACCCTGGCGGAGTGGGTTTACGCCAGCGGTATTCGTGGCGGACCCGTCCGCCCTACTACGAGTTCCCGTAGCGCCATGGAGCCTTTCTCCGCCTGGTTTTTCCGGGCGGAGAAATCCATGGCGCTACGGGACCTTGTTGTTAATTACGCCACCGTACTTTACGGTGGCGTAATTAACTCCTTCCCCACTCCCATTATACCCTATGGGGCAAAAATGGGAATGGGGAAGGGTAAAATGGGGATTGGGGATTTACCGCCCCGCCAAGGTCGGAATGGGGCGGAAAATCCGCCAACCCCCATGGCGGTATCGGCAGCTTTCCGCCGTGCTCCGAGGTGCATTTAGCACCGCGATTTCCGCCAGGGTCGTAATGAGGGCCAATGACAATTGTACAGCACAGAAAATACATTTTACCAAACTGGGGGAAATAATTGAAGAAGTCAAGGTTACGTTTATGTGTTCCAGTTGCTGCAATTAACAGATTGAAAAACGCAGGGTATATCTCTCAGAAGATACATCAGCAGTTACAAAATGTGCAAGTGATGTTGGCAACATAACAGTGGCTGGGACCCTACAAGTAGGTATGATGCAGGCCGAGCAGGCTTCTCTATATGGCTCTGAGTTATTGGGCTACTCTACCCTCCCAAATCTTATAACCAATTAACATGTATTTTTTAAAAAGGGCACTTTCTCACCCCGGAAGTGCCCTTGCAGTTCCCACTTTCTTTTAGAGCTGGGTGTTATTGACTGACGGGACAAGGTCTCCTCTGCAGAAACCTACTCACCCCTATCTCGAATAGGGGAATTGAGGCTAACAGAAATCTGAAAATGTCCTCTTGAAATAATGAAATATTATAGGGATAAAGAAAAACTGAGAGGACAATGGTTGGTGTGATTACTGATGTTGAATCCACCTCAGGTTTTAAAACCAACGCCTATTGGATCCACGTTTGGGGGCTTTAACCATCTTTAGAAATACAGAATGCCATGACAGGAGTCCTAAAACAGGGCGGTGGAATATCCCTCCCATGGTTCTAACGTATTAAATAAATAGCTATGAAAATGTAGCTTGCATGAATTTGGGATAACCCCAGAGCATGAATTCCTTAACTCTTCAGCTTGTAAAAAAAGACTTATCCCCAAAAGCCAAATGAGCAGACCATGAAACGATGTTCTCTAACATCTTTAGCTCATGCATATTCGTTACCCACACAGAGGTTGGCCTGGAAAAATAGTGCAATGTTATTGAACCCCATTGTATTTGTTCTTTGTATGTGAAAATGTGGCTGGATATGCTGCCACTAGGCCGGCCCACCGGTGAGAAAAGTGGCTTAGAGCTGACTCAGACAGTTGGTTTTAATGCAAGATAAAGAAGCATCTATTGTTTAGGTCGTCGTTGCATAATGAGATTAGATAATTCAATTTAAGAACATTTTAAGTAATCGTGGGATAAGACATTTAATCCAGGCTGAAGGGTTATGGACAGGAACCTCTGAGCCAGGTGTAATTCGCGCAATTGCAAATGACTTAAGCAGGGCATAGCTAAAGAGGTTGGGTTATCTGAATGGCTGGTAGTCATGTACATTTTGTAAGTTATTTTACTGTATGTAATAATGTTGCAATGTTTTTAAAGACACAATTCATATTAAGTTTTTGCCTACTTTTTAATGTATTGTTCATTCAATGGGGGTCATCACGACCTGAGCGCAAAGGGATACTGGCCACTGGTAATGACACCGGTGCCGGTAATCCCTTTGCGCCCTATTCCGAGTTCCCTTTGCGGGTCCCTCCCTTAACGCCTGATTTTACCAGGCGTTATGGACGGGACCCGCAAAGGGATACCGGGGTCAATAACGGTACCGCAATTTGTGGTACCGTTATTGACGCCTTCCCATTGAGCCCTATGGGGGCTCAAATGGGAATGGGGAATAGCTTTTCAAATGGGGATTTACAGGTCCCGCAATGGTCAGAATAGACCGGTAAATCCCCATACCACCAAGTCGGTGGCAGTACCGGTATTGGTGCTAGTCATGGCGCTAATAGGAATGAGGGCCACTGTGTGTGATTATTTGAGTAGGCTTGTAAGACAAACTCTCAAATAAAGCTATTCTAATTCGAACATGTGTGCTGCACATATTACACTGGAGTCTCTGGAAATGGTGATGAGCATTGACAGCCAATAGCACATTTGTTTTTGACCAAATACTTATGATGTTTATTGTAGGAATACAGAATTAAAACTACTGGGGTGGATTACACCAATATACTTCTTAATTGTATACTGATATCATAGACTATACACTCTCTTTGCTGCTTTTCCCTTCTACTAACACTTTTAAAGTTGTGCTTTTGTTAGGGTCAACATTTTCAATTTTTGCCATGCTTTGTGCGTGACTAACAGACTTTATCGTTTAAATGTGTGTGGTACTTCCTCCTGTAATTGCTATATTATGTCTGTGGAAATCACACTGAGCTAATGACGTTGCTCTGCTGTGGAGATGTTCACGTTATGCAGAGTGCCCACCGTCAGCTTTGGTCACTTGAAAGGTGTTTGCAGCTTTCCACATCAATGATTTATGTCTATACGTGCTGAAAAACGCAAATATGCCATGATTAGGGCACCATGGCTTAAGGGCTTTACTCAACACCGTACAGTACCAAGCCTCCTACCATTCTACCCCATTTAGAGGGCCCTAGTCTGGCAGGGACCTTATAGTTTTCCATTGGATATTGCAACTCATGAGCTACTGCACCAACAGTACCTGTGACCTGTGCTTCTGCTGACCATGGAATGCCCGGACGTAGGTTCCAAGCAATGGGCAAAGGCATCAGTTCAGAGCGGTGCACCAAGCTCTGCGAGCTTTAAGGCGCTGGGTAAGCCATTATAGCAATCCAGCAACAGTTCATCACTCTTGTGATTGCCTTCACATAGTCTGTCATTTCAGCCACACCAGTGGGAAAGTAAATCCACCGAAGAGGATAAGTAAGCAATACATCAAGCAAGCTATGCAGCTTAGTTGTGTGGTATATGTTTTATTTAGTGTATACTTGCCTGGCATTGGTCTGAAAAAAGGAAACATTGGAAAATGAAAAATACAGGTTTTACTTGCAAATGTGTGCAGATATTTGTACAAGCATTTCCTTGAGTGAATAGAGTGAAATGTCCGCAACCCACACACCCCAATTGCGTCAGAAAAATAGTGCAGTTTATGTTGATGTTTTTTCACTTTAGTGGAAGAGTTTTATTTTTTTCATTTCCGTTATGAAAATTCCCAGTCAAAGCAAAACACATCTTTTATTAAGCTTCTTTGACATATATATGTCCTTAAATGTGAACAGTTGTGTTTGCGTAAAAGTAGTCATATACTGAACAGTATATGGGGAAGAAGTAGTGACTACCCCTTATAGAACTATATAAATCTACAAGCATGGCCAATATTATTGCAAGGTTTCACAGACTTGCATGATTAAAGTGAGGCAACATTAAGCTACATTAGAATTCCCTTTTTCTATCTTTCACTTTAGACCTCTGTGAAAGATCATAGATGAGCCGCTGTAGCAAGACGACGAGAGGACAGTTTGTCAGCTGAAAGGAATCCGGTCGCCTGATCACTCGTTCAATGTCAGTATAGGTGTAATTTACCATGCTCGGTGGGCTATGGGCTGGAAGTAAAGGATGCAAGGTGCGTTACTGTACCATTATCATCAATTCACCCACTCATATTGTATCATATCTTATCTATCTGACCCCACTCTACCTCACTCCTCTCACCCACTCTATGTTACCCCACTAACCCACTCTATTTCACTCCACTCTACATCACCTCATACATCCACCCAATCTCACCCCACTCTATGTAACTCCATTCACCCACTATAACTCACCCCACATTCATTAGCCCACTCTATCCCACTCCACTCACGCACTCTGATCATACTCTACCTCACCCACTCTAACTCAAATCACATTCACTCTACGTCACCCTACTACATCTCACCCCACTCACCCACCTTACCTAACCCTACTAACCCACTCTCTCTCATCCAATGCTAGGTTGACCCACTAGCACACTCTACCTCACCCCACTTTACCACACCCGGCACACTCTGCCCTCCCCTCTCTACCTCAACACATCAGTCCGCTCTACTTCACCCAACTCAACCTCAACCAACTCTTCGACTCCACCTCATCCGGACCAAGACAGACAATAAGGAAAAGTGGGTGGCCCACATGACAGTCTGGATGGAGATGATGGAAGACTTCAAATATGTCCTGTTTATGAGCAAGACTACCATCACCCTCAAAAGATTCTACAGGGTGGAATTCAGGAGGAAATGACAGTTTTCAAGCAGACCATCTCAGGCGCATCGGATCAAAGTACGTATCTGGAGTGGCATATCCAAGAAGTGACCAGGACCCCTGGTTTATTTTCAGAACATAATAGATACAGCCTTCTTTAAAGAGATCATAATTAGGAAGGGTATGTTGCCATATGTGAAAGGAAAAATATCTGCAGGGCAGCTGCAAATTGCGCATTATGCAGAACAATAACTCCTTTGCAGCAGCCTTTATGGTGGAACAGGGGCTCGCTAGGTGTTGAAATCATCCAGAATCGTCTGGCCTAAATGCAATAGAGTTGATACGCGGACAACTTAAACTGCGTGCACAATCCCACAAACAAGGCAGAACTCTTGAAGCGCATTTTTGGGGCAGATTGTCATCCCAGTTACCTGTGAAGGAACATTAAACTACATGATGATGGTGCTCCCTTGTTGTGGAACACAATGGGGTAGCAACCAATATGAAAATACAATATATGTCTTCCTCTGAATCCTCATATCATTATGCTCTGTGACTCAACTGCTCAGCTTTAATACTGTGCCAGTGGCTCCATAAATACAGTACATTATAGAAATACATATCAGAACTTTTATCCAATGTTCTATTGCAGGTGTGAGAACATAAGTGAGCCCAGCATGGCAAAGTTAGTAAAAACTAAGAGTTGCCTACTCAACGTAGGTGGAGGTGGGGAAGGTAAAAGCACTATCAGAGTCAGCAGCAGGCAATGGCTGACAGCTGACACTAGTGTCTGGGTCTAAGGGGAGGAGCAATGGGGTGAGGAGCTGGGGAAGGTTGCTGACAGGCGGCCACTAGTGTTGCGGGATAAAGGGTGGAGTAGTGGGATGGGAAAGTTGAGGTAAGATTGATGGCTTCCTCTGGTGGGGAGGACCAAGCTGAGGGGAATGTAGTGGGATGTGGAGGGAAGGTTGATGCCTCCCTTAGTGTTGGGTGCCATGGCGAGACACTGTGTGCGAGGTACAGCGGTAAAGATTGATGGCTGCTGCTGGTCTCTGAGTCTGAGTGGGACGTGGTGGGTCATAAGAGAGGGGGAAGATGGGCACTTGTTCCACCTTTACATCAATAAGATTTTGTTTATTATATTCTTACAAAAGCTGGGTGTGTTCAACCTCAAAGCCTGCATGCATAAAGGTGAGATTAGAGGCCATCGGAAGAACAGGAAGGCAAGCCTTGTTGTCTGATCTGTCAGATTTCACTCTTAGCACCACTGCTCATATTGCTCAAAAGTGAACACATGTTTAAACAGTATCAATGAATCCTCCAGGCCATGCCTACAGGTATTAATAATCACTTGATTATCCTCTGCTGAAATTGTTTTCAAAGTGTAATCAGGCAATGAGCGATCAACATTCTTCTTCCTCATAGCCACGAGGGTGGGGCGGGGTGGGCAAGCCACACAGGACATCAAATGGGAAAGGGAGCTTGAAGTCAGTGGTGCCATAGGAGCCAGTGCGACTGTCCAGTTTGTGGGTTAGGAGAATGCGTGGTTGAAAGGGTTGGGTATGTGAGGGGAAGGCAAGAAGGCATGAAAAGGTGAGGACAGGTGAGAAGGTGGGGTGCAATGGTAGGAGCAGGAGAGGGGAAGGCATGGGCCGCAGGGCTGGTTGTGGGTGAGGAGGTTATAACATCACCTTCCTGACTCTACCATTTTTTTTTAAGGTGGGAGAAGGCACTGCATCCTTACTCTCCACCAGCAAATCCAAATTGACGCATACTTGGTGCACTCTATTGACAAGATGTATTTTGAACCTCCAGCTCAGAGAACACCCACCACATACTGAGCACTGTGTGTCAGGAGAGAGGATGGCAATGTTACAGCTTGGGACCACACAACAGTTTTAATGGGTGACCCTCCACCTCCATTGTGCAGTACAGCACACCCTGTGCCGCCTCCATTTCTAACTGAGGAGCTTCTTGTGGGGGTCCGGGGGGTTCTGTTAAGATCAATATTATGGTGAAATATTTGCCCACATCATCATATACAGTAGCAGAACACAATCTCACTAATAACGAACTGTCCTAAGAGAGAGAAAGAGGGCAAGATACCATACGACTGGCATCTGTTAGTGGTGTGTGGTGTACACTGTACAGTGACATACAGAAACCTAAAATAATAAACCCAGGTTGCACACAGGAAAGCATTGCAATACCGAAAGTGGCATAAGAAAGAGGAGAAAGAGAAGCATACTGGAGAGAGAGGGGTGCGTATGTAGTATCAAATGCAGTAACATACTGTACACAAATAAAAGAAAGAAAAGACAGAATGTAGTGTATCATTTGCAGTGCCTCTGAGCAGAATGATGCCATCCCTTAGGCAGCAGATTCAAGTTGTTTGGTTCCCACCTTGTATCTCCAAGCTCAACTTCCACATAGGCATAGGTATGGGCATCTAACATGAGTCCTTATGAGCATTATGTACCCTAGTCAGGAATGTGGGCTGACTCACCAGATCATCGAGGGGCGAAGGCAGACTCATGTGTGTACTCTCCTGTGCCATGAGTGTACTCGCCTGTGCCAAGTAGCATTCATCACACGTGTAAACACAATATCAATAGTAATCCCCTTAATTTGCTGTAGAGGATTGGGAGCAGTTGGCAAGTATTTTAATGGGCGAGGAATGATTACTAGTGGGTGAAAGATCAATATTAAAAATGCGCGCCTGCGTATTCATGGAATTTACTGTGCAACGTAAGGGTAAATCGCGCCCGGAGCGCCCCCGAAACACCCACACGCAAAGCATAAACATCCAGTACAGCTACCTTTGCGCGCCCCCTTGGGCGCTAATACATGCACCCTTCAAACAGTGCGTGGGGTCCCCCGCAAGCAGGCCTGCATCTTGGGGACCCAGTGCAGGGTCCCCCGTAACTATTGCTCACACCACGACAACATGCGTATGAAAAATTGTAACTCAGTCAAAATGCAGAATAACTGTGTGCGATCCCCCGTAAACCATTCCTGCACCCCACTAGACTGCTTCGCACACCCCTACATTAGATCGGAAACCTGTTTGCATGCACCCCAAATCTGACATGCAAACACACCTTTGCGCTGCAAATCCTATGCACAAGTTTACTTACACCTGCCTTCAGGTGGCGTAGTGATCGAGGGCGTTGCATGGCCATTCCTATGCCGAGAGGCTGCGTGGGTGTTTCCATGAATACGTGTCATTTGGCGCAAATGATGAGCGTGCAGGGGAATTCCTGCGGGCTGCCCCTCGTAATGCCCACTTTTTTGCATGTTCTTCTCCATTTTCTGAGTTTGGATTTGTATTTTATTGTTTATATAGTGCTTTAATCCAAAGCGCTTTACAGTTTAACAACAAGAAAACATCAAACATAGAACATAGAAGCAATAATAATATACATGGATCAAACCCGAAAAACAGCATGTGGAACAATATGCATTTGAGAAGGAAGAGAAAAGGAGAGGTATGGGAAGGAGAAAAGTGAAAGGGAAAAGGGAGTAAAGAGAGTAGTAGGGAGGGTGGAGATCACAGAGGAGACAGGGAAAGATAAAGGAACAGGAAGATGGTATTGGGAGGAGAAAGAAGAAGAGGAAGGGGAAAGGGGTCAGGGAAGGGGGTGAAGAAGGAGTGATTTTAGGAGGAACGGAAGGAGGAATAGGTCGACATGGAGCAGCCCCCTTCCTAGCCCTCTGCACAAGCCATGCCCACACTCTGTGTGGCATGTTGTGCAAAGTGCTCGACGGCTTGCCCAGGCATTCTGGTCCTGCGCAAACTCCATGCAAGTCCCAAAAAAGTCCATGAATCGACGCATGTGGATTTGCTCGCAGTATGGCGCGCATGTTCCCTATTTCCCACTCAGATTATTCCATGAATCTGACCCACAGTGCGCTCAGCTTGGCCCCTGCTAAACTGCCACTGTGACTCTACCATCCTGATATCATTAATGAGTGTCAAAGCCATTGCACATTGCAAGGGTGCGAGGAGAAGCTGGGAAGTATTTTACCTAACAAATCCAATTTCTTTCATGGTTCTGATTACTGACGCACTCTTTTACTTTTCTTGACTGTACTTCTAAATGACTACAAACTCGGCGACTCTTCAGAATGTCAATGAAAGGACTTTAGTACAGCTGAAATCTCTTTTGTTCTCAATTCATGGAATTAAGTCAAAAACTGATAAATATAGCCTGCTCGGTGAGCACTGGGTTGGAAATTTCACACTGCAAAATAAGTCAGACTTTACTGTGCTTTGTGGTGCAAACAAACCTCAATCCTCATTGTGTCAAACATTCCTCTGAAGTGTTCACAAATGTTAGATGGCATTTGTACAGTACTGTACATTGGGTCATTTGGAGTCATTTTGCATGGCAATGAAAAACAAATGATAGGTATGTAATGAATGCAAGGTGTCTCATTTCGAAACAGGAAATCAAATCATGACATGCAGCAGATGATGCGTCTTTGACAATTACAAATATTCTGGTGGACTAAGGCGGGTGGAACATGGGGGGTAAAAGAACTTTAATTGTTGTGCAGTGTTTGTGTTCAATGTTGATGTACTGGAGAGTGCAGTAATTTTGTGTTTTGGGATGTTCTGGTCTCTCACTTATGATCTGTGATGTGAACAAGGATAAGTTGGTGTTGCACACAATACACTGGATTTAGACAGGTCAGGTATTCGTATATATGCTCTTCTCCAATAAAACATCTAAAGCTCTTGAACTTCTTAACAGGATGGATGGAATTCTGGAAGAGAGGACAAGCGTTTCGTAAACTGCACCCAAAACATACAGTGAAAGATGAAGCCCGGGAGGGGTTGGGGAGAGTGGGTTTTTTTAAAGGGAAGGGATACAGCCCCAAGTATGACCAATGAAGCATATGGTCACCTTTGAAGGTATAATGGGCACAGACTTCTTTATGGGTAACATATTCTTTTGGAAGCTGGTAACACATGCGAGCATATAATATGAGGAGGGCAAGTGGGATAATGCTGGACAATGAGCAAGAGTATTCGTCACTAGGCCATTCAGTTGGATGTGTTCAGTTTAGCTATTATGACGCATGTCCACAAACCCTTGAACAAGCCTGAGCTGTTGGACAGCATCAACATTTTATGGTTAGAAGTACTTTTCTAAAGACATTTACTGCAGGTTAATTGTCCATGGTGGAATGTGATTCCACTGGTCATTGAAGGGAATGTGGCCATGACAAACACTTGGTCCTGGGTCCTCATGATTGTACTCTACCTTTCCAACCCTTTGCCCTTGATTTGTGCAGGACAGTCATTGAACTGTAATGTACTCGGAGTGTGACCATTGAATCCTCATCATATTTTGCCTACTAAATAAGAGAATATGAATAACACATTACATCAAGCCTCCAGTCTATGGTAGAGCACAAAGCAGTGCTTCTGGTGTTTATTAAATATCTTCTTGTCTGCTAGCTTCTGCATAGGCCACATGGCACCAACTGGATACAGTGAACTGACCTCCAGTCACCTTACAAATGACACCTTAAAGTCACAAACTTGTTAGCATGTCCCCATTCTATGCTGTAATAATAAGTAATGTAAGCAATGATATGTAAATCCAAGTCAATAAGTCCCATAATGGAAACAAATACAACCTTTATATCACCTCAGCTCCTCAACCTCTTGCTCCTACAAATACCTTCTTGTTTAAGAAAGGTGGGATCCTGGTGGCTGCAAATGGGCAGTGATTATGGGAGCTAAATTATTGGATACATATTTGATAGGATATCTGGTTCAGGTGAGAAATACAGCAATATGTCCATATGTTATTCTACTCCATCTCTGCACATGGAGCTTCAAAGAACAGCTGAGAGTGCATTTTTCACAGACCCATCCCCCTCCTTGTTCTCTTTGATGCACTCAGACCTGCCACCCAAGTGATAACTTCTCTCATAGAGCAATAACCCACTTAACAAAAACTCCCAGAATGCATTTGATTATAGAAAAAGAAAGCCAAGAACATGAAACTATTGGTTTCTTGTTGACCTGGAGTCATCTGGAATGGGCGAGAGGACACACGAGGTGTGGCAAGTCACACCTGATCTACCAGCTCCTCACACCCAGAGAGAGTCAATTCACATGGTAAGCTCTTTCCAGCGAAAGGAATGATATACAAAAAAATTCAATTATGTTCGGTGATCGCGAAACAATTCAACAGATGAATATGATGCTGAGAGCATGGCATTCTGTGGCCTTGGCATGAGGTGTACAGAAGTAATGCTGACACATAATGCTCTCTCACATACAACGCACAATAACTGTGTCCATGATGTGGCTTTGAGACCACTTCACAGTGGTGTTAATGTGCTTTTCTGGCACGTATAAAAAGTAACAAAATGTGAAGTGCCCTCTTTGATTAATGGAAAAAAATGTGTTGTGGGTCTGCACTTGCAAACAATCTTTTGTTGCGGAGAGGGCTGTTACTTTTGTGTCCAAGTATGTACTGTCCTTGGGGTCACACGCTGGTGATCCATTCTTGGTAGAGACTGCTGTAAGGGGCAGGCTGGGCAGCATTACAAACAGACCCTTCCTTCTTATCTTTTTATATTTGCTCACTGAAATTTTTGCAGTTGTTACATCCAGGCAAAGCTGGCATTGTATATTGTGCAAGATATGAAAACATTCCGCTTCCATATTACAGTAATAGAGCGCTCCTGTACTGCTGTTCTCCCTATGCTGTGGCATGTTCACAAATGTCAATGGCATGAACCACTGGATATTACTTGATACATTCCCTCATCATAGTCTCACACTGGAAGGACACGCACTAACCAATCTATGATCTGTCACTCCTCTTTATGATAAGTAACTCCCTTATTCTGTCACTATGAACCGAGTGCTCACTGTAAACAGTGGGTGCAGTGTAGTCTTTATCTTCGGAGTGGTGTAAGGGGCAATGCAACACTTGTGCGGTGGTTAGTGGAACCTCAGGGCAGTGTGAGTCTGGTAGTGGAGGATGCTACAGACATAAATTGTTTGGTTCTACAGTATATGCTCAGGTTGATAAAGGTAGAGGGACTCTAGAGATTGTCACTCCACAGCACCATATCTTTAGTGATTTTGATGCTCTCATTTAATGTTAAGTGAGAGACCATTTTGAATTTTCTACATGCAGTTTACTGTCTTTTTTATTTTTTTATTTTCACATTTAATGTAGCTTTCTTGACTAACATGACTTTCAAAACAAAGAATACCACCAATTAATGTATTTCTGGATAATTTGGCCATTAAGTACAATAGTTTCAATCAAGTGGGTGCTCAGATAAGGAAAATGCTGTTTTGTGCTGTACCAGTTAATTTGGCAGCATGATATGATATGGCATTTATATCGTGCCTGTACACAAGTGTTTCTAGGCGCCCCCAGACAAGGGAGGGGAGACAGAAGGAAGACAAGACAAACGATCCACTAGGCCTCGTGTCATTGGGATCGTGCAAGTGCAAAAGCACAAAGTGGAAGGGAGAGAGGGAAATGCAAGGAAGAGCGCAAGGGGAGATACGCATTCAAGGTTGCAGCCATGCGTATTGGAAAGAGGTGGATAATACTGAGCGCTGTAGGACTATAGAGGGGAATACTAGTCAGGGAGGGTGTAATAGTAGCTAAGCATCCTCCATTGGCAGTCGGGCACCAGGGCTCCTTTGCACTTCTTCCTTGAAACCATGGGGTTGAGATGGAATTCTGTTAGTGTTCCTTTTCAAAACATGTTTATTTGAGCTTGGTTACAAAACAGATCAAACATACACCAGCCGATTAAGGCATTACATATATCATGGTCTTAGGACATCGGTTAGCTGATGCCAGTGAAAACAAATAATCAACGTCCAATCCCTGAACTCCCCCTTCCCTTGTAGCCCCCTCCGATCCCCAAACATGCCTTACATTCCTAAATATGACTGAGGTGTGTGAGTGCCTTTGTGTAAATTTGATGTGTGTGGTGGTTAATGGTGGGTAATTGAATTGTACTTCGTCAGTATCCAGTAATAGTCTTGACTTTAGTGACTAAATCCTAGTGCTTGGAGTTGTTTGGACCATCACAGTACCATATAGTCTTTTATGGCATAATGTGTGACCTATTGTGGAGAGTGCCTAACAAGCGGAAACAACATTGAGGCCGATTCATGGAATTAATGTGCGCTGAAATTTTCGGCGCAAGCGTGCGAAAGCGTGCGAACCGCAGGGCAAGTGCGAAAATCGCAGCGAAACCCGCGCACAGTGATTCCTGGAAGTCCGTGTGCATGTAAATCCCTGGATGTGCGCTAAAATTCTGCGTGGCGCACGCTGGCGCACACGTCATCAAACAGCGAAAGCGCACATAGCGCAGCGCACACAACAAAAGTAGGCCCAACGTCACTGTGTAATTCACTGTCACTTGGTCACACCCTTTGCAAGCCCATGGAAACGGGAAGCAGGAGGGGTGTGTGGCTCACGAACCCAAGCATCTAACTCAAACTCAGGATAAGCCTGCATGTGCCCAGCCGGAATACAGTGGATGCCCACGGGAGCCACACAAGGCAACACACAGTAAAAAAAAAAAATCAAAAATGGCCATGTGTGGGCCAGGGGGGGTGGGGGAGGCCACCCAGGAGGTTCGAGGACAGGGTGCACACCAACACCCACCTGCATGGATGTTGCAGAAAAAAAAATACCTCCTTGGGCTCATGGCTTGCATGGCTATGCCATTGTGGGAGAACTGCTGTCGCTCTGCTCATCCTCTGCTGCTGCATCAGGAGGCGGTGGCACTATGGGAGGCAGCCCACGCAAAGCCCTGGTATGGTCCTCCATGGCAGCAAGTATGCGGATCTGGAAGGTCTGATTCTGGAGGATTAAAGTGCAGAGATCCCCATGCAGCACATCACGGGTTGCCTGCATTTCTGCACGCATGGCCTCGCGTGATGCCTGGATCTCCTCACGTGTTGCATGCAGCTCAGCTGAGAGCGAACGTGTGAGCTGCTCCAGCTGCTGTTCTGCCCTAACATTTTGGGAAGCCTCAAGTTCAAGCAGACTCTGCCTGAGGTTATGGAGTTCTACCCCCAGGGCTTCCCTGTGGCCCTGGGACTCTATTGATATGGATTCACGCAGAGTCTCCAGTGCCGCCCGTCTATCCCTGTTGGACGCCAACATGTCTTCCCTGTGTGATTGGCAAATGGAGTCTGTTGCCTGCTGTTGTTGCTCCATCTGCCTTTCAGGGGGGATAATGGAATTGGCCACCCTCTCCATTTCCTGAGCCATCATTTCTACTGATGCTGCCTGTTGGGTTGCCATACCGTACATGGAGTTTTCCCATACAGTATTGCCTGGTGGCGCACGGCCACCACGTCGACGTACACCACACCTGTTTGGGGCAAGGCGATCTGCACCTTGCTGTGCTGACATTGCCTGAGGCTGCAGGACTGCATTCCCCCTCTGATCTGCTGGCCCAGGAACAGGATCAGATGCTGTGGAGTGTGACCCTGCATCCGTAACCGCCAAAGGCGGACTTACCAACACTGACATCCCCATAGAGGGTTCTACCCCTGGTGCAGGTGGGCGGGACAGAACAGAATCCCTGCCAGAAACACTTACCTGCGACGGCACATAAGTCTCATCATCCGACTCAGCACCTGAATAGAGGTCTGGGGAGGTGCAGCCAGAGGCACCCCTGGACAGTATGGTCTGCAGTAACATTGGGTTTTCACCCACCACCACACCACGGTCCCCACTGGTGCCCGGTCGTGCTTGAGATTCTTCCGGGGTCTGCACCATCTCCTCAACCTCAACAGCACCAAGTGCATCATCACCTGCAAAAACATGAAAGACAACAAATGGAAACAAGCATGAGCACCATAGCACACACATAGGCCGTGACAAGCCAGAGATCCAGTACATGATTTACACATGTCCCACATGACTATAACCCTGCCATGCATGCACTGTCAAAGAGTTGGAAGTGTAGTCAAAAAGGCAGACACTGGGGAGAGCAAGATGGAAATGCAACACATTTGCAGCATGTTGGGTAGCACTGGCATCACACATCAGGCTGTGAGTGGCATGTCCAATACACATACATGACACATGCCACCACACAGATGTCATGTAGCATAGCCACGGTAAATTACAAAACTACAGCAATATGTCAGTGAATGAGTACTGTCACACATCCATGTCACATCGACATGATGCGAAGATTGATGCTGAATAGTGTTGCAAAATATGCATGTGCCACACACTGAAACACATCCAGCGTCCAATAACACAGTCATTGTGGGCTGATCAATGGTTGGTCACTTTAACATTACAGGAAACATCTGTCATCTTCCACATGCAAACAGGCCCTAATAAAAAATGTCTGCAGCCCAATACTCCATCGGTCTGAATGGTGTAATCATTAACATAACCAGGTAAAAATAGTGGCCCAGTGTGGGCTGCAAACAATGACCGAAGCATATCACATATGTTGCAATAGGGCAGAATAATGCGTAGCAAAAATGGGAGAGTGGAAACAATCAGCCTGAATGAACACTTACAAAATCTGAACAATGTAGTTGCAAGATGACAGTTCAAGGTAAAGTGCACTAATGTGGGCCTAATTGGCAACTGTGGGCAGAAGGGATACAGTCAAACCCAAATCCAAGGCACGTGAATGTATGGGAGGAAGCAAATGGGTGACCCATAACACTCAGGAGTACACACCCTTACCTGGCACTCAATCAGAACCCGTCACCCAAACAACATACACATGGATTACACATACACGCATGGGCACTCACTGGACAATGCGTCGTAATCAGGTAGTTCTCCCACACCTTGGATCTGTTCCTCTGTGACGAAGGTCCCAGCAACAGACTCATGTTCAGTGAGTTTGTTGTCCTCTTGTGGAGACCCACCACCAGTCACCAGGGTAGTGGCATGATTTGATGCCAGCTTGTTCTTTGCTATGCGTTTCAGGTATTCCACCGCTTGTACCAATCATCAGCTGTGCGCCTCACAAATCCAAGGGCACTTATGCGGCCCGCGATGGTCTGCCAGTGTGCCCTACGTTGACCAGGTGTGGTCTTGCACCCTGCAGTCACCAACATTTTGCGGCTATGTGCCGACACATAGCTCACAAGTGCGTCAAGTTCGGGTCATCAAAGCTAGGCTTCCTTGACGTGCCGGACTGTGTAGCCGTGTCTGGGGTCTCAGCCTGTAGTGCCAGAGCACCCTTCTTCCTCTTTTTCAAAGGTGGAGCTGAGCCTGAGTGGCTTGCGCCGCTCTGGTCAGTAGGGGCAGAAGCGCAGGTGGACTGGGTACTGGGAGTGTGCGAAGGCACAAAGACCATAGGTCTTGGTGCAGGCATTGGCTGAAGTGAGATGTTGGCAAAGGGGCAACGTCAGTTTGATGGACCAGGACTGACACTGTCCTGGCTGGGAGACTCAGAGCTGGGGTGGATAGAGCTGCAGCTGCCCCTGCAGCCTCCCCACCCTGCATACTTGGGGCAGCAGATGACATCGCTGCCCCAGATCCACGTGGCCTGGTGACACCAACTTGGACCGACACATGTGGCTTAGACTTGCTGACCTGGAAGTCAGCCTGGGAGTCATCCTGTGCCGGCTCAGGTGCCACAATGGGCTGGTCCAACAAGGGCTGAGCTGCGATGGTGTCAGCCACGTTTCCCTCAACCATGGGGGGAGCATGGGTGTCCCTGATTGGTCCTCCACACATGGGGGTCTAGGGGCACCCTGCAAATCCTGGCCACGTCCCTTACCACACCCACCACGCCCACCTTTTGGAGGTCAGCCACCTTTGCCTCCCTTACCGCTAGGTCGCCTCCCAACCATGGCACTGATGTTGTTGTGCGTATGGGAGTTGCAGTAAACAATTGTCCTGGGCAGTTGGGGGTGAAAGGGGTAGGGTACTAGATGGAATTCGTACCCTAGTGCTCTAGCAAGGCTGTCTGTGACCCCTGGGGAAAGATGACTGGTCACGCAACGCACAGGCACCCCAAAAACAAAAAGTAACGTGCACGCACTCGTCGTAAACCACGTGTGTGGAAAAATGAACCCGCACTACGCTGTGGCACCAAGAATCAAAAAAATAAGCGTACGCATGTTACACGCAGCCTACACTGACCTCTAAAGGGGTACGCGACATACGGGGCAAGCACAGTTGATAAATGCGTGCGCGACTCATCGTCTACCTGGAAAAATAACGTGAAAAAAACGCACGTGTGCGCGTAGGCAACACCCCCGCCAAAAGAAGAACTGTACGCTGTCTGAGGAGACAGGACAAAAGAAGAAGTGAACGCTGTTTGAGGAAACAGGCCCAAAAAAAATAAAGAACGCTGTCAGAGGTAACAGGGAGTACGAACTTGAAACGCTGTGAAGTAATCGCGTGTGAACCGACAAGAAGTACAGAATTCACCCACTCGCTCTCCACGAAAAGCACGTACAAGGGAATGGGGTCCTAAACTTACCTTTTAAAGCGGCCTACACATACAGCGTCACTTACGCGCGTACGCGCTAAAGCCCTTTCCTCCAATTACACGAGCGGACACTCGGACGTGCAGTTTTTGGACGTGTACGATGAACATGCACCCGTGTTGATGGAAACGCACACGCGCGTTACGTCACTTAAGCGCGTAGGCCCTTTCCTCGGATTACACGCATCCACACACGTACATGCAGTTTTTTCACGCGCGTTGAACCACTATGCTCACGTCACGAGGGAAATGCCCGCGCGAGTCACGTCACAGAAGCGCTTATGCGCTAAGGGCCTTTTGTCCAATGAAACCGCGTACGTGTGCTGACGCACTTACGCGCAAAGGGCCTTTCCTCGAATTACACGCTGACGTGCAAGATTTTCAAGTGCCAAATCACTCCGTATCAAGCTGGCCACGCAACAACACATGGAAGACCACGCTCCTGCCCAGAAGGCTGAATTACTGCACCCCAGAGCCCCGAGCATGCTCCCACCTGCCATCTGCTGTTGCCTGCCTGCCTGCTGCCCGCGTGCCCTGCTATTTGGTGCCTGCACGTCAGCCAGGGTTCCAGTTGCTGTGTCCACCCCTGCTGGAACAGAAGACTCCCGGCTGGGATGCCATCGCTCCACAGCCCAGCCCCAGGACCCATTTGCCCACCCACGCCTGCCTCGGGGGTCGCCATGTCGGGGCCAACACCATCTGAGACCACTGGCGACCCCCAGCCAGAGAGGCAGAGGGCCACCAGCATCAGTGTGAAGGAAGTTGGTGTCCTGGTGGAGCATGTCCTGGGGCATTTTGATGCCCTCTTTGGAACATCACGCGCCAACAAGGAAGGACAGGAGAGGATCTGAGACGACGTAGTGGTTGCCATCAACGCGGAGGGGGTGGCAACCCGCGACATCAAGCACGTCAAAAAGCGCTGGGAGGACTTGAGGTCCAGGACCCTCTACAAGGCCCGGCACCTTACGGAGGGGGGCCGGGTCAGCATGAGTGACATCCAGATGAAGGTCCTGGAACGCGTAGGCCCAGCACTCCACGCCCAGATCCTGCAGAGGAAGACCCATCTGGAGTTGAGCGGTAAGTGGTCAAGCATTGGTGTGTGAGACAGGGCATGTTGCAGTGTGCTGGTAGTCTGATACTTGCCTGTATGTGTGACATAGGCCATGTATGGATGTGTGTGTGCAGGGACATCATGGTCATGCATGTGAGACCAGTAATGTGTGAACCACATGGTTGGTGCATGAGTTACAATGCAACATGGGCAGCTGTATGGCAAATGCACACATGAAAGCATGCCAGTGTCTGTTCTTGCACATGGTGGGGGTGTGAGGGATGGGTGCTGCTGTCATGTACATGTATGGTGCACATATGTGTGTGTCTGAGAAGTGTGTGTGTGACTTAGGTACGCCATGGATTCATGACACATGTCTGTGATGATGTGTACATTCACTCATGCAGCGCGGTCAGCGTTGTGTGCACTGTGTCTATCCACTGTGTCTGTGGTGTGCAAGGCATGATGCATGACCCTCCAGTGATGTGTGTGCATGGGATCAGTGTGAGCCATGATGCATGTGAGTTTGAAGGCAAGATTTTGGTTAATAGAGGCCCTTGTACATGGATGCTGATGTTGATTGCAGGTGCTGTGCCTGTTCATGCATGTGTGTTGCGTGCATTCACCCATGTGTTGTGGAGGGACAGGATGGAAATGACGTTAGACACTGCAACTCATGTGCCGGGTGAGCCCCCACAGGGGCTTGCAATGGCGGAAGACGGTACGGAGACATCCAGGTTGGTGGTCTCCACAGAGGAGGTGGAGCCTGCTACTGAGCCGCACATGGGGCCTGGTGGGGGTAGTACCACTGGTGCAAGTGGTGCAGTCCAGGGCCAGGGTCAGGAGGCAGCACAGGTCACCACAGAGGGGCCTGTGCATGTCCCTGTCCTTGACCCTGTGACTGCACCTCCATGCTCTACCAGGGATGCCCCGTCCCAGGCCCGTCCGCAGGTAGGGGAGAGTGCCATGTCATCTGCCTCTCCACTACCTGCGGACGAGGGGTCCCATGACCGTATGGGCTCCGTCCTGATTGGTGTCGCGTTGCGAACGCGTGATATTCGTGATGACGTGCATTTGTCCTGGGCAGAGAATGCACACCATCCCGAACAGCAGCGTCGCAACGTGGCACTGTTGGGAGGGGCCCTGGTCGGTGGGTTCCTACATGTGCCGCGTACTCTGGTGGACCTCTCCTCCTCTGTGGAGACTATGCGCCAGTCGGTCTCCCTGCCATCTACTGGCCCAGATTCCACCAGGGCCCCCTGTGGACCTGGCCCGACCAACACAGCCAGCTGGGTGGAGCTCACATCTCTGCCACAGTCAGGAGTCGGCGGTCCAGCAGGGGTGGACACCACAACTGGAGACCAGCTGATGGAGGATGTGCAGGCACCATCGGACAGGGCCCATGGACAGCAGCAGCAGGAGCAGGTTGTAGGTGGGAGCAATGTTGGCTCGGGGCCATCAACATCGGAGGAGCAGGATTCGGCCAGAGGGCAGGAGGACCGAGGAATGGGAGTGTCTTCCGTGTGGCAGCGGTTGGGCAAGCGGATAGATGCAGAGCGGCGGCGGGCGGAAGAGGCAAGGCTCACCATGGTCAGGGCGGAGTTCTCCATGCATCGGGCGTTGAGACGGGAAGAGTGCCTCGAGGCAACTCGCAGGGAGTTGGAACAGGCCATGAGTGCCTCCCTGCGAGACCTCGGGGCCAGGGCAGAGGCCCGCCTCTGGGACATCGACATGGTGTTCGATGATGCCCTGGCCCGGGACAGCACAGAGTGGGCCGCAGGACTTGCCCGCCGCCATTGTATATAGTTAGATAGTGTTAGGTTTCCTTTCTGTTTTTGTTTATTTTGGGGCGCTTGGACAATGCACAACGCTTTTGTATATAGTTCTTTATTAGGTAGACTTTTTTGTAGGTTTCATTTCATTTGTTGGGCTCATGGACCCTGGATTGGTGATTTGTAAATAGTTGAACAGTGGATGTTTTTTTTTTTTTTATCTCACCATGGAGCAATGGATTTCAATTATTTTTTTCCCTTGGATTTGCATTATTGGACTGAGACTTTGGACACATTTTCATTTGGATTTCTTTGGATTCTGATTTCATACTTTTGATTATTTTCTGGACATGCTGCATTGCATTTCTTCTTCACATTATTGTGTGTTTTCTTTTCATTACATTCATTTTGGGTTCAATACATTTTTGTTTCATACTTCGATGTGTGGTATTCTCTCATTGATTTCATGCATGTCATGATGTGGGTTTTCACAATCACTTGCACCCATTTTGTGTGTGTGACGGACATGTGTTCATTTACATACTTGCCATTCGGGTTGTATCATGTAATGGGCATTTCTATGTGGGTGGATGCAATACTTGGTTGGGTCTTTGGGCTGGGTTGGCATGGGGTGTGATGTGGCTGAACATAAGGCCCATGATTGAGGATCGTCATGACGTGGGGGCAGGGGGACATGAGTGGGGGCCTGCTGGCAGCCCCTGACTGCTGGGGGATGGGGGTGCTGGGGGACATGAGTTGGGGCCTGCTGGCAGGTGGCCCTGACTGCTGGGGGTGGGGGTGCTAGGGACGTGAGTGGGAGCCTGCTGGCAGGTGCCCCTCACTGCTGGGGGGTGGGGGTGCTGGGGGACATGAGTGGGACATGAGTGGGGGCCTGCTGGCAGGAGCCCTTTAGTGCTGGGGGGTGGGGGTGCTGGGGGACATGAGTGGGGGCCTGCTGACAGGTTCTCCTGACTGCTGGGGGATGTGGGTGCTGGGGGACATGAGTGGGGGCCTGCTGGCAGGTGCCCCTGACTGCTGGGGGGTGGGGGTGCTGGGGGACATGAGTGGGGGCCTGCTGGTAGGTGCCACTCACTGCTGGGGAGTGGGGGTACTGGGGGACATGAGTGGGGGCCTGCTGGCAGGTGCCCCTCACTGCTGGGGGGTGGGGGTGCTGGGGGACATGAGTGGGACATGAGTGGGGGCCTGCTGGCAGGTGCCCCTGACTGCTGGGGGGTGGGGGTGCTGGGGGACATGAGTAGGGGCTTCCTGGCAGGTGCCCCTGACTGCTGGGGGGTGGGGGTGCTGGGGGACATGAGTGGGACATGAGTGGGGGCCTGCTGGCAGGTGCCCCTGACTGCTGGGGGGTGGGGGTGCTGGGGGACATGAGTGGGGGCCTCCTGGCAGGTGCCCCTGACTGCTGGGGGGTGGGGGTGCTGGGGGATATGAGTGGGGGCCTGCTGGCAGGTGCCCCTGACTGCTGGGGGGTGGGAGTGCTGGGGGACATGAGTGGGGGCCTGCTGGCAGGTGCCCCTCACTGCTGGGGGGCGGGGGTGCTGGGGGACATGAGTGGGGGCCTGCTGGCAGGTGCCCCTGACTGCTGGGGGGTGGGGGTGCTGGGGACATGAGTGGGGGCCTGCTGGCAGGTGCCCCTCACTGCTAGGGGGTAGGGGTGCTGGGGGACATGAGTGTGACATGAGTGGGGGCCTGGGGGACATGAGTGGGGGCCTGCTGGCATGTGCCCCTCACTGCTGGGGGGTGGGGGTGCTGGGGGACATGAGTGGGGCCTGCTGGCAGGTGCCCCTGACTGCTGGGGGGTGGGGGTGCTAGGGGACATGAGTGGGGGCCTGCTGGCAGGTGCCCCTCACTGCTGGGGGGTGGGGATGCTGGGGGACATGAGTGGGGGCCTGCTGGCAGGTGCCCCTGACTGCTAGGGGGTGGGGGTGCTGGGGACATAAGTGGGGGCCTGCTGGCAGGTGCCCCTGACTGCTGGGGGGTGGGGGTGCTGGGGACATGAGTGGGGGCCTGCTGGCAGGTGCCCCTCACTGCTGGGGGGTGGGGGTGCTGGGGGACATGAGTGGGACATGAGTGGGGGCCTGCTGGCAGGTGCCCCTGACTGCTGGGGTGTGGGGGTGCTAGGGGACATGAGTGGGGGCCTGCTGGCAGGTGCCCCTCACTGTTGGGGGTTGGGGGTGCTGGGGGACATGAGTGGGGGCCTGCTGGCAGGTGCCCCTGACTGCTGGGGGGTGGGGGTGCTGGGGACATGAGTGGGGCCTGCTGGCAGGTGCCCCTCACTGCTGGGGGGTGGGGGTGCTGGGGGACATGAGTGGGACATGAGTGGGGCCTGCTGGCAGGTGCCCCTGACTGCTGGGGGGTGGGGGTGCTGGGGGACATGAGTGGGTGGCCTGCTGGCAGGTGCCCCTCACTGCTAGGGGGTGGGGGTGCTGGGGGACATGAGTGGGGCCTGCTGGCAGGTGCCCCTCACTGCTGGGGGGTGGGGGTGCTAGGGGACATGAGTGGGGGCCTGCTGGCAGGTGCTCCTGACTGCCGGGGGGTGGGGGTGCTGGGGGACATGAGTGGGGGCCTGCTGTCAGGTGCCCCCCCACTGTTGGGGGGTGGGGGTGCTGGGGGACATGAGTGGGGGCCTGCTGGCAGGTGCCCCTGACTGCTGGGGGGTGGGGGTGCTGGGGACATGAGTGGGGCCTGCTTGCAGGTGCCCCTCACTGCTGGGGGGTGGGGGTGCTGGGGGACATGAGTGGGACATGAGTGGGGGCCTGCTGGCAGGTGCCCCTGACTGCTGGGGGCTGGGGGTGCTGGGGGACATGAGTGGGGGGCCTGCTGGCAGGTGCCCCTCACTGCTGGGGGGTGGGGGTGCTGGGGGACATGAGTGGGGCCTGCTGGCAGCAGGTGCCCCTCACTGCTGGGGGGTGGGGGTGCTGGGGGACATGAGTGGGACATGAGTGGGGGCCTGCTGGCAGGTGCCCCTGACTGCTGGGGGCTGGGGGTGCTGGGGGACATGAGTGGGGGGCCTGCTGGCAGGTGCCCCTCACTGCTGGGGGGTGGGGGTGCTGGGGGACATGAGTGGGGCCTGCTGGCAGCAGGTGCCCCTCACTGCTGGGGGGTGGGGGTGCTGGGGGACATGAGTGGGGGCCTGCTGGCATGTGCCCCTGACTGTTGGGGGGTGGGGATGCTGGGGAACATGAGTTGGTGATCAGTAGTGCAAGGTGACATGTGGCTTGGCTGAGGGGCATGCCCATGGTGGATGGGCTGCCTGCGGGACATAACCAGGGGTGCAGGATAGTCCCCTGTGGTGTGGGCTGCCTGCAGGGGCCATGGAGGGTGTTAGGGAACACCTGGGAGGACCCACACTGCCAATTCACGTGTAGGACTCCCCGTGCACCCCCGTAAATCACGTACCCCGCTCTGACAGCAAAATCACGTGTGAAACTTCCCGCGCACCCCAGGAATAAACGTACCCCACTCGCACAGGGCCTATCACGTGTAAAACTTCCCACGCACCCCCGAAACACACGTTCCCCTCTCCAATCGCGTGTGAAACATCCCGCGCACCCCAGGAATACACGTACCCCACTCGCACAGGGCATTTCGCGTGTGATACTTCCCGCGCACCCCAGGAATACACGTACCCCACTCGCACAGGGCATTTTGCATGTGAAACTTCCCATGCACCCCCGAAAAACACGTACCCCGCTCCAATCGCGTGTGAAACTTCACGCGCACCCCAGGAAAACACGTACCCCACTTGCACAGGGCATTTCGTGTGTGATACTTCCCGCGCACCCCAGGAATACACATACCCCACTCGCACAGGGCATTTCGCGTGTGAAACTTCCCACGCACCCCAGGAATACACGTACCCCACTCGCACAGGGCATTTTGCGTGTGATACTTCCTGCACACCCCAGGAATACACGTACCCCACTTGCACAGGGCATTTCGCGTGTGAAACTTCCCGCGCACCCCAGGAATACACGTACCCCACTCGCACAGGGCATTTCGTGTGTGATACTTCCCGCGCACCCCAGGAATACACATACCCCACTCGCACAGGGCATTTCGCGTGTGAAACTTCCCACGCACCCCAGGAATACACGTACCCCACTCGCACAGGGCATTTTGCGTGTGATACTTCCTGCACATCCCAGGAATACACGTACCCCACTTGCACAGGGCATTTCGCGTGTGAAACTTCCCGCGCACCCCCGAAATACACGTTCCCCTCTCCAATCGCGTGTGATACTTCCCACGCACCCCAGGAATACACGTACCCCACTCGCACAGGGCATTTCGCGTGTGATACTTCCTGCGCACCCCAGGAATATATGTACCCCACTCGCACAGGGCATTTCGCGTGTGAAACTTCCAGCGCACCCCCTAAATACACATACCCCATTCCAATCGCGTGTGAAACTTCACGCGCACCCCAGGAATACACGTACCCCACTCGTACAGGGCATTTCACGTGTGATACTTCCCGCGCACCCCAGGAATACACGTACCCCACTCGCACAGGGCTTATCGCATGTGAAACTTCCCGTGCACCCCAGGAGTACACGTACCCCACTCGCACAGGACATTTCGCGTGTGAAACTTCCCGCGCACCCCAGGAATACACGTACCCCACTCGCACAGGGCATTTCGCATGTGATACTTCCCGCGCAACCCAGGAATACACGTACCCCACTCGCACAGGGTATTTCGCGTTTGAAACTTCCAGCGCACCCCAGGAATACACGTATCCCACTCGCACAGGGCATTTCACGTTTGAAACTTCCCACGCACCCCCAAAATACACGTACCCCGCTCCAATCACGTGTGAAACTTCCCGTGCACCCCAGGAATACACGTACCCCACTCGCACAGGGCCTATCGCATTTGAAACTTCCCGTGCACCCCAGGAGTACACGTACCCCACTCGCACAGGACATTTTGCGTGTGAAACTTCCCGCGCACCCCAGGAATACACGTACCCCGCACGCACAGGGCATTTCGCATGTGATACTTCCCGTGCAACCCAGGAATACACGTACCCCACTCGCACAGGGCATTTCGTGTGTGAAACTTCCAGCGCACCCCAGGAATACACGTACCCCACTCGCACACAGCATTTCGCAAGTGATACTTCCCGCGCACCCCAGGAATACACGTATCCCACTCGCACAGGGCATTTCACGTTTGAAACTTCCCACGCACCCCCGAAATACACGTACCCCGCTCCAATCACGTGTGAAACTTCACGCGCACCCCAGGAATACACGTACCCCACTTGCAAAGGGCATTTTGTGTGTGATACTTCCCGCGCACCCCAGGAATACACGTACCCCACTTGCACAGGGCATTTTGCAGGTGAAACTTCCCGCGCACCCCAGGAATGCACGTACCCCACTCGCACAGGGCATTTCGCGTGTGATACTTCCCGCGCACCCCAGGAATACATGTACCCCACTCGCACAGGGCATTTCGCATGTGAAACTTCCTGCGCACCCCAGGAATACACGTACCCCACTCGCACAGGGCCTATCGCGTGTGAAAATTCCCGCGCACCCCCGAAATACACATTCCCCTCTCCAATCGCGTGTGAAACTTCCCGCGCACCCCAGGAATACACGTACCCCACTCGCACAGGGCATTTCACATGTGAAACTTCCCGCGCACCCCTGAAATACACGTACCCCGCTCCAATCGCGTGTGAAACTTCACACGCACCCCTGGAATACACGTACCCCACTCGCACAGGGCATTTCATGTGTGAAACTTCCTGCGCACCCCCGAAATACACGTTCCCCTCTCCAATCGCGTGTGAAACTTCCGGCGCACCCCAGGAATACACGTACCCCACTCGCACAGGGCATTCCGCGTGTGAAACTTCCCGCGAACCCCTGTTATACACGTACCCTGCTCCAATCGCGTGTGAAACTTCACGCGCACCCCTGGAATACACGTACCCCACTCGCACAGGGCATTTCGTGTGTGAAACTTCCCGCGCACCCCCGAAATACACGTTCCCCTCTCCAATCGCGTGTGAAACTTCCCGCGCACCCCAGGAATACACGTACCCCACTCGCACAGGGCATTCCGCGTGTGAAACTTCCCGCGAACCCCTGTTATACACGTACCCCGCTCCAATCGCGTGTGACACTCCCCGTGCGTGGGGAGTTTTACAGGAGTTTTTGTGGTTGGGGGCCTGTGCGCCATGTACGGGATTTGTGCGCTGTGCATGACACACAGGGAGGGGTTGGGGCATAACTGGCGCTGCTGCAGGGTCGCTGTGCCACTCTGCGCCACGGCTGGTTCTGGAAACTAAAACCCATGAATACGCTGTGCGCGGAAATGGAATTTAGCGCACGCGGCTGGAGCAGAAATTCGCACCTGCACACTGTGCGCCAGCCACGTGCGCCACTTGTGCGCTGAATTCTATGAATTACCCTCATTGTCTTGTAAGCACAAAGAAGCACACTAAGACTAGTGCATTTCTAACAATATATATGCACCAGAAATAGAGTTCTGACTAGAACTGGAGATCTGAGGGAGGGGTAACTGTTCACTTCGTTCTCCAAGACATACCAAGACATACTCGGGCTATATATTGTCTTGTGACCAATGTCCCTGATCATCTCTGGTTGGCCATTTTATGTTACATTATCACACCACTATCTTACCAAATGACCCAGATTTCAGCACTAGGGTTCCACAGGCGGGACTCCTAATTTAGTAGGAAATAAGTGACCATCCCTGCCTAGTATTTACCATTAAGGAAATTGGTGATGCTGTTGGTAAACAAAAACCAAATCATTGCCCCGGTTCAGATGGAAAACTGGCGTATTTCTTTTATGATCAGATAGGTCTTGGACTCCTCTCCGAATGATGGGTTTTAATGCTACTATAAGATGGGGCAAAATCCCGCAGTCATGGCAATTGCTCTGATACATCCCAAATACAAAAAAGACCATAGAGATAACCCAGCCGCATATAGAGCAATTTCGTTGCTCAGCTCTGCTTTTAAAATATTTGGACATGCCCTCTTAATGAGATTGGAGCAATGGACTGATGCTTATTTCATCCTATCTAACATCCAGTTATTGTTTTGCCTCGGTTTGGGAACATCTGAGCAGGCATTGAAGTTTTATTTAATAGGGTTCTAATCCTCTGTATTAATGGGGAACCAATTTACTTGGCTTTTATGGCCCTGAGCACTGTCTTTGTAAAAGTTAATAGAACTAAGTTGTGGGATGTACTCAGGTCATTAAACAAACCCCCAGAACTATTAAAGATACTTACCAACGTGCACCCGGAAACTAAAGCATGCGTAAAAAGTGGAAGTTGGGGCCACTGAACCCAGTTTTTTCCTGTGAGCTGTGGCATACAGCAGGGATACATTTTGGCTCCCTTGCTGTTCTTCATATACAATAATGGGCTCCATGAAGCTTTACTCCAAACTTGTGTAGATGTCCCTAAAATAGGGAACCTTTTTTCCCGTTTTGGCATATGCTGATGATACCTTTTTATTTGCCCGAACACCACAAGCTTTGCAATAGTTATTTTCAGTTTATACAGCTTTCATGAGTAAACTTAATCTGAAAGTGAATGCCAGAACGTCGCCAGTGATGCCTGTCATTTAGGGAATAGGCGAATTCCTGTCCAAACATGGAACATGTCCAAACATGGAAACATCATTCAATGGGTTTGGGAATTTGATTATCTTGGTATACATTTTACTCCTAAACTATCTGAGTGATGCCCTGTTGCCAAACAAACAGGATGAAACAGGCACTGAGGGAGTTCAAGAGGGGCGGGGATGGGTTACACTTCATGAAGAGCTGCAGAGCTCAACCACTATCTATGGCTTTGATGATCTATGATGGCAAAGCTAACTCAAGTGCTAAATATGGAGCTTCATTATGGGGCTTTTCGGATCTGTCTTCTTTGCAGTCAGTTGAGAATGATTTTATTAAACAAATACTGGGTTTACCACCTTCCACTCCCAACTATGCATCCCATCTGGAGCTGGGGTTGAAGTATTTAGCTGATGATATGGTTCTCTATCCTGCCCTACATTGATAGTGTAATTAGACAAACCCTAGAGCACATCTTAATCCATTTGAAGGGTCATTTTAACTAGACCAAGAGCACTTTCTATCCCTTGGATTCATGATGTAGAACTGCGGATGGACAAACCCTTTACTCTATTTAACCATCCTTGATCACACTATGACCCATAGTCTTAGGGAGCACCTATTTTCTGTGATTAGTATATTGCGTGAATCTGAAGAAAACGAACTTATCGTAATTACGTTATTTTATCCTCTTACACCATTCATAATGATCTGATTTGGTCCAATCATATGCATGAGAGATGTCTTGTTATTAGGGCAAGATTTAACTGTTTAAATCTGAGAGCAGGATGGACTGGTTACTCAGATCTGAAATGTTGCCCATTACGTCAAGTGCATGAGGAGGATTTATTAGGCGTCATTACAGGTTTGGTGGTATTTTGGTTGTATATGCACCAAAATACCACCAAACAGATTTACCATTACCACCAATTGGTCCGGCAGAATTACTACCGGATTAAAAGTGGTAGTAGGCGGGGGTTAGTCCCCATTTATTGAAGTCCATAGGACTCCATGTGGATTTCGGCGGAAATACCGCTGGCAGTAGTTCCGCTGATTTGCCCTTTTTTGGGCAGTAAGGCAGAGGAATTACCTCCAGCATTCTGCTGGAGGTTTTTCCTTCACCTTATCTCCAAACTCATAGTTCAGTGGTGCGGTTATACAGTGGTAATGCAGCGGTAACTCCGTTGCCACTGCATTACCACTGTTTTTGGCCACATCCACCAAACTCATAATGAGGCATGTTTTCTTGTCTATTTTTTAATGATATTAGAGCTACAATGTTAAAACCAGTTCTTCAAGAAGCTGCTCTTGTTCATTGTCTCGTCCTGTGCTAATATACTTACTTCAGGATGAAACTCCAAGAATAAGCTGGGCATTACTTCTGTACTTTAGACAAGCTATGAAACGGAGCAAGTGGATACTTGATCATGACTGTAATATTAATTGAGGGTAACTACGACACGATGGAATTTTAAGTCTGCTGCATTTTAATGCTATTGTTAAAGGTTTGAATTTTTTTTTAGATATTTTTTGCTGTACTTATGGATTTGTATTGTATTTTATGAATTGTTTTTGTTTATGTTTGTATTCTGTAATAAACCTACATTTGACTTGACTTGATTTGAAAGTATTCAAACCTGTAATTTTCTAGTATTCCATACTCCTTTTTGCATTCTGCAAAGGAATTAATTTGTGAACCATTAAAGAGATCCCTAATCTGGAGACAACCCCCTTATTTCCAAGATCTAAATGCGTGCATAGTTAGCCTCAGAGTAATGTTCGGGTTTGAGAAGATCAGTGTAATTGGGAAAAAGGTGAAGATATCCCGGGTTGCTATCCTCTCCGATGTCCTTAATGTGTAGCCTGTGATTGGATTAATATTTAATAATTAAATTCTTTCACTTGATTTTAGCCAGGGCTGAGTCCAAATTCTTATGCCTGTCACCACTGCCTGCCACCACTTGCTCCAAAATGACCTGCGGGCCCTCCATCTTCATAGTCATCCACTCTATAATTACCTTGAATTGTGCTGCTAAGTAGTATTTAGTGATGCCTCCTTGGAAGTTGGGCTGTGTAAGTATATGTTTGATTAGCAACCCTCCAGACACACTTATCCAGAGCATTTTGTATGCCTTTCATATCGTTTTCTGTTACAGGGATGGGAAGATCCTGGATCATATAAAATAACCTCTGCAATACGTTCATTTTGATTAGGGCATCCCTGACCAGATGGTTAGGCTTCTCCATTTATTTATTTGCCCCCTGATATCAACTAGCAGTTTAGTGTAGTTGGCCCTGTATAGTGACTTGTGCTTGGGTGTTAATTAGCAGATATATCATGGATGTTTTGCCCAGTTGTATGGGGCATTGTCCTGAAGTGGCCGGACTGCTATTTATGGCATTGTGAAGTTAAGTATCTCTGATTAGTCATTATTGACTTTAAACCTTGAGACCTTTGAATACCTATCAATCTCTCTAGCCCTCTAATTGTGAGCCTGGTAAGTTTGTTTGTGTTAAGATCACATCAGCCCCAAATAAACAGATTTGGTGTTTCTCCTTTGCCCATGTGACCCCTGATATGCATGTGTTCAATCTTATCATAGCTGAAAACGGCTCCATTACCAAACCAAAAAGCAGTAATGGGCACCTTTTTTTAGTGCCTCTTGGTACTGGAAAAGGCTATGTTAAGGAACCATAGAAGGCAATTCTCGCTCTGGGATTTTGATAATTTAGCATGATCCTTTCGCTGAATATTGCACAAAACCAGAATCTCTCCAGGACCAGCTCCAAATATTCCAGTCCACCTGTTAAAAGGCTTTCTCTGCAACTAGGGCAAGAAACGCAGTTTGCCTTTTTGAATGAGTGATGTGTCTATGAAGTGTAGCAATCTATGGACGTTGCCGAAACAGTTCCAGTTCTGTACAAAGCATGGCTGATCAGGGTCAACCAGTTCCGGCAGAATAGCCTCTAGCCTGTTGTCCAATATCTTTGTGTAAATTTTGCCATCTATACTGATTAACATGATCAGTCTGCACAACAAACACTGATTGGAAATTGTTCCTGGTTTGGGAATTATTGTGATGTGGGACATATTCATAGACACTGTTATCCTCCCACTACCCAGAAAGGAGTTAAACATGTTTTTCAGTATAGGGGATAAGTGAGTAATGTGCATTTTATAGAATTCTGCTGTGAACCCATCTGGGCTTTGGGCTATTCCTAGGTTTTAGTTGGGAGATAGCTATAAGAGTCTTTTAGATTTCTATATGCCTATTTAAGTTCTGTTTTTGGTCTTCTGTTATGCGTGGTGGCTCTACCACTTTCAGATACTACTCCTTCTCTAGATTTTTCATCGGTTTGCCTTATATGATTCTCTACAGAAGGAGCTTAAAGGCTCTTATTTTCTTTCCCTTTGCAGTAATTACATTACGATCTACCCCTTGTGTAAAATGGATGTGGGTTTGGTCTGTTTTTTCTTCCATTATACAAGCTAGTAAGGTCTGTTACCATGTTCAAAAAACAAACTTTTTGCCCATTGTATTTTCCCTTCATCCAGGTTAGATTATATTGCATTCAGTTGTCCCCTAATTGAAATTATCATTTTATATACACTCCTAGACCCCGTTAACATGTGCTGCCTCTCGATGGTCTCTAATTCTTTTTGCATAGCTGTAAACCGCCTTCATGGTGTTCCATATAATTTGTAGCGGGGTAGCATTATTGACTCAATGTTCTTCGATATGTTTTAGAATAAAGTCTGGATTTGTCAGGGTTTCTCAGGATGTATTCTTTTACTCTACACATCCCTCTTTCTCTCCTTTGGTTCCCAATCTACAAATCAATGTTGAGAGGAGCATTGTCTGCTATGGCGATGACCCTGGTGTCTATTTGTGGTATTGTCTTACTGATGATAGCGGAGAGGAAAATGTAGTCAATATATTAATAAGACCTATAGACGAGTGAGTAGAAAGTGTGCCCTTGATCTGTTGCATTCTAGGTGCTCCAGGCTTCTGCAAGATCAGCCTCTCTGATGTAGTTTTTAAGTTTGTTAGAAATTGATCACAAACATATTGATGTGCGGATTCTGTTTTTCACAAGAAGCACACCCTGACCCTACAATTATTCACTGAGTGGGAAGAATTGTGATGAGGTACAGTTTTCTCTCGCTATCCCTATTAGGTAGGCAGCGCACCACCGGCCACCTAGTGAGAGATTTCCCTGACAGGGTCAGGGTGTGCTTCCTGTGAGGGACAGCCTGTGTGTTTTCTGATACCAGTACAGATCAGAATGCTACTTTAGTTACACCTTAACCCTTTTTTTTGTGCTAAAAACTGTAAGTGATAACGGCAGGAATGCACAACATTCCTACAGCTTGAAGCAATTCCCTTGTTGTTTTTGTGTCTGGGTCTGTTTTTCTCAGGATCGAAGATGAAATTGAAGTCACTTGACCAGATGACCTCCCCCTCTGCCCTCTGTTTTAGGAGTCGTAAAACGCCTAATAAAAACTGATCCTGACCTTAGTTCAGTTTGCTCAAGGTTAGGGAGAAATTGCACTTCATGCCTACTCCCATAAAACATCTTCCATTTTTATCTGCAATTACCTATTTAGCTAAAAGGTGAATCTTTTGTGGAGTAAGAATTCCACCTCTATTTTCTTGATGCAAGTACCTCCTTGGAATTGTATTGAGTATTCCTTATAGCAGATTCTGTTCTGATACACTCGGTGTGTTTCTTGAAAGCACACTACCTCTGGGATTTCATGTTGTAGTCTAGGAAAAGTTTGCATCTCTTGAACGGTGAGTTTAGCCCCTGTTTATTATATGTCCATCTCTTTACTCTCTCCAATATTCAAAAGTTCTTTTTGTTCCTAAATCTCAAAGTTTCTACCTGTACAATTTGCCACCAGCTCTCCAACTTTTACATAGATGAAGTAACCCATCCAGTTTCTTTAAGTTTACCAATGTTGTCTTAAGGCTCTTCCCCATCCCACCCCTTTCCTTCCCCGAGACCTAATGTCTACCATGGTGTGCATTGTACCCCATCTTTCCCTTGGGCAAGTTGCTTTCTTTTTGTTTATTCTTACTTTCCCATATTCCATTTCTTCCTCCCTCCCACCTCCATCCCTGCTAATATGAATGAGTTAACCTGTCTATTTCTTACATCTGGTAAAACCGTTTTTTTTTCTTTTAGCACTTGGCAGCCGGTCCTTCTTGACTCATTACCCTTCTCACCAGGCAGTATTTACTAGCTCCTCTTTCTTGGCGAAACTGCAATTTGGTGAGGTCTAGTCGGTTATAGTCTCTTCTGAAATACATAGTCCTATATTCTTCCCTTAACATCTGGTTCCTTCTGATGTTACGCTGTCAAGAGATGCCCCTTCATCTAGGTGCATCCAGATTGTGCAATTTTTTGGCCAAAGGGTCTCATATTAAAACCCATATAGAAAGTGTTGTTTGAGCCATGGTAGTTATATTTGTGCATTACTGCCTTTGCTATGTCAGATTTGTTTGTCTCATCTAACATTTTTCACCATAAGAGGTTCTCCTATTGTAGAGGAGGTCCTAGACCACCCCCCGCCCCCTCAAGCTTGGTGCGAATGGCATGGTGGGCTAACCAATGGTTCCAGTATTGCAGTGCTTTCTGAAGACAAAGGGTACATATAGGGCAATATATATTTTGTGGGGTCAGAATGCCCAAGCAGTGGAGGGTGTCTCAGGTATTACACATAAATCATGAATATCAACAATGTAGTCTGAGAACTGTACAGAAAATAAGTTATGCTCAAAAGTAAATTGGTTTGCCATTTGGTAGCATGGCAGAGTCTCTAGGCTAAGCAAGTTCGGATGAAATTTAAGGTGGATGTCAAATACAAAATGGTGGCTTGCCAACAGATGTTAAGATAGCTGAATCATTCTGACCTGGAATATTCATTGGCAGCAGTTCACTGTAGACAAGTATGTGTGGTAGGATATATTTAAAATTTCTTGGCAGGAAAGGCTGACAGTGATGGATCATAGATCCGCTAAAGGCCTAGGAAGACTACCAATTAGAGCAAGCAGCTACGTAACTAGAAACAAATATGATGAGCTCATGAGGGGTTTTCACAGTATACCCTGCCAAGTGAAGTTGGCAGGTCTCTGCAATCAGATGTGGGGCTGCTTTTTGGCAGACATCTAAGGATTTATAATGAGGGCCGACAGGATCTCACACAAGTTTAATAAGTGTATGTGTCAGTCAAATAATGCTTGCCAAGATAAGTAATGTGGGCTTGGTAAGTGGCAGTTAAGCCAGCAAATCACAGGCAGGTAGGGGTTTATTTTTGGTTGAAAGGACTAATCAGTATGTATCGGGAAATCAAAGGAAGTGTTGCATCAGCCTCAAAAATGTATAAATGCACAATGATTTTGGGAGCCCAGTGCTGCTGTTTCTGGTGTCTTGTGAACATGCATTACATATGATTTTTAAAGCAAATGCCCGGGTGTCCGTCTCCCATCTTATCTAGTCTCCAGTGCCTGAGATCACAGGTGTCAAAGTCCAAGGAGGGTGCTGGGTCCTATTGTTGACTTAGCGGCCACTTTCAAAGGGACCCTTAAAATCATTTGTCTAGGGATGAACGGACCCAGATATATGCTGGCAGAGATGGGAAGATGCCTGGGGAGAGTGACAGGGTAAGTAAATGAATCTGCAGTGTGCCCACCTCTTACCAGAAGAGGTCTACCCATGACTGTCAGCATTATTGATGGATGGAGTATTTTGACATTTTTGGATTTTGGTATGTATTATGGGGGACTGAGGTAAGGAGGGAGGAAATAACATGCAGTATGTACTTGTAAGGGTTTTATGGTAATTAAGAAGAGCAATGGGGTAGTTTAAGATAAGTAATGTAGTAGCACGCTAATAAGTAACAGTTGGTTGCTTGAGATAATACAAGGAGCTTCAAGACGAGGAACATCTGTTAGCCCAGAGTCCTATGCTCAAGGAGCATCTAGAATGAGTTGTCTCAAAACCCATGTGGGTAAACTAGGCTGCACACAAATAGATCTGTGAGAGGAGACAATTCAAACTCCTATCGGGGTAGTTTAGGTGCAAGTAATAGCACCAAAGAGCACTGAGGAGGGACGTGTGGAAGTCGACTAGTCTGTTTTTTAATTAAAAGTGTTAAGGAGCAACAATGAATTGTATAAAAACTGAGACAGGTCAAGAAATCACGTTATTTATTTAAGGAAAATAATTTGCACCAATTCAAATATAGGCAGGTATAAGTGAAAAAAGATAGCTGTGAGTAAACCATTGAGTGCGCTCATGTACATTATTTACAATGTAATGGAAAAGAAAAAACAGACAAAATAATGAATACAGTAAAAACATGTGGCTAATTTGTACCCTTGCAGTGGGTGAGCATTGGTAGCTATAGGGTTAATTTTTACATACCTGCACAGTTGACATTCTTAGTGAGACAAGAAGCTTTGAACAATAAAAATCTGCATGGTGTTTGATGAAAACGAAGAGCTCACAAGGCATGAGATTGGAGAGAAATTAATTTTGCTTAATTGAAACACAAATCCAACATCAGATTCCCTCCCTCCAGCCAAAGATATAGCTAATGTCATATATTATATGTGTTAAAAATAAATGATCATGGAGAGATTACTATTTTTGGATGCGCTACGGCAGAAAGATAGTGCTGACAGTGCACAATGAAGACTTATGGTCAAAACCGCATTGAGAATAGTTAAAAGATTTTGTTCAAGGCAGAGAGGTAAGAAGTTGGCAGAGTTAGGAGAATAATTTATGATTGTAGGAAAAAACAGGGCTGTTTCTCAGTAAGACACAGGGATAGTTCTGTGAGTTAACGTAACTAAGTCAGCTTGCGCAGAAGAAGCAACAATATGCTGTTGGCAATATGTGTATAAAATACTAAGGCAAAACTGCGGGCATATTAGGAAAATATGCGGATATGTATTCACATTAAAAAAACAGGGGAAAATTACATTAAAAACAAAGTCACAAAAACATTTATGGAAATATGATTAAAATAAGTAGGGATGGAACGAATATGTGTATTTAGTATATAAGAAATATGTTTAGTAATTCATTTGTGCAAGTTTGGAAAATGTGTTTTTTTGGTGCCAGGCTGGAAGTGTCCCATGGCTGAGCCGGGCCCATATGAAAATGTTGAGTTGAACCCAAACTCCTTAAATTAAATTGTTATTTTGGGGGGTTTTCACCATACATATGTGTAATGTATATGTTCTGTAGAAGGGGCGCTTAATTATGGGTTGATTTGGCTGATACCCACTGAGATTAAGTGCACGATTGTTAAAAACAGATGCTGAGAGGAGCGCTGGATTTAGGTGATATGTTGTGAAGTGATTTAACCCCTGGTTGTTTAGTCAGGCAAGATGTGTATTTTGAAAAAAATGGGTTGTTTCTATCAGTTTAACCTTGTTTTGAATATATTGCTTTTGTATTGGAGGCTACTATATGTGTGTGAGCCCGGGGGGGGGGTTGAGTTATTGATTAGGGTTGCACAAGGTAAGTCCCATTTTTAGGGGGTTGGCTGGTCTTTTAATGGGGTAATACTGGATGCTTTATTGTTGAGCACACACTAAGAAGCACCCCTAAATTGTATTTTAAGTGAGGCAAATGGCTGCCCCTTGTTGAGGAAGGATAGGGCATTTAGAAAATGTATAAGTCCTGGTGCAAGTATTTGACCATTTGCCATTTGTATAGGTCAAATGAAAAGAGGAAGATTGTTTTATTAAGCGGTTTTCAGTGCGCTATGAGGAACAAAAACATATTGTCAAATTAAATCACAGAAGAAGTGCTGTGGGTGACCACTTTAGTGAGGATACTGGTAGTTAGGGACAGAGAGAAGGCATGAGCTATGTATTGCAATACAATGTAGAGTCACGGGGTGTTATACATGCATTTTTAGGCACATGTACCAAAGAGTTTGAGCACATTGGAGGGGTGCCAAGAAGGGGAACATTGTTTCCCTCACCATACATATCTATAAAATATAGGGGCATTTGGAGAAGAAAAAAAAAACAATTGTCTCCAGGATCACCCAAATTGAAAAAGTATCACCGAGAGTAAAAATGAAATTATGAGTGCAAATTATAGTAAAAAGTAGGTTAATGTATTAGTGGATAATCACAGTGAATATTTATGGCGAATAGAAAGGATAAATGAGACAAAAACATGTTTTGGGGTAAACTTTGGAAATGTGTGTAAAATGCAAAAATGTGTATTTAGAATGAGGAAGCAATGGGCAATTAGGGGAAGTGCTCGCAAAGCACACAGAGGCTAAGGACACACACAAAATGAGTAAGGGGCATGACACATTTAAAACAGTTGGATTGAGAAAACATTAGGTTGAAAAAGTATTTTTTATAGAAGTACACACCTTGATGGTCTGACTTCTAAGAATAAGGAATCCACTATTTAAGGGTTTTTACAGGGGTCTGTTCAAATAAAATGTATTTATGAATAAGGTATCAACAGGCTGGGCATTGACAAAGAAAAGTGAGGTAGGTTTGCACAGTTATTGCGCACAGCATGGAGTATTATTACATGTGAAGAAGAGATTTATTGGGGAAAATAGAGGTGATCAAGGATAGAATCTCTATTATGATATGTTTGCAAAAAGAGGGGGAGTGACTGATGCATATACACATGCATGCAAATACATACATGTACATGAGAAGGCATTCATATACACATGCACACTTGATTTCATGGAAGTATAGGTGCTCAATTAACTATAGACAATGCATTTAAAAACACACATAGGCAGCCAGAAGAAGGACTTCAATATTGCAATGAGAACACACACACACACACACAAAGGATGTTTTTGTTTTACATTAAACGTATTAGATGATTAGATGGGAACATTATGCTTTATTAAAGTGAAATATAAGAATAGCTAGTCTTTTTGAAGAAATATAAATGAAAGGTGAAGATCCGATTGCTTATATAAAGGAGCACTGAATTCTTGAAGTGCACAAGCAGGGGTGAACTCAGTGGCAGTATTTTACCACAGTTTATGTCAGAGACTGTTTGAGCAGATACAGAGACACTTGGGAAGCAAGTGGGAATGGAAGCAAAGTCATGGGCAAAGATATAGTTGACTATGATGCATCATTGTTGGCTGTTTTAGGAGAAGAATAACAAGAAAACGATGCTAAGAAATCTTGAGGATGCCATGTTAGTTCAAAAAGGAATTGTCAAAATATGCCATAGAAGGGACAATATCGATGGGTCGAGAAGGATTGGGAATGCAGTAAGCAGCGGGTGCATCACAGGCACATAATAAACACCAAATGGACCAAGGAGGGAATGGGTTTGTGCCACAAGCCAAAGGAATTGGAAATAGAGAAAGAGGTGGTTTGCAGAATAACCAAGACAGTTTCCAGAATATGCAGAATGATAATCAGAATGTGCAAGGACCACTAAACCAAGGGTGACTAGTTAGTAGGGCTCTTCCTGTATATTAAATGTGTGGGATGACAGAGCACATTGCGTGCAGATACAGAAGCCAATGATACGCACAAAATGGAAAATTCTCAAGAGGGGGACAGTATATCCTCCCGTATATAGCTTACAAACTAGGGAAGGATGTGCCCAAGATCAGACATTGTATCAGATATGAGCACTGAGAGTGCAACAGATACAGCAGCTAGAGCAAGTGCAACATGGATCCTCTGCAGGGGAAATTGCAGTAAGCCCCCATGCAGATACAGCAATATGTAAACATTGGACAGGTATTGACATCCATGATAGGAGGTGCCACTGTGGTAGGAGGAAATCCTTTCACAGGAACAGGGGTATGCATGCACCCACAATAAGGCAGCCCACAGGGTGCCTTAATGTGCTCAGAATTATTAATGACACTAGGCCCCAAAAGGAGCCAAGGGTTAATGTGGCGGTAGGAGGTAACATCTTTGTTCTATTAGTAGACACTGGGACTGAACCCCCATGAACGAAGAAGGAAAGGTGTCAAATGGTGAGAATTATCAGAATATTGAGAGTTCTTTGGAGCTACAAGTTGAGTTGCTTTTTATTAATGAATTATCAGTCTCTGTAGGAGAGTATGGCATAATTGGTCTTTGATATATTTGTGACAAACGGCAGTTAAATATTTTGTGAAGGGAGTGAATGGCAAAAATGTAACATGATGATTTTATTTAGTTGATGAAAGGGATAGTGTGTTCCACTTTTGGGATACACCATTTGAATGTGGGTGAATTTATATTGGCATGCACAGGGCAAGTGGCTCTGTGAGGTGTTTTAGTAGAGCAGGGGTCTTTCTTGTTATGAGGTGAGCATTTTGTTTAACATGGCTATTTGGCCTCGTGGAGAAAATGTTGAGAATATCTGATGAAGTCTTGCTCAGACCATAGTTACCTATGGACAAAGAGGGGGGACAGATAATCCCTCTAGGGTTAAGAGCAGCCATAGTATAAAAGAAAATAGCAGTGCTCAAACCAATGGACAATAAGAGTAGACCATGGAGGACAGTGATAGTTCTCAAAGAAGGGTATATGTTGGCTGACATCATTGATGATGACATATATATAGGCAGGACTCAACAGATGATGAAGTAGTGATTCTTTAGGAGCATCACACACTGAAAAAGAAAAGGAAAAATCATATAGCATGTGTCAATGAAGTATCAGCGCTCAGTATAATTTCAGGAAAGCTTAGAGAAAGTGCCAAGTGTCCTGTGGACCAAAGGCTTTGATGACATGGGTCTATTAAAACGTATAGGGGAACACAATACAAATACACACAGATAAGGGATAATAATATGAAACATATGAAGGTGTGTACTGTAATTAGATTAATGAATGTAGGCTTATCATAAATAGATAGGGATAAAAGCACAGAAGTAAGAAGCCCAAACCAAAATGAAATTGACGGTAAATTAGTGAAATAAATAATAATTAACAAATGAATGAATGAATGAATGAATATTAAAGCAGCGAAAATCACAATGGATGGTGCTGATTATAATTGAGTAATGTAGTGTATTATTATAAAAAAGAAATGATTAATGAAAGCACAAAGGAGTGTGGATGGGCACGATTTATTTAACAAATTAATAAAACCTGTAGTAAAACTTCATGAAAGAATGTATGAGAGTAAGTAACAAGACATTATTTGATTGAATATGATGATGTTGATTTATGTTTTACAGATGAAAAAATATTGTTATAGTTGAACACAGGAGGAGTGTCTAGATGGCCTTAGCAGGGAATAGCAAATATAATGAGAAGAAACATTATACTATGACAAAAGTAAGTATTTAGTGAACAGGTAGAGATGAAAGAGGTAACTATACTTTCACACCGTAAGTGTGTGAACACACAGTTGGTCATTATTAGGAGTAAGAGAACCCAGGTGAGTACAGAAAAATGGCAGTAAGGGATACAGTCTTTCAAATAAATAGCATTTTGCCAAGATAGGTGCACATGGGTGTGACCATAGAATAGCATGTATAAGCAAGTTTGGCCATATTTAATGATAAGGACACAAAGACTTCGAATAGAAGGTGGAGTAACCTTTTTGTAATTCGGGTAATGGCAAAATGCCAAAAGGATATATTTGGCAAATATATAGGAATATTTAGGATAGGCAAACAATGTATTTCTTATATGATATACTTGCACGCTATTAGTAGAATCAGTGCTGTGGTCCAAATAACAGGGTTAGGCAAGATTAATGTAGGCCAAGCGCGGCGTGGAAAAATGTGTGAATTGTGTCTCAACAGAATAAAACCACAGCAAAGAAAGAAGAAGACTCTGGTCCCACGCTAGCAGAAGAGGACATCAAAAGCACAGAGAAGAACTTTCAGCATAGCAGGAAAAAGTAAAGACAGGCCTAATTGCTACGCTAAATAATACATCATTTTAATGTGTCCAATGTGTTTTTGCGGACAGAAAAGTAGGCCTATATATCAGTGGGCTGAGAGCGTCAAGAAATGACCTCAGTAAAAAAAAAACTTTATTGAAAGGAAAAGAGCAGAGGTCTACCCTGAGGAAGGAATTAATTGCTTTGTCAGCTAAAAATGGCTGTAACTCTATTCAGCTTTCTGCAGAGAGCAAAAACTCATACCAGCGTTGTCTTCTTCAGCTACGGATGCACCAAGAAGACAGAAGGTGGTGAAAAAAGAAGACATCCTTTTTTGAAAAATGTCAAAAGTTATGTTTTCTGTTTGTCGTTTGTTATTTTTTGACTCTCTGGTTTGGGAATGTCGACCACAGGGTAAAAATGTTTCCTTTAAAATATTATACAGTTTTGGAAGAAAAGAATGCTCATGAGAAAGTAGGGCAATGGCAGACACAGCCAGATGCATTTATTGTACAATTTCAGATCATAACCCAAGTCCCGATATCAGTGAGTCTGTATTTAAATATAAAATGAAAGTGAGATGTGTGAAAAGAGAAAAAGAGGCAGCCATTCTGATGTATTGGAAATTGAGAAAAAATGTAGCAGAGATTGTTTAGGAGGCAGGAGTGTTTTGTAAACATGTAGGTATTTTTAAGGGATGGGTTGAGGAGACAGTACTGACGATAAAGACACGATTATTTTTCAAAGGGGACTCATTCAGATGGACGGGAGAGACCTATACACCAGGAGATTGGCAGTAACCACTAACCGACCCTGTGAGCAGAGAGAAAAGATCGAGGGACCCAGGGGTCGGACTACGCCGGTAAGTCCCCACTAACCGTTGTAGTTATTTTGAAACATTTTCCTTATGAAACTCCCCCATCCTTTTGTTCCCCAGAACCAATCGAGGTCCCCCCTGACTTGTATGTTGAATCAAAAGGACTATGAGTCTGAGTACTTTATAACGAAACGAATGACAAACATTGAAAGAACTGGCATATGTCTAAAAGACACCTGAACTTGCTGCAAAGCAGCCTAAAGGACAAAATAAAGTATGGACTAAATTCAGAAAGTCAGTGGACCGGGCATGAGGAGAATAAAGAATCAGGTGGAAGACATGTCGATAGGAGATGAATGGAGAAAAGAAGACACGCATTAAGAATGTACATGGGGAAGTGAATGGGAAACAAGAAAGTGTCATGGGGTGGGAGGAAGGAAAAGGTGTGCAGTAAAATCACACATGGGGAAGTTAAGAACTGGGCTTGTGGGTTCCCTCAAGGAATGATTTCTCTTGATTCGCGTGGTGGCCGAAATCTCCTATTGTGTATAGCTAGTTTATATTTGATTGAGTAATAGAGGTGGCATTCAGGTAGAAGCACATAAAGCTTTTCTTTAAGGATACACAAATAGAAACCAAGAGGGAGAAAATGTTGCAAATTACCTTTTGGTGAAGGATATTTTATGTTAGAAACATTGATGACTTTGCAGAAATGTTCTTATGATACCTCCCATGTTGAGACAAATCACCAAACTGAGAGGGGTGAGTGGGACAGGGATGTATAGGTACACTGAATATAGGGGAGGGTGGACAAGGGGTATAGTGGTCATGTATTAAATAGGTGTCTAAATACAGACATGGGGGGTATAGAGCAGGTCCTACACCATCCCCCCTCTCAAGCTGGGTTCAAATGGCATGGTGGGCTCATCAATGGTTCCGGTATTGCAAAAATCAGAATTATAGTGCTTTCTGAAGAGAAAGGGTACAAATAGGTCGACATATATTTTTTGGGATCAGAATGCCCCAAGCAGTGGAGGGTGTCTCAGGTATTACACGTTCATCATGAATATCAAAAATGTAGTCTGAAAACTGGACAGAAAATAAGTTATGTTCAAAAGTAAATTGGTTTTCCATTTGGTAGCATGGCAGAGTCTCTAGGCTAAGCAGGTTCAGATGAAATTTAAGATGGATGCTGAATACAAAATGGTGGCTTGCAAGCAGGTGTTAAAATAGCTGAACAATTCTGACCTGGAATATTCATTGGCAGCAGTTCACTGTAGACAAGTGTGTGGTAGGATATATTTAGAATTTCTTGGCAGGAAAGGCTGACAGTGATGGATCATAGATCCTCTAAATGCCTGGAAAGACTACCAATTAGAGCAAGCAGCTGCTTCACTAGCAAAAAATATGATGCACTCATGAGGGGTTTTCACAGTACAGCCTGCCAAGTGAAGTTGCCAGGTCTCGGAAATCAGATATGAGGCTGCTTTTTGGCAGACAGGATTTATAATGAGGGCCGGCAGGATCTCACACAAGTTTAATTAGCCTATGTGTCAGTCAAATAATGCTTGTCAAGATAAGCGATGCATGCTTGCTAAGTGGCAGTTAAGCCATCAAATCACAGACAGCTAGGGGCTAATTTTTAGTTGAAAGGACCAATCAGTATGTATTGGGAAATCATAGAAAGTGTTGCATCGGCCTCAAAAATGTATAAAAGCACAATGATTGTGGGAGCCCAGTGCTGCTGTTTCTGGTGTCTTGTGAAAATGAATTAAAGATGATTTTTGAAGCAAATGCCTGGGTGTCCGTCTCCCTGCTTATCCCTGCTAATCCAGTCTCCAGTGCCTGATCCACAGGTGTCAAAGTCCAAGGAGGGCAGTGGATCCTCCTGTTCACTATTATTTCCTTTCCATAGATTTACTGTGTCGCTGTATCACTCTCAACCCTTCCTCTCTGGTTTGAGCCAGGACCTCCATTGTATTCACCTTAAATGGTAGAGCCTTACATGTCTGATGTATCTCTTTATTAGTTCTTCTGTGAGGGATTTCATGTTCAGTCTCTTGGCTAGTGTTGTTGGAGATATATAGTTGAATGTTTTCTTTGATTTAGTGGTTGTGAAGCATGACAAGTACATCAGACAAGTACATCTCTCTGAGCTGCTACTGGTTAGTTTCAAGACGTTCCAACTATATGCTTTCTATTCTAATTTTGAGTCTGTGTCGTTGTGTTGAATCCCCATTGTTGTGAATAGGTTGGTCATACAATCTTTCATATCCGAACATTCTTTGAGATTGTGAATTCTAATGTTCTCACATTTGGAGCAGTTTTCATGGTCTCCTTTTGCAACAATTATCACTGCATGCTCCAGTGCCTTCACAGAGGTTGCACCTTCCATCCCTAGATCGTTTAATTGTGTGTGTTCCTCCACAAGAATATTTAGCCTGCTGCCTAGGTGTTCAATCTGTTTCCTATTTTTGGCAATTGCAGTTTTTTGTTCTTCTCTCACCCTCCTCAGTTCAGGCAGGGAGGTCACACAGGCTGCCCTTTTTAGCGTCCCTGGGGGACATGCTTCAATGCAAATGGCACGGCTGTGCCGAGTGAAGCTATTAGCAGGAGGAGAAATGCTTGTGGCTCCCCCTATTTGCAGCTTCTGTCACACTTGACTTGTTGTTATTTGCCTTTCCTCCTTCCTTTATTATTTCTTCTTCCTGGTGTTTCCTTCCTTGTTCTTTCTCTTATTGGCTTCTTTATTCTGTGTTTCTTTTCCTGTTTGCCACCTTTTGTGTCTCTACCCATTGCTTTCTTACTTGCAGTTTTCCTCCATGCCTCCTTTCATTCACTCCTTATGGTCCTTTTCTTCACCCTTTACTCCCTTTATTCTGCTGCTCTTTTATTTGCTGTGTTGCTCATCTAATTTCAAGGACCCAATCAACTACAGGGAGGTGAAATGATTTTGCATGGGAAGAGGAGAGGGTCTCATACACTGGATGAAAGATGCAGGCGAGGGCTTGTAACCACTCACCTTCGGGCTCTGCTTGTAGATGCTTTTCCTCCATGTTGCTCTGCAAGCAGATTGACAGCAGGGCTGCGGGGCTCGGTGTCCTCAACAGAGGGTTCACTGCACAATCTCTGCATATCAGCGCTGTGACGGGCACTTCTGATATGCCCCAGAATCCCGCCCTGTGCTTGGTTCATCCAAGCCGGGTGCCCCTTTGCAGGTATTTATCATGGCTGCTTCTCTGTGGACCTGCCGTGTTCGTGGCAGACATCTTGGGGTCAGGCCGCAGCTCTTCTAAGAACGTGGACAGTGTTTGTGCTAGTTCACCAGTGACCTTTCCTTCTCAGCATGGGTCACCAGAGTATCATCAATCTCCCCACTCATTCCTGCAGACTTGGTGCCACTTTTCAGGGAGGAAGGAGGGAGAGACTGGTTATCGCAGCTCAAAGACCCTGCGCCGATCTGGTCACCATCTTGTTCATGTCCCCCCCTATCCTCGGTAGTGTTTTTGAGTTTACTTGGGATATCCGCTCTGGCAAAATAATTGGGCCTAACCAAAAAGCAATACAATCAAGAGATTTTTTAGAGACTTTATAAGATCCAGTAGAAATGACATTTGCAATACACACATAATAAATATTTCTGTTAAGAATGGGTGAATTGCCCAAAATTCAAGGGAAAGAGCAGTGGTCACCTTGGTTGGCTACCATTTACTGATGGCAAGATAATGGTTCCTGAGTTCACCAGTTTCAGTACTAGCATTGTTCGCCAATGCGGGTTTGAAACAGATACTGGGTAAATGTACATGTTTAGGCCGCAGACAGTTCTTCAATATTACTGGTGCCCTAATTGTTTAAATCTCATTAAATAACAGACCCAAAAAAGAAATGGTTATGAATGCACTGTCGGAAGGAAAGGACCAGAAGACAGGTCTTCTCTGTCTATTCCCCTATACTCTGGGACCTTCTCCATATCAACATCAGACATACCCCCATACTTCTGCAATTCAGGAAGGAGTTTGAACTTCCTATCCTGCTCCTCAGCACATAGCACTTTTCCCCTGCTATCCCAGCTGACAAAACCCTTTGGACTCTTCTGCGTCCCATCCCCTTGTAACAGTACACCCCCTCTATCTCACATTGGCCAGTTCAAGCATTGACCTTCTCCTTCACCTTCTCCTTTATAGCCTCCCTAATGTGTTTTCCCAATCTTTCCACCTGCCACTACTGTACCCTCTTCTATGTTAACACCCTAGGTGTTCCTAATTGTACCTGGTGTTAATCCACTATTTCCTGAGTGCCTTAATTGTCACTCCTCCCCCTTCAACACACGTTCCCTGTTCCTATGCTATACCTGCTAAGTCGCCCTTTCCTGTAGTTTCCCCTACTACTTTGCAAAGCATGTTGTTGCTTTCCGAAGCTAAGTCCACGCTCAATGAATACCCAAAAATATAAAATGTAATTAAATGGCAATTATTTTCTTTTCTTGACATTGGCATTCTATTGGTGTTTTAGATTTCTTAGACAATCATCTAATACAAGGAAAGGGGCAGCTGTTCATCTTGCACAAAGACGGACCGTGATTATAAGTATGGGGAGGAAAATAAATAATTTGTGTTAATTGGTATTTAGGGGACCAAATCCACAGTTCCTGCATCTGATTCCCAGATGAGCGCTCTCTCCTCTGGTCAACCAACGCTCTGGCAATATTGCATGCCTGAGCACATTTTAACCTACTTTCAGCCAAGGATGCCTATGCACATTGTGGAAAGATCATGCACGTTCAGGCACTGTTGGATGGTCATGTATTAGGAATATTGTGGGTCCATAATAATGGGCAAATGTGTTAATGGGATGCCGGTTGTGGGTGCAGAAAAATTGCGATAGTTCCAAATGTTGCTTCAAAGTAGAGTAATTCTGTGTCTGGCATCAAAAGAGTACATTTTCAGTATTGTATGGCGCTAGTTGAGCAAATATTTTCAATTCTGCTTCTCTGGATTGAGAGGCCTTCTCACCAACTTTTCCAGGAAGCTCATGCACAATTCTAACTATCAAAACATACAAAAAAGGGATTGACATTTTTGTGAGTCAATCATAAAACTTAAACAACATGAACATATTAGGTGAAGACTGACATGGCCAACCTTATTTTTATTTAATTATTAGCCTTTGCTTTAAAAAGCAAACCTTATAGCTATAACAATAGAAATAAAAAAAACAGCACAAAAGAGGAAGTACTAAAAAAAACACAAGTCCAAGAGAAAGGGGTACCACTAACACGAAACATTAACTGATTAAAATGTAAAACCTTTGATTGCTGCTTAAAATGTTGGAGCCAGAAACAGTCATTCCGAAACTAGGCCAAGGCTGGATTCCTAGTCTCTCCTACTGGACAAGTGGTAGTGGCAAATGCTCCATCTTCTCTGAACACAACTCAAAGGCTTCTCACTGTTGCAAATTAATCTTTGGACATGGAAGGAAGCAGTGCAAGTGGCTGAATTCCATAGGACTCCAAAGCGTTTACGCCAGCATGAAATGGTCATGCAAGGTTTAGTGCCAACTTGTAGGGCAGAGACCATGGGGACGGTGCAAACATTAGTTTCTCTGCCCACTCTCTGCCATTGAAATGCATTAATATGTGGGGTAACATAAAATTCAGGCTTAAAATATTTAAGCTGTTGAAGTTTCCAAATTGCACAATTGTTACCAGATCACACTCTTGCCAAGAGCTGCTTTTCTTTTTTTTTTTTTTAATTAAAAGTATAATTCTTAATGCTGCCTTTTGTAAAGGTGATGTTTATGGAATATTGATGGCTGTCGTAGCAGGGCCCATTTTTGTGCGATACAACTTTGCATTCATGAGAAATATGTTTTTGATGCATATGTCACGCTGCGCTTTAAATGAGTCGATTTAAATAAAGAATCCGCATCTCTTACATTTGCACATAAATAATCGGTCTTCCAATGAAATAATATCTGCACCTAATTTCGAAATCAAAATTAAAAGCCTGCGGTTTAATCAAATTGCATTGCTTGCCCTCTGCCTTTCGCACACTCTGATGCACATAATGTCCAAGTCACAGTTCGCTGAACTTTGATTGTGAAATGGCTGCCGTTAAAAACCTCAATTAAACGTGGAGCGCAGTGTTGGGGTCAAAGTTTAATGCATCAGTTTAACACTGAATATTGACTCCGCTGAGAAATGGGCTTAAGGTGGATGCGCAGAAGTCAAATCTTTTCAGCCCTAATTTCTCAGTGCGTAGAAAATGGGTAGGTCATGCGGAGCCATTATCCTCCATGTGCCTGCGTCCACATATATCTGCGCTGGAGGCCTTCTCAGCATATGTGTAGAGTTCACCTCTTTTATGAATGAAAAATAGCAGGATATGGAGGATGGGTGTGCAAAGCTTACTCTGGCGGGTTCTTGGATTTTAAACACTGAAATAAATTAATAGGAAACGTTTTAAAGTTCTAGCTTGAGAGAGTGCTGCCTTAAAAGTAAAATAATGTGACCCACACCAGGAATTGCATAGGTGCACAGGGACCCCCTCCACCGCCTGGATATAAAAAAATCCCCACTGTATGCATTGTAGACAGTGTGCATGTGTAATGACGGGAATTTGGTGGAATTGTCATTCCTTTGCTGATTTTCTTTTTTCTCAATTGAAATACATTTCTCCCCTTCATACTCACATACTTGTGTCATCTCGTCTATGTTTGCTGTTGATCTTTGTGTTCCCTTTGCGCCCTGCTTTGCAATAGTCAGAAAATGCATGCACTGTAAGTGCAAGTAAGTAGGGAGTGAAGCAGTGACAGTGGATTTCAAGACATTTGCCAAGCAGTGGTAGCCTGTTAATGGTCACGCATAGCAGTGGCAGCCAGTTAATGGTCACGCATGGCAGTGGCAGCCATTTAATGATCATGCATAGCAGCCTGTTAATGGTCACTCATAGCAGCCAGTTAATGGTCACGCATAGCAGTGGCAGCCAGTTAATGGTCACGCATGGCAGTGGCAGCCTGTTAATGATCACGCATAGCAGTGGCAGCCATTTAATGATCATGCATAGCAGCCTGTTAATGGTCACTCATAGCAGCCAGTTAATGGTCACGCATAGCAGTGGCAGCCAGTTAATGGTCACGCATGGCAGTGGCAGCCTGTTAATGATCACGCATAGCAGTGGCAGCCATTTAATGATCATGCATAGCAGCCTGTTAATGGTCACGCATAGCAGCCAATTAATGGTCACGCAAAGCAGTGGCAGCCAGTTAATGGTCACGCATAGCAGTGGCAGCCTGTTAATGGTCACGCATAGCAGTGGCAGCCAGTTAATGGTCACGCATGGCAGTGGCAGCCTGTTAATGATCACGCATAGCAGTGGCAGCCATTTAATGATCATGCATAGCAGCCTGTTAATGGTCACTCATAGCAGCCATTTAATGGTCACGCAAAGCAGTGGCAGCCAGTTAATGGTCACGCATAGCAGTGGCAGCCTGTTAATGGTCACGCATAGCATTGGCAGCCAGTTAATGGTCACAGACAGCATTGGCAGCCTGTTAATGGCCACGCATTTGTCCAAATCTCAGGATATTCTTGTGAACCTGAACTTTGAAGTATGCTCATCAGACACAGGACTGATTTTGTAAAGAGGATACATTGCATGCAGAGGACTTTCAATGTGTGTGATGTTTCAGTGAACTTTGGACCCCGTCCTGCAATTTTGGTCACTTGTATTGAAAAATGTAAAAAGGCAAAAAAACAACCAAAAAAGTGTTAGACCTGGCAAGAAAGCTCAACACTTTTTTTTGCACCTTGCAGTGCACAAAGTGTGTGAGTACCTACCACAATTTACACCTGCGGGATGCATTTGCAGTGGATTCTTATGGAGTCCGCCTGCATTTATTAGGTTCTAAAACAGGCAGAGTCCATAGAAATGTTATGCATGAAAACCAGCATGAAAATAACACGCTGGAGTTAATGCATGTTTTTGACAGGAGATTCACGGAGCACATGAAAACAAAATGTATGCCATGTGCTCCCTGTTCCATCTCCCCAAATTACAAGAAATGTCCTGACACATGAGTTCTGGTGACCGCTGGCTTTTTGTCTGTTGTAAAAGATTGGCACACTGGAAGATTGTCTACCTGGTATGCAACGAGAGTCTGAGCCACATTGTTGCAGTGAGTTGACCAGCTTGTTAGGACAGAGGCACATACTAATTTTGAGGGTGCAGGACTCACATCCAGCAGAATAATTACATTCTTGATGTAGCTCCCCTTCAGCCCAAGGTCGTGTTACAGCAGCATTATGTCTTCACGGGAAAGCCCCTGTCTACCTGAAATCAAAAATCACACGATACGTACCAGGCCGCGCATTGAGATCCAAAACATAAGGGCAAATTGTCAGGCACCATATAAGAGATCTAATGGCTTGGGCAAAGCATTTCCCACATCTGCAGCATGCAAATGGAATAACTCACCATTAAACCTGAGACTAGAATCCACATTTTCCATTTTCAGGAAAAAATTGAAAACACACCTCTTTAAGTAAATCCTGAGCTATGACCCTAGTACTAGGCGGGTAGATCTTCCTTCCTGGCTATGCCAGGTGTCCCGTCCCCATGTATGTCTCTCTGTCCTGTGTCTTTTTGTCGCGCCCCGATGCCTGCGGGCTTTCGGCATGGTACAAACAAATAAATAAAAAAAGAAATTATGGTTCTGTGTGGAAGGACAAGGTCACATTAAAACAAAAACGTGTCAGATACTAGTATATAAAACTCTACTATTTTTAAGGGCCTACTATCATTGTATCAATCCATTCTAACGTGCTGGGCCAAATTCTGCGGTTCGATACAGGCTATCAAAACCCAATGAAAAATTAAACATGTCTACAACCGTGAGGTGGCCATTTTCAGTAAAGACTGATGTTATGGCACCCTAGCTGTCCTGCAAAGCCATATGATGTAAAGTTTTTTTTTTGTTACAGTACATTATGCTGCAGCATAAGGCACACTTCTGTAAGTAACACTGATACAGATGTCACCCCTTTGTATATAAGATAAGCATTACCGACTGCCTACCTGTAGCATGAACCAAACCTAATTACTAGTGCTCTACCTATGTGAGGAGCATTAGTACTGTCACATTTAGAGTGGAAAGTACCTGTTTGCCCACATGCTTAACTCATTCTGATAACTTATGCCTTTATTGTGCAGTCATGACCAGCAGTTTTGTACTGAGGACATAACAGTACTGAAAGTGTGTGACCTTTCTCTTTACTGCACATCAGTTTTGAGGGTGAGGGCTGCTGGGCATGGAACACTTGGGCAGCACACTGGCATCCCAGTAGGAACGTAACGTGTGTACTGACGATGGCAGGCTGCTAGGATTACCACCTGACACAGTGTTTCCAGATCTGAAACTCGGACACAGAGTAATATGTTTCAGGGATTGTATTAAATAAGTGCTCAAAGAAGGTGTAAGGTGCCATGATGCATGCTAACCCAGATACAAAGGCATCAGGAAGATAGTTCTGTGTGCCACTGGACTAGCATGAGAATGGGGCCAGTAAGTCTCAACCAGGGCAACAGAAATCCGGGATCCCCCTTTCTCCAAAGGTAGGCATTAAATACATGGTGTGGGTCTCAGGGTACCAGGGGGAAAAAAAAACAATCCAAGCCAAGGGAAAAGTGCAAGACGAAATGTTTCAAAGTTCCTCAAAATCCCAACAGAAAAGAAAAGGTCCAACCAACAGGGCTTCCCTCCTGAGAGAGGGTGAGGCTGCTCCTTTGAGTGGGCTTGCAATGAGTCTCATTGTCCTTCAAGTCTAGTGGCTGGCTGCAGAACCACAGTTCTCGAGCAGATAGCTGCTTCCTATGGACTCTGGTTGGCTGCCTCCTAGGGGTTTCCCCAGGCCTCTCTCCCTATAGACGGGCAAGGACTTCCTGCCAGGATAGCCCCAAGGTTGGTGCCTATGGGGTGGTCCAGTACACGCTGGGTGGGGGGGTTCTCTTCTTGTGGGCAGCAAGGGCTTCCAGCCAGGCTGGGCTGAAGGCTGATGCATCTGTGTTGGCCTATCGTGCCCTGATGGGGGTTGCCAGAGATGCCTGGCACTGTGCTTGCCTTCCATCTACTTTCACTTTGAATATTCTCTCTGGCTCCTGTACTACCGTCTCTGGCTTCTGTACTACCGTTCCTGCTCCCCTCCACAGTAGTACATCTAGTTCCTCTGACCACCCTTACAACATCTCTTGGCCTTCCTGAACGTCCATATCATTATTATAATAAGGGGTTGTCTCTCCTTCATTTAGCTGGTCAAGTGGCACAACGAGTAGAGTGCTGCTTTGACATCAGTATAGAGCCTGCTAACGCAGGTTCGAATCCCGGCAGGGCCAAACTCAGCCTTTCACCCTTCCGAGCTCGATAAATGAGCACCACACACCGTGGGTAATAATAGGCAGCGCTCAGTAGCGCTACATAAATGCGAAATTATTATTAAGATGATTCAACTCTACCCCCCTCTTTAGCAACCCAATCCCGGTTGTTCTGTCCTGATGATATTTCCTTTGCTCCTCTGCAGTCCACAACACTCTCTCTTCTAATAGGAAAAATCCCTCTCTCAAAGTAATTCTCTTTTAATTCCAAGTCATATTTTCTCTGCTCCATCCAACAATACTCTCTTCTTAGGTCTTGACTCTCCTTCCCAAGACCAGTATACAATGTAATTAAACTGATGTCCCTTTCTTCTTCCCGACTTGGTTTCTCCCCATTGCTCCTTCTGATATTATCACATTCCTTCCTTTCAACACTAACCTCATCAACCTCCTCTGGCACCCAAATCATCTCTACCATCTCCTTTCAATAAATCTTTCTCTCCAGAACAATATCCCCCCTCCCCCAAGATGGTACTTCTTTATTTACTTTCCAAAGTCTGTCTCTGCTCTCATACAATATCTTTCTCTGTCTCCAAAAGGCTAGAACCTCCCTCCTGCTCTACTTTCCCTTCCCACCTCTAACAACACATTATCTTTCTCCAGGATAGGTCTGCCCTGTTTTTTATTCCATGCTCCTCTCACCTCATCACTCACCAATCCTTCCTCTTTTGCAGTCCCAGCGGACTTGCACCTCTCAGTAGGGCTCTCTGTGACAGGGGTTTTACATGGTCTGTTGCTCTCCTCTTACCAGCTCTCCCATGAAATGATAGTGACTGACTGGGCTGGCTGCCTTTCAAAGGCTGGTCTCCCCTCCGCCAGAGTGTTGCCTGGGAATATGACTTACACATGTGTAGTAATGATACCGAAGTGACCAAATCCAATGTTTCCGAGGAAGAAGTGACCACGTTGTTTTCAAAAATATTTTACCGGAAAAGAAAGTTTACAATAAAATATATGTGGGTGTAGGGTAAGAGATATTAATAAAGGTAGGGGGAAGGAGCAGGGGCTGTGGGGGTCTAAAAAATAACAAAAAGAAGAATTCAAGTCACTTTACTCTTTCGAAAACATGGATTCGTTCAAATCACCTACATCCATGTAGTAAGGCTTGGGCATCTGTGATTTGGCCATGTGCCTTTGGTCATATAGGTTGAGTAGTTCAGGGACCGAGGTTGAGTGAAGGCCAGGCACCATTTTGTATTGCATATGCTTCTCACTTTTTGAAGGATTGGTCTCCTCTCCCTTAGGCTTCTCCTGACATCATGACAGTCCTGCGACTGTTTTGCTCTTCTGCAGGTGTTGCTGTGCTTTGCTCGGACTCTAGTAAGTTATGCATGAGGCTACTGTTAAAGAGAACTAACTGTCCTGGTCTACCCACGATGTGAGTCTCTGCAAGCATGCATTAAAGGGGGTGGGGGGGTCTTCTAAGTTTAGTTAGCATAAATGGTTTTGTCGTAGGTCTGCAAGATTACCAAATGGAGTTCCTCAAACTGTGCTCACAAACCTCAGCAAGACTTTTTTCCATCCTAAGAGCCATGGGCCTTAGCAATCTCTTTCACAATGACAACTCTGTGCGACTCAACTGTGGCCTGCTTAAAGGGGCACCACACATTCCTCTTCTAACCCATGTAGTCTGGCTCACTGGCAACACAATATGGTTTGGGTGATTTTCAAAGATGGTTGGCCTATTACCCTGCCTTGTATGATGGTTTAGGATGGCATGCCTCTTAAGACACCTTGGACTGTCGCCTAAAACCCAGGAATACATTGGGGAGGGCTGAACCATCTCAAGGCCCTGGTTTCCTTGCTTCGGTATGCCAATGCCAGGATATAATAACAATGCATATCAATGTTCTTGGTAATGTTTAATAATGTCAACTGATGGTCCTTTTTTTAAATTTCCAGTCTGCCCCCAAGTTAACCGTATTCGGATAATCAATACACTTATTATCTGCAACTGCTTTGGACAAGCAATCTTAACAGCTCAACTTTTATTCTTTTTTAAAATTTGATTTTATTAGCATTTTGTGATAAAATATAGCAATATAACCAAAACATTGTCAAAAAACAGCATTATAGCAATCCCAGAAAACCTGGCCTCCCTCCTATGCCCCCCCCAATTCCAAAATCTAAACACGGAACAATCTGATACATTTTAAACTTTTTGGGCATGCATGACCATTGTTAGCCGGAAACCGTCTTTTCTTCCTTTATTTGTAGGCTTCAATGAAAGGGGCCCATTCAATTTCTCTGCTTGATCTCACATCATTTAGTTGTGCCATTACATTTTCTATCTCATATAGTTCCTTGGCCTTTTTAGCCCACATCTGCTCTGTTGGGAGAGTTTCAGAATTCCACCTTATAGTTATGCAGGCTCTTTCAGCCAAGAGCAAAATGTGCACCATATGTGGTACCCTCTCCCACCGATTGTCAGGCAGCCGAAAAGAACCGGTCTGGGGTTACTGTCTCTTAAGATCCCTTCCACCTTTCTGATGCAGCCCAGGACCTCTTGTCAAGGATGGCACTCTGTCAAGAGTGGCACAGGGCCCCCAGGTAGGGTTTGGGTGGCTGTGTTGATGTAAGGTGACAGATAAGTACACACGCAGCAGCAAGAGTGTTCCACGGACCTTTGGAAACTCCAGCCTTCTGCACGGATTACTATTACAGAGGCCCACTCTGTCTGCTCATGGCTGAGAACAACAACTGTGGGTGTCTGTTAAATAGAAAACGCGACAAGGGAAGGGGCAGAGGTTGCCCGCCGGAAACCAACAGTCAAGCTCTGTACAAAGGATCAACATAAGACACAAGAGAGACAAGAACAGAAATAACCAGGGACTAGGAAGTCTAAGAGAAATCTAGCAGAAGGGAATGAAGGAAGAAATAGTACAATAGAAATGGGTAAACTAAAGGGGAGGACAGAGGAGTCAAGGAAGAGAAGGACAGGGATCAAGAACAAGGGGATGCAACAAGGAAGAGAGCAAGGGAGCAGCAGCCAGGAAAGAGGGGGGCTGCAAACAAGGAAGCAGGGCTGCAGTACCAAATGGTACAAGGTACAGAAAAACTGTAGTGGATTGCAGAGGACTGTAGTAGGTTGCTAGGCAGAGAGTCCAGAGGAGCAGGACTGAGAGCTGTAGTAGGCGGCAGACAGAGAGCCCAGAAGAGTAGGGCAGCAAGGAGCAAACCCAAAGGAACAGGGCATAGAGGCAGAGAGACCCGAGGGTCAGGGCTGAAAGCAGAAGAGAGTAGCAGGCTGCAAGGCAGGGAGCCCAGCGGAGCAGAGCAGCAAGGAGCGAGCTCAGAGGAGCACAGCAGCGAGGCAGGGAGCCCGGAATGCTATGGCTGTAGGCAGCAGAGTGTAACAGGCTGCAAGGCAGGAAGCCCAGAGGAGCAGGGCTGTAAGGCAGGGAGCCCAAAAGGCTAGGGCTGTAGGCAGCAGGGTGTAGCAGGCTGCAAGACAGGAGGCCCAGCGGAGCAGGGCTGTGAGGCAGGGAGCCCAAAAGGCTAGGGCTGTAGGCAGCAGGGTGTAGCAGGCTGCAAGGCAGGAAGCCCAGAAAGAGCACTGGAACAAAAGCAGGAAAATGCAGCAGCAGGCACAGCATACAAATTCGAGGCAAAAAGGGGCTGGGAGGACTCTTGATGCAAGAGACTGAGCTCCTGCAGGCAGCTGCTTAAATACCGCCCTGCCCTGTACTGAGGCAGGCTAATTGGCAGCACCTGGAGCAGCACACCTGAAAACAATCTGCCTCCTCCCTCTCTGGTCCTGAGATGGTGGAAGCAGCACTGATCCCTAGGGCTTCTGGGGATTGTGGTTCCAATGCTGACGAATGGGAATGGCCAGGAATTGATAGCTGTAGCAAGGTGCATTGTGGTACATGTAGTTAGTTGAGTTATATAAGAAGGCACCAAAGTCACGCAAATGGGAATTAAGTACCAAAGTGTGAATAGGGGTTGTTCCAAGAGTATTCTGAAGATAAATGAATTACAAATAGTCCATGATGGTTGCCAATGTGTGCGCCCATGGCGCAGGCATGACACCTCTCTCCAATAGATTTGTGACTTAGGGCAAGACCACCACAAATGCCAGTTGTCCGCTTCGACATTACATCCTCTCCAGCACATTGGGCTTGTTTGGCAAAAACATCTTAGAAATTCTTTTAGGGTATCATTGCCATCTGTGCAGCAACTTCAATCCATGCAACTTATATTCGCGAAAATAGATGTCTTATGCACCGCCACACAGATTCGGGACCACAGGGCATCTGAAATCGGAGAGTCCATGTCTTTTTCCCATCTCTTTCTCAGACAATTTACTTTGGTACCCTTTGCTTCAATCAAAACTATATACAACCTGGAAATGAGACCCTTTGTATTAGTCGACCCACTCAGAATGTTTTCCATGGGGGTAAGGTCCCTCCTCAGTTGTCCCCTCCATTTCCCTGCCAACGGGGTCCCCTTCAGCTGTAGAAATTTAAACACTTCAAGTAGGTGTATCTGCAGGCCTGTTTCAAGTTCTTGTATGGTTATACAACCGGCCGGCTTCACCATTTGACCCGCCCTTATCAAACCTGCCTCATACCAACTCTGGAACCTTATCGGATCTGTTATGTCATCACGAATTGGGGGGCCTATATACAACTCTTTGGCGATGGCCACGTTGTGAGCTGTTTCATTTCCAACTTACTTCACCATAGCCTTAGGTGAGAGCCCATAGCAAAATGATTGATGACGCTACTCGGGAAAGATTTCATTGATGCTCACAGCCATTCCCCCAGCGTGAGTGGTCTCATTCTATAATTCTCAATTGCCACCCATTGTTTTTGATCATCTTCTCTCAGATGTGGCACTAGCACCATAAACTGTGAGGCCTGGTAATACTCATACATGTCTGGCAGGCCCACCCCACCATTTTCCTTTGGCTGGGTCAGTGTTTCCTATGCCATTCTTTGCTTTTTACCATGCCATACGAACCTGCAGATCGTCCTCAATTATTTCCAAAAAGTGGCATTTTGGAATAGTGGCCAGGAGCATTTGGTAGAGATATAGTAGTTTTGGGCGTACCACCATCTTTAGGGCGTTCACCTGGCCCAACCATGATATAGTTAATTTCGCCCACTTCTTCACGTATTTAGTTATTTCCTTCATGAGTGGGGGAAAATTGGCCTCATAAAGTTCCTCTGTGGTTCTCGTGATATTAACTCCCAGATATCTGAGATTCCGGTGGTTTGTTGGGATTCCCTCTACTGTTGCCCCGTTGTGGTTTTTGCTACCCATGTTTTTTTATAAAAAGAGAACCGATTTATCAGCGTTCTCTTTGAGACCCGTCCATTTCCCAAATTCTTGAATCACTTGGAGGACTTTAGGAAAATATCGTCGTGTCGATTGGCTAAATATAGTAAGATGTCATCCGTAAACATTGCCAATTTGTATTCAACTGCCCCCACTCTTATCCCTCTAATCTCCTGATCTTTCCTTATGTTGTTCCCCAGAGCTTCCATATAGAGTGCGTATAGCAGTGGCAATAAGGGGCACCCTGCCTTGCGCCTCTAGTTATGCTTATCTCTTCCGATATATTGTTATTTACCACAACCCTCCCCCTTGGGGATCTATACAATGTCTGGACCTCATTTTATGTATGTGTCACCAAATCCCATGTTCCTCAGCACAGCCGAAAAAAAAAAGTTCTGTTCCACTCTATCGAATGCCTTCTCTGAGTCCATGCTGAGGAGAGCATGGTTCTCTCTTTACCCATTGTGTGCGCCATTATGTCCAGGGTCTTTCGCATCATGTCTGCTCCCTGTCTGTCCTTTATGAAGCCCACCTGGTCTGGATGGACCAGGCGTGGCATAATACCTCCATGCGGAACGCTAGCACTCTTGTATATATTTTAGCATCCGTATTCAGGAGTGATATGGGCCTATATGACTTCCATTTGGTGTTTCTGTGACTGATCCCCCCAATCTCAATGTTTGCTATGACCACCCACCGGCGAATCACTGTGTCATGTATCCTGGCTCCATGTTCTTTGTTGATCAGCAAATAATCAATTCTTTTGAAGGCATCATGAACCTCTGATTTAAATGTGTATCCTTTTACTTCTGGATTACATGCTCTACAGATATCCACCAAACCCTCCTCGTGCAATGTGATTGCAAACCTACTCATCTCTCCCCGCTGACTTTCTTTGATTCAGGTCTTCGTCTGCTGCCTATCCATGAGCGGGTCTGCCCAGGAATTAAAATCCCCTCCTACCACCACCAGATTCTCTTCATTCCCTCCCAATGAAGCTAGAGCCTCCTTGGTGAAGGGGTCTTGCACTTGGTTGGTGCATATACTCCCACCAGTGTGATTTAGGTTGCTTCCCAGTCCCCCCGCAGTATTATCCGTCTACCCTCTGCTGACCGTTCCACCCTAATGTTGTCCAGCCTGATTCGTCTGCTTAAAAGTACCCCCACTGCCGCTTTGTTTTGGCTCCCCGATGCCCAAAATGTTTGCCCCGCCCCTCTGCCCCTCATTGGTCTCTCTTCCCCGGCTTTCAGTCTGCTCTCCTGAATAAACAGGACATCCAATTCCTCCCGGGTGAATTCCCTGATTAGTAAGGTCTTTTTGGTTGGGGAATTAAGACCCTTGACATTCAAGGTGCCCACTCTTAATACCTGCCTCCCCCCTCTTTGATCCACCTTATTTGACATTCCTACATTGGTTCCCATAGCATCCTATTACTTTCCTTATGCCTTACCCGATGTTTCAATAATCTCATCCTCCACTGAGCTGTTCCGACTGCCTCCCTCCCCCGCCCCCCTTCCAACCCAACAACAACAAACTGAATAACTGTAACAACTAAACCGCAGCCATATTTAGTTGCATTAGGCCCCTGGTTGGCGACGCCCTCCCAAACTTGGCGGCCACCAGGGATTATTAGCCACCTTCCTATGGGGTGGCACTAATTTACCTTTCCATTCCCTCTTCAATTGTTTTTCCAGAATTCCTCCTACATTCGTGTGTTTTTCTTGATGTACTTAAAACCATGTCCTTTGAATTGCCGATGCTCGTATACTATTCATGGTAGTTTTACCGGCGACACAGGATTTGGATTAAAATATTTCCTTCCAACTTTCGCCCTTTGCTGGCGTGGGGCCTTTCTTTGCTCCTCCACTTGCAAGCTTGTCGCTTCTTGTGGACCTACCGGAACTCGTGTGTCTTTTGAGTTTCTCAGCCCTTTGAGGACTTGATTGGCTTCCTCTGGTGTGGTGATCCTGTAGTCCTCTCCTCGAAACTCAAAGGTAAGGTCAAATGGATACCCCCACCTATATCTAACTTTCTGTTTTGTGAGCCATATGGTGAGCCGTCTGCATGCCCTCCTCCTCGCCAGAGTCAGACTCGAAAGGTCCTGGAATATCTTGATTTTGGAGACTTGAAAGTCCAAGTTCTGTTTCTGTTTGGCTCTGATCAGAATTTCTGTCTTTTCCTTGTAATTCAGGAGTGTGACTATAATGGAGCACAGGCCCCCTCCAAATGCCCTGCCTCCCCTGTGGGCCCTCTCAATTGTTACCGGCTTTCCTCCTTCATCATACAGGTTATTGATAATATCCTGGACCTTTCGCTCCACCTGCTTTGGCATTTCCCCATCCTTTTCCGCCAGCCCCAAAATCCGTAGGTTTGAACTTCGTTCCCTATTCTCCATGTTGTCCATTTTCAACGTGATTTCCTCCTCTCGCAGCTCTATGTCTATCATCCTAGCGGTGAGCTTCATTTTAATGAAGTCTATCTTGGCCTGGTTATTCTCAAGATTTTCCACATTGCCTTCAATACGTTCTACTTTCCTCCTTATTTCGGATATGGATGTCTGTATGTCTGAACGCAGAGCTTTGATCTCCTCTAGGATCTCAGCTATGTCTTCCTTTGTAGCCGCCATGCTTCTCACTTCTGGTTCAACTAGGTGGGTTTCTGGCATCACTGGGTGCAATCTTCTGTACTGTTGCAGTTTGTTTAGGCCTCCTTCCAAATGTCGACTTAACATGTATTTGTTTCTTCCTTGCTGCCCCCGTCCACTATTGTGCTGGGGGCCACCTGCATGGCTTCACCCCATAGTCCTGTCTGCTATTCTCTCCTGGTCAGCGTTTTCATGGTGTCCTTGAGCCTGATTTGACTCACCTCAGCAGACCTGTTTATGGCCCCGCCGGCCGCTGCTGTCTCTCTCCGTCTATGTTTACACCTTCCTTGTGTCAGCCTTGTTCCTTTCTCCTCTTCCCTCGGTTGAACTTGGGGTCACCCCTTGATTCCTTGGTAATATGTAGGTTAGCGTCTTGTTTCTGTGCCCCTCCATGCTTTGCCTCTGCCCCTCCTCCTCTCTTGGCACTGCATACCTCCGTATCATCCTGTGTTCTCTCTTCTTCTTCTGTGCCGGGCTGGGTGTTGCCCTTCTACAATGTCCACAACTCCCTTATTGTCTATGGAGTTCACTGCTATGCCCCTTCTCCTTGACTCCTTACTATGTATTTACAGTTTCCCCGCCACTCAGATTTGGTGTCTTTCTTTCTTTCCCCGTCCTAGTATATTTCCAGCTGTGCAGTCATTTATGCCTTTTCTCCCGTGGTCACCCGAGAACCGGCCCTTCCTTTTCCTGTTTCTGGCCCGTGTAGCCCCACCTCAACTCCCCGCTCCTTACCGATTCCTCTGATCGATCTCTGCCGGTCCCTTATTGTAATGCCTCCTCTACTCGGGTCTCTTGTACTGCCGGCTGTCAGGACCAAACCTCTCCGTGAGCTGACGGGTTATAGTTTTCACCCCCACGTATGCTTCACGTTGTGCACTCTCGTTCCGTGCCAGCCTCCACCGACCTCCGATATTTGCTCTTGTGGGTATGGGCTGCTCTGCCATACCCTCTCTTGGTCCTTTTCATGTTGATTCTGCTGCGCTCGGGCTGCAGCCTTCTCCCGGGCTCCCAAATCGGTCCTTGCACAACCTCGTCTGAGTTTCTTTTCCGGTCTGCCTTGGGACTGACTTACGTCTCCGGACTCGCCCCGTATCTTTGCATGTTAACGTCACCTTTCTTATGCGCAGTGACTGTTGCTTTCCCCCTAACTTCACAGACACTTGAAGGGCACTGCTGCTGCCTCAGTCCTGCTCTCTTGTGTTAGCAGTCCCCTTTCGCCGGTGTTCCTGACGGGCTGATGATATTCGGGCCCCAATTCAGCAAGCATAACCCCGGCAGTGCCCTTCAAGAGCATGGGCCTGCCGTGCAAAGAAAAGGGGAAACGAGAATGCAGGCCCCCAGGCCCCTGCAAGGAGGAACAGGGTTTTCTCTGCCACCCTGCCACGATCTCCTCTCCGTGCAAGTGGACTTAGCCGATGTGGCCCCTGGGCCTCCCCAGGTGCGGCTTTGCCGGTGTTTTGTGTAATTGTGTAGTAACTGTCCTAAATGAACTCTGGTGAGGGTGCAAGCTGGTTTCCGGCGACTCCATACGGAAGGTGGACCTCATGAGTGACATTCCCCCGGAAGACTGTGAGCCGGCAGACATGGACTTGCTTAAAATGGTCCAGTTAGTGGGCAATGTTGTGTGGTGCCCACCTTCAGGCTCCGAGTGCTTTATGTGGTGCCAGTAGCCCTCACTGGTGCCGTTTAGTGACATGAGAGCCACTCACCCAGGTTAATAAAGGGTGTGTAAAGTAGTCGAGTGGCTCCAGTAGTAGTAGTGGTAGTCGTGGTGGAATTTTGGAGTTTTTGCATTGTGTTATGAAAAAGGAGGAGTGTTGCATGGCACCCCTGTGAGGGGCCATGGTACGTTCCATGGAGGTATGTGGTCACATGGTTACCCATGTGACCAACCTAATAAAAGGTCCGAGCCGCTTCCGGCTCGGCAGTCACGAGTGAACCTGACTCCGCGTGGTGTGTTGTGCTGGTGCCTGGGGGGGGTGCCTCGCCACGTGTGCTGGGCCCAAGGTCGGGGCCCAGCTGGAGGACGGTGCCCCTGCCGGGCAACGCCGTCCGGACGGTGCCCCTGCCGGGCAACGCCGTCCCTGTGGGTCCCCCAACCATGTGAGGCGGGTTGGGGTGCGACCCCGGCCTGGGTGCCCCCAGAGCCGGGGCCGCGGTGGCCAGGTGGACCTGGCCACGTGTGTGGAGCTCCGGTGTCCCGGAGCGGGTGGGATGAACCCCCACCCTTCATCAAGCGGCGTGATCGCCGCACTGCAGCGTGTGTCGTCGGGTGCTGCCCGACCCGAGTACGGGGCTGCCCGGTGATCCGGGACAGCCCCCAACAGGCACTGCTCCGTGTCTTCATCTTCAACTGCTTGCTTTCACTATTGCACAGAGTATTCTAGATAGCTCAGCGGGTTGAGCGCTCACATCTGGGATCTGAGCTTGAAATGCAGGTCGCAGGTTTGAATCACAGCAAGGCCAACTCAGCCTTTCATCCTTCAAAGGTCGATAAATGAGTACACATTTTGGTTGGGTGATATTGTATGTAAATATGTGTTCTGTAAAGCGCTTTGGATTAAGGCGCTATATAAATAACACATCATTATCATTATTCTTCTTTCCACGCAGTTCCGCAGTATTTCCCTTATATTTTCATTCGATTTGGAGGAATGAAAATGCGCTTAATCATCTCTTTAGTCCCCACTGAAAGCGGAGCGACGCTTCAGGCGGCCATTGCCCTGTGCGCCCCTGGTGGTCTCCAGCTCAACGTTCTTTCATTTCCCTTCGTTATTTGCAGATCTTGATTCATAAAGATAATGCAGATACTGATTCATAAATAAATATATAAATAACAGGCACATGATGAAACAAATCCTCATCCACCTTGGGTGTTCCCCCTGGAGATAATTGTATAATAAATAGCATCAATTAAAGGAAATTCCTCTGTTAATACGGCTGGCTCCTTCATTCCCCAATGTTTCTCAAGACTATTTTTTATCTCTCTCCAGTTGACTCAAAAGATATTTTGATCCAATTTTCAACCCTTAAACTATCATTTGTTTCCTGCCAGTCATGCATCACCTCTTCCATTAATCTTTCCATTGCACAGATGATTGTCCCTAAGGTCTTGACAATGTCCACCTTAACTCTTCTGAAAAAGCCCTGCTGTACCATCACTGTCTGACATGCCATAGTAAGAAAATATATGCAGACGTTCGCAATCAAAGTAGGCCAAGTCAAGCCATGTAATAACACCTATCATGTTTGCTTTACCCTTGATGCCAAGTAAAAAATGCCATGCCACATTAAGAAAGCAAATGCAGACTGACATCACCAATGTAGTCCAGTCATGACACATAATAAAAGCTTTCATCTTTGCTTCACCAATGATGCTGAGTTAAAATAATGCCATGCCACAATAAAGAAGTAAATGTAGACTCGCATCATCGATGTATGCCATTCAATCCTCGCAATAACACTTCTCATGTTTGCATTACACTTCATGCCAAGTTAATAAAATGCCATGCCACAGTAATAAATTAAATATAGACTGGGCCCATCAATGTGTGCCAGTCAATCCATGCAGTAACAATTATCATGTTTGCATTATCATTGATGCACAGTAAAGACTATTTACTGTGCAACAAGGGTAAATTAAAAAAGAATGCCATTTCGCCAGCAACCCCAACTCCTAAATTTAGGGTCCAGATCCCCCTTAACACACGTAAACACACATGCTCTAATACACACATAGTCATACAACATACACTCTCATTCACACAACTCATTACATGCATACACATATAAAAAGAAACACACCAGTATGCACCTGCACATACATAAATACATATTTCATAAACATAAACCACTGTTTTTATCTTCTCCCATACTCAGCATGTGCTGCCATGGAGGACCAGATGGCCCACCCCACCTCTCTGCAACCTGAACACGCTCAGTGATAGGAGAGAATTTCTCTGTTGTCAATCAGTGTGTGTATGCTGTTAGTGCAATAAAGAGGGTTTTTGGAGCCAGACTCCCGATGCCCCACTGGCCACTATTTTTCCCATGCTACATTTGAAGAATTACTAATGCTGGAACATGTATTACTACAATGGAACATAATCCTCCCCAATTTTTAGTTAACTGCATATAAGCTCTGGATCCACAGCCCAATATTGATCCATCAATACTGCAGTTCCTCCATTCATTCACGGGACCTCGATTGTCTGTACACATACTTTTTTTTCTCCCGCCAGAACCAAGCCTTCATTCTTGAAGCATGTTGTTGCATTCTTTAGTGTTATTATAGATAATGGTCCTGCTTCATTGTAGGCCCATGTTAGTAACTTAGAGTCTTTGGCTCATGACTCTAGGCATCTGTCATTCACTATTTGCACTATGCTTATTGGTTCCTTCTTCAATAAGTGTGCAGAGCAAGATAATAGTCCTACTTCCCATCCGGTAATGGTGGCAACATGCCCATTCACCAATAGGTGAGGTCTCTCACAGCATCCTGGTTCTCCTGATCTTTCAGTCATATCTGAGTAGTCCATCCTGTTCACCTCAATGATTTTTATTTGTTATCCAATTTGGGATGGATACATCTGTTTTTTGCTTGTCCACCTCATCCCACTTTGCATCTTCCTTGTTTTCACGTAATTATCTTCATATGGAAATGCTCCTCTCGATCGCCATCATAAAGTTTTCCTTCAAATTGTCCTCTGGTCGTACACACTGTTAGATGACTGAGCCTTTTTGCAATAAGTGTGTTTGTGGCACACAGTATTAAGGAACATATGTTGCAGCTTTCATCTGACGTGCTCTCTTCCACCTCCTGTCTTGCACTGATGCCATAAGTACTGTTTTAATTGAGCCGAATTATCAAGATATGTATTTATATCTCCATGATCTTCCACAAGATCCCTTTTAAATCGAAATATTAGCCTCGTAATATTTTTAAAAATGCTGCCCATACTTTGATTGAGGATGATAGGAAATGTTTAATTTCACCCACCATGTCTGTATTGTTTTTTATAACATGTCTAAAGGCCATAATAATCAGGAGGAAAACACAAATCATAATACAGAATTATATCACAGTTATTATTCCATGAAAACTCATGGCTTTTTTTGATAGCAACAAGCTTCTTATATTCTGAAACTTCCTCATCTCATTCTGACTCTGAATATATAAATCTGTAATTCTTTATGGATCACACCTTTAGATCAATAAATGCAAGATAATTTAAAATAATGTGATTGCTCTTAGGGTTGCTGAAAAACATTACAATGTTCACATGCCTTCTTACTAAAGCTGGATAAGACTGTAATATATATGTGAAAACAGCATTCAGGAATGTGTGTATTGTTATTACAATTGGTAAAATAAGAGATGAAGTGTGCATCTTTTCTTTCTGCTCCGGTACATTAAAACATTGTCTCTTGAGACTATCTAAAAAAGTTCCAGGATAACTTTAAATCTATGTATTCCTTATCAAATGTTGAAAGATATTGGTCCTTAATTAAACGTGCTTCTGTGCTCTTCATTCTCCTTGTCTTTGCTCTTGGCCATCGAACGAGTCTGCATGCATGGAACTTCTTCTCTTACTTCACTGTCGGTAGCTGCAGGAGGGCCCTGAGTTTCTTCTTTATATGGTTTGATGTTGTGCAAATGCAGACAAACTTGCCTTCCTTTTAATTTTGCAGCTATGTGGGTAACTTTATACACCTCGTACAGTCCTTCAACATGGGGCGTACTCCAAGTGTGTACAAACATTCATACCAGCACCTGGTCCCCTGGATATAGACTGGCCTGCTTCAATAAATCATCTAAATCAATGGGTTGGCTCTCTATTTTACTTCTCTTTGACCCCCCTACGGTTCTTGACCTGGTGAGACATGAAAAAAACACTTGTAGCCATTGTTGTTGGGTAATAATGCATCTTGTCACTTAATATCTTCGCTACACTATGGGCATACGTTTTTAACCTAGTTGGAGGAGCAAGGGGGGTTTTCATACGGCATCCAGTCACCAACTCATGAGGAGTTAGATAGTGATCTGAGACAGGCTGATTTCTTACAGCATACACAGCAAGTGGTAGGCAATGTAGCCATCTCTTCTTTCAAGTCATTTTTTGTGTACAATTGTCTCTTTTAACAATCCATTTAATATCTCACATACACCAATCACCTGTGAATGGTAAACTGAGGAAAATGTATGTTTAATGCCTGATAGAAGAAATATTTGTTCAAACAATTCATTTACAAAATGCAGTCCTTTGTCAGACCGCAAGAGTCGCACACACCCCATCTTGGGAAAACCTCATGCACAAGGAACTTGGTGGCTCATTTGACATCAGGGTGCGTGCATGGACCTGCCTTGATCCTTCCAGAAAAAGGACATACCACGACCAGCATATATCTGTAGCCGTTGCATGTCTGCAGCATATACACATAATCTATATCTAGGTGCTGAAATGGGCCATTGGGTGTGGAGTTGCTCCTTTCACTGTTCGCAAAGTATGCTCTTCAGTAGAATTCTGGTACAGGATGCAATTTACAATAAACTGTGCCACATGTTCCAACATATTTGGCAAAAACCAATCTTCTGCAATTGTAGCAGCAAGACTCCCTCGAGTCTTAAAAGCCGTGTAGTGAAGCTGCTCCAGCACTACCCTCAATTGTGCTAGAGGCATAACAGGCTTTCCAGTGCCACCCTGTCTCCAAATTGTCTCTGTGTGGGATAAAGAACATCCCTGTTTCCTCAATAAATCCTTCTCTTCCTGTGGGGCTCTACCTTGTACTCAATTAACTGGACAATAGACAACATGTTAGAGCCCTCCTTTACCAACATGCATCGTTCTGCCACCTGTTTAACAATTCCTATTTCAAAATTAGAAATGGTTGGGAAATAGACTGCCTTTTTGGCTTCTAAATCTGCACCTACGTTTCCGCAAGAAATTTCACCTGCCCTTTTAGAGTGCTCTGCGCATTTTATGACTGCAAGTGTCAATGGGAGTCCTAATGCTTCAATTTGTTTATCCAATAGTGCTGCATGTTGCACTGGAGTGCCGTCTACGCGGAGGAAGACACTCCTTTTCCAGCATGTCAAAACTGCATCTACAGTTGACATTACGTAGGCGGACTCAGAGTACACCATCACTTTATCATCTTCAAATCTCTGAAGTGCGACAAAAAGTGCCACTAATTCTGCAGCCTGTACCGAGTAATGCGAAGGCAATCTCGCACTTGGCATTACCTCAAATTCACCCTCTCGGTTCAGCATCATAACTGCTGATCCAGTATGCTTTTTGGCAATTGTTTGGTAAATATTTTAAGAACCACCAATAAAGAGAACTTCCCCCTCCGCAGAGCATTTTCTCTAGCTTGGGGAATACCATCATAGTTTTCAGCGCACTTTGTGCAATCATTTACATAATCATCCTCCCCTACTGGTTCTGCTACGAACGTTGCTGGGTTCACTGTCTTGTATCTAACAAATTTGATCACAGGATTCAAAATAATTCTCTCATATCCTGATGTTCTTTGTGTGGTTAATGTACTTTTGGGTTTCTCAAAAATCATAAAAAATACATGCTCTACAAATAGTGTTACTGAACACCCCATTGTTATACTTGAAGCTTTTTCAATCATGAATGCAGCAGCAGCTAAAGATTGCTCACAGGGATGGTGCCCTTTCATAACTGGACCTAAAATCCCACAAGAGTAAGCCAATGGTTTATGTTCATGTCCTAATGTTGTTTTCTGTTTAAGGGCCACTGCCATAACGTCTCCATTTCAATATGAAAATGAATACAATTCTTAATGATAATCTAGAATTCCTAAAATAGGGGCTGTACTGATTGCCTTTTTTTAAATTCTTGAAATCTTTCAGTCATCTCATCTGTCCATGTTATTTTACTCTTGCTCACCTGTGCTTCTTTGAGTCCTTTTAAAAGTGGTTGAATATTTTTATAAATAGGCCTAAAAACAGTTGTATGTCTTTCATTGTTTTAGGTTCTAAAGTCTTCATAATTGCTTCTGCTCTCTCAGGTGTCATTTTCCTCCCTTCGTGAGAAATCAACTGTCCTATATACAAGACCTTGTCCTGGCCATATTGTAACATATCTTTGTCCACCTTATACCCTTTCTCTGAAACTATGGTCATAAGCTTAATTGAATCTTCTCTGCATCTTTCTGCTGTCTCACTACACACCAAAATGTCATCCACGCATTGAATCATTGCACTTTCGAGCTGAACGTTACCTAGGTCCATCTGGAGGACTCTGTTAAAGATTGAATGGGACTCGCAGTACCCCTGGGACAAATGAGTAGGTCTGAGGCAAACATTTCTATACAAAAAGGCAGTCAAATATTGTGAGTCTTCATGGAGGGGAAATGAAAAGGATGCATTCTTTAAATCTATAACTGTGAAGTATCTGGCTTTGGATGAGATGTTGCACAATATTGTTGCAGGATTTGGAATTAAAGGGAACACAGCTTCGACTATATTGTTTAGGGGACGAAGATCCTGTATGAATCTCCATGATTCCCCACTCTCTTGATTTTTTCACTGGGTACACAGCCGTGTTGCGTGGTGAATAAGATGGAACCAATATTCCTTGCTTCATTAAAGTGGAAAGAGTCTCAAATATACCTTCATCCACTTTTCTAGACATGGTGTATTGCTTTGCTCATGTCAAAAGAGCTGCTGGTTTAAGTTTGATTTTAACAGCTCCTTCTCCTTTTAATAGTCCCACATCGTATGGACTTGTTGCCCATTAAATATTTGGTTCCTTCACTAAATATTCCTGGAAAAATGACGGTTTGTTTTCTACCAGCGCCATTCTCTGGGGTATTTCACTATTTTCTACTTTAATCCAATAAGTGAGACTTATGAAAAATACTAATTCATTGTCTGACTACTCATCCCTAAACAGCTCCTCAGCTGTCAAATCTGTCAACCTGTATCCTTCACTGAGGGCTATCACTGTTCTCCATCCTCTTCCCTCATCATCTGTCCCATGAAGAACCACTGTTTCTTCTCTGACCCATGCAGCTTCTAAATCCCAGGGGATAATCAGGCCTTCCTCACCATCCATGGGGATTTCGGGTCAAAACAAAAAAACATCAGGTATTCTTAATAGTTTACCTATCAACATGGGTAACCATGATAATAGAACAACCACTCCATTCCAAAATACTTATGAGTATAAGGGAATTTCTCGTAATGCCTTCTGGCCTGTGAAGGCTAATATAAACTCTTTCACATTTATATAGTGTATCCCTGGAGCAGAAAGCACTACTCCTTCATCAGTAAAATATATCATCCTGTTAAATTGCATCATTAAGCCACACCCTTATATGTTAACTGGTGTCTGACTAGAATATAATAATGCCATTGACACTTTGGGCCTCATTCCGAGTACGGCGCTAACCAATGGCGCTATTAACGCCTTGGTTGACGCCGTACCCGGACCGGCAGCGCCTTGGTGGATGGCGGAATTACCGCCCCATTCCAAGGTTGGCGGGGCGGTAATTCCCCATTCACCAAGGCTCTTCCCCATTCCCAAATGAGCCCCCATAGGGCTCAATGGGAATGGGGAAGATGCAAATAACGGTGTCCGTTCATTACGGTCACCGTTATTGGCTGGAGGCCCCTTTGCGCCCTCGACTTTAACACCTGCTCAAAGCAGGCGTTAAGGGCGAGGGCGCAAAGGGAACCTCGGAGTATGGTGGTAAGGGATTACCGCCACCGGTCTCGTTAGCGGTGGCCGCTATCCCTTACCGCCATACTCGGAATGAGGCCCTTTGTTTTCTCCCATAGAGATTGGTAATTTGTCTGTGAAAGGAACTAAATTCATCACCGCAGAGAATCCCTGCGTCTTCATGGTAATACCTGACAATGGATATTTTCCCTCACATACACAGGAACGAGTTGCTCCAGTGTCTACAAGAATTAACATTTCTTGCATCCTATCGTCACCTTAACCCTTGGTTCCTCTTGAGGGTTTGGTGTCATAGATAGTATGGACACATCAGGTTGCTGTGTGGGTTGTCCTATTGTGGATATAAATTCACCCCAGTACCTGTGAAAGGATTTCCTCCTACCACAGTAACACTCCCTAATTTGGGTGCGGGTTTTGCTGGACTCCTGAATTCATATTCCATGGTCAGCCGGTCGACCACAATGAGTAGAGTGTTCGCTTTGACATCTGTGCAGAGCCTGCCGACACAAGTTCGAATCCTAGCAGGGGCAATCTCAGCCTTTCATCTTTCTGAGGTCAATAAATAAGCACCACACACCGTGGGTAATAATAAGCAACACTCAGATGCTTGAGGATTCGTAGCGCTACATTAATGCAAATTATTATTATTGTAGTCTCATGGCCTGTTGTGTCTGCACTTGCTGAGTTTTTACCTGTTGTGTTTGCATGGGTACTTGCTGAGGTTGCCATTGTGGCAATTGAATTTGCAATGGCACTTGCTGTGTGGGCTGGAATTGTGGCGCACGTGTCGGTGTCTGCATGTGATCTTGGACATAATACTCCTATGGTTCTATATTATATTGTGGAAAATAGCCTATGCCCCCTCTTGATGTTTGCCAATTTTGCTGGATGCCTCCTCTGCTTCTTCTTGTTCTGGCAATGTGTACTATTCTCCCACAATTCCAACATTGTTGCGGTTGTCTGCCATTAAATCCTCCTCCCTGAGGGTTCTGAAATCCATCTCATCCTCCTCCTCTAGGCTCATTCGCTCTTCATATAGGCCAGGAATTGTACCCATCCTGATCCATGGAGTACACTGCATTATTTTGCTGCGCTGGTCGCATCTCCTGTGTCACCACACCCTTATTATTCATCAATACCGCTCCCTCTAGGGCTAATTTTGATAACTTCTTCTGAACTAACTTTGCATCCTCCTGCTTTCTGCTCTCAGCTTTCTTCTTATTCTTCTCCTGTAACAATCAGCAGTGATTCATGATTGTTAACTGCATTTATGGCCATGGTTTTTCATTCCCACCTGTTTCTTCATTTGCCATTGCACTGGTTCAGGCAGTCCCAGACACAATATCTGGTAAAATAATAATACAGTTTTATCCCACGGTTCTCTCATATCAAGGCGCCATCTCTCCTGAGTATCTTATATAAAGGCAACAGGATCTTCATCCTGTCTAAGTCATAATTGTCTGATATATCGGGAAGTTGTACCCTGTGCACCCACCATACTTCTGGTCTGCAATTAATGGTGCCGTTAAAAACACCAAGGGCGTGGGCATGCGACTCCTATGCCGGAAATACCGCCATGGCGCTAAGTTGTGAACATTACGAGTCACGCGGACATGGAAATAACGCTTTTGTGAAGGCCGTAAAGTACCTTACCGCCATGGCGCTAATACCACCATCGCGGACCAACCGTAAATGGCCATGTGAGTGTTCCCAGCTGCAACAGGTGCACACAATCAGCACAGGTGGAGTCAATACAGACTGAGCAAGCACAAAAGGAGCACACCTCACCCCTTCCCACACACAGTTACACTCCACAATGAATCCAACACTACTAGCAATGCTCGGGCTGCAGGACCTGATTGCAGTGGAAGTGCCACAACAACAACTACAAGAAGTACAACAACAGGCAGCACAGAGGAGACGCAGGAGGACAAGGAGGGCAAAGCAGGGCCAGCATGCCCCACCAGCACAGCCAGTGCCACCATGCAGGCAGCTCCCTATTCCACGCATCTGAGCCAGTCCATTGAACCTAACCGCTGACCAGATCCACACGCTGTACCCCCTGGACCGGGACACCATCACCACCATTGTGGAAATGATACATGACGACATAGTCAGCCTCATTGAAACATGCACCGCCATCCCACCCCTACTGAAGGTAGTGTCTGTGCTCCACTTCCTGGCCACAGGCACCTACCAACACACAGTGGGGCAAGTGCATGGCATTTCACAACCATTATCCTCACGTACGCTGAACCAAGTGCCTGATGCCCTCCTCAAGCACACAGACAAACACATTTCCTTACCACGGTCTGCCCAGGAGATCTCAAACACCAAAGTGGGTTTCCATTCACTGGCCGGCATACCTGGTTGCATTGGCGCCATCGACTGCACCCATGTGGAATTGGTGGTCCCACATGCCATGGAGGTAGCGTACCGCAACCGTAAGCTATACCACTCAATCAACGTGCAAATGGTATGTGACTCAAACAAGATCATCACACATTGTTGTGCTCAATTCCCCGGATCAACCCATGATTCAATGGTCCTGCGGAACTCCACGATTCCATGCTACATAGAGCGACATGCAGGGCAGAGATCCTGGCTTCTCGTGAGTCGCATGTTAGGCTCATGGAAATGTAATGTGGGTAGGTGATTGAGGCATAGATGCATACTTCACCTAGCTGCGAGTGCCAGAGGGAATGCCAAAAGCAGTCCAGACTGGAACTGACACCTGACCACATAATGCAAGATGTAAGCAGCCCTACCATGCAAATGAAGCGGTGTCCCAACCATCCCACAGACATCTGCATGTGCACTGTACCAAATCAGACTGCATCCCCCTCAACAAAATGCAGCTACAAGCAACGACTATAGCCAATACACACCACAAAACACCATGAACTGAAAGGCCAGTCCCCCATCACTGCGAATAAAGGAGTCACATGAGGGTCAAATACATCAATACACCACTACACTGACACAGATGCCCAACTACATTGCATGACACCATTTGTTGTGCATAGTGAGAGCATCATGAGCTTGACATTAACGTTGCCAGGATGAACGCATACAAATTACTGGACATCTGCAAGATCACAGAAACAACCGTTGTGGACTAATACAGTGCATGTGCACTCACAAGGAACTGGACCCCCCAGCGCACACTAGTCGATGGCATGCAAAACAGTCCATAAGAGGAATACACACATAGCACTCACATCGTGTGACTCCATTCATGCATGGAAATGGGCTTGAGATGAAGAAACAAATGCATGCCATGGTATCACTCAATGAGGTCAAACATGATGAGTTAACTTACACATACATTGTTGCCCACATGCAGGTGATGCAGGCTATCCTTTGAAGCGGTGGCTCCTTACCCCAGTCCGGAACCCACAGAACAGGCAAGAGGATGACTATAATCGTGCCCATACACTAACCCGTGTGGTGATTGAGCAGACATTTGGCCTCTTGAAGGCACGTTTTCGCTGCCTCAGCAGATCTGGTGGGTCACTCCTGTATCGCCATGAGAAGGTGGCAAAGATTGTCATGGCATGTGTGATGCTACACAATATGTGCATCAGACGGAATGTGCCCCTGACCCCTGACGCAGAACAGCAACCACCTGACGAAGAAGATGAGGAGGGTGGGGATGGGGCACCACCCTAAACATGATCCCCAACACATCAGACCTCAACTCACTAGTAGACACCTACAACAACACCATGACCAAAGCTATTGACCTTGTTGCCCCTCTAAAACTACGCAAAAGTAAACCCAAAGCACATCTTAACTCCTGGTATACACCAGAACTCAAAATATTAAGAAATAAAAAGTCCAAAATGGAAACCCTTTGGAAAATGAATCCAACAGAGGAACACAAAGTCAATCTCATAAATGCATCTTCCCTTTATAAAAAAAGAAATTATTCGCACTAAAAAGGAAGCCTACAATACAAGAATAAGTAATGCTAGTTCCAGTACCAAAGAATTATTCACTATCCTGAAGGAGTTAGAAAATCTCAATCCACCTATGGGCACGTCCGTGAAGGACCAACTCTGGTGTACTAGCATCCAAGATGCCCTTGTGAACAAAATCACTGGCCTACAAACTAAAATCGAAAATAAAAGACTCCAACTTTCCAATAGTAGCCCCACTCCTAGCCCCCCTATTACCAGCCCACCTACTCCCCCTAACACTAACCAGGGTTTCACCTTCAAAAATGTAACCATACTAGAAGTGCAAAAAATTATAACATCCCTCAAACCATCAAACTGCGAAGGGGACAGTTTCCCTGCACAGATCATAAAAGATGCAGCAAGAGACCTCGCCCCTTTCATTTCTAAGCTCATAAACGTGTCATTCTCCACTAATTCGGTACCCAACAATCTGAAACAGTTATAGGTCCTCCCGCTACTAAAAAAACAGACCTTGGACCCTACCATCCCTACAAAATACAGGCCTATCACAACTGTTCCCTTCTTGTTAAAAATCCATGACAGAGTTGCTTATTTGCAAATTCAGCATTACCTAGAGTCTAACCAATTACTCGGATTGCGTCAGTCTGGCTTCCGGCCTCAACATGGAATAGAAACTGCCCTTGTTGACCTTAAAAGTCAGATTGACAAAATTAAAGATAAGGGCAAGGCTGCCATCCTACTCCTCTTAGATCTCTCAGCAGCCTTCGACCTGGTCGACCATAAAATACTCTGTAACCACCTCTCCTCTGCCGCCTACTTTTCCCCCTCTGCTGTCACGTGGATACAGTCCTTCCTGGCCAATAGAACCATGAGGGTCTTTTCTCTGGAGGCAGCAGCAGACCCTATCCCTATCACCTGTGGTGTCCCACAAGGCTCATGTGTTTCATCCACCCTTTACAATATCTTTACAAAGCTCCTCTTTGATAAACTGGATCATCTGGGTGTCACTTATACAAACTACGCAGATGACACCCAGATACTCCTCACCATCTCGGGCAATTACAATACTGATGTAGCCAGGATCAATTAAATCTTCTCCGTCATTCAGGCATGGATGGCCACACACGGCCTCTGCCTTAATGACGAGAAGACTGAACTGCTCATTGTTGGCTCACCGAACAACTTACAAAAACTAAGTCCCAATTACTCTAACTGAATTGATGGCAACACTATCCCGGTCACCAAAAACGTGAAAACACTCGGCTTCTATCTTGATGCCAATATTAACCTCACTAAGCAAGTTAACACGACCGCCTCTGCCACTACCTATACCAGAAAACAAATCAAATCCTGTAGACCATTTCTCTCCTCTAACAGTTGCCTCACGCTAGCCAGAGCACTTATACAATCTAAGCTAGACTACTGCAACAGCCTCTACTTAGGTTCCAACCAAGCGATAATCAATAAACTCCAAGTCCTTCAAAATAATGCGCTACAGGCAGCGCTAAACATTCCCAGGCGTGAGCACATTTCTGCCACTAGAACCACATGCAAATGGCTCACCATCCAACATAAAATTGATCTAAAAACACTCTGCCTCACCTACAAAGCGCTCAACTACATAGCACCCCCCTACCTGACTAACAAATTTACCATGAAATCCTCAATCAGAACCACGAGATCTTCCAATACCTTATGTCTCACAGTACCTAGATTTACCTCTAAAAAGGCCGGAGGCTCGAGCTTTACTGTCCTCGCTTCCCAACTTTAGAACACCTGCCACTGAATATTATATCATCCAAATCCTTCCAGTCGTTCAGGAAACTTGCCATTGGGTGGCTTGTGACAAAAAGTCAACCTTGAAGCTAGACCTAGCTATAAATTGTACTTATTGTTTATGCCTCACTTATGTCATTATTGGGTGCTATCAGCCCCACTGCCTATACTTCCTGTATATAACTGTTTTCAAATTGTTCTATTATCACTGCTTATTACCATGTACTGTGCCTTGTAACCTGTACTAAGCGCCCTTATACTCCCGGGTCCGGAGCGCTATAGAAATAAAATAAACAAACAAACAAACCCCAGGGAGGACGCGATGCACAGGAGGTACGTGACATGCGTCGAACTCTGATCAACAAAATCTTCTAGCACACATGGATGGGGGGTGTCACATGGAGATGGCACTTGGGGCACTGGGTGTGTCTGGGACATGCACACTGTAGACTGTTCACCAATAAAACACACGTACGCAATGAGCAATGTCCACACATGTGATTTGTGCATAACCAAAAAGTGTATTGAAATAGTCATTCTAAGTGAACACACACACTCACCCCTACCCCCTCAACTCCCCAACACACCCACTCCCTCTCCCCCTCAACTCCCCAACAAACCCACTCTCCCCTCCCCCCTCAACTCACCATAACATGGTGTGGATGACTGCTCAAGTGCATCATGTGGCATCTGTACACGAGGCCGCGTCTATTGGCACCCCCCTCTCCCGGCACCCAGTGCACCCCTGTCTGAATGCTGCAGGTTCCTGCCCGCTCTGCAGACGGGGCTGGTTCGGGTAGAACTGGCAGCCGAGGAGGAACTGGGCTGCTCACATGGATGCATGTCCCTCATCGTTTGGACTAGCTCGGAAAGTACATGCCGCACCGTGGCCAGTTCGGCACAAATGTCCTTAGAAGTGGGCTCGATGGCAGCCTTTACAGTATCAGCACATTCGCGCATTTACCCCCTTGCGCTGGCGCATTCTGCGACATGCTGTGTCAACAGGGATGTTAGTTGCTGTTGCCGCGTGATTATGTCCTGCATTGACTCCTGTGGCCTGTCGCTGATGGTTCTGGGGTGTCCATTATGCTGCTCCCCTCCTGCACATCTGCTACTGCCTGGGCATGGAGTGGCCGGCCAAGAGTTTTCAGGAGATTGCCCCTGTATGCCAGTGTCATGCTGGCTGCACGGGGACTGGTAGGGGGAATGCAGGGGGCCAGTGGGGGGACCCACGACTACATGTTCATACCCTACCTGTCTGGTGGCAGCAGTCTCACCAATGGTGCTGCTTCCTGCGGACCCAGTGCCTTCTGTGGACACGACTGGGCAGATGGTTGAAGTCGGTGGTGCCGTAGTGCTTGACTTGCTGCACATTTGTGCTGTGGCCTGTGATGTGCTGTGGGATTTTTGCTGTTGGGGGGGTTTGCCTTTTCTACCTGAGGTGGAGGGACGGTGTTGTGGCTCTTCGGGCCTGGCCTTCTTGGCAGGTGTTGTGCCTGTGTCTTCATCGGCACTGTCCGAATGGGAGCCTGTGGTGGACAAAAGGAGGGAGAGGGTTAGTGATGGGTCTACGGACATTGAGCAGGCATTGTGATGGCTGCATTCATTTTGATTACTAGATGGTGCACATTGGAGGCAGTGACATACAGGTTGTCTCCCTCTTAGGTGGTAGAAGCACGGAGGCATGTGGGTGGCTACAGAAAGGGAGTGCATAATGCATGTGTACAAGGTGAAGGTCAGCACTGCCTGTAGGCAGTCTTGTGCTAATATGTCGTGTGGACCCTGTTAGGCATCATTGCACTTCCCAAACATCTGGACATCATTGTGTTGAGTTTGGCATAGCTGGACTTAAGGCACCTACCTGCGTCGCCTGATGTCGGGGCTACTCTCTCCATAACTCCGACCCTTTCAATGCTCTCCGTGCCTATGGTTGCGGCACATATCTCCTCCCACGCTGCAGTTTGATGGGCGACTCAGCTCCTCCGCCAGTCGCCATGCCCAGATTCCTATTGGCCGCCAGTATACTCCTGACGCGGAGATGTAGATCGTCATACCTTTTTCTGCATTGTCTGGCATTGCGGGGTGTTGTGCCGACAGCACTGACCCTCTGGGCTACCATGGCCCATATGGCCTTCTTTCTCTTCAGCGCCGGTCTGGTCATCTCCGTGGAAAAGACATCGGCATGCTCTTGGAGGGTTTCAGCCAACATATTTAACTCCTCCCTTCAAAAGCGCTCCTGCCGCAGCCGATCTCCGGTCTTTTTCAAACCTTTTGGCATTGTGATGTGGAACGGGTGGTGTAGAAGGTTTGTGGAGGTTGTGGGGGTCAGGTGTCCACTGGTTGAAGAGGATGGCAATGGATTGTGTTTTTAAAGATGGCTGCCGTGCTCTTTCCCGTTCCTGTGCGGTGACGCAACTTCCGGATCTGCTTATTTACGGTCTCTGCTAATAGCGGTTCCCGCTAATTTCGGTTACCGCTATTAGCGGTGACCGCTAAAGTCGATGGCTAGGGTGGCGGAGGTGCTATTTGCACGGCATACGATGCCGGTAAGTGGGGTTTTACGGCCTTTAGCGGCACGGCAGTGATTACATTACCGGCATGGCGCAATGCTTGTGCCCGAGAAGTCGTAATGTGCCGCTTTTAGTGGTCTCTGGCCAGCACGGACACGTTAATTGCGCCATGCCGGTAATGGCCGTTACTTACCGCCAGGGTCGTAATGAGGCCCAGTATGTATAATTTTAAGGTGTCTTAATATAATTAAATTCATACTTTCACTCTGACTATACCAGTATTGTAGCCAGTAATTTCAAAACGTCGTCCCTCTGATACATGTTTGCATCATAGCTTATTTTCGGAAATTATTAAGCTTCCTATTTAAATTGTAGTTCATAAACCTTTTCATCCATGATGGGTGCCTTAAGGCTCAGAAATGGACTAGACTGCTGACCCTCTGTTAAAACTCTTATGTAAAAGTTCAGTTATATTTATATGCTGTGTTTTGTTGTTGCAAATATACACTAAGTACATACTTACTGTTTTGCAAAACCAAACCTTAAGGTTCTAAAAAACTACACATCTCCACCAGATGAAATGTTGATTTACCCATCGATTATTTGATTCCGTTAAAAACTATAAAGACATCTTCTATAAATTGCATCCGTGTGTGATCCATATTCTTCCACTGTCTAGCTGTTTTTAATATTGTTTCCAAGTATGCTTGCATGAACACACGTGTATATGGGGTGCTAGATTTGCCCATTTAAACCACTGAAATAAGTGAAAGGAAGAGATTCTCTTTTGAAATAAAACATAAGAAATTGTAGGTACCAGTCCAAACTACGAAGCAATACATCAATTGATCTCCTCACTAATCGGTTTCCTCATCATCATTTGACACACTTCTGCTGTTCTTAATGGGTGAAATATCTTGAATCCAATCTTTTTATTTTACAAATGCAAAACGTAAGGTACAATGCACAAAGGCATCATAAGGAGAGCCAATCAATAGAAAAGTACATGGTGCAATACATCACTATTACATGAATTCTCAGATAAGCTTCAGACATAAAATAATTCCAGAGGAGGAGAAAGATAAAGAAAAAGAACAAAAAACCCATTTGTTTTGATTTTTCAGTACTCAAGTGAGCTGATGTGATTTGTGTCGCCTCTACCTCACACAGCCTTTTCTCCAAAATAGGGGAGTGTCGTAGACGCACCCAATAGGAGCTGTGCCAGGAATAGTGTTTGAGAAAAGCAGATACCTGTCACGATGCATCAGAAGAGAGAGTAGGCAACAAACCCCTGAAGTGGGTAGTGTAAGGGATCATGAGTACGACTCAGACTCAGTGGCATATTGAGTGTTGGTTATAGACTTTTATTTTCAAGAAAATAATAAAAAGGATGCGAGCAATCCTATCTATCACTAAAATAGGCCAGCTCTGTCACTGCTTTTGACACTCTTCTCCCTGATGGCTTCATGATCCTCTCCAATCCCATGCCAAACCGGTAGGTGGGCAGAATGGCTCTTATTTTCCCCAAATGGGTCCCTGCTACTATAATACCCACTCAATCCTACTCTTCCATTGAATGCCTCATCCGTAGGCTTGGGGTGTCTCCTACCTCCTCCCTCACTCTCGCCACCATCTATAGGCCCCTTGGAGCCATCTCTCATTTCCTTTCAGTATGGGCCGACGGCTCATGCTCTCTACTATCTACCTCCTCCAAGCTTCTCCTCCTTGGAGATTTCAACATTCATCTTGACTTGCCTGTTGTGGCCTCTGTTCTCTTCCGCAAGTTTTGTGACTCTCTTTCCCTCACAATTCTTCCCTCTAGTCCAACACACTCATCGGGACACACCTTGGATGAGCTCATTACCACAGCCATCCCTATCTTCAACCCTCTCACTACACCTCTATCCTGGTCTGATCATGCTCTCCTCTCCTCCCATCTAAAGATCTTGGGTCCCCCAGCTATGCCTCAGCCCCCACTGCAAGTCTCCTTCTCTGTCATGTGACCAATGAAGTGAGTGTCAGTCACTGCATTTGCTGCCAGCTTCATTCCTCCTCCTACCCCTTCTATTGACTCTCACAATACTGACTCAGCTCTGGCTAACCTTAATCTCTTCATCTCCAATACCCTCAAACTCCTTGCCCCTGCCATGAGGATATGTATGAAGCCTGCCTCCAAGTGCAATACCTGGTATGACTCCAACCTGGCTACTCTGAAACGCAAGTGCAGAGTAGCTGAGCAGAAGTGGCAGACCTCAAGCACATTCCTCTCACAAACTGGCCTGCCGCCTGCTCTAAAGGTAATACTGACTTTCCATTCTGTCTAAGAAGAGGGCCCATGTCCAAGCCTGCATCTCTGGAGCCACCAATAACATGGCTGAACTTTTCCAAATCTGGAAGGAACTTGCCAATCCTACTGCAGTGTCCACCTCTCTTCCGCCCTGCCAAGCACTCTGCACCGCACTAGCCTCCCACTTCACCACAAACACTCCTGTCATCTATCTCCTCCTCAAACCTCCCAACCCCCCCCCCTCTCTTGCCTCCCTTGGCCCTCCTCTCTCCATCCCCTGTACTCTCCTCTTTCTCTCCTATTGTACCAGATAAGGTCTCTAAAGTAGCCTGCTCTATGAAAGTCTCCTCCAAACAGGTGCTCCTGTGCTCTCCAGAACTATCAAGGACAACATCTCATTGCTCGCCTCTGCCTTGGCTGACTTCTGTAACCACTCCTTTGCCACTGGCTCTTTCCCACCCCCTTTCAAGCACTTTCTTGTGCACTCTCTCCTAAAAAGCTGTCTGCTGACCCCTCCTGCCCAGCCAACTATAGCCCTATCTCCATCACCCCTTTCCTGGGCAAACTCCTGAAGAAGCTGGTCATCTGCCAACTGATCCTCCACTCTGAATCTGTTGGCTGTCTCCACGACCACCAGTCTGGCTTCAGAGCATCCAGGGGCACAGAAATTGCTCTCCTTAACACCCGTGAACACCTGCTCTCAATTCTTGATTTCAACTCTCCCTCTGTTCTGATCCTCCCCGATAGTTCCTCTGCCTTTGACTCAGTCAATCATGCCATCCTCATAAATCGTCTCCATGATACCCTAGGCAGCATGGACCGGGCACTGGCTTGTCTGACCTCATCCTATCTAACCAACTTTCCAAAGTGCAACTGGGCCTTTCATTTCCTCCACTTTACTCTCTACCTGCAGTGTCCCTCTGGGCTCTATCCTATCGCTGTGGCTCTTCAATATCTACCTTGACCCTCTGGCCCACTTGAGCTCCACCTTCTCTACTCACTTCCTGTGTTATGCTGATGGCACACAGCTCTCCTCAAAGCTACCCTCCTCTACCTCCTTTTCTTCTTCTCTCATATCTGACTGCTTGACTGCTATTCAGGCATGGTGCTCTGCTAATGATCGCTTCCTTAATGCCAGTAAGACTGAGATCCTTCTCATTGGGATGCATCCTCCCTGCTTCCATCGCTCTATGGCTGCCCTCCTTGGGTCCCCTCTCCTCACCCTATGGTGAGGCAATAAACCTTGGGGTCATCTTTGACTCCTCTCTCTCCTTCTCCCCTCACATCATGGAACTTGCCAAGAAGTCCAACTTTCAGCTACACCTCCTCTGATGCATTCTCCCTTTCCTTACCTTTCCCCAGAAGCTCAAGGTTTCCACAGTTCTGGTTATCTCTAGTCTGGAATACTGCAACAGCCTCTTCCTCAATCTGTCTCGTTCCTCCCTTTGCCCTCTTCAACTAATCCAGAATAGGGCTACAGTACTTATCCTTGGCCCCAAGCCCTGGAACCGCATTTCTACAGCTCTAAAATCTCTCCACTGGCTCCCAGTGGCTGCAAGGATCGAATTAAAGACCCTCTGCATCAAACACAAGGCTTTCTGGGTCCTGGGTCCACACTACAGCCAATGTTCTATCCCTAAATACCTCCCTACAGGAGTCATTCGGTCCTCTAGCTCCAACTCTATGCAGATCAGGTGTTTCTCCAAGCAGAGAGTGGGGGTAGGGAGGCAGGAGCCTCCCTCTGAAACAGCCTTGCTGCCACCCTCAGACTTAAGCTGGATCTCCTTAAATTCCGGAAACTTCTCATGACTTTTCTTTTCTCCTCCATCCCCCTCCCCGCCCCTTGCTAATTTCCCCCTGCCACTGTGACTGGTGCCTGGTTCCTTATGAGTCTTCCAGTGGCCAGGCCCTCCTCAACCAGTCTACCCCAGCACCCTTTAACCAGCATTTGCCCACAAGCACCCTTCCCTAGCCAACCTGAATCTGGTCCACCCTGTCCTCCCACTAGTTGGCCCTTACCCCTGGTTTCCCCTGTCACCTGCCCTATTGGTCCCCCCTCAGCACTTGCCCAGACCCTGGTGCCCCCGTCTTCCTGCACTTCTCCCATCCCCTTCCCCTATCCCAGCCCTTCTGCCCTGACCTTCCCCCTCCCCCTGCACTTATTGTCTCTGCACTCGTGGTCTGAATGTCACAAGGCCTAGTATGACCGTTTCCTGTTGTTGTTCTCCACTGCCCCACCTTTTTGTGTCTTGTGGCGCCTGGAAACACTTGTGTATTGGCACTATACAAATGTCCTATAAATAAATAACTAAAATCCTATGAGGGGCTTCCCTGCCTCAACAAATCTAAGGAACATCTGTGTCAGGATGTTAACCAAAAGAGCCTTCTATATCCAAAACCCTAAACTGACCGTTACACTCAAAACTGAAGTAGCTCTCCTTCAAAATTGTAAACATAGAGTTCCAGGGTGCAGAAAAGCATAGGAATAAAAGTTCAATAAGAGAAGGGGGTTTCCCCTTCCCCTAGATTTCTCTTGGTAGTTTAAATGTCACTTTATCACAGTTCATGATGATGAGTCTTCCCTCGAGTTTCCTTTAAGCACGTAGTTCCTTTAAATATTCAACTTTATCTCTATTAGTTCAACAGGGATATGGTCCTTCCCTTTTACATTCACTGTTACTTTTTCTACCCCTGGTGTACTCTCCTGTGAGGGTATTTGTAAAATGTTTACTGATCCTTACAAAGGGGTATTGGTCTTCCCTTTTATAGTCATTCTTACTGTGCAATGGTTTCTGATTTACTTCCTCTTCTCACTTGTGGTTTACTCTCCTGCCAGTATATTATCACTCTGCTTCTTGGGTGCAGGTCCCAGACTTGCACGGTGCCTGGTTTACTCTCCTGCCAGGGCTTTTTATATCATTTCAATTTGCAATAATTCCTCTTGTCTTTGTGTGTGAGTCCCAGACCTACTGTTTGCCTGGTTCACTATCACGCCAGGGCTTTTCCGTTTTCCACTCACTCTTTCTTTCATCCAGGAAATAATGTTTTTTCCAAACAAAAACGGGGTCACTGACCCTTTCTTAGCACTGTTCTTTAAACAATGGCCCACCGCCCCTTTCTTAACACTGTTCAAAACCATGTTAGTCTCTCTTTCCAGGTATTGGGTCGCCAACCCTTTCTTACTGCTTTGCTGACCCTTTCAAAATACTGTCTGTATCTGCAATCCTCTCTTTCACCAACCCTTTCTTAATATTGTTTGTACTTGTATCAATAGGTTCCATTGACCTTTTTTGCATCGTTAAAGTGAAGCAGCATTCACCCTCAACCACCCAGGTAACCCGTTCACTCTCCATGGGTTTACCAAGTGGCATTGGTGCTTCTTGCATCTCTCTTTCTTGTTCCCTTTATGTTTGTTGCCTGGGCATGCGTCCCATCAGCCGGTGTGCTTTTGCCTTGACTTCCTTCACGCTGGACGGCTCCATCGGCCCACAGTGACACTTCTATCAGCTTGGTTCCCCTTCACTCCGTTCGGACAGCCTCCATTCTGGTTCTCTCCATCTGCTCAACTTCGACGTTCTGACTGGCATTAGAACATGTTACGAACAACTTCGGTCTCTGCCTCTCATTCAGCTGCCCTTCCCTCTGATGTTTCTCTCTCTGTTTTGGGTAAGCTGTGTCTGTTTTAAACTTTCCGGCTTCAATAAAATAAAGACTAGTAGTGTTTGCTTACCACTTCTGCTCATCCTCATTGTTCCATCCCTCTTCATCGTCTCAGTACCCAAAAGGGGAGGGGGCGAGTAAGTGAGGGTGTTTGTCATGGAAACTGGAGAACTCATTATCTACATCACATTAAGCCATGCAGCCATGTGGCAAAGGCAAAAGGTTTCATTAGAAATTACATCTGAAGGGTTATGTTGTTTAAATACTTTCCACCTCTCTGGAATTTTTCCTCACCTATGTGGTCTTCCGACAGATAGCCACCTCCAGGGTCACGGTCAGGTAGGTTCTGCCTTTCCCAGGTCATGCAAGAGAAGCTTCCCTCCAGAAAATCAGTGATGACAATACTAGATTTGTCACAGTAGCTTCTCTGACTCAAAGGACTGATTTACTAATGTCACATATATTTGATTGATGGTCCACGGCTCAGACAGTAAGCTATTCCTTTTCTTATCAAAACATGCACAATATACAATATGTCAAATGTAGTACTTGAAATAGATGCCCACACTTCATAAGTGTGCTCTAATGTTTCTGACTCTCAATAATGAACCTTCCATGAATCCTCTTACACTCTTCAGTATAGTGTAATTCATTATATTATAAGAAATACGTTATAAAGAAACACTGCTACTATTATTGTAACTACACATAAAATACTCAATTTACAAAATGTTATAAATGAGTATACAGTTATCATTGTCATTGTCTCTATGTCTACTCAAAACCAGTCAACCATTTCAGAAGCATACAAGCAACTTCGAAAGTAACTGAGTACCTCATTAGTTCTTAATAGACCTCTCCTCTTCCCGTATGTGATATTAAAGATGGGAAAACCAAGGCCCTCATACTCAATACTGTCCTCAGAGGGCAGGGATATGAGAACTGGAGGTTGGATGCTTGGAGTCTTGTGGTCTGCACAATCCAAAAATATCAAATGCAATTGAAAAAAAAACACTTCAAAACCACCATGGGCTCTTAGCAAAAGAGGAAAAATGATAGAAATTGTCTTAAAAGATTTACTGTGACCTGGGATTGACCATGATGCTAACTGCCAATTATGAATAAAATATGCACATTGGTGGTGAGCAGATTGCCCTAAGAATGCTTCTCATATGTAGCTCAGTCAAAAATAATAGTTCCTCTCAAAAATCAAAAAGAAAAGTCATTTGAGTCTCAAAACCCCCAAAAAGAAATTTCATGTGCTTGAAATCTAGGCAGAAAAAGGAGGAATAATCCTCCCTCCCCTGTCCATTGGCTGGCAAGGAAAGAGTAGTTCCAGTTTGCTATCAGGGTCCTCCAGCCTCTGGTCTACCATGTCCAGCTCTGTCAGTTCTGTGAACAGTTCTCCTTCAGAGTGCCCCCATCAGAAGTCAGCTTATTATAGCACCAGCCCTTGTTTACTTAAACCGTCGTCTCCCCTTTAGCATGTATCAGAATAATCTCTTACACAAGGCCTTAGAAATTTTCCAATTTATCAGTTCATAGCAGGTTTCTAAATTATCGCATAGCAAGTTGCCAAATTAGCTCTAAACATCATCAAGTTTCATAACCCATTGCAAGGTTTGTAGTCCATTGTAGTCTTTAGGACATTGTTACTGTTTACGGGAACATTTTGAAACATTTACTACAAACGGGACAATTGGAACATATTCCAGACCACTGGAGTACAGCCCTGAAGTATTGTTATTGAAAAGTATCCCTGTGTTCCAAAACAATAGATGACTGGCGCAAAGCCCATACATTCAAACTGAACAATCAACAGTTAATAATTGTTAATATATGCTCTCTGCCTGAATATATTTCAATGCATTTCACTATGTACTTGCCTAAAAGCTTACATGGCTTGAGATATCACTCAATCATCATGCCCTAAGCCTGGCTGAACCTAAAATTACATGTCGGAACATCTCCACGTACAGAGGTTATGTATCAATCAGATTATATAGTAAACTGTATTTGTGTGTGTCTAAAGTAACCATATAGGTCAGGAAGGGACCCCAGATCTCTTCGAACTTTTTCAACTCACTCCTATGCTTATGGATTACCTTTTCAAAGGTTTTCAATGCTTAAGCGACTCAATGACCTCCAGGTATGCAGGATCATTTTCTTCACCAGCATGCAGCCGTGGAATGGATAAGCTTTGTTTCTATAACTCAAATCGTCTCTGGAATGTTCATCTCGAAGAACGAGCAGGGAAGCTTTCAAATGTACAGTACATTTCAATACTAGACTCAGTCTCTCTGACACCACCCCTTCCAGAACTCCTTAATCTTGCAGCAAACCAAATTAAATGGCTCAGGGTTCCTTTCTCTTGTCTACATTTCCAACACACATCATTGTTGTTGAGACGTCTTTCATACATCCGTTCCAGCATTGTGTATGTCCTGTAAAGTAGCTTAATCTGAGAAGCTCTAAGGCCCCAATCCATAGATGACAAGCAAATATTATTGCAACATCTCCTCCAACATCCAGGCTCCAGGGTTTCTGCCAGCTCTCTAGCCCATACAGGTACAAGTTCTGTAATTGTCATGAAGCCTACCCCCGGGGAACCAGACCAGGTCCAGCAACCCCAGAAGCAGGCATCACGTTATTTTGAGCAAGCCCAAAAACCCCTGCTAGGGGCTGTTTGGGTGCGGTCCTGGCACCTATGGCGCCAGGTTCATATGGAGAGTCAGTCCTGGCGCCATAGGTTTCAGGCTCATAGAGTGGAACTTACCTGATGCAGACCATGCTGCAAGCTTACCTGATGCAGACCATGCTGCAGAGCTCCAAGCCAAATGAGGCTTGGAAGGGACTATTTTACCTAGGGACTATTTTTTACTCGGGTGGGGCTGGGGAGGAATACTTACCTGGGAGTACTTTGGCGGGTATTTAAACCACGCCCGAAGAGCAGCACACGCTTTGCGTTATTCTGCATCCAGCAGCGTAACGCTCACCGTGTCTGCAAGCCTGAATCCAGTCTTCTGCCACGCCCGCCTCGAGTCTGCAGCCCCTAGAAAAAGGAAGGAACAGAAGGAGAAAAGGTTAGAATAAGAGCAAAACCTTCGATCCTTACCCGAATTCCGGATCCAGCGTGCCTTCGAGCTGGAAGAAAGAAGCATTTCATGTGCGCCGCCTCGCCTGCTGTAGCACCGCGCTGAACTCACCCGCCTTCGCAGCATCCTCATGATCCACTGCATCCTTCTGCACGTTCCCGCCGCACTCTGGCACCTAAGGGGAACACAAGAACAGCAAAGGTGAGCCAATGGAATAAACAGAGGCAATAGTAACTACCCCCATAGACTTACCTGATTACCGCCGGGGGTACTATTCCTCTTCACGGGTCGGCGCAGTCTCCATTGCATCCTCGCCGTACCCCAGCCCCTAAGGGGAACAAAAGGACAACAAGGTGAGACAAAGGGACAAACAAGGGGAACTCTTCTCACTGCAATAGACTTACCTAATTTTACCGCTGGAGGCATTATTCCCCGAACTTCATATTTTCTCTCCACACCTGAATAAGGGAGCAAGCTACAGGTTACATTCTGGCCTTATTTTATTGAACTGTGTAGGACAAGCCAAATCCTTACCTGAACTTCGTCAGCTACCACGAGGAACTCTTCGCTGGGGTCAAGCTGCAAACTGCAAGGAATCGGACAAGAGTGAAAGTCAGACATGTGAACTCTTACGAACTACATACTTTTCAGAGTCAATATTGTTCTGGAACTCACCAATTCCTTCGAGCCAGTGAAGCAACTGGTTATCAACGCGCCCCTGCACTCAATGCAGGATGGAGAGCTCATATTTTCAAACCATCAGGTGAGACTATAAGAGGGGACATCAAAGGTGATCTGTGGGGAGTACAGCGGGGGAGGGGGGATTTACGCTCAACTCCACGGGTGGTTAATTCCCTTTCTCCATTTACAGAAGAATATTCCTAAGGGCCAAGCAAACGAAGCTAGGTGGGCCAGTCCAGTCCGTCATCTCGGCCCTACGCGCATGTTGTTGGAGACCGCAGCTGTCCATTCCAGATCGACGCCTCTGTGGGAGCCAGGTGAGCGTAACAGTAATATACCTACCAGCTATAGCTGTTATCCTATAAAACAAGGCGGCTGGATGAGGAGCACCCACACATGCCTCCAGTTATGACCACGCTTCATTCTGGAGAAATGTTGGAGATGATTGATCGAGCTTTTCAGCTATAGCCCCTCTTAATTTCCTATATTCTGTGTGGGTAACAGACTAAAAGAGATGGCAACATCAAAGGGCCACAAAAACCAAGTGAAACATGTGTAGACCTGCTGACAAACTGATGTGGCTGTCTAGCAAAAAGAACACACTTGTAACTGAGTAGGGTGTGATGCAATAATTGTATGGAATGTTAAAGGTTATACAAAATCTATAAACCAATTTAATGATGCAAAATGTTGGTGCTAATTGTGAATGAGTGAATATGAATGTATGGTGGAGTGCAATGAGTGATGTACGATTTATTTCTAAATAGAAATATGCATTGATTTTATGAGAATTCAGTCTGATTATTTCCAATAGAACATTGTGTAATAAATGTAATGTTTTTGTAAGAATTTGGTGAATAAGTGTCTTTCCAACCTCACACGCTATGGTCCATTTCTCTTTGTTCCCTTCACCTGGCATCACCAGTTTAACAGTCTTTCACAACCTTTGGCTTTAGCTTCTGATTCAACAAATAGAACCCAGGAGAATGACTCCCTTATCCTGGTTCTGTGACTCAAAGTGCTCTTCTATCTGTTCTTCACAGTAGTTCTTATGAGCCCTTCAAGTTCCCTCCAGTCTTCTCTGAAAGCTCTTTTGAATGTACCACACTCTTTATTTCTGATATTGACAGTCTTGTCCCACTTACTGAGATGAGGGATACTACTCCTGGGGCTCTTTTCACTTTGGTTACTATTGGAACAGTTACTGATATGAAGGAGATTCCTCACAAGTCGTTCACCCCAACAGTGTTTATCCTCAATGCAATTATTGGGGCATGGGAGATCACTCCTGAGCTTTTCTTCACAACTCTTGTTCTTAGTGTGCTTGCTGAGACAAGGGAAATTACTCCAGAGGCTTTCTTTACAGTTCTTATTCTTAGTGTGATTACTGACACAAGGGAGATCACTCCTGAATCTTCCTTCACAATTCTTGGTCTTAATGTGATTACTGAGATGCGGGAGAGCACTCCCGAGGCCTGTTTCATAATTCTTGCTCTAAATGTGATTATTGAGATGTGGGAGAGCACTCCCCTAGCCTACTTGACACTTCTTACTCATAGTCTAATTGCTGAGACAAGCTAGAACATGCCCAGGGTCTGATTCACAGTTATTATTCTCAATGTGAGTACTGAGGCGAGGGAGATCAGTCCCTAGGCTTGATTCCCACACCCACATTGCTCCTGTTACCTTTACAGTGGTTGGGGCACAACACACGATCTTCCTGGGCGGTCAGACATCTGCATTCCCACCAAACGCTTGTTCGGCTTCTCTCTTCTCTCTCCACGGTCCCACTGTATCTCTGCGGGTATTCTGACCAGGCGGTATCGGGTAGTCATGCCACGGTTTCCTGGATTACAACTTCCAGCTTGGCTTGTTCTTGCTTCCAAGTTGCTCCCACAGTGTCGAGTCTTCTCTCGCAATTCAAATCTCCCAGGCTGACCAGGCTTCACACCCGTCTTGCACTTTAGTGAGTCCTTCTTTTCTTTTTATCTTATTTGGCTGGAACCTCCCCAGCGGAGTGCCGTAGTCCATCATCAGGCTTACTTGTGTCTTCTTCTTGTCTCATTGGAGCCACCTCGTCCCAGTATGTCTGATAAGAGTATTCTGTATGACTCCATGGGTGTTCCTCTTCTTAGTACCTTCTTAGTACAAATCCTGTTTAGACTAGACAGAAATATTTGCATTAAAGGTATCTAATCATACAGGAAGAAGAGAAGGAGTATTCCAATAGCCACCGTAGTACTGTCCCTCTGTACCTCAACAGATCTGAAGGGTTTCACAGTTTGTAGAGAAGGAGGATTAGGGAACTCCATCATGGAATGGGAGTCCTTGTCCCATCTGTTCCTGTGAGGTCCTCCCTCTTTTTAACACCCCAAGGGAGACTATCTGGTAGAGGCTTCACCTCCCTAGAATCACAGGGAAGGGCTCCCCCTTGGGGAGAAGTTACGTGATTCCATGAATCATCACAAACTCAAAATCTTGGAAAAGGCATCAATTACATCCTCCTGGAGGCAATGCTCGCTTTGGATTCTTCCACAGTCGCCAGAAGATCATCTGCATACAACCAGATCTTGCCTGACTATTTTCTCTGCATCCAACTCCACGAATCTCATCACTCTTAGTAGTAAAATGGCCAGAGGTTGCATAGCAATAAAATATAACAAGGGAGAGAGTGGATATCCTTGTCTGGTCTCTCTTGGCAGCTCAAACCTGTCTGATTTTAGACCATTGGTGAGGAGGCTAGCAGTAGGTTCTGCATAAGGTAGTTTTACCCAATGTATGAAATCAAACCAAACCCCATAATCTACAGGGAGTCAAAGAGATACTTCCACTCAATTCTGTCAAAGGCCTTTTCAGACTTGACAAAGACAGCAGTTACTAGAATTGCACATTTTCTTCCTTATCCCAATGTTAGCAACATGTTTCTCATGTTGCGAGCTACAAATCTTCCCGGGATGAATCTGACTTGATTCATCAGCAGAATTAGCACTTTTTCCAGTTTCTTTGGCAGTATTTTAGCCATTATCTTGCAATCTATGTTAATCAGTAGTAACAGGTCTGCATTTTGCACAGCATGATGGAGATTTGTCTTTCTTCAGTAATAGAGTGATTAATGCGTGTTTCATAGAGCTGGGCAAGGTGTCCCTGTCAAAAGATTTGGCATACACATCCCAAAGGAGTTCAATGGAGCAGTCAAGTAAGATATGGTAGACCTCAGTCGGAAATCCATCTATACAACCATCCATTTTGTTTCTATTCAGAGTAAAGGTGGCTGAGGGGATTTCTTCTGTTGAGATTGTGTCTTCCAGTTTAAGTGCAGATTTGCCGGTTAATTGTGGAAGCCCTGTCTGAGACAGAGCTGTTTCTATATCTTCAGAGTTGCATTTAATTTCAGAGTTGCATAGCTGTTCATAAAATATCCTAAATTCATCATCGATACCTCTAGGAGTCATTAACATGTTGTCAGAGTTGTCTTTCATTGTCGCAATGACCCATTCACTCTCTGCAATCTTTAACTTGTGGGTAAAAAGCTATCCTGCCCTTTCTTCGTGTTCGAAGTGGTTTATCCTACACATGAACTCTCCTACACTGAAAATACTCCATTTTTCAGATATGACCTAATGTAGCTCATAATTGTTATTTCTGATTTGAGCTTGGAGCACAAGACCCTTTATACTTACATAGCATAGTTCACGATAATTTGCTTCTTCTGATAGATCTTTCATTTCCTTTTCTTTTTCTTGTCTGTCTAAACACATAAGTACGCCCCTCATATAGCAATTGAATTTCGCTTTCCAGATCGAAATTGAGATGCCTTCAGTTCTGTTGCATTCAATAAAATCTCCAATTTCCATAACGACCTCATCTTTAGTTTTTTCATTCGTCAGTATGGTACATTCATTCTCCACAAGAAGGACTTTATCAATGTGTGTCTTAATATCAGGCAGACTGTGATCAGCTCATGATTAGTAACTGCAATAGTACCTATCTCTGAGTCATAGCAGGTAAATGTTGCATGTCCAGACATCAGGAAAAGTCTATTTGTGAATACATTTTGTGACATCCTGAGTGGAAACTATTGTCTCTTCCTGATAGATGTTCTAAATGCCATATATATAGCCAAACGGAATTCCTCAACCAGACTGTTCAATGACTGTCTATTTTTCGATGCCTGTTGGGTTTAATGCCGGTTAGAGCAATCCAACATAGGGTCCATAACTGTGTTAAAGTCCCCACGAAAGATCATAGAGTCCACATTGCAGTTTTAAATAGGTTGCAAAGGTTTGTGAAAGAATAGGGGGTCATCAATGTGTTGGGCATACACACAACACAGTAGCACTTCAGTATCCTGAACCTTGATCTTAGCAGATAGAATTATGACATACACGTCTTTGGAACTATATATAACCTACAAATGTCGATTTTTCCAGAACAATATAGATACACCCCTCGCCGTGTATTAAAAGTGGAACAGTATGTTTGTCTCAACCCGTTTCATTTGAACTTACCTGCTTCTTCATCAGTGAGGTGCGTCTCTTGAGGTAGAGTAATATCTCATGACATTGATCTCAGACAGGACAATAATCTTGTGCGTTAAATGGGGTTAGTCATACCATTAACATAGCACAACACTAACCTCAGGTGTTTGATAGATGTAGTAGAGTTAGGAAGCATCATAATGAGATACATAAGTACATTGAAAATAGAATTAAAAGGGGGACCCTCAGTTATAACTTGGTGGGTGAAAGAAACTAAGTAGGGCGAGGAGTAACAGGAAAGAACCTATTTAGCAGTTGCACTTGGATGAACCACTGAAGTATAATACAGCAGCAATAAGATCAAGATAGGAACAGAAAACACTGTAAATATAGCGACACTACCCACCACCTAACTTATCTATATATTATTAATAATTTAAAATATTCAACATATTGCATTCAAATATCAGGGTTACATATTGTGGCACCCTCTCCCTCAATGGGACTAGTTAAACACAAATTCAATCAAATATATAATGGATGTTCACACTCAAGCCAGAGAGATATTGTGAGAGTGGCAACATACACTAGTTATAACCTTGTGTAATGTTCAACATTGAAAGGTATTGGCAATAGCAAGCAGAATAAACAACCAACTCAATGGTGTTGGTCTAGCATTTGCACACATGTTTACACACGTAACGGGTATTGATAGAGAGGCAGCCATCCGAGGGTATGAACAAATGGGATGGGGATGGACGGGGACTTACGCAGCTAACACCATAAAACTGGATTATTCATGCGCTACTAGCAGTTCCAATGGCATATTCAGTAACAAGACTTGCTGAAAAAATACACATGCTCATATATTTGCTGAAATAGAATTGAAACTTGATGTGATTAGTCACCATGAAGGCTGTTTTAGATTTGTATGATCCTTAAACAAGGGCCAAAGAACAGATGTTACTGAGTATTGTTAAGATGCAGGTGCAACACCCTAAACATGAAGTCTAGTACAAGCTGTGGAAATTCTCGTAGGATGAAAATGTTGTCATTTTTAGTCTCAGTGTTTCTTTCATTTGTCGCAGTATTTCAGGCCATTTTCAAATAGGATTTAGTTTTGCCACATTCTGGAGAGCACTAGGCTACCGAGTGTGTGCGGGAATGATGGGCAGCAACATATATTGTTACTGGTTGCCATTAGCATAAGGGTCTCTTGTCACATTGAAACGCTTGTGTATAGGCGTGTTATGAATGTCATATCTCATCATATCACATTAGCCAGAGTTCTGCCATTTTGAACTGGGGCCCATCAAAGTTTCTGATTTCTGCCAATCCGGGCACTAGGCCGCATATATGATGCCCTGTCCTTCCATTTAGTGAAACTTTATTCCTGCTACCCCCAGAAAGCGATCAGCATGTCAAGGTCCTTGGAAGAAGGGTGAGGTGCAGCACACAGATTAGTTATTGTTTACAGGGCCTAGCTGTTCTCGGGAGCTTTGAGTGAAATGTAGAATAACAGTTTTTGTTCTCTACATAGATAAGTACAATAGTTGTGAAGGACATATTTTGGTGAAAACAAAGCCTTGTGTGGAGACATTGCCAAAAGTTCCAAACCTAACCATGTTTACACTGCCCCCTAGGGACTGTTGGGACAGCAGGGCCTGCAATAGAATTGCCTGGTAGTACGAATACATCTGAGAATTTAATTTTCCAAGAATGGGACCTCAGTTACATTTTTTATGACGCCATAAGGCTCCCAAGAGACAGCCAGAAGAATGTGTGCCAGGGATATGTTATGTTATGTTATTTAATTTGTATAGCGCACCAGGTACCCTAGGGTTTAAGCGCGTTGGAACATAAAAAACAACCAACTTACAACAAAAAACACAAGAGAGCAGGAAGTACAGAACAAAGTGGTTCTAGAGAAGGCCAGATCGATTCAGGCAGAACAGTGTTTAGGAGAACAGAGACGTTTTAGCCCTTTCTTGAAAACTTCAGTCAATGTTGTAACTCTTAGCAAAAGAGTAAGAGAATTCCAGGACTGAAGCGCTGCAGATACAAACGCAGCATCTCTCGATTTCTTGGTTTTAAGGAGTGGAACCATGAGAATGTTCAACTCTCGGATCTAAGAGTTCTGATGTTTTTCTTAGGAGTAATTATTTCTTTCAGATAGGCAGGCATCGTTCCATGCACACATTTGTGTGTGATGAGAAGCAGTCTGAAAGATACTCTCTCGCCTCAACAGGGAGCGAATGCAGGCTTCTGCGTGCTTCTGATACATGGGGCCTCATTACGAGGCGGGCGGTAAGGGATTACCGGACCCGCAAAGCGACTCTGGAGCTAATAACGGTACCGCAATTTGTGGTACCGTTATTAGCGCCTTCCCCATTCCCATTGAGCCCTATGGGGGCTCAAATGGGAATGGGGAAGGGCCCTGGTGAATGGGGAATTACCGGTCCCGCCAAACTTGGAATGGACCGGTAATTGCTCCATTCAACAGGGCAGAGTCGGAAGGGTTTAGGAGGCAGCCATGGCGCTAATAGCACCATGGCTACCTCCAACCTCGTAATGAGGCCCATGGTCTCTTTTCGCTAGGTGTTTGACCACCCGTACAGCTCAATTTTGTATAACCTAGAGGCAATGGAAATCTGATAGGGGTAGGCCAACCAAGAGGCTACCACAATAATCAATCTTAGCGCCAATGATGGCCCTTGCTAGGGTTTCTGAATTCCTTTCAGATACAAAAGGTCTGAGGCAGAGGAACAGTTTAATATGATAGAATACCGAAGAGAAGAGGCTATTGACCTGTGCCTTCATATTTAGATTTTTATCCAAATAGATCCCTAGAGTTTTTACTTCACTCATGACTTCTATTGTACATTTGTCAATGGTAAAGATCTTATAGCAGGGGCCCAACTTCTCTAGTTTGGTGTCTGATCCCACTAGTAGAAGTTTGGTTTTAGAGCTGTTGATGGCCAGGCCATTCGCCACCATCCAATCCTGGATCTTTTCATATACATTGTTGATCAGAGTTACGTCCTCCAAATGGGAACCTGATATCGGGATAACACACTGACTGTCGTCTGCATAATTTGTGAAAATGATCCCTTCCTTTTCCAGCATCTGGAAGAAAGGGATCATATAGATGTTATAGAAGCAGGGCGACACAAAGGCCCCCTGTGGAACAACATACATGAGAGTGAAGGGTTTTGCTTCAGCACTATCGCTGACACTATCGCTGGCCACTCTAGCAACATGTTTCAAAATGGAAGTTGTAAAAAATGTTGCAGAGTAAACTGCTACAACGCCTGAGAACTGTCTGGATTGCCAAATTGGGAGAGGATATTACTGTGTCTAATTTGCTGACTTTACTGTTCAAACTCACTACATGATAAGGTTGTTTTGATGGGACTGCAGATCAGAAAGTTACATGAATTTGTTTTGACCATTGAGGGAATTCCATTTTAGTAAATGTTACATGTATAACTTTAGCCAATCAGGATGGAGTATTTTTTGTTGACTGCACAAATAGGTCATTCGTAGGGGGCTGGTGACAGATAATATACTCATCAATAGAGTGTGGTAGTGTAGGTTGTGGTTAGATTTGTATATAGGTGAGAGCCAATAGGGAAAATGGGATTAACGTGGGGATTAACATGTACTTGTTACTTGTAATGTATTCAAATATGGTGGTTTTTGCCTTTAAATACTGTGGGCCTCATTACGACCCTGGCGGTAAGGGGTTAGCGCCAGCGTTAGCTGCGCCGACCCCTTACCGCCAATTACGAGTTCCCTTTCCGCCATGGCGATTTTTACACCTGCTTTTAGCGGGTGTAAAAAACCATGGCGGTAAGGGAACTTGGTGTTAATTACGCCACCGTAATTTACGGTGGCGTAATTAACGCCTTCCCCACTCCCATCATGCCCTATGGGGCAAAAATGGGAATGGGGAAGGGTAAATGGGGATTGGGGATTTACCGCCCCGCCAAGGTCGGAATGGGGCGGTAAATCCCCTTACCGCCATGGCGTTAACGTAGTTAGCACCATGGCGGTAAAGTCACGGCCCTGGCGGTAACTTACCGCCAGGGTCGTAATGAGGCCCTGTACCTCAAAATGGGTGGTTCGAGAGTGTTTTCAGTTTTCAGTTTGAAGGCGATGACTGACCCTCTGGGCCATAATTTGCATGTATTAAAGCTGTTTTTCATACAAATCGTGCATCCATTATTACTTCCTTCGATTGATTTTTCCAAACAGTTTATGGGCCTACCGTACAGTTTTGGTGACCCCAACGTGATCTCCAGTGCCTCCCAAAGATGCCAAGTGTGCTCTTGCTGCACGGCCCATGCCGTGCAGCCCTGATGCCTGAGAGCAGTTTTTGTGTACACAGAAGGAGAGGTGAAGAGATGCTGTGTTACTCAGAATACCTGTCGGATCCCTGGAGTAGGGGCTGCCGGGCAAGGCCATGCAGGCAGTTTGTAGGGGAATGAGGCCTTGAAGGAACTCTGAGGACACATAGAATGTGAGTGCACTTTCTGCATGACACACAGTGCTGTTGATATCTTTTGCTATTGCTTGTAAATTGCTATTGTGATAGAAGGGAAAGTTCCTCGAAGATGAGGTAATAGAACATTGTGTGCTATTGCATGAGTTTTGACTAGCATTGTTTTGAAGGTCCCCAACCATAGGGTAAGATGACATCATAAAGAACAGTAAAAGTGAAGAATTGGTGCAGGGTAGCTCCTCGTAAAAAGGGGAACGACATAACTGTGTACAAAGTGATGGTCCGATGAGGAAAGAATGGATATCCCTCAGATCTAGAAGGGGAGCTTGAGGAGGGTTGAGTTCCCTCATCTCAAGGCAAGGAGAAAGAGGAAGGATCTACATCAGTGTGTAAATAGATGTGTTTTCATTATTGATTTGTTAGCAGCTGTGCACATGGAGGTGTTTGACTTACGTCATTAATATTCCATTGTGTATATAGAGACGTTTGATGTAGGGATCCGGTGGCAATTGTGCCACTAGAAATGTTTCTAAGGGTCTGGGGTTTGAATTTTACTTGTGTAAGTGAGAATCAGTTTATTAAGCGTGCTGGGGGTTTTTTGAGACAAGGTGCCACTGGATAGGCTCTCGCAAATGTTTGTAAGATTGGACTTTAGTGGCATTTTGGGCACTACATTGGAGCAAATGTGAAAAACACTTCCGCAATATAAAGAGAAAATCCATAAGTACCACAAAGAGTGGCTTCAGGGTACTGTGGGCAAATTGTTTAAACCTTGGTCTGAGGAGGGCAAACATGATACACATTTATTGGAACATATTTATACACATTTGTTGTCAATCATAAAGGGAAACAGTTGAAAAATAGGCAGAGTATACTTGAATTATGGAAAATGTTTGAGGAGGAAGAGAATGTTCCTAATGAGAGTAGATCAGAAACTAATTATGTAGGCATTCAGGACACTGCCCACCCACTTATGGATCCTTTCCTTTACAGCCACCCAAGACCCATTAATAATGGAAATAGAAAATAAGGCTCGCAGACAATTAGAAACAGCATTGTAGAAGGTGGAAGAGAAACTAGTGAAAGCAGCGCCAGGACAAGGGGAGGAGCAGTGCGCAGTGAGAGGCACAGACAAATGGAGGACGGGACTAATTCTCTTCAAGATCGACAGTAAAGCTATCAAAGATCTTAGGGTACAAACAGGTGAGGAATTCTACAATTCAGAGGAGGGTCCAGAATGTCCGAACGATAGAAGCAAATTCTGCAACAGTGCAATCTATGACTCAGTATACAATCATGATGCAGCAGAGGACGATGGTGATGAGTAGGAGACAGATGACCAGGAGGAAGTAACACCATGGGGCTGCCAGCTGAGGCTCATGCTCAGGTAAATTGCCCTAGTTAAGGGGAAGAAGAAAGCCTCCCAGAATAAAAATTGGGGATGCAGTTCCCATTGTTACAGAAGGGACCAGGGAGGGTGCATTATGTGCTCTGGCCCTACATGGAATGAGATAACTTAATGCACACCTTGTCCTCCCTCACAGTGGGTACAGGCAAGTGGATTTATGTCCTTGAAAAATAGACAGCAAAGATAATGTTATCTGTAGGGGACATGACAAACTTGTTTGCCACCCTGTTAGGGGAACAGGTGAACGAGATCTGAAGGAAGGCGGGGTATAAAGGAAGAAATTCGAGCAGTAATACCCAAGCTGGCACACCATTTAACAACTGTAGAGCCGCAGTATGGAAAGCTTTACGGGACAGATACCCAGACACATCAGACATAGGGCCTCATTACACGGATGGCGGTAGGGATTTACCGGTACCGGTAAAATACCGGTACCGGTAAATCCCTACCGCCTTACTACGAGGTCCCTTTGCGGGTTGGGGGATTTAACGCCTGCTTTTTGCAGGCGTTAAAATCCAACCCGCTAAGGGACCTCGGAGCTAATTGCGGTGCCGTAATTAGCGCCTTCCCCATTCCCATAGATCCCTATGGGGCAGAAATGGGAATGGGGAAGGGCAATGGCGGAAGGGGGATTTTCCCCCCCTCCAACCTTGGAATGGGGCGGTAAATCCCCTTTCCGCCAAGGCGGCGCCGGTATTTTACCGGCATGAGCCATGGTGCTAATAGCGCCATGGCTCACCGCCTACCGGGTAATGAGGCCCATAAACTCTATCATGGCCCGCACAATGAAGGCAGATAAAGACCCCACACACTACACTCAAAAGATACAAGAGATGTGGTGGTTAGAGACTGGAGAAGTATGGGACAAGACTGAAGCTGTCTGTTATCACTTGTTGCTCAAGGGTCTTCCTCTAGAAGTGCAACCTGATTTGAAAAAGGTGGTTAGTATTGAAGCAAATGCATAGCCCTAAATACAGGCATACATAGTAAACTATTGTAGAGTGAGCCAACAAACGGATAAGGAGAGAGTAGAACAAATACAGAAGAAAGAAGCAAAAATAGTACAGAAAAATCTAGCTAAATTATATATGGAAGGAGCAGTGATTACTAACACCATGGAAGGGCAGCAGGGACAGAGCTCCCTGTAGGGATGGACAGAAGGGCCAGGAGATGGTAGAGGGGAAATGGGAGCTTCCAGGGAGGAAGGTGCAGTTAGCGAAGAGGTAAAGGGGGTGGATAGGGATGAGAGTTAGGTTTGGAGGGCAGTATTGGTCTTGTGGAAAGATAGGACATTTTGCACGGGAATGCAGAAGTAGGCCATGCATGCCCTAAAACCCTAACGTTCCAGTGTATTGGGTCACTTACCACCCACCAGCCTACATGCAACCCCCCATTGTTCCACCTGCACCAGGTCCAATGCAGTTGCAGCTGATTCAATACCCAGCACCAAATCTCCTTCAGACACACATGCAGCCGTCAACTGCTTAGCCATGGGATAAGAAAACCTGCCACAGGGCATGATAACTCACTACACAGGGATCAGTGTGATAAGGGGGCAATGCTTTGCCACGCCCAGGCACGAATGTTTACCCACAATAGAACAGTCCACAGAGGGATCTGACATATCCAGTCCTCAGTAGCTTCTGACCCAGAAGAAGGACCCAGAGTGGGAGCGAAGATATGGAAACAAACATTTTCTTTTATGGTCAACATAGGAGCTACTAAGTCCTGCTTTAGGGATGGCAAGTTTCCTTTGTCCAGCAAAATAATTGGACATGCAGGGATTCTCTGGGACTGTTGTACAGGTTCCTTTCACTAAAGATTAACCCAGTACCGTAGGCACACAAGAATTGTCAGAACAGTTATTGCATTCAGAAGATACCTGTCAATTCCCTTGGATTCTTCTCCCAAATCACTGATCTCCTCCTCACCTGATTTGCTGGTGTCCAAGCTGGTCCTCACAGAGCATCTTCTTGAACGGTAGTCTTTCTTAAGTTCATGGAGGTAGGGCCTACCAAGAAAGGAAGCCACAGTGACTGCCTGTTAGATTGCAGACCTGTGGCCCCTCTACCGAGATAAAAAAAACCCTCACTAGGCACAAAAAATAAACAGTAGACAGGAGGGCTGTTGGAGAAGCGTGATCTGCAAAGAACTCCAGAAGAGGTTTGTAGCTGATTGCATTATTCCAACTGGAAGGTAGGCACCACTCTGTGCTTAGAGAGCAGGTTGAGGACTGGCTCTGCGTGGGGTCAGAACAATGGGAGATTGAATAGGAAGGAATGGAGAAGAGACCGGATAAGGTGAGGTGATCTGGGCGCCAGGAGAGAAGTCAGGAGACCCGAGAGGGGGAGAAAGTGTACTTGGTGTCAGAGAGAGCACCGCGCAGACACAGGAGAAAGAGGATAAAAAGAGAAAGTGAAGCGAAGGGTAGCAAGGCGGGCGGGCTGAGAGCAGGGTATTTGTAAACCAGCAGATAGTAGGAAAACAGGGAGAATCCAGGGACCAAATGGACCTAGGGATGCACCGCATGAGAAGGAGTGGGGAGACCGCCGGCGAGGAAAGAAAGAGAAAAAGAACAAAGGACAGGGCATTCTGGTGCAGAACAGAGTGAAAAACGCTAGCGTATGGTACCACAGCAAAGAAAAAGAACTCTGAAATTGCAACGCACCGACCGCCGGGAGAGGAGGGATTTAGGAATGGAACTAGACCGCTCAAGTGGTATGCGAGGGAACGTGGTGGAGTAGTTCAATGACGGCAAGCCCTCCATTGATACCAAAGGCGCCACCAACCCGGGCGCATGACAATACCCCACTTAACTTTCTGGGCAGGGACATCATGTGCAGGTATCATGAGCAAGTTGAACATGACAATTTCATTCACTGAGGAGGGTGTAGTGTGTTGTACCCCAGGCACATACAATAGGAGATCTACTGCAGTACTACAAGCACTTTGTGGCCACAATACCCTGCGGGGTGTGTCACTCCACCTAGATTTCTTCTTCTATGTGGTAACAGTTCTGTTAGGTTGGGAGCCTGGGATTGAGAACAAAACACTATGGGCCTCATTACGACCCTGGCGCTAAGGGATTACCGGTACCTGTAAGGGTACCCGTACCGGTAATCCCTTCGCGCCTGATTACGAGGTCCCTTTGCAGGTTCTCACCTTAACGGCTGGTTTTACCAGCCATTAAGGAATGGACCCGCAAAGGGACCTTGGTGCTAATTACGGTACTGCAATTTGCAGTACCGTAATTACCGCCTTCCCCATTCCCATTATGCCCTATGGGGCAAAAATGGGAATGGGGAAGGGCCTTGGAGGAAGGGGGAATTACCGCCCGCCAACCTTGTAATGGGGTGGTAATTCCCCCTTTCTCCATGGCAGAGTCAGTAAGTTACCGGCATGGACCATGGTGCTATTAGCACCATGGTTTTGCGCCTGGGTCATAATGAGGCCCCATGCCTACCTGGAGAATTTCTATTCAGACCTGCGGTCCCCCTGGAGGTAGTCCCAGGCACCATGACCACATTAGATTTACATGCAGTGATCACTAAGTTAGACAAACTAATACTGTCTGCCACAGACCTGAATTACAGCAAATGGCGTACAGTCCTATGTATTGACCCAGCGCAGCAATTGCAAGAGATGTCTGATGAACAATTGTTTGAATTAAACGGATAGAAGTACCCCATACCATGCACCTTGCTAAGAATCTGCCACCAAATCTGAGGAAAGATTGAGAGAAGGTGCCAGAGAGCTATGGACCAGCAATCCCCATGGTGTAGCCCTCTTAAAAGGGATAGCGGCAGTTCACATCAAACTGAAATCACGGGCAGTGTTTTCCCAGATCAGGCAGTACCTCATGATCAAAAAAGCAGACAAAGCAATGTATTCCACCATTGTAGCAGCAAGATGTAATAGTGCCATCAGAGTCCCCATGCAACACGACTATGCACTTAGTGAAAAAAGCTGAAGGGTTGTTATAGAGAATGGTTCAGGATTTATGCCCATTGAACAATATTGTAGAGGCAGAGTTACCAGTGCTCCCCAATCCCGCTACCATCCTTTGCAATATCTCTACCACAGCAACCCAGTTAACAGTTATAGAGCCTAAGAATACATTGTTCTTCATCCAATTGCGCCTTGACTCCCGGTATCTCACAGCATTCACCTACAGATGACCGAAATTCCAACACACTTGTTTTTCACAGAGGTATTATGAGTCCCCGAGCATTTATAATAGGGTACTTCAAATGGATTTAGGAAACATACAGGTACAGAGCACTGTAATTCAGTATGTAGACAGCCTCCTTGTGTGTTGCACAACAAAACAGCAGTGTAGGACTGGCGCAGTTGAACATTTGACTTTATTGGTGGATAAGGGATACAAGGTCGTTAAAGAGAAATTGCAATACTGCCAGCAAGAAGCTGTATACCTAGGGCAGATATTATCAGAAGTCAGGTGGAGAGTAGCACCAGAAAGGGCAGCAGCAGTACACCAACCCATGGCTAAGCAGATGCAGCAATTAATAGGATTATGTAATCATTGTCGGGCCTGGATATTTGATTACTCCACCTACACCAAACCTCTATTGCAAGGATTAAAGGAAACACAGAAAGTTAAAAGACTGGTTATCTGAACAGATGTGATGACTAAATCATTCCAAGAACTAAACAATGCAATAAGTAATGCACCAATTCTAGTAACACCTGATTACCATAAACAATATTTCATGTTCTCACATTCTGATGGTCAAGGATGATGGCTGTCCTCACTCAACAGACATCAATGGGACACAAGCCTTCAGCTTATTAATGTGGTCTCTTATACCCAGTTTTGCAGACACATTTTCCATGTGAGCAGGCTCTAGCAGTAGCTACTTTTGCAATACAAAAATCCTCAGCAATCACAAAAGGATGCCCTCACAAGTTACACATCGAACACACCGTTTTTACCATCCTACAGAAATTGAAATCTACTCTCACAACACAGAGCATCAGTATACGAGTTCATTTTGTCCAACCATTCAATTCACATAGTGAGATGTCACACTGCCAACCCAGCAACATTAATTGCAAAGGCAGTACAGCCAAATGACGTATTGAATGATTGCGCTACATATGACGACACTTCAGAGGACACTACCCATGTCAAGGAAGGCACACTTGAAGAATGGGAAGGGCTCTTTGTTGATGGGTCATCAATTATTGATCAGAACACTGAGGTCAGGCACAAGGGGCAGCAGTAGTGAAGACGGTGAATACAAAATATTATCTAAGGTTCAATTGCACTCGCACTACTCAGCTCAAGCAGGTTGCACTACCCTATGCACGTACCCAAGCAGTACATTGAAGCTGACTTACAGGAAGAATGGTTTGTTCCCAACCTCCAAGAACATCTTTATAATTTCATATCTAACTGTACCACATGTAAAATGTACACTACAGGTCGCACCCTTAGGACACTGAAAGCATCATTACCCCACCACTCACAGCCTTTCCAACACCTCCACATTACCTACATGGACAAGGTTAACAGGTGCAATTACTTCTGTTATTTAATTGTTGTGGTGTGCCCATTCTCTCATTGGTTTGAAGCAAGTCTCTGTGTCCACCCTGATGCCAAATTGGCAGCAAAATTCCTAGTACTGAATTATTTCGACAGTGGGGAATATGTGATGTCTGCAGATCTGACAAGGGGACTCACTTCTTTAATGAGCTCTTCAAAGTAATGTCCTCTTTATTGGACATAAAGCACAGATTGTGCTCAATTTATCACCTGCAAGTCAAAGGGATCACCTGAATGACCCATTGAAACAATGTCTTTCTAAGATTTGTAATACATTGATAAAGAGCTAGATGTATTGTCTGCCATTAGCATTATTTACTCTTGGTAACCAGACAAGGCCCGATCACCATCTTACTGCTCATGAGATAGTAAAAGGCAGGAGGCTGCATACTCCACTCACACCGGCATGCACAGCCTCTGATGCACAAAATTATATACAAATTCTAGGTGATGAATTTCAGGCATATCTTACAGTGTTAACCAAATCTATTAGACTTATTTCCTGCAAGATCAGGCACCATCCAAGAGAGCTAGCTTCAACAGCGACTGACACACCAACTGCACAACAGGATTCAGCATTTCCACAGCCGCAACAGCTCTTCCCTGGTGATAAAATATTAATCTGCAACTTCATATAGAAGTGGAATCAACCAGGATTTGAGGGACCCTACATTGTCATCTACACCATGGCCAATACAGACAAAGTTGCCTGGCGCAAGACGTGGCTCCACACAACAGACTCTCAGGAAGGACAACAGATCCAACACCACTCTCCAGGAGCAGAAGGAAAAGGGGGGAGAAAAGATGAGTGACATTGATATTTCTTTTAACTTCTCTGATCTCAATGCTCCCCTTGGGTGGGCGGACGTTAACATTGTTTCACAGCCATCAGGAACAACGGACAATGTTTAAAAGATTATGCCTTGTCAGTCAATAAAAAAAAACTTGTATTGTTTTTCTTTTCTTCTCTCTCTCTCTCTCTCTCTCTCTCTCTCTCTCTCTCTCTCTCTCTCTCTCTCTCTCTTTCTCTATCCCGTTCCTTACGGTTGAATGTATATAGTTGTTTTCTAGGTGTGGGTCCCAAAATGTAACCAACACTGCATATATGCCTGTGAATAGTAGCGTACGCGTGGGCAGAATTAGGAGGGATGTTTCAAACCCACGAGTTTATTTAGGCAGTGTTAAAGATGTGCATCACCTTGATACTAACAACATGTGGTACAACCACATGAAGGTAGTGGGAAGAGGGAAGTCAAGCAGTCCTTACTATGTGTGTTCTTCAATCCCCCATGCAACAGGCACACCCAAACTATTTCTACCACAAGATTTGACACCAGAGGTAGCTCAATGTTTAGTGCAGCTTACCGTATGTAGAGTGCAAGGGTTGATTCATTGACACAGGGTGCAATCACAATGGTTAGAAGCTGACACCACAGCATACACAGATAACTACATAAAGATGAAGACGATGGCAGACATGGAGAATTCAAAGATTCTTATGCTGAACTATCAAACAATAAGGCAGAGGAAAGGTGAAGCTCTCTTTATGGTACCACCCCTGAACAGGTGTCATGATGAAGTAGGACAGGCACAGCTTCAGTGCAAATCAAGACCTCAATTGCAGACAGAAGGTGCTGCTTATTATAGAGATGAATGGGTTGAATGCCTGATGGGGTGCAAAGCAGGAGGGATGGTTGCACTATCAAAAAGCGCAGAATCGCAAATAAACTTGTTTTGCTGTTTGGGAGACCAGGGCCATCTTCAGCTTTTTGGGGGCCCTGGGTATGGACATCTTTGGGGGCCCCTTCAATCAAATAAAAGGAATTAAGTGATCAAGTATATCTAGTGGCACACCACCCCTCCCCCACCATGAGCAAAACCCATAGGTAGACATGCCGCCTCGCAGCATTAAAAATAAGCATGTTTACTCCCTTTAAATCCCCTTACCCTCTTCATTCTTGCTCTGATCAGATTGATAAACAAGTAGCATTTGAAGGCCAACAATAGCAATCTACAAAGAGGTTACTTCTCTTCTAGTATAGAAACAGGATACGTTTTATCAATATCATCTGGGAAGGTATCCAGCCTGTAGTGTTAATGCAGGACCGTGTGTAAAAGGTACATGTAACCCAGAATAGGCAGAGAGCACACATTAGCTGACTCAGAGAATGCAAAAGTGCTCAAACATGGATAGAGTAGACCAATTGTAAGGAAGGAGAAAGCTACACATACCATACCATGGATAGTGGAGGCAGATTAGAAGCTACCAGGAAGGTGCCTCTATCCAGACAGACTGAGATTAGAAGTGGGACATGATTTTCAAATAGCGTTGCCATTAGAGTTCAGGGGAACAAGTGCCTGTGGTGTACAGTATGTCAATGCTCACTATTACAGTGGAAGCAACCCTATAGCCAGTGAAACCATGAGTGAGGCTTTTATGAAGATCATACCCTGAGAAGGAAATCACACTGAGGGGCTGACAATTTTGAAAGGTTTAGGGACTGGCAACAATGAGAGGTTAGGCAATACAAGATTAAATGAGATGGCCAGGATCACATATTGCTTTACGGGGTGAAGCTGGTATTTGTGCCAACTCTGCAATTTCTGCATTTGAACACTTTCTTTTCCAGCTCTTACCATGTACTAAAACAATATCATTTTATAAAACTGACTTGCAAAGTACATAAATCACATTTCCAAACCAGACAATTTTTAAAACTAAAATATTATAGAAGGGAGTTACGCAAAAATGGGAATGATTCTAGCTACATTCTCTCCATCATCAAGGGAAGTATATAAGTACCAGCATACCAATCGATGTGATATAACAGATTTAAACTAGGTATGTCTTTCGTACTTTTAAGCTTTAAATACTTCTAAAACAATGGCTTGTGAAATTGTCATTCATAAAAGCGAAGAAAAACCTTTGACTTTCATACAAAAAGCAAAAAGTTGTTTGTGTCAAACGAACAGACCTTAAAATATGCGTGCCCAATGTCTACAACATCTGGTGCCCTCTCTCCTGTCTACCACCCCTTCCACTCTAATGGCCTATATAAGAAGAAAGATCAAGTAATGAGCTAAACGATGCCACCAGCATGCAAGAAGGCAAACCTCACAGAAGACAGCACGGTAATGCAAGAGATATATGATTTGACCAGGATCACTCTATCGTCTGCTGGCAAAGCCTGGATACAAGCATGAACACTTTGGTCCCACAGTCTTTTATTCACCTTTTGGACTAATAGTTTATGCTTATCTTTGGCGAGGATTGCCTAGGTTTTAGAATGCCCCAACTGAACAAACCAATTTCTAGACCATCACCATACAAATGACATGTTAGTTTTTATAGCAACCCCTATCTGGTGCAGGAGCATTGCTGATAATAGCACCTCTTATGTTGCAAAACCAAGTACATATGCAGGTAGGTTTATAAACATCAGACATAGGAAAGATTCAGCCAGCCTTGCTGCAATGTGCTCTTCTAATCTTTCACATGAACACACATCTCTGCAATGGCTGCTTAACACACTGAGCTAACGTCTGAACCATTGTGACACTCAATTTATCAATATGGATTTCAACTTTGGCTATGGCCCATGAACAACATAATTCCCACAAGAAGGAAATAATGCTACAGAAGTTGTGCCGTATGAAACACACAAACTTTGTATTCCACGGTGAACATAGAAAGCATTACATGATTAATTGATCAAGGCAGAATGTACTTGTCAAAACAGACAGATAGTAGGTTTTGCGCCTCAGCAGCATGCCATATAAAATCTCCTAGAGTGTGCTATTTAAGTCTGGTGAACAATGGAATCTTACTTTAGATCAGGCAGCCTTGTGGGGGCCCCCTCCAAGATGGGGGCCCTGGGCAAGTGCCCCTTTTGCCCACCCATAAAAATGTCTCTCTGGGAGACATTTGTTAAGAAATGGACGTGGATTGACCAGCATGAGAAGCCTACCCAAGTACTGAAACTCACAGGCTTCTGCTTGTGTTTCATAGGCAACAGCAGTATACATGTGGGGACTAACACACAGGGCCTCATCACAAGTTTAGCGGTAACCCTTAAATCCGGCGGTAGCGCTGTTACTGCTGGATTTAAGGGTCTGCCAAATCAGGGCTTTGGCGGATTTCTCCCCAGCTCTGAGCTGGGGGAAATCCACCGAAAATTCGCTCTCAAACAGCCGGCGGGAAATCCGCCGGTGGTATGAGCACGAAATTTCCCCATTGAGCCCAATGGGGAATGGGGCATTCCCGAATAGGCTCAATGGGGAATGGAGATTTCCAAATCTGCCAAACCCGTGATCTGGCGCTAATAGCGCCGGTGGGTTTGGCGGTAGGGCAGATAGCGCCAGCGCTATTAGCGCCGGCGTTACCACCCAACTTGTGATGAGGGCCACAGTCTAACATGACCATCAATCGGCTAGACATCAGAGGGGGAACAGCAGCCCTCATGGATGTATATTGAATTTGTGAGGATTTGGACTACACCCAATTGCTGCCATTCTGAAGGGGAGCGTGTTCCTTAGCACCTCTGCAGTCTCCCATACTCGTTGTCCCAGACATCAATCTCACCATAATCAGCGAGCAACCCATGTCCAAACCAGTGCACCTAATGCATCAGCGGGCCCAGCACTCTTTGGGCTTGCAAGGTCATAGATGCAGAAATGATTTCTCCCAGGACTCCAGTGACAGACTGAATGCTATTCCCAAGGAGTTTAAGCTGTTTAGTAAAGCTTAGACATATTTGTCCTCTCTTCTTGCTCCCGGTATACAGGCAGAGGTGAATTTGAAAATGGCTCCAAATAACCAAGTGGGAAATCCTTCGACTTGCAAATGAAACAGAAAATGGACTAAATGCTGTGAGGTATGAAATGAGAGCCATTAGGTGGCATCTGTGCAAATATAGGTAGTTCCATTTGCACTTACAAAACCTTCCAATGATGCGGATCCAGGCACCCTAATCCAAGCCATTCACTCACTGCACACTTTGCGCACTATGATGGAGAAAGAAGGGGGGTTCACCGAACAAGGTTGCTTTGTCACTGTCTCTTTAATGTCAGTCACAAAAACACTACTTTTAGGATTATGTTTGTTGGCTAACTGTACACACACTAGGACTTCAATCCCATTTTGATGGCCAGTCACTCTGCACCAGAGAACAGAATGACGACCTTGTAAAGAAAGGTTTTGCCTGCAAGGAAAGTGCAGACAATAGAGATGTGATGGATATATCCCAGTTGCAGGGGTAAGTGCTTCACCTCTGCTAGGATTGCATCATGTCCTTAAATAGTGGCCCGTAGATAAGTGAGTCAGAGCATACCCAAGATGCAGATCTAAGCCCATACACCTTTACTCAAAACGTGACAATTACAAGCACTAGAAAGTCATGGCCTTTTTCAGGGAGATGATACACAGAACCATTAGGAGTCTGACTTACTCTTGCCCTCAAAAGGCAGAGGAAGTATCTCTTGCTTGTGGTCTCCAGCACAAAGGCAGCACATCGCCTACACCAGCACACCAAATAACCTGTCCACAGGGTAACTGGCTTCCACCAGACTGACAGTCGCTTTGTAATGTGTCTGATTCAAAAGTTCTTGTTTTACAGACTCAAAATGAAAGTTTCTGAAAACCAGACGGGGCTTGGCTTCAGGAGCTGTGTATGCCACCCTCCCCACATCCTATTTGCACATCTTAAGAGAGTTCTATCAGGCCTGGTGTGTGCTTTGGAAGCAGAGCTGCAATGCGTAGCAGACTTCCCGCCTAGCAATCAATTCGTGTTTCAGTCTGTATTTTTCATTAGAGCTGTGATTTACAGCCCTATTGTCAGATAAGGGCCGCCCAGTAGGTAGAGATTAGTGGGAAATGGGTCAAAGCGACCCTTTCCTGTGCATTACTCCAAATCATCATAAACAGGCCTAAAGTTGGGGTTGTTAACATTCATCAGTCATATGCATTGTAAAGTCCGAACCCAGCTCCCGGCATCCTATTGGAAAATGTGTGAAAGAAAAAAAGTAAACACAAAGATGCAGTGGCCCTTTTCTAATATGCAGAGCTGGCTGCATCTTTAGCAAGCAAGCAAATGACTTTATGTGTGAGTCTGAACATTTTATTCAATTGATGCAAACATGTAAGCTACATGCCTGTTTCAAATAATGAAAACAACAAGCCGCTTGCATTAGTAATACAACCAACTCTAAAGAAGACACTAAAGACATCTCAAATTTGACCAATGTCAAATTTGAGTAGGACATCCAGCTCTACCTCCTTTCCTTGCATTGTCACTTAAAGCTTTGGATATAAAACAGAGAATTCATCTTTGAGTACCAGAGTGCAGAGAAAGAGACAGCAGGCGACACACCACTCACAGTTGAGATATGGCATGGTTACACTCTGGTTAAGATTGTTGAACATTTTGGAACTATTGTTTTGCATAACACCTTACAAATCAAATATATTATCAAAATGCTGCATTCTCCATAATTGTAATTATGCTTTGGGCCTTGAAGTGAAAACTACATACAACTAAAGTGGTTCCATTTCACATAAGAGCAGTACACCCTGTCCAGAATTGTCTTTCTTTCAATTTGGGTACTTTATATACAACTACCATATAGCATAAGCAGCTGTGGTTGGGAAAGTAGTTGACTATTGGTCAGTCTCTACTTTGTAGGAAATAGCTTGTTATACATTTCACGATTTGGAGACCAAAACATATGGAAAAGCTAAACTACATATGCCAAATGCAAACAGCCCAAGGCAGTAGGGCAGAAGGGTAACCCAAAATATGGAGGCTCCCCTGCAACCGATGATTAGGGCCCCCCAAGCTCAGCAGCAAAGCATGGCGCGTGCCAGATGTTATGCCGGCCTGGAACACCGTTTTGCACAATGCTCATCATGATCATACAGGTGCAGGGGCACGCCACATATTGCACTAGGTGACAGATGTGTATTAATCAATCCTTACAATTGTGCACTTCATGTAGAAACAGGGCAGCTGTCCCTGGCTCCTGAGTCCTTATACCCAAATGTACCAACTTTGTGTATGGCCAGTAATATTAACGCACGGCAACGATACCATAAGAAAATGTTTATGCTGGCTTTGCCACTATATATTCCAGTATCCTCATGTATGAACATGTGCTTCTTGGCATTGCCTTTAATGCCAGTAAAAATCTACCTCCACAGAAAGAAAACATTTTACTGCTGCAGCACAAATGCTTGCCCAATCGCCAACAGCCCAACGCCAGTAAAACACGCAATGCTACAGTGAGGAACCATTTCCTTGTATGCCTGCCCAAAAGCCTCCACCCACCACCCAGCAGCTAAGAATACTCAATGGGCCTCATTACGACCCAGGCGGTAAGGGGTTTACGGCAGCGTTAACAGCGCCGACCCTTACCGCCTGAGTACGAGGTCCCTTAGCGCCATGGCGCTTTTAACACCTGCTTTTAGCAGGTGTTAAAATCCATGGCGCTAAGGGACCATGGAGTTAATTACGCCACCGTAATTTACGGTGGCGTAATTAACGCCTTCCCCACTCCCATTATGCCCTATGGGGCAAAAATGGGAATGGGGAAGGGTAAATGGGGATTGGGGACTTACCGCCCCGCCAAGGTCGGAATGGGGCGGTAAGTCCGCCAACCACCATGGCGTAAACGTAGTTTACGCCATGGTGGTAAAGTCACGGCCCAGGCGGTAACTTACCGCCTGGGTCGTAATGAGGCCCAATATGTTGACTTTGGCACTGAATGTTTACGGGTGTTAAGGGCAAAGTAAGAACACATTTACTTGCTGCCTACACAAGTTCCCCCACCCTCTCCATATAAGAACGCACATCATATTCCCTTTACCCCTACTGTGAGCAGAAAATGCCATCCTACAGAAAGAAAAGGTCTTGTCTGCCTGCCCCATTGTTCTATAAACACCCCACCCCAAACCCTGCTTCATTTAATAACATTAATCAAGTTAGCTTTCCCCAAAAATACCAGTAAGAAAACGTCCATGTTCCAATGCCCATTGCCTGGGTCCCATCCTTGCACGCTCAACATTCATACCCATTCACCCACCAGACACTCACCCAGTGATGGCTGGTGAATTTTGTTTAATGGGAGGGGGGGGTAAACATTCCCTACAAATATGTCAGAGTGACCGAGCGTAGCGAAGTAGCCCAAACCAACCAAAGGGGTTTTGGTGGCGTCCCTCCAGAAAATCCTTTTGTATAATGGGTATAAATGGTGCACCATACAGAACACTTTCTGTAACAAATGGGGTAAAAAGTCAGACAGTTTGCAATTTGTTTTTATGGGTAACTTCAATACAAAAACCCAACAGATGCAATTCACCAAGAGTTCACAGGAATATTTCATAACTCATTGTCATTATGCCTTTGCCCTCAATGTATGGCAAATTAAAAGAAAATGAAGCTGGCTGTGCCCATACGTGCCCGTGATGGCTACTCCAATATATGCCAGCATTTGTTTCCCCTCTGCATACACTTAATAGGTTTTAGGAGTACTTGAAATGATAATTGTTCTATTGATCGCAGAAATATAAATCATCATCATGCCCACCTTTCCAAGATTTGAAGCTGTGAAAATCAAACACAAACTTTACAGAAGGCCACCAACTAACTGTACAATATTGCCAGTACTTGCTTGAATGTGAAGCTGTATGCTCTTGCATGTATATGAAGAAAACACCACACTAATCAATCATTAAATGACACGTGGAAGCATGTTTTTTTCACTGCTTGTCAACTTCTCATACAGTTACTTACACGTGATAAACCCATGTATGCAACTGATGTTGCTATATAAAAAGATGGTTCCCTTCCATGACATGGATTCATTTTTAATCCAGATACTTTGCTAGATTGCCTTGTATTCATTATTCAGACAAAAGATGCTGTGATTTGCCCATTTTCCCCAGAGTGAATAATTCATTTTTCACCAAACACTTGACCCTAAACATTTCTCATATATTGCCAGGTTGATCTGTGGTTCAATGCTTTGCAAGTCAGCTTCATTGAAAACATAGTATTATTATAGCTTTTTAAGAGCACCTAAGTAGTAAACATTGTACACTAATATAAATTTAACGATGAGACGTGAAGAGAAGTAGCCTACTGCCTGAAATATACATTTTAGAACTCAGAAACTGACATAAATGTGAGCTTTTGCATTTGACCAAATATGTGATCCTGACCAAATCACTTCACATCAGTAAGCCTTGGTTTCTTTGCTAACAAAATTGCTATCACCTAGAAGTGGTTTGCTAGGTGTGTACTACACAAAGGTATTCGCTTTTGCTTGCTTTAACTGACTACAGTGTTGCAATTATAACATTAAACATGCATTTAGTGCATGCTCCAGAACGAAGTGCCTCTTAAGTAATTTATGGCAACACCAACTGTGAGCCATGTTGTTCTTCTGACAGATTAAGTGAAATAAATGATGTTACAAGGTTTGTAAATTGGATATAGGACAGTCAAGGGAGAGTTGGCGATTCTTGGAGAATGCAATGCAGAATGTTGGGTAGGAGACATGAACATATGTCAGTATGACTGTGCTATGTCCTGGAAATGTAGTGCTTAGTGCTTTACAATGAATCATCTGAAGCCACAACAGTCATAGTAAAATATAGCTATTGTTGTTAAAAGTACACAATAAGTGATGCCTCCCAACTTGCTGCACTCTCCATTTTAATTGAGCACACCATATAGCCTAATGGGAAAAACTCCCAACCACATTCCACCAATATTAGCCTTTGCTGTCATTTCAATGTGGAATGAGAGATGGGAGAGAGAGAGAGAGAGAGAGAGATAGGAGAGAGAGAGAGAGAGAGAGAGAGAGAGAGAGAGAGAGAGAGAGAGGGAGAGAGAGACAGCATCAGAACATCACTTTCATATTTCAATGTGGGAAATAAGATAACCTTATCTATTGCTTTTACATTTAGTACATGAAATAAACCATGTATTTCCTGAGTGCAATTAGATTTCAAGGGGATGTTTGCTCTAAAATGTTATTGGCCTGATCGTTCGGGAATGTATTTTTAAGCATACTGTAACCAATCTTAATACATGTTCCTATGCATTTTACCTTAGTTAAGCTCATTTTTACACATAAGAAAACAACGGGTTGGGTGCTGCCATTGCATCACCCTACGTTCAAGTGCCCTTGCGGCAAGAATATTGATCGCCCGCCCCTCAAACTGACATCACTGGATGCTTAGGCCCCTTTTCACAACGCCAATGAACATCTCGTGTCAACATTCTCTGTGCCCAAGCTATTGACGTGTCTACATGGAAATTCCAGGACGCCTCTTTCTTCGACAAGTATAAACAGAGCCTTTCTGAGCAGACAACATTGCAGTTGCTTTTTCATTTGTCTCAATGTATTTAGTTTTGATCGCCAGTGACTCATTTCTGCTCTATTGCAAACAGGTACTTACACTAGCATAACTGATTTAACACAGTACTTTATTTTATTTCAATATTTCTCTTATTATGTACCAATGTCTTCACCTAACCTTATTTAATTTCTACTTTAACATGTGTGAATGTGCAATATCATAGTTTGTGCCGATTGTTTATTTATTTGCTCTATGGGTATTTATAACATTGCAATGTATTTTCTTCTCCTTCTTTAACAGTAGTTGCTGCATAAAAACAAAAACATTTTTATTTTTCTGATTGGATTTTTTACTTATTCAATTTTCAGGAACTATTGCAACAATACAGCCCTACCAGTATGAGCCAGAATATTCATAATAGGAACTAATTGAAAGAGAAAGAGAAAGAAGCGGAAATGATGGGGATTCGGACGAGAGTTGGGACGATGAATCACCGGAGCCAGAGCCTAGTCACATGGAAGACGTTTTAACCTGGTGTACCTCCAATCGTTGCAAGGTCACGCCAACTGAGGTGGAGGACTACTGCTGCCAAAAAAACTATGGATGCTTGCCCTACATAGCCAAAGAAGACACACCACTGCTATGCGTTACGAAGCTGCATGACTTCAGGGCAGACTGCCTCACAAGGTTCGTGTTGTTGATTATGATGTTGCGCATGCATAAACTTTGCGCAACAGTTCGCCCTCGCAATCCAAGTAACGAGTACATATATTCTAGATCTCATGTAATCATGATGTACATTTGATGTAAGTTTGACCAATGAGACGACTAACATATCATGTTGTTCTCCCACATTGTTGTAACTTCAATCGATCAGTTGCAAATTAATTTAGTCTGTAAATTGAATACATTTCTCGTACTTGTTGCAAACCAGAGTGTTCATCGCTACATTTAACTTCCGAACAATTACGTGTCTTTCACTTTTGAGTTAAAAAGTATGTTTCCCTATGGCCCAAACCATTCTGGCTTGAATGGTTGTTCACATTTGTAATTTGTCGATACTTCAAAGCACAAGTCCACTTTCCTGAAAGCTACTTTATTAAGGGCTACTATGCCGTCGAATGTAGGATGCATTTTCAAGTGAATGAGTACATTTATCTAGTTCATTCAAGTAAAATATTTCTGTATCTCTCTTTTACAGGTGGTACAGGCTGGTGGCCTATCGTGCATTTACATGGTGGAGTCATGGGAGGCTTCGATTCAGCATCCGACAAGTAATACCTGCCTGTGTAATTCGAGCCATTCACCCTAAATTTCCCAGTGACAGCGGACAGTACAGGGGCTTTTTAAACACTGTGCCGCAACCTCATGTATACAATTGGTAGTTTGTGTGTGCCATCAACATCACCAAACTAAATAAAATACAAATGAGTTGATATGAATAGTTGCTTGAATTTTCCAGTGAATCAAGAACACACCCTATCGGCTATGAGGGTCATTAAATAATGGTTGGTGCACTTTTACGCTCTCCCTTTCCCAATTCATCGCCCCCCTGTATCAATGGCAGTTCATACCTGTGGCCATGCGCTCGCAAAGTTGCTGGATGGATGTAAATGCTTAAGGTGGCAAACACCATGTACAAGCACTTAGCATGATGATCTCCTCCTTGGCTCCAATAAGCACTTAACCTCACCAGCCCTCCTCCAGCACTTTTACACCCATGGGATGCTCCTTCCATCCCCTTCACCAGCACTTCTCCCCTATGCACTAGCATAGAGGATTGGCACAAGGCCTAGTCGGAGCAGGAATATAACTGACCGTTTAAGAATTGTTTTTCCCCAACCCTCATTCCCATTTCATCTTGTGGCGCTTTGAAATAGAATTGTGTTGTAGAATGTGGGGTACAAATGTTCACCTCATGCTTCGTGTGGCATGAGAATGAACACACAGGAGGCATATTTAGTATGAGCACACAATGGGCCTCATTCCAAGTTGGGCGGTAAGGGATACCGGGCACCGGTAAGGAGACCGGTGCCGGTAAACCCTTACCGCCCTACTACAAGGTCCCTTAGCGGGTCCATCCTTTAACGCCTGGTCTGACCTGGCGTTATGGACGGGACCCGATAAGAGACCAGGGTGCAAATAACGGGCTTGACATAAGCCAGCCCGTTATTTGCGCCCTCCCCATTCCCATTGAGCCCTATGGGGGGTCAAATGGGAATGGGGAATGGCATTTAAAATGGGTATTTACCGGTTTACTGGTCCCGCAAAGGCCGGACTACACTGGTAAGTCCCCATTGGACTAGACCTGTGCCGGACCCGTTATTGGCCATGACTACCACCAACCTCGGAATGAGGCCCAATGTCAGCCTGTCTCACATGATGGTAGACAGGGCTGCTTCAGGTGCGCAAGCGAGAATGAACGGACATGCATGAATTATAGTAAGAACCACACAATATATGCCAGAAGTGTAAGTAGCAAACAAATGATTCAAGAGCGGAAGAGGGACATAGTAATTGAGGGCGGTTGGTATATAGGAGAGTACGAGTAGGGGTATGCTTTGTGCCATGAAACAGTGCTAGACGAGGGAGAGGTTCTGACGTTCCTGTCGCAGCACATATTTTACATCACTGTTTGTAATTGTCCTTGGTTTTCTGAACCAGTGGCCCAAAGCAGCGTCTTGTCCAGTGTGTTGTTTTTGGCATTCTTTCCCAACATCGAAACCTACCCAGATATGGCTTCAATCACTGAAAACAGGCTGGCATTGTTAGTTGGCCTTGAGAGAAAGTCAGCAATAGTTCGAAGGACACAATGGGCCTCATTACGAGAAGTGCACTAAAAACGGGGCCATTACTAGCATGGAGGAAGTACCGGGTCTGTGCTCATTTGACGCCCCTAACAGCGGCTGATTACGAGTGCGCAAGCACACGCGAACCCCCATGCCGGTAATGGCCATACCGCCATGCCGCTAAAGGCCCTCCAACCCCCGGTAGCGGCATCACGGGACCCGCCGATACCGCCTCCGCCCAGGTAATAACACCATGTAAATACCATGCTCGTAATACCGGAGCCGGAAGTAACATCATCACGTCGGAACAGGAAATGCGCCGGCAGCCATCTTTAAAAACACAATCCATTGCAATCCTCCCAAACCACCAGTGATGCATAGGAGAGACCAGGGCCATTGAAAAGAACATGTCCAAGGCAACCCGAAAAACCAAGCCCCGCCTGCGCAAGAAGTGTTTCTCAAATGAAGAATTGAACATGTTGGCAGACACTCATGCTGCCCATGCTGAGGAGCTCAACACCCATAACCTCAAAGAGGAGACACAGTAGAGGAAGAAGGAGATATGGACGAGGTAGCCCGCAAGGTGTCTGCAGTCGGCACCACCCCACGGACAGTCAAAGACTGCAAGAAAAGGTGGGATGACCTCTGCCTCAGGGTCCGCAACATCGTGGCCAGCAATCGTCGGGAGGCCATGGCCACAGGTGGGGGTGCCCACTCCCCGGTCAAACTCATGCGCTGGGAGGAGACATGCAGCGCTACCATCCAGGTGTAGTCGATCGAGTGCTTCGGGAAGATGGAGACAGGTGCCGCAACATCTGGAGATGGAGGTGAGTGACCCTGCAAACCCCAGTAGGGCAAATCATGATGTAGCACAAGTGATGCGGAATAGATCCTAGGCAAGGCAAGGCATGTCCCATCACACACACATTAACATATTCATGTCCAGATGGAGGCCCAAACCCTGCCACGCTGAAATGCATGCTGAGTGCCAATCCCATTACCAACATACAGCCAAGACACAAGGACCATTCCCATGTCATACATCACTCAAACCCCAATACAACTGCATGCCACCTGGCATGCAGCATTGCTGAATCAAGACGTCACGGCTAATTCCAAAATACCTCCCCCCTTCAAACTACCCTGTGTGACACACCTGTAAGATATCAATGCATGAGAAATGAAAAACTCCACAGCACCATCTCATGCATCTTGCATGTAACACTGTCACTGATGCCCTGCATCTTTCCCCCTCCTATGCACTGATGGAGAAGATGGCAGTGCAGACCCAGCCACAAGGACACCCACGTCCCAGGCTAAACCACCTGGCACTGGCAAAACCACCTCCGGGGCAGCATCGCGACCCACAGTACAAGCCAGGGCGAGTGCACAGGCCATGCCGGCACATGAGAGTGCCACAGCTGCGGATCAGACTGCAAGAACAGAGCTGCCAACAAAAGTGGAAGGGGAGGCCAGTGGCACCCATTCTGCTGCAACTAGTTCAGTGGGTGAGGCAGCAACCACAGCCCCACTGAGTGACGTTGACATCGGAGCGAAGGAGTACGTGGACCAAGAAGGCTCAATCCATGTGGCATGTCCACACACCCCAAGTCCCCCGTCCTACCCCCCAACACGCCACTCAGGCCTCACTCACCAGCCCCATGCTGGAATCTGCAATTCTGCTGCACAGCCCCGAACTCAGTACCACCCCAGATGCCAGCCCTGCAATGCCACGCCCTGCTGCAGCACCATCAACCTCTGCTGCACCCACTGACTTGGAGGCACGGCCGTCCAGGGTGGAGGCAAGGCAGGAGAGCATGATTGACATAGTGCACCCAATATGTGGCTGACAGGGAGAAGACAAGGTGCGAGATCCATCAGGCCATTGCAGGGAACACTGCTGCAATCAATGCCTGTGCTGCAATGATCCGTGACAGTTTGGGGGCAGTCACGCAGGTCCTGACTGGCATACTGCAACACATGCAGCAACAACAACCTGTGCCAGCCGTGCCAATCCCTACAGCATCCACCCTATCCTCCACACCAGCATCCTCTGCAGCCTCCAGCCCTGTGCGACTGACAAGGCGGAGTGCGAGGCAGTCTGAAAATGCTGCCCCCGGACACAAAAAAGTCCCACAAATAGTGTGGGACAACAATGGGAGTGGGGGAGGTGGTGTTGGTGGTGTATAGGGGAATAAGGGGGTGTTCATTGGGTGGAATGGGGAGTTCATTTGGGGGAATGGGGAGTTCATTGGGGGAATGGGGAGTTTTGGTGTGTTGGGGGGAGAGGGTGGAGGGAGGTCATGTGAGTGTTGTAGGCGTGAGGCACTTTTCTGTAGTTTTCATTAATACACCCGTTGTGTAAAAAATCATTTAATGCCTGGACATTGTTAATTTCGTGTGTATTCATTTTATTCATGACAGTGCACAGTGCCCAACTCCCCACATACCCTGTATGCATGTCCACATGGACCCAGTGCTCAGTGTAGCACTGACACATATCCATCAACGTCCATGTGGTTCAGAAGTATTCATCAATCAGTGATTGGCGTACAGCACAGCCATCTTGTGTATCACGTACTGGCAGGGGTGCTGCTTCTCCTCCACCTTCATCCTCATCATCCTCACCCGGTGCATGCATGTCAATGTCAGGTGGCAGTGGTACATTTCTCCGGATGCAGATGTTGTGCATCATGACACAGGCCATGGTTATCTTTGCCACCTTCTCAGGCCTACAAAGGAGTGCTCCACCAGACCTGCTTAGGCAGCGGAACCGCGCCTTCAACAGGCCAAAGGTCTGCTCAATCACGACACGGGTACGGGTATGAACCCGATTGTACTCCTCTTCATGCCTGTTACACGGGTTCTGCACAGGGGTAAGTAGCCACGGCTTCAGGGGATATCCTAAGAGTAGAAGGGCACCTGGCAAAGCCCTGAAAAACCCAGGTGGGTATACTTCGATAAACAAAACCAGAATTTCAGGGTGAGAGGTCACAACACTCCAACATTCTCGCAATTGTAACAGTCACTAATAATGTATTTTTTGACTGAATGTATTTTAATTACATCTGGATAATATTAATGGGGATAGAGCTCCCAGGTGTATTTGAAAAAACAATACAGGTAGGTATGGTCCAGTAAAACAGGCTGGATCTCAATGAAACAACAACAAACAAAAGAACTGATACTATTGGTCAATCATTTCAATTGTTCAGTTACAAGAATGAACATAGACCCACATTCTTGAACATATATACAGAAAAGCACAACACTACTGCTTGAATTGTGCCCTATTCAGATTGTATTATCGTCGACACAATGGTGTTTCGGCCTAGGAGAGCTATACAGTGCAGCATTTTGAGCAGGCCTTCATCAGGACGTGTGATTGGCAAAATGGATGTTCCGGGATCTCTATCTAGAAATAACAAACGGAATGTGGTGAGTGGAGTGGTAACCTCAAGTCTAAAATGATGATTCATAAAATCTCCCTCAGGATGCTTAATTAAAAGAAAGGAAAAACTCAGACACCGCGCCGCATAGCCCTGATTAACACTTCGAGTGATAGAAGTAAGTACCACATGATGTGACTTTACTGAGGGCCTTTCTATGGAACACAGTTTTCACCAATAGAAGTTAGCTTCTTTTGGAGTTCTCATATGACACGCGTTTTAGTAACGCTAGTTCGTTCACCTGCTAAAACGGGCTACAAGCGGGTCTAATTTTAATTTTAATTTTGGGACTATTTGGGTTAAGTTTAGAACCCTAAGCAAATACAGATATTACTTTGTAATATTGCCTTCACCGATATTAGTCAGCATGATTATTATCATTTTTGCTCAGGCATGATATAGCTTCAGTTTGCTTACTTTAGTCTACTTGTTGTACATGGGTCGTTTCACTTTGGGACAACCTGGGCCAGCAGCCACTATTCACAGTGGGTGTCTCCACCTTTATCAGCATAGAAGACATTACTTACCGCTTGAGGTGCGTTTTTACTCATTTCCCAATTCACTTATGTGTGGAACCAAGATCTGTACAGAACCTTTACAGATCATTATGTGTTGTTACAGGTAGACATTGTTTTATTTTACCACACATTCAATGCTGTTCAAATATCCATACTCCTGATGGATCCTCTCGCTTACCCTTGTACTGGATAAGTCTTAAGTAAGAATATAACTCCCCTATTAGGGAGTTTTTCCTTTCTTTTAATTGAGCATCCTGAGGGAGCTTTTATGAATCATCATTTTAGAATTGAGGTTACCACTCCACTCACCACATTCCGTTTGTTATTTCTAGATAGAGATCCCGGAACATCCATTTTGCCAATCACACGTCCTGATGAAGGCCTGCTCAAAAAGCTGCACCGTATAGCTCTCCTAGGCCGAAACACCATTGTGTTGACGATAATACAATCTGAATAGGGCACAATTCAAGCAGTATTGTTGTGCTTTTCTGTATATATGTTCAAGAATTTGGGTCTATGTTCATTCTTGTAACTGCACAATTGAAATGATTGACCAATAGTGGCAGCTCTTTTGTTTGTTGTTGTTTCATTGAGATCCACCCTGTTTTACTGGATCATACCTACCTGTATTATTTTTTCAAATACACCTGGGAGCTATATCCCCATTAATATTATCCAGATGTAATTAAAATACATTCAGTCAAAAAACACATTATTAGTTCAGGGGATATCCTCCATCACCTGCATGGGAGTACAAAGAGGTCTGTGTGAGTCATTCTGAGCTGCCACCTTCAGGATTTGCAGCCATGGCCGCAGCTATTTGCTGTTGACATGCACATGTCCCTGTACGTATGCACAAAGATTATTTGGATGCATTGTGTACCGCAATATGGCCTACTAGTCTGGATGGCGTTGTACAGATGATGCAGGGTGTTAACTTGCATGCTGATGCGGATGTACTGTGGATGCGGAGCGATGTCTTGCCTCCCATAATTGCAGTGTATGCTACTCTTTGCCTAATCACACTAGTGACATTCGCACAGTTGTAATAATTTTTAGTCATGCATCGCTTGACATACCCATGGTGGCCTGGTTGTGATTCTTACATGTTTTCATTGATGTACGGCATTGGTCCAATGTGTGGCAGTGAAGTGTCATGTTTGGGTTGGGAGGTTCAGGTCAGAAGTGTTTAGCTCTGAGTGCATTGTCCACTCCCTGCCCATTCCCACCCAGGTGGAGTATGCATCCCCCCACATCACAACCCCGATGCACTGCCATGGGCTAGTCAGGCAACTCACCAAGCAGCCAGGCACGTCGTCCTGCATGTCGCTCCATGTGACGCGGTAGTGTGGAGTTACGCTCACCATAGCATCATGTGTCGATCCGGGATATCGGACACAACAATGTGTGATGATCTTGCCGGAGTTACATACCATCTGCACATTGATGGAGTGGTATTGCTTGCGATTGCGGTACACCGCCTCTATGGCATGAGGGTCTACCAATTCGACATGGGTGAAGTCGAGGGCACCGACGCAATTGGGCATGCCTGCCAGTGCATGGAAGCCTACTTTGGTGTTGGTAATCTCCTGGGAAGTCCGTGGTAGGGATATGTGGGTGCTAGCGTGCTTCAGGAGAGCATCCAGCACTTGCGTCAGCATGCGTGAAAAGAGTGGTTGTGATATACCATGCAGCTGGCCCACAGTGTGCTGGCAGGTGCCTGTGGCCAGGAAGTGGAGCACAGACACCACCTTTAGTAGGGGGGGCTAGCAGTGCATATTTCAATGAGGCTGACGATATTGTCATGTATCATGTCCACAATGGTGGTGATTGTGAACCGGTCCAACCAGTACAGGGTGTGGATCTGCTCAGGGGTTAGATTGAATGGACTGGGTCTGATGCAAGTGATTGGTGGCTGCCTACAAGGTACTACTGGCTGCACTGGTGGTAATTGCTGGGCCTGTCTCACCCTCCTTCTCCTCCTGCGTCTCCTCTGTGCTGCCTGTTGTTGTGGCTGTAGTTGTTGTAGTTGCTGTTGTTGCTGTAGTTGTAGCAGTAGAGGCATGTCCTCCAGCCCCATGATTGCAACAGCTAGTGGTATCATTTTGGTGTGGGAAGGAGTGTGGTGTGTGGGTGTACTCCTTTTATACTGGGACAGGCTCCATTGAATCCACCTGTGGTGATTGTGTGCACCTGTGGCATTTGCCTTCACTTCAGGTTGCTATTTACGGGTGGTCCGCGATGCCTGTATGGCTGCCGTCATGCAGTTCCTATTTACCGCCTTCAGGATGCCGGTAAGTGCATGCCCACATAACTTGTGATGTCCTCCTATTACCCGCATCCCGGTATTTCCTCCGCGAACGGGCGTGTGTACACATGCAAGCCGGTATGAGGGTGCACAGTACGGGCGGTGGCGGTATTGGCGGTTGTCGGGTGGTAATGGCCCGGACCCATTAATGATGCCGGTAATACCATTCCACCTTCCTATTTTCATTACCTCCATTCTCGTAATGAGGCCCAATGTGTCGAATACCCACAAAAAATGTATAACAATTACTATATTGAAAGTGGACATACACAACTTTAGTTTCCATTTCTGCGATCTGTTGCTCGGAGCGGTTACTCACTGTGACTTCAAGAGAATGGAACTTCCAGAAATTATGGAACTTCCAGAAATTATGTAAGCTTAACTATACATAATACTTGGGCATGCTGTGTGCATGGTGAGTAATTATGTGAGGTGCGAATGTGCGATTTGACCAAAAGAATTGATACAATATGTGATGTTATGTTGAAAGATATTTATACCATGCACCACAAAAACCTGAGTGCGGAACTTCCGGTTTGTTTATCTGTCTAGTAATGATTGTTAATTTTGTATAGTTTAAAGAGGTGTGAATAGAGGTATGACTGTTTTGGATGTATTGCTTACTGGCCTTGCCCACTAAAATATTCTGTGCAGAATTATGGGCTGTTAGCTGGACCATATTGTGATGATTATTCCTCAAAAATCCCACACTCACATCCTGCATGCACCCCTTTGTCCCATGGGATATCCTGGTGTGCTATCACCATTGCATCCTTGTGCAACATAAAGTGGGGATGGGGGTTGGGGCAGAACCTTTCCAATGGGGACTTGGTGATCTTTTCGATCACTACTCTTACCACTCCCATTATAATGCCACCTGTCTGTGGTTCAACTGAAAACGTTACTATCTCTGTCCTTATTTTCTGGTAGGGCCCTCTATGTGAAGCTGGTGTATCTGGTTCTCCCTCCCATTGGGAGGTATAATTGACATTGCTAAACTTTCATGCGGGTCGTGGTCTGATCTTCTCCCCCATGCTGACATGTCTGTGTTCATTCTGTTTGGTTTATGTTTATGATTAGGTTTCATCCAGTTCTGAATTGTAAGGTAACCTGTTATATTCAATTACAGAATGGCTACTACAATATATTCTTTCATTCTGTTATCTACACAGCTATATTGTACCCTTCTGCGCATGCCATAGTTACCAGCTACCGTTAGATGGATTCTTCAATCAACATTGGCGGATAATCATCAACAGTGCTTATTTGATAACCGTTATGTGGAACGACCGGCAGGGACCAACCTGCCCTTTAGCGGTACCAGCAATAATGATCAACTTGTCAGCGTTTAAAATTTGAAAAAATGCTGATGCAAAAGCGTTGCACTTGAAAGTGAAAACAATCCATATCGTCTCAGGAACAGAAAACCATGTGCGTCTTTAGAAAGTTTTGGTGGTGTAATATATGGACACACAAGAATTGAAGTTCAGGGATTGATTGATCACTGAATACAATCGCTGTATTCCATGCATGCAATGTTCACTAGCTATAACTTGTATTGCAAAAAGATAGTGTTCCTTTTGTGGACCCAATCTTCTTTTGTGACCATTCTTTGCAAAATAATAGCACCTGTTACATGGCAGACTATTGATGTTTTCTTAAAAATAAATGTTTTGCTCTACTATTTGGTACATGCTGTGAGAGGATGTGTGTGTTTATCTTCCTGGTTCTGTGTTAAGTAACATTATGGCGTGGATGATGACAGGGCACATTTGGCTACGCTTGCCACGAACATCATGAAAATAGTTGGAGCATTTCGTTTAGACTAGTGATGTCAGTTTGAGGGGCGGGCGATCTGTATTCTTGCGGTGAGGGCACTTGAACTTAGGGTGATGCATCAGCGGATAAGATTAGCACAAGGTGGCGGCACCCAACCCATTGTTTTTTGCATGTGTAAAAGTGAGCAAAACTAAGGTAAGATGCATAGGAACATTTTTTAAGATCGATTACAGTATGCTTAAAAGTACATAGCAATACAAACTTTCAGCAAACTTCCCCTTTAAGTACAGGATTCACAAGTCTTAGTCTTTTGAATAATATCATTAGTTTACATTAAAATCATGGCAGCCAATCAGGTTGCTCAAAATGCAGGCTAAATGTCCTACTCCAAGCCAATGTTCTAAGCAAGCTCTCCACTGCTTGCACCCACCTGCCAGCCTCTCTCCCTAGCCCCACAATTCCTACTTGCCATACTCATCCCTGCACTTCAAAAGTCTTGCCAACAGTTACCTCACCTTGTCTCGTAGTGTCTGCTGCACTTCTCTGTGCCTCACCACCTGTCCTGGCTGTCATGGAAATAGGAAAGGGTCTACATGTGGTGCGCCACCTTCTATTTTCATGCGTGTCACGTTTTGGGATGATTTTTGTTGGCTAAAACAGGTTGTGCTCAAACTGCAGTCTGATATTTCATACACATTCACTGCTCTCAGCAACCTGGTTACCAAACATGTTGTGATAATAGAAATAACCACATGTTTCCAAGGCTAAAACCTGGTACAACTTTAGGAACTGATGACTATTGCATAGTTATAACATTGGAAATTTGGCCAGGCATTGCTAGCAATAAGTCAGAAGAGGGCCTGAAGCACATGCTTCACTCCCAACAGCCCAACTCATTGCTTACAGGGTTCACAGGACAATGCTCACTACAAGGTGCAAATGTACATACTGCAACCTTGAATGAACATCATTTGATTCAATTTCAGACAAAACCAAACCATCATCCACATTGCCCAGGGGAAATTAATATCTTAATATTTAGACTTGCATTTCCCACATGTAGGAATGGGCGAGGCACTGTAGTCGAACACTTAACAACTCCAAGACTGCAAATCCACTGCATGGGAAAAGGAAAACCAAGCCTTCTCCCACACAAATGGCCATCTTCATTGGTTGACCACCCAAAGGGAGTACACAAAGTAAGAGCTGTTGGGGTGCTATTTGAATAATCTTTATCATTCATCATGTACTAATTAATTAACAGAAATGTAATGTGTTCCATTAAACAAGGCATGACCTTCTATCCTATATCTTTATATCATGCAGCGTTAAGTCAAATATAATAAGAAATTGTTGCTTTCCCCAACAAAATTAGCTAATGCAAAGGGGTTTCTGTGTTTTATGCAGATATGTTGCATGACAAGCATGCAGGATTATACAAATATTTTAAAGGTCAGCAAGACAATGATAGGAGACTGTTTCTTATGTGTTAAATTGTTGCTAAGGCCTTCATTTATTACATTGTCATTACCAGTAAGGATTACACAAAGCATTTTTCCCTTTCACATGTAAGCTCTAAGTGCTCAATGTTTTATATATCAGAATTGGGTAAACTCTACATAGTTACTGGACGGTAAATTGTACCAGCAAGACATACACGATTCGAATAAGAATTTGGAATTTAGAGGGGTTACTATTTATGTTTGAAGATTGAAGATTGACACAGAGAGAAGGCTGGCATGATGGAGAAGAATTGTAATGCTAGGGCTACTATACTGACAAACATATGTAATAAAGAAACATTTTCATACTTAACTGGAGCCACAATAGTTTTTGCACTGCATCCTGGGGAGAAAGAAGCCCCAGTCGGTGACAGCCTGGAGGCATATCCTGAGGAGTGGACCATGGCACAAGCATGGGTGAGTGTGATCAGGACTCAGTTCATATAACGTAGGGTCCAGGAACCAATTGCAGAAAGGAGGATGAGTGAATGGGCAGCGTGCCACAAGTCTTGGTGCAGTGACGCCACACATGGAGAGCCAGTGGAGGGTCAATACTGCACATGCCCTTCAACAGTGATGTCACACAGGGGGCACCTGCCCACAACATGTAACGTGGCGCAAGCTCTTCACTTGTGTCCACCTACCAGCATGTTATGCGCACATCAACGCGCATCAATGTATGTGCTGGTGATGCTGATGTCCAACTATACATGCTTCATGTTTGTTCCCTAAGGAAAATTTGCACATAGAAAAGGTGGCGAGTGATTGCAGATTTTCTGGCTAGGCAAGGGGCCATAACTGCCAGCAGAAAACCCTGTAAGGTACAAACCGACAATAATGGCAAACATTTCAGGCTTCCATTGTTTTGATAAGCCACTAGGAAACCTTTAATTAAATGGCAAGAAAGGAAGAACGGTTTTCAGTGGAATCTGCACAGAGTAGATGGAGCAAATTTTGTTTCTGACAGGAAAGGCTTGTTATTGTTTGGACCATGTGGGCCAGATGATATACAGGAGATTTCTAGAACCAGCTGACGCAGAGAAAGGAGGTTTGCATTTGTTTGAAGTAAGCATATTGAAGCAGGACATACATGCTGTAGTCAAGAAGAATAAGATTCTTACTAGGTACTAGTATGCTACAAGAGAGCAAAAGAAGAATGAGTCTATCAAGGATTTAATTACAGCATTTCTTGGCCTGGCCAATAAGTGGGGATTTGAGCATTGTAGGGAGAAACACAATAGACCAGGTCTATTGAGGAGGCAAAATCATAGCACACTTGCAGATGTGTATTAGGGAACTAGGTGTAGAAACCCCAAAGTACCCTGTGGTAAGAGTTAACCAAGTTGAATGGGGTGCAAAACTGAGATTTGCGAATGATGATGGGAAAATACAAATCAGGAAGAAGGTTGAAGTGAAACCTCATTATGAAGAAAGATTACATTCTAGAGGTGCTACAGATGTGGAAGTAATGATCATTTTACTAAGGACAAAGCACGTTATTTGTCGAGAGTGGGACAAGAAAGCACTTTGTGGGGTGCTGTAGACAGAGGGCACATTATGGGGGGGTGGAATCAGTGTACGATGCCGCATCTTCAATCAGTAGGTTAGCTTTGTCATGCAGTGAGGTGGTTGATGATGACGTATATGTGGTGAATGTGGTGGATACTCAACCAAAGAGAGAAAAAACTCTTTATTTGATCAAGGTATTTGATCAAGGTGTAGTGGATTGGGGTCTGATTGGGGTCTGTTTGTTGATTGATAGTGGTGCAGATTATACCCTGCTGAACGTGGATACATGGAAAAAGTAGTTTAAGTCTTGTGAATTGCAAGAATTTGGCAGAGAAGAGAGCTAAAGTGAGAGAAAATCCTCTGGCTTTAAAGTCTGAAATTGAGGGTGAGCTTAAATGATTGATCTGTGAAGGGATCATAGAAGAGGTGGAAGCTGCTGAATGGATACGTCCCATAGGGGTTGTGCTTAATGAAATTGGTGAAGTCAGATCATGTTTAGATCTAAGAGTTATTAACAGAACATCGTACCAGATAGATTTCCCCTACCAAAAATCATTGAGTTGATTGCAGTGGTGTGAGGGGCTACCATCTTCTCCATTATAGATAGCAAGGCGGCATATCATCAGGTCTGCTTGCATCCAACATTGGTGGATATGACAACATTCATTACTCCATTTGGGTTGTACAGCTGCAAAAAGTTGCCATTTGGTTTGTTTTCAGTTCAAGTGTGTTTCAAACAATCAAAAACAAATTGTTTGGGATCATGGGTAGGGTGAAATGCTATCGAGATTATACACTAGTGTGGGGAAATAATTTAGAGAAGAATGAAGTGAGATTAAGAGAAGTGTTTGAAGTTTTGTGTGAAGCTAGTTTTACTATCTCATTAGAGAAATGTAAATTTAGAATGGAGAAAGTGCATTGCTTGGGACATGAACTGTCACAGCAAGGGATAAAATCAAAGGTGGATGCTGTTGGGGTGATAGTGGGTATGAAGGGTCCACAGAGCAAAGGAGAAGTGTCCTAATTTCTTGGGTTAATAGAATACTACTTGAAGTTCATAAAGAATTTCTTAGAGAAGACAAATAAATTGAGTATGGTGTTAGAAAAAAGTGCAGGTTTTCGCTGGAATGATGAACGTGAGGATGAGTTTTAGGGACAGAGAATAAAGCAGAACTTAATGAATGCCTCTCTGCTGAAGGCATTCAAAGATTAATTAAAGGTGTATTTGTACACTGATGCCAGTGACAATGGCCTGGGGTGTGTATTGATGCAGTATGATGGAGTAGAGAAGCCGGCAGTGGCGTTTGCCTCATGCACTTTTAGGGAAGCAGAAAAAAAGATATTCTGTTGTGGAGAGGGAAGCACTAGTGTGTGTTTGGGGCATGGAGGGGTCCAAGTGCTATAAGTGGTGGAGGCATTTTTTGATAGTTACCGACCATAAGCCACTGGTGGTCATATTTAAGAAGAAAGGTCTGGAAAGCATTTCGAGGAGGATAGTACAATGGATAACCAGGATGCAAGGTTTGAATCTTGAAGTAGAATACATCAGAGGAGAGCGCAATTCTGTTGCAGATGCATTATCTAGATACACCATAGAATATAAAGACATGATTAATTTAGAGCAGCATCAGTCAACAGATAGAGGTAAAGTTAAAATGTTCTTAAATGCTAAAGTAGTATGTAAAAAAGGCTGAGATGAGCGTTGCAAGGCAGATGAGATGTGCAAAAGTGTGATGGAGTTTGTGAGTAGGGGTTGGCATCAAGTTGAAGCGCATACATTTTTCAGGAGAATAAAGAACGAGTTGGCCACAGAAAAGCTGCTATTGGTTAGGGGTCAATGTGTAGTGGTTCTGGAATGCCATGAGGGATTTTGTCATGGAAATTGCCCATGATGGGCATCTAGAAGTGACGAAAACTAAAGGCTATATCAGACAAGATTACTGGTGGCTGGAAATCTACTCAGAAATTGAGTGTTTATTTAAGCTATTTGAAGGGTGCAAGAATAGTGATAATGGTTTGCAGCCGCAAATGCCTCACATGAAATAATTATTATCCCTGATTCCAAGTTGGATGTAATGATTGTCGATGTAGTGGGTCCATTGGCTGCAGGGAGGGGGGGCTCAATATATCTACTTTATTGTAACTGTAGACATATTTTCTACATTGCCTGAGGTTTGTGTCGTGAAAGATATCAGTTCACAGAGGATGGTGCAATTTTTGGAATCGATATTTTGGAGGGAAGGATTCCTGTAAAAATTGATTTCAGACATTGTACCGCAATTTGATGCTAAAGAAATGGTGCAGTTTCTATAAGAGAATATCATACAGCATGTAACGCTGGCATTGCATAATCCTAAGGGGAATGCCACAGTGGAATGGTTGCACAGAACTCGTGTGGACTTGGTCAGGATAGTAACATCTACAGCAGGATATTGGGAATGTGCTACAAAGGAAAGGGTTTTTCATCATAGGTTAGTTCCCCATCATACTATGGGTGTGTTGTCATTTGGAGTTCTCAGGAGGAGAATGCACAATACCAAGTTGTGTCTGGGTGGTTGAAGAAATCTAGGGATTTGGAGGTGCAATATGAGAATGTGAAGAAGAGAATTATGGAGAGTGGGCAAGAGGCAAAGTATATGATAGGAGGAATTGTGTGTGTAATCCTCCAATGCCTTATGGGTCAATTGTGAGAATAAAATTGGGCAGCCATGCTAAAAAAGGATGGAAACGTTTGCCAAAATGTGTCTGGTGGAGGAGGATTTAGACAATTTCGTGAGATTTTTTTTTATGGTTGTCTAATAAGGAGAGAGTGCCTCTTGAAAGGTGATGTGTTATACAAAGTAGAATTAAATGAGAATTGAATAAAGTGCTCATGGTTACTGGACAACGAATTCCAATGTTAAATGAAGAAAGGATATGTGTGCTTTATATATATATATAAATATATGTTTAACTCAGTTTCTTAAACATACTGAGGCAGTGCCTGCTCATGTAAACAAAGAAACAACATAAATACCTGGGCACTCGTAGATGGTACTTGGTGGTTACATTTCTTTATTAAGTAAGGTGCATAACAAAGGTTAAAAGATTGACATCGGTGGCAATCATGGTGAACGATGAAGCAGAATGTCACTCACCCATCCGGGTTAAAAACGCCATGCGTTACGCTCTCTACTCGAGCTTCTTCAGGCTTAGTTCTTTACATTTGTACATTCGTTTACCAGTTTATAAACCAAACTGAGTGCCACAATAAGCCCCTTCTCTGTCAACCTGGTAGTGTTCACAGAGTATTACATGCCAGCAGTGCAGCCATTTTGTGGTCGATAAACTCTTATTGTTATATACCCACTATATACCTATTCCCTCAAACGAGACAACACCAAATTAGTAATTATGGTATGTCAAATGTAAATAATATGTGCCCATTCATGAATACAGCAAACCTTCTGCGTAAGTGCTGAATAGATGTGCATATGTTTCAGTGCCTGCTAGATAAAATACCTTAAGCTGTCGCTGCCTGTACCTAGTACGCAAGTGGGGAGCGCAAGCATGGCAGAATCGTCCTTAAAGTTACGTGCTAGTTAACAGCACAATTGATGTAACTTAGAAAAATGTGATCAGTTGGTCTCATTGTTTTACTATGGACCAATTAGAAACAGTCCTCTTCTATGTTTGTATCACACAGGTTGCTTGGTCAGTGCACTAAGCATTATGGTATGTGGAGATTACTAGTAGCTTTACCATAATACTGTTAAAATTAAGCAAGAGCTAATTTAATCTTGCTAGTGCGCAACACATCCTGCCGGTTCTCAGCATTGGTCAAGGTGCTAATATAAGTATAACGTGCCTCAATCATGCATGTTAAAGTGCTAGTGCATGTGCCTCAATATGTAACTGACTGCTTGCTATGGAGCTCCCTAACTACGGGAGTGGGACAAAATGGTTTCAAATCTGCTTGGGCATCTCCTTAGTGGAAAAGTACTATTGCTGATGTATATGTGAAGTGCCTTGCTCGTGCATGTTAAAGTGCTAGTGCTTTAGTCTCAGTGCATGCCTGCCATGTTAGGTGGGCCTACCTACCTTAAAGGGTGAGTCATCAATATTTAATGTTTCTTATGCTGAGGTATTGCTCATTGCATTGCCCTATCTGTGCAAATTATGCTAGTGAAAATTAGCTTAGTGTAAAATAGGCATAGTGATATAGGCATTGCTAGTCTATCCACATATCTATCTCATTAGCATAGTGATAAGCACAATTAGTTCAAAAATACATTCAATTCAGAATCCACATTCAAACCTTTGGGTCTAAGAGTGTTGCATTTGCAAAATAACCTCACCTCTAGCTACCTCTGTCTCAGTTCTCTATTCCCTTTTCCTCAAGCTCAGGGATATGCACCTGGCCTAGGAATGTCATGTCTAGTACATTGCTGTTGTGCTTATCTATAAAATGCTGCATCACTGGGTAATTCAAATCTGCATGTTTGATAGCTCTATAGTGTTGCAGAATTCTTTGTTTGAGTGGTCCTGTAGTTGAGTCACTATATTTCAAACCACAACTGCATATGACGACATATACTAAATATTTAGTGAGGGAGTTGATCTTGTATTTGTAGACCCATGCTTTACTGTTTTCACTACAGCTTTGATAATAAATTCACGGGACATATACATGCCACAGAAATAGTTTTTCTTGATCTTAATATTTACATTAAGAACAATATTATAGAAACCAGGACTCACCGCAAGGCCACTGCCGTAAATGCTATTTTACATGCAACTAGCAGCCACAGGAAAATCGTGATTCAAAACATACCAAGAGGAGAATTCCTACGTTCTAGACGGAATTGCAGTCAAGATTCACAATTCCATAAAGAATGTGAGCTGATTGGTGACAGATTTATAGAAAGAGGGTATTGACCAGATATCATCAATCGGGCGGCCAAATTATCTGAACAAGAGGATCGATCCAAATTACTTACCAAACAAACAAGATTTAACAAAAACTACCCAGACCATGTCAACTTTATCACACAATACTCTAATGATTGCAAGTTTTTGTTCCACATTTTGCAGAAACATTGGCATATTTTAAAACTAGATCGGGACCTGAGCCAATACATTTCTGAAAAACCAAACATAATTTTTAGCAAATCTCCAACTCTGAAAAACCAACTCAGCCCTTCTTTCTTAAAATCTGAACCAATGAGACAGTCTAATTGGTTGTCCACACTAACCAAACCATCTGCCTTTCATAAATGTGGAACCTGTAATTTTTGTCAATTTGCCCTGTCGCCCACTCAGACCTTCACATGCCATGGTGGCTTACAAGTCAACATTACTGATTGTATTAACTGCCGTTCTAAATTCATCATATATGGCAAAATCTGTGCATGTAATAAGATTTATGTGGGCAGCACTCTCCGTGAATTATGTGTGAAAATTAGAGAACATTTTGCCAACTTAAACAGCCAGGATCCCAAATTTCCTTTTGCTATCCACTGGCAAACCTTTCACCAATCTGATCATCGTCAAGATATCAAGTTTATTGGTCTTCAACATGTTAAGCAACATCCAACAGGAGGTGATCGCCAACTTGCCCTACGCCAACAAGAGGCCCGTATGATTTGCAGACTCTGCTGTGTACAACTTGGCCTTAATCAAGAGCATGAACTAAACGTATTTCTTTGAACCTGAACATACTAGATTCTGTGATCTAACACTACCATTACTATATGATTTTGTCTTCAGATGCTGGAGTGGTCCTGAGTAGTCCTATACTGTGCTTAAAACAAAAACTGTAATTAAATCAGAATACTAACCATATTATCCAATTTTGAGACAAACGATATAACTGTACAGTTATTGTACTGTAATACATTGTACATACACCCTTGGTAAACAGCTACAGTCAATCACTGCTTTTTTTCTTTTTGTCACATTAAGATTTGTTTTATTTTTGAACTGGTTCCTCCATCTAAAATAATGGTAAACAAGTACATAAACATTATTTTTATATATGCCAATTTGATGGCATGAACGTATAGATTGCAAAGACACAGCTGGTCTATCATAATGTCTGTCCCTATAGGGTGAGAAAACACGCAAAGCAAAATGTCAGCTTTTTTGAATTATTGCTTTAAATAAAGTAGCATCACATAATAAGCCTCCAGCTGATGGCAGAGCTGATCACTTACGACTTCTACTACCACACGCTGTGCGCTGTATAGCAGCGCATTCCGATCACGTGATACGTCACGTGCATTCTGCATCATTGCTATATGTAAGGCCTTCGGTGGCCGGTGCCACCTCTGAAAACAAACGCTGCTTCGCTGCTGGAAAGTAGCTCCATATTGAATACGCATTAAAGCATTTTAAAGGTGAGGATTTTTTAGATACACGTGAGGCGTACTCTCGTCGATGGACCTTGTCTCAAGGCAATTAACATATTGATTAGCATAGAGGATACTTGCAAATTTACTCTATCACACTATTTACAGTTTCTCTAGTAAAACCGGTGACACTATGACGCATAACAACTTGGGAAATAAAGACTTCGCCACATAACACTTCATTAACTTGGAATGAATTTCTATCATGTTGGAATTGCCCATACACCACGGAAAGCTGGGTGAGTTTTGACTTAAATTCTGTCTGGCTTTGGTAGTTACGGTATATGAACCTTTTTTTTTTTATTAGCAAAACATGATACCATCAAAGACAGACTTGATGGATCCTCTTTTGTTCTCAAAACTGCTTATATAAATAGTTCTCCTTTACCACAGTTTTTGCATGTTACATTTATTCACTGATTTCCCAACTGCAAATCAGACTTGCAACACACGGTACTAAAAGAAAGGTATGGAATCTAACAAATAGCAGACAACCTCTGCTAGCAGGGACAGGTAAGGTGCATCTCATCATATGCCTGCCTGCAGAAATATTGAAACTTGGTGTCACAATTCATTATTCATTTGTTAAACATACCCTTAGCATATAAGTGTGTGTTCATCCACCAGGTTATGAACTAACCAACAGAGATATATGCATAGTAGCCAATGGGCTTGTGTTTTTTAATAGTGTTTATTAACAGTATGTAAAGATAGCAACATTTAGCTTTGCCAATAATAGGCGACTAGATCAGGCACGCCAATCGTATCATGGTTACATCCAGCTTACAGTGGTGTAAAAATGGTATTTAAAAGAGCTTAAATGAGCTTGATATGAAATATAAGCAGGATCCCATTGCAAATGATTGGACTCATACTCTGAGCTGTTTTGGTTTACCATGGGTGTATAAACAACTCCAATTTAGACAACTATGATAAAGCTTATATATAAATGTATCCTTACTCATTGCCTGTTGTGTCAAAATATGCACAATGCTTTGTTACCTAGGTGATAACTAACCAGGTTCTTTTGTTTTCTCTTCCCTTCCACCATTCTTCCTACCCCCCCACTTTTTCTTTCTACCTCCCTCCCTATATATTTACCTTCTACTGTGGCTGTATGAACTCCACAAAATGAAAACTTTTCTTCATGGTTTATGTTGATTATGAATTTTTAAGATCTTGATACAATTAATCCACCCTGAGGACGACCCAAGTGGGTTGAAACACGCGTTAAACGAACGCCGCTTCTCTGCTGGAAAGTAGCTCCATATTGAACACGCATTAAAGCATTTGAAAGTTTCTCTAGTAAAACCGGTGACGCTATGACGCATAGCAACTTGGGAAATAATAACTTCGCTACATAACACTTAATTAACTTGGAATTCATTTCTATCACGTTCGAATTGCCCATACACCATGGAAAGCTGGTTTTTGCAGCGACTGCACGTTACATTTATCCACTGATTTCCCAACTGCAAATCAGACTTGCAACACACATTACTAAAAGAAATGTACGGAATCTAACACATATCAGATGACCTCTGATAGCAGGGACAGATCTTGATACAATTAATCTGCCCAGAGGACAACCCAAGTGGGTTGAAATACATGTTGGCGGGCAACTTAGACATATTTTTGGTGGGCAGCATTAGCCATGTTAATAAAACATTTACATTTGGTCAAATATGACTATTGGGTAATGTCTCTACTATACCAAACGTACAACTGAATATTTGGCAGTGAGCGCGGTTGTTGAGGGAAACTACCCCCACTATAATTTAATCACCCAGTTGTGAGTGAGAAACCAACTGCTCCCCACTTCTGCTGCTCCTGGTGAGGTATCTCAATCCTTTCTATTAAAAAACAAACAGTCCATTTGCGCACATTCCAAATAAGGTTTCTCACACACCAGATTCTGTTTTCACTACATTTACATATTTTAATAACTATGTTATGCCTGCAGCTACAGAAACTAGAAGGATGTCTTTGAATTCAGACTTTTATTGAGATTCCGAATATATAGTCCCCAGTAATGGCAAAGGGCAATGCAAGAATTGTTAAGGGAAAGACACATTTGAGTCTTAATCTATCATAATACATACTGAGGGAAGGGCTAATTCACACTTAAGTACATCCACTTATGAGATGGCAACATACATTGGGCCATTCAAAACATAGAGGAGGATTCTTGTATGAGAATGTGGTGGGACATTATTACAGGTTCTGTCCAATCTAAAATTACTGTGTCCTAAGCATAGGAAGTTGAGAGGGTTTTGGGCATGGCAGGAGAGGAAGAGTGCTTGTCTGACAGTAACAAAGCAGATTGTGGTTTCACCTGGAGGTAAAAATCAAATAGCAAAGGTAGAGAAAAATGCAATCAGCTACACCAACATGTTATCACAAAATCCAAATTGTATTAATGGTCATTAAAAAACATCATAAAAACACAAAGATGTAAAAAAAACTCTAAAAATCTATATATAAAGTGCAAGTGACACAACGCTCAATAGTAACAAGTAAATTGTAATGATTAGACATTAGTCTTTGACTGGACTAGAGCGCAACTCCTGTTATACAGCCTAATATGACATGTACAGGAGAGGAAAAACGTATTGGTCAATAAAGACCCAAATACACAAACCTGATGATTTAGTAACTGGTGTAATGCCTTGACATGTTTCAGTTTGTATATTTTCATTCAAACTTTCTTCAGGAGGATGTTATGTTGTTCCGTCACTTTTCTCTTTCTCAATCAATGAGGCACCTTAACATTTTACCATGCTCAAACCAAAATGGTGCTTCTGAAAGACATTTACAAAAAAACACTGTGTGAGTCTAGACGTTCACTACAGCAAAAACAGATTCAATCTGTGTAAGCGAGGCAACAGAGAAACAAATACATCCATTACCTAGCATCAGAGTGGTAGTGGTACAAGGGAAGGCTGGGTTTAATAATTACATCTTCAAGCAATGAATGCACCCTTCACAGTTTTCACTATCTGTAAAAAATAAATACAAACTGTATCAAAACACTACTAATTTAGAGCCTCTAAAAATCCATCTGTTCGAATGTGCCTGTGCACCCCATCTAGGACTTGTGAGAAATTGTTATAACTCTTCTTACGAAGAAAATAAAACTGATAAAAGAATTGGTAAAAAAACTGGTAAGGAAAAACCCCCCAAAGATAAAGATGATAGTGTCTTTCAAACATCATTTAAAATATCCAACATAGAACATGATAAGTGCCACAGGAAAACCCCAAGTCTAGAGTGACAACTCGCAGCTACTTTAAAGGAAGGAGACTCACCCAATACCCTGTAAACAAATTACTGTAGCTGCAGAGTAGCATAACTGATTTCTATAGGCGTTGTGGTAATGGCGTGTGCTTTGTGCACTAGTTTACCCGCGGGAAGTGACACCGGACCAGGAGGGCTGAACTCCACTGCAAATAATATAAGGGGGGGGCGAATAGAGTTATTGTAGTGATACATAGGAGATAGAACTTTAGAACTCAGTGTTTAAAATCCACATCAAGAATCAGTGTGGTTTCGAGCCCGCATCCCATTCCGAGTCTTATAAAGACACTTACCCTCACCAGCGCTCGTATTTTCAGCGCCTCAAGTAGACCGCAAATGACCAACGCCCCTTAGAGAAATCTGCCTGCAGGGCAAAGTTCGGGCGTTTGTAGAGAGCATTCCCTTCCGGGTGGCACGCCGACTGTGCTTGTGGTTTTAAATGGAAAGAATTCCCAGCAACCCTCGGGAGGGGAAACACACGGCGCAGTCGGCCATCAGCAAGTGGTTATACTTAGAGATTAGAGAAAGGTAGGAGAAGTCCCTTCATAGTGTCATTGCCACAACCCCAGTCTACCAGAGAAGGACCCCTACTTGTAAACCAAGGGATTGCAAGGAGTAAATAGAAAGAGTGCATAAAATGATGCATAGAAGATATCTTGGCAAATCCCCCCAAGATAGCTTGAACAAGTTAAACCTCCAAATTAAGAGGTTTGTTGGGTGCCTCTATAAATGTGGAAATCTGCAAAATGGACAATGGAGGAAAACATTGAAGGGACCCAGGCCTAAAGAAATGGCATCATAGTGCTGGGGCATTTACTTAACTTTGTGCCACTCGATGGCATCGTTTAAGCCATGGATGTCGCTGCGGGTTTGGAAAATGAGTTGTTCTTTGTGTAGGAGTTTCTGATTTTGAATAAACACAGTGTTTGCTTTAACCATTAACAACACTGTCCAACTGAAACTATTGAAACTGTGTGCTTTCTCAACAAAATGTTTAACTATTGGGGTTTGGAGTGTTTTGTTCTTAATACAACTCGTGTGTTCATTAATCCACATTTTTAGCTTATGATTGGTTTTACAAATATAATGAAGACCGCAAGGGCATGTAACTATGTAAACTACATGGTCAGTGTTACAGTTCGAGAAGGATTTCTGAGTCCAAATAAAATTGCAAACTACATCTACTTCATGGGATCTAGATGTCATTTTACAAGCTACGCATTGACCACAGGGGTGATGGCCCGTGACAGGGGGGAGACCCCATTGGCTGGTGATGCTGGTTGTGGGTGCTAGATGATTCCAAAATCTACTTTGACTCACATGATTGCCTATAGAAGGAGATTTAGTGCAGGCAAAGAGGGGTACAGTGGGGTCAGACTTGGTAGTTTTTAACACTTTCCATTGTTTCAAAATGATCTTACGAATAGCTAAACTGTGATTAGTGAAAGTGTTCACACACACTATTCTATCCTCCAGACTTTTTTTAGGTTTATCTTCCAAAAGGGCTTGTCTATTGTTATTAAAAGCACGCTTAGCCGCCTTTTTTATCAGTCTCTTTGGATAACCTCTATTCAAAAGTTTAGCTTTTAGGTGTTGGGCTTCTTTTTCATAAGACTCTTTGCTTGAACTATTACGTTTAAGCCTAAAGAATTGCCCGAAGGGCAAATTGTCTCTCAATGTTTAATATGGTGTGATTGGTAATGTAAGAGAGGATTTTTATCTGTTTCTTTGTGGAATGGTCTAACACTAATTTTCCCATTTTCATGGTACAGAGTCAAGTCTAAGAAATGTGTTGCCTCTTGTTCAATGGTAAGAGTGAACTGAAGATGTCAATTTAGGCTATTCATCCATGTTAAAAATTCTACTGCTGTCTCATGTGTGCCCTCCCATTTCACGAGCACATCGTCAATATAGCGTGACCATGCTTTGATGTTGTTACTAAAGGCGTTACCCGCAAACACAAACTGTTTCTCGAAGAATTCGACATATAAGTTTGCCAAACTAGGGGCCATCATGGCCCCCATAGCTGTCCCTTCTATTTGTTGATAAAAAGTACCTGCAAATTCAAAAAGATTTCTAGTGAGGGCAAGAGTAATACACCACATGATGAAAGATGTGGGGTCCGGATCTGCGTCCGTTCGGGTCAGGAGTAGTTCTTCTAGTTTCTCAATAGTTTCCTGTTGAGGTAAGTTGGTATATAACGATACTATATCGAGAGTCAACATCAGCTGAGAGTCTCGATTGTATTCTGTACCCTCAAACTTGTTGATCACATCTTTAGTATCCTTTAGGTAGGATTTCATGGTGGAAACATACCCTTTAAGGTAATGATCCGCAAAAATTGAAAGCGGTTCCAAGATGGAGTTGATGCCAGCAACAATGGGTCTGCCCGGGGGATTCACAAGGGTTTTGTGAATCTTGGGCAGACAATAAAAACATGGAATGCTAGGATTCTTGTTGACCAAGAAATCACTCTCTTAGGGACTGATCCATTTACGCGCTTCAGCTTTCAAAACTTTAAGTTGAATGAGTTGAGCTAGTTCCTGTGTGGGATCCTGGAGGTAGCAGAGGGCCAGTGTGTATAAGACCTTTACCAGAGGCAGCTGAATGCAGAATCAGCCATTTCCAAGACAGAACCAGATTGCCTGAGAGGGATTTGGCAAAAGGGGGGAATATACCTGGCAGAGTTGCCTTGAACTGCTGATGTCTGTATCTGTTCTAGGCCTTTAAAGGATAAATGAAAGGTGACTATTGAATTGTTATCTGGGGAGGGTGTGAATGTCCTAACTTTGTTGATTTATATTAAATGATAAAAATGATGTGGGTTAATTTTATCTCAGAAAAGGTGATATGCTAAACAGAAGCACATTTCAGAGAGGTCCATGCAAAAAGCAAAGTGCCATACTGCATCAGTCTCCTGTTAAGAAGCTACTGCTCGCCTGCGGTTTGGATTATGTTCAGAGGTCACATATGCCCCGTTTGACAGAATCTATGAAACCAAAGTCACTGCAGACAACTTTTGCATTTAAATCCTCACCTCTGATCCAAAACCATAATAATTGTGAATCACTATCTGTCTGCTGGAAGGGTAATATTTCAGAATAAGCCATGCCTGGGTTTTGGTATGTCTACTGAAAGTACACACACTTATTAAAGCAACATCAGATTTGTATCATACTCATACCAACACTGTAAGTTGAGGCCAGTTATGGAAAGACTATGTGGACTCGTAGACAAACTGCCTGTCTCTGCTTCAGCCAGGAGGACAATAGTGAGGCAATCTATCTCACTTTGATCTCTTGGGAGGTTGCATAATAACAATGTCCAGCCCTGGAAAATCTCAGCAGGAGGACCCCTGCAAACCATGCTTCCAAGAAGCACAGAATGGGCTTAAGAATGGGTTCTCCATTTTGGTTTTCTGTACACTTCTTTTAACTTCCTGACTCCTACACTTCCTAAAGAGTAGAGTTATTTAAATATGATGGAATAATTCAAAAGTCGCCTGTCACCTTTCCAAGAATGGGTTCACTTAAAGCAGACTTGCTTTGCCTAATTCCCTGTGCCGTTTACCTTTTATACAGAAGGAGTCTCCCATTCTTTCCTTGATTCCATTGAACCTTTCAAGAAGAACAGAAGATTTAAATGGACTGCCTTCCACCAGTGAAGAGAAGATTGAGTGTCCCAAGGAAGAGACAAGCTCTATCTGCTAACCAACCCCAGGGAACAGTAAGGGTGACAGGCTGTTGGACCAAGGCCTGCACTCTGTCAGCTGCAGCAGTTCCCAGGCTCCTCCCTGGAGCTGAGGGTTTCCTGCAGATGCCGGCTACCTCTTTGGTCTCAGAGTGAAGTGGAAATAGATAATTGTCCAAGAGCCTATAGACTGGGACATGCATCACCCTGAGAAGTCTTAAACCACAGGGCTCCTTTTTATGCCTTTAAACCAACAAGACCAGTGTGCTGCCTTTGGCACTCTCATCAAAACTTTGAATTTATGCAAAACAGATTGAAACTGCGTCCGACCTCCTTCGAACTGACACGAGATCCTTGTTTGCACAGTTTTGAACCACATTCGAACCAATTTCAACAACCACTGAATTGACACAGGACCAAGATTCCTGCTTCGGCGCTCTGCTCACATCTTCAAATTGCTGCTTGAAATCTTAAAATCGGTGCGTCTTGCATTGATAGCACATGGAACCCTGGTTGAACACTGCCGGACCACCCAAGACCAGAAGAAGGTACTGTTTGAAAGGGCCAGGACCCCTGTCCATCGTTTGCGACCATAGTGACTTCAAAGCTCCCATTTACACTTTTTATCACAAAATGCATAATCTTGTAAGTGACATTATTGCACATTCTTGCACTTCAACCCTGCTACAATACCCAGGGGTGGGTTTTTCACTAGTGTTTTTAGAGTCAGTTCATATTGTATGTTAGTGTGTTTAATCAAAGTGTACGTATTTGTAAAGAATCTTGAATGGACATTCCTTTACTTTGGACTCTTATATGTTTGCTGTTTGGGTTAAAACTGTTATCACATTTACCCTTCTTAAGAGTGTAGCCTGGTCTCAGCCAACATGACCACAAAATGCAAAGGAGGTATATTTCTTGATTGGGCCAGTTTCACCTTTATGCCTGGGGTCACTGTTGGTTTGTAGTATTGTGAGGGCTGAGTAGGCAGTTTAGCCACTACTCATCTTTGTAATTCCCGGAGTTTTTACAGGAGAGAATTATATTTGGGTTTGTGATCTTGATGTAAAGTGTGACTCCCATATTTACAGGGATTGATAACCCTGTTGACCCCTGACACCCTAGATTATATAAAAGAAAAATCCTGAAGGGAAGTTTTACTCCTCGAAGGGTAAAAGAGGGAGGTTAGTTTCTCCCATTGATTCCTAAAAAAAGAATGCCAATTTAAATAGCCAACTTCGTTTTTCCTAATAACATTGCACAGAAAAGATAGGGTTCTGCCTAAAGTGGACCCCTAAATCTAAATAAAGTAACTTGCTGATTCTTTTTCTATTTCAATGTTTTTATTCTCATGCTTTAGTAACCCTTTAATACATCAATACGTTTTATTCTCCCAAATAAATGTTTCTACACTGAACTGACCACAAAAGTGATGGGTGGAAGGTTTCAAATGAATCTAAACCAATGGCAATTGCTCTGGGCAACCTTCCACACCACCGTTTTTTAGCCCGTCTGCGCCATTGCAAAAGGGGACCAGCCATGTGCAAATCAGTAAGCAGCTGCCGCCACCGAAGGTAGCAGCCCAGCCCGAAGTGCTAGGCCAGATCCCCTCTGCACAGAAAACCAAGCAACCCCAGACATGTTTCGGCCTTGTTGGACCTCCTCAGTGAGGTGCAGCCTGGTTCCCTGTGGCACAGCGAGCAAGGGACCCACGTCTGGGCATACCCTCTCTCACAAGGAGAAACAAACTGACCACAAAAGTGATGGGCTAAAAAACAGTGGTGTGGAAGGTTGCCGAGAGCAATTGCCAGCGGTTTAGATTCATTCAAAACTTTCCACCCATCACTTTTGTGGTCAGTTTGTTTCTCCTTGTGAGAGAGGGTATGCCCAGACGTGGGTCCCTTGCTCGCTGCGCCACAGGGAACCAGGCTGCACCTCACTGAGCAGGTCCAACAAGGCCGAAACATGTCTGGGGTTGCTTGGTTTTCTGTGCAGAGGGGACCTGGCCTAGCAGTTAGGGCTCGGTTGCTACCTTCGGTGGCAGCAGCTGCTGACTGATTTGCACATGGCTGGTCCCCTTTTGCAATGGCGCAGACGGGCTAAAAAACGGTGGTGTGGAAGGTTGCCCAGAGCAATTGCCAGAGGTTTAGATTCATTCAAAGCCTTCCACCCATCACTTTTGTGGTCAGTTTGTTTCTCCCTGTGAGAGAGGGTAGGCCCAGACGTGGGTCTCTTGCTCGCTGCGCCACAGGGAACCAGGCTGCACCTCACTGAGGAGGTCCAACAAGGCCAAAACATGTCTGGGGTTGCTTGGTTTTCTGTGCAGAGGGGACCTGGCCTAGCAGTTCGGCTGGGCTGCTACCTTCGGTGGCAGCAGCTACTGACTGATTTGCACATGGCTGGTCCCCTTTTGCAATGGCGCAGACGGGCTAAAAAACGGTGGTGTGGAAGGTTGCCCAGAGCAATTGCCAGAGGTTTAGATTCATTCAAAGCCTTCCACCCATCACTTTTGTGGTCAGTTTGTTTCTCCCTGTGAGAGAGGGTAGGCCCAGACGTGGGTCTCTTGCTCGCTGCGCCACAGGGAACCAGGCTGGACCTCACTGAGGAGGTCCAACAAGGCCAAAACATGTCTGGGGTTGCTTGGTTTTCTGTGCAGAGGGGACCTGGCCTAGCAGTTCGGCTGGGCTGCTACCTTCGGTGGCAGCAGCTGCTGACTGATTTGCACATGGCTGGTCCCCTTTTGCAATGGCGCAGACGGGTTAAAAAACAGTGGTGTGGAAGGTTGCCCAGAGCAATTGCCAGTGGTTTAGATTCATTCAAAACCTTCCACCCATCACTTTTGTGGTCAGTTTGTTTCTCCTTGTGAGAGAGGGTATGCCCAGACGTGGGTCCCTTGCTCGCTGCGCCACAGGGAACCAGGCTGCACCTCACTCAGGAGGTCCAACAAGGCCGAAACATGTCTGGGGTTGCTTGGTTTTCTGTGCAGAGGGGACCTGGCCTAGCAGTTCGGGCTGGGCTGCTACCTTCGGTGGCAGCAGCTGCTGACTGATTTTCACATGGCTGGTCCCCTTTTGCAATGGCGCAGACGGGCTAAAAAACGGTGGTGTGGAAGGTTGCCCAGAGCAGTTGCCAGTGGTTTAGATTCATTCAAAACCTTCCACCCATCACTTTTGTGGTTACACTGAACTCAAGCCTTTAAATACCTATTGCTAAGTAAACACTAACAAACAATATTGTATCTACGTCAAAGTAGAAATCAATATTATCCAACATTCTAAAGAGACTAGATTGTGTGGCAAATCAGAAGGAAGAGACAGACCCTCTTCACTTTGTCAGGATCATTTATTAAAGTAAGGATTTTAAGGCCTAACTTTCCCTACCACTATGGGAGTTCCCTACCTAACTTACTAACAAATGTGCTTGTCAGTCAGTCATGGAAGTACAAATAAAGAAGTCTACTGTCATAAACTACCCTAACTGACCCTGCCACTATGTAAACTAATTTAGGATTGGAGAATGTCTGCCTTCTCCTTTCTATACTTTTAGTATCAGTCTATTTATTAGAATAAGATTCTTAAATAGCTTCTAGTTGCTTCTTTGATCAGTCGCTGTTACTCTTCCAATGGCCTTGGGAACTTTCCTATCCCTTTTGGGATCTCCTTCATGGGTTAAACCTACGTTTCAGTTTATTGGCTGTGGCTCTCAGCATACATTAGGGAGTCAGAAATGAAATGCGGAGACAAGTTAGTCATGGTATTGGCTAAACACCTTTATTTAAAAGAAAAGGGAATGGGGAAATACCTCACTGTCCCTTCTCTATAGGTTTTTCCCTGCCTAAAATTAAAACTAAGGATCTGTCAGTGTCAGAATTTCCAAAACAAAACAGTCTTGTGTCCAAAGTTCTTTTCTGACTGTCACATTCTAAACAAATGAATTCTAAGGTGAAAATGATAATGTCTTCGGCCTTACGTGTTTTAGAAATGTTCACAAAGCAATACTGTATAACTTCAACAAAAAGTCTTTCAAGGATAGGGACCCTTGTTCCAGTGGGTACTTCCCTTCTTCTGAATTCTTCTTCACAGACTTGTTTATTTACAAGTAACAGTTCCTGGTGTTTCTCTCAATTCAACAACATAAGTTATCCACAAAACCGTAGTCTTTCTCTTGTCAGGATACCTGGTGTACTATCTTTTCAGGGTTTTCATTCCTTATTTTCTGGATTCATACAACCCTTTTGGGCTGGTCCTGCAATATCCTTCTCAGGACTTTTTTAACTTCTGTGTCCTACTTAGCTTGTCCTTGCCTGGTATACTTCAATACCAGGCCATCCTTCACACTATTGTGACTGCCTGGCATACTGCTTCTTGTAATCACACACTTGTGACTGCCTGGTATACTTTCCTGCCAGGGCTTCTTGCAATCACATACTTGACTCACCGGCTGTTGAAGGCGCTCCTTGTTTCTGCCACAGCCAACCAGTGATGGTCTTCTGCTGTTTTCTCTTGTGCAACCATTTTGTCTCAGCGTTCTTGCTCCCCGTGGCTTCAGCTGGTCTTGTCTGCTTCTTACGGGACTTGGGTAAATGAAAGGATGCCTCCTGAAACCTGCAAACACCCAGGACTCCTCCAATGACTTCTGGCATTCCTGCAGCGCATCTTCCACTTGGAGCTGCTTTCCTTCCCTCCGTTCTCAAGCCAGTTGGCTCCGATGAGCTTCTCTCTTGTCCTACCAGTTCACTTAGAGAGCACCTGCTCTGCCACCTGCAGTCTCCCTTAGCTGCCTGAATCTGTGGTTTTAAGGTCCCGAGCACACTCCCAGTGACAAGAGTGCTACTTGTGCTTGTGACTTCTTTTGCTCTCTATTAATCCACTTTTCTTCCTCATCCCAGTATTTTGATGGCTGTGGGAATGTTAGTCCATTCTCGATGAGTTGCATACAAATCCTGGGTGGTTGTTCTTAGTGGTTTTAGGTGGCAAGTCGGTCTTGGAGGATTGGTATGTGGAGTCTGGGAAGGTGTTTCCAGCAATTTCAGAAGGCAAGTTATATTTTGAGTTTTTGTCCTATGGGTCTTCACAAAAGGTTTTCAACATTCATTGTAGGTGGAAGAGGGGAGGTATGGCAATATGCCTTGAGGGAATCAGGCATGGGAGGGTTACCCTCAAAAGAAAGTGGGGGATACCATGCTTCATCCGATAAAGTCATGATATCTCATCAGAGGTTGTCCACCCCAATGTTATCCTCCCTCACATAGCCACTGTCAGGGTCAGGATGAGGTAGCAGCTGCGATCCCCTGGTCACATGCGAGGAGGTCTGCGCCAAGAAAACACTGACGACTCCATCAGATTTATCACATACCCCTCCCCTTAAGATCGGGATTCCCACACAAGGGCTATGGTTTTGGTGTCTGTCTATCGTTTCCTCTGCATGAGGAGTTTCTTCTTTAGCCTTGGTATCACACCTCCGGATAGGGCCTTCTGATATAAAACCATCTTCCTCCCAAGAGTTAAAAGGGGAATGTGAAAGGGAAGCCCTAATAGCCTTTTTTTGTAAGGTTTTGAAGATCGGAAAGTCTGTACCAATTATGCTTTCTTCCGGCAGCCCTGCAATAACTGTAGTACTTATCTGGGTTGATTCCCCTAAGATTCAGATGGTAATTGGTGTTTTGTGATACACCTCTTCATCCTCATGGATGCATGTAATTTTTATAGGAGGTCCCCTTCTCAAATCTCTGGTGGAGATTAAGTCAGCCCTTTCCGCTGTCTGTTTGCTGCCTGAGTCGATTAATGCCGTAACTGGTACCCCATTCACTGCAGTGGAATTGTGCGTTTTAAATGCTGTAACCCCACAGAAGTAACTACTGGCAGTTTTGATATCTTCCTCTTTAGGGAGGTTCCATTCTTCCCAATCCCTTCCTGCCATATAGCCAATCTCCATGGGTTCTTCCTTTTTGTTGGATGGAAAATGCCTGGCTATGTATTCTGACTGTCCACAGGAAAAACATACAGTCGGGGTTGATTTAAGGGTTCTTCCTTCATCTGATTTTATATCCCCTTTTTCCTTTCATGTCATAGGATTTCTCTCTCCCATCCCTAGATTTTTTAATATTGGTTTATGAGAGCTATCTTGGTTCCTGTCTTTTGCAGGGAAAGGGGTACAGGGAAACCCCTTTTGATCTTTCCTGTGTTCTTCATCCTGGTGGAGTCTTCTTAAATGTGTATTGGCTTTGGCAGGGTTTTGGGCTGTTTCTATAGCCATTGCTAAACTAGGTCTGTTTATCTGAGGGCTTGTTACTCACCACACTTGACAGCTCGGGGCGATGAGTTAATGACCCAGCAAGAAGTGTAGCACAGGAAGCGGTAACCACTCTCCAGTACTCCACTACTCCTGAATACAAAGATTCAGGCTTCCTCTAAGAGTGGCTCTTCTTTACGACACACCTCTCTGCTGTTCCAATGTGGACAGACAGAGGAGTTGATCGCACAAAAGAGCGGGGAACACGCGCACCACCAAACCAATGCTGCAAGGAATAAGATAAATGGTTAACAACAGGAATTCGCAGTTGGTTCATTCAATAACAAGAAAACTTCACACCGGTGAATACCTGATGGAAAGGCAGCTATGGCCTGGAAGACAGATTTATGACCCTGTGTCAGGACCTATAACAGAAACCCCACACAATAAGCTGGATAACAGGTAGAAATAGATTCCTCAAGGAATGTTTAATGATGCTCACTAACGTGAGGTTAAAATGAGTTAGTATTTAGAAAATACCAGGTTAGCAGTACTAAGCAAATACAAGGAGAAAATAATAAACAGGAAGATTAGTATGGGGTAGTAACCCGGACGGCACGAGGGACGCACTAGTCACAGGTTGGTGCATGTATGAGCAGAGCGTTCAAAATGCACAGAGGAGCTGGAATACAATAATACAGGTCCGAGTTGAAAGGGCAGAGGCAGTCCAGGGACGTTCCGCGTCGGATGCCAGGTAAGCAGAGTTCAAGCAGGAAGGACGGAGGCAGTCCAGGGACGTTCAGCGTAGGAAACCAGAATTGGCAAAAGAGTTCTTCCGATAAGGAGTTCGGAGGATGAGTCAAAGAGTAATGACTAACACCGCAATAAGCAGCACTGAACTCCTCAACAATGCGAGACTTAAACCCCAAGGGGCAGGGGCTAATGAGTACGTGCAGTGTCGGTATGCACGTAATGCGTCACGTGATGCATAAGTATTTTGCCTGCAAACAGTCTCCACGGCAACCGATGCCTGGGCCAGACGGATGCATTAGCGCTACATTTCCAGTGCGAAACAGAGGAAGGCAACGATGCACTGGAGGAACCTTGTGGCCGAAGAGTAACAGGGCTGCCCTTTGTAGGTAGGAAACAAGGAGTTTACAAAACGCTCAATGGTTAGGGTTTCTAGTACTTCAGGTAAGGCTTTCTTACTGAGTCATAAATCCATAGTATTTTGTACTCGGACCCCCAATTGTACAGGTGGTTCTTGCGGGTTTAACTTGATGTTTCTTATTTTTTGTTTATAGAAATTATCTGTTTGGCCCACGCTTTTTAATAATCCTTGTTTTATTTAATCAAAAGTATCTGTTCCTAAAGTATTTAACAGTTGATATAGTTTTGTAGCTCCAGGCTTAACAGAGGAGCCAGCTAACAAGTTCTTAAGCCATCTCCCCAATGGAATTGATGGGTCAACCTTTCCAAATGAAGGAAACCATTTCCCAGGTTTCTCCTTCCCTGTAAGGTGGTATCAACCCGCGAGGTAATGCAGGTCTCTATTGAGAAGCAATAATTCGATCCAGCTCAGTTTGAAACTGCTCTTCGGCCTGGATATGGTGGGCAGTTAACTGAGTCAACAGATTTTCTATAGTAGCCATCTCAGGGTTTTCTGCAATGTCAGGGATTTCACTGGTATCTTACTCTCCAACAAAGCCAATACCCTGTTCCGCAATACAGATATTGTGCTCTTGAACCAAACTCTGTGCTTGGTTGCCAAGGAAAATACCTCTTCTTCTAATTCTCAAGGCTGGACTATTTCTCCTTGGTCAGGTATGTCTTTCTGTGTGGTAGGTTCCCTTAGATTTTCTTTCCCGGAAGGGCTCCGACAGAGTCTCCTAAGGTTGGCCTTTATGCCTAGGGAAGCTATTGGGGGAAAATACATCCCGGCTTTAACCACTAGATTCAACCTACTGTTTAGTTTTATATCATAGTCCGACAACCTTAAAATATCTAACAAAGGGCGACCCCAAATAAAGGAGCCATTGGTATCTAATGGGGAAGAGAAACTATTTAAATAGACTTTGTTTAATATTAACAATGGTCTCATCCGCTGTAGTTTCAAATGCAAAGTGTTCTTCCTCTAGTTGTTGGATGGTTAGTATCATTCAAGATATCAGTAAGACAACTAACGTGGAATGCAGTTTGTGTCAACTGGGTCAGCATACCACTTCTGACACCATATATGAGGAGTCAGAAATGAAATGCGCACACAAGTTTGACATGTTTTTGGCTAGAGACTTTTATTTAAAAGCAAAGGGGGTCGGGGAAATGCCTCGCTGTCCATGCTCTAGAAGTGTTTCCCTACCTTAAACTAAAACTAAGAATCTGCCAGAGTCAGAATTTCCAAAACAAAACCATCAAGTGTCCAAAGTAGTATTCTGAACATCACATTCTAAACAAATGAATTATAAGGTGAAAAGGATAATGGCCCTCATTATAAGTTTTCTGGTCTGGAAATAAGGTGCTGGTAACAACATGTACCAGCACCTTTCCGAACCAGCGAACTTCAAGTCTGCCTGTAGGGGCTGTGAAATATTGACAGACCTGACCTGCCAGTAGTTCAGGCCCCTACCAGCAGATAATTCCTACCAGCAGATAATTGCCACATTAATAGGCACTGGTGTTACAGGTGCCTGTAATTGCGGCACCCCATTCCTGTGGAGTCCTGGAGTCCTGTGGCACTCCACAGAAATGGGGAATTATCGGCATCTCCACCAGCCCTAATACTGCGGTAACACTGGGCTATTAGGCAGCAGAGATGGTACGGTAATCCCATGGTATCTCGTTGGAATTACCAGCGGGATAACGGGGGACTTATAATGATCTCCAATGTCTTTGGCTTAAGTGCTTTAAAAATGTTCAAAATGGAAAAATGTATAACAAAACGTCTTTCAAGTACTTGTTAATTCCCGTCTTCATGGACTTGTTAATTCACAAGTAACAGTTCCTGGTGTTTCTCTCAATTCAACAACAAAAGATTTCCATAAAACCTTCTTTCGCTTGTCAAGATACCTGGCTTACTCTGCTGCCAGGGTTTTAATTCCTTATTTTCTGGATTCACACAGCCCTTTTAGGATGATCCTGACATATCTTTCACAGGACCTTTTTATCACCTGTATCCTACTCAGCTTGTCCTTGCCCATTATGCTTCGGTACCAGGACTTCCTACACACTCTTGTGATTGTCTAGTATACTCTCCTTCCAGGGCTTCTTGTGATCACACACTTGTAACTGCCTGGTATACTCTCCTGCAAGCTTCTTGTAAACACATACTAGTAACTGCCTGATATACACTCTTGCCAGAGCTTTTCACTGATGAGCTCTTGCTGACTCTTGAATACTTGATAGGCATGTACATTTGACTTATTGGCCAATACATTACGTTTGATCCATATTGTCTTATATGGGGTTTTCATATGCACATATTGCCTGAATCGACAAATTTGAAAGTCTCTCCTTTCTGGATCACATTCCCTTTTTATAAAATGTTCTTTCACCCTTTCTCTGTTGGGTTTTACAAAATGCTCTTTCTCGCTTCATTCCGTTATTCCCAATAACTTGAATTTGGCGTGGTCACCAATATGCCCCAGTGTCCCCTCTGTGCCTGTGTGGACTCACAAGCTTTTGAAGGCATTCCTTGTAGCTGCCACAGCAGGCCAGTGTCAGTCTTTTGCTGTTGTCTCTCTCGCAACCATTTTCCCTCGGTGTTACTGCTCCTTGCAGCTTCAGCTGGGCTTGTCTACTTCTTACAGCACTAGGGTAAGTCTAACGCTGCCTCCTATGACCTGAGAATGCACAGGAGTACTCTGCTGACTTCTGGCTTTCGTGCAGAGTGTCTTCTGCTTGGAGCAGCTTTCCTTCCCTTCATTCCCGAGCCAGTTGGCTTTGTCAAGCTTATCTCTGCCTGTCATCCTTTTGGTTTGCATAGAGAGCACCAGTTCTCTCCCGCCAGCAGTCTCCCTTAGCTTCCTGCTTCTGCGGTTTAAATTTCCCAGACACAGGTGTGTGTTCCCATTAACTAGAGTGCTGCTTGTGCTCATGGCTTCCTTTGCTCTGCATTACTCCACTCCTCTCTCATGTCCCAGTATTTTGATGGTTGTGGTAATGGTAGTCAATTCGAGATGAGTTGCATAAAAAGCCTCAGTGATTGTTCTTAGTGGTTTTAGATGTCAAGGCCGACTTGGAGGATTGGTATGTGGAGTCTGGGAAGGTTTTTCCAGCAATTTCACAAGGCAGGTTATATTTTAAGGTTGGACCTTATGGGTCTTTGCAAAAGTCTTTCGCATTTGTTGTAGGTGGAGCAGGGTAGGTGTGGCAATATGCCATGAGGGTATCAGGTATGGGAAGGCTAAGCTAAAAAGAAAACAAATTAGCGATATCATGTCTCATCCGATGAAGTCATGCTATATCCCAGGGGGTTGTCTCCCCACATGTGATCCTCCCTCATGTAGCACCCCAGGGTCAAGTTGAGCTACCAGTTGTCGTCCCTTTGCCATATTGGAGGAGGTCACCGCTGGGAAAACAGTGATGATTCCATCGGATTCATCACAATACTCTTGGTTCTATTACAAGCGTGCGGTTGTAATCCCCCTTCCTGTATTATAGTTCAGTTCAGTTTGGCCTGCCCAACCTTGTATCTGTTGCACTGTTGGTGACTTTCTCCAAGTTATTATTGTCACTGGCTTCTCTACCTCTTCCCGTAGCTTTTTAATAACTTGCACTTTGCATTGGCCACACTTTGAGTTCAATTAAGATTCTTTGACCTTTTAACACAGCATGGCTTGTGCTGTCAAGCTATCACACTTTGCATTCACTTTAGCTTCTTTTCCCTTTTTAAAGCTTATGGCTTGTGCTTTCAAGCTATCACACTTTGCATTTGCTTTAGCTTCTTTCCCCTTTTCCCAGGATATGGCTTGTGCTTTCAAGCTATCACACTTTGCATTCGCTTTAGCTTCTTTCCCCTTTTCACAGGTAATAACAGTCATTAGATCTTCTCTCTTAGTATTGGGCTTCTCAAAAGTTTCCCCTCTTGGACTCTCACTCTTTCTCTTGACCTGCTTCAATATGAACTGTGTTTCCAAATTAGCACTGAGACGAGTTGGATCTACAATATAACGATCCCCTCTTCGAGGCCACCTGCGACTCCTGTACTCCCAGTTACCTTCTTCTTCAATGGAGAACATCTTCTGGAGGTGGGTTCCTCATGATCCTTTTTGCCTGCTTGCAACCCCAGTGCCTTTCCTTTTTTGACATATGTTTGCTTGTGGTCTCCCCTCTTCTCGTGGTTTCTCGTCTCGCTTTGGTGCGCTGGTTTTCGAATATGGGACCAGACTCCTTCAAGCCCCTCCTTCACAATGGTCTCGGCAGAGTTGTCTGGACCAGAGGTCCACCACAGATGTTTCCCCGTGATCCAGCTACCTTCTATTTTCAGGCACTCCTCTATTCTGCTTGATCTGCTGGAGCGAGTTTGAAACTCACAGTCTCTCTGCATCATACTTCCTTCAGGTGTCATGTCACTCTGTGATTTCCCGTGCCAACGTCTGGTTTCCTTGATCTTACTCTGGGCCTCCTTCCGAGTATGGTGGTAGTCATGGCGCCATGACTGCCTCCCATAGCGGTACCGACTCCGGTTTGGTACAATGGGGACTTACCGGTCCATGCCGACCTTGGAGGGACCGGTGAGTCCACATTTACCAAACCATTCCCCATTCCCATTGAGCCCCTATAGTGCTCAATGGGAATGGGGAGGGCGCAAATAACAGGCCGGCGTATGCCAAGCCTGTTATTTGCACCCAGGTCCCTTAACGGGTCCCGTCCTTAACACCTGGTCAGACCAGGGGTTAAGGAAGGGACCTGCTAAGGGACCTCGTAGTAGGGCGATAAGGGATTCCCGGCACCGGTCTCCTTACCAGTGCCCGCTATCCCTTATCACCCTACTTGGAATGAGGCCCATTATCTCTCCCTAGATTCCTAAAGGTTAGGTTATAAGGCATACTTGTCTCAGTGGATTGCTTATTTCTATTTAAAGGGACACGGTCCTTTCCAGCATAATGATGGCATCTCTGTAGAATTTCTTCATCCCAGTCTGGCTGTAAAGCGGCTTCTGGAATTTGAGAACATCTCATGTATGCCGTAGTGTGTGCCACTGTAAGGAGTTCCTCATGGCAACGGGAGTCCTGTCCCCTAAGGGATAGTCTTTCCCAGTGAGGTCCCACTTGCCTCTGCCCTTAGGGAAGGTATTGCGGAGCAGACTCACCTCCCAGCCTCACAGTAAGGGGCTCCACCTTGAGGAAAGGGACGAAATTCCCTCGATGATTGATCACATATGTTAACCCAATATTGTTCTCTAATGCCTACACTTGTTAACGGGTTCAGAGAACAGCAAGTGAATTGTATTGTTGTAAAGTTTATTCCAAGAAAGTTGTTTTGTTTACTTAATTTGATGCCCAATGACAATTTTTATTTTCTTACTGGCGAGGATTATATTAACTTGTCTAGAACAGTTACTCAAATTTGCTTGTATTTATATGGAAGTGTATTGTGAATGTAAAAATGTGCAAGATAACAGTAGGCAGGCTGCTTTCTATTCTGTAAATAAGCTGCCTGTTTCAATGTGGAATACTGTGAGTGACTCCCCTAACATTGAAAGTTAGGGAACCAGATTTAATTTCTTGATTTATTATTGTGAATGACACAGAATATTCAAATTATGAACATCCTGTTTCTTGTCCCAGATAGATTTTGGGGTGGGATTCACATGGTGGGGCTATTAGAGCAGGTACATTTCTCCTTAAAATAATCCCATTTTAGAAATGCATCTATACTATATAGGTTAAAGTAATTACAATCCCTCGGGGTAATGCGCAACAAAAAGTGGAAACCCCTAAACCTATATGTCACACCCTTGTTAAGCTTTTGCGGTTAGGTAAAACTGGTACAGGTTTTACTGGAATTTCTTTCTAACTTTTGCAAAATCTTTATATTGGGTTCCCAAAAGTATTCGGAACTAACTGTAATTTGCCCAGAACATATCTGTTACTGTTGGTTCTTGACATAAAAGATCTGGTCATATTGCAACTGCTCAGAAATATATCCACTGTATCCCAGCAAGGAAATCATACTTTTACGATCCTTTATGTAGTGCATAACGTAATTTTATTGTGTGATCCTAAATGCTTAAGCAAGTTAAGTCAATGATGCACTGCCTCACTAAATTTGAGATCTGCCCAGAAGACCGGATATTCCCTGTTCCATTCAGTCTCAAGCATTACCGTGTCAATACCATAGGATCTTTGGGTCATAGAAAAAGATATCCAAAGAATTAGGAGCGAAAGAACATTTGTGTTTCTCAAGAAATCTCAGAATATATTCTCAGACATAGTACAAGCCTAGAATGTTTGTAACCCTTAAAGCCATGAATTCTGGGACCTAGTAAGCAAATTAGGTGGTTCCTACCAGAGAAAAAATGTTTTCATCAGCTGGCTGCAGAAGTGTAAACCCATCACATCTTCATCCTCCCTATTCAGGAAGTAAAATGCAGCCTTGTGTTTGGCTTTGAGGGTACATTGCTTTTCCTTTCATTATCAAACTCCCTTCACCTTTGTTGTCCCTTTTGCCTTTAGCATTTACAGGTGTGAGGATCCTTACAAATTACCAATAGATGAGCAGATAAACAAAAATAATGTGTTTGCTGGTTTTATATATCAGTGGAGATAAGTGAATAGACACTCACCCCTGAGATTCCCTTCTATATGCATTCATTTATTTTATTTATATAGCGTATAGACAGGGCCTGTAGGCATGATAGCGCTGAGATCAAACTTACCAACATAAAATCATACAGATAAACTGTGGGTGGGTTGGCGGAGATTGCACAGCCAAAGAAATGCAAAGTCAGTGAGAGAGAAGGGTGTTGACGTCATGTTTGAATTTTGGGAAGCTGGAAAATTCTTTTAAGTCAGAGCATTCCAAAAGGCGCAGAATAAGAGAAAGACGCTTGTGCAACTATAGACTGTTTTGTTTAGGGATGTGCAATAGCCGAGAGTTGTTGGAGCTGAGAGCTCTCTGAAAGGGAAGCCATGTCAATCTCTTGGCTAAGTAGCTTGGACTCTTTCCGTACAGGCACTTATGGGTAATGCACAAGGTTCGATAAGTCACTCTGCTCTCCATGGGCAGCCAGTGTATGGGCCGCCTTGCATTCAGCATAAATACTGGATATCAGGGCATCTCTGAGATCATCTTCAGAGGACAAGAGGCTTGAAGGGTCCCTTCACCATGTATCTAGTGATTTTAGTGAGTGAGTTTGGGCATCAAGCATAGATTATGATTGGTCCAGAGGTAAGGTTCAAGAAGCTTAATAGGTGGACGACCCATCCACCGAAGCCAACAGTGGTTTGTGATTCTGAAGTATGGAGGGGCAAATGGATATGACTTAATGTATTTATTATTTAACTCTCATAAAGTTATTTTACACAAATATTATTGATTAACAGGGAACATGAAATGTGCGTCTTCACTGCTTCGCTTCTCCTCCAACTGTCTTTCCCCACGTTCCATCTCGTCACCTTCATCCTCCTGCACGAGCATTCTCTCGTGCAACTGCACGGACCATTTTACATGTGAGGATACTACACATCTCCCTTGTTTATATAGAAGAATTCTTTGGCATAATTCCCTTTATTCTACATAGTCACACAGATATCTTGGCGGTCTGCATTCTCTTCCCGTCCTGGATCTTACCCTGTTACTTCCCTCTTGATGCTCATCTGATTCTGTTGCCAAGGAAGTAACTCTCTTAGAAATCCTGCTCGACACCTCACTCTCCCTTCGCATATTCTTATCATCTATGTCAACAGTTATACCAGCTCTTCCTCTCTCACTATCCACTTCACCCAAACCAGCAGACTTACTCCCCCAACATTGATCACTTATATCCATTACCCTTTCATTGTTCCATACTCTGCCATCTTGGGTCCTAATGGCATGGGAACATATCTCTACCACTCTCACGGGCTTGGACCATTTGCAACCATCTACTCTCAAATTCTCAGGTAGTTTTATCCTCACCCAACCACCTACTTGAAATTCAGGTAATTTCCTAAAGCGTTTTTTGTCATGTATTTTTTTGTTGTCGATTTGCCTGTGTCTAATATTCTCCTTTGCTTCTTATATTTTATCCTTACTTCTCACAAGTTCATTCATCCAACCCGGAAACATGTTTGTATTGGCTTTTCTGCCTCTATTGAGTTCAAATGGTGTGACTCCAGTTGAACTGTGAGGAGTGAATCTGTGGGCTAACAGGATCTCTTTGACTGCTACCTTCCATTCCTTTCCATTGGCCCATTCCAATTTAATGGCATCTTTTATCACTCTGTTGAACCTCTCCACAATACCATTTGTTTGTGGATGGTAAATGGCGCACAATTTATGGTTGATGGCTTTGCCTTTTAAATATGTCTTCATTTCCTCAGATTTAAACTGTGAGCCATTATCAGTGAGAACTATTTTGGGATAACCCTCTCTTTCACACACTTCTTCCATGAAATTTATAACATTGCGTGTGGTAACTTGAGGTAGAAATTTAATTTCAGCCCACCTGGTTAACATGTCAATTATCACTAAACAATAAGTAGCACACCCATCACTCCAAACGGGGCCAATCACATCCATAGCTAATTCACTCCACGGGCTCTCGGGGACTTCTCTCAGTACCATTGGATAGTCCGCACCCCTGCACACTTTATCACTCTTTGAGCAAAGGATACATTTTCTAACTTGGTCTTCGATCAGCCTATCACAGCCGGGCCACCAATATGTGCTTCTGATTCTCCTTTTAGTCTTCACAATGCCCTGATGTCCTTCATGAGCCATTGTTATAATCTTCTCTCTTAGGTCGATAGGGGGTATTATTTTGTCTCCTTTCATGAGATAATCACTTTGAAGATATAATTCTTCTCGCACGTCCCAAAAAACTTTAACTTCTGGAGAAAGTACCTCATTCTTCCTCCATCTCCCCTCTTTGACCATCTTCATAACTTCTAATAAAGTGTCATCCTTCACCATGCTATCGCTCCAATCCTCCTTGGATATAGCTTGACTAGATATTTCACACACAGCTTCTTGATCTCCAAGATCCTCTTCTACATCATTAAGATTGGTTGAACGGGACAAACAATCCGCTGTCATGTTCTTTGAACCTGGAATGTATATAACTTTGAAATTGAATTCTTGAAGTCTTGTAACCCATCTTCTAATCCTGCTGGATACTCTGTCGAGGCCTTTAGTACTGAATATTTCCACTAAAGGTTTATGATCTGTGTGTATGATGAATTGTACTCCCCATACAAAAGATCGGAATTTCTCAATGGCCCACTTGATTGCTAAAGCTTCTTTCTCAATTGTGGCGTAATTCTTTTCTGGTCCTTTAAGTAACCTTGATGCAAAAGCAATTACTAATTCTTGTCCATTATAATATTGCGACAGAGATGCGCCTAAACCCACATCACTTGCATCAGTGGTTATTACAGTCTTCCTGCCTCTAACATAGCTTTGCAGTGCCGGAGCTTGGGCTAAAGCTTTTTTTATGAACTGAAATTCTTTCTCGCTCTTCTTATTTCACAGGAATTTCTTATTCATTTTCATTAGACTCCTCATTTCAACTGTGTGGTCTGAGAAATTCTCTATAAACTTGGCGTAATATTCAGCCATTCCAAGAAATGTTCTTAATTGATCCTTGTTGTCTGGAGTATTCATGGACCTGATAGATTCTGCCAAGTCTTTCTTGGGTTTAATACCATCACCAGATATTACATGTCCTAAATATTCAATCTCCTTTCTGTTGATTTTCGATTTGGCTTCACTCAACACCATTCCAGCCTGGTGTAGTTTGTGCAAAACTTTGTTCAGCCTCATATCATGTTTGCCTTGATCATTTGCATAAACCAATACATCGTCTTGAAAGAAAACTACTCCTTCCATATCACCAAGTATATTCTGCATTACTCTTTGAAAAACTGAAGCTGCTGAAATTAAACCAAATGGCATCCTGCGAAATTGATAAAGCCCCTCTGGCGTGATAAAAGCCGTCAAAGGTTTAGAATCTTCATGTAGTTTAATTTGATGGTATCCTGCTGTGAGATCTAGCGTGGAAAAGACCTTTGCAGGACCCAAAGTGGATATTAGTTCTTGTATATTGGGTAATGGGTGTCTGTCGGGAATTACACATTTATTTAACTCTCTCATGTCGACACATATTCTGATTTTTCCTGTAGATTTCCTAACAATGACCAATGGCGAAACCCATTCTGCTGCATCAATTTTTTCAATAATACCTTGCATTTCCAATTTGGTTAGTTCCTCTTTGACTTCCCTTTTGAGGGCCAACGGGACATTTCTGAGTTTCTGGGCTACAGGTCTTGAATCTCTCTTTAGCAAAATGCGATGTGAGAATCCTTTTAAGCATCCTATGACATCATCTCTAAATATTTCATTCTTTATCTTCTGAATGTTACCATTGTATGATCCATCGATTTGGTAAACCATTTCATCAGCATTGGGGTCTAAACGGACCTTGAGTAATTTCTGGTGTGTCCAACTGAGTAGAGCAGACTCTCCACTTTTAGATACATAAATTCGACCACTTGCTTGCCTCCCTTTGAAGTCTAAATTGGCGACAAACCACCCAATCAATTCTATCCTGACTCCACCGTAGGCTTTGGGTTTTACATCAACTTCATGTAAATACTCTGGACCGCATTTCTTCCACATCTCTTCTGGTATCAGCGTATACTTCACTCCAGAGTCAACCATCATATTGACTGGAAATCCATTCACAACAATTTCAGTTCTGGGACTCTCTATGTGTGTGTCTTCATCGGTAACCATGAATACACATTCCTCCTCATCGTCATCATCTCCAATCCAGTTAGAGGATTGTTCACCATTTGGGTTGGTCCTACAGCACTTTGCTATGTGACCTTTTCCCCCACACTTTCTGCAAATCGTCTTTAGAGCAGGGCATTCCTTATTGTCGGCCCAGTGACTTGGACTGCCACTTCGGTAACATCCTCTTTGTCTGGTCCTTCCCCTACTGTCCTGGGGAAACATGCTCCTGTTTTGACGTTCTCCTCCTGGCGTAGACATCCTTATCATGTCGGGTCTGTTCCCTCTCCTGGATTCTACTCTGTCAGGTCTTCTTGTATTCGCTTGATTGTTGTACATATCTCTGCTCTCAAACGGTCTTCGCAGTAAATTGCTGGTATTGGGTATTGCTCCATCTCTTTGTGGTTTCATTTTCTTTTTCTTGTTGCCTCTAATTATTCCAATTTCTTCATCTTGATCTGATTGTACAACACTAATCGATGAGTTGATTGATATGTCCTTCATTCTATTCTCTAAAGTGGAAACACACGTTTCCGTATGCTCCACTTCCTTGGCCAATCTAAGTACAACATCGAGTGTGGGATCATCTTCAGACCAAAGTCTCTCCCTGACTTTACTGCTCCTGCACTCGAGCATAAATTGGTCTCTGATCCTTTCATCAAGTTGTTGGTTGAAATTGCAATTCCGGGCCATTTTACTCAGAGCAGTAACATACTGTTCTACGGATTCTTCTTTCTCTTGAACTCGCTTCCCAAATTTGTATCTTTCTAGGATAGTGCTCATTTTCTTATCATAATGTTTATTGAGTTTGGCAATGGCAATTTCATACATGTTCATGTCCCCTGTTTCATCCTCTGTGAGGTCAGGCAAATCCTCAAATTTCTCTTGGCCCGCTGGTCCTAAACAATGTAATAGTAGAGACTTCTTTCTTTCAATACTGTAGTTCACTCCACAAACCACATGTGCGTAATGTTCAAAAGCTTTAAACCATTGTTTCCACGGAAGTGTAGGTTCGCCAACTTCCGGTAGAAACATGTGTGGTGGCTGCACTCCTTGCATGGCCATTGTTGATTGTATTAGATAGACTTAGGGAGTCAGTCTAGATTCTGTACTTTGTATGATCTCAATTCCTTTATCTTTTCACTGTGAAGAGGAGGAGTATGAGGAGTAATGAGGATTACTGAAGATGTAGCGTAGAAAACTTAGTGTTTGACTTTACTTTGTTTTAAATTTCTACTGTGAAGAGGAGGAGTATGAGGAGTAATGAGGATTACTGTTTGCTCGACGTGGAGTAGTGCGTAATGACGATGGAGTCTGGTATTGGCAGCAGAATGTGGTTCCGCTGGGAAAACACGACGTAGTGTGCGTTGATTGGGCCAGGAGATAGATTGGCATTCAGCAAAGAGCAGTGAATAAATTAACTGATATCGTCAGCTGGGCCCGCCTCCTCTGGGGCACGTAACGCAGTATGCGTAGGATTCGGCGGTGAATGAGGCAAAGTACAGTGATTGAATTAATGTCACAAAGAGTGGGCGGGGACAGCACGATCGCAGCTACAGTCGGTCTGTATGTGCTGCAGGCGATCGCGGCTGGGATGAGAACCGCGGTCCTACCTGCTGTGCGGCCGGAGATCCTTCTCAACGGCCACTATTGTTTCTTCGTTTTATCCTCGTCGCCATTGAAGTATGGAGGGGCAAATGGATATGACTTAATGTATTTATTATTTAACTCTCATAAAGTTATTTTACATAAATATTATTGATTAACAGGGAACATGAAATGTGCGTCTTCACTGCTTCGCTTCTCCTCCAACTGTCTTTCCCCACGTTCCATCTCGTCACCTTCATCCTCCTGCACGAGCATTCTCTCGTGCAACTGCACGGACCATTTTACATGTGAGGATACTACAGATTCATAATATGGAGGCTATAGATTACCCCACTCTGTTGATCTGATCATGACAAAATAACCTTTCAGGAGCCCCAGAGGTGACCACACCAAATGATCACCCACTAGCCCTGGGAAGCTGAATAATTCCCCTTCCCACCACTCATTATGTCCCTGAAGTTGCCTTATCCATTCACAGTCACCGGAATGGCCTCCTCCGATTTGAAACTGTTAGGGAATTGAAACCTTACCTGAAAGAGATGGTGATTTCGGGAATTAAATCATTGTACAGTAGATTCTTGATCCACACCTTACCCTTTGGCATACAGATTGGGAAATGGAGATCATTGTACCAACTTGGATGTTTATGTGGGTGTGATGACCATGCCCAAACGATTCTTGTGCATTTTTATTTTGTGTATGCACAATGTACACGGTTCTGAGGGTAAGATTGCTCTGTTCCTGGAAGCTGGTATAAGGCATGCTATTCAGGCTTTGGAATAGGTGAGTAGTACTGTTTTCCACAAGCAGTATTTGTCATGTCAATCGCTTGGAAAAGCTTGGAAGGTCCAGTGTCACTTTGTACCAGTATAATGCATTACGGCGAGACTTGTGTTTAATGCAATCTGTTTGAAGTTCATCTCTTCCTGTGTGTGATGTTATGGCTTGAAAATGATTTATTTTTACTAGGAAAGCATGTGGGTATGTGTGTGGATGTGTGGAGGAGATTGATCTGACTAGGATCAGTTTATGACACTTATCTTTGTCTTATTCGTGTTGTTTTTTAGCAAATTTGTTCTGGGTTCGTTTTGCTGAAAAAACACAAAAAATTTGAATGGCAACCACCATTGCAGGCCATTCTGCTCTGATCAACAACTGGAGCATTTTCTCACAAGGTAATGTTTTGTTGGTTTTCCCTCAGTGTACAAGAGTCCTAATTTCAATGATAGCATTGCAACGTTTAAGTCTATGGGAACAATGGATCTGGAGTAGGTTTTAACCAAAATGACCACCCGGGGTGGGGAGGCGCAGTCAATCAGGTTCTGCGGATCTCGGGCTGAAACCTGTAATCTCAGCCCATGTTCCACGGAACCCGCAAGCTGCCCCATTACCCGCTGTCCTCCCTTATCTTTTTCTTGATTAAAAATAATCCATACCCCCCTCCGCCGCAGCAGCAGCTTACCTTTTCCAGCCGCCATTGTCATAGAAGAGCGGCTCCGTACAGAGGCCTACCTTCTATAACCATGGTGGCAATTTTTGTTAAGTATTTTAATGTCCTGTTGAATGAATGAATGAATGAATGAATGAATGAATATACTTTTTTAGCACCCTGAGTTACTGTGTTGGTAACCCAGGGTGCTAATAGCTCTACCCCCCATTCCAAGGGCTGTAAGGGGGGTAACGGCCCGGTGCCCTCGTTATAGGTCTTCGCTTGGGCCAATAACTTGGACTGCTGGGCCGTTACCCCCCTGTTACAGCCCTTGGAAGGGGGGCAGGGGTTTAATGCTATAATATACCTGTTATTGGCCTATTGTATTCTTTGAATTCACCTGCCTAGTAAAACATTGGATCTCCCACTTTTTCTAAAAATCTTTCTTTCTTTAGTCGGGAGATTTTTTTTTGCAGCAGTTCAGCTGTTGTTGGTCTTTATATTTATATGTGATTAGAATCCCCCTTGTTAAAGATGGGGCTTACAAATTGGCAGTTCCAATATCAGGCTATGGAGGACAAATTGTAAAACAGACACAGCCCAGGGCCTCTTTGAATTTCCTACTATAGAGTTAGTGTTCGAGCAGGGATTTGTTGCCAAGAAATTGACAGGGTGCACAACATAGTAGGCTGAATTTTCAGTGTAGAAGAGCACACTGTTGGGAATGGATTTTGGAGTAGAAGGGAGCGCAGTGGCAGCAGAGGAAGGCAGATTGACACCATGTGTGGGATTGCAAGGTTGTAAAATGAAGGTCACATTTTTCCACTGTGGCACAAGGCCATGTAAATCTTTGAATGTTCCAAGCATGCTCTTCCCAAGTTTCCTGTGATGAGTCCTCATCTAAGGTCTCATAAGAGAACTAAATACCATGTGTGCCACCAGAGAAATAATGAGTCCCTCAGAATTAGGATAATCCAACTTTGTGAGTCTTTTCATAGAGCGGGATACCTGGGCTTTGCTGGTTGGTAGCCGTTTGTTTGTGATTATAGCAGACTACACAGGGCATGCTGTAAATTCGGGGTGTCCCTGCTGGGAACCACATATAAACCGATAACAAAGTTCAATGGGGAATTGTTCCCATGAGTGAGTATATTAGTTATGGATCTGGTATTGTTTGACAATGGCAATTGCCTACTGCAGAGAGAACGTGCTACAGTTCCGGGAACCGTATATGGCAAGTTATGTGAATGGTGTTTGGGGTTCTAGCCTGAATCCATACCTAGGACAAACTTCAGATGGAAACTTGTGAAGCTTGAATGTGGTGGGACCTAATAGTTGGGTGGCTTCCACAATGTTTGAATGGATTTAATTCTATACCTTAAAAGAGGAAGGTCTATTTCCATAACTCATACCATCTAGTGATGAGTCCCTAGGCACAGAGAAAGATGATACCCAAAGAGACCAGGTTGTTGAGGTTTCTTTCCTTGTTCCTACAGGAACAACCATATCACAAGCAATTGAGAACTCCTGCTCTCAGAAGTTTTTGCTGATAAGCTCCTGCACAGACTAGAAACAAAGAGGCAAGAGCACTGAAACTTGTAGTCTCTGGCATCCAACTAACCAAAGGCCTTTAGCTGCTAATGACAAAAAAGCTAGAGCTACAACCCCAGAATAGACCTAAAGTAATGACAGAACTCTGCGAAGAACCTCTCAGACATCTTCTGCCATCACTGTACTTTTCAACACTGGAGCTGCTTGTCCAATTAACCAAACAGCTACACTGTACCCCATATTCAGCTGTTCTCACCTTGTTAGGCATACGAGCATCTTCAATGACCCCATAGCTGCCATGCTTTCTTGAAGATCTTGTTTAGCTGTGCTGGGAATCCCACTTGGCCACTGGAACCCACGAAAGCAATTACATTGGCCTTCCAACAGAGCACAGACTGTCATGATTGCCACTTTTCAAAGATATCAAACTGCAAGGTTTGGACCACCTAGTTGAACTTCTGAGAGGTGCCAGAGTGAGCCTGAAGCAAGGTCCATTTGTAAAATTGACCCTATACCTACCAATGCAGCATCACAGGGCACCAACATCAGTTTCCAGAAAACCCAATCATAACCCTGTCAATCTCTCCCACTATTTCTTACGGCAGGTTAAGTTCCCATTGAGTGAATGCAAGTCCTATGATACCCCTAAGACATCGTTTGTAAACTAGAGGTCCGAAGATCCAAGTTGACCTTGATTCTTGTGGACGACCCTCCTTGACCAGGTAAAGCTCTTACACAGTTATTTATTCAAAGTTATACTGAGTTACTTTGCATTCTTGTCTAACTTGCATGTTTCCTGAGAGTTAGCCTTGATTGGCTGACTACAGCTACCACTGGTTAAAGTTAAGGAGAACCTCTATGCCTAGCTTAAGAAAGTTGAAGCAACAACCTAAGCTGATGGACCTCCTTCTAACAATGCAAGAGGACTGGGATACTGTGCGCAAGCCAACATTGGAAACAAAGGTGGCTGCTTTGGGAAGCAGATTAGACCAAGATATAGGCGTATGATTTGTTAATATGCAGGGGAGGAGCTAACCATGACAGAGTATTGGAACTAAAGTGGGCAATATTGTAATAGTTACATTCCATGAAGGTAGATTGTTATAGGATGTTCATTGCCTTTAATCCATCATGATGCATCCTTAGTTTCTTCCCATGCCCATGCTTTGTACTCATGCAAAGGTGAAGGCACGCCCCTAAATGCTCACACCAGACAAAATACAACCCGCTAGGGAAGAAAGGCCAAGAGAGTCTTGCAAGGATATGTGTGCCAGCAAAGAACTCTGCTTCGCAGGAACTTTCTGAGAAAAAAGGGTGCAAGCAAGAGCTTAAAAAGGGGCACAGCATCATCAGAATACACTAGAAACCTGTGTGGCTCGTAGGTGCGACCCTATGTATGGTCATACTACTCCACAGGGGATGCCAAGCAATTGGACCCCGCCCTGTTCGTCTGTCTCCCATCATGTGTGGTTAGCTCGGCTCATCATCTCCAGGGATCCAAGGTCGAGAATACAATTAAATGTGTTTTTCTAAAAATGCTACTCTATCACTACACAGGGCACCTGGCATGATCATGGGCTGGAACAGGGGGAGGGTCGAGGTCACTGTGACCCACACACATTGCACCCATTCCAGCTGCATTGTACGGCATCCAAGGCTTGCATCTTTGCTTTTGAACTATAATGTATCCCTCCTTGCACCTCGCATTACAAAGCATACCATTGTAAAGTACTGATAGGGGACCCATCTTTTAGATCTTTATGGTTATCTGGTTTATGGTCGGTGGCCTAGGCTCAGCTGGTATCTTGAAATTCAGAGGCCTTGGGACTCTGACAGTTGTAGGGGCTATAACTCGTAGTTGGCTGGGTGGAGCTCAGAGGTTTGCTCTGGCCTGTGTATGATAGCTGGTAAAATAGCTCAGCGGGTTGAACGTTCGCTGCTGCGATCTGAGCATGATCTGCAGGTCGCAGGTTCGAATCCCAGCAAGGCCAACTCAGCCTTTCTTCCGTCCGAGGTCGATAAATGAGTACCAATTTCGGTTGGGTGATATTGTATGTAAATATGTGCTCTGTAAAGCGCTTTGGATTAAGGCGCTATATAAATAACACATCATTATCATAACATGTGCAGCAAGGAGCCTAGCTCTGTCTCATGGCCTTGTAGGACATATTGTTTCTTGGGATAAAGCATAGTGGCAACAGTTGTAGAACAAAGGAGGATTTCAGTAGAATTTAGCAGCGCAGGTCGGTCAGCGCTTGGGCCTATTACGGTTTCTTCATCAGGTTTGCGGCCTTTGTCTACTGCGCTGCTATGCAGGGCCAATGTTTCTGCCAAAGCTACAAATTGCCACCTGTTTATATGTGCGTACTTAGTCTAAACATCGACAGTTCGCGTAATATTATGTCCGTGAAGGTTCTCTTAGCACACCCCCTTAATCCCAGGCATATCACAGGCGTCTTCATGGGTTTCGCCTGACCCTAAAGCGCCTAGGGGGGTGTGGGATTGGTTAATTTCCTTCCCAACAAAGGAGTGAATCCGACAGCTATTAACACTGCTTTCAGCCCACAGTCTGGGTGGTCAGTAATGGATAATTAAGCAGCAGCCATTCCCTAGGAAAAGTTTAGTAAGCAATCCACAAACTCCCTGTATCAAAATGAACAGCTCTGTCTTGCCACGTTGGATCCGCAGGGAGAATATAGATGGTAGTTATGCACCCACCTGTGTCATTTATAAATTTCAACAGTCAGGAAGATGTCTTGTTTAAAGCACACCCACTAAACATGTCAAGTGCAACTTTTTGTAAGATTGTTACAAAAAAATGGTAATTTAACATGGATATTTCCCCACCCATTGATTACCCATGGCAATCCCGATGGCCGTTCCCTCCCAGTTGCTGCACTTCCTCGCCCAAAACTCCTCCTCATGGGAACTCTTTCAGCTGTTTTAAACAAGCCTTACCATCAACCTTTCACTCAAAGCCAAACTTTTCCAAAGCGTTCTTCAAGCAGTTGATGGCTTAATTGGAGTTTTAAACCCACTAACAGTTGTAGTACAACTATCTTACCACGTCTGCCTTCAGCCACTTGATGTGTACGCACTCTGACTGTCCTTCACCGAAGTCCTGTTAAAAACAAGATTGGCTGCCAACAGTTTTGCCTTGTATATAAGTAGTAGGCCTTTGCCTAGCACTGCTCAGGGGCGTTGCTAGGGGGGGGCTAAGGGGGCTATAGCCCCTGATCTTTTGGTTGTAGCCCCGGATAGAATCTCAGGAGCTACAGCCAAAAGACTAGCTAGCCCCCAGTCCCAACAGTTCCGACATCAGCTTAGCCCCGGGTCTTTTCCAGACCTAGCAACTCCCCTGGCACTGCTATTTGATGCCCAGGAGCTCGCACCATTTTGCACCTGCTAAGATCAATGGCCCGTTAATACCACTATGGCTGTGCCTGGCAAGTGCCTTTCCCATGCCTCTACAAAAGCCCAAACTGTTGGCATTGCCAATGCTTGTTTGCTTTGGATCTGGGACGTGCAGTGTTGTCTCCCCCATTCTAAATTTAGGAAAGGTGCAATTCTCAGCATTCCAAGCAAAACAGGACTGGGTGGCCTTCTCACACATTTCCACGGGAAACACTAGAGCACAGCATGTAATCATTCTTAAAAGATTAAGCCGAACTACGCGAGATGCCGGCCCACCCTACTGTCGCTTGTATTGTTTCCTGCTCCACAATCGAAGAATCATTGATTTAGCATTCATTTGCATTTCATAACGAATCTGGCATTCGCGGTCCCTCGAACAAGAATGAAATAAATGCACGAAAAAGCCATAATGCACTGATGTCGAGGCATAAGTTCAGCCGAGCCGCATCGTGGCCTGCATTGATAAAAAGCCTTACTTTATTTCATTTCAAACAGTAAATCAATCTCGTCTCCAGAGGAGCAGAGTTCAGCAGGGGACAATCAGGGGGAACGCGCCGGTGGCTGACCTAATGTGCTTCAGGTGAGCCGCTCGCCCGACTGGGCTCCTGCGGCCGTATTGATTGCGTGTTTGAAGTGAAAGGAAGCAAGCTTTTATCAATTTGGGTTCTAATGTTTCTCCATTAAAGCTGCTCCTCACATGGGATGGCTGGCATGTGGCTGCAGGTGCCGCAGACAGTGTGCTCTTGTTTTAATGAATTGGAATAAGTTCTGGCTGTGAGCGCAATCTTGTAAGCCTCGCCCAGCGTGACTGCCAGTTCCCGCAATCAGAAAGAATACGGCGCATTAGGAGATGGTGTGCGGTTTTCCTTATTTCTAAAGCATTTGCATGTCACCCCTGTGTCTGACGAGCCAGCTCAGCTCCGCAAGAATAGCAACTTTGCTCCCCCACCAGGGTCTGGTTTCTGGCCACAGAGCACAACGCTGGCGGAGCTGCCATCTGTACGTCCCCTAGAAATGGGTAACCTGGTGTGTGAAGTGGCACAGCCTGCCACTGTTGGTCTTACCACGACTGAAATAGATTTTAGCTGTAGGATCACTATTTTCTGCTTACACATCTCTCTCTCTCTCTCTCTCTCTCTCTCTCTCTCTCTCTCTCTCTCTCTCTCTCTCTCTCTATATATATATATATATATATATATATATATATTTATGTTTATTTGTATTCAGTACTTACACGTTTACAAAAGAAACATTAATTACATTTTTAAAAAGAACCAACATTTAAAATGATTATAATGTACAGACATTATAGTAACCACATCATATTACAATTATTAATAACAATGTCTAATCCCCCACACTAACGTGAGATGGGGGTTTAGATTCTATTAAAGACAAGGAGGCGATTATTATGCATTACAATCTTTACTCTGAAACCACAGCAGCAAAGAAAAAACGTTTACAAACAAAAAGTTGTAAAGAACAGAACTAAATAGAGTTCAATGTCAATGTAGGGTAGCTACCCAATCCATGATGGAGGACAGGTGAAGCCCTGCAGGTGACCAATGAGCAGGGACCCTTCCTTATATAAGTCCATTACTCTAATCTCAATTCCTCTTTCTGTAGCTGTCTTGAACCAAACGTCCACTGCACAGATCAGACGATAAACGATGAAGGCAAATCCAGCGAAGCTCTCGTACCACGCACTCCATAACCTGTAACTGCGAGCCACACTCCCGATGAGAACCTCCACTAGAAGCTGTAAGAACAACAAGCAAGAAGGGTGGGTGGTTGGGAAGAACAACAAACCAAAGAATGTTCACATGAACCACCTGTGTACATGCGTATCACAGTTGACATATTATATCATATCCAGGGTGGGAGGGTGGGATAATAATCGCCTCCTTGTCTTTAATAGAATCTAAACCCCCATCTCACGTTAGTGTGGGGGATTAGACATTCTATGACAAGACAGGAGGCTCATATTATGCAAGTTCAAAGCCCTTGCATCTCATTAGTACAACATGATCCATACAATAGAGCCAATATAATAAATAATAAAATAAAACAATAGGAAAGGAAACACTTTAAAATGCTTTCATTAAATAGTCAGCTGGCCGCAAGAGAATTGCCCAAGGCTAGGTTGCCCGAAAAACTGTCTTATAAGGCATAGTCAAATCCACCGCAAGAAAAACAGGAAAATGTGCCAATTCCAGCGTTCCTTACAGGTCACCAAAACCAACTGGTGAAAAGAGGGAAAAACATTGAACAAAGTTCTCCTATACTAATAGGTTAGGACAAAACTCATCTGAAATAAATACCTCTGCTGTCCAATCAAACATTTAAACACTTAAATTCCTACCATCTTTGGGAACCTAGAAAGCAAACCAAAGAAAAATAAGCACCTAGCTCTCCTGGAGATAAAGAAAAGAACCCCATAGGGGTGAAAGTCTTGTAGGTTCCATCCCATGCATTAAAGGAAGATATTGCATTAGAAACAGGGCATGTCACAGAACTACACTGGGGAACCAAGAGGGAAAGACAAATCTTCAAAAGGTAAAATGGGAGTAAAAGTAATTTTATAAATTTGTAATAGGACAACCCATCCTGAGCGGAGCTGAGAAGCCATAGACTTAATCCACAATTGTGTTCAGACATACGTGTATACTAAGGAAAGACGTCTTCTAGAGGCAGAGGCAGAATGGCCGAGAGGGGCTTCACCTGAGAAGCTAAACCTGTCAAACCGCCAACACAGAGACTTTCAGATCTCCCGAGCTCTCCATGACAAAAGGCAGGGATTTAAAAAACATGACCCTTAAGAGGCCAAACTCTGCAAGGAGAAACAATGTATCTACAACCAATCGTTACCATTATAAATATGTCCAGTGTTTGAACCTTGTTCCTTCCACCCTGGTTGATAAATCCACTAGAGGATCAAAATAAAAACTAACCGAAGGAGAACTCCTAACTTCAAAGTCTTAGCAAGATTCTAAACTGCAAAGAACTGATCACTAAACAGTTAAACTGAAGTTACACACCAGAAGAGGTGTAAGCTCTAATTCAGCCAATTTGAAGATCCTTGAAGATCACAGCAGCCTGAGCTGGCACAGTATTGCAAAACGAACTTTTGTGAAAACCCAAAAGGTCCACCTGCCATGTAGGTGACTAGGAGAATCAAGTTGTTGACTAAATATATACATATATATACATATATATATATCCGAGCCCTCTGGGAATCGCACTGGCAGACCCCTTCTGATAGTTAATGTAGACGCTGGAACGCATCGTGATAGAGGGTTGCAATAACTTGTATGGGAAATTAGCAGCATTTCCAGACACCTCTATCCCACCAAGGGATATTGAGCCTTCCCAAAGGAGGAGAACCCTCCCCCACTTATCCAAGGGAAAAACCTTGCAACCCAGAAGAAGGCTACCCTGAAGACCACATTAAAGCCCCGCTTTACACCCTTAGGAGAAACAAATACACTCTTGCACTTCTAACCAATCCCCTGACCGTGGACGGGCTCCGCCGAACCTATTGAAATACCAGAAATGCGCAAAGGAAAGTAACTGACGCGGGGGAAATGCTCAGTGCGAGTCTGCACTGGTCACAAACCAGAACTCCTGTAAAAAGGAACAGAAACCATCGGAAGCTATTCCAAGAGGTGTATATCATGATTGCAATCTCCCCCAGGGATGTCGGGAAGGGGAATGAAGGGGGAAAGAACTCTGGGATAATCATCAATGCCCCGTAAACAAAAGGTTGTGAAAGAAATCTGGGACCACTGTCCCCTCAAACCCTGAGGTCTGAGTCTCTGTATTCGTGTGAGGCTGACTGGCCACTAAGGGAATCAGGGACAGGAAAAGTAAGCCCATTGTACATATCAAAAGCACTTATACAGTACTACGACCCTCAGGTATAAGCGGTACTTATCAGTAATACGAACGGTGTGTGGTGAGGAGTTCACTTACCGATCTCAGCTGGATAAAAGACTAATTTAGACCTTTTTAAATTAGGAACCTGTATCAGTAGGGTCAGCACGGAAGTGAAATAAATAAATAACAAAGAGGTTAAGCAACTCTCTTGAGGGTACAGAAACCTGCTTGAACTCCTCGAGCAGAGGAGAAATTGCAACACACTGTTAGACGGTTAGCTGAACCACAGGTCAAGCTTTTGGGAGGAAAAACCATGAGGCAGGTGCCATAAAGTTATTAATTGCCAACACGTCTATCTGATACCATCAAGTGTTCCCAAACACTCCCTCCAAGTAAAACATGGTTGCTCAACGTACCATGCAACAAAACTGAACAGTTACCCTCTAGCTGACCCTGTCTCCACCAATAGTCCAATAGAATAATGAATGTCCAATGGGACAAATAGTGAGGAAAAACACGTCCCCACTAAAGAGAGCATCAAGCCTTGCAGACCTCAATAGAGGCATAACGCATCATCTTTTTCATCCTCATGATGAGATAAAAATTACTGCAGCCTAAGCAGCACAGGTATTGGGTGGAGCAATTGATATCGGGGAAAGCAAAACCTAAGGAAAGGACTGAGTTGTCCTGAAACTAACTAAGGTAAAGGGCGCCAGAATTTTACTAAAAGACGAATGTTAACACCAACGTGATGGCTAGAGAGGAAGGTCCAACCCCCCTACATGGGTCTGTTTACAAATACCTCCAGACACTCTTTTCTTTAAAGTACTTAATAAATAAATAATATAAATAATATAAAATATCCAAGAAAGAGGGGTTACGCCCTCACAGGGGTCCGAACCCCCAGGCCCTTATAGAAGCAAATACCTACTGAGCTATCCGGGCCACTGACAATTCTGAAAAACGCAAATGTGTTCCAGTCAACATTTAAACAAATTGTTTAGCAAAAGAGTACACTGAGCAAGTGCACACTCAACTGCTCACCCTAGCAGGGTGTGTCAACCAGCAGTACACGAGGGAGCACCTCGAAGTAGAATCCAGGCAAAGCCTGAAACCGAGCAGGTTATGGCATGCTCACAGAAAAATCATGACATCTGCCATATGCAGCACCTAAACAAAGTTGTCAACCTTAAGGGAGGAATACACTGAGCAAGCGTGCCTCCATCTGCTCGCCCGAGCAGGGCGTGATAACCAGCAGTACACGAGGGGGTAGCCTCACAGTAGAACTCAGGGAGAACCTGAAACCGAGCAGGTAATGGCACACCAATAGTTAAGGTAATCACCAGCGCCATACGCAGCACAAAAACAAAGTTGCCAACTTTAAGTGAGAAATACACTGAACCAGTGTGCCTCAATCTGCTCCACCGAGCAGGGTGTGGAACCAGCAGTACACGAGGGGTTTACCTCGCAGAAGAACACAGGCAAGCCTGCAAACAAGCATGTTTATGGCTCCCATACAGTGAAAGAAATCACCCATGCCATATGCAGCACCTAAACAAAGCTGCCGACCTTAGGGGAGGAATACACTGAGCAAGTGCACCTCAAACTCTCCACCCGAGCAGGGTGTGGAACCAGCAGTACACGAGGGGTTTACCTCGCAAAACAATACAGGCATAGCCTGCACCAAGCAGGTTTACGGCACTTACAGTGAAGGTAACCCTTTATGCCATATGCCGCACTTAAACAAAACTGCATACTATTAGACTTCGCATCAGGCCCTTGAGCGGGCAGGCTATTGTCAGGTAAATGTTAAAATCTTCATTGTTTAAAAAACAAAAAATGTAATTAAAATGTATATACTTTAAAATATAAACTGGACCTAACGGGAACTGAACCCAGGTCGTCTTGCATGAGAAACAGGCAACATCATCATTGAGCTATCCAGCTGTTTGAATGAAACAGAAGCTCTACTAAATAAAGAACACAGAGCTTGTGTGGGACCATACTGGGCAGGCAAGCTCATTAGGCTACCGCACCTGGAATTTCCAGGCATCTTGCACTGAAGCGTTTGTAAAATAAAAGAAACACAGAAGGCCATGCGCGCTTGGTCTGAAGCTTTAGCAGCTTCTGTCAAACTAGTGCGTGACGGAACCATAATAGGGCAGGCAAGCCCTCACCCAGGCGTTTACAGAAAGAAACAAACATTGAGGCACACCGCCGTATAAATGAAGAGGAAAAAGGAAAAGAAAAATGAACACTTTTATTTTCTGGTTACAGTCCGTATTCAAGGCTAGAACGCTGGTCGTCCTGCTTGCAGGCGAAGAGCTTGCCTGTCGTGCCACTTGAGCTGCCCTTCCCCCATGTGCGCCAGACTGAAGCTTAACAGCTTCTGTCATGGGCTGCGCTCACGGGTACAGCAGGAGAATCTCCCCCTTAAATACGCGGCTACATGAAAGGGAAAACGAAACACCCCGTGCACGCCGACCTGAAGCTTAACAGCTTCATTACTGCCCGGCACACAACGGGTCCACAAACGCCTCATAAATCAAGAGGCTCACAATGAAAAGAAAGAAAACACGTGTGCGCCAGGTCTGAAGCAGCAGTTTCAGCTCGACTGGCGCACACGTGTTTTAACATATTACGCTCTAAAAGCGTATTTCACCCACAATAGTAATTTTCCAAAAAACGTCATGAACGCTTGCCACATTGTGAAATATCACTCGTAGGAGGTAGCAGCCAACAAATACCCAATGTGTGAACACACATTAACCAAACACCTATAAATTAAGCAACGGCCGCACGCAGCCTCTCAGATACAATGTACCTAATCAGTAAACCTCCCTTACATATTAAAGGTACTGAAATATATTCACCAAATATATTATATGTATATAAATTAAGGCCTTAATATACTATTAAGGACTACTACTGATGAACATGCAAGACACAACTGAAAGGCGTGACTTAGCTGTGGAATCAGCAGCAAAGAAAGAGGAATTGAGATTAGAGTAATGGACTTATATAAGGAAGGGTCCCTGCTCATTGGTCACCTGCAGGGCTTCACCTGTCCTCCATCATGGATTGGGTAGCTACCCTACATTGACATTGAACTCTATTTAGTTCTGTTCTTTACAACTTTTTGTTTGTAAACGTTTTTTCTTTGCTGCTGTGGTTTCAGAGTAAAGATTGTAATGCATAATATGAGCCTCCTGTCTTGTCATAGAATCAGTTACACATCTAAACACTTTACAATTAAAATTAAAGGATAGTTCCGGGACTTTTTTTTTATTGTCCCTACGGGTCGGCCATGTGTTTGTAAGCATAAATCGGTAGATCGTAGGAAACTTTCCTATGGACCTTACCCGACTTTTCGCCCATTATCGCACTCGAAATCAGCCTCCATTTTGTGATAATCCTATCATTTCGCCCCATCGACCTGGCTCACCTGCCTTTGCGGCACTAAATCAAATCCCCCGCCCCTGAAACAGACTTTATCAAAACATTCATATTCCCCGCCTCTATCCGTGACGTGACTGAGCTGCGTAGGCAAACGCGCCCAGGCGTCTTCTACGCGACTCCACACAGACCCCGGAAATCAACACAGATCAGCTCACAATACAGCGCACCACAATTCGGAATATGAAACTGTACTTTGAAATCAAACCGCAAGATTGTAAATGTGGTAAAGTACATTTATTTGACATCAAATGTTTAGAGAATATTCAGCGATTTGCATTTTTATTTGCTCATGTTCCAAAAAGTTCGTATTGAGGAACGCGATGGTCCTTTGCTGTACACAGGGTCTTAGAGCATCTCACAATACAGCGCCACAATTCGGAATGTGAAACCGTGGTTTAAAAGCAAACGGCAAGATTGTACATTTGGCAAAGTACATTTATTGGACATCAAATGTAACGGTAGGTATGTTGCATCTAACCGTTAGTACCGCGTAAGGGCATACTTGTACTTGGCGATCGTCCCATAAAATGGTCAGGGTGGTAACGTTGTTCACGCGGAGAAGCAACTGGCGGCTGTAGAAGCCGTCCGCCGGTGTCTGGTACTCGTGACACAGACAGTAGTGAATGATGTACCTAAAAACATAAAAAATGAAATTAGTCTCACCATCAGATCCTTATTAAAATCATAGCGAGGACAGCGCTACTGGGTGTACACAAGTGTTTAAAGGCGTGGCGAGGCAGGGAGAGGGGGGGAGTGGAGTACAAGGTAAGTAGCATAAAATAATAAATAAATAGGGCCAGCTGGTGGCAAGTGCAAGGTAAGTGCAGAACAAGTGCTGGGAAGGGGGGCTGTAGGATACTGAGACAGTCCCCCAGTGCAGGTGTTGACAGGGAGGCAGTGCAGGTGGAGAGTGGAAGGGCCCAGGACCGAGGTCGCAGACAGTGGACCAGTTGTAGCAGGGGAGAGGGAGAGAGAAAGCAGAAGCAAAGAGGAAGGTTTTGAGGTGCTTCAGTAAAAGCAGATGTTTCTCCTCAAGATAGTGCGCGGTAGAAAACAATATGCCACATAGAACGAACAAGTACAACTGAACCCGTCTTTAAAGCCACTGTATAGTAATGAAATTGCGGTATAAACTCATCAAAAGTTACTTACATTATATTTGCATTTTCCATTGTGTCTCTGTGTAGGGCAGACCCGAAACACCACTCCTTCTTTGCCGACGTTACTTCTTCTAATGAACGTGGCTCATCGTTTCGTTTCTGAAATTTTATTCATTATCTTTTCTTAGTCTTTCAGGATGGTCCCGGCCTGTCAAGGTCAAATCACAATAGAACCTTATACTGGGTCGTGGGCCGTTCCGCCACCCGAGCAAAACATCAAAGCAGCTGACCTTCACTTTGAGCGAGCACACATTTCTAGTTAGCTGCAGTTAGTGTAAGGGCATCTTGTCTGCGTGCCTTTTTTTTTATTGTCTCTATGGGTCGGCCATGTGTTTGTAATACGGAAACATTCTATAATTTTTGTAAAAATGATTTATATTACTGTTTGGTTTAATTTAATGCGCAAATGAACAAGGTTCGAGAGACACATTGCATTTACACTGAGCAATCACTTTTATTTACACAATACATAGCTACACATATGCAATGGGCCTGCAACATGAGGAGACTCGAGAGAACAGACAATCAAATTACAATCATTTAAACCGTGATGTGTATTTCTCAATGAGCTCTGCTTTAGGTGGACATGGAACAGAGGCAATGTTGGGTGGCAATGCAGTTGTCCCCTGCATAGGTTTGTTCACCACTCCATGTATGTGCCTATCGAGGACATCTACGATAAGTCTCTCAATAAACTCATATTGCATATCCTCAAACACTGGTTTGATCACCCATTGTTTACTTCTTTTAGTGAAGGCCTTATTGTAGCGAAGCGTCCCTAAAGTTCCGGTCGTCCTACTTTGTTGACGGCCAACATTATGGTTATGTGCCAAGACCGCTAGAAGAGTCCGATTTATCATGCCTTCCATGCCAAAATGCAATCTTTTGGGCCTGTACTTTAGGCACATATTGTGGAACACCTCCAAATCTCCTGTGTGGCAGAATTCCGTGAGTCCTCTCAAATCTCTTGTTATAGTTTTATCAAATACAATCTTTTCAATGGCCTTGTGAGTGGGTGATGAAGGAATCAACCACTTCTTCTTCCGTGCCTCCTCTGTGGACAAATGGCCATGTTCACATTTGTGGAAATGTTCATTTGTCGACCATCGATGTACGTTGCTACAGTGCAACATTACTGACCGCCATTTTTCCAGTAGAATTTCCAACGACCCTTCACATGTTTTTGAGCTCCACCAAAGATGGTTGCTGATTGACTTGGACCACTGTGAAATACCTTGCATATCTTTTTTTTTTCCTGCAGCCGACAATTTTTTATTGATTGTTTTTGCAAGATGCCATACGTCAAATTGGTGATTTATATTTTTGTACTCTTCTCTCATTGTCTTGGCAATTGAAACGTGTCTGTCCGTGGCTATCAGGTCGATCACCATTCCCCGCGATTGTAGTTCTTGCAATGATGCTACAAAGCCAACTTTCTCCATGGCCACTGAGGATGTACTTTGTGACACCTGCACGACCACCGAACTCACAATTTTCTTACTTTCCATGTCCTGAAAGTGGTAGGTGCAGTACTTGGCTGAAAATCCTGGGCTGTCGCACTGTCCATCACCGGCTAGCCTGAAGCGTTTGCCCGCGAATGTACTTTCCATTGACATTTTTTCCATTCTCCAAGCTTCGCTGATGGCTGGAAATAGATAATCGGTTTGGTATTTGTAGAACTGAGTTTTCGCAATGAAATGGATTCCCACAAACTGAAAGAAATACTGTAACTTTTTAAAACTTGAACCACTAAAAAGTGCGGCCGCTGCACAAAGTAGATTGCCTGCTGGCAGTTGCCCCAGCATGGGTTGTGCAGACCATGCGAACGGATGATATTGTGTACAGGTGGCATGTATTTTAAGGTTAGTGCCTCGAATTGCACAAGTCACATTAATCAATGGCTCCCCACATACTTCCCCACCAACCCAATGCCCACATTTCATCATCATAATAATATCCATCAAACAGCTATCGAATACAATGAATTTGGCCTCTTTCCTTATACTGTCACTCTGCATCCCAGCTGGTTCGGCCTGTAACGTTGAGGACATGTCACTCGCATGAAAGGTACAATCTCTGATATCGTCTTCCGCTATGCTGAGTGATATTGATGGTGTTTCATTGTCGTCCATGTCATTCTCTTCCACTGCAACAACTGTTCCTTGTCCGGAGATGGGAGAAAAAAACAATGTCTTCAACTTTCGCGCGCTCTTATTTTTTGCGGGTGTGGATTCTGTGAATTGATCTCCGACTGCATCCAAACTACCAGGAGGACATTCACTATCAATGGCTGGTGGTGGTATAGCTCCGTTGTCAATCACTTCATATTCTTCCCATTGGCACGATGCATCTCCAGTCTCAAGTCCCTGCCAAAAGGTTTGACAAGCAACATCTCTCGTTCGCTTCACTGTCTGTGTAGATCTAGTTCTTACACCCACTCGCAACTAGAGGACAGATTAGAAAAGGGATGTTCAGTTTAAACACAATTTACAGTATTGAACTATTGACAGTGAAAGACAACATAATATAGTGAACAGGACACTAACCTTCTTTTGCTTTCTTTTCTTTGAAACTTTCTTGCCTCGAACTTCAACATCTGGACGCTGTTGCTCCGACTCGTGTGTGCATTTTTCCACTTCCTCTCGCGCTGCAACGACTATATTTTCATGATAAGCACATCCATCACTCACTGAGGCTCCATCGACTCCCTGAAACATAGAACTTTCATTAGTATGTATAATAATATTGAAAACACAAAATGTACTTGGGGACCAATACCCATACGTACATCTCAATAGCAAAACAAGAATGAACGCATTGTGTAGAACATTCAAACGACAATAGTTCACGCATTGTTGATCTAGTTAGATTGAACTGTCAAGATCCATACCTCGGGCTCCGCATAGACTTCCATTGATGATATTATTGAAGATGACGCTTCAGCAACTCCCTGAAACACAGTAATTGCATTAGTATGGTTTTCTATTTTGTTTAAAAGAACATAAACTTTCTGCAGGCGTCAACGGCTCATCTAAATAGACCTGCACAAATGATCAGTTGTCTAAAATAAATAATGGATATCTAAATATGATTCGATTTGCTCCATCGTTGGAAGTGTCACCACCCAGAGATCTGCATCAACTACTAGGGGTGATGTTCTTGTTGAAGAAGCTCCGTCAGCTCCCTGAAACATAGTACTTGCGTTAATAAAGAAGGAAGTATAGCGGATGTAATCACGTCATTTGATCTCGCATGATTGATCTGTCAGTATCCATACCTCGAAATGCATAAGAACATCAAGGGACGCTGTAACTGCGGTGCACACTTCTGCAAGCTGTTGCGCCGACCCGTAACTGCATGCTCCCCCTTCTTCTTGGACTAATGCTCCATCGACTCCCTGAAACATAGGACTTTCATTAGTAATGAACACAATATTGAAAAAAGAAGACACATAGGAGGGCGACGACAGAAGGACATACCAATGGCTAAAAACGAAAGAAACATTGTGTGTAACAATCACGCTACAAGAATGCAAGATCTGATGATCTCCATCGATGGAACTGTCCGGAAACGTACCTCGAGCATCTGAGTGACATCTACGGTTGTCGTCAATGCGTTGGACTCCTCAGCATCTCCCTGAAAGACAGTACTTGCATTATTTTGGATAACAATAATTATAACTGAAAACAAAGACTAGAGGACGAGTACTGTGGTGTACCATTAGGTAAAATAATTACACGATCAATTAAAACTATTGATTTACATGCCTAAAACAAGTCAGTGTCAGAATAGCTAAGTAAGATTAACCGATAGGCGCTTGAAGTGGCTGATGACTGCAATAACGACACGGATGGAGAATCTTCCGCCTTCATATTGAGTGGATACATAAATGGGGAAATTATTGTTAGCGAATGCTACACACTACCGCAAGGCCGAGAGACAAATACGTAAACTTGACTCACCAGTGGAGGGATGTGGACGAATAGAGTGGGAATAGCGGTTGAGAGCAATTTTCGCCTCGTTCGCGGTGTTTTCTTCTTTATTAGCAATGATGTGGAGTACATGTCTGGGCTAAAGTGCCTGCTGCAGATGCGGTATCGATCACCCCTCTTGTCCGCAAAGACTTCTAGGACTCTACTTTCTAGCTCAGAGGCTGGATATCCGCAATATCGGACCCATTCTCTTATCTGATCTATTGTCTTAGGGAAAACATGCATTATAGTACCTTCAGATTTGTTATGGGTCTTCGAAGGGCAACCGCCAATGGAACAGGCAGGCATTATGAAAAGTTCTGAAAAGTAAAGATCAACAATTCTCTATGAATACCAATGTGTTAAAACATTAAATGACACATAAAAGGTTCAATGCAAGGTCCGTTTTGGTTCTTGGAACTATACACGTCATTCACATGCGGATAAGTATTTCAATAACTTTCAAAAAATAGAAAAAGTAATTTGACTAAACTCAGAACATGTGACTAGTTCCTTGCATGTACTGTCGTGAACGAAAAGAAAACATGGATGCAATTTGATGACTACTAGCAAATAGATATAAATTAAAAAATTGGACGCAAAATGATTATGGTACATGGACTTACCTTGACGAACAAACAGTTAGATGCAGGGATCAGAGTAGTTTCTTGTCGTAGAACAGGGAGCAGTTCACAGGTTGCAAACTGACGAGTTTGCTCAAAGTGGTCACGGAAGTTCACAGAGACGAAGAGCAGATAACCAGCACCTTCACGGGTTGACTAGCAAAGCGCAAAGAAGTTCTCATTAGAAATATGAAGTGGGTTATAAAGAATTCGAAACAGGGGTGTGTTTGTGAATGAATGACGTGTATATGTCGTGGCATTATGCGGATTGCAGGGGGGCGTCCAGCGTGAGGGGGGATGCTTGGCAGGAGACACGGGGTCTGGAGGTAGACATGGGAACAACAACCCATGCTCTATAGACCACTTTGAAGTGTACATGGTCTTTGGCACCTCTTGGCCTTTATCGCTCCCTGACAGCTCCACTTGCCAGCAGCGCAAGTACCCTGGTGCGAACTGCCTTTGATAGGGCGGGGGGTGGATCGGGGCGGTGGTCATGCAGACAAGACACAGGAAGACTCGTGAATGGAGACACACTTATGTGGATTGCAGGGGGGCGTCCAGCGTGAGGGGGGATGCTTGGCAGGAGACACGGGGTCTGGAGGTAGACATGGGAACAACAACCCATGCTCTATAGACCACTTTGAAGTGTACATGGTCTTTGGCACCTCTTGGCCTTTATCGCTCCCTGACAGCTCCACTTGCCAGCAGCGCAAGTACCCTGGTGCGAACTGCCTTTGATAGGGCGGGGGGTGGATCGGGGCGGTGGTCGTGCAGACAAGACACAGGAAGACTCGTGAATGGAGACACACTTATGTGGATTGCAGGGGGGCGTCCAGCGTGAGGGGGGATGCTTGGCAGGAGACACGGGGTCTGGAGGTAGACATGGGAACAACAACCCATGCTCTATAGACCACTTTGAAGTGTACATGGTCTTTGGCACCTCTTGGCCTTTATCGCTCCCTGACAGCTCCACTTGCCAGCAGCGCAAGTACCCTGGTGCGAACTGCCTTTGATAGGGCGGGGGGTGGATCGGGGCGGTGGTCGTGCAGACAAGACCCGTTTGCCGCAGGGCCTCACCAAGGAGAGGCCATCTAACTGAATGTAAGAGGATGGCTGCAGGATCTACTACATGGAAGGCAGGGGGGTGAGTTTATAAATACCTCACCCTCCCAGGAGAATATATGGGGGTCATCTCTGTACCCGGTGCCCAAAAAGAGGATTTATTATGATCAACCATATTTATTATTTACCTATAACCATGTTTTGTATCAATAAAATCCAACAGCTTTTTATTGCCAACGCTTGATGCCAACCCACAAAATAATATATGTATGACTGCTGCATATATGGGTTCAACGGTTATGTGGATTGAAGGTGTGCGGCCAGCGTGAGGGAGGATGCTGGCCGGAGACATGTGGTGTGACAAGACAAGGCACTGGAAGGCTATTCAACGGAGACACACTAGATTCATTTAAAAAATCAAAACAACCATTGTTAAAATATATGTTGGGCTTTATTTTAGATTTTAATTAAACATAAATAATAAACATTACACATTGTAAAGTTGAGGTTGCAGCACATCGAGGGAAAATCCGCGGTATTGTCCACTGTCACTGGGGAAATGTTGTCTAATGGCAAGTACCGCACAGGCAGGTATTACTCTCCGAACGCGGTGTCCGAGCCTCCCGTGAAGCCACCAAGTGAAGCAACGATAGGCCACCAGCCTGTACCACCTGTGAAAAAAAAAGATGCAAACTGTATTAAACTGACCAAACTTTCTTATCAATGTCGATTCAGGTAACACATGTCATTTTTCTTAGAAAAAAATTATATCTAGAAAATGCACTATATGGAACCAATTTACATGCGTTCGAATGATATGTAAATGTAATTTTATATGTGGGAGACGACCATGAAATAGTGGTGGCATCACTGACATCACAAACAGAGTATACTTACTCGTTACTCGGATTACGCGGACGAACAGTGCCACGAAGTTCGTGCATAAGCACCATCATCATCCTCAACACTGTCCGTGAGAGGCAGGCTTCCCTGAACTCTGGCAGCTCGGTGATGCATTGCGGACTTTGCTCGCCTTCCTGCAGACTTTGCTCGCTTTCCGAAATGTAGGCCAAGCACCCGGAATTTTCACGGCAGCAGCAGTTCTCCTCCTCAGTTGGCATTAGCTCGCACCGATTGCACGTGCACCAGGTGGAGACGCCGTCCATGCGACATGGTCCAGGCTCTTCATCCGTTGACTGGTCCTCCCAACTGCTGTCCGAATCCCCATCGTTTTCGCGTGCTTGCCTTTCCAGTAGTTCCTCCTCGGTGTACTCGGGCTCGTACATATACGGCATTATTGTGGCCATTGTGCGGTAAAGATAGTAAAATAATTTACAGAGATGGTACAGGTGTTCACACGGGCTACAAGCGGCGAAGGTAGCTGACCAGAGCACTGAAACGAGTCACAGAATACTCAAAGTAACACAGAGAGAGGAATGGAATCGAAAATCTGCTGCTGTATGTTGTGAAACGGTCTGTTTATACTTATTGGGGAAAGAGGCGTCCTGCCATTTCCATGGCAACACGTCAATAGCTGAGGCGCAGCGATTGTTGACACGAGACGTGCTTGAAATGGGCAGTACGCGTCTGCTGATGTCAGGCTCAGGGGCGGGGGATTTGATTTAGTGCCGCAAAGGCAGGTGAGCCAGGTCGATGGGGCGAAATGATAGGATTATCACAAAATGGAGGCTGATTTCGAGTGCGATAATGGGCGAAAAGTCGGGTAAGGTCCATAGGAAAGTTTCCTACGATCTACCGATTTATGCTTACAAACACATGGCCGACCCGTAGGGACAATAAAAAAAAAGTCCCGGAACTATCCTTTAAAATTACAATGCACTTATCTTGAGCCCAATCCTAAAAACACCACGCATGGCCCTTGAATACAATAAATAAATACATAAATAAATACCAACCTTTCTGAAAAGAGAGGGGGTGATTCCCACGTTACAACGTTGACTTCCCCTAATGGAAAAATAATATAAATAGCAATTCAAATTATAATTTCCAATTTAATACTATAAATAGTAAAACTGTAAAACCGAATGGCTTACATAGTTAAGATCAAAACCCTAAACATAATGGTCAACAGACGGGGTCATTTTACCTTGGCATAGTTTATTCTCTTAGTCATGATACTACTAATACTCAAGTGGACTGAACCATGGTCAATTGGTTACAGTTTCCTTATCATACCCCACAACCTAAAAAGAGCAAGATTAACTCTTTCATTCCCAGTGTTAAGGCAATATGTCCAAAATGAGTCCCTTTTTATCGATTCAAAACAATGCACACATTTACCTTACATGGTCATGATAGAGGATCCAAATCCTAAACACTCAGTAAACAGGTATTATATATATATATATATATATAATGCATATATTCCTATACACTGATATGTCCAATATATACGGTTCGTTACTCCTTTGCTTGGCCCTTGAACGAATTCTTTTTGGAGGTAAAATGATTTGCATTGAATTTTCATATTATTTTGATCTGCTCTGATGTGTGGTCATGACATTCATGTAAAGATTATGTAAGATGCTGTTATCTTTTTTTCTAAAGAGATTGTATTGTATTTCATTGTTTCGTACTTGTAAAATTTGAAAGGTTGATTTTATCAACCAAACAAATAAAAAAAAATAAAAAAAAATACATTCATATCAGGATATTGTAAGGATAATTTCGAATGTGCTTACGAGGTTTAGCTTGTGTATAGTGAAAGTGTGTTTTGTGTTTTTAGTCTTTGCCTCATATGCCTGGCGCTCACACCAATTACTCTTACCATCACAGTGGTCATTTGGGCACTATAAAACTTTGTAAAAATGTTTTTTTTTTTTTAATTGAGTTTTTATCATGCACCTATACACAATGTGTTTGAAGGCGCAGCAAGGCGGGGGTGGGGCAGGGACAAACGAAAACGGTCCTACTAGGCCTAGTGACATTCGGATTGTGCAAGTGCAGTAACATTCCCTAATATGGGCCAACATGCATCTCATATTTGACAGGTATAGCCACACTATGCTCATGAACACACATAATATAGGAGATATTTCCTTATACCTTGTACCATTCGAACAGGTACTACCACAGTATGCTAGGTGTAGTTAGCCAATAACAGATGTTGCCATCATAAGGCCAGGCTTTCCAAACATTTGACGGGTAATGTCAGCTGACCGGTACCCACAATTTATGCCAGGTTCAGTCATCATAGACCCTGGTACCATACCATGCATGAGGCATTGCTATTTTCAGGTAGTCAACTCATTTGACAGGTATTGGCTTCATATATACATGTATTGAGATCATTGGGCAGGTGTTTTTAGCAAATGCTCAGGTACTCACATCATTTGCCAGTCATTATCATCCCTTTCCCAAATATTTGCACCATTTAATTGCTATCAATGCCATTGCCAAGAAGCCCCTGTCAAATGCTAGATTCTTACCGCTATGTCACAAGGTACAGACTGTCAGATATTTTATGAATACAATCACATGTGGCTAGTATATACCAATAAAAATACACTTCCCACAAGGACCTCACTAACTAAATAAACGCACTGTAATATGAATAATTCAAATCTATACCTATCTACACATCTATTTCTAGGCAGTGATATGCCATTCAACTACAACATAGCCGCCTGTCAGCTAGTGCTACAGTTTTCCATTAACCATAGACATTTCCATTTGTATGCATTTCTGAAATGACAGATAATTTCATATATTTTATTTTCTCCACTTCAACAAGTGCTGCTATGAGAGAAAGTCAACATCACACATGCATAACACTTAAAATACAATTCCTCATTTGTGTAAGTGTTCTGTAGGCTTCAAGTGTTTGCATGTATGTTCATGCAAATCATGCTGGGTTCCGTTAAGAATCTATAGGCTTGGGTTTAGGGAAACTGTGCGTTCTGTGACAAATCGCAGATATTCGTCCCTTGGAGACTCCCCCTGTGAGGCGAGGGAGGTCAGCCCCCTCTGCAAGACCCTCCTTAGGGATTTAGGCAAATGGGACCTCACTGGGAGCGGCTTCTCCTTTGGGGATAAGGGCTCTCATTTCTGTGAGGAACTCCCTAAATCAACCACCATAGCTGCAGATATGGGACTATCTGCTGTGAAGAGTAGTGTGGCAACTTTCTGTTTGGCCTAAGACAATGTGAAAAGAAACATATGTGAAAGAAAATGAGAAAATGTCTCTTTAACCAGAGACATGTATTTAACTGTGATGAGTCAGAGCACAATGAGAGCGCTATGTGTAGTGGAAGGCCCCTGAAACCATTATGCTGTGTGAAGGTGGAGTGAAGCCAGGTTGCAGAGCCTGCGACTTTTGAAGAACAAGAGAAACAAAGTGGGAGATGCAGAAGGAGAGAAGGAGAGGGCTATGTGCAGGGGAAGGCCCCTGAAACCATTACGCTGTGTGAAGGTGGAGTGTAGCCAGGTTGCAGAGCCTGCGACTTTTGAAGAACGAGAGAAACACAGTGGGAGATGCAGAAGGAGAAAAGGAGAGTCCTATGTGCAGGGGAAGGCCCCTGAAACCAATGCACTGTGTGAACGTGGAGTGAAGCGAGGTCGCAGAGCCTGCGACTTTTGAAGAACGAGAGAAACACAGTGGGAGATGCAGAAGGAGAGAAGGAGAGTCCTATGTGCAGGGGAAGGCCCCTGAAACCATTACACTGTGTGAAGGTGGAGTGAAGCCAGGTCGCAGAGCCTGAGACTTTTGAAGAACGAGAGAAACACAGTGGGAGATGCAGAAGGAGAGAAGGAGAGTCCTATGTGCAGGGGAAGGCCCCTGAAACCATTACGCTGTGTGAAGGTGGAGTGAAGCGGGGTCGCAGAGCCTGCGACTTTTGAAGAACGAGAGAAACACAGTGGGAGATGCAGAAGGAGAGAAGGAGAGTCCTATGTGCAGGGGAAGGCCCCTGAAACCATTACACTGTGTGAAGATGGAGTGAAGCCACGTCGCAGAGCCTGAGACTTTTGAAGAACGAGAGAAACACAGTGGGAGATGCAGGAGAGAAGGAGAGTCCTATGTGCAGGGGAAGGCCCCTGAAACCATTACACTGTGTGAATGTGGAGTAAAGCCAGGTCGCAGAGCCTGCGACTTTTGAAGAATGAGAGAAACACAGTGGGAGATGCAGAAGGAGAGAAGGAGAGTCCTATGTGCAGGGAAAGGCCCCTGAAACCATTACACTGTGTGAAGGTGGAGTGAAGCCGGGTCGCAGAGCCTGAGACTTTCGAAGAACGAGAGAAACACAGTGGGAGATGCCATAAGCACCGCAAATGCAACTTTAAAGGAAGCAGTATGAGAAGGAACAGAGAGGAGAAGTACCTGGAAATGGTGTGACCATGCTTGCAGACTGGTAGGCAGGATGCCCAAGGAACAGCACAGAGTGTACTAAGATGGGAAGCCTGAATGGCATCAGATAGACTATGTCTGTGGAAGGCAGACACCTGACGAAAAACCGAGAAAAGGAATCCAACAAGAGAGAGAAGCAGAAACCGAGCATTCCCGAGAGTGGAAACCCAAGCAGCAAGAAGAGAAAGAAGCAGTACCCGAGCGTGAGCCGAGCCCTGCAACCTTTCCTCACATAACAAAGGGTACCAGGGGAATCATAAGATATGCATGAAGAAACGTGTCCTAGTCCTAAAGACGAGAACGATATTATAAAATTGAATAATTGGAACTACAGACACCTGAGAAAGCAAATAACAAACAACCCAGAGAGAGAGATATTCATCTCAGTCATGAGGACAAGGTGCATCGAAGAAAATAGTTTATAAGGGAAGTAACCCAGATATGAAAGAGAGATTTAACCACCCCCCGATGGGGAACCAACAGAGACTGGGAACTAAAACCCTGGGAGGAATACCAACCACCCTATATCTGAAAAAACATGAGGAGAAAAATGAGATAAAGCTTGCCAGTGAAAAAGATAAAAGGGCAGACACCCTCAGAGAGAGAAGCTGTGGCAAAGAAAACCAAAGGGAATTAAGGCAAACACAAGTTAGGGAATCCTGAGCAAAGAGACTGGGAAGAACATATATGTGGTAACAAGAGAGACTGGGAAATACATATATGTGATAGTAAGAGTGTGGAGAACTACCGGTTCAAAGCTTGGGCCACAGAAAGCACAAGAACCAAGAGTGATTTTGAATAACTACAAGAGTTGATGAGAGAGACGAACCAAGGAGATTACGCTGAGAAGTATGTTAAGGTTGGCTCAAAAGTCCCTGATATGCCAGAGGAACTGGAGTCACTCCAAACCTGACTCATTGATGAAAGAGACAAAGTGCAAGGCCAATCCCAGCTTTATTCACATCCAAATAAAGCAGGGATAGCATACAAGCATTAAAATATTGAGGCTCTCGGAGAGCAAATTCAAAACAACTCTTTAATTGCCTTGAACGCATCATACATTGCACTATAACATCATCACAATTTTACAAAGGCTCTGGGGATAGGGGACTGGTTAAGGGATGCAGCTAAATATAGATCACATAGGGGTTAAGAATTTAATTGGACTAGGCCTATCTGATGGCCCCACTGGAAACCACCCTTACTGTGAGAAAGGTAGAACTACATCATCTCTTCATAAGGGGATTTGTTGGCTTATGATTCGATGGGCGGAATGACACTGCAGATTTTGGTAGGTTGGCATCGTACTAACCAACCATGGACACTTGACAGATCATCAAGATATGAGCCAGTCAGGATGTAAGGGAAGATAGGCCCATTGACATTCCTTTGTTCAATTGAAGAAGATACCATCCCTCAAAACCAGGCCATGAGACCGGCAATTACTTTGTACTTGACCTTGCAAGGTGGCTTATGTCCATGGAGTCTTGTAGGTGTCCTATCGTATACTGGCTGCTAATAAATATTGGGCCTCATTCCGAGTCTGGCGGTAACCATGGAGTAAATAGCTCCATGGTTGGCAACCATGGAGCTATTTACTCCATGGAAATCCGACATGGTGAATGGAGTAATTACCGGTCCATTCCAAGGTTGAAGGGACCGGTAATTCCTCATTCACCATAGCCCATCCCCATTCCCATTTTCGCCCCCATAGGGCTCAATGGGAATGGGGATGTCGGTAATTACGGCACCGTATTACTCCAAGGTCCCTTTGCGGGTTGGTTTTTTAACGCCTGCTAAAAGCAGGCGTTAAATGCCAACCCGCAAAGGGAACTTGGAATATGGCGGTAAGGGTTAACGGTCACTGTTACCATTAACGGTGACCATTAACCCTTACCGCCATACTCGGAATGAGGCCCATTGTTCTCCAATTATAATTCACGTGTTAGAGGACCATGAATAAAATGGAATTAGCTCCTATTTATTGGGATTTCAGCAAATTTTAAAGTGTGTGTCGTGTTTACGGTTTTCACTAGGGACAACCTCGAGTCATTTTTCATGGGGTTTATTGTCTTGCTATTTTACTGAAACTGGTCAACAAAGGATCATTGTATTCTTATAAACCTGTAATGAATTTGGGAGTATCCTGCGTGCATCATTGGAACTGCTATCTCGTGCCTTCGTTCTGCTGTTCCCATCCTCCCTATCTCATTCCATCCTTGGCTACAATTGCCAGCTACCGTCAGAGCTCTGCACAGCTCTGTATTTCTGTGAATTCAGCTTTTTTAATTCTCTCAAAGTCTTGTGGCCTTGCTCTATTTAAACGCATACTGCGGCATTCATTTTAAAGAAGATGGCTGCCCTATTACGCCCTGGTTTCTATGTTAGTGAGCTATAATTGCGTGTCATTCATGTTGCATTCAGCTTACACTTTGGGTCTGTTAGTGTTCTACATGTCTTGTGGTTGCCATGTTAATATTCTTCATGTGTAAATGCATATTTGACCTACTGCACATATTCTTCATGTGTAGTGCATTTTTACTTTGTATCTAGTGTGTGCGCCTACTAATGTTGCAAGGTTAGTTAGATTGCTTTTGCCATTTTCAGCTCAGACTGTCTCTATGACTTGTTGTACCTGCCTGGTATAAGGGTGGTACGGTTTGTAAGAGGATTCAATTCAACACTACAGCTAAATCAACGCCTAGTCTAGAATACTGAATGAAAACCCTTATTGATATACCTTTATGTCCAGTTCATGCGTTCTGGATGACTACCCCTATATAACACCCCTCTCTTGGAATCCTCCTGACCCCACTGAGCCAAGAAGTAGTTCTGTTTTGCAAGTTAAAAGGTTTATTTGATAATTTAAACAATAGATATATATATATCACACTTTATAATAAATTAATAATTGAATAGCACACTTAATCTGATATGATAAAGATTAACAACGGAGAATCTGGCACTAACACGCTTCTCTATAATCAATAAGGAGTTGACATGAAATGGATAAGGTAGCACACAGGTGAATAGGAACAAAAGAAGAAGGTGATACAGAATGCCTTATGTAAGCTCAGGTGGATGCAATATTCAATGAATGCAGTACAGAAAATACTCAATCTGATTTCAACCAAACAATGTAATCACTTTTCTCTGGCTATTCACTCCCCCCCCCTTTATGGGATGCAAGGAAATGGGAGAAAAGCACACAGTTCTCAGAAATGCAATCAATGTAATTCAGTTCAATCCCCCCCAAGCACGCTTAAAGAAAACAGATAGGAGTTTTGAAAACACAGGCCCAAATGCTTTTATATGTGTTAGCAATGGATGAGAAATATGCTGGAAATGCTTTTAATTCCCTTTCAGAGGTTCAGGATGAGTGGTATCTAGTTAATATTAGTCCAGGCTCACACTAGCAATGATGCAGGGATAGTTAGCAGGTTAAACGAATTTCTGGCAAATGGAAGGCGAGCAGCAGCAGATTTTTTTACACGTGGAGAAATTGCAAATCGCGGCAAAATTCGCGAATGCGCCGAGCGCTATTACAGAGGAACTACAAGGACTATCACTATCGTTTTGGGGTCCTAAGAAAGCCTAGGATCTCAGCTTCCAGATGAAAGTTACTGCAAGTCTCTAAGACAAACGGTCGCAGAGATATGAGCGATTTAGTAAAGGTCGTTTTTGGTTTTGCAAATTTTAAACGCAGCACTTTTTCAGTTTTAAAAATGATGGCAGGATAACACAATTGCTAAGCTGCAGTTCTACTTAGATTAAAAATGGATTGAATTATATGATTTTAACTAAGAGATGTGTTCTGAGTTTTGCTGAGTACTCACAAGAGATTTTAAACAGGAAGGCGGCTTTGTCACGATCTGGTCAACAGGTCTGGACTTCGGACGGTCTCTGGGCACAGCGTCTGGTCTCTGGAACTGCTAACATGGGTCTGGGTCAGCTCTGCTCTCTCTCTGGGTACAGCACTGCTTCTGGATTCTGGAGATTGAGGGATTTGAAGTCTCTGTTTATCTTGGAGTCTAAGTGTTGGCTCTTTGAAAGTTGATGGAGGTAAGTATGGATTTTTCCGGCAGAGCTTCCAGCTGCAGATGGAAATGAAGGTCTCTACCTAAGTTTCAGTAGTCCATTTATATGTTCTGCAAGTGGGTGTGTGTGTTGGTCATAACTAAACCTGCCCCTCTCACTTGTCATTGGTCCAGCTTTCATTTCTCCCCTGATTGGGGGAGCTAAATTGTGTCAGAGTGATGTCAGCCATTTATGATCTCTTGAAAAAACTCCCCTGTCATCTGTGCACCCAAATCTATATATGATCAAAACACATATTTCACAGTTACACAGTTGTTTGAAATTACATACCCATGTCACATATCACATGAGGTATACTCTGTCCCAAATCTGCTGTTTCTAGGAGCTTGCATTCAGAAATGGCACATATTTCACTTTTTAACTGATTTTGCCATTTCTGACATTGACCCCACTTTACATACATGTGCGCAGGGAGTATGGTCATTAATAGATGAAGTGTCAGATTTTTAACATGCATACATTTAGAGTAATATCCACTTTTCCGCTAAAACCCCCCTGAACATACCACCGGTTCTAAAAACCTCTTAAACTGTGGGCAGAAAAATCACAAGAATTATGGTATCATTTATAAAATTTTCACATGTCCGCTCTATGAATGATCCATCTTTTTAAAGTTATGTTCTGGCTCCAAAGGGGTGTGGTTTACCCTCAGCACAAGGTTGAATTTCTGGTTTTTCCAGTTCTGCCAAGCCAGCTTGCTCTCACAGGCAGTGCTCCTCCCCTTTCCTTCAGGAGGAAGCCACTTTTTACGACCATTTACGACTCCTGCCATAAACCATCTGCCTGGGTGAAGGGGGTTACATTGTTCAGAGCTCCTGTATTCTGTAGGGGGCTCCCCTTAATTCAATTATCAGAGAGATGGTATATCCTTAGTGTGGCCAGCAAAAGACAGATAGGCCTGGGAACACAGTTGTGACTCAAGTTTCACTCCTGATGGGGGTAGCTGTCAAGCAAAATCAAGTTCCTTAAGCCAGACTTTCAGCTAACTGTCATGTTTTTTTGTTGCTTTTTAAATTAACTTGCAATTTTACACATGCAGCTAGAATGCTGATTTTAAGTGCAAAACTATGACATTTCAACAGTTACAAAGGCATGTGACACCAAACATAGGTCACTCATTTAATCTAAACATTTTCGATTTTAGTGTCTTTAAATCCAGTGCAACTTAAACTGCTGACTCCATAGCAGTTTTGTTATAAGCATTGTTTTGGGCTCTTCATTTCCCAGATTTTGTAGGCACACAACACTCCATTCTACCAAATGTCTGCTGGTGTCCAGTGAATTTTTAGATGTGTTGCAATGTTTAAAATAGACATTTTGAGCCTGCCTTCAGAGAAACACAGGGTGGTTTTAAAGCGCTTTGAGGCTAACCGGCGCTACTGTTTTTCCTTTGGCAACCCATTTCCCTCATGGCACCCCGGCCTATCATTCTCGCATTGGTGGGTGGCAAGTGAGGCAACCATTTTGGTGTGCGCACAAACTGCGCAGCTTTCCTGGATTTCGGCGCACATGTGGGTTTTCCGCCATCTTGAATTTTCTAAGCCCACAGCACCAAATGTTGTAGCATGATAGCTTAAACGTGGGTCAGGACACCCAACAGGTTGCCTTAGTGAGTAGCGTTTCACACCTATGCAGTAGTTGGTTCAGGGGTGGGGCACAAGCTATGGATAACGTATTTATAGCCTCCCAACAAGCATATGACCCATAAAGAAACCTGTATATAAAAAAGACTATCCAAGAAGAAGAAAAAACCTAGGGAAGAAGAGACATTCTCTCGGGCCAATTTACTTTAGGTATATTTAGTGGTAGGATCAAATAGAGTGACTTTGAATTTATAGACATATTTACTTTGGACTTCCTGATATCTGACGATCACCTTTAGTTCCTTTCGAAAGACAGTGTATTCCCTTTAGCAACAGGGAGAGATAGGCATTTCTCTAAGTACACAAACTACTTCCCCCCGCCCAAAGCCCCAACTTGACTGCAGATCGGGACTCTCTAGTACCGGGGTCTGCCCCCCTTATGCACAAAGTCATTAGAGAGATTTAAATGTTTTTTTTAAGTTGCATAGTTTCCCAGGGATGGAGAGAGAGAGAAATAATTTTGATTCAGCGTTAGCCATTATCAGTAATTACACATAAATAGATAAAAATGTTATAAAATATGAAACTAAAATTGCATTATTATAAAAAGGGTCTGCCATACCTTTTGAGTCCCTACTTTACAAAGGTACAAACATCAGATATAAAATTAAAGTCATTACAATTCATAACTAAACACACGCCATTCCTAATGTCCCTAATTACGAACTTTCCAGAATAGGTTTTAAAACAACGTCTTCTCAGTTGCTCAGAATTGAACATATCAACAAGAAATGTAAAATATTCTCCTCATGTTCTAACCCACAGGAGCGTTCTTTGTGGATGCTCAGCCAGTTCATTCTTGTGAAAAATGGCAAGATATTTAGGCAGACCATTAATATCATTTTTCTGAGCTCTTGGGATCTCATGGAATTTATAGCACCCCTCTCAATAATGTTCTGACTCGGGGCAACATAAAATGACATTGATGGCAACGAAGATAAGCGGGCCATCATATCAGCATATTCCAGCCTGATAGCCTTTTCTGTAAGTACACTCTTAACTTCATCAGGGCAATTAATTTGATAAGGTATGATAACCCACTTATTTATCAAACTATTTCCATATTTGTGCAATGTCTATTTTTCTTTGGCTGGTGATGTGAGGATTTCCCTCACAGCGTTTAACATGGTGGGGTTTTGAATGTCAAAAGTGCTAGTTTTGAGGTAAAATTCCAACACTTTGCACTCAGCAAGAACTGCAATACTATTCACCCCAAGTTCAGCTGCTATGTTCCTTAAAAATTAATTCTAGACCACATTCAATCTTGTGCAATTTGTGATGCCCCATATTTCGCAGCCGTACAATGCAGGCGAGTGTACTTTAGCTTCCATAACCCTTAGATATGTGTCCATTCTCTTGTCTCCATAATTATAATAGAAAAGCCTCACACATTTAAAGCCTGTTTGGGTTTGTTTTACCATCCATTTAATATAGTGGAGCCAGATGCCATTCCACTGGAACAAAATTCCTAGATAATTATGTTTTCTCAACAAAAATATTATATTGTTTATTGCCCATACAAACTTGTTTTCCAATTTCTGAATTGGACTATCTTTAATTTCTCCAGATTTAATTGAACACTGTGCTCCTTAAAGAACCTTGCTGCATAATTTAAAAGACTGTTGGAGACCCATGTGTGTTAAATCAAGGAGAGCCATATCATCGGCATACATTAGCGCCCCATATTTTGTTCAATTTATAATAGGTGAATTAGACTCCATTCGAGAATTATATGAGTCAAAATCTGATAAAAATGTAATAAACAATACTGAGGAAAGGGGGCTCCCAGGTCTAACCCCTTTGTTGATAGAAAACTCTCTGAAATAGCTCGCCCGGCCTCGGCCTCTTACAACAGTGAAAGTTTCTGTGTATAAACGTTTAATTAGCTGGAGTATCCCCACAGGCACGCCCCAGCCTATTCAATTGTTTCCACAGAATTGCCCTATCTAAGGAATCGAATGCTTTTGATAAATCCAGGAATGCAACAAAAACAAAGCCCGCCTTGATCTTGGCATATTTATCTATAATAATGTTCAGCAAGTAAAAATTATCCAACATGCTATATCCTTTTCTAAAACCTCCCTGAGTTTGAGGGGAGCAAATTATAAATCGCTGCACATTCTTTTAATCTACTCCAAATACATTTTTTAAACATTTTACTAGCACTGTCAAGCAAAGAGATAGCCCCGTAGCACTGTGGGTCACTGCTTGAGCCCTTTTTGAAATCAGTACAATTACACTCTTTTTCCAGGACAACAGAAGTATCTGTGAACTCACTATCACATTAAAAATCCTAGTAAGTGTGGGAACCAACCAAACAGGGGACAACTTAATAACCTTGACATTAATACCATCTAGTCCCTGAGCTTTTCCTCCCCTAGCTGCCATCAGTGTGGCAACAACCTATTCTTCTTAAAATAGTGGACAGTCAATGACAGGGTCACCAAGCCCTGTACTAGATATCCCAGCCTGTGATGAATTAAATAAGATACCTGAGAAATGGTAGCTCCAGGCTTCGGGCTTGATTATACCATCTTCATTTTTTACACTGATTTTTGGCCCTTTACCTACCATCTTCCAAACCCCTGCACATTATTTTCTCAGACCATTTGGTCCGAACTGTCCCACTGTTTTTCTGTGTGGTCAGGTTTTTTCTTTTTGCATAGGCATTTGTACCCCAGCTTTAAAGCGTGGAGTTCCCCCGCCTTCAGGACCCTGGTACTAGTTTCCTCAAACAATCTCTGTTTTGCATCCCTACACTCAGAGTCAAATCATGGTACATCAACTCTTCTCTGATCCGGGTACTCAATGCAATGTTTTGTCTCTGTTTAAGAGCCTCCACTTATCTTTGTGCTAACAGCTCTAACGCGCTAATTATTATAGAATCTTCCTCCTCTGTATTAAGTATAACTAATTTGAAGGGGGCAATGTCTACGCAATTTAACATAGTTTCAGTCAGTCTCTTTTTTAAGATGATTTTTCTTTGATCTGGCCTTGTCAGATTCTCTACATTTAGTTCACTAAGTCTGTGGACTGGAATGTCCCACTTAACCGCTAGGTAATTATGATCGCTCTCCGGCCAATTAACAACAGTGAAATCTAGGATATTTTTCTACGTGAAATAATTTACCAGCCCATAATTTATCACTGAGGAGTGTAGCTCTGGTCGAAACGTGGCCTTCAGGGTTTTGTGTCCAGAGCATCTTCCATTTTACTCTACCAACCAGGCTTGTTTCATGAAGTCGTTAATCAAACATCCCCTGGCATCTTGTTTTGGCAGAAATAGACTATGGCCTGGAATTCCACATACCCAAACTGGGGTGGCCTGGTCCTCCTTGAGTTCTTCCTTTGCCCATAGTTTAGCATTGAAATCCCCCAATATCAGGCAGCTAAAATCTTTATCGTGAGACAGAAAATTACTGAGAGTGCCTCCAGAATTAAACAAATTACTATATATCTCCTTTGGGTGTATATAAATATTAGTAATCAACTGTTTCTCAGCTGGGGTGGATTTGATATCTAGAGAGTTTATAATACATTCATTATTATCAGAAGAGTATACATCCACTTTATAACGAAGACTCTTCCGAATCAGGGTAGCAAGACCTGCACTTGCGCGACCTGGGCCTAATTGTCTTGCAGCAGCTGAGAACACTTGGAACCCGTTAAAATATTTCAATAGACAGCTCTCATCAACCAACCATGTTTCCTGCATGCAAGTCTATTAATAACTCCAGCCACATTCTAGCTAATTATCTTTAAAGTATTATTTTGCTCTTGGGGGCTTACTCCCGCAACAAGCTGCAAAGCAATTATCCAGGCAGGTTTGGGGAGTGGCCGTGATCTTCAATGGGTCCCTGCTACTATCATACCCATTCAGTCCTACTCTTCCTTCAAATACCTCTTATGCGGGCTGGGTGCCTCTCCTATCCTCTCTCTGACTCTTGCCACCATCCTCAAGACCCCTGGTCCGGTATCCCCCTTCCTTTCGGAGTGGTCTGACCTCACCTCTTCTCTCTCAGCATCTACCTCCAAGCTTCTCTTTCTCAGAATCTTCAGTATTCACCTTGACTCTCCTGACATGACCACTGGATTCTTGGCCAGTCTCTGTGACTCTTTCCCTCATCATTCTTCTCTCATGTCCAATGCACTCTGTCGGACACACATTGGATGCTCTCTTTTTAGCTAACCTCACCATCTCCAACCCTCTCACCATACCTCTCTGCCTGTCTGATGATGCTCTCATGTCCTCTCACGTGGATTTCTTGATGCCCTGGATAAGCCTCTGTCTGCACTGCCGTCTCCTTCTCTGCCATTTGAACAATGAAGCCAGTGTCAGTTGCTGCTTTTGCTGCCACTTTCATTCCCCCTCTCACTCCTGCCACTGCCTCTCACACTGACACAACCCTTGCTAACCTTCACCTCTCCATCTTCAACACCCTGGAGATCCTTGACCCTGTCATGAGGATCTGCATGAAGCCTGCCTCCAAGCGTAACACCAGGTATGACTCCGATCTAGCCTCTCTGAAACGCGAGTGCAGAGTTGCTGGACTGAAGTGGCAGACCTCTATTACATTCACTGACAGACTGGCCTGCCACCTGCTCCAAAAGCAAGTCACACTCTCCATCCGCTCAAAGAAGAGCGCCCATATCCAAGCCTGTGTCTCTGGGGCCACAAACAACATGGGAAAATTGTTTAAAATTGGCATGAAATGTGCCTATCCTACTGCAGTCTACACTTCTGCCCTGCCATCCCTGACCCTCTACCCATCTGCCACTTCTTAACGAAAACTCAGGACATCCTATCCTCACTCTCCTCTACACCCCTTTCTCCTCCCTCCCCAACTCTCAGACCTCCCTTGACCCCTCTCTCCCCCTTCCCTTCTACTCTCCTCCTTCTCACCCATTGCACAGTATGAGGTCTCTAGACAGGTTCTCTCTATGAAAGTCTCCTCCAAACAGGTGCTCCCCTGCTCCTCCAGAGCTATTAAGGACAACATTGCCTCCCTTGTGGCAGCCGTGGCCAATTTTTGTAATCACTCCTTTGCCACTGGCTCCTTCCCGCAACCCCTCACGCACTCCCTTGTACATCCTCTCCTCAAAAAGCCCTCTGCTGACCCCTCGTGCCCATCTAACTACTGTCCTATCTACCATAGCCCCTTCCTGGGCAAACACCTGGAGAAGCTGGTCATCTCCCAACTTATCCAACACACTAAATATGTTGCCTTTTTTCACGAACACCAGTCTAGCTTCTGAGCAGTCAGAGGCAAGGAAACTGCTCTACTGAACACCCATGATGACTTGCTCACAATCTCGATTCCAACTTTCCATCCATTCTTATCCTTCAGGATCTTTCCTCTGCCTTCAACATGGTCAATCATGCCACTGTGACAAATTGGCTCTGTGGCACCCTTGGCATCATGGGCCCTGCACTGGACTTGTTCACCTCTTTCCTCTCCGACTGACCTTCTCAAAGTCAATTGAGCCCTTTTCTCTCCTCTACCACACTCCCCACCTGCGGAGCCCCTCAAGGCTCTATTCTCTCACCGTGGCTCTTCAACATCTACCTTGCACCTATGGCCCACCTGATCTTCTCCTTCTCTCCTCACTTCCAGTGCTATGCAGACAACATGCAGCTCTCCATCAAGCTTCCATCCACTGCCTCCTGTTCCTCCTCTCTCATCCCTGACTGTCTGACTGCTATTCAGGCATGGTGTGCTGCCGATGATCTCTGCCTTAATGAAAGGAAGACTGAGACCCTTCCCTCCTACCTTGTGGCTACTCTCTATGGGTCACCTCACCCCACCCTCTTCTGTGGCAAAAAACCTTAGTGTCATCTTTGACTGCTCTCTCTCCTTCTCTCCTTCATCGCGGACCTTGCCAAGAAGGCCCATTATCAAATGCACCTGCTCACAGGCATTTTCCATTTCCTCACCTTCCCCCAGAAACCCAATGTCTCCAGAGCTCTGGTCCTCTCTAGGTTGCACTACTGCAACAGCCTCTTCCTCAATCTTCCTCTATCCTCCCTTCGCCCCTTCAACTAATCCAGAATAGGACTGTGAGACTTATCCTTTGCCTCAAGCCCAGGGACTGCATCTCTCCAAAACAAAAATCTCTCTACTGGCTCCCAGTTGCTGCTAGGATCAAGTTCAAGACCCTCTTCATCATCCACAAGCCTTTCTAGGGCCTGGGACCCCGCTACATCCATTTCTCTCTCCCTAAATACCTCATAGCTAGAGTTCTTCTAGCTCCAACTCTCTGCAGATCAGATGCTTCTCTAAGCAGAGAGTGGGGGTGGGTAGATCTCTCGCCTCCACAGCAGCCTCCCTCTGGAATGGTCTCCCTGCCCCTCTCAGACTTCAGCCGGATCTCTTTAAGTTCCGGAAGCTCCTGAAGACTCTCCTTTTCTCTTCTTCATTCCCCCTCACCTGCTAATGCCCCTGTCTGCCTCTGTGATTGGCTGCTTGGTTTCCCTCTGAGTTCTACACAGCACCAAACCCCCCCACCCAGTCCACCCCTTTCCTCGCACTTAGTATGTTGACCCTCACCCCCTGCACCCCATGAATTCCAGGCACTTACGTACCTGGCCTCTCCCTAGCACTCACCTAGCTCCTGTGGCCCTCCACACTCCTCCTCCACCCCCACTCTCTCCTCTTTGCCCTGCACACCCATCTGAGCACTTTGCATTGCAGGCAAACCCGCAACCCCTCTCTCCCTCACACTTCTTGTTACTGCACTTGCACAATCCAAATGTCACAAGGCCTAGTAAGACAGTTATTGTTATATTTCTCCCTTGCCTGCTTTTTTTTTCTTGTGGTGCCTTGAACACCATTTGTTGTATAGGCACATTACAATCCAAATGTCACAAGGCCTAGTAAGACAGTTATTGTTATCTTTCTCCCTTGACTCCTTTTTTGTCTTGTGGTGCCTTGAACACCATTTGTTGTATAGACGTCTTACAAATATCAACATAAATAAATAAAACATCTACTTGGTCCAAGAACAGGAATTGGACCCTAAGCAGGATAGATTTATTCCAATCACCTTTGGTCTTTTATCTTTAATAGAACGGGTATCCCACTCCTTCTTTGATTCACTTTTGAACAAACACTTAAGGAAGAATTAATTGTACCTCTTATAGGAGAGTTAATTTCCAAAGTTCTCCACCAGTGAGGTGAATGAGTGTCCAGGGCAGAGAGAAGCTCTGTTCCCAAATCAACCCCCGGGACCATTGGGGGTGAACTGCTGTTGGGACAAGACCTACCTCTCTGCCAGTTAGAATGGTACCCAAGACTTCACTGTGTTGAAGGACCCCTGCAGTTGAGTGCCAGCCTCCCCAATGTTGGAGCCCAAGAACAAGGACTAAACATATCCTTGAGCCCCTTGCTTGTGACTCGCAGCATCCTGAAAGCCAAGACAGCCATGATCCCTGTTTAAAGAATGTCCTTAAAAGAATTTGATACCTCTTATTGTTTAGATGTTTCTGCTTGCAGTTCATTTATCATGATTGCTAATGTTTTTTTCCATCTATTTTGTCAGAGGTTCTAGTAATTGGCAAGAACATTTTAAAATTATTTAAGAGAAGTTGAAGTGTGACATTTGATTCAATCTTCAAGTAAAATCAATGTTTTCAAAATGTCCATACCTCCATATATCGAAAGTCATTTAAAAGTGGGACTTCCACCATCAGCCAAAAGAAGAAAATGGATAACAAACTTTTCCTTGTGTATCTTTTGTCAACAAAGAAAGCAATCTCCTCTGGTTAATCCAAAATGTTATGAAAACTTTTTACAGTGTATTAAGAAGCGATCAGCGTGGAACAATAATGCATACTTGAACATAAGTCTACGATTAGGCAACTTAACACCTGAAGAAATTAAAAATGAAAAAGCATTGTGGCATTCGGAATGCTCAAGCAATGTAATCCTAAGGCAAACATGGATCGAAGCAAAAGTTAGTGTGAAGAGAAGTCATGTGAGCCAAAGCCATCTATCTCCAGCTATGAAGAAGAGGAAGAATTATAATGAAGCTCCACTACAAGAACAAAAATACCTATGAATGACAGAATTTCTTTTTTCTCGTACAAAAAGAAGGAAAAAGAAATCAATAATATTTGATAGCATCTGATTCAGGCGACATCCATTTGGAGAGAACAGTAGAACTGTCTACCAAGGACACATTGAAGATTGGTGTTAATGATTGTATAGATCCTGGAGACGTCACAAAAGGGAAATTGCATATGACAAGCTATGTTGGAACACACATGTAGTGAATGTTTTACGACAGAAGCCTCACAATCTTATGAAGCAACAAATGTTGAATTTGAATATTCAATTAGTAATTTTCTCCTTGAAGGCAACATAACAACAATGGGGGAAATTGAAAAGCTTTACAGGAAAATTGCAGCTAACAATGGTTTAGAAGAATGACAGATGAAAACAAAAAAAACAAATCAAAGGCTTCATAGAAGAAGAGCTTTGATGTAGTGCCATTGTTTTTAGTAATCCCATAAGGGTACATGAACCACAACTAGTCTCACTGAAACTAACAGCAGATGTTGCACTATCTCATTAGAAGCTGAATTTGAGGATATTGAGAAAAATAAGAGAACCCTTCCAGAAGTGGCTATGAAATCGTATTCTAACTTGTGAAAAATAGAAATTCACTGTAAGTTTTGAAGATGTGAAATTGGCCGATTTCCTTCCAAACGAAGTTGTATTTGTTACAAGTGGTTTTGTCAAGGGCATATGGATATAAAAAGTAATTCAGAAAAGCGGGATACCACTGTAATGAACAGGGATCATAAATTGTCACAGATGTTTATATATTAAATGCTATCACCATGACAATCTTCCTACAAAAGCACTTCTACCACACAGCATACCGCAAAATGCTGTTGCAAGTGGCAGTTGGGCTCACAATGCACACAGCTACCATCAGCAAATGCAGCATAACATGGGGGCTTTTACAGGTTATGCCAGATTACGCCAAAGTCCTTCGGTTTGAGACACAGATAGCCACAGAGATAATACAACCCATAGATGAGTGTGGAGGATCTTACGTTCCCTGAACAGAGACAGATTTGTCTATTGTGCTACTGACAACATTGACTTCCTCAAGGATGCTTCATATGGTAAATAAACTTTGCACAGTCCAGTTATGGTGGTCTATCAGGAGAAGAAGCAGTCAAATATAAATGACCTATCATATCATATCATGTCCTAAGCCCAACTGAAATATCAGGACTATCATCACTTCAATCGCTGCAGAAGATTCATCAGTCCCAGTTTGAGGTCATGTCTTACAACATTTCCAAAGGGTGCAGACCACAGAATACTGTTAGTAATCAAGTCACTGATTATACAGAGAGGAATAAGGTTATTTTAGATTTAAACAGGCTTAAGGACCTACTTTGAATGCAGAAGTCTTGCCGTTGAGTGATTTTCAAGAATGTTTCGAGGAAGAGTTGCTGGATGCACATTGTAATCTCACCGAAGAAACCAAGACAAATGAATGTGAGATAGAGTCAGAACCACTCACTACACTTAAGACTTAATCAGCTTACAATTGCATTAGAAGTGGTCCTCCCACTAAAGAAATTAGAGTTTGTTTAATCCCACTCATAGAGGGCAGCCCAACAAGCACAATGACACAGCTCACATTCATGAAGACGTTGGAGAAAATAACATCTGTTGTCACCACATAATCAAAAACAGTTGTAACATTGGATCTTGGCCTTTACAAGCCTGTTTAAAATAAGCTATGGCTCAAAAAGTCTTGTTAAAGAACTGGTTGCTTGGACCGGGTGAGTTACAAATAATGGTCATGCTTCGAGCTATTGGTTCATTTTTGGATGCAGGAACGTCATTTCATCAAAATACCAGGGGTAGCAGAAGGGGTAGCAGAAGTGATGTCACATGACATATGACCCTTGACCTCTGATGACATCACAGGAAGTGATATAATTTGACCCCACACCGAAGTGACATCACAAGAAGCGATGGAACACAACCGTTTACCCCTTCACAAAACAGGAAGTGGCATCACATAGCATTGTTTCTAAGTACACTATGAAAAATATGGCTACAATATTACTGTAACGTGATATACATTTCCTTCAAGAATGGATCACCATATGTATCGGCAGAAAAAAACATGCAATAACTGCAACTTGCGAAAAGCAAAATACATAGGGCCTCATTACGAGGTTGGAGGTTGGCATGGCACTATTAGCGCCATGGCTGCCTCCAAAACCCTTCCGACTCCGGCCTGGTGAATGGAGCAATTACCGGTCCATTCCGAGGTCGGCGGGACCGGTAATTCCCCAATCACCACGGCCATTCCCCATTCCCATTTGAGCCCCCATGGTGCTCAATGGGAAGGGGGAAGGCGGCAATAACGGTACCGCAAATTGCGGTACCGTTATTGGCCCCGGTATCCCTTTGCGGGTCCCGTCCTTAACGCCTTCTAAAACCAGGCGTTCAGGAAGGACCTGCAAAGGGAACTCGTAGTAGGGCGGTAAGGGATTACCGGCACCGGTGCACTTACCGGTGCCAGTAATCCCTTACTGCCCACCTCGTAATGAGGCCCATAGTCCGAAATGGATGCTTATTCTACTTTAAATGCTTTTTGGAGGATTTTATCTGCATTGTGAATTTGATGTGTTTAAAAACAGACTAAGTCAGTGTCTCACTCCCTGAAGTGTGCCTGAAATGAACCTTTAATGAGTCTTGCAATTATTGTATGAAATTCCATGAAGATAAATAGGTCAAATAGCCATATGGCATTGGCCACAGCCCAGGAGCTGTAATTTGTAAAAAAAAAAAATGTTTGTTAGGGGTCGCAAGGGAGACCACAGGGGTAGCAAGGGAGACCCTAGGGGTAGCAGGTGAGACCCCTGGCAAGTCCTAAATGACATCCCTGCTTGGATGGTACAGGCATTGAGACCACTTAACTGCATGTGTTGTGTCGAAGATTCTGTCAGGGAAGTGTTTAAAGAGAGCAGTTGAAGCAGACACGTAACTAAGGTTTGTACTTTTCAAATGCATCATCAAAGAATTTTACAAAGGGCATTTTGAAATCAAGGAAAGGATGGAACATGAGCTTAAGAAGCTACTTCAACGTTTACAAGTGAAGGATTTCCAGGAAACTAAATCAGTCCATAATTACCTTGTGACAGTTCTGACAAATTTGAATATGTTGGCCAAAATGGTAGCATTTGAGGCTAAGGAATCTCAAGCAAATCCAACACTCAGAGTTGCTCTACAGTATATTCATATGACGAACACAATTGGGCCTCATTACATGATAGGCGGTAAGGGATTACCGGAACCGGTAAGGGCACCGGTGCTGGTAATCCCTTACAGCCCTACTACAAGGTCTCTTAGTGGGTCCCTCCCCTAACACCTAGTTTTACCAGGTGTTATGGAAGGGACCCGCTAAGGGACTTCAGAGCTAATAACGGTACCGCAAATTGCGGTACCGTTATTAGCTCCTTCCCCCATTCCCATTGAGCCCTATGGGGGCTCAAATGGGAATGGGGAATGGTTTCCGGAATGGGGACTTACCGGGTCCTCCAGGGTCGGAATGACCCGGTAAGTCCCTAATCCAGGAACACGGACCCCGGAATGCAGTAAGGGGGTATCCATGGTGCTAATAGCGCCATGGCTACCGCCTACCGTGTAATGAGGCCGAATGCTTTTATTTATCACATCCGTCCGAACTGCAAACTGGGATTTCTACTTTTCATTATTTGAAGAGTTTGTTACGTTTTATTTCACCCTCAGTTATGTAAACCACTCCAGTATGATAGCATGGTACTTAGCGAAAATTAAATAGCTTGTGGTGTGAGTTCCAGAAAGGCAATTGGGTAGCAAGCAAGACAAAAGTGGCACTTTGTGCTTTAGGTTCAGATTAGGGCTGGACTATCAAAACAGAGCAATGAAAGTACTTGGCGGTGTGGCTAATATTACTCAAAAAGAAACAGGCTCTTGCATGATGCAAAATAAATTGTAGGAATCCCAGATTGCGAACGGTCAAAACATCACCACCTAACAGCATCCAAAGCAACACACCAAAAGGAAGATGTTCAACAGATCTACAGCTCGATCATGACATTGACTAACCCTGTGAATTATGATGGAAAATAACTCATATGAATGAATGCAGTATGGATGGAGTATTTGGAGATGTGAATGGATCTGGTGCAGTTGTTTATGGCATTTTTGCTTAACTAACACTATTGCACAAATCTGAATTATATATTTTTCCTGTTTCTATTTTTCTATTGTGTTTTTATGATTGATACATTATATAATGTTGTGATAAAAAAAACTTTTTCAATGAATTAAAATATATCTATTTTTCATATATGTTATGGCAGTGAATTGAATTTTTTCACTTTCCAGTGTTTTACATATGTTTTTATGTATTGCAAGAGAATAGTCTTACTGTAGGCACTGTCTCTACTTGGTCTGCGACCTATACAAGTTTACATATCCCGGCCTTCTAGATGCTCTCTATATATATGTGTTCTTTCCAGGCACGGCCGTGGATATATATATATATATTTTTTTTGGCCTGGAGTCCCCTTAATGTTTTCACAGAAAATAACTCATCAACATCTCGACAAAGGCAGTTTTTGATGAAAAAATTCAGAAGGACATATCAAGAATGTCAGAAAAAGGTTGCCTAATGTTCAACAGCTTCAAAGAAGTCTGGATTGAATCAGACAGTTGTAGCATGTGGGCACCAGTGACGAGAGAGAACCTTCGGATCTGTAAAAGTGCACGCAAAGTTGGTAAAACAAATGTATCAGACACCATAGTGCAGTTGAAGTCAGATTGTTCTTTGTTCACATGTTTGCTGATTGCTTCATGAAGTCGACCTGACATTGATCTACAGGAATGCTTGAGTAATTGCAAATTCTCTGCAGTACCTCTTTCAATGTTCAACTTAGATGGTACAATGATTTTAGCTGCAAAAAAAATCACGCTGTTGAAGATACTGGAAGAGGAACAACATACAAAGGTTTTGAACAACATAACAGAGGTTTCTTCATTTGTGAAGCCGGACAGATTATCTGTAGCAGAGCAAACATATTCAGCAGCTGTTCATGACAGAATGGCAGAAATAAAAGCACTAAAGAAAACCATAATATGTGAAGACATGCCATGACCTTGCAATTGAATTCAACAAGAAAACAGAAACTTATCTGCTCAAGTATTATGAAACTCATTTAGTATTTGATGCCTACCTAGAGAATTCACTCAAGAACTCCATGTGAAGGAAAGGAGCAAGAAAAGCAACACCTGTTGAGTACACAATCATGGATTCGACAAATATTGACAAATTTCCCATGAGAACACTCCTATTGCATTCTAAAACGAAATATTAGCTACCAGTTTACCTTTCAAATAAAGCAAAAAAAGAAGTCTGGTAGCCCATTGGAAAAAGGAGGCCAAGTCATTAGATAGAAATGATGTTGGAGACACATCACGAGTTGGGCGGTAACCTTTAAATGCGGCTGAAACGGTATTAGCGTTGCCAATAGCGCTCCGCCAGATCATATCTTCAAATCCCGGCGGCGCTATTACAGCCGACAGTAATACAGCCAGCTGTAGCACCGCTGGCTGTAATAACGCCAGCAAACAAATGCACTATTACAGAGCCATCACAAGTACAGCGTTGGTGCTGTTAGCGCTGGAAAGCCAGAGGAGCAGGGTTGAGACAGCAGTAAGGGCCCAGGTGAAAACAATGCACTCAAGAGGCCTGCAAAAGACCTACCCATGCCCAAAACACCCTCCCTAACACCATAGCACCATTAGGAGCAGTGAGAAGACAGCAATAAGCGCACAAGTGAAAACAATGCACTCAAGAAGCCTACAAAAGACCCACCCATGAAAAACACACCCTTCCCAACACCATGTTTCCATTTGGAGCTGGTAGCCTTGATATGGACATGTAATTGCTGCACCTGGAGATACTGAGGCTTGCCAACCAACCCAGGCCCCTGGGATGACAGGGGGTGTTAGGGATGAGGAGAAGGAGGAGGAAGAGACCAGCACAAGCAAGGCGGCCAGCCATCCCCGCGGTCAGGCCAACACCCTGGGCCCTGACTGATGGGCAGTTGGTGACGAGTACAGGCTGGACAGGGCAACCATCACTTAGTTGCTCGACACAATCCAGGCTGACATAGGCAGCCGTATATCCATCAGCACTGTGGCGCCCCCACTTGTGAAGCTTGTGTCCGTCTTACAGTACCCTGGACTAGCAGTTTCCAACACACCATTGCCATTATGCATGGTATGGCCCAGTTCACCTTCAGTGCTGTCCTGGGACAGGTGCTGGATGCACTGCTGCTCCATGTCAATGAGCACATCACATTGCCAGCCACACAGGCACAGGTCAACCAGCTCAAGGCACAGTTCAATGCCATTGCCCAAGTTCAAAATGTCATTGCAGCCCTAGACTGCACACATGTTGCACTAGTCACACCCCGGGAACATGAGGCAGTCTACAGGAACCGTAAGAGTTACCATTCCCTGAACGTGCAGATGACATGTAGTCCCGACAACTTTCAGCCACTGCTGCGCCCGCTACCCAGGATCCACTCACGACTCCATGGTATTTTGCAACAGTGCCAGCCAACATGGAGGGGCACCGAGGTCAAAATACATGGATGTTGGATGAGTACAAATCTTGAGTGAAATGCATAACAATGTTCACTTGAAGAGGGGCAGACACACAGGAATCCCTGCATGCCACCAGCAGACACAGCCAGCACTAGCACTGCAACATTTCCATGCATGTGTGTCGCACGAGAACCCTTGCACATGTTCCGCACATCAGAACACAAATCTGAATGCCATGCACTTGTGAAAGCACAGTCCGATATGGAAACCCAAATACCACAATGCATCTTGTGTGTGTCGCAGTACTGTTCCTCAGCCTGACACACAAGAGATATCCCACCCAGGCCACCAGACAGTCATGCCAATAGAGTAGTAATGTAAGCACATCCTGAAAACCACTTCACACGAGTAGTTGGAGTCACAACAATGACCATCCCTGAGATAATGATTCCTGAATGGACATTCACATGCCTGGCCAAATGTATATGATTATGCCAAGTAGTAAACGCAACACCAGCCATAGGTACTGCCACTACACATCACCTAACAACATGTCACGTGAACAGGCAGATATAAGGGTACCCTCATCCTGAATTGTGGGACAGACCACTGTGGCATTTAGACACAGGGGTGGTGCATGCAGTAAGTAGTTCATAAATGGAATGCTGCACCTTGCACAGCACACACAGTGATGAAAGTAGCAATCTGAAAATGACTGTGCTTGTACAGCATGAGTGTGACACACATAACCATTAACATGTTAATTGATACACTGGTGCATGAATACCTCAGCCCATATATGTCCTGGAAGGTGAAGGATGTAGGAAAACATTGCCGTGAGATATCATGTACCTTTTCTACACACACATTACTTTGATTTTTATGTCATTGTGTTCTGAGCCTTGTGCATCCACTGAACCTACCTATGTCTAATGTATGCGTTCTATCCCCTGCAGTTGATTCTGGATACCTGCAGTACACATGGCTCATGACCCCTGTGTGTAATCCACACACTCCAGCTGAGCTGGCATATAACATTGCCCATGGGTGTACATGCCGCTGTGTGGAAATGGTATTTGAATTGCTGAAGGCACGCTTTCGGTGTCCAGACCGTACGGGAGGGGCATTGATGTATGCACCAGAGAAAGTAAGCAAAATCACTCACCTGTGCCATGCTGCACAACATTTTCTGTCGCAGGCATGTGCCACTGCCCCCGATGCTGATGGCCAGCCACCTGGTGATGGGAGTGATGATGAGCATGTGCTCATAGCTGGGGCAAATGCACACAGGGATGGGGCGAGGGATGGGAGGTTTGCCAGACAAGTCTTGATTGACAATTATTTTTGATCAGGCGGATGGGTACATGTAACGAGCATTTTCACACAATTATGAATGTCCATGCTTTGTATGCATTATGAACGGGATTTATTAATTGTGGCACAATCCTCCCTCCCCTCTGTGAACACCCCAGCACACAATCCCCTCTCCCCCGAGTGAACACCCCAAGACAGTGTCAGTCTGTCCATGTGCCCGTGCTTCGGCACAACCGTGCCATGTCCATCTATGATGGTTGTGGACGCTTCCCATGTCTGGGTCCCTCTGGTGAGCGACATGGGAGATTGCGCAGGAAACGACGCTTGGGCGAAGCCTCCAGGGATGCCTCTGTGGGTGTGGTGTAAGTAGATGGAGTTGCACCTGCTAACTGCAGATTCTAGCAGAGCAGATTGTTTCCCTCCCATATCTGCTCAGCATGTACAGATTGTCCCTGTCAGGGCAGCTGTACAGCCCTCCACCACTCTACAGGGGCGGGCATTGTCATGCGCCATGGTCTTGGCTGCATTACGTATGGCGCAGCTTATTGCATTGATGTGCTTGCTGTGTTCAGCCGCCATGGCCTCAATTTTCCGCTGTCGTTCCTCTATTACATCCAGCCATCCCATCACAGCAGCTCTCGTGACTACTGGTCTGTCTGGTGTGCTGTTGATTGGACTGACAGCTCTGCGCAGGGTGGCAGGGGAGCTGTAGGGGGACATTGCGGCCTCTCTGATGGGGCTGCCGCGGTTGGACGGGCTGCCTTCAGGGGAACCATAAGAAGGTGTGTCCACATCGGGCTGGAGTGTGCAGGAACAACGTACATGCCTAGGGAAATAGGGAGTGTGTGCTTCCACTAGCACCTGCTCTGGGCTCCCTTCGGGCGAGCCCATCTCCTGAGTGGCACCCTGGCTGGGTGAGCACACCAGTGCACTGTGACCTTCCTCAGTGGATGAGTGATCCGCATCCGTGTTTGAGCCACTGGTGGCTGCCTGCACATCCTGCAGTTAATAAGCAATAATTATCTCATAGATGTGTGGAGGACCTGTGACCCAGATGCTCAAGAGTTCACCTTTTAGTCCCCTCTACATGAAACACATTCCAGCATAGATTATGTATGTATGTGCAGAGGTTTGATGGCGTAGGTGCGCGGGCGGATATTTCGCCAATCCTGATATTGGATCACGTACCAGTGGGAATGAAATGCAAAATGGTCAGAGAGTCGTAAAAGAAAAAATAGGTGGAGATTGAATATGGATCTCCTGGAGGTGCAGAGTTTGTAACCTCAGTTGAACATTTTACAGAGGATATCTTCTGATGCAATGTAGCTGAGGGTTTAGGATCCTTATAAGGCTTCACTTTGGGGGCATATTATTGGGTTTGGTGTGGGGCAGAGCAGGAGGGCCAAACTGGTGGCAGCCAAGCAAATTCGCAACATCAAAGGTTTGGAGACAGAATATATTAAATCACTGTCCAAGCAGAAATTGGTGGACGTGATCAAGGGGAAACTAGATGATCATAGGTAGTGCTCCAGTAAGTCAGCAGGACTGTTGTTAAAATACATGGGGGAGCTAACAAAGCAAGCAAGTTGTTGGTGGGGTTCCTGAAATCTAGAAACCAAAATAATAGGGTGACTGCTATCAAACGAGGAAGTGATGTCTCAACAGCTGATGGCAAGATAGCCCAAGCTTTTGTTGAATTTGACAAAACGTATACACACCTGAAACAAATCCCCCTAGTGCCCAGATTGCACAATCCTTGACTGATACACCCCACTCCGATAGGTACGTGCCCCTCAAATCAGAGCTTGAGAAGTTAGACCAGGATATTACATTGGGGAAGGCTCTGGGCCTAGGTGGCTTAACGGTTGTTTTTTTCGATATATTTGTTGATTTATTGACCTCCAAGCTAGCAGAAATATTTTAAGGATATATTCAGAATGGGCAGTCTCATGGCACGTTTTATGAGGCCATGATACTGGTTATTCAGAAGCTGAGCGGGGATCCCACTTTGGCAAGAATTACAGGCCTATTTCCTTGATCAATGCAGAAGCTCAAATATTTTCAAAGATTCTAGCGCTACGACTTGAGCTGCTCATGCCAGAATTGGCACATAAAGACCGGGCAGGATTTTGTAAGGGGGACTTGTGGGGGCAAGTACCTGTCTGTTTTGTGACTTGATTGACCTGGCAAGGACTTCCAGCCGGCCGTGGGCATCAGTCACAGTTGATGCCGAGAAGACTTTTGACAGGGTGGGGTGGCCCTTCCTGTTGGAGGCCCTGAATTGGTATGGATTTGGTGCACAACTAATATCCTTAATCTTCATCTTCTACCAACACCCTCGGTCAGCAGTCTTTGCAAATGGTATGCTCTCCCCATTCTTCTCTTTTAGTAGAGGAACGAAGCATGGATGGCCGCTTTTGCCCTTTTTATTCATCCTTACATTAGAAACCCAGATCCAATGCAATATGGAAACAGCAGCAATTCAGGGGCTGGGGGCAGGTGACCTGAGGATTAAGGTGGCAGCCTATGATGGCAATATCCTGGCCCTTTTAGAAGATCCACAGAGTTCGCTGCCTCCTTTTATGCATGAGATTGACCGTTACTCAGACGTATCTGGGTACAAACTGAATGTGGATAAGGCTGAAGTAATGCTGATAAATGAACTTTGTCTTAGATCCTTCTGCGAGGGGGTGGGGTTGGTATGGAAACCACAGGGGATCAAGTATTTGGGGTTCAAGTTCACGCCGGACATCAAAGGTACCATAAGGGCAAATGTGAATGAGGTGGTGGCCAAGGGTGAGTCCCTGCTATGGAAGTGGTCCCTGCTTCATTTGTCATGGCGGGAAATGCTGGAAACAGTGAAGATGTCCGTGGCACCTGTGATCATGTATACTCTTTCCAGGCTACCCTTAGCGTGGTTGCCCCAACTCTTCAAGACTCTTAACAGACAGATCACCCAATTTATATAGGGTGACAAGAGGCCTAGAGTCTCGCTGGCCCGACTTTCGTTGTACTCCTCAAAAGGGTGAGGAGGGGTGAATTTCCCAAGGTTCTGTCAATATCAGGAGGCAATCACGATAAAGCAAGGGTTGGAGTGGTTCGCAGATGCACCAGGCCATAATGCGCCGAGATGGCTGGAGTTAGCATTCGCCCTAGCAGCCCCATACAGCTCCAAGGAGATACCCTACATTTTGGGTGAACCAATACTTTGGGTGGTATCTGCTATTGTAAGCACGGGTAATGCCCTTCAGACATGGTTTGAAGGGTTTATAGTCATAATGTTGAAAAAAAAATGTCGACAGACAAAAATGTCGAAAAAAAAATGTCGAAAATAATAATGTCGACATCCTATACTTATAATGTAAAAAGTCATTTTTTCGAAAAAAAAATGTCGACATTTTTTTTTTTTACATTATGACTATAAACCCTTAAAACTATCAACACCTCACCCAACACCCCCCTGCCGCCCCCCCCCCACACCCCCCAACCACCCTTTCACCCCTCATACTCAACACATACCAATTATTTATTTATTTATTTATTTATTTATTTATTTATTTATTTATTTATTTATTCAATAATTAAATAAATAAAAATTGTATTTATTATGGGGGGGTCCCCCCCCCAACCCCCCCTCACCCAACACCCCCCTGCCACCCCCCCACACCCCCCCAACCACCCTTTCACCCCTCATACTCAACACATACCAATTATTTATTTATTTATTTATTTATTTATTTATTTATTTATTCAATAATTAAATAAATAAAAATTGTATTTACTATGGGGGGGTCCCCCCCCCAACCCCCCCTCACCCAACACCCCCCTGCCACCCCCCCACACCCCCCCAACCACCCCTCATACTCAACACATCATATATATATTTATTTATTTATTTATGCATACACTAAATTAATGTCGAAAAAATATCGAATAATGTCGACATTTTTGTTTGTCGACATTATTGTTTTTCGACATTAATTTGTCGACATTTTGACTGTCGACATTATTGATGTCGACATTATGACTGCACACCGGTTTGAAGCTGGGGGGGTCCCAGAAGGAGGAGCACCAACAGCAGCTCTGGTTCAATGATGAGATAAGTGTGGAGGGGAAGGCAGTATTTTGGTTCATGTGGTTCATGTGACTGTAGTTGGGATCTTGTATGTGGACCAGACATGGCCCGAAAGGGATGTCATCTCATTCCACCACTGCAAGACAAGTATGGGCTGCACAAGGGCGAGTTTCTGAGGAACCAGCAGCTACTAAGCTGCAGGAAGGGAAGTCTAGGGAGACACAATAGGGTGGCAGGGGTAGTTAAATCTCACCCCTCATCTACAACATCAGTCTATAAAGCACTGTCTGTATCACTGCCTTCTCACTCTAACCTCATGACTGAAAGGGCGTGGATGGAGGTATGTGGTGCGGACTTCCGGTGGACAGTTGGCCATATATATGGTTGAAAATCGGGCACACCTCAATGTCAGCTTCAGTTACCCAAACTCTATATATGCTATGTATGCTAAATAACAGGGCATTTCTCACCCCATCAAGGTTGGGGAGACCGAGTGCAGCAGGGAAGGCTTTACATGTCAAGGGCAATCAGGTACCTTGGGTCACATGATCTATGATTGTAAATGTATGTTCTCGTATTGGGGAGATATCTGGCTGCTGATCTTGGAGATGGCAAGGCTGCAGGTACCATTGTCACTGACAGCCATATTGTGTGGTAGTATCCACCCTCAAGGTGGAGGTACTGAGGCCAAGAGACACTTGTTCGATGCTTTGATAGCAGCTGTGTTGCAGAACATAATGGCAAATTGAAAGGGCTTGCAAGCCCTGTCCAAGGTTAGGTGTTGGAGCTCAGTGGCATACATACACCGCATGGAGACCTTCCTCCTGCGGAGAAATGCAGGCGGCACACAGAGACCAGAAGCTTGGTCTCTTTTGGAGGGCTTTATGGACCGCATGCAGCCTGGACCTTCTAGCAGCAGAAGAGTGCTGAGTGCCGTGCAAAGTGGACTGGATGGGGATGCGCTCTAGCCGAACTGTGTAGAATTGTGCTGAACTGAGCAAGTGGGTGGGTAATCAACTGTTGTTGCAGAACATAAGGATAATTAGTATTGTGACCTGTTTCTTTCTCTCTTTCTCTCTTGTGCTCCCCTATCCTTCTGGGATAGAATTTCCTTCTTCGCCTTAATGTTGTTTTTCTTCCTGCTCCTTCTCTCTTTTTTCTCTCTCTAAGCATACCTACAACATACGATAATAGAGCTGGCTTGGTAGTTTTTACTTGGGCCATATGCTACTGTTCATGTCAAGATTATTATTATTATTATTATTATTATTGTTATTATTATTATTATTAATAATATTATTAATGGGTAGGCTGTTTACGCTCTGATGGGTAGTGCAGGTCTCAGTTAATGACATACAAAGGTGTTTCCCTGTTGATGTAATATGATGTCTCTCATAGTGCATTTATGGACTCACAGTAGCCACTGATGCACTAGATGGGCGGCAATCGTACCCGTGAAGCGACGTTGTACATTCAAATACTTGTGCCAGGTCATGCATGGCATTCATGCTATTCTTTCATTACAATAAAAATAATTCAACTAAAAAAGAAATCCTTTTTCAAATATAAAAGCAACTAGAACGTTTCTTCAACATATATTTTGCAGAGCACATTGACGTATGTCACTTTGAACAGCACATACTGTTGCTGCACGTTATGGCTGAAGTGACATGGGCATGAGGTTCAGCCATGCCCAGGCCTTACCAAGCCACCCACATTAAACACCACACCGATTGCAACCTGGTGCAGAGCCCACTATAATACCATCCTGGGATAGTGGGCCACTCTCCGCGGCTTGCGGCCATGGCCACAAACCCTGAGGAATGAGGTTCCGAGATATTGACGGCGACACAAATCAACCCACAGTAGTCTGCAGCCTTTCCCACTATGCCCCAGTTGTGGGACCCTGGGCCACAGTCCATGACTTGCAGCGACGGCCACTAGCCACACTCTCTGAGCCATAGGATTTGGCCATGTTGCCTGCCCCACAAATTAACTCACAGTAAACATTAGTTATGGCCTATAGACTTATCCAGTAGCCACTATACCCTCATAATGAGAGTGTGGGTCACTGTACATGGCTTGCACCCATGGCCACAATCCAAGTGGCATGGGCTTCACCCATGTTCCAGGCCCCACCAAGAATCTCAGAGTAGACATTGCGCATTGCCGCTGGCCCATTGCCAACTTTAACACCCCAGGCCATGCCCCAGCACCAAAGTTATATGCTTATTTTTTTATACCTACATGCTTGCACTTGTGGAAATAATTTAACACTTGACAGACCAGCACCACATTTCCAAAAACAGACTTTCAGGACCAAGCTGCAGCTCCTTGCGCAAGTTTGTGGCAAATCGATCCAGCTGTTCGGGACTGTAGCTGCAAACAACTTTTTACCCAATTCAAGTATATCTGGATTATGAACCTCTTGGGACATCCCCTACAACTTTAGCACTTTGACAAATCCACACCAATTTTTTCAAACAAAGCCAGAGTGGGGTTTATATTCTGCTTGCAAAGTTTTGTGCAGATTTGTTGACCAGTGGCAAAGTTATAAGCCTTTGCTCTTCCCCCTTGATGAAACCACACCAACCATTTCAAATAAATGTATAGTTGGGTCTATATTTTGTTTGTTAAGTTTCGTGCTGATTTGTCAAACAGTGCAAAAGTAATACGCTCCTTAAAAAGTGGTCTTCACAGGGGGAAGCCAATTTAACCATAACTTCATGTCTTTGTACAATTATCAAGTTTGCGATCATCACAGCAATGTCTCAACACATCTGATGTTCACAGACTTTGGAGATATAAAAAACCCAATGTTTGCCCATCCTCACCTCCCTCAACTGCACGGAGGTGCTTTCATTTGTCAGACAACTGTAATATATATTTTTTTTTACTGCAACGTTCACATATTATGCGTACAGTTCGCAAATACAACCTGGCGACTGTTTTCCGAAGTTTTGATGCATAAACATCTTTACGTAATGTATGTGAAGGTTACGCGGCCCCCTGATTGGTTCAGAGTCGTCTGCGAGCATTGAATAAGGAAGTGAGTCAGCGAACCGGATGGAAATATCACTAAAATATTGTGTATCTACTTTTTTGGCATTTTAAAAAAACATCTGCTTGGCAGATTTACGCCAAATTCGCAAAACGCATGCTTTCGGGAGCAGGACATCACTCCTTGCGCAAGTTGGGTGCAAATCCATTCAGCGGTTCAGGTTGTAGGTATGTTTTTTTCTTATTCAAGTCTATCAGATTTCGAAAAGCTTGGGCCCATCCTCATATGTCTATCAAGCAACACTCTGCTAGTGAAGCCAGACAACTGTGCAGGCCAAAAGGCAAAATAAATGGAACTAGTTGCCCTTTTTGAATGCTGAAATGCATAGCATAAAATAGAACCAGTTTCAATGAGGGAGTGATAACCCAGGAGGGAGACAGTAAGACTATTAAAATTGCCCTCCTGATAAATTGGTAGTGTATAAATAGGACTTTATATATGTTATATACTTGGACTTTATATCTTGCTAAAAGTCATGTGTAAAGTGCCACGGCTCTCTACTTGTTCCCCTAGAAGAAAAAAAGACACATATGGGTGCCTGAGCACCAGAGCCCACCCCCCAATCTTCTTTACCAATGGTGTCTATTTCCCAAGTTGTGCTAAAAAATTAACCCCCACCATTTTTGGTGTGTACAGAATATCACTGGAGCAGGGAGACATCTTTCTAGTTTTGACCCCTAAGGGCTTAAGAGTTGAGGAGACAGTAAATATACCAAAACATGCTCATGTTTGATATTGCTCTGCGGCTCGTACATAAGATGTATTTGGAAACAAGAGCTCAGTGGCTAAACCCAATTGCCAGGCTCCTAATTCTCAAAGCCGTTCATTGCCAACAAGGCAAAGGCTGCCCAAGCGAATCATGCCGCTTCTGCTGTGAAAGGATCTGAACCAAGCCAATTGATCCGCCAATCAAGAAAATCGCGTTCATCAAAAGCCAGAAGTCGCCACTGGAGAACAGATTCGTCACAGCTTTTGTGCCATTAGGTCTGATGATAAGGCACAGAAGCAAACAATTCCTGACTTGAAAAATAAGCCTGCGGCCCCTTTTTATTTCCATACCTGGTATCTGCGCAGCGAGGGGGGCAATTCAAGGTTGGCCATTTGGAAGTAATGGTCAAACAGATGATTATTGCATTAATATGTTGGGCAGCCTCGGTGACCGGAAGCCTGGTTTGTGTGCATTGTGCTTGCTCATAAACCGTCAAAAGCAAAAATAGATATCATCGGCCTTGCCCTTTCTTTAAAATATTAACGTCCATGTTATCTGTGTTCGTGTTCAAAGATCACTGTTGTTTCCAAAGCCTTCCATTCCGTGCGTTTGTCTAACCTAATGAAGAGCGTTATTAGAAAATATTCATGTTGATCCCGTGCATGCCAATATTATTGCTTACTGCCTTTTTTGTAAATCAATCTTCCGCTTCTCTGAAACAGGAACTTCCCTTGTCAAATGAGAGAAGGGAATTATATCTGTGGTGAACAATGTCACCGTGCTTTAAAGCGAGTTATGTTTGGCACCTGTGATTTATTACAAAATGCATGTTCTATACTTCCGTTTGTTCCATTTGCTCTCTGAAAAATGGTCTCATTTGAAAGAACTAACCCCATGCTGACAATCTGCTCGTATTCTGGGAAGAAAATACCAAATCATTCGTGTTCAATCTTGTAAACAATGTATTTATAGTATTTTTAAGTGTAGCGGACCCCCACATATGATTGATGGCATAGGATGGGGGATATCTCCACCCTTTGCAGGTGCGCCTCTGCTGAGGAAGAGCAGCAAAGGGCTGACTCGTGCCTTCATCCATCTGAGGTCCAACATTGAGTGCCACAATTGTGGGCCATGATTGATAACCAAATGCCCAGCAAGCAAAACTCGAAATATGATTATATTATTATAAAAATGAAGTTCTACGTAAAAGCCAAGTTTTGCACACCCTCAAAACAAATTAAGCAAAGGAGAAAGAATTCAAACGTAATATTCTAATGATTTACTTTCGGTTTTGACGGTTCCACCTTTTGTGCTCTCTAACACACATATCTTTTCAGTCGAGCTAAAAGTAGTCACTCCACTGATGAGTTCATGCTAGTTAGAAAGGGCTACCAAAACATTTGTATTCAAGGCTTTTAAAAATCCTGCAGTTTAAAGTGTTTCGTCACGCTCTTCTGGCACACCACCAGTTGTAGCTCCCATCTTACACCAACACATTTTTAATCAGCATACACATCCTCTAGTTGTTCCCTATAGTTTGTGTACACTTTTATCCAATGTGCATTTTTGTTCGAATTGTGTACTAAATGTGTTTTGCTGTAACAGGATTAGTAAAAATTTAGTATCTCTAAGAAGCCAGCCATTTGTGATTTTTGGAAATATTAAAGGTCCAAATATGGACTGTGGTGAAAATAAACCATTGTATATGTTATGTGTAGCGCAATCAACTGCTGGTGAGCCACATTGGGTTGGCGCATCTTAGCAAGGAGCTGTTCCCACGCGGTCCAGGTGTATCATTTTCAACCACCAAAGACTGGGGGCATGGAGCCTGTGGTGATGAGGTCTGGGCCAATCAGCAGTACTGTGTCCCTTGGTTAAAAGAGCTCACCCTGGTACATATGGCCCCTCTCACTCTATGAGTAGGAGTGTACAGGAATAATGTCACATTTTGATCATGCTTAGGTCAACGCTGATGGTTAACATAACCTTGGCCTCGAATTTGCATCACTTTGAAAGTTTGGCATAAGGGAGAATTGATGTTCATGGATGGAATTTAGTCAGTGTATGAGATTGGTTAATTCCTCTGCCTCATTTTCTCATAGTATTTCTAAGTTTAAGTATTAGTATTTTATTGTTTTGTTTAAAAGGTTATGCTCACAGAAAAACGGCATACACTGATACAAAACTATCACCAGGGCACACAGGGCAGGGATATTAATAATGAAATATTGTAAGAGCATTATTTTTTAAAAAAAGCGTTTCTTAAAAATGTATGATATACGATGTAACACCACATTCATTTAAATAAAAATAACTACAAATTAATTGCAATAGATTCCATTTTCCTTCCATTTAGTTATAGCTCAGACATATAAGCAATTGTAGGCGGCGTGGCGGTGAGTGGCAGTTTTGCAGTCTGCCCCAACTGTTCCAGTCTTTTCTCTTTGTCTACAGCAACTGTGGAGGCGTGTTTCCTGCTACCTACCTCCTTAAAAACTCACTGACTGTGATATGATATGATATGGCATTTGTAACGCGCCTATATACAAGTGTTTCAAGGCGCGACGAGGCAGGGAGGGGGGGACAAAGGGAGACAGACAGCGATCCTACTAGGCCAGGTGTCATTCAGATCGCGCAAGTGCAAGGTTAAGGGGACGGGAAAAGTGCAAGGGGGAAAGGGAGAGGGGAAAGTGCAGTACACGGTTAGTAACGAAGAAGATAAATAATAAGGGCCAGCTGGTGGCAAGTGCAAGATAAGTGCAGACAAGTGCTGGGAAGAGGGGCTGTAGGGATGCAGAGACAGTCCGCAGTGCAGGGGTTGCCGGGAAGGCAGTGCAGGGGTGAGTGGCTGGGCCAAGGACCGAGATAGGTGAGAGGCCCAGTTGCTGATTTAGTACAATTTCAGTGATTTAGCAGGGGAGAGAGGGAGAGAAAGCAGAAGCAAAGAGGAGGGTTTTGAGGCGCTTCCGGAACCGGAGATGGTTCTCCTCAAGTTTTAGGGAAGCAGGAAGGCTGTTCCAGAGGGAGGCCCCTGCAGCAGAGAGAGATCTCCCACCAACTCGTTGCTTAGAGAAGCGGCTGACCCTGAGGGAGTTGGAGGCGGATGAGCGAAGTGCACGAGAAGGAAGATATTTAGGAAGAGAGAGTTGAAGGTATTTTGGCCCCAGGCCCCAGAAGGCCTTGTGGATAATGCAGAGGGTTTTGAACTTAATCCTCGCAGCCAAAGGGAGCCAGTGTAGCGATTTCGGTGGTGTTGAGTGGCAGTCTTGCAGTCTGCCCCAACTGTTCCAGTCTTTTCTCTTTGTCTACAACAACTGTGGAGGCGTTTCCTGCTAACTACCTCCTTAAAAACTCACTGACTCTGTGGAGCCGACGCGGAGTGGCGGTGAGTGGCAGTCTTGCAGTCTGCCCCAACAGTTCCAGTCTTTTCTCTTTGTCTACAGCAACTGTGGAGGCGTGTTTCCTGCTACCTACCTCCTTAAAAACTCACTGACTCTGCGGAGTGGACACGGGGTGGCGGTGAGTGGCAGTCTTGCCGTCATGCCAGGCAAGAGGGCAAAGACTGCAAAGATGGCAGCCTGTCAAGACCTTTCCCCAAAACACCCTCTGGCAAACCCATTGGCCAGGTGGAGTCAGGACTCGGGCCTCTAGAGCCTGGCATCCTCTTCAAAAGCCCTCATGGGGCCAGTCCTGGCGCCTATGGTGCCAGGCTCATACACCATGACAAACAATGTGCTTGGGAACTACTTTATTGTATTGTCAGCCAACATGGAGGCATCCAGATAGCTTGGTTCCTAAGAACCAAGCTATGCGGTCTAGCGTTTTGGGAGTGGTAGCCTAGGGACTACTTTACCTGGACTATTTTGTTGGGGCTATTTAAACCACACCTGAGCAAGACAACATGCTTGTAACGTGACGCTCACCGTGTCCAGCTATTCCCTCGAACCTCGGAGAATCAGAACCTGCAAGGAGACAAAAGGAACATCATTAGCAGCAGCATCTTACCTGCAGTCTTCATCTTTAAACACTTGCAGCTACTGAGAACAGCTTCCTCGAATCTGCACGCCTCCCGGACAGAACGACCTGAAAGAGGAAGATAGAGGCAACATTAAAGAAAGCAGTAGAGACATTTACAAATTACGAACTGCTCAAAAGGCTTACCTGGCTGGACGCTTCTCGGCTGGCACCACTCCGGATATTCCACTCGCGCTGAAGAAACTGCGACCTACAAGGAAGGAAAACACAGGTTAGCAAAGGCAAGACTTTGCAGTGCTGCGCATAGCGCTTACATACCGCATCATAGCGCTCTTATTGCGCCATCATTTACCAGCGGGGCTCAACTAAGTCAGTTCGCTGTGCTGAAGCACTGCATACCTAAGGGAGAAAAAAGACATTTTAAACAAAGAAAGGCATGCAGGATAGCAACAAAACTAAAGAACAGCAATAAGACCTACCTGAACAATATCAAACGGGCCGGCGTTAGTGAAGTAACTGGACCACACTCGCCCATGAAAGACAACGCACCCCTGCAAAGAAGGCAGAACGGAGAGCACGCCTAATTCTACCACAAGGTGAGGAGAGGGTGCCAGAGGGACTGAAATCATACGGGGTGGAGGGAGGATACATACCCCAGTCGGTCAGTCTTGAACACAGTCCCCCTGTATTTTCAGGTAGAACCTTCCCCGCAGACCACATCAGGGCAAAGCTGAGAAGCATACCAGCGAGTAACCCGGCTGGGTGGCGTCCCTGTGGATACCAGGTGAGTGTAACACAGCCCCGCTGCCTCCTTCTCCAGTCCTAGAAGATGACACTGGACGCCGCCTGAGGAGTTCTCAATCCCGCATGGAGCCCTTAGTCGAAATCACAACCAGTATACTAGACATCCAACAATCACCTGAATTCTCAAGTATTGAGAGTCAAACGAACACTGAAAGTGCCACAATAACACTCCCTACAGATCTTTTTAAAAACCACAAATTTTCAACCACATGCGATGACCAACCGCAAAATTATGCCAAGGTCTCTTCCTTGAATCAGAATCTTACCTCGAGTGAGACCCATGAGGATGCCCCCGCCCCCTCCATGGCCCCCGCCTGACTCCACGCTGATCTGGCCTCACCCGGAGCTCTGCCGTCCCCCGGAGGGGGGGTAGCATTGAGACCTCTGGGCCTGCCGTCCTGTGAGGTACCTGGCCGGGCCGGAATGGTTGCCGTACCGACAGCCCCCGGATTGTGCCCTGCCGGGGAGGGCGATTCACCTGGGAGGTCGCTGAGGGGGCGTCCCACTGAGGAGGGTTGCCGTGGTGGCTTGGGGCCGCTGAACAGCCGAGCGTCTTCTCTCCGCAGACACCTGAACCCACAAGCCACGAGATCATTACGGAAAGTGAAAGCAACAAAGAGGCAGCCCATCTATTACCGTATTAACGGTAAAAGCATTGATACACGCGAGCCTGATGACTGCTGAACCTACCGAAGCACAGGAAAATTCAAAACCCAATGCTGGATCTGCACCCCAGTCAGTACCCCACAAAAAAGATCAGAGACTCCCACAACACTGGAAAAAAAGACCATGGAAAGGGGGAGACTCAATCGAAGAAACAGAGTCCCCATACCAAGCAAAAAAAACAATGAAATTATCGGTTAGACAAAGGAAGACTCATAAACAAGGCTTGTTAAATAAACCTGGACACGGGGCACAAAAGGGCCCAAAAAAGGGGACAAAGACACTGCTACCCCTTTAAAACTATTATCAGATTTGTTCTGTAAAAATTCAAAGGCTATACAAGAAAAATGCCAAGAACTAACCGATGCCGAAATCCTTGAAGCAGTACATGAAAATAACCCCCCCCGCTTAAACAGCGTAAACTGGCTACTGCAATTAGAAAATCCTCTCAACCTCCACTGAGAGGGGGAGACCTCTTCAACCACAAAGTCAGCACGGATAAATGGCAATTCACAGGAAAAACTCCATCAACACGTGTACCTGCCAAGAGCGCTCAGTCAAACTGCGATCTGGATTCAGACACAAATCCCCTTCCAACGCTCTCTTCATCACCTCAAAAGGTAAACAAAGACACAAACATTCCTGATTTGAACACCTCTTTTCAGCAAGATGCATCAAACCACAACAAAAATGGTTTAGAACCTGAACCACAAAATAGGAACCCCTCCCCGAATGACAACGGGAGGATGGAGGCTGCCAATTAAATAAAGAGCTCTAATCAAACACCTGCAAGAGAGCAATCCCCCCACTAGGACTAATATTCCCCCACAAAAAGACTCGACAACAAACTGGAGTCCTAGGGCCATCCCGGCTGAAAGTGATAACAATACAGAGCAATTGGAAAACATAACACCGCCAACCTTAGGAAAACTAAACTGCCACAATAAAGAAAAGCCGAGAAGTGCTTATGAGAATAAGAACACTGCGAAAATGAAAAACAGATTAACATTTGAGAAATCTCTAGATTCCTTTTATACAAACTTGGACAATTACAACCGTCCTCGAAGACACTCCTTAGACCAATTCAATAGATTGCCATCTCAAATAGGCACACCATCAATGCGGCCATTATCTCCATCAAAGCCTAGACCATCTATCCAAAGCCCCATTGTTTCAAAAGAAACGCAACAAAAAAAGCCAGATGTATGCACCCTGATGTCGGCAATAACGATTGCCTTGACACCTTACTAAATTGTACGAGAGTATCGGAGATACACTTAAAGACCATACATTGATTCAAGCTTCGATGCTGACCAAACTAACTTTCCTTGAAGGCTATATCATGGCATTAGAGCTAAAGCTAAACCCTGGTAATCCTGATCTAGACCAACAAATACCATGAGCTGTAAGCCCCCAAGAAGACACCTTGACTATAAGACAAGCAGGACAAACGAGAATCTCCCTGAAATCAGAAGGAACCCAAACTCTTCCCTTTATTGACCTGACATCACCAAGGACTCCACCAGCAGTTAAGGTTTCAGACCCCAAAGACTCCGCAAGAGCTAAATTAAAATATAACGCGGCATCAACACTTGAGCCCATCTTCCATTTTGCGGCGATAACTAAGGGCAAAATGAATCCATCTACATCTCTTTTAAAAATCCCAACGCCACAGCCAAAGCTAAAACCAACAACAAAAGGAGCCTGGGTGCCCCAGACTGAGGAAATCGAGATGACCAACCAATCGCGTAGAGGGATAGAAGAATTCTTGGGAAATGAAGAGATGATGAACCTTTCACAACATCTAGCTGACTCGACCACAACCTTATACTTGGAGGCCCAAGAGAACACAGAAATGACAAAAAGGACCCCTCAACTTCAACCATGTCTGAACGATGAACCTGAACCTCCGGAGTCACCGTTTTTTACCCTTGAGCACCGCAGACGTCATGCAATCATGAAATATAACGATGATCTTAAAGCTCAAGTTCCTCATCCTACCCCTGTTTCTCATCCCAGAAAGTCCTATTGAATCTCCGAAGAAAGAAAGCTAGATAAACCTAGCTATCACGCGAAGAAAAACCATGACTATGGGGTCATTACGACCCGGGCGGTAAGGAATTACAGGTACCGGTAAGGGCACCAGTACTGGCAATCCCTTAATGCCCTATTACGAGGTCCCTTTGCGGGTGCTCCTTTAATGCCTGGTTTTACCAGGCATTAAGGACGGGACCTGCAAAGGGACTTTGGAGGTGATAACGGTACCGCAATTTGCGGTATCATTATTGCCGCCTTCCCCATTCCCATTGAGCCCTATGGGGGCTCAAATGGGAATGGGGAAGGGCCCTGGTGAATGGGGAATTACCGCCCCCACCAACCTTGGAATGGGGCGGTAATACCTCCATTTCCAAGGTTGGAGTCGGTATGGGGTTGGAGGCAGATATGGCGGTAATAGCGCCATGGTTACCTCAAAACTCGTAATGACCCCCTATAAGTCCCATAGGAGAACCCGGGACTATCGATCCATTGAACGATCTGAGAAACCCCAGGCCCGAGAGCAGGAAAAGAGATCCTTATAGGTCTCCCACAAACCAAAACCTGACACCTACCAAAATAAACCACAATCTCGATGGATACTTAAGCTAGAACAGATCCCTGGAAACCACAACGACATCATCCTAAATAGAAGAGCGGTAATTGAATTATTCTATCATATCCCAAAATTGCGCTCAGTGAAATCATCAGACCTTCAGATCATTGACCCAAGTCATGAACGCTCCAAGGCGATTTCCCATCTGTATAGCTTCATCGACCACAAACAACCTTATAAGAGCAGCAACAGAAGCCTTCAAATCATGGGCTCCGACCTAACGGAATCATCCAGGAAAACAAAAGATAATAGAAACCTGGAACCCAAAAAAACCTTGGAAACAGTACAAAAACGTGCTCGACGTAGATCAACTAGCTTGGAACGTCGTAGTACACCTAAGAGTCCTAGACCCGACTCAACAGTCCAAGGGTCTCACTCTACTGCTAATCATAAAAAACTGACGGAGGCTTCCACGAAACTGGCTACTCGAATAGTCAACTCTGCCCATCAAAACACTTAAAACCCAAGGAAAACAGTATCTCAAGGGCCTCACACTGAACCAAGCACTCAAGCGAACAACCTGCACTCAAAAGAACCTTCGAGAATTCAAAGGAAAATTCAGAACGAGATCTTTCCCACCACGACAAAATCGCAACCAACCACCTCATTCCAGACTATGTGGTCTTGGCTTCCAAACGCCTTGAAGATCCAACGCCAAAAATAACCACTCAAGAATAAGACAAACATCTCTACGAACAACCACCGAGCGGCAACTGATTATGACATAATAAAGATGTGTTCATGGAACACCTGAGGCTTTCTTCACTTAACAGTCTCGGGCTCCATAAACCTGAGTGACTATGACATCATACGCCTACAGGGGATGTGGTTACTCCAAACTCCCATCCTTGACGGCTTTGAGATTCACACCGTTGCAGCCAAAAAAGCCACCTCTGGACGCCCCACGGCAGGACTCCTAATTGCAATCCACAATGGACACGGCTTAACGTGTATTCAAAAACTGAAAGAAATCAACTCCATGCTGATGGTTAAACTAAACTGGTCAACCATTGATCTGGAAAAAAAAATCCTGATAAAGTTGGTGGTTATCATCACCATCTACTGGAACCCTGTGACCATAGACTGCACAAAGCTCATCAAAATGATTGAGATGGAAATCGATTGGATTCAAGTAAACTGTAAAACAGACCACATTGTGATATGTGGTGACCTCAACATCAATTGTCAGGACAATACAGGACCCAACATGAGCAAATCAAAGAGACTCCAACCAGACCAGAGAGCAATGAAATGGTTGAAACTGATGAAGTCAAGATCTTTCTCAAACCTAGATTTGGTCTTCCACGACCCCAATAGACTTCCGACTTGGGAAAGAGCAAATTCAAATTCATCAATCGATCACATTTTCGTGTCACAATCTCTTTTACCACAAATAACATCTTTCGAAGTGGTGAGTACATCAGCAAGTGACCACAACATCCTACAAATCTTCTGGTCTTCAAACCCTCCAAAAAATCCAACCATGCCCTCTGACCTAGAGGTAAATTGTCAAGGCACAAGACTCAGAACGACACCAAAAGCAATTAGCTCCCTAACGGTGGCCTATAGGGACCTAAAAAATCAAGAAAACTCCATGACGGTGGACTATATCCCGCTACTGACCACATTCAAAGTCCCACAAGGCAAGAAGAAACAACCTAAGACACAACAGAAACACGTTTATGACAAACTGGTGGCAGGGGAAAAAAAGGGATCTTAGAAGAATCAAAAGACAAGCTCAAAAATTGGACCCCTCTACTGCTGCAAGTGTTATCTGTGAGTCGCAAAGATCTTATAAAGCTTGGTTAAGAGGCTACCATCACACTCTATATCAACAAGACGCTGAGAATATCCTTGCAGCAATTAACATAAACCACGCTAGAGAATTTTGGTCGCTCTTACATTCTACATCAGCAGGTGCTCTTCCTTCTCAACTAAATGGAATTGGAGAATCTAACTGGGAGGCCTACTTCCATTCTCTCTTCAAATCCGCCAAAACTGCCCAAGAGGACACGGACACACACGACAGCCCATGGATACGGCTAGACAATAAAGAAGACATCCTGGACCTGATAAGAAAACTAAAACCATCTCATGCTCCTGGTCCTGATGGCATAACAAACCTTGACCTGAAAACTCACCCTGAAGCCTGATTATCACCTCTAAGTGTTATCTTTAGACGTTGCGCCTCTTCTAAATCCATTCCACCATCATGGAACTGCGCAAATATCGTACCCATCTATAAAAAGGGAAACAGGGCTGAACCAGCAAACTATCGCCCAATCGCCCTTCTGGACCCAATAGGCGAAGTCTTTGGGTCTCTCCTACTCCAACATTTCACAGTTTGGGCAAACAAAGCCCCTTGCCAGGACCATCTACAGAGTAGATTCAAAAAGAATATGGGTACAAACGTGAATCTCTTAATCTTGAGCGCGTTGAAAAGTAAGATCTTAGAAGGTCGTCCCAGAATATTCATTGCATTCATGGACCTAACTCAGGCCTTTGACCGAGTTGATCGTTCAAGATTGTGGCAGAAACTCTCTCTCTGGAAATGCCCTCATGAATTGTTGAACCCGATCAAAGTTTTATACTCCAACACGTCCATGCGAGTCTGACTGAACCAACAAGGGACCCTCTCCGATAAAATCAACACAGCTAGAGGTGTTAAACAGGGCTGCCCTTTGGCTCCGGCCTTGTTTTGGACATACCTGGGCGACTTCCCAGAATCTGAAAAAGCAGTACGATGATTCCCACAGAAGCTTGGAGGAGATCAGATCAGTCGACTGTTATATGCCGACGACCTGATCTCCCTATATTACACTCCAATAGGCCTCCAACGCGAACTTAACAACTTACAACAATACATGGTGGAAAACAATCTGGAAATTAATGAAGAGAAAATGAAAATGATGATAATTGAAAAATCAACTAAGAAGAATGAAATGATCTCTCTTTGCCTGGGTTCAGTTAATGTGGAAAGAGTTACAAACTTTAAATACCTAGGTGTCACTTTAGACAACTCGGCAAACAAAAAAGCCATGCAAGAGGTATTGTACGAGAAAACAAAAAAGTTGGCCGCCCAAGGGAAAGCCATTGACATCAGATATGGACGCTATTCTTCGATTCCAGTCAGAGACTTTTACAAAATGAAGGTTATACCATCTTTAACCTACGGTTCAGATGCAAAGCCTGATCTCCCTAAAGAGCTATGGTCCAAACTAGAAGCCATCTTCTGGAGAACCATCTTTGGCCTAGCAAAATCAACTTCTGTCGTACTTATCAGACGCGAACTTAGCCTCTCATCACTGGAAACAACAGTAGACTTGAACAGCATCATGTTATACAGGTAATGCATCATGAAAGACGCTCCATATGTCTATCGCTTGATAAATCAAGAAATTCGACTTGGATCCTGTAAAATGCTGTCCTAATGGGAAGCCAAGAACATGGCTCTCTTACATTCAGTGGAAAGCAGTGAAGACGAGCTTGTAAACAACCCAGTCAAAGTCACAAAAAAAGATCCGGAAACTAGACTTGATAAAGACCCTAGAATTAGCAAGCAAAAACAAACTGGCTATTCACCTTCCCCCGTTTTTCAAGAAATTGGACATTCTACAAACCTATCTTAGACTGTTCCCGAGTAGAGCAGTGCGCAACTTTTTCCTGAAAATTCACCTAAACCTACTGGCAACAAATGAAGTTCTGGCAGTTAGAGGCCTAGCCTCGGGAAACTGTTGTCAGCTCTGTAAATACACATCGAAATAGGAAACCATCCGTCACCTTCGCTTGACCTGCCCTGCGACGAAGGTCATCCGTTTGTTATATTTGAGAAACATCTTTTCCAACTTCACCCTTCAGGACGAGGAAAACTGTTGGAACAAACTGATCGGAGGTGACAAACCAACTTGGTTGCTGGCAGCAGTGAACATCATGCAACACATCACTAAAGTGATGTTCCCCCTTCTAGACCTGAACACTGGCCCGATCACACCCACTTAGACTCTCCTGCTCTCTACTCATACACAGCAGAATGTTATTTTAAGTCTGTTTGTTAGTTTCTACTTCTACTTTTTGTCAAAAAATCAGTTTGGATTAAACACAAATAAAAAATAAAACAAAATAAGCAATTGTTGTGTAACTAACAACAGCTCTCCGAATTATGTACTTTATTTCTGTTATGGACTGCACTGCAAACATTCTGACTTGGCTTGCAATTGTCAACAGCAATGCTGATCCATTCACAAATCCTTCCCATTTGGCACAGGCAGCTATCAGGGCAAAGATAAATGGGCAGTGTGAAAATGTGTGAATGGAGCAATTCAACAGGTACTGAGTGAGACCGGTAGTTCAGACACACACAATACTGCCATCTACCAGATTTGTTTGCTTTCCTTCCCAGCATGGCTCTAGTGTTGTGTGGGTGTGAAATGTGTGCCTATCTAGTTTACTGTTATGTATTTTTTTTCATGATTCTTATTTTGCAGTTACTTGACATAGGTACATGAGAAGGGTTGTTCTCTATTATTTAAGTTGGATTGTACTATGAAACTTGAAATCAGTCCCCCCTACATAACAGACTTTATGTAGCTACAGCTACAGTAAATGTCAATGAAGTGTAGTCGCAGGTATAATAAAAAATGTATATTATTTATTGTATTTGTGTATTTATGTATAAGTAGTCTTTCAAAGGACTGTTTTGGGGGTACACTGAGTGTAGAACTTTAACATATCAGGAGTACTGTTTTGATGTTATCAAGGAACACTGCATTTCCTTCATCGGTTAGGTGTGCTCGGTTATGTCTATAGAAACTGGCCATGTAGAACTGTATGTTGTTGTTCACAATCCATAATTGGTTGTGGTCTGTCATGAATGCTGAAACTGCTTCATTAACATTTCTCTGGAATTTCTAAATTTTACCATTAAATCTGGTGGTCCATCTTCAGTTTTGCCCCTGAGTGAGATTGGAAAAGATAAAGATAGTGTGAGGAAATAGTTCCATTATTTTCCCATGTCTTGTTTCATCATTAAAGTAAGGGTCACCCCTCATACATTCCCCAAATCATTGCCTCCACAATGAATTAGTATGACGTCTGGGTGCCTTGTACTTCTCAAACTTAACAATTGTGAAAAAACCTGGAACCAACGCTTTGCCCTCAATCGAAACCATTCAATGGTAAAATCTCTCAAATCTTGGTCCATGTTAATATTTAGTTTCTCACCAAAAGCCAGCAACCAATACAGTCAACTGTCTTCAATCAGCCACACAGTTTTCAAAACAGCCATTATATCTGAAGTATTTCTCTGTTTCCAGGAAAACGATTCCTAGTTTGAATTCCTAGTAGTTTGTATGAGCAGGGTGTGTATGATGTGTGTGTTGTACTTTCCAATTGGTCGATGGTGCTACACCTCCCCATTGTAGCCGCAGCTATATTAGAGCAAGTGACATGTCTTGCGTTTGTGGACATGTGGTAGCCGCGACTACCCAGAATGTTGGAGTGTTTTGTGGGGATTATAAGAGACCAAGGGGAGTGTAGGAGGTCTATGAGGAGTAGAGGGGGGCTGGTAGGTTTGTTAGGGACAGTTTCTGGAGTTTGTTGCAGTGGAAATGCAATTTTGAATTCAAAGTTTTTGCAAATAGCCACGACTACCAGCAGGCTTGTAGGAGGGGCTCTTGTATAGTCGCGTCTATGGAAAAAAAGCAAGTGCGTAGGCACGTCTATACTATCACGTGTTTCATTCGTCACGGATGGAGCTGTGGGTATATTTAAATCTGTGTCTATAAATATACAGTTTCTATGCCATAATCATATGTTCATGTGCATGATACAGTACATAATTGTATTTGTGTGTGTTATTGTATGTACTTAGTTGTTCACTTATTTGATTTGATGTTTGGTTTGAAAGCCACATTATTTTGATTTGGGGCTTGCAGGAAAATGTCGGTACAAATCAAGATCTGTATCCGCATCGAATAGACGCGGCTATGAAAGATGCTAGGTGGGTTTGTCAGTTTCATTGTTTGTTATTCGTTGTTGTTACTTTTGCATTTGTGTAGGGCTTAGTGATATGTTGTGCTCAAAATGTGTCAGCAAGTTTTATTGGTAGTCTTCTTTTTTGGTGTTTGTTTTGGAAAGTATAAAAGCCACCATTTTCTGCTGTTTTGTGCTTTTGATTCCTGAACTCTGACTGTGCACATGGCAGGAGTGTGGCTGATGAGAAAGTACGTGTTACTGTATTTACAAATTTGAAGGTTTATTTGCAGTGTTGTGTGTGTTAGTTGTAGTGACCATTGCTATCAGATAGTGTTCATTATTCTTTTCTTCATTTGTTGTGTTTGAGTGGCAAGTATTTTTTACTATATTTTTTAAGTTTAAAAAAAGTGGACATGTAGCTTTTGTATTTGTTATTAAGGCTGATGGATTCTTTGATTGTACCTCATGTACCTCATGTGCTTCTAATGTATTCTGAGCTATCTATTACTTGTAGGTGTTTTGAGTGTTTTGCAAGGTAATTCAATTGATGGTGTTTTGCAAGTTAATTTTTGTAATGTGCTTATTTCTGTATTTTCTTGTAGCTGCATTGTTATCATCATCCCAGTGGATTTGCACTAGATGTTGTACAGGTAGTTCCTGTGAAAGGGCAACCTACATTCAAAATAAAGTGGTACTACTAGAGATGGAAGCAGCAGATGTATGGTACTAATCATTATTTATGTTCTTAGACTTTGCGATGGAACGTTAGAAGTTCAACGGTGTAGAGTTCTATTGTAGAAGATGAAGAGAACCTCCACTGCCTCTTTTTTTGCAGTGTTCCTTGACTTTGAAGAAGCGCCAACTGTCAGCTGTGTTTTCGTTCATGTGGATTGTTGGGCCAAATGATGACGCTGTCAGTACTTGTGCTCTCGTGTTCAGACATGTTGGAATGTCTATTTTTGTTGTGTTGAACGATTTGTTCTCCAAGTTTATTTATTCTACCCTATTTTCTCTTGTTCTCCAAGTTTACCTATCCTACCCTGTTTTTTCTTGTTCTTCAAGTTTTCTTAAGTTTCTCATAATTTGTTCTGAATTCTAACAGTATAATGTTCTCTGTTTACTTTCACCCAGTTTATATATCTGTGTTTGTTTATTGTAGTGGTGTTTTCTTAGAGTTTTTTATATTGGTGTGTGCGTTTTTGTTAATGCAGGTTGGATTTTTTTCCCAAATGACCCAATTATTAGTATGTGCAAAGAGAACAACAGTGTACTAGTGTACTATGCACTGATGTTGTATCTGTTTTACAGTGCATGTGATGCACTGCATATAAAATATGAGGGTCATACAAATGTGTGTATTAAATTGTGTTTATGAAAGTGTGTGTGTCATTGAACTGATTAGGTTTTCTTTTTTTCAGATAGAAGGAAATCATATTTTTTTTAAAACATAGATGTACAGAATGAGCCATCAGCAGTTGGAGACACGGGTAACCACAGCAACAACCGGGGGATGGCCCATGCACGATTTCGATGACGCAGCATGATTGGATATTTTGGTAGCTGCGGCTAAAGATATATATATTTTTTAAATTATATTTGGAGCATTTTTTAAATATGTATTAAATGTAATGATTGCAAACAGTGTAACATTTGGAATACTTTTTTTATCAATAATAATGAATATAGGCGTACATACTTGAAAGGGGTAAATAAACACAGTTTGTTGAATACAAGTTTATTTGGGAGCGGATGTGGTTGTGGGTTTTCTTTCAGTTTTAGTTATAATACATGATATATCTTGCTCTGTAGCCACATATTCTGCATTTTTACTCTCCATGATTACTTTTAAATGTGCAATGTCCTTTTTCATTGTTTACATATCTTTTTGTATGTTCAGCATTATTACTTTTAATTCTATCATGGAGACCATAATCAGATTGGTGGGTCCTTGTTGTTGTGCTTCCTTTGTGAATCATCTAGATAAGTGAATCACTTCTTTATCTGTTTGAAAATATTTGAAATATTTTTAAACAATTGAAGATATAATACAATTTCAAAATATGTGGGTTGGTTGTGTACACATTTGATAGTTTGACAATATGTAGATACATTATATGTGTTTGGTGATTGATATTTGTTAAATTAAATGTAATTGTTAGTCACATTTTACATGAATATGAATGAAACGAGCTGAGTGTCATCCGCATAGCACTGAAGCTTGGAGCAGAGAGCGACAATGCAATGGGCAAGAGTTACCAGGTATTGGTTGAAGAGCCAGGGAGAGAGGTTAGACACCTGGGGAACACCACAGGTAGAGAGTGAGATAGAGGAAAGGAAGGACCCAAGTTGGACCTGGGAGGGTCGATCAGAAAGGAATGAGGTCAGCCAGACCAGGGCCTTGTCCGTGATCCCCAGGTCATCACATAGACGATTGAGCAGAATGGCATGGTTGACCGAAGAGAGATCAAGTAAGATGAGGACAGAGGGGAGATTAGAATCAAGGTTAGGGAGCAGGTCTTCACGAATGTTCAGGAGAGCAGTTACCATGCTTCTGGCTGCTCTGAAGCCAGACTGATGGTCATGGAAACAACCAACAGATTCAGTGTGAAGATTTATCCGGAAGATAGCCAGCTTTTATAGGAGTTTGCCGAGGAAAGGAGTAATGGAGATCGGGAGATAGTTAGCTGGGCAGGTGGAGTCGGCTTAGGTTTTCTTGAGAAGAGGGTGCAATTGAGAGTACTTCAGGGGGGGAAGGGAAGGTTCCAGTGGTGAAGGAGTGGTTTCAGAAGTCAGCCAGGGCAGGAGCGAGGGTGTCAATGTGGTCCTTGATGGCTTTGTCAGTATGCCTGAATAAATAATTTCACATTTCTCTTTTTATACAGCCTTTTTTGTAAGATGCCAATAAAATGTTGTTATGAAAAAAAAGAAAACAACACTTAGCTGTAAGAAAGGGTTTTTTGCAGGGAAGTAGAGTTAAACAGTATACATTTTTAAGAAGTCATGTTTTTAATTCTGTAGATACAAGTACTGTAAATAATGCAACAATTTCTAGTGTTGAGGATAGTTTAAGAAATGTTGAAGTTGAAATAAGAGACATGCCAACACAAAAATTTGCTGGAACCGATAATGTTTTTTATTGAAAGTAAAAAAATAAAAAATGTTTCAAATGTGTTACCCGCTAGTAAAAAAAGAAAGATTTTTAGGAAAAAGGGTAGTGAATGTGCTATCAATTTGAAACAGAGGAATAAGGATATATATAGGGAAATGTAACACACATTTTTACCAATCTTAGAGAAGCGTGAAACCAACATCTAGATATGTGGTAAAACATTTTTTGCAAAAGAAAAAAGTAGAAGTAATCATTAAGAAAGCTTTTGATATGAAAAGAAACATTTTCATTTTCGGAGTAAATAAACTTAAGAAATTGCTTAAGGTGACGTTCTATTTAAATATGCAAACAGTTCATGTGCTCACAAATGACACCTTTTGTGTCGTCTTTGGTGGAGAGTGGAAACCCACTTCTCATACTGAAAGAATTTTTAATGAGGAAAGTTACATTCAAGGAAAGATTGTTCCACTAGACATTGATGAGAGTGGACGTAGCTATGAAGTCCGAAATGGTGTGATTTCTAAAAAAGGAAACTGTAGGTCAGTCAAAAATTAATGGATGAAGTATTGTGAGGTATGAACTTGCAATTATTTGTGCAATATTGATAAGTTTTCTTGTAAAGTTTGAAAGAGATCTTGCATGTATTGCACAAAAATGATAATGTTCAAAGACAAATCAAGATGCTACAAAGAATAGATGACTGTGAAGTTCATGAAAAAACTGGACTTTTGGGTCATTCTCTAGCTTGTCTTGATAAAAGTAGATGTAAAAGTCTCTTTCATCATATACGGATGCTGGCTGCACATCATACTAAAATGAGATACCTTCTAGTTAAACTGTATGATTGCAAAACACCAAGTATGTCTCTTGCAGTCTTAAATCAAATACTTTTTGACTGGAATTGTAGAAAGTTTAGTTTCTACAATGCAAATGATAAATATGATGCATTTAAAAGAGTATGTGTATGTAGATGAAACATTTAGAGAGGAAGTGATGATCATACGCTTTTGCAGGATCAGATTTTTCAACAGTATAAAAGAAGTATTGCAATGTTTGAATTGTCTTCTAGTGAAAGACCCAAAATTGTTTGTGCATTTTGTCTAAACACTTTATATAAGTCTCAAGTGCAACTAATGTATGTTGAGAACAAAATTAAACACACTGTAGAAGAAGTTTGGAAATAACTTTATCTGTATTTGTTTGTAGAAGAAAGATTTGACACACGTGAGGCACTTTATTTGTAGACACTGGGCCTCATTACGAGTCCGGCGGTAACCGAGGCGGTAAAACCGCCTGGTTACCGCCGGACTCGTATTACCATTCCGCCTCCGTGATTCCCGGAATTACCGGGGCATTACAACCCCGGTTTTCTGGGAATCACGGAGGCGGAATGGTGTAAATCCCCATTCCCATTGAGTCCTACGGGACTCAATGGAAATGGGGATCATGGAAACACCGGCAGCATCTTGTAATGCTGCCGGTGTTTCCTTGTCCGCCTGCATGCGGGAGGTGTTAAACCCGCCAGGTCAGACCTGGTGGGAACATCACCTCCCGCCTGCAGGGGTCGGACTCAGGCGGTCCGGAAACAACGGTGGCGGCGGGTTTACCGCCACCGTTATTTCCGGACCGCCTGGGTCGTAATGAGGCCCACTGTGTTGGATTTTACAATCAAACACGTATTCCGCCAAGACGTTTTTTAAAAGATATGATAGTGCCTGATATCCCTCTTGTGCTTCAAAAATGGAACATGTTTGAAGTGATTGCATTAAAAACTGTTCATCCTTTTCAAGTTATTCTTACACTACAAACAAATATGTTAAATCTGCCTAAGAAGTCATTAGTGCTTGGTGTGTGAGGCAAAGTAGTGTATTTACCCCTGAATTTGGAAGACAATGTTAATTCTCTAGTAGTGAAGAGTGACATTGCATATTCTTTGTTTGTTTTAGTAAATGGTGTTGCCTTTAAAGATAAGAGGATTTGGAAACAGCTTAACGATATTGGAAAAGGGAAAAACACATTGGCGTTTCTATTGGAGCACAATTATTTATACAAAGGCAATCTGACTGTACCAGACCTGTCCATGCTTGATGTTGAGTCAACAAACAAGTAGCAGTTAAAGTCAGTTTCAGCATCTATCTGTTGCAGAAGGGAATAGTTTGTGTGAACATTACACTATTCATTGTCTACACTCATGTGAAGTCATGGGTGACAGTTTAGAATTGTATCAAATGAAAGCAACAAAAGGTGCACCAGTTAGTATTTAGGAAAAGACATGAGAGGCCCATTGTTTCCCTATGCTTTTTCAAACTGAGTATGTAATGCAACAAAACCCCTGAAATTCAGCTAAAGCCACCTTAACTTCGAGCCGCCTGTTGCGCATCCAATTACCACAATGATGACATCAAAATTATGTTATGCTGTTTCTCATACACCTCAGACCGGAACTAGATTTAAAAATCTTTCTGCAGGTCCGATGTTTCCACAGGTGAAAGCAAAAATGACGTTTTAGAAGGCAAACGTACGAATATTCTTGCTACAATGAGAGGAACTAAAGAATATTGGTATATCAGACACTCCGAGGTTAGATGCATGATCAGAAACCTGGGATCTCCAACCTGGTTTGTGACTTTAAGTTGCATTGAGTATGATTGGGATAATCCTGCAGAGTGGATTTGGAAAGTAATGCAGAGAAAGACAACATAGAACATTTGACACCGGGAGAATTGTGTTCTATGGACCCTGTAATTGTATCATGGTTTTTTCATCACAGATATTTAGCCATGTTACAATTATATGTAATAACGAAAATGGTCAATTAGGCCTTGTAGAACATTTCCTATGTAAGAAAGAGTACCAGGTTAGTGGGGCTCCACATAAACATATGCTGTTGTGGATTAAAGATGCTCCTCAGTTTGGTAAGGAAAGTGATGGCTGTGTGATGGATTTAACTGAAAAATGTGTTACTTGTTCTATTCCAGTTCAGGATGTGAATGCTGATCTATGGAACAAGGTTGGAAAGGAAAGGTTTCAAAAGCATTCATGTGTAAAGTACTGTCAAAGAAAATACAACCGTAATGACAAATACTACACTCGGTGGAGATTTGGCTTTCCAAGCCTCGTGACACCAGTTGCTCGAGTGAATAGTTTAATGTCATCTGTTTAACACCATGTTACTGGTAAGTCTCTCAGAAATACCTATCATTTAAAAAGAAATAAGGATTGCCTATGTATTAATGATTACAATGCTTGCTGTCATTAGTCAGCTATGGAATGCAAATACTGATGTACAGTTTATTGCTGATAATTCAACAGCTGTAGCTCGTTATGTTGCAGCATACATGATAAAAACCAAAAAAGAGCATTGCAGCTGAAGTATGGGCAGATTTATTGTCAGATAAAAGTCTTAGTCAGAAACTTATAAGCTTTGGTTTGAAGATGCTTTCACATAGAGAGTGTGGTAGGTATAAAGCTGTAGATCAACTAACTAGTTTTCCTGTGTATGGATGTAGCGTTAATGATGTTTGGTTAAGTCTTGGGCCAGCTAGTACTAGAAATTGGGTATTGAAGCCTTTGATTGAAATTGAGCAGTTAGCTGAATCAGCACCTGACAGTACCGAGATTTTAAAAAATAACTTGATGGATAGATATTATCCAAAGCAATCTGAATTGTTGAAGGATCTTTTGTTTATATGATGCACACCGCTACTCATATTGAAACATAGAAGCAAACAGTGACAGAGGACGATTTAATGTACATGGATGTAGTAGTTGTCTAGTGAGACATGATAAGGCAAGTCTCATTAACCACATGAAACAGTCTTGCCAAAGTGCAGAGAAAAATAATTTATTTTATTTTTGTGTTTTGCAGTTGTTCTTCCCATTGCCTGCAGAGAATGATTTACTTGGAAGTTTTTAAACTTTTGAAAAACATTTTTTGCTGAATAATGCTTAAGTACAGAAAATGTGAGCAGTATTCAAACTTACTGGAGAAAGAACTATGAGAAGAAGAACTTTTGGAAGCTGAATTGGCATCTGCAGCAGGAAGTGAAAATGTTCTTGTTGAGCTAATTATTCAAACTGATGTTGAGCTTGCATATGGAGGCAGTAGACATTAAAATAGAACAAAGTAAAGTTGCAGATGTGAATTGTGATGAAATTGTTAGTAAACTTAATATAGATGAAAAATAAGTTTATAATGAAATTAAAGTTAGGTTCTTAAATGGTTTCCTGCATGACAAGTGTGAATGCTCGTGTGTGCAATACAAACCTGTTTTATTGTATGTTAATGGACAAGCAAGAACAGGTATTTTTTTAATTAATGCAATAAGAGCTATGATCCAAAAAGTAACAGATTCCTCTTTGTCATGTATTGTTATGGATCCAACAGGTTTAGCAGCATTTAATGTAGTAGGTGATACTTTACATCGCCTGTTATTGTTACCAGTGGAGCATGACAACAAACTAGAATATCGGAAACTTGTATCAAGTGTAGCACAAGAAGTAGGAAAAGTTCTTAGAAAATTAAGTAACTTGATTGTAGCTGAATTAAGTATGGTGTATAACATAATGCTAGCTTTAATTCATTTGCAAATGCAAGAGATTTTGAAGACTGTTTGGAGGTAAAAATGTACTTGTTTTTGGAGACTTGTTACAATTAACTCCTGTGAAAGGTCAACCAGTTTATACAATCTTGGATGCTCAAAAAAGTATAGGAAACATTGCTCATTTTAACCTTTCGAATCGTTTTGAATTCCAGGAATTTACCATTAATATGAGGCAATCTGAGACTCAGGACTTGATTCATGGAAGCGTTTTGTAATGGCACAATCCCTGAGGAAAGCAGTCTGTGAATTAGGCCCTTAGAGTATACAGAAATGCCTAATATGATTTGTATAGATGTTCTTGGGGAAAATGTGAAAGCAATCTTATAGGGAAGACTGATTTCTAACATGTTTCATGTAGATTCCAGTGTGCCTGATATCATGTTGATTCTTAAGGAAATAGACATTTTTTGTGTTGCTTTGATGAACACACTTGCAGAGTGTAACACATTTAACTGTACAACGTTACTGTCAGAGAAGCAAAATATTGTAGAGATAAATAAAATTTTTTAGATGGTCATGTTATGCCTTTAGAGTTGGATAAGAGAGCAAACGCTTGATTAGGTCAACTACAGAATTCAATTTCTAAAACTGCATGTCCAACTAGTACTGGAGGGAGATTGGATGATCGGAAAGTGTGAATATCTGCTTCAGATAATCGTTGTACAAGAATTTATTACGAAGATTCATGATTCCGCACCAATAATCACAATATGAAAAACAAACTATAAAAAATCTGATATCCCTTTCAGGAGTAAAGTCTCACCACACTGTGACTATTTTGGTAAATACCCCGGAACCCTCCTTAAAACACAATTTTTCCCACCTACAATGAACTACAGGTTGTACATTTTAACTATTTAATTTGTTCTATCTCATAAGCGTCAGCGCCAAAAACAGTGTTTCATAAATGAAAAGGCCCACTAGCACCAGGCATTTATTTTGCCTGTCACCCTAAATGGACTGCTAAAAGGTTGTATAATTTAATACTCTAGATAAGTGTTCAATTCTACACCTGGCCATCTAAATATCACTCCTGGCTACTTCAGCGAAATACGCTTCAAAACAATTCAACAAGGCTCTACAGGTCTTAGAATTTTCATAATGACAAATACTTGAGCATTAACAAAACATGCACAGTTATCCAAGTGAGAGCTTTTCTGGTGAGGTTAAATCACAGCGGGTGGTTAGACTTTCAATGTTCTAGAAGTTGTTAAAACAAACATAGCAGTATCTGTGCATCTCTATTTGACATGTAAGCACTTTGTAAAATTTGGCAAATGAAATGGCCGGCCTCCTATACAAAGCTAGAATCTGCAAATAAAAACATGATACAACCTTTACAACTGTATAAAACCCATGCACTGTATGTCACACACAATATAACTCATGTAAAAAAGAATGTGTTGTCATGTGTCAACTATGCAGTCCAGAGCTACTATAACACCTAGGCCAAGACGGTGTACGAGCACGATACAAATAATATATCATATCATACAGGTAAGTGGGTTCAGTTCAGCATGATACAAATTAATCAAATCAAAAGTCAGTAGACTGGTTATAGCAAAGCACCTGTGAATTATCATTTTGGTATGCAGAATTTTGAAAGGGGATCTCTTTAGCAGACCTCCCTTTTAGAAACATTATATTTTATTAAAAGTCAAAATAGCTAGGGCTACCACACCCACATCAAATAGCATTCTGTCACAAGAAGATGTAGACAATGCAGCTTTTGTGTGCTTGTGTGTCTGTTGCCCAGATGGGGTATCCCTCAATCCAATTAAAACATAGCTATAATTTCAAACACACATTGCAGTTCTGCAACTTTAGGCAGAGCTATGAAGTCACACTGTATCTTAGTAAATGGGGTCCAGCATGTAGAATGTGCCCACTATATTAAACATTGTTTGCAAAATTGTTCAGCTACTGGAAAAACATCTGGAGTACACCATTCATGCCAAAGCCGTGCCACCATTGTCCTTTACCTACATGTACAATTCCATGCAGTCACATGTGCAAAATAATGTAAGTGGGATTGAGGCACAACTAGAAGGCCATTTTCTGAGCACCATAGTTTATCTGCACGAAGTGCACAACCCATCTTGCTCCACACATTGTTCTCAACACATGAAGCACATTCTTCAGCAGACAGCACACCACCGGAATCCAAAACACGTGCAAACTTGAAATCCTCTGCTGCAAAAAAGAAAAGGACCAGAAAACAAGCCTTCTCGGCCTATGCCCCAAGACCATGGAACCTACTCCTGATCAGCATTAGCTTCATCCCCAAGCTCCTACAATTCAGAAAAGAACTCAAGGCCCGCCTCTTCAAGGAGTCTCTCCTCCTCAATAGCTAGTCCATCATGTTGCCCTCTGCGCCTCCTGACTCGCTAGACACCATCCACCCCTCTGATTACCGCCACCCTGTACAGCTGTACCCCTCCTCTACGCCACTCTGTATGCTACCCAAGGTAGATATCTGTTCTGTTGTTACCTCTGACAAGTGATCCGTTGTGCATCTGTACCATTGTATACCTCTGTAAAGTGCTCCATTGCTTCTCAAAGCTAGGTCCGCGCTCAACAAATACCATAATAACATAATACCATAATAACATGCTTCTATTTCAACACGATCATCAAGCATTGAATAGTTTGGGTAAACAGTTTTCCAGCCCAGGGAAAAGGCGAGAGGGAAGCCCCCATTCCCACTCGGTCAGTCAGGGCATACCCCCATTGAACATTGTCTTTAGAGATATGTGGGGAGGCACATTTAACCACGACAAATTCCTTGGGTAGCATTAGGGATTGAAGAAGAGAATCTGCATATTGAATTTCTAATTGGTGTGTCTGCTGCAGTTAGGAAGGCCATCTATTTTCAAAGTGACCCATAAGCATGTACAGCACAAAATGCAAAGTGCAAATCAATGTATATTGTCATGCTTTCAACTTTGGCTAGGGAACATGCTCTAGTCAATCTAAAAGGTTCAGCATATTCAGCATAAAACACATTGGGCAATTGCGTGTCTTCGGTTACATTGTGGGTGGTACATGTTGCTTAACCATTTACATATTATTCTTCCTCTGAAAAATGTGTTTTCAAAAAATCTTTCTGTGACTTTTCAGGGACAGCTGTTATAAAATGCAATCATGGGGCTTGCCATTTGTCAGACACTGCAGCAAAAAGGCCAGATTTAAGGCTGAACATCATGTCACTGTTGCTGGAGTTGACAAAACTAGCTAATATTTTGTAAGATATTAATAACAAAGGTGCTATGTTTTGTTTTCAAGAATAAAGTAGTTAATGCAAAGGAAACTGGTATGATCGAGAGCAAATATAGCACTGGATGTTCCGAAGATTGCACATCAAAAGCTGACACTGTGACTAGCTGCAAATAAGGTGGCTTTCGTGCTGCAACTGGAACTAAGGCGTTGCTATAGTAGGGAATGGGCCTGTGCTTGTCACCATGATTTTGTACAACTAAATCCCTAACATTCTTTCTTGTGGCAGTACACAAGAAATAGATTTTTATAATTAGACAGTCATAGGGCTGGAACTCTAAATATTGCCTATTCTATAAAAGCAGTAGATTATACTGAAATATAAATGTCATGTTGTGCTCCTGAGTGTTTGTTGCTATTGAAAGGCCACCTGATAAACAGAGCAACTTGAACATGTTTGCATATGATCCATAGAACATTGATTATAAATCATACTAGGGAGAAAGTAATGTATTTAAGAACAACATATTCTTTAATTACTAATACAAGTAAAAATTGTTGCAGTTAATTTCTCTTTTACATGTGACAGAATACGGATCATATAGTATTGAAATCCTGTGAATGTAAATTTCACTAAAATGTATGTGTAAAGCATCCTTTTGATCCACTCTCATTATAGAAAAGCTTTCCAGACCTCTGTTAGCATACTCATGGAAAATAAGGAGGATTGCTGCGTGTATTTAACTTAATTCACACTGGTTCCAAACAACATATGCTTGTCGGAATGATAGTACGTTGCCCTGAAAAACAAATCTACTGGTCTTATTTTGCTAGGTTAAATGCCAGAAAATCATTAAGTTGATAAATGGCAATGCCAATGACAATTTGAGTGCATTTTCTAGATGCAGATACCCAAACAGTTTCCTTAACCCTCAACCTTGTAAAGCATTATGTTTTATGGAGAACATGCACCTGTGCCATTAGGCTTTAGATAATGGTGAATAAGGTTTATAGTGATAATACAGAATTGTAAAATCTCGAAAAAAAAAATCTCGAAAAAAAAGGCCGAAAAAAAAAATATCAAATTTTTTTTTATGACGTTTTTTTTTTAAATGGGGGGTTCCCCCCAAACTCCCTTTTTTCTATTTTTTTTATTTTAACCCTTTTTTTTACTTACCTGACCCCAAAAACACATATAAATAAATAAATAAATAATTCGATATTTTTTTCGAGATTTTTGTCATTCGGTATTATTTTTTCGGCCTTTTGACCGACCACCGGTGAATAAATCATTAAATCAGCCCACAAGAATTCAACTCAGCAAAATGTACAGTAAAATGTTGACTTTGAATGTGCAAGAGCTCATAAACATTAGAAAACACATTTTCAACTGTACTTTTTGAATGGTTTGCCACACTGAAAAAACAAATGACTTTTTAAATTAAAATGGAGAATGATTTGCATTTACGAATGATATATTAAAATGTATACTTTGGGAATCGTTTACATATTTTAATAACTCCATTATGCATAAAGTAACAGAAACATCATTTACAGTTAAACTTTTAAGACCTGCTGATTTGGAATGCCAAAAATCAGCCAACGGACCAAGACACACTTATTCATCCGCATTGAATCTATTCAAGGGCATACTTGAAGCCCATCTGTCATCCATCAGACTGACTGCTCGCCAGCACCCTAACCCACTTGGGGCAGTCTATTCCAATGTAATTGCCTTGATAAAGACCCACGCGGTCAAAACATGTGTTGGCTGACCACAATTGGGACTATGAATCCACATGAAACAATTGATAAATAATGTTCAATTGCACGTAAAACTGACTCTTTGTACTAAGTGTGGTAAATCCACTTCCTTGAGAAAGCAAATAAAAGGCAAGGTGTCCAGGATAAAAACCCTGAACTATGAATGTGTAAATGATGGTGTCATTTGTCCCTTGGTTGTCCCAACCATCACGCTTTAACAAGGGTTAAAAATATGTGTATTCATTTTTGGAAAAGGAGGGGCAGTGTGAGTTCCACCTGTCTGTAACTTCATTCTGTTACGCATTTGAACTCCCATCATCCCTCTTGGTTGTAAAAATTACATGTCATGCTATTTGTCACAAATACATTTTGCATCCTCTGTATGCCTGGAGTATTGGGGGCACCACCACTCAGTTCTCGTTCCCCTTCCATTTATCACCAAGGTATCTTGGAGCTCACTGACCCCACCTCCTGCATTTGCATTGACATTAATGTTCACCCGCCACTGCCACAGTTTATGTTGCTGCAATTGACAAGCCATAGTCAGTCATTTACCTATTTTGTGCTTGGCAAATAATACAAGGATTTGCCACTGCCACTAGTTCTCAGAGTGGCTATGTTTGCCATCCACACCAATATTTGTCAGCTGTTGTTGAAGCTGCATCATCAATTCCTAAACAAATGCCACTTCTATGGCTTTTAGGGACATTTAGGCTGGGTTATTTATTATACAATGTTTACTAAACAAAACTATCAACCAATCTAGTAAATCTGCTAGAGACTTATCTTGTTTTTTCTTGCAATTTTCTATTCAAGCACAATCTATCTTTCTATGACATACTACTGTACATTTCTGTAGCAGGTTGTTCATTTCCTTTAACAATTCTTTACCCATTTCCGGTTCTTCAATGTGCCAATCCCTCTCTTGTGTTAAAGGTTTGGCGCACCTTACGTTCTTCCCTAACATTCATAACATCTTTAAACACATTCTTACATGTCCTTGGGGCATGCACAAATACCAAATGAGCAGCACCATCTGTGCCAACACTTGGTGGCTGACTCAGTGGAGCCTGCAATTTCATACCACTGGCTGTACCATACACAGCACGTAGGCGAGTGTGTGTTAATAATAGTTGAAGCACTGATTGCTTGCCCAGCCGCAGTGCCCACCGATTCATCCTTGAGCTGTGCCTGAGTGACCAATGTTGCCAGGTCTTGGGCCTGTGTGCCCTGTTCAGTTGTTGCATGCATGCACACTACTGCTTCAGAAGTTTGTGTGTCAATACAACATGCGTTTGATACACCTACTACTTCTTTAATGTCCTTGCCTTAATCCTCAATATAAATGTGTGAAAACTCATTGGGTATCCCGGATGCACACCAGCCAAATTGCGTAAAAACTTATCACATACCCCAGTTGCACCCCAGCCAAATTGTGTGAAATCTCTGCGCATACCCCGGTCGCACCCCTGCCAAATCGCTACAAAACACCCTGTGATACCCACACCAATCCACTGGAAGCAGACCCCTCCTGAAGGGACATCCACACACTAGCCCCCATCACACCAGCCTGCAGGCAGATCCTCCACATGGGACACCCCCACCCCATCACCCGTGACGTCACCCTGCAGGCAGCCCCGTCCACATGGGACACCCCCACCCCAACCCCCATCGCCTGTGATGCCACCCTGCAGGCAGCCCCCTCAACATAGGACACCTCCACCCCAGCCCCCATCACCCATCACCCCACACTGCAGGCAGCCCTCTCCACATGGGACACCCCAGCCCCCATCAACCCAGCCTGCAGGCAGCCCTCTCCACATGGGACACCCCATTACCTGTGACCCCACCCTGCAAGCAGCCCCTTCCACATGGGATACCCAGCCCCATCACCCGACCCTGCAGGTAGCCCCCTACACATGGGACACCCCCACCCCAACCCCCATCATCCGTGACGCCACCCTCCAGGCAGCCCCTTCCCGACCAGAAAACACCTGCATGCTGAATGCTGACATAGTGACACATGTTCCCTCCATTGATAGCGTGTTGAGCACCCTGACTGCCGTATAGTGACACCGTATAGTGACACCACCCTGAAAATCATGGTCAAAATACATCCTGCAAACAGAGACAAATGCATACACATGGGCCACAAGTCATTAAGTGTGCCAGATGCTCAAACACAATAGCTGTCTGCAACCATATCCCAACATACACATCACACATGTGAATGGTAAAGTGAGACCCTGCAGCCCATGTGACAAAGTCATGTCAATAATCCCCAGGTAGAAATAGTCACACAGTGACAGAATTTTAAGCACCCTCAATGTGTGCCTCATGAACAGACACTGCCCAGGCGTGTCACAGCCTGAGCCTCAATGAGCCGACATCACTTGAACAGATAACCTAATAAACAGATCACTGTTCCTCCCATCTGTGAAGGACATGACATGAGATCTTATCAAATGACTTGTAATTCATAATGCACATATACACAAGTGTCCAAAGACCCAAAGAGTCCGGGGAGGGGGAAGACAGTGAAGACAGAGACAACAAACTTGTTAGGGCAGGTGACATTGAGATGGTGCCAGTGCATAGGAAGTGGGGAAGGAGAAAAGGGGGTAGGGATTGCATTGCAATACATGTGAAGGACATCATAACAAATAGAACAAATAAGAAAATAAAGAAACTGTGGCCAGCTGGTGTCAAGTCTAAGCCTACGTGCAGTCAGCAGGTGTGAAGTTCCTGTAGGTGTCTGTTGGCATACATAAAAACAGTCAACGTTTGGGGGTGCCAGGGAGGAAGTGCGGGTGTGCAAGTGATGGCCGAGGGGACAGTTGGCCAAGTTCATTGACCGTTGAAGATTCTTACAGGAGTTCATCAGGGTAGAGGAGTACCAAAAGCACAAGCAAAGAGGAATGACTTAAGTTCTGACTGAGTACATGGCAATCACTGCTGCATTGGTCTGCCAATGTGTAAAAACAAAGTAATGTCAATATTGCATGCCAATGCAAGATGCAGAACACCAGAGACAATGATAACTGCCCAAAGACATGCTGGTGAAGGGCAAAGGCGACACATGTGTTACACAGCATCAAGCAAATCATGGGCAAATATCATGAACATGTACCACTCCGACAGTCACTCCACCCACCACCCTCACAAACACTGAGATGGACAATACACAGTGATGTTGCACATGTGGAAGCAAATGGCACTTGAGCGTGCAAACCAAAACTCCACCTTCACACTCATCCACTGGTCAGCCACATGTGTATATTCACCATGCAAATGGATAGCAAACATGACGCATGCATGCAAAAAAGCACACACATGGCCAACGATGGTCAGCACCAGGGATACTAAAGAGACTAACAAAGAGGCACACTGCAAAAAAGAAATTGTGAGAAAAAAGACTGAGTTACGAAAAAAAAATATATTTCACAGCTGTAGTCATCTCATACACACTGGAAATGAAATATCAAAGGGCAGATCATCTTCCGTCCTTCTTTGTCGGCTTGCGTTGGTCCGTGGAAGACGGCATCATAATGGGCCAGGACATGCTCCACCAGGATGTTAACTTCTCTGGCAGTGAAGCTGACAGCCCTCTGCCTCGCTGCCGTGGGGTTGCCATTTGCCCCTGAACATGTTGGTTCAGACATGGCAACCCCCATGGCAGGTGTGGGTGGGGAAGGTGGTTGTGGGGCTGGGTTGTCGAGCGGTGTTCTGGCACGTTGGGAGTCTTCTGGATCAGCAGAGGTGGTCACAGGTCCGACGACAGGATCACTGGCAATGGCTATACAGCAAGCACTCAAATTGCAAGGCACGTGGGCAGCAGCCACACACAGTGTGCAGGCAGCAGCAGATGACTTGTAGGAGGCAGCTGTAACGCTCACCTGATTCCCGCAGAGGCGCCGGTCTTGACTGGGTGAATGCCGTATCTTCAAAGGTGATGTGTAACACACGGTTGGCTCTTTGGGCTGGACCTCTGTGCACTGTATGTCTGATTCGAAGAGTAAGATGTCTGCAGATAGAAAATATGGGATTAATGAACTGGGGTTATTGGGTGCCTCTCTCCTCTTCCCTTTCTCTTCTCCTGTAGAACCCCAAAGGTTAACACCCTCACCTTAGGTAAGTGAATGCCGAGCTCTCCATCTGCCTCGGGGCAGGGTGCCGTAACCAGTTTCTTCACTGGATAAGGGTGCAGGCCTCTTGACCTCAGAGGACTGCTGTCCGTCGTTAACTGCACGAACGGTAAGTTCTGGGCACTTCAAATGTCTTAAAAGTCTTTTGTAATGATATCTCTTGTTTTGCAGGGTTCCAGCGATGGCGGATGGCGGGCTGATGAGAGTTGAGGATCGAACCCGCGTGAGGAATAGAAGCGCCTGGAAGCACGTAAGTAAGCGTTTGTAGCCTGCTTCACGATGCGCACTAACTGTCCCTTTTATCTTGCAGGTACAAGTTCGGAGCTTTAGAGAAGCTGAAGGGTGCTGGAATACCGACTGGATTCGGCGTGGGAAGGAGTAATGGCACGTGAGTAATAAAGTTGCCCAATGTCTTTAAACGCACCTTCTTTTGTCTTTCAGATGCGGGATGCAGCGCCGAAGGCCTCCGGAGCGTGCAAAGAGCTGGTAAGCTTTTGTCTTTCAGATGCCGCAATGCAGTGCGAAGACCTCCGGAGCATGCGAAGAGTAGGTAAGCCTTTGTCTTTCAGATGCCGGAATGCAGCGCGAGGCGTTGGTGACAGCCGATGGACCAGGTAAGAGATGCGCTGCCACTGAAGACTGTAGTGCTAACCTGTTCTTTCTTTGTCTTTACAGGTGCTGCTGAAGACTGGATTCCAGGATGGTAAGCCTTTGTTCCCTTAGGCCCAGGATCAGAAGCAGAAGTCACGATGAGCGTTCTGCTGCAGAGAATGCAGAATAACGCAAAGCAAGATTCATCCATCGGGTGTGGTTTAAATAGCCTCCTGTAGTGCTTAGCAGTCTCCTTCCACAGCCACGCCTAAGAAAAGAGTTCCTGCTTTCCAGAAGAGTTCCAGTGTTCTGAACCTAGGGAGTGGCTCCTGCCCCACCCAACAGGAAAAGTAGTCCCAAACAGAAGAGGATCAGGGGTTCAACTGGCAGGTAAGTAAGCAGCATGGTCTGCTGCAGGTAAGTCCACCCAAGCATTATGAGCCCGGCGCTTCCAGCGCTGGGACTGGGCATCTTTATGAGCCTGGTGCCACTGGTGCCAGGACAGGGTCCAAAAGGTCCCAATTGGGACTGGCTGGCACTCGGAACCGGGGTTATGGGTCTGCTTCCAAGGGAGTCGGGCAAGTCCTGATCTTTTGGAAGCAGAGATCATGACAGCACCCCCCCTCAAGGCCCCTCCCAAACCGGGCTTCTCCGGGGGTTTGGGCTTGTTAGGAAATGTTCGATGAAATCTTTTGATTAGACGAGGCGCGTGGACATATTCTGCAGGTTCCCAGGATCTTTCTTGGGGACCGTAGCCTTTCCAGTCAATCAGGTAAAATAGTTTAGATTTGGATATCTTGGAATCCAGGATGCTTTTGACTTCAAACTCGAGTTCTCCATCAACTAGAATAGGTTTTGGAGGTGTAGTTAGTCGGGTTTGAGGTTGCACGGATTTTAATAGAGAGACGTGGAAGACCGGATGTATCTTCATGTGAGGGGGCAAGTCCAACTTGACCCCTACTGGATTTACTATGGTAGTGATGGAATAGGGACCAAGGTATCTTGGGTTGAATGTGCGTGGTCCTTTTAGAGGTAGATATTTGGTGGATAACCAGACTTGATCTCCTAATTGATATTGGGGGGCTTCCTTCCGATGTTGGTCTGCTCCTTTCTTGTATTGTTCTTTAGCCCTTTGAAGGTGAGAAACAGCTTCCTTAAAGGCTTGGGTGATTGTGAAATGCAGGTGGACTACAGCTGGTGTTCCAAGATCTTGAAGTGGATCCAACTCTCAGGTTCGAGGGTGACTACCGTATAAAAGAAAAAACGGGGTCTTCCCAGTTCCCGAGTGGACAGAGTTATTGTAGGCATATTCGGCTATCCAAAGGATATCTTTCCAAGTTTTTTCAGTTTGTTGTAGCATGCAGCGCAAATACTGTTCCAGAGTTTGATTGGTCCTCTCGGTTTGTCCGTCGGTTTGAGGGTGGTGGCTGGTCGAAAGTCTCACATCAATTTGAGCCGACCGACAGCAACTTGGCCAAAAATGAGATATAAATTGACTACCTCGATCCGAAATTAGAACTGAAGGAAAACCGTGCAGTCGGACGATGTTTTCGAGAAATTCTCAGGCCAGAGTTGCTGCTGTTGGTAAGCCTTTGAGTGGAATGAAATGCGCCATCTTGGAGAATAGGTCCACGATTACTAGGATCGTATTGTATCCGGAGCATGGAGGTAGATCGGTGATGAAGTCCATAGAAAGCGTATGCCAAGGGCGAGGCGGGATGTCAATAGGGCGTAAGAGGCCGGCTGGTTTTTCCTTTTGACTCTTGTTTTGGGCGCATACTCCACAGGACATTATAAAGTCTCTGATATCTTTTTTCCAAGACGGCCACCAGAAGTAGCGCTTGATCTTTTCCGAGGTCTTGGTCATACCGGGATGTCCTTCCATTAAAGAATCGTGATAACAAGAGATTACCTTTTTCTGTAAATCTGTGCTGGGCAGGTATAACCGTTCTTGGAAATATAATAGCTTGTCCTTCACCGTAAAGTCCTTTCCCTGCAGATGCCAATTCTGTATGTCTGCTGGAGTTACCAGTAGCCTGGCTTTATCCTTAACTTCCTCTATGGATTGTGTGGCGATTACACCTAGAATTCTTTGTTCGGGAATAATAGGTACAGGTTTAGGATTGATCAAATGTTCTTCCACTCCCATCCGAGAAAGGGCATCAGCTTTACCGTTTTTTGTACCAGGTCGATAGATAATTATGAAGTCAAACTCGGCAAAGAATAGTGCCCAACGGAGTTGCCTAGAGGATTGAGCTTTTGCAGGTTTCGGTGATCTGTAATCACAGTAACGGTGTGTCGGGCCCCCAGAAGATAATGCCGCCAAGCCTTAAAGGCGGACTTGATAGCTAGAAGTTCCTTATCAGTAATAGTGTAATTGATTTCAGGAGGCGAGAATTTGCGGGACCAAAATGCCACGGGATGCAACTGATTGGTTACTGGGTCCTTTTGTGATAGAACTGCCCCCATGGCAAGGCTCAAAGCATCAGTTTCAACGATGTAGGGGAGTTCTGGGCGAGGATGTTTTAAGATCGGTGCAGAGATAAATCTAGTCTTCAAATTCTGGAAAGCTTGTTCCGCCTCGGTAGACCTTTCAAAACGTTTGTTTTTCTTTAACAAGGCGGTGATGGGCTGGACTATTCGAGAGAATTCGGGGATAAACCTGCGGTAAAAGTTAGCGAAGCCTAACATGCTCTGAACACCTTTTACGGAGGATGGCGATGGCCATTTGAGAATTGCATCGACCTTCTTTGAATCCATACGCACTCCGCTAGGTGATAATATGAATCCCAAGAATTCAACTTCAGTCACGTTGAAAACATATTTTTCCAACTTAGCAAAAAGTTTGTGTTGACGCAATCTCTCGAGGACCATTTTCACGTGTTTCTGATGTTCAGTTTCCGATGAAGAATAAACGAGGATGTCGTCAATGTAAACAACAACACACACATCTATGAGCTCTCTGAGGACATTGTTCATAAAATATTGAAAGGCGGCCGGGGCATTGCAAAGTCCGAAGGGCATGACCTGATATTCAAATAGCCCATACTTGGTGCGGAAGGCCGTCTTCCATTCATCGCCCTCTTTTACTCGTACCAAGTGGTAGGCTCCTCTAAGATCCAGATTTGTATATATGCATGCTTTTCTGACTTGGTCCAGGAGTTCAGGGATCAAAGGTAACGGATATCTATTCTTAACGGTGATCTGGTTCAGGGCTCGATAATCTATACAAGTTCTAAGGTCCCCTTCTTTTTTTGGAACGAAGAACAAAGCTGAGGAAGCAGGGGACTTGGAAGGCCGAATAAACCCATTTGCTAGGTATTGATCCGTGTATTGTCGGAGGTGAAGATTCTCAGGCTCGGTGAGGGCATAAATTCTACTACAAGGAGGAGTAGATCCAGGTATCAGGTCTATCTGGCAGTCATAAGACCTATGAGGAGGTAGAGAGTTAGCCTGATCCTTCCGGAAAACATCTTGGAATTCTAGGTATTCAGGAGGTAACTGAGGAGCCTCCGAGGAAATTGCTGCCAGTGCAACACCAGGTCGAGGGTGACAAGTGGAGACACATTCTGGAAACTGAACCGTTCTTGCTCGCCAATCGATCTGAGGATTGTGCTTCTCTAACCAAGGAATTCCTAGAATAATCTGGAACTGGGGGGCCTTGATCACATCGAACACGATCTTCTCATGGTGTCCATCTTGACTTACTAGCGTCACTTCTTGGGTGGTATGCGTTACTGGTCCGGAGGCTATCTCCGTACCATCCACCGTAGTAATGACGTCCTTTACAGCCTTTGGACAAAGAGTCAGATTCATCCTCAAAACCATTTCATGATCCACATAATTGCCGATGGCACCGCTGTCGATGTAAGCTTCAATCGCATGTAATCGATCTGGATGTTCAGGGCTAATGAGGACCATAGGTATCACGAAATGCGAGGTCACGGAACTTGTTTTAACGCTCGGCAAGAGGACCTCTATTCTTGTCGGGCGAGGTCGTTTCCCTGCTCAGAGTTTGTGACCCTGGTAACTGCAGCTCCTACTGCCTTCTTGGCTGGTTTCACCAGACAGTCTCGAAGAAAGTGCCCCGAGTTTCCGCAATAGAGGCATAATTGCAGCTGTTTTCTCCTTTCCCGCTCCTTTTGTGTTAGTGGTCCTTTCAGGCCCCCGATTTGCATGGGTTCCCCGGAGTCTACTCCTTTAGTAGGAGTTGGTGGTTTGGAAAATACTCGAGCATCAAACTTGGAACGATCGGCCTTCCTGTTCTGCAGTCTGTGGTCAATTTGAACGACTAAGTCAATATAGTCCGAACAGTCTTGTGGGGGATTCACTACTTGGGCTAACACATCTTTGAGCTCTCCACGTAGACCTCTATAAAACAGCGTAATCCTTTTGTCCTCAGGCCATCGAGTTTCCACTATCAGTCTGTTGAAAGACGCAATATAAACCAAAAATTCTTGATTACCCTGTCTCAATGAAAGGAGCTCATTGTCCAAGGACTGCCCCTGTGAATGTCTTGCAAACAGTTTTTCCATACTGAGCTGAAAAGCTCAAAAATCATGGAGAACCGGATCATCTTGATTAACTAGAGGGATCGACCAGTCTGCCGCATTACCACTAAGGTACGAAAGCACAAAAGCTACCTTAGCTTGATCAGTTGGAAAGGCTGCTGGCCGGCATAAGAAGTGCAACCGGCACTGATTAATAAATACTGCAAACCTCTTTGGGTCACCAGAAAATCGTTCGGGCGGAGCCAGAGGTACATTCCCAAGTAGGTTGATCTGCACTGGGTTCGTAGAGGATGTTGAAGGAAGATTTGCCCCTGATGCGGGTAACGGAGTTTGTCCGGTTTGTGACTGTAGCAATTGTCTAGCGAGATCGTCTGTTCGCTCCTTGGAAATAAACAGTTCCCTTCTTAGAGCATTCATTTCCTGACGGGCTGCATGCACTTCTGCTCTTAGTTCCCCAAGTAACTGGGCTAGCTGGTCGGTATCCGAGGTTTCCATAGCGCCTGGGTGGGAGTTTTGCGATAGGCTTTGCGTTCTGTAACGCTCACCTGATTCCCGCAGAGGCGCCGGTCTTGACTGGGTGAATGCCGTATCTTCAAAGGTGATGTGTAACACACGGTTGGCTCTTTGGGCTGGACCTCTGTGCACTGTATGTCTGACTCGAAGAGTAAGATGTCTGCAGATAGAAAATATGGGATTAATGAACTGGGGTTATTGGGTGCCTCTCTCCTCTTCCCTTTCTCTTCTCCTTTAGAACCCCAAAGGTTAACACCCTCACCTTAGGTAAGTGAACGCCGAGCTCTCCATCTGCCTCGGGGCAGGGTGCCGTAACCAGTTTCTTCACTGGATAAGGGTGCAGGCCTCTTGACCTCAGAGGACTGCTGTCCGTCGTTAACTGCACAAACGGTAAGTTCTGGGCACTTCAAATGTCTTAAAAGTCTTTTGTAATGATATCTCTTGTTTTGCAGGGTTCCGGCGATGGCGGATGGCGGGCTGATGAGAGTTGAGGATCGAACCCGCGTGAGGAATAGAAGCGCCTGGAAGCACGTAAGTAAGCGTTTGTAGCCTGCTTCACGATGCGCACTAACTGTCCCTTTTATCTTGCAGGTACAAGTTCGGAGCTTTAGAGAAGCTGAAGGGTGCTGAAATACACACTGGATTCGGCGTGGGAAGGAGTAATGGCACGTGAGTAATAAAGTTGCCCAATGTCTTTAAACGCACCTTCTTTTGTCTTTCAGATGCGGGATGCAGCGCCGAAGGCCTCCGGAGCGTGCGAAGAGCTGGTAAGCTTTTGTCTTTCAGATGCCGGAATGCAGTGCGAAGACCTCCGGAGCATGCAAAGAGTAGGTAAGCCTTTGTCTTTCAGATGCCGGAATGCAGCGCGAGGCGTTGGTGACAGCCGATGGACCAGGTAAGAGATGCGCTGCCACTGAAGACCGTAGTGCTAACCTGTTCTTTCTTTGTCTTTACAGGTGCTGCTGAAGACTGGATTCCAGGATGGTAAGCCTTTGTTCCCTTAGGCCCAGGATCAGGAAAAGTAGTCCCAAACAGAAGAAGATCAGGGGTTCAACTGGCAGGTAAGTAAGCAGCATGGTCTGCTGCAGGTAAGTCCACCCAAGCATTATGAGCCCGGCGCTTCCAGCGCTGGGACTGGGCATCTTTATGAGCCTGGTGCCACTGGCGCCAGGACAGGGTCCAAAAGGTCCCAATTGGGACTGGCTGGCACTCGGAACCGGGGTTATGGGTCTGCTTCCAAGGGAGTCGGGCAAGTCCTGATCTTTTGGATGCAGAGATCATGACAGCAGCTCAGGGCAGTAGGAGGCAGGTAAATTGGCTGGAAGGCAGGAGCGTGAGTCTTCCGTGTTATTCACGTGGGCAGCCGGAATCAGAGTGATGGGTACTCTGCATGTGCGGAAACAGCACGTTAGCGTGATATCAGAGGAAAGGGCCTAAGCGCGTAAGTTACGTGACACACGTTGAATGTTGGGTGTTGCGTTCAGAATCGGGATACAAGAGTGCATAGGAGAACAACACATGCTTGTGCGAGTTAGAGTGGACAGACGTGTGGACTACATTGATATTGGCGTTATCACATGATCTTTTCACTACTGCGACAGTGCAAGATTTTTGTTTAGATGGGGGATTTGCCCCTGTGCACACACGTGAATACTGTGGGTGCCCCTGTGTGTCACATACCCCATTCTTAACATCACAGTACCTTACGTGTCCTTCACGTATGCATTTTATGTGTTGCTGGGTGCACAGTGTACTGCATAATGTTTTTTCTTTTCACGTGACCTACCGAGGTTCGCGTACACATATTTTTCTTTTTTTGGGTTGCCTGCGCATTACGCATCCCGTTTTCTTTTTCCCAAGGGGTTACATTGAGCCTTGCTGGAGCACACTGGTACATTTACATCACGTACACTGTCCCCTGATTCAAATTCCCCAGGACAATTGATAGCTGCACCTCCCATTGCACAAATCCATCAGTGCCATGAGTGGGAGGGCAACAAGTGGGAAGGGAGGTAGAGGTGACAGAGGGGGCGGAGGTGGCGCAGGTTGCAGAGGTGGCAGAGGTGTTCAAGGTGTCCAAGGTGTCCAGGGCCATGCATGGAGAGCTATGACCTCCACCCAACAGGATCAGAGAGATGCAGCTGATGCTGATGGAGCAGGCACCCAGGGTCCAGGAGCAGCAGGGTCATCTGCTGTCCACCACCACCCAGGCTCAGTGTCCCCCAGCCAGACCTGTAGTGGTTATGGCTATGGTCCACAGAGATACAGGGGCAGATGCTGTTGTGTCCAAGGGGAAGGGACGTGCAGTCAAAGGACCTGGCGCCAGCACCCCAGGTCCAGGAGCAGCAGGGTCATCTGCTATCCACACCAGCCAGGGAAAGTAAGCTGCAGGGACAGCTGCAGCACCCACCACCCAGGCTCAGGGTCCTGCAGCCAGCCATGTAGTGATCACGGATACGGTCCACAGAGACGCAGGGAAGATGTTGTGTCCAAGGAGAAGGGACGTGCAGTCAAAGGACCTGGCACCAGCACCCAAGGAACAGCTACCTGCAGGGCAACCTACTGTCCCAGCATTGGTGGGTGATGCCATAGCCCAGTCCACCAGCCCCTACTGACCCGAGTGGTGCCAGCCACACAGGGTCTGCACGTCCTTGGAAGAAGGCAAAGCCTGCAGTAGCGGTACATGCTCAAACCCAAGCTACGGCACAGGAGACCACCACGTCAAGGAAGAGGAGCTTCAATGATGAAGAATTCCAGATCCTTGTGGAGTATGTGCGGGAACATTACTGTGACATGCTCGTGCAGGCAGAGAGCACACATATGCCTGCTCAGCTTATGGCCCACTGGCAGCGAGTCACGGATAGAATCAATGCCTTGGGCAATGAGAGGCGCACCGCTCCTGTGGTAGTGAAGCGTTGGAATGACCTCCGGCGCCAAGTCAAAGAGAAGCTGGGTGCCAACTTCGCCTCTACTCTGGTGGCTGGAGGTGGGTCACCACAAGAGGTGGATAAACTCACTCCACATGAAGGGGTCATTAGTGAGATGATTGATGTGGAGCAGATCCAAGGCCCAGGAGACCTGCCAATTTACGAGGATATGGCCAGTGGGTGATGAAGCCTGTGCATCAGGATATGTGTATGTCGCTTGATTGTCTGGCACTTATGCCTGCATTTGCATGACTGCCATGGGTGAACCATGTCATGGTGGACTGACACATGCTTGTTGTCCTGCAGACTGCATACAAACGATGTGCTGCTCACTGTGACACTCCTCATCACACCTGCTTCCTCCTCTCATGTCGCTCTCTGGCCAGCCTCTCTTGGCCCGCTTCCTGCTCCAACCTGTGATGCCGGTTAGCCTGTGATAATCTTCCACTCCCCACTCACCTTCTCTCCTCACATCTGTGCCATCTCAGAGACGTCACCCTACCAGCTGCAACTCCTCAGAGGTATTCTTCCTTTCCTCGCCTTCCCCCAGCAGCTCACTGTCTCCAGAGGTCTGGGCATTCCTGTGCAGGGTTACTGCAACAGACTCTTCCATGATTTGAGTGCTTCTACGCTTTTCCCTCTGCAACTCATCCAGAACCAGATTGTGAGAATTGTCCTTTTGTCTTTGGGACAGGTATTGTATTTTCCCAGGACTGTGATCATGGCCCTGGCTCCCAGTGGCTATCACTGTTCAGTTCAAAACACTGTGCATTGTCCACAAGACTTTATGGGTCCTGGGGCTGCAATTCCTTCAACTCTATCTTCCAAATTAGCTGCCTTCTCATGGTCTTAAATCATCCCTCTCCTACTCCCTCCGGGTCAGTTGCTTCTCCTAGCAAAGAGTTGGTGGTTGATTTCTACCTTCGGCTGGGGCCTCCCTGTGGTACAGCCTCACTGCCTCAATGGAACTGGAGATGAACCTTCTCTGGATCTGGAGGCACATCTGATGCTTCCTCATGTGTTGTGCTTTTTCTCCTCCTATCCCCTGCTGAAGTCCTGGATGACTTTGAGAATGCCCTGGTCACCTGGCCACACTCTGATCTCCAGCCTCTGAGCCACCAGTTGAACCCATGCATTGGCTCCTTGGCATCCCCCGCACTTGGGTGATGTTTACTGTATCCCTACAAACCACTACCAACACTTGACACCTGATGTCTGCACTTACACTTCCACCGCCACCACCCAGCCACATTTCAATTATTGTTTATGTTGTTATATTTAAATTAGATGCTGTTCCCATGTACTGCACTGTCCACTACCACTTCCACCCCCAGGTGTCCCCTTCACCCTGCCTCTTCACTTGCATGATCTCAATGTCACCTGCCCTCATGAGATTGGTGTGCCTGGCTTCAATCTAGTCTACCACCCTTTCATTGTCACGCCTTGTGACACTTGTGTGTTTGCACTTTGTGAATTACATGTCATGTCATGTCACATCCATTGAACATGGCTCTGGGACAATAGTCAGCAAGTACCATCTCGTGCTATTTGACAATTCAGGCATGGATCTGCTATGTGGCATCTGTGTATTTGCATCAGCCAATCAGGTGCTTGTGTGTGAAGCAGGTGCTAAGCACCATGCACTCCATGTGGTGTAAAGCCCTTCCACACATGTCTAGGGCTGGTTTCCTGCTTCCATTATCACTGCCAACATACAGGACTTTGTGCCATGAGTGAAATAGCATGTTTATGTGTTGCAGGACAACATTGTGATACCTATGTGTGTGGGATATGCTATTTACATGGCTTTTCATGTTTTCTTATGTCCATGTGCAGGTGATGAGGCAATGGATGCAGAGGAGGAGGTTGGGGAGGAAATGGATACTGAGCCGCCACAAAGCAGCCGTGGAGGACGTGGTGTGGTAGCCCATGATAATCCACTGGTGCAACAGTCCATCCCATGTCTGACTCAGTATGAGTTCACCTCTGATGACACCTGTAGCTCTGGTGGTGAACCGGATTTTGATTCCTCTGTGCTGTTGCAGGTGAATACATCAACTGTTGATACTCTTGTAGCCTAAACATCTGCAGGGGGTAACGTCCCCTCACAGGGCCAGTCAGTGCTTTTACGTCTGTCTGTGGCGGTTTCGGCTCTAGGGTCACTCTCCACACTATTGGCTCCTGGTCCTGGGACTGCTGATCAAGGGAGGGATGCAATCCTGCAGTCACAGACAGCGGCCTCACATGAAGGGCCATGTTCCCTTGGGTCAGGCAGGCGTGGGGTACGCCAACGTGGTGGACGTGTAGCAGCTGGCGATACTGTGTGGCAGCAGTCTATGTATACTTTTGCACAACAACTGGATGCTTCTTATGAAATGTTGGCTCAGGGCATGGAAAGGGTAGCCAATGCCATGATCCCCCCAGAGAGACAGCTGGAGCACCAGCTGCAGGCACTGCGCTCCACATGCCGCTCACACAGGCTGAACAGCAGGCCAGCAACAGGAGCCAACAGGAGGAACTGAGGAACTTATTTGTTCTGCGGGCAACCCTGGTTGCAGAAGGTCAGACCCATAGTGACACCCTGAGGTGAGAGTTTCTGGCCTTCAGGTCTACACAGGAAGTGCTAGTGGAACCCCGCAGTAGACAGTTTGAACAGCAGATACAACTGTTGACTCGTACCATCTCGGACAAACTCTGTGCATTCGGTGAGGTGTCCCATGCAGACCTACGAGCCATCATGTTGCAGATGCATTCATCTCTTTACTGCATGGCATTGCAATGGAGGATGAGGCCAGGGATATGCGTGGTAAACCTCCCTTACTACTACCACCATCTACTTCTACACCAGAAAGTGGCCACAGGAGCAACAGCTCTCTAGATTCATGATGGCCGTGCGGCCCATGATCCCATGGAGGATTTTTTTTTCTTCTCAACCTCCACACATGTGGGTGTTGATGTGCACCCTGCCCCTCCAACTTTCTGGGTGCCCCCCTCACCCTGGTGCACCATGGGCATTTTTGATTTTTGTTTACTGATTTTTCCCCTTATGAACCTTGGTGACTTTACTGCCTATTTTACCCTGTTCATTCTTGTGTCCTCACTTGTGCATATGTTGGTCCTTACTTGCAAGTTAGACTGCTGGGGTTCCCAGCAGGCAATCTCTGCACCTTCCCTTCCCTTCCCTTGCATGTGGTGTACCGTGAATGTATGTGACAGTGTGTTGCTTTGTGCGGCATCTGAGGGTATCCACTGTAGGTTCCAGCTGGACCCATACCGGCTTGTCTCGTGTTGGTACACTCCTTGGTTGTGCCTTAGGGTCCAGACACATATGCTACTCCTGCCTCTCCTTTCCATGGGCTTGCAAGGAGTGCAGTGTGTAAAAGTAACTTACACAGAGGCATTGGGCTTCCATTATATCTGTGGGCAGTCTCAAGTCCAACCTGGGTATACACCCCTAGTGGGATTCATCATTGTTTATCCAGTGCATGGTTACCATCCCTTTTTTGTTGGACATTGAGATCCATCCTTTGTTCCTGTTCCATCTTCATTTATTACCTAGCCTATCTCCAGTATTGTGTGCCTTCCTTCTGTATGCGCTTACCTGCCCCCTTTAGTTAGAAGAGCCACACAAACAATACAAGTGTGCCCTGTGCAAGTTATGACACATTGAGGCACTTGTGCTAATATGATGAGTCACTGTCAGACAGATTCACTCTTGGGTCCTGTGTTTCTGGTATGTTGTACTGGGCAATTGATGCTCCTGTGTACATTTTTATTTTGATGTGTGCGAGTGTGTTATTTCTGATCTTGTTCCATTGATCGTGGAGCGCTTTGTGACAGTAGTGTTATGAGATGGCCATTTCTTTATCTCTTTTGACATTGCATGACATGGCATGGTGTGGCAACCAGGTTACATGAAGTGTGGGAGAGTTTAGGTGACATATCGGCATTTAGATGTGTACTTGGTGTTAGTGGCATACTCCATCTTCCATGTGTTCCTTTTTTTTCACTACTGATTAAATTAGTTTAAGTTCTAAGGGATGCACACAATGCAGCACTTCCAAGGACACATTCTCAGGGTGGTAAGGTTGGGACAGATGATTGTCCCTTTGTCATCATCGAATGTCACCTGGAATGTGCCAGGGCTGTGTGAAACATCACTGAAGGTAAATTTGCCAACATACCGCTGAACATACATTTTCTTTGTTTAAAAGCCTTTCAGATACCCGAAGGTCCAATAGCTTGGTACAATTGAGTTGAACCTCTGACCTGTCTATTGATTAAAGGGGGTGGAATGTTGAATAAAGTGGAATTAGAGAACAGTGGATAGGCAGGGATATTTTAATTAATGTGTTATTTTCACAAATTAAAGATTCCACCAGGACCCTCATGCATCCAATCTATTGTGAATGCATGCTCATCGTGAATTACATGCATAGATACATAGATACGTATTGTAAATTGTGTGTTACTAAAGTTCCTAATTCCACATCTGTGGCACTGAAAACTAAAGTGACTAATGTGTTGACAATACATTTTTTTATAGAAACAATTTGTTTATTGGAAATGTGATACCATTATTTCTATGTGATTAATAAATAGACCTTCTGTGCAGCCCTGCGTGTTTCTTGTCCCAAAAGGGAAGGGAACTATGGGGAATCAATTCTATTCATCTGGTGTCCCAGATTCATGAAAAATAACTTTACCAAATAAAGTACAACTGCATGTACCTGATTTAGGGTGGGTGGAAATTCCCCTGAATTATATTTTGCCCAATTACAACATCCTACACCTTAATTCCCATACCTTGTAATTTTCTAAATAACCCTCTTTTCCTCATGTTTGGCTCCCTACCTCACTTTTACCAATATTATTATTTTTTCTTTTTATTCACTACTGCTGAGTGTATAATTTAATCTCTCTCAATTGTTCCCAATGTGTCTTTACCACTGTGCTCCAAATAAAATAAAGCAGCTTTTGTGCAGCCCAAGAAGAGACCCCAACCTTTACATGTGACCCCCCTCATATCCTCTTTAGAGGTTTCATTTGTGCACTCAAGCTTTGATGGGGAGCAGCCCATTACTCCTGTTCCCACCACAACTGACCATGATGATTCAGAGTTGGGATGGCACCAAATTGTAGAAACTTGCAAATAAATACTTTATTGTAACCGGGGCAGCGGTAGCAGTGCCAGGTTTATTTCTATACAGCTGTAAAGAAAATGAAAGAACAATAAGGCAGAGTATTCCTGTGCCACAAAGTTGTCCAAAAACACATATTTCACAGGTTTTTTATGTGTAGGTTATTACACAATGAGGTTTACATAGAAAGCAGCAAGACCACTTTAGTCAGTGACACAAACAGTATGTTTTTTAAAATAAATGTATTGGTCATTTGTAATGCACCTATACACAAGTGTTTAGAGGCACAGCAAGGCAGTGGGGATGCGGAACACGTAGGAGACAGTAGCAATCCTAATAGGCCATGTGATATTTAGATTGTTCAAGTGCAGTAACAAGAAGTGCAAAGGGAAGGGCAGTCTGGGAGGGCCCAAGAGAGTGAAGGGCCAGAGGAGGTGGTGTGGACAGGGCCAGGGGAGTTAGAGGGTCCAGAAATAGTGTAGGTTAAGGAGCTGGAATGACTCCAAGGGATGCAAGCCAGCCAGGCAAGTATAAGCGGGGGGCCCAAGAGGGCAAGTGCAGGTTGAGATATGGGAGTGGGTCGGGGGAGAACAAGTGCAGAGGTAAACTGGGCAGGGGGACCTGGTACCATGTATGACTCTGAGGGAACCTGGCTGCCAGTCTCAGGCAGAAGGGGACATCTTGCATGGGAGGGGGAGGAAGAAGGAGCTACTGGAACTTAAGAAAATCTGGTTCATGTTTGAGAGGGGCAGGGAGGCAATTCCAGAGGGAGTCACCTTCCCTCCCCCCACTCTCTGCTTGAAGAAATATCTGGTTTGCATAGAGTTAGAGCTGGACGAGTGAAGGGCTCTAGCAGTGAGGTATTTGAGGAGGGAGAGAGAGAGTTGGATATGGTGCCTTGTGGATGATGCAGAGAGGGTCTTGAACTTGATCCTTGCCGCAACTGGGAGCCAATGGGGAGATTTATGGGCTGGAGAGATGAGGTCCCTGGGCTTGAGGCCAAGTAAAAGTCTTGCAGTCCTATTCTGGATTAGTGGAACGGGCAAAGGGAGGAGTTAGGAAGATTGGGGAAGAGACTGTTGCAGTAGTCCAGCTTAGAGAGAACCAGCGCTCTGGAGATGCTGAGTTTCTGGCGGAAGGTGAGGAAGGGGAGAATTCCTCTGAGGATGTGCAGCTGAAAGTGGGCCTTCTTGGCAAGGTCTGTGATGTGAAGAGAAAAGGAGAGAGTGGAGTCAAAGATGATGTCAAGGTTTTTAGCTTCACAGGATGGAGGGCGGTGGGAGCCCAAGGAGGGTGGCCAGGGTGGCCAGAGTGTGGGAGGAAAACAGGGAGCAGGGGTCCCTAGTTGAAGGATCTCTGTCCTTCAGGCATTAAAAAAAGAGATTGTTAATAGTGCACCATGGCTGGATAGCGCGCAGGCAGTCATGATTGAAGAGGAAGAAGAGGAGGTAGAGGAGGGTAGCTTGAAAGAGCTGCCTGTCATTAACATAACACTGAAAATTAGGGGAGAAGGTGGAGATCAAATAGGCTGGTGGGCCCAAGTAGATATTGAAGAATCATGGTGAGAGGATAGAGCCCTGAGGGACACCACAGGTGGAGGGTGAGATGGTGGAGAGGAAAGGACCCAGTTGAACCTGGGAGGGTCAGTGAGGAAGGAGTTCAACCAGTCCAGCATCAGGTCCGTGATGCCAAGGGTCCACTTGATCAGGGTGGCATGATTGACCATGTCACAGGCAGAGGAAAGGTCAAGAAGGACTAGAAGAAGAACTATAATTGAGATTAGTGAGATTAGTGAGCAATCAATTCTACACAGGTGTTCATTAGAGCGGTTTCTGTGCTGCTGGCACCTCTAAAGCCAGACGGGTGGTCATGGAGGCAACCAACAGATTCTGTGTGTTGGACAAGCTGGGAGATGGGCAGCTTCTCCAAGAGTTTACCCAAAAAGGGGGTAGTGGAGAGGATCAGCAGAAGGTTTTCTGAGGAGAGGGTGCACAAGGGAGTGCTTGAGGAATGAGGAGAAGGATAAAGTCGCAAGGAGTGTTTGCAGAAATTGGCCAAGGCTGCAGCAAGGGAGATAATGTTGTCCTTGATAGTTCTTGAGTATCCGGGGCACACCTGATTGGATGAAACTTTCATAGAGCGGACTTGTCTCGAAAACTCATCAGGTGTTATGGGAGTAAAAGAGAGGAGTGAAAGGGGAGGGAGAATGGGGGCCAGGCGAAGCCTGAAAGAAGGGGAGGGAGCAGAAGCAGAGTAGAGGTGAGTGAGGAGAGGATTCCTTGAGTTTTGGAAAAGAAGTGAGAGGCCAGAGAAGTGCAGAGGGCAAGGGCAGGCAGAGGAGAGGTTAATACTACAGTACAGTTAGCAAGTTCCTTGCAGATTTTGAAAATTTCAGTCGTGTTGTTAGTGGGCACAGAGATGTAGGCCCTCTTCTTAGAGCAGATGGCAAGCTTCCTAAAATAACAGACTTTAACCTTGAAGGCGTGGCTTCACAACACCAGGTTATGCTGTGCAATCCCAACCCACTGAGGCTATCCCCATCATACATATTTTCTAGCACTCATGTAATGTTTTTTTCAGTACTCAGGCAAGAATACTTTGCCTTCATGGGCCAGAAGGATAGCTCAGGGGCAAAGTATTTGTCTTGGAAGCAGAGCGACACAAAGCAACAGAGATATGAATCTTGGTCTCGCGCTTAGAGACTGATCTCTGCTATTAATTAATTCATGTGTGACATGCCACATGTCAGTGTGTCCCTTTTTTTCGCATTCAGAGATCAACGTCAGTGCTTTACATCCTTATGTACTTCCTGGTTTCTGTCGACCAACCATGCTCACACAAGGTTCTATTCATGGCTGTGGTGATAATTTGCTCATTACAATGGCATATTCAGTAGCTTATGACAAAACATAAAACACTTAGGGCCTCATCACGAGTTGGGCTGTAGCTCTTAAATGCGGTGGTAATGCTATTACCACCACATTTAAGGGCTGGCCCTATCACGAGTTGGGCGCTAAATCGGCTGTTTTATCTCCAGTTTCTTTCTGGAGGTGAAAATCCCTGTTTTCGGCGGTATTACATCAGGCTGTATTAGCCCGCAGTATTAGCACCGAAAATTCCCCATTGGATCCAATGGACCGAATCAGGAATGGGGATTTACCGTTAAGGCCCAACCCGTAATCCGGTGGTAATACCACCGGGCCGGTCGGTGCTAGGGCTATTACACTTACCGGTATTACAACCGGGAATACAGCCCAACTCGTGATGAGGCCCTTAGTTTTGACACACCCAAACCTCTCCGGGGTGGTGCTACTCAAAACATGTTTTGGCAAAATGGGACAACTAGAAGCATTTTTAAGCACACTTTTCAAATAAATGGGTGACCAGGCTATATGGTTTTTTGGCAGTTGTGAAAGGTTACTCATAAACTATTCAAATAACTAAGCTTTTGATAAGTGAGCTTGGCTCTGCCAGTACAGATGGACACTACAAGGGGTCTTTTTCCCAATGTGAAGAAAGTTGTATACACAAAAATGTAGCCACTTGATGTCTTTTCAGTCTTTTCACAACATCATTTCCCCAGGAAAATGGCTAAAACTGCAGCTTTTGCACAATATAGAAATATAGTGTGGTCTGAACTCCTGGAGATCACAAATAGTAAGGAGGCTCTAGTAGTGAGGACTTAGTCCAACGTTGTGCCTGTGAGAGATGGTATTGTCTCTTTTAATATGAACCTCCCTTTGTTTATAATGTTTATGTTTTCTTTCTTCAACAGTTTCGAATTCCTTCTGTTGTTCTGTTTTATTGGGCAGTTATCTTAGCACTTTGGCAGGATTTAAAGTAAGTTAATGAGTAGCGTATACATTTTATTGAATTCAACTTGATTGGGTCTTCATGATTACCACTATGACCAGTTCAAAATAGAAAAGGTTTATTTATAGGGCTACTGTAATTAATAGTGACGAAAGGGATAAATCAATGAAAAAAGATTCGAAATAAAGGATACACTAAAAACATGTTGGAGATACAATACTATTAGTCTTTAACTTTTTATTATGTCACGCTATGAGATTAGATTTCTTTGTTGTCTGTTGTGAGGTCATGTGCTGTGTGCAGTATAGTGCTTTGTGGAAAGGCACATCTTATCATTTTTCAAAATGTTTAAATCACTTCCATTTAGTTGTAGCAGGTGCTTTTTATAACATCCAATCCTTCAAATTCCAAATACAAAATAAGTCATAAGTTATCTGTGAAAATCTATTAATATCTCCTTGGAGTTTCCTCATATCTCACAATATTAGGACTTAGCAGCGCTATGATTTAGGTCACAGTGATTGCAGAGGCTGAGACAACAGAGCTATCACTTAGGCTAGACCGATAGTACAAGTTCACGCTGCAGGCACATTCCTGAGGTTACATTGATGAAGCAGACTCATTGTTATATGTAGTGATGTTAAGTGCCCAGGATGTGTATGTTCGTCCTTTTTGCATAGACTTGCATAATAGCCTGCCACTTAAGGGGTTAAGGTAATAAAAGATATCAATATATATAATAAATGAAGCATGAAGTGGAACTCCACAAATAGGTGTATCACAAAAAAAACGTAAATTAAATTATAAAAGGCAGTAAGAAATATAGTTTTAAGAAAGCCTCTTACTCACCAAGAAAATGTTGGAATATCATCAGCATCCCATTTGCCAGTCAGTGTGGATTATCACTCAAACATGAGCTTTACATAATGTGCAAATGCTCTGAATTTTGTTTCAGAATATCAGCTTGTCATCATCAGCAAATCCACTGATTTGGAGCCAAAATATAAATTAATTACTGGGTTTTATTTTTTGTTAAAAATAACACAAATAAGCAGCAACAATTGGATGACATATGGAGCGCACTTGAATACTGAATGAAGGAAGTGAAGCACAGAGTTAGTTCTGTAAAAGATATATCTCCAAGAGTCCTTCTAATGGAAGAAACCATCGAAGACAAACAGAAGTATAATGAGGAATTAGAAAATGGAGTGAGGCATAACAACCTTCGTTTTTCGGCTCCACCTGAAAGATGTGAGGGAAACAGCACCATTTTGTTCCTTCAAAAAATGCTTCCGGCCCTGCTCCACACACCACCAGTTACTGTCTTGAATATTTAAAGGGCACATCGTATCGGACCTGTGTGAACTTCTCAGCCCGCTCATGCCATGCCACGTACTCAAATCCTTTTATTGTTGGAATATACTCAACTACAGCTCATTATAACCAAAGCAAAACAAAAGGACTCCCTCATTTGGCATGGCAACAGAATCTTTATCTTGCAGGATGTGACTATGCAGACTGCCCAGCAAAGAAAGGAATTCTCCATCTATCGCCCGGTGTTAAAGCAACTCAATGCTAGATTGGCATTTACCACCCATGTTCATTTAAGGTCATCATCAATGGAAGAACTTCAGTTTTCGGCGATCCGGCTGATATAAAGGCATTGAATAGATCCCTAAAAAATGATGAGATGGATACATCATTGCCTCTTTCTTCTTCTGCCTCTGGCACATGAGTTTTCTAAGGTGTTTCACTTCCTCTTATGCTTTGTTATTTATCTGCATTGTGTTTCCATCAACAATTCTGTAAGTTCATGGGTGGAGAAGATGTCTGGGTAGTCGTCTTCCCATTGGATCTGTATTTGGTCCATCTTGGTGTCACTTAGTCCTCTGCTATTTTCTCTGCTTTCCGCTTTTGTAACTTGAAATGCTTATGTCATCCCACGTTTCTTTCTTCACTCAGCTTCCTTCTATTCTGTATCCTCCTCTTGACACTATTATATTAATGTCAAGTTTTTACATCTCCCCACCCTTCCTTTTTTGTCTACCCCATATGTTCTGCCCTCACCGTCATGGTGCACTTTTTATAATTGCAATGGTACAGATCTCTGGTTTTGCTCTTTTCATCGTTTGTTGCTTAATCCTCTTTCTATGATGTTTATATGCCTCATTAATTGCTCCTGAGTCATTATGATAGGATTTCGTTGTGTGTCATGGAATGTTAAGGGTATAAATGATCCAATCAACTGATATAAAATTACTGTACACCCTAAGAAATTCAATCCTTCTGTGGTCTGCATTTAAGAGACGCATTTGTCCCTAACCGAATCCATGAAACTTAAATCATTCTCGGTTTAGGAAGTTTTCTCTAGTCCTGCTTTTGGAAAGAAAAATGTTGTGGCTATATTAATCAACAAAAATCTTCCATATAAGTTACTAGATCCGGGCACTGATAATGACGGAAGATGGATTTGGGCAAATTGGACCAGATGTAACATTCATTATGAACATTTACGGAGCAACTGCCCCTAAACCATATTTTTGGGATACTTTAACCAGAAATATATTACAGTCTAATCTTACCAACCTCATTGTTTGTGCTGATTTTAATAATGTTCTTGATCCGTATCTTGACAGGAAGTCTAGATACATTGTTAAATGATCCATATCCGTGACTCATTCATCAATTATATCGCTGAAATAGGCCTGATAGATACTTGGAGGCTCTCGCACCCTACTGATGCTGAATATCCATTTAATTCCCTCCCATATGGCACTCTCTCACATCTTGATCACATTTTTGCTGCTCAATTCTTGTCGGGTACAATCATTGACTCCCAAATTGCTAGTATTATTATCTCTGACAACACCCCCGTTATAATCAAATTTGATTTCCTTGATATTCAAAAATACTCAACCAGATGGCGATTTAATAATATATTATTACAAGGCAAACAATTTATTCAGACAGTTACCAGCTTTACGCAGCTTTACGCAGCAGTTTTTCTGGGATAAAAGGATGTCGATACATAAATGCTTAATAACTGGGATGCTTTTAAAGTAGCCTTTAGAGGTCATGTTATAGCTTTTATGAGTAAAAAGAAAAGGGAACATAAAAAAGAGCTGGGTGCATAATTTAGTTAATTCAATAAGGCAGAGAAACAATATTATTTACCCCCCTCTCAAACAGGACATCATGAGGTGTTGTCCTTGCAAATTCAAATGAATAGGAAAGTAACGGAGCAGGCGTCTGATACTATATTAAAGTATACATCTAAGATTTATAAACCCTCCAATAAAGCAGGCATCGATCTTGCTTCGTATCTCAAAGACCGAAAAGAGAAAACATTTATCTCACATATTAAAAACCTGCATGCCGTTACTGTTGCCAAACCTAATGACATCCTGCATGTATTCAAAACATTCTACTCTAATGTATACTCCCTGAGAGCAATACTGCATCAGGAGATTTGGATTCCTTCTTCCAAAACATTAAAAGGGATTCATATTCCGAAGTTAATCTTAAAGATCTAGATGCACCTATCACTATGAGATTACACGTGCGATTTCTAACTTACGAACAGACAAAGCCCCTGGTCCGTATGGTTTATCCATTTAATTCTTTAACTACTTCTCTAGTTCTGTATCCCCTAAACTAGAGGCATTGTTTTCTTGTTTTACTAACAGTCTGGATCGGTCACCAAGGCATTATTAATTCTGTTCCCGAAAGCTCAAAAAAGATTCTGACTCTTCCCCCAAAGAATTATAGCCCTATTTCATTAATTAATATGGAGTGCAAGATCTTCACCAAAGTTTTGCCAAACAGAATTGAGTCTTTCCTACCAAAACTAATAAAATCTGACCAGGGAGGAATATTTCTTCCAATGCAAGATTGTTATTAAATATTATACATCTTGTTGCGAAAAATCAATGGGCAATCATCAGCTTTTTTACCACTTATAAGGGGTACTAGGCATGACTGTCCTCTAGCCCCAATTTTATACATCCTGTCTCTTGAACCATTACTTGAATGTTTTAGAAATGACACATGCATCCAGGGTATATGATGTGGTACATTTGAATCCAAGATTGCTGCCTATGCAGATGATATTCACATTCTCCTAAACAAAACAAAAAAAACAAAGGATCACCTCCCAAATTTACTAGCGGTATTTGACTCCTTTTCCTTGGTTTCGGGGTTTAAACTTAAAGATAAATCTGAAATTCTCCCCTTAAATTCCTTCTGCCTCAAGCATGAAATTGACTATGGTGTTATATGGCATGACATCTTGTTTAAGTATCTGGGACCTTTTCATTTCCCCTCAGTAAGCGACTCTGTTAAACATATCACAGATGCCCTCCTACATAGACATAGCCAATCAACATCACTTTGGGCTCCTTTGTACTTGTCTTGGTGGGGGCAGCTAGAAAAAATCAAAATGATACTCTTGCCTATCATTTTTTACTATTTACAAATGCTACCGGAACCCCTTCCTTCTACCTTTTTTAAATCTGTCAACTCAACCGGGGCAAACTTTCTTTGGGGAAAAGGAAAAATTAAAAGAATTGCTATGAGTAAACGTCTAGCTGCCTATGAAGAAGGTGGAGTTAGATTCCCTGATTTTAAGCACTATCATGAGGCATTCATTCTCAAACAAACCTGCACTTGGTTCGCTTTAATACTAATGTGGATTTCCCTGCCTGGTACTCTTTGGAAAAGGAACTAGTTTTCCCTATTCATATTTGTGATTTTGTTTACATATTTGGTTCCACATGCTCTAAACTCACTAGTCCTATCAAAGCCTTCACACTTGCTCTAAGAACCTTTCTGTTCCCCATGGGTAACGTTCCTTCAAGGTCTTTTTCACCGTTCCTATGGCATAATGAGTCCATTACTTTTAGGCCTCTTTATCGGAAGCTATGGCTAAATAAAGGAATCAGGTTTATTCACCAAATGTATCAAGAAACCAATTGGAAATCCTTTCACGATCTTAGAAAAATGTATCTATACCTCGATCGGAATACAATTTCTATAATAAATTGGTTAATGCATGTCTTGATACATTTGATCACTTGACCAATAACGTACTAAACCCTGATCATGTTAGAATATTGACTCTGGCCGGAGCTTCTGACATTAATGACACTAATTTCTATAAGATGTTGGGAGTTGTAAAACCTTCTGATCTCAGATGGCCCATTGAATCTTAATGGGAGAATGACTGTGGTACTAGGTTTGATGATATTACCTGGCGCAAGTTATGGTCTAGAATCAAATGTATATCTCCTGCGGCAAACACTACTCAAACGTTTTTTTCATGCAAAGGGCCTTTATAACTCCAATCAAACTTGTAAAGACTCCATGTGGCTCCAATGGATGTTGTTGGCCATGTGGTAATGAATGTGGGTCCTATACACATGTTCTATGAATGTCCTTATCTACACACATTTTGGCAGGATATCTGGTCCTCATTAGAAAATATTTTTAAAATGCATCTCCCTTTATCGCTTACAAATATTGTATTCTGAAGTATTGCCTGTGGTAATGTTATAAATGACCCCTCCTCTATTTTGTTTGACCTCTTCATTGTTATTGCGATTAAATTCATTACAACCCATTGGAAATCATAACAAAACATGACTCTTAAGGGTTGGTGGAACAATATTTTTCATATTCGCAGACTGGAACATTACATGGCCATCCGTCTCAACCTTACTTCTAATTATGATGCTGAATAGATATGCTTTACTAATTATTTAACCTTTCACAATATGACTGCTCATGCTTCTTTAATATTTTTTTTTATTATCTTATTATACACAATGGATGAACTCCTTTTCCCTTGTGAGGCCTGTACTGGTCTTACAGAATTGAATTTTATACAACTATGCTTTCTCATTCCTTCTTTGTGTGTCGTGTTTGTCATGTTGCTTGTGTCTCTCCCCATGTTTGTTTGTACATCCCACAGTTTAATAGATTTAGATCCTAAAATATTGCAGGCTTAACCTGGTACTAATGGATCGGTTAATTGATGTCCTTCTTAATTAACAATGTTGATACAACCTGTTATTTCTTGTTTCCTGCTGTTTATGGCTATATATTTGTTTGCATTACTTATGTTTATTCCATATGTCATTCGAAGTCTATTTTACCACATAATTGTCTAATGTTATGTATTCTCTGTTCACATCTTTAAATATTAATAAAACCTACTAAACTGAAGGAAAAAAAATGTCCTCAAACATCAACTTGCCACTTTCAATAATACCTTTTTGCTGTAAATAAACCAGTGGTGACCCCTTTCATCAGCTTGTTAATTGGATTAAGTACCTCTATTTAGTATTGCTCACCCCCCATGAACATGTGTCCCCTCATATTTCACAATCGGTCTCATATGTCCATGAATCATCATGAAGCTCTTGCTCTTAAGTAGTCCAAACCCATACATGCATGTGCTGTGCTATACATGCTGGGAACAGCATCACATGTCAAGGTTCAACACATCCACGATTCCCATCTGTGACCACCATCCAAATGGCAGGAATCCATTCCTGTTACCAGTTTCATCCTGACGTGCCCGCATATCAATATTATGTGGCAGCAATATCTTCACTTTCCCAGTCTTATCATTGCAGGCACATGTGACATCATTGCATGACAGAAACCCGTTCATATAACCAGGTTCAGCACTGAGTGGCCATTCACTGTAAACATATGCCATAAAGGATTCCATATACTACTTAAAACAAGCTTTGAATGGAAATGACAAGCATATCTTCGTGGGTACATGTTTATCCTGCCCTTGTGCCAACATCACTTGCAAGAAATACCATCATATAACGTTGTCATGTGCACATTTATGTCATCATCATATGCTTAAAAAAAACTCACGTTGCTCAGTTTAGCCATGCATGGCCATGTGCTACTTTTATATACCAGGAACATCTCCAGGTGCAGATGTTTCACAATGATAGTATCTACATATAACCAGGCAGAACAATGATATGATATGCCAAGAGTAGCTTTCTGCGCCACGATTCTGCCTTACATAGCATCATCATCCTACGCCAGGACCAGCTCACTTTGCCATGTTGAGCTATTAGATGTCATGAACAGCATTCTATAGGTACGGATTCTGCTTTTCAAAAACTGCCATTGTATGCCAGGAATAGATCCATATGTCAAGGTGTGCCTTGTCAAGTAGACACACACACATACATATCACAGGGCTTCTACAACCTCAGCCCTGGAAATGCTGCCCTCAGGGTCGACCTCAATCAATGGTAGTGCATCAAGATGGTTCTACTACACATGCCATTGATACAGCACTGAAAGTACCTTCTGAACTCCAAGTCTAAGAAATAGGATTCAATAAGTGCAAGGTGCACATGTGTATGTGTGTCAATAGTGGTGTGTGGAACAAATGAAATCAGTAGCCCACACTCTGCATCAACCAACATTGATAAACGATAATTATCTTAAAGGACATGTTCTTCAACTACCAATACACTTGCACTTTCCCATAGAAGAGTTCCGATAGGTATTTAGCTTCACTGGGTTAACCAATGTTAATTAATGCCATGATTCAAAGTATGCAGTGCCTAAAAGCAAATGCCAGTTATAGGGCCTGCATCTACCTTTCAACAAATACAGCCTCTAACTATTGTATTACCCTACTTTGTTACTAAACTTGTGAGTAAAGCTGACATAGCAGCTTGCCATAAAAAACACCCAGGGATTCCCCTTTTTGGAGACGCTGTCACTCTATCATTAGGGCATGGGTATCTAACTCAAATAGCTTAGGTGGATGTGTAGAGAAACAGAGGGAGGGTGAGGTGTGCACTCTAGCTTCCAGTGTTGAATGCCTGCTGCATTTCAAGATGCTGTTCTACTCCAAGCGCTTTCATGTCTCTAACAATCTTCAGGGAGGATGTCTTTTCAGGTGCTACAGATTAGTCTCAATTGGTCTCAAGGAATTCTGGTAGCTGTAGCCTGTGTTAGTTAACCAGGAACCAACTCCCCTCCAAAACCAAAACATTTTTCCTGGTGGAGGGGGGGGGACCAATGATGTGGCTCTCCTGGGTAGGGCATGGTGACCCCGGTGATGCTGCCTCTAACCGCTGCCTCTAAAGCCCGGGACTCCTGAACCAATATGTAGAGAAACAGAGGGAGGGTGAGACGTGCACTCTAGTTCCCAGTGTTGAATACCTGCTGCATTTCAAGTTGCTGTTCTCCTCCAAGCACTTTCATGTCTCAAACAATCTTCCGGGAGACTGTCTTTTCAGGTGTTACAGATTAGTCTCAATTGGTCTCAAGGAATTCTGGTAGCTGTAGTCTGTTTTAGGTAACCAGGAACCAACTCCCCTCCAAAAGCACACATTTTCTCCTGGTGGGGGGAGGGGGAAAAACAATGATGTGGCTCTCCTGGGTAGGGCATGGTGACCCCGGTGCTGCGGCCTCTAACTGCTGCCTCTAAAGCCTGGGACTCCTGAACCAATATGTACAGAAACAGAGGGAGGTTGGGGCGCGCACTCTGGTTCCCAGTGTTGAATACCTGCTGCATTTCAAGTTGCTGTTCTCCTCCAAGAACTTTCATGTCTCTAACAATCTTCAGGGAGGCTGTCTTTTCAGGTGTTACAGATTAGTCTCAATCGGTCTCAAGGAATTCTGGTAGCTCTAGTCTGTTTTAGGTAACCAGGAACCAACTCCCCTCCAAAAGCACGCATTTTTTCCTGGTGGGGGAGGGGGGAAAACCAACGATGTGGCTCTCCTGGGTAGGGCATGGTGACCCCGGTGCCTCTGCCTCTAACCGCTGCCTCTAAAGCCCAGGACTTCTGAACCAATATGTAGAGAGAGAGAGGGAAGGTGATGCACACACTCTAGTTCCCAGTGTTGAATACCTGCTGCATTTCAAGTTGCTGTTCTCCTCCAAGCGCTTTCATGTCTCTAACAATCTTCAGTGAGGCTGTCTTTTCAGGTGTTACAGATTAGTCTCAATCGGTCTCAAGGAATTCTGGTAGCTGTAGTCTGTTTTAGGTAACCAGGAACCAACTCCCCTCCAAAAGCACACATGTTTTCCTGGTGGGGGAAGGGGAGAAAACCAATGATGTGGCTCTTCTGGGTACAGCATGGTGACCCTGGAACTTCTGCCTCTAAAGCCCGGGACTTCTGTACCAATTTGTAGAGAAACAGAGGGAAGGTGAGGCACACACTCTAGTTCCCAGTGTTGAATACCTGCTGCATTTCAAGTTGCTGTTCTCCTTAAAGCACTTTCATGTCTCTAACAATCTTCAGTGAGTCTGTCTTTTCAGGTGTTACAGATTAGTCTCAATTGGCCCCAAGGAATTCTGGTAGCTGTAGCCTGTTTTAGGTAACCAGGAACCAACTGCCCTCCAAAAGCACACATTTTTTCCTGGTGGGGGGGAGGGGGAAAACCAATGATGTGGCTCTCCTGTGTAGGGCATGGTGAACCCGGTGCCGTTGCATCTAACCGCTGCCTCTAAAGCCCGGGACTTCTGAACCAATTTGTAGAGAATCAGAGGGAGGGTGAGGCATGCACTCTAGTTCCCAGTGTTGAATACCTGCTGCATTTCAAGTTGCTGTTCTACTCCAAGCGCTTTCATGTCTCTAACAATCTTCAAGGAGGCTGTCTTTTCAGGTGTTACAGATTAGTCTCAATTGGTCTCAAGGAATTCTGGTAGCTGCAGTCTGTTTTAGGTAACCAGGAACCATCTCCCCTCCAAAAGAACACATTTTTTCCTGGTGGAGGGAGAGGGGGAACCAATGATATGGCTCTCCTGGGTAGGGCATGGGGACCCAGGTGCCACTGCCTCTAACTGCGGCCTCTAAACCCCGGGACTTCTGAACCAATATGCACAGAAACAGAGGAAGGGTGAGGCGCGAACTCTAGTTCCCAGTGTTGAATACCTGCAGCATTTCAAGTTGCTGTTCTCCTGCAAGTGCTTTCATGTCTCTAACAATCTTCAGGGAGGCTGTCTTTTCAGGTGTTACAGATTAGTCTCAATTGGTCTCAAGGAATTCTGGTAGCAGTAGTCTGTTTTAGGTAACCAGGAACCAACTCCCCTCCAAAAGCACACATTTTTTCCTGGTGGGGGGAGGGGGGAAAACCAATGATGTGGCTCTCCTGGGTAGGGCATGGTGACCGCGGTGCCACTGCCTCTAACCGCTGCCTCTAAAGCCCGGGACTCCTGAACCAATATGTAGAGAAACAGAGGGAGGGTGAGACGTGCACTCTAGTTCCCAGTGTTGAATACCTGCTGCATTTCAAGTTGCTGTTCTCCTCCAAGCACTTTCATGTCTCAAACAATCTTCCGGGAGACTGTCTTTTCAGGTGTTACAGATTAGTCTCAATTGGTCTCAAGGAATTCTGGTAGCTGTAGTCTGTTTTAGGTAACCAGGAACCAACTCCCCTCCAAAAGCACACATTTTTTCCTGGTGGGGGGAGGGGGAAAAACAATGATGTGGCTCTCCTGGGTAGGGCATGGTGACCCCGGTGCTGCGGCCTCTAACTGCTGCCTCTAAAGCCTGGGACTCCTGAACCAATATGTAGAGAAACAGAGGGAGGTTTGGGCGCGCACTCTGGTTCCCAGTGTTGAATACCTGCTGCATTTCAAGTTGCTGTTCTACTCCAAGAACTTTCATGTCTCTAACAATCTTCAGGGAGGCTGTCTTTTCAGGTGTTACAGATTAGTCTCAATCGGTCTCAAGGAACTCTGGTAGCTGTAGTCTGTTTTAGGTAACCAGGAACCAACTCCCCTCCAAAAGCACGCATTTTTTCCTGGTGGGGGAGGAGGGAAAACCAACGATGTGGCTCTCCTGGGTAGGGCATGGTGACCCCGGTGCCTCTACCTCTAACCGCTGCCTCTAAAGCCCAGGACTTCTGAACCAACATGTAGAGAGAGAGAGGGAAGGTGATGCCACACTCTAGTTCCCAGTGTTGAATACCTGCTGCATTTCAAGTTGCTGTTCTCCTCCAAGCGCTTTCATGTCTCTAACAATCTTCAGTGAGGCTGTCTTTTCAGGTGTTACAGATTAGTCTCAATCGGTCTCAAGGAATTCTGGTAGCTGTAGTCTGTTTTAGGTAACCAGGAACCAACTCCCCTCCAAAAGCACACATGTTTTCCTGGTGGGGGAAGGGGGGAAAACCAATGATGTGGCTCTTCTGGGTACAGCATGGTGACCCTGGAACTTCTGCCTCTAAAGCCCGGGACTTCTGAACCAATTTGTAGAGAAACAGAGGGAAGATGAGGCACACACTCTAGTTCTCAGGGTTGAATACCTGCTGCATTTCAAGTTGCTGTTCTCCTTAAAGCACTTTCATGTCTCTAACAATCTTCAGTGAGTCTGTCTTTTCAGGTGTTACAGATTAGTCTCAATTGGCCTCAAGGAATTCTGGTAGCTGTAGCCTGTTTTAGGTAACCAGGAACCAACTGCCCTCCAAAAGCACACATTTTTTCCTGGTGGGGGGAGGGGGAAATCCAATGATGTGGCTCTCCTGTGTAGGGCATGGTGAACCCGGTGCCGTTGCCTCTAACCGCTGCCTCTAAAGCCCGGGACTTCTGAACCAATTTGTAGAGAATCAGAGGGAGGGTGAGGCGCGCACTCTAGTTCCCAGTGTTGAATACCTGCTGCATTTCAAGTTGCTGTTCTACTCCAAGCGCTTTCATGTCTCTAACAATCTTCAAGGAGGCTGTCTTTTCAGGTGTTACAGATTAGTCTCAATTGGTCTCAAGGAATTCTGGTAGCTGCAGTCTGTTTTAGGTAACCAGGAACCATCTCCCCTCCAAAAGCACACATTTTTTCCTGGTGGAGGGAGAGGGGGAACCAATGATGTGGCTCTCCTGGGTAGGGCATGGGGACCCAGGTGCCACTGCCTCTAACCGCTGCCTCTAAAGACCGGGACTTCTGAACCAATATGCACAGAAACAGAGGAAGGGTGAGGCGCGAACTCTAGTTCCCAGTGTTGAATACCTGCAGCATTTCAAGTTGCTGTTCTCCTCCAAGCGCTTTCATGTCTCTAACAATCTTCAGGGAGGCTGTCTTTTCAGGTGTTACAGATTAGTCTCAATTGGTCTCAAGGAATTCTGGTAGCTGCAGTCTGTTTTAGGTAACCAGGAACCAACTCCCCTCCAAAAGCACACATTTTTTCCTGGTGGGGGGAGGGGGGAAAACCAATGATGTGGCTCTCCTGGGTAGGGCATGGTGACCCCGGTGCCACTGCCTCTAACCGCTGCCTCTAAAGCCCGGAATTTCTGAACCAATATGTAGAGAAACAGAGGGAGGGTGTGACGTGCACTCTCGTTCCCAGTGTTGAATACCTGCTGCATTTCAAGTTGCTGTTTTCCTCCAAGCACTTTCATATCTCTAACAATCTTCAGCTTAGGTGGATGTGTTAATTAACTGAATATCATTTTTAGTTTGCTTTGAAACCTACAATTATGTTGAGATTAATCTTTAAATGTAGAGAGCGCTAGTAGAGGGTGCTACTTTAGAGCAAGATTTACATATTGGTATTGTTAATATATTTTAAGTTTGTTTAATATTAGTGTTGCATCAATTTTATGGCAGCATGAAAATGTATAGTAAACTGGCAATTTTATATCTATGTTCTACAAAGACAGTTACTGTATGCCAAGAATAATCATAAAAAAATGATCATGAACCCTTTTCAATTGTGGCATAAAAAATTGCGACATTAGGAGGAGTACATTGAGAGTTTGTGGGATCTTGCACAATACTTTTGAAGTGCCCCATCATCCCATGTGCTCTCCACATTCAAGACGGAAAGGAGCTCTCCCATAGGGCATAGTTACACTGGTTACAAAATGGAGAACGTTGCTTCCTCAAATAAGAAGGAACTCTGGTGTGGAAGAATAAACCCTAGCCTAGCCTTACCGGCCTATTCAAGGCAGGGGAGTGGAGGCATGGGCTCAGAGGAAATTACAGGGCGGACAGGAGAGAGAGGTAACAGAGTACATGAGGGGAAGAACTGAGGATCGAGGGAGCAAAGTAAAAGGGTGAAAGGGAGAGAACAAGTGGGATCATGGAAAGGGGAACTCAAGTGGGGGTCCCTCCCATGCCCATTATAAATGTACTTGTTGTAGGTTGGTGCCTGAGAGGTATGGGAAACTGATGAGAACAAAACAGAGAAAAGTCAATTTCAGAAGCAAATAAATTGTTGATAGTGTAACGTGCGGGGGGGCAGGTTGTTTTTGGCGAACAAACTTGATGCTTTGAAAATTATAATGTTGTTGAGCATTTTTGACATTCTCCTATTTATTTAATTGTCAAGGACACTATTTTAATAATATAGCCAAATATTTATTTCTGAAATCTCTCGACTACATTTCTGTTGGGTCATTATAGAAGTGATGCAACCATGTAGAATGCTGATGCTGATTTTCAACCCCACATGCCAATAGAGCCTGGCCAAGCAGTTTGACCCGCCTAAGTTTTCCATTTGGGAGGGGTCAAGACAGTTTGCATGACTTTTGGATGTCTAATGCAAAGAAGCATACAAGCAAAAATGTGATTGAATGGAATTCTCCCCATACCTTTCCAGTGAATAGGTGATGTTAGTTAATGCATTCCATTCCACATGTTTTAGTTTTCTACGTGAGAATCTATAAGTGGAAAGACAATGCCTACATGGTTTCTGAGTTTGGTCCATTTATATTACAAGACCCAAAATAGGCAGACATTTTAGAGATTGTTTTCACTCTCTTACACACTGACGTGGAAGAGCAGGTCATTCCTGACTTCTCCTTTTTCATTGTATGCATATCCAAGAGTGACGGATATATCATGTGTCTCGTTCATATGGGTGCATACATGCTAAAATAGTTACATTGATTAAATCTCAAGAAGTCCCTCTTTCAGCTTTTTCTTCTGAAAGGAATTCTACCTTTCCTCACCTTCCCCCAGAGACTCGATGTTACCAAGGCTCTGGTCCTCTCTAGGCTTAACTATTGCAATTGTCTCCTCCTTAATTTACCTTTGTCCACACTGCGACCCCTCCAGCTAAACCAGAACAGGGCAGCAAGACTTATCATTGGCCTCAAGCCCAGGGACCGCATCTCTCCTGCCCTACAAAGTCTTCATTGGCTCCCGGCCGCAGCACAGATTAAATTCAAATCCCTCTGCATCATCCACAAAGCTGTCTGGGGCCAGGGGCCACTCTATCTGCAACTCTTTCTGACTAAATATTCCCCCTCTAGAAACCTGCGTCCCTCTGGCACCAACTCCCTGGCTGTAAAGTGGTTTGTGAAACAGAGGGCAGGTGATTGATCGCTTTCCTCAGCTGGCTCCCTACTTTGGAACAGCTCCCCCCTCTCTTCATCTTGAGCAGGACTTCCTTAAGTTCCATAAAAGCCTCAAGACCTTCCTCTTTACCTCTTCCTCCCCCCTCCCCTTCTAATCGCACAGTAGATAGATTGGTGTGCAGGTCCCTTATGCATCCTCGAGTCCCTGACCCCACATTTTATCATCCCAGCTGCTGTCTATCCTCTGCACTTGTCTCGGCCCACCCTCCACCACTAGAGATTGCACTTACCTTTTTCATAGCACTTCACCTACTGCTCTCCATGCGCACCACAGCACCTATACCATTCATCTCTCCCCTCTGCACGTGCACGTTCTGAACATTGACAAGGCGTAGTAGGTTCGTCTTCCCCTCCCATTGTCTCTTCTTATATTGTTGTATTGATTTATTTAACATTGTTGTAATTGCATTGTCTATCATCCCCTGTCCCCTCCCTGTTGTGCTGTGGGCGCTTTGAAACAGTATGTGCTTCCTGTATAAGCACCTAGCAAGTGAACAATAAATAAAATAAATAAATAAATACCTTCATCCATTTTTGACTTTGTATGTGACCCTCTGTTAATGGGATGGGAATACCCAACTGAGCATCCGACCTTGAGGTGTGCAAATTCAACTGGCACCTCACTATTGAATCCCAATTTGCCCAAAACACTTCTGAGTTTGCTAAAGTTCTCATCCAGAACAGTTATTGTGTAATAGTTCAGATAGTCTAGTCCCTTTTTGGGGTGCAGCCAAGACTGATTTGCACATGCTTGATTCCGTTCTGTGATGTCACTAATGTGCTAAAAATAAATAATGCAATGTTGCTTACAGTCATAAAGAAGCTTTGGATCAAACTGTTTGATGCATCACTGTCTAGGTTCCTGATGAAGATGAACATCTTGCACAGTATTATCGATGGAGCGCTGAACACAGGTCACACAACATCTAACTAGTAGCCCAAGGTAGACATCTGGACTTCTATACCTAGAACATACATCTTTTTTTTTTACCTAAATGATTATTTTGGAAGCATTGCAACCTTCCAATAACAGCGTATTCAGGTTTGTTATATGCTTCAAAATACTTTACATCTTACAAGCATTGTAATTGTGGGGTACCGCTGGTTATTGGTTGTATACTTATTTAAGGTAAATAGTCGAGGTAAGATAAAAGGATTATGCTATCACAAAATAGGGCTTGTTTCCTGTTACTGGCTGAGCAGTCAGTTTGCCATGGTTGCTACTGAGGAAGGAGGAGTTACTTCATAAAAACCCCCTGGCTACGCGGAGCGGAGTGTGCAGGAGTGGGTTTCCTGTATTCCCTGAGGTACGTGGGTTTGTGACGTCTGTGACCCGTGGTGAACTGCATGATCTGCACCCCCTGGGAGCTCTTCGTGAGAGCTTTGCGAGGGTAGCCGGCACCCCCGAGCTTGTCGGATCGTCGGCATGAGGACTGGAACTCCAGCACAGACTTGTGCCCAAGTGAAACGAGGGTTGAATGCCATACCGCATAATCAAATATCAAGTGGGCGAGCAGCCGGAGGAAAACTGCAAAGAGAAGTTAGATTGGAAACATCATACGCCGCTCACCCTACCTCGCCACGCCTCCTCGCGGAGCGGCTGTTGTCCCTTGGAATCCAGAACTTGAAGAGGGACTCTGTTTCCTCCGTGAGAGCACCCTTGGAAGGCATCGAGGAAGGAGATGAAGGTGAGCGTATGAGCGAGAGGGAGAGTGAACATGAGGAGGAGGAGGAGGAGGAAGTGGAGGGTGGAGGGAAAGAGTCAGACTCACTTGAGTCTACAGCTGTGCCTGCTGAAGAGGTAGCAACGATACGTGAACTGGGGGGGGGGCAAGTTATCAATCTGAAGTTTTGTGTTCTGCACTTATACATTGCGCCCCGATGCTTGGTGGTTTCCTGACCTCCTCTACCTCCTCTACTTCTCCAATCAGCCACGAAAGAATGCCGAAAACAATATGACAAAACCGGAGGAGCGTGAGAACACTAGGTTGGAATTAGAAAAGCTCCACGCTCTTCCTGAAAATCAAAGGAAGCAAACAGAAAAAGTGCTTAAACCCAACGATGGGGCGCTGAATCTAGAGCTGGAGGAATTACCTCGTGGTGCAGGGACCACTAACCCCCAAAAGGGTGTGATGGATACTATCGATACTCACCCGGAGGGGATTGAATTGTCCGCTGAACAGCAAAGGGCACATCTCCCACTCCCAACTATGGAATCGTCCTCCCAATCGAATAACACGGATAAGTCGACACGGCCAGGATCTTCATTAAAACTACTAGCGTGGTTAAGAGTTGCAGAGATGCACAAGCCAGATTTGAAGAAAAAAAAACAGTGATAACGAGCCTAAGGATGGATGACCAAATCCCTAAGGAGAGGCTGGAGATGGATAGCAGCCAAACCCAGATGCTAGGGAACGAGAGCTCTAGATCTGATTGTATGGCGGAAGGAATAGCTGACGACTGGGCGCATTCCGATGTCTGGAAAGCCGGAATTGCTGCTCAATATTCCACACAGCCTCCCCATCGTAGAGACTCTCTAGGGATTGCCGATCAGGTACTACAAGATTTGGCAGAACTTAATTCCAAAGTAATGCAACCTCTGAGAGCTTCCCAATAGAGATCCTGTGGGAGAACAATGCCACAATCTGAGTGGACGCTATACAAGGATAGGGGCATTTGTGAAGTGATGAGCCAAGAACGCAGAACACCGTCCTTTGAAGCTAGAAACAAGGAGATCTTGGCTTCTCAAAAAAGGATTAGCTGCGCAGTAAGCTCAGACAATGAAACTGGAGGTCCCAACAAACGTTGCAAAGGTTGGGGGAAAATGAGCAAAAGCAGGAGCAAAGAGGTGGATGACACTCCAACGCCTAAAAAAATCAGAGAGTGTATATTTCGATCGACATCCTCTGAGTCAGAGGATAAAGACAGTTCTCCAACCATAAGAAAGAAAAGCCAGCAGGGGTCACATTCTACACGCCCAAGAGAACAAAGGAGCCCAAAAGACACATCTGCTCTCTTAGAGAAGATCATTTCAAAATGAAGTCCAATCTTGATGTCAGCTACAACGATAGCGGTGGCTCCATTGATGAAGCTATATGAGAATCTAATGAATGAGAACTTTCGAGACCAAACCACTCTGATTGCTCTACTCAGTTTCAAAATTGTACAACTGGAAGTTAACCTGACGGAAATGACGTCACAGGTCACGATGACATCTCACTAATAGCCTTGAAGGAGTCTCTAAAAAATAATTCTGAAGACAAGAGACTTTTAGCAGAAGTCACGAGACAAGCTCTCCTGATATTACAAAAAGAACGTGATGGCACGGGAGAAATGGACCAAAAACGACCTGGCCCTAAATTTCGGCCACTCCCGGAAACAGTGATCGAGTTAGATCCATTGGAAAAACCCACAAAGTTCCAGAAGAAATAAGCAATTGCCCGAGGAAACGACAGAGACAAATTTGCATTAGAATTGCTGTTATGAGAAAGATCTAATAATTACCCCTGAGGACATGAATAGTCCAACGAAAGAGAATGACCAAGAGGATAGGTCTAAGAAAGCTTGTACGACTGAGTCTACCACTCTGAAGACGTTACCAGTAAATATGGAGTTATCGGATGATTCTTGCACCGCCACAAAAAAAAGAAATAAATAATCATCCACTAACTGCCCCCATTGTTGGTCAAGGAGCCAGCGACCCTTAAATAGTGATAGCAGAAAGCAAACCTGTATCCGCTGTGACAAAGAAGAATGATGGGGAGTGGTTTGACATTTTCGAAAATCCAAAATCGCAGTTGGGAGTCGTAAAAACTAACAAGAGCCTGACTAGTGAATTGAAGCAAAGCAAATGTTAAAAAAAATGAAAAATCAGCAAATATAAAAGAACAAAAACCCTCGAAGTTCTGCAAATTTCTTCAGAAACATTAAAGCTCTGAATATTACAGTAAACAACACAGAGTAAACAACAAAAAAAAAACAGCGAGGAGAAACCAGATTTGGCAGCAAATGATCATTCTGGAATTCAACCCAAGGTAGCAAGAACGTCGAGGGACAATATTGCCCCCTTGGTGATCGTAGATGATGACGATGAGTCTGAGGAGCTACTGAACATGTCAACTTATAGTACTCCCGTTGAAGACGAAACAGATGATGAGAATGTGACCAATGTAAAGCAGATAATAGACAGGGAAAACAGGCAGCGTGATCACGATGTCCATCAAAATCCCCCTCGGTCACCTCTACGAGAATGCGAGAAGGAGAAAGAGGTGAATTCGAAAGGAAAAAGAGTATTCTCGTGGCCAATAACACCAAAAAAAGTCCATTCTCCAAAAAGGAGCACAAAAGAGAAGGCTGAAGAAACACAAATCTTCCACACCCTAGAAGAGAAATGGGAGATAAGCCTGCAGAAATCGAAATATAAGTTCAGCAAATCTACAGAAATACAGAAAAAGACAAGAGAAAAATCCTTGCAAAGTAATTCTAGTGCTGAACCTCGAAAAGATAAGCTGATGCTTCGCAAAAAACAGAAGAGGCTCTTGTCAAAAAATCAAATGACAGTGGGCCTCATTACGACCCTGGCGGAAATCGGAAAACGATGGCGGAAATGCAATACCGCCATCGAATAGCGCTCGGTGCGACTATGACCCGTCACCGCAAAGTACGAAGCCATTAGCGACACCGTAGTGAACGCCAACGCTAACTGCACCAAGTACGCGCGCACGCGCCATGCCAAACCGTAAATACCACCATGGCGCAAGGGTACGCGAATTTCGACCCTAGTGGACATGTACCTAACGCCATCAAGCATGGCGGAATGTACCATTCCGCCATGGTGAGAAGTACGGCATCGCGAATCAACCGTAAACGGCCCCACTGAGTGCCTGTACACCGCTCCCTGCCCACAAAGTACAACTCCCCGTAGGTGCAATGAAGTCACAATGCAACCAGTGAAATGTACAAGTCACCCATGCATGCCAACGAACAAAAGAATCACAAGAGGGGCCAATGGGAGCTGCAGGGCACAGATGGCACGAATACAGAAGCCATTCCAATGGACATGACCACAGTCCCCCCCCCCGAAACGCACGCAAACACAGGCACCTGTGACCAGCAATATTCCGAAAATCACATCATTCCACCAGTCCACCTGGCTGACCGCCATCTGTTACACAAAACCCAATCCCCCGCCCCTGAGCATGACAACATTCAAACAGTCATATTGGCAGCCCCCATCCCTGACCTCACTGGGCTTCGTAGGCAAACGCGCCCAGTACAGTACCACGCAACTAAACTCCGAAGCTGGAACCCAATGCAGATCTCCTCCCAATACATCGCTCCCCAAATAGGAATATGCCACATCACTTGCAAAGAAGAACGCTACACGGGCCAAATCAGAATAGAAATTTAATCCACAACAAAATCACCAAGCCCATACAGCCATTAGGCCATGAACTCCAAAACACATCTCACCATTGTGGGCTGCATCCGCAAGAAATGACCAGCCACTACTTGTGTGACGCCCTGTTCCATCATGGTACACAGAGCCACATTCACGTACGAAAAGGCAACATGGAAGCGCACAGAACCGCAGGGCCGTCCCTATGGGGAGGCACTAGTCCAGCTGAAAGGCCGAAATGTTGCTCCGAGCCACTAGTACTGCGTAAGGGCATGTGGCCCATTGGCGATCGTCCCATAAGATCGTAATGCTACTCCACTGATTAACACGAAGCAGCAGGTGTCGGGAGTAAAAGCCATCTGCAGGAGTGGCATACAGATGGCAGTGGCAAAAGGGGAGGAGATACCTGTCAACCAAAAGAAAAGAAAAAGAACAGAATGGCCATCAGAACTACATTCGAACAACTCACTTCAATGATCACACTAAATCCACAGCCATATGCATGCTAGCCCACTCCAAAGGACCATCACCACCCCAAAACCACTTGCGACTCATAACCATCTATATCGAGGTGTAAACACCATCACAAACGAGTGTACCTGTGCATGCGTCTGTCAAAACAGAATCCATCATATGGGATTGGTAACGTGCATGGACACAAGTGTCTGAGGGCGCGTCGAGACAGGGAGGGCTCAACAAGGCCAGATAGACGATGGTCCCACTATGGCAGCCCTGCATCACATAGCGCAGGGGAGGCGGATAGATTCCAAGAAGCCCTGTACATGGCAAACTCTGTATCAAATCACCTGCCCATGCATCCATTCATCATTCCCTCATCCCGGTATAAAAACGCCTGAATATTTACTCACATAACATATCCATTGAGTCTGTGCGTTATGCAGCCTGCAAAATCCACAGTGCCCCAGCCCGTAATTCCAGTGTTGTGAAGTAACATGTATTTGGGAACGTCCGGCCTCATCGCCCACGTCGCTATTGCGCATCCCAAACCATTCATATCAATCATTGCATCCTCGCCATGGCCCCTGTCTCAAGGACATTGAACAATAGAACGTTATATTTGCAGTCAGACCTGTGGGCATCTCCTCGCCGCTAGCTGAAAACCGAAAGCGCCGCCCTTCGAATTCCTCATTTGCAACATCACGTCGAAAAGGCATCTGTGGCCGTTTGAAATCACTAATTAATCCATCTAGTGCGGCTGTGGGTGGAAATGGCAAATGCCTTCACCCACAAATGGGACGCCCCGCCAGTCGTTGCAACTCGGTACAGTGATGCATGAGGGCCCACCGTTACTCGAGTACTACGTTCCACTGACCCTTCACAAGTCTGTTCGCGACTGCAAAGATAGCATGTGAAACAATGGGACCATAGCAGAATGAACATATCAACCAATGTTACACGGCCATCGGGTACAAATACATGATTGCAATAGCAAGATGCCATTCCTCGAATTGCAGCGTTGTGTGCGGGACGTGCTCGGCCAAAGGGGAGAGCAGTTTGCACAGGTGGAATGAATCACCACAGGTGGAGGCCATACAGCCTGAAAACACATAAATTGCACACCCAGTCTCCTCCCACAACCACACCCACTCCGAAATGCTACCGGCAGGACTCGCGATGTTGGCCCTGGGGGACCTGATAGCACTGCAAGTACTCCAACTCCAAGAAGAAGACGAACACCAACTACAACCGGCCGCACGGAGGAGACGCAGGAGGAGGAGGAGGGCAAGGCAGGGCCAGCAAGGGCCGCCAGCACAGCCACTACCACCACGCAGGCAGCCCGCAATCCCACGCCTCCGAGCACATCCGTTCAACCTCACTGATGAGCAGATCCACACCCTCTACCGTTTGGACCGGGACACCATAGCCGCCATTGTGGACATGACACAGGCTGACCTTGTCAGCATGATAGATAGCCCAACCGCCATCCCAACCCTACTGAAGGTGGTGTCTGTACTCCACTTCCTGGCCACAGGCACCTACCAGCACACAGTCGGACAGTTGCATGGCATTTCTCAGCCATTGTTCTCACGGACACTATTGCAAGTGCTCGATGCCCTCCTGCAGCACGCAGACGACTACATCTCTCTACCACGCTCGGAGCAGGAAATTACCAACACAAAAGTGGGATTCCATGCACTTGGCGGCATACCGGGTTGCATTGGTGCCATCGACTGCACCCATGTGGAATTGGTCGTCCCACATGCCATGGAGGCCCAGTACCGCAACCGAAAACAATTCCATTCCCTGAATGTACAAATGGTGTGTGACTCCAACAGGATCATTACACATTGTTGTGCCAGATTCCCTGGATCAACCCATGATTCTATGGTCTTGAGGAACTCAACAATACCACGCTACATGGAGCGACACGCAGGGAACAGATCCTGGCTACTCGGTGAGTCTCATTTCATGCATGATGATGTGGGGTATGTGATGCGGCAATGACCTGGCAGGAAGGGGGGGGGGGTGTGCGTACGTAGCAATGGCATTCCACATCATACGTTTCTCGTCCACATACAGGTGATGCTGGGTATCCACTGAAGAGATGGCTCCTCACACCAGTCCGGAACCCACGGGACCAGCATGAGGAGGACTACAACCATGCCCACTCACATACCCGTGTAGTCATTGAACAGGCATTCGGCCTACTGAAGACTCGTTTCCGGTGCCTCAGCAGGTCTGGCGGGGCACTCCTGTACCGCCATGAGAAGGTTGCAAAGATGGTGATGGCATGTGTCATGCTCCACAACATGTGCGTACATAGAAATGTGCCCATGCCCCCTGACGCAGAACTGCAAGCACCTGATGATGGTCATGATGAGGGTGGGGATGTGGCAGCACCTCAAGGAGTCTGCGAGGCACCGGAGGGCCGTGACATTCGTCAGCATCTCATTGATGCATGCTTCTAGCACTCACGCCTGGTGGCTGATACATGGACACGGGACTCGTGGCACTGTGTGTGTCTGGTACATGCACAATATGGACTGTACGCCTATGATGGCCTAGTACACAAAGATCATTGTCCACACATCTCATTGGTTGATCGTGCACTGTTTATGGCATATGTGATATCATGTTGAACACCCTATCGACCCGCCACCCAAGTGAGCCCAACACACCCCCTCCACCCTCCTACCTCCCCCCCGAACACCAGTGTCCAAAGATGCTCATTGTCAGTGGGCTGTCGCTATTGCAAGCCCCCTCTGCGGGTATCAGGGGCACCCCTGCCTGTGGAGCGCAGGTTCCTCCCAGATCTACGTTGGGGGCTGCCCTGGACGGAACTTGCAACGGATGATGTCTCTGCCTGCTCACGTCCATGCATGTCCCTAAGGGTTTGCGAGAGCTCAGTGAGCACACGGCGCACTGCGGCAAGTTCGGCACATACGTCTTTGGACGTCGCATGCAGTTCCCCCCTCAGGCTCTCGGTGCTTCTCTCCATTTGGACTCTCAGGCTCTCGGTGCTACTCTCCATTTGGACTCTCAGGCTCTCGGTGCTACTCTCCATTTGGACTCTCAGGCTCTCGGTGCTACTCTCCATTTGTGCCCTTAGTGTCTCTGTACTCCTCTCCATTTCTGCCCTAAGTGTCTCAGTTGATGTTTCTATGTCTGCCTTAGTGCCCCCACATTCATCGGCATGGTCCTTGAGGAGCGTGGCCAGTTGCTGCTGTTGCACGATTAACTGGTCGAGGGACTGTTGCCTCTGCTGTGCCATGGCCGTTTGCGGGGGTGTCACAGAGGGGCTGTTGACCTCATGTTGCCTTGCCACAGGGCTTGTGGGGGATGGCCAGTCGTCGTCTTGTGGGTGCCCCTGCGTGGTATCCTCATGTTGTACGGGATGGGACAGACAGGGGGATTGGGACAGGTCATGGATGGATCTGACTTCGACATCCCCGTCTTCTGTGTCGGAGCATGCTGCCATCAATGGGGTGTCACCTATGGTGCTGCTGCCACCAGAGGCAGTGCCTTCTGTGGCATCCGTTGGGGGGACCTGTGGTGGTGGTGTTGTGGGCATGCTGGCTGCTGGGGTGCCTGTTGATGTTCCCTCCTCTGTGCTGCCACCTGATTTGTGCTGCTGCCGTGTCTTGATGCGTGCAGCTGAGGTGGAGGGTCTTTGGCCGTTGGTCTTGGCCCTCTTTGCAGGTGTGCTGGTAGGGGTGTCCTGATGCTCGTCGTTTGGATCGGACCCTGTGGTGGAGTGAAGGAGGGCGAGGGTTATTAATGGGTCTGTGGGAATTGGAATGGCATTGTATCACATGCATTGGGGTGGTACCTGAGGGTGATTTGGGTCGGGGCCTTGGAGGTGCTTTCATTTGTGTGTGGAGTGAGGGTGCAGTTGTTTGGCAGCCTGCAGTTAGGGTGTGCCTGCTGCACGTGTAGTGGGTGTTTTAGGGGTTTTTAATTATTTATGTATTTATTGTGAGTTTTAAAGTGCGCTATCAGGCCGATGTGTGTGGACGTTCTCCTGGACATGTGTTTCTGTTGCACTATGTGGACACATGGTACTTCACATGATTGGACATTGTGGATTTAGCATTGTTTTATCTGGCCCACCTACCTGAATCTTCGGATGTCTGCACTCCTTTCTCCATCCCTCCGACTCCCTCTATGCTCTCCATTCCGATGGTGGAGGCACAGATTTCTTCCCAGGGGGTCAACTTGATGGGTGATTCAGGACCTCCCCCGGTGGCTGTGGCAATGTTGCGGTTGGCAGAGAGTATGCTGCGGACGCGTATCCGCAGGTCGTCCCATCGCTTTCTGCATTGCTGTGGGTTGCGGGGTGCGGTCCCCACCGCACTTACCCGCTGTGCCACCAGAGCCCATATGGCCTTCTTGTTCGCAAGTGCCGTCCTGGTCATTTGCGTGGAGAAGACGACGGCAGCATTCTCCTGGAGGGTCTCTGTTAGCACGGTGAGTTCCTCACGGGAGAAGTGGACCTGCCACTTGCGGTCGCCCGCTTTCTTCGCTACTTTTCCCATTTTTCTTGGTTTCGCTAGGGTGGATGACGGGTTGGGGTGTGTCTCAGGGTAGTGTTTTTAGTGGTTGTGTGGTTTTTGTGGTTTTATAGGTGTACGGCGGGATGTTTCCCGTTCCGGGCCCATGTTTTTACTTCCGTTTCCGTATATTTCCGGTCACCGTACTTTCCGGTAGGCGCACACTGCGGTGTCCGCTGTGATGGGTGGCGGTATTGCACCTAGGGCGCCGTACGGCGGCGGTGTGGGCCGTTTTGGGGTCATTTCCGCCATCGCGGACTTTGCACTTCCGCCATGCCGTGGTGCTCGTGCCCGATGGGTCGGAATGGGCCGCACTTTGCTCCTTCGTGCAATGGCGGAAACGCTATTTACGCTGTGGCGGTCCGGTCAGTCACTTTCCGCCAGGGTCGTAATGAGGGCCAGTGACAGTCTGCTGTTCAACCCTTCTCCTTCAGCCTTGAACGTCTCGTCAACGTTCCAACCATACAGAATACTGGTTGAAAGAATGGAGCATAGAAAAGGCGACGCTCCTTTGAATAGATATACCATACTGCAGCTATTTCAAACAATTCCTGTGTTGAGAACCATAAAGAGCTTGCAAATTGATCGTGTGAGATCATAGCGGATATGAATCAAAAATTTGTGCTGCTATACATCAATGATAAGAAGGACATTCAAGTGGTAATGATGTGTGAGAGACAGTTGTTGGACGCTGGATATCAAGTTTATGATGTGGCTAATGCCTTGGTGGCGAAAGAGCCCAAAAATGCAATGAACACAAAATCTATAAAAAAAAAGGGAAAGGAAACCCTCCCGAACAAGTTACCAACAATGATAAAAAATTATTAGATACCGTGGTGACCAACAAAATAATTCCTGAGTAAACAAACGGTAAAACATCACTTTCAAATGAGGAGATAAGACAAAAGAAAATCAAAATAACAGTAGAGAACATTTTGTCTGGGAATCCAAATGTAACAACGAATGAAGAAATGGAAAACAAAAAGGATGAGAGCAATAATTGGGCATGGATAGCAAAATCTCTTAATGCACCAATGAAGAGCTAATGCCAAGATCAAACAACAAGCTTGGTGATAGCCACTTGGAATACGAGAGGCTTTTCACATCTCTTGAGAACAAAGCCAGAAATGCTAGCAACTGCCGACTTGATATGTATGCAAGAAACCTGGCTCACAAAAATGCCATGTGTTGAGGGTTTCGAAGTCGCAATAAATCCAACCATCAGCAAAAAAAAAGGTCACCCAATGTCGGGCCAATTGTTCCTCGTTAAAAGAAACTGTGGGTTAAGAATTGAGGCAGCAGAGAGTATATCTCCCTACCTCAAGGTGGTTTGTATTGAACCAGTTGAGCAAATAGCGATGACCATGCCAACTTTTCATCTATTAAATGTGTATTGGAATACAACACCGAAAACCCACCAAAAATTTGAGTATGATCTCCTAGATGTCATCGATAACATTTTAATAGGAGATCCGAAGGCTCTAATCATAGTATGTGGTGATCTTAATATGAAACTAATTGGCACTGACAAACCATAAAGAGAGGTGCAAAAGCGAAAGCTGGTTGGAAGAAATGACAAACAGAAACTTAGTAATGCTGAATGGAGTAACAAGGGGTGATATCCCTGCAAAGTCGACCTGGGAAAGAGGCTCCCAAAAATCCATATTGGATTACATCTTCGCCTCTGAATCATTATCACAAGAAATTGAGTCTCTCAGAGTTACTAAGACCAATCAAAGCGACCACAATATTGTATCAATAGAATGGCACAAGACAAAATTAGCTCAACGTGATCAATGGAAGCAACAAATTGCAGTGGAACCTGGTCGCAATAGATTACGATTAAGAAACGCTGACATTATAGCAGCAACAGAATTACTGAGACCGAATCAGGTGGATGGACTAACGGACCCAATTGAATATCAACAGTTACTTGAAATTTACAAAGCCAAAAAGAATAATACTCAAAACAGACCCAGCCATCAAAAGCATCAATATGATCCTGAGGTCGCTCGAAAAAAAAGAGAGCTAAGGAAGACCATATGAGGAATTATTGCATCCAAAGAGCCGGAAGGTAATAGTCTGTTAAAGAAAGTTAAAAACCAATACAACAACTGGCGTAAAGAGCGCAGGTTGATGATGGAGCAGCGAGATGCCGAGATAATGTTGACGGCCTTAAACCAAAGGAACTCTAGATGTTTTTGGGTTATAATGAATGAGTCGATGAATTCAGAAAAGGCAATACTATCTAATATGGTGACTGAAAAAGAGTGGGAAATTCATTACACAAAGTTATTCAAAAAAGTGAAAAGCTGAAGTAATCCGAATCTACACTCAATACGACCACGGGAAATTAAGATCGATCGAGAGGACATTCGGTCATCCATCAAAAAAAGTAGTGCCTCAAGAGCAGCAGGACCAGACGGCCTCTCCAATGCCGATCTGAAAGAGAATATTGAGGAGTGGACCGATTTCTGTAACACCCTGTTTCAACTAATAATCAAAGAAGGACGGATTCCATCAACGTGGAAATCGGGTATCATTGTACCAATATTCAAGAAGGAAATTTGTACCAATCCTACAAACTATCGGCCAATAGCCTTACTCGATGTCGTGGGGAAAGGGTTTGCAAGCTTATTGCTTGCACAACTTGCAGCATGGATCAGACAACAGAAGATCTACGATGAACGCCAGTCCGGCTTCATCAAAGGAGTCAGTTGCCGCTTAAATCTCTTCAACTTGAATTTGTTGAAAATCGAAGCGATTAGAACAGGGCAAAAAGTATACCTAGCGTTTATCGACATGGCAAACGCATTTGATGGCGTAGATAGAGAAACGCTGTGGTCCAAACTCAAGGAAAGGGGGTGCAATGAGAGTCTAATTCAAGCCATTAAAGAACTAAACTCAGACACCCATATTAAAGTTCGCCTGGACAGTGAAGGAAGCCTAACAAACCCCATGCCAAAAGAAAGGGGGGTGAAGCAGGGGTGCCCACTTGGAACTACTCTCTTTAACTTCTATATATTGGAAGTCGGAGCAGCTCTTGCAAATGTGGAGTCCTTTCCACCGCTGGTGAATGGAGTTCAGTTACATCATTTCTTATATGCTGACGACATGGTTATATTAGACCGCACACCCATCGGCCTACAAAGAAAATTGACAGCTCTAAAAACCTTCATAGAAGAACTGGGATTGGAGATCAACGTGGCAAAATCTGAAATCCTAGTTCTGGAAAACAAAAGAGGAAGTATGTCAAGTAGGCTAAGATCAAGTTGGGCCCTTGGGATGAAGAAATTGAACAAAGTGCCATACACAAGATACCTAGGAACAATCATCAATTCCAGCATAAATGACCAACCTATGAAGAAAAAACTCGTAAATAATTGCCAACAACTAACAGCTCAGGGCACCATAATACAAAATAAATATGGAAAATGTTCTTGCGTGCTGATAAGAAGATTTTACCAAAGCAAAGCTACTCCAATTCTAACATATGGAGCGGAGAATATGTTTGGTGTTTGGATGTGACGCTAAGATCTAGTCACGTTGTGAAGGCTTCTTTTTGAAGAAAATACTTCAGATTCCTCAAAGCACTCCAACTGCCTGCGTTCTGTATGAAGTGGGGATTTCCTCACTAAACGCGAGAATAATATGGAATAAATTAGCGTTATTTAGAAAGACCTCAGAAGAAGCAAACCTACCACCCTCAAAATTCTGATGGAGAAGAGTCTGCAAAGGAAATCAGCTCTAATTGAATGGAAACAACAATGCAAAGATATTTTGAACCAGCTGGGGACAGATGAAGCAACACTATGGTACAACCCAGAGGCGGTGAAAAGAAAGTTGCTAGATCTGGACTGGATTGAAATTTGCGAGAGAAGAACAACTCAAAAATCCATGCAAAATTCACCCTCAGAAGCAAAAAAAGTAATATCCTTCTGAAATATTTGAGCATTGCACCTTGTAAACGCTTAAGAAGACTCTACATAAAATTCCGCCTAAACAGTTTTGAAACTAAAGAAATTTTGAGAAATCGACGGCTGATTCCACCAAGTAATATAACTTGCAGTTTCTGTTCAACTGGAGAAGAAAATCTAAAACATCTTGTTCTTTCTTGTACCGGATTGAAAGATCAACGTGAGAATTGTCTAAGGAGGGAGATGGACCGATACCAGTCTTATAACTCAGAAGAATGGTAGAGACAATTGCACATCACCGAGAGTAAACCATTGCTGATAGCAATGATGAGATTTCTAGATCAATTACAATCTTTGCTGGAGTCGGTCTCAGCAGATACTGCTTGAAAGTATATTCAGCAAGCAGGGAAGGAGACTTGATGAGTAGAGCACTGGACTTATGTGGTACACCTGCGTCTACACCGGCTAAAGTGTTTTCTGATGTTATTATAGACAAAAATGTAATCTTAAGTTTAGTTTTAGTGTAAGCAACTGTGACGAGTTTTTTTACATTTCAAAAAGTTTGTATAAACTATATGAAATAAAACAAAATTTAAAAAAGGGCTTGTTCATGAAGGAACTTTTCTGTTAGGGACAAAGGAGTATTACATTTCCCAGATAAAAGTGTGTTTATAATTGTGGAAGAATGAATGAGGAGAGTGGCATCCCAGCAGTCCGCCTCATGCTCGAACCGAAAGAGAAATAATTGTGGCTCAGAGTGGGACTATTTATACTATGATATCAATGTTTGTGTAAGTGCATATTATATCACCGCTAAAAATGAGCGAACAATCACTCACAAGATCAGGATTACACAGGATCTGCACAGAGGAAAAGTGTCAAGCTTGTAAGGGAATAGGGGTCTCAATCCCCTCTTCCTAACCACAGAAGCCAAATAGATTGAACCCTCCCACCATGGTTGGTACGGGCACCTGAAGACTGATATCACAGGAAGCCACGTGGCAGCCAATGGGGGGAAGATGGAGTTAGGGAAAAGGGGATGGAGTGACAAAGGAAAGGAGGGGAACATACACAAGCAAATACATACAATACAGCGATATTCCTGAACCTGAACCTCTATTTCCTGAACGCCTAACCTGACCTCCTATACCTGTAATGAACTTGTTACATATGAATCATAAGAGCTCTTTAAACTCCACTTTGCACCTCATAGAATACAAGCGGATAACCTAGAACATAGACTTTGAACATAACATATGGATTGAACATAACGTAGGACTTGGACAGTCATTTCTTGAACACACATAGATTTGCTTACAAGCTAAATGGCACAAACAAAAGGGTGTCCCTTTTGTTGAAGACACGAGACACATGGCCCGTCGGGCACAATGAAGCCACAAACAATGATTTAGGAAAAAAGACACACACGAACATGCCCTTGTACGGTGTGGGCCCATGCGTGTTCTTTACATAGTCTTTATATCCTTCCCAGTGCCCAGTTTTATCCGTTCAGAGTTTTATAGCATGTTTCTACACATGGCGTGTCTAATGCATGGCATGTAGCTTAGGGCGTGTTACCTCACACACCCACTACAGCGTTGAAGTAGTCAATTAATAAACAAGTAAGCATATATCAACTCCAGAATATGAAAACACTTAACTGATGGTCCGGATGCCTCACAAGGACATCCGGACCCTGAAGAGCGATGCCCGAAGCTTATGGGAGCCCACTTCACCGCCACGGCCTGTGGTTATTCAGCTGTTCGTCACCGTCACGGCCCGGGGAAACTTCAAGAGTCCTTCGGCGTCTGAGAATTTCTGCATGCCCTCTCCTAAGCTGCCGTCGCTCGTGCTGGAAACCATTAATTACCTGCACCGAGGCACGGGCGGCGGGGAGTTTTAACCGTTGCTGCTAATGAGCAGCTGTTGTAGCGCGCGATAGAAGAACTACACCTCTCCCACGCCTCATGGGAAATGTAGTTTATCGCCTCTTGCAAAGCAAAAAGCGCCGACCTGAAGCTTTCCTCAGATTCCTGACAAAAAGAGCAGCCAAATAAATTCGATATATGTCTTGGACTCAACCATGATTAATCTTTCCATGATAATTGAAAAAAGAGCCAGGATATGAATAAAGTGGTACTTGGTTGCCTTGCCCAAATGCAGAGTGAGCAACTGGAGAAGAAGGTGATCCAGGCTTTCCTAGGGAGCCAGTGGGCTGGGCCTTCAACAGTGATTTAATCACGAGGTTCTGGCTTTAATGTAGCAAAGACTTCATGATTATAAGAGCTCTTGGCATAGTCCGGAATGCCTTAGATCTGATCTGCAATAACAGGTATGCCAGAGAAGAGTCAACGGAATACTAGTTTGTCAAGGACCTCTAAATATGTAGTAGAGGTGTTGGCAGAAGAAATGTGTTCCCTCATGTGCATCCTACAAATAAATTCTAAAAGAAATGTTTGTTCACCAGGCAGAGTCCACGTTGTGGTCCTGAGTAGGCAAAGCAGTTCATGGCATACACGCACAAGGAAGCTAATAATGAAACATTTTGATTATTTTTTAAAGAGCCACTCTCACTTGGTAGGAAAATATCCCAGTTGTAACATGACATAAATCTAGAATGTATCTGTGCAAGTGTCAGAAAAGAAATGTGTATATTTTTCACATGGTTTCATTTTAGAGGATTTCTTTGGCTATTTAAAAAGTTTCTTTCGTGAGGTCTTGAAAAAAATTAAACTTTCTTAATGTATCTTTTGACATGCACAAATTCTCTATCGGGGCAGCTGGTGGGGCTTAGGACATTCTCCTTTTTTTCTGTGAAAAACACGTTTAGTGAGTGAACAATGTACATACACTATCTGTAATTTACTCATGTTTCTTAGACACATGTATGTAAAGCGGAGAACACAAGTAAATTACACCTGATCAAACTCCTAAATGAAATCAAGAATGATGCACTCAATTTTTCTGGAAGCTTTATTTATTTAACTCACAGTTTCTGTGAATGGAAATTAGTTTCTTTGTAAATTGTGGAATTAAGTCTTCCCCTTTACATCTTTTTTGCTTTTAGTGTAGCAGAAAATCGCTTTGAATCAAGTTTTCTGTTGTTAATTCAAAATCATTTTTAGCGTGCCTTATCTTCTAAGTAATTGTTTACTTTTTCATTTACAGAATGTCATTTGCTTTATTTTGCTTTTATCGTTTACATCTTACGTTTTCCTATTGCTTATGTTATAGCTCAACGAGTCTCCTCTGAGTTTGCAGGACTATGCAAGCTTTTCAGTAACACAAAATAATACCATGCAATTGAAAAATGCATTAAAGGTAATGTCAGGGACTCCGAAGCACCAGTATACCAGGTCAATTTAGAGAAAAATATACTAAACCTGGTTAAAAGGCCATTAATAGTAGCCTCATGCTGACTATAATCATGGCAACTTCCATCTGTCGACTCAGCAGGACCTCAAAAGATTCCTGATCTTCCACACTGAAGCACAAACCACTGTAATTGACAGGAATAAACAACGAAAAACAACCATACAGGCCTTTGCTGCAACCGCATTCGATAAACAAAAGGCAAAGGCCCTTTAGCTTAGCAGTAAAAAACATAACAAACAGACAAACACAAACTGTGCTATAAGACAACGTGTTCAATTGTGAAAGAAAATCGGTTCAGGAATAAAATATACACGAATTCTTAACCTCATCAGTCACTACAAAATGGTAGCAAAACACTTGGATGAGTTATTTAACAATCTTAATTTACTCGTATTTTGCCCGTTTGAAAAAATTCAATTTAGGAACATTATTTCCTATCGGGAAATATGGGAAAATATCACAGTGAAGGTCAAGTAATGGCTTTGAACTTCTCATTTCCAAAGCCTTAAATACACAAACATATTCAATAAAATATTTGACTTCTTGAAAAATAACCACAGGTCATCATTCTGAGTTTCTTGGATTCTTCGACACAGTTTCTGGTATGCAATATTTACTCTAACTGCATGCGAACATTTGAGGGTGTCTGCATTTATAGGGCTTTCCCTGAGTCACTTTTGCCCGAATCCTGCTCATCAGTCATGCTGCAGGCAAGCCAAAGGTCACCTGCTCAAGGCACCTAAAGTGATCACTGGACATGGCCAGAGGTCATGCCCAACTAACACTTTGTTTGACACATGGTCTTAAGTCAATCCCTACCCACCCCCAAGTCAACCTCTAGACACAGTGGCACCTCTTCCTGGCGCAAGGTCTTTGGCCCTGTCCCGAGGTACCTCCAAGCCACTGAAAGTTGCCACTGGGTATGGCATGTGACTATGACTGGTGGCCCCCTTTCCTAAGGAATAGCCTTTGGCCATTCTGCAAACACCCCATGATGCAAGCTATTACTAATGGGCATGGCCTGGGTATGGGCTTTGGTGGTCCCCAGGCACCCTCATGCCAGTCACCTTGTCCACTGGTCCTGGGAAATTGCTTCTGGCCATGCCTCATGCTCTTTCATGAGTCTCAGTGTGGCCACTGGGTAAGGTCTATGCTATGCATATGCCCAGTGGACTCATTGCCTGGTGACCTAATTTTGGACATGCCACAGGCAACCCCTATAATGTTCCCACTAGGCATTGTTGAAGGGCATACACAATGGCCACATTTCTGGGGGCATGCCCTTTGGTCATGGCTTGGAACCCCCATGTCACCCTATGTATCAGCCCAAAAGAGCCGTATTTGACTATCAAGAGACTCTTTTGACTTGGACAGTGGCATTCAATCATTGTTGCCACAGACAGTGGTTTATTTTCTGGGACAATGCCATCAAACATTCCCCAGTCCCTGCCTCTAAACCCCACTAGACACACAATGTGACACCATATTGTGGCCCGAGGGAATGCCCCATAGGCACCTGGCCTTGGGCATTCCCATGGCTCTTCCCAGAACCTCAATGTGCCCACTGAGCATATCATATTTCCATGATCAGTGTACATGTTGTCTAAGGTATATGTTTTGTAAGCATCATATGTGCCCAATAGGTAGGGTCTGAGGACTTTTCCAGTGTCAACTTTGACAGGGGTGGAGCCTTCACCTCCAGCCCTGTGACAACAAGCCACCCCATGTGCTTGCAAAGTTGGCCCTTTGGCATAAGCAAAGTATCCTGCTATGCAATGAACCATCCCAATCCATTAGCTTTTCCACTGGGCATGGCCAGTGACAGGTTTGCTTGAGAAGGTCTGCAGACCTGGGTCAGGCTGTACATCTTAGCAAGGGCAACCAGAATTTCTAACTGAAAGACCGACATTCTGTTTTGTTTGGGGCCATCAAAAGTTTCAAACAGCTTGCATTGTGACCCACAGGTTTGTCTGGCTTTCTCCACACACTATATTACATAAATGTATAACATCCAAGTAGGGGAACGGTATCATAGAGGGTGCATTCTGCCCCAAAACCTAAGAGAAAATGGGCCTCATTACAATTGTACAACTGCCACACTACAACTCTGTGGGTGGGGGCGATTGTGCCCGGAAGGTCAACCTGCCGGGTGTAATGGCCTCCACCAGCAGAGTTTTCACAGCGACTAATATTTTCTGGTGCCTGACTTCCCGATCCGCCAGGTCGTGTAATGTCCTGGTGGCAATGGGAAGTCAGCCACCGGAAAAGTGTTACAAATCCGGCGGCAACCCGCTGGAAGCACCTGCAGGGTTACAACCGGACTTGTAATGAGGCCAGTGTCTCATATTATCAAAGAAAGAAATCATGTCTAAAATCATCGCAGCCATATTGCTCATCAAGTTGACCTTCCCCTACCTTTCTTTAGGGTCAGGGTCAGCCGTGGAGTGCTAAAATATGTCCCTTAACAATGTTTTTTCAGTGCAAAGTTCAGCCATAACTATATGCAGGATTGCAGGCCATGCCAAGTGTGCACAGTGAATAACTTGGGAGTGTCGGGGTCATAGTCAAAGGTCATGCCCCATGAAAATATGCCACTAGGCATGGCTTCAATCTGATCTGTTATGTATTCTTGAGGAAGCTAGTGGATGTGACAGAGTCAGTAATATGACCCTGTCAAGAGGGGATAGGGACCCCCTCAGCCTGCAGTGGGTGGCCTACTAGGTTGTATGCCAGAGCTAGTTCTCCCGCAGACGGAGAAGGTGGTCATTGAGAGGACACCAGTTCCTTTTCCATCTCCCTGGGCCTGCATGTATCAGACTGCTTCTTATCCCATATCTGTCTCTCAAGAAGCTGGATTACTTTTCTCTGTTTCTTATGGGGACCTACAAGTACGAGCTTGCAGAGCAGTTAAGTAACAACCATGCAGCCAGACCAGAAGAGAGACAGCGGAAAGCTACTCTGCTTCTGAACAAGCAAAACAACAAACCGGCAGTTCAGCCCACATCAACACGCACATGCAGAGGGGTCCACGTAGCATTTGCACCACTTCAGTGCTCAAAACTCAAATAAAACAGAAACACTAATTGCTTATAATGGGGTTGCAGTGCACTACAGAGTAGTGGTGCAGAGAAGTAGAGCGGCAGTAATGCAGAGAGGTGATTAGTTGGAGTTTGGAGAGAGGTGTGTTAGTAGTGAGGAGAGGGGAGAATAGTTGAGTTAGAGGATGGGGAGAGTGAGAGAGTAGCAAGTAGTAGGATCAAAGAGTGGACGAAGACAGTAGGGAGAGGAACATCAGAGGGAGAGAAAAGGATGTGTCGGGGAAAGATAGAAAAGATAGTCGAGGGAGTTTGAGGGGGAGAGTCGGAGGAGGCAAGGGAGAGCAATTGCCAAATCTATGTAGAGGAACGGATGGCATGGAAGATGAGGCAAGTGCCCAGAGTGATTAAAAGGCATTCTCCAATTCGGGTCCCTGTTAGGTGTCACCTGGACTGTTCTCAGAGGAAGTCTCGATAGATAAGACATTTGCCATTAGGTCATCACAAATAGGCCAATTGCTTTTAAATAGTAGGGGTTACAGATCAAAAGAACCAGTGCGAGGTCAAGGGAAAGGGACAGCGATTAGGCCCTTTGCTGAATTTAAAATAAAAACCCTTGAACCTCATCTGGGAGTTGGTGGGTTATTGAGGCCATCTGTTATATAAAGCATGCATACACCAAAGGTTTCTTTGCATTGCAGGAAGGCCTTGCGGGAAGCAGAGGGAAGGGATTCGGCACACGTTAGGGAGAATAGGCGATCTTTCAGAAGAAGAAGAAGCACATAGTATTCAGTAAAAGAGCAGAAGAGAAGAGGAACTGCATTCCATTCATGAGGAGTAAGAGAACAAAGGAATGGCAACAAATATGGCTCTGCTAAACGTGTGTAATATTCACTTCACATACATGTGCGGGAGACCCCCACAAAACCCCCTTCATCCATTATATAATGTACTGTAGAGGGGCAGATGCACACGCCATCACAACATCTAGACAGCCCAGCCCCTCACCTCCATCATACTGGAAGAACAGCAAGAGAGCACTGTGTGTAACACCCGGTATCATCCAATCCACATTGAAGGTATGAGAGACGTTATGCGCTCAGAAAATCATACCGAATGTACCCTTGAACTGAAATGGTGGGCATGAGTCTGCAGGCACCACTGGATATAGAAGAACTATAAGTAAAGTCGGACCAAAGAGACATAACATAACAAAGAGAGAAGATATATAGACACACTGAATCTGATGAATAGATGTCCAAAGAATGAAGATGTAACTGAAGTAACAAAGTAAACATGTGAATATGGAGAAAACATTTATATGTAGAATATAAGTGACAAGAGATGATGCAGATGTATATATGCTGAATTGTAAGGTAGATACAACATAGAAGCTTGCTCAAGTAGGAAATATAGCATGAGTAAAGCAGCCATGTTAAGAAAATGGATGTCGGCATTGTATAATAGTAAGCAAGAAATCTTGAAGAGAGAGACCAAGGCTGAAGAGGTGACAGGCGCTGCAATACAACTTTGTGTGAGAACAAAGGGTATTTTTTGACTCGGGAGCCATATATTGGACAATCAAAGATGCAGAAAGTGCATGCAAGATGGAGTCACCAAGTCCCCAGAGGCTAAGAGGATTGATAGCACCCAATATAATTGAATGAAATAGCACTCAGTAAAAGGTTAGAATGGACAAAATCATGGTCTCCTAACAAGTGGTGTAGGACTGGAAAACAAGGCATATTCATAAATCTCCAGCTAAAGATAGCAATTTACCTTCACTCCCTTTAAAGTTCTGAAGAAGAGAACGGCCAGAAAGGTCAGCGGAGAAGGTGGTTAGAAGGGGGAGGAGGAGAGGGGTGAGGGGACAGGAGTGATGAGATTTTAGTTATGAAAGAGAGAGATACCTCATTTACTATCCTCAGGGAGGTAAAAGGGCACCTAACAAAATCCCACGGGGGGGTATGTTTTAGGGATTCCTGAGGCAAGGCCAAGATGAAGACTACATAGCATACTCCAAAATGGGGTAAATCAGTGATGAGATACATTTACTAAAGAAAGTAAATGAAGACGATCGTAGAAATTATAGCGCACATTTGTTGGGGTTATTTATATGTCAGTGTAAGAAGTTGATTTGTTTAGCCTGAAATATAGAACAATAGTAATAACCTAGTTGTTTGCCAGACCCCACAAACAAGCGATTGACTTCAATCATAGGAGGATAACAGTTCAGTAAAAATATTAGCAAAATAAGATTGTCAATAAGTAAAGTAGCAGGGTAGGGAGAATTGATATAACTATACAAGAGACACAAAGAGAATATTATTGTGAAGGCTTTCAAAATTGGTTGAAGAGTTGTTTTGTGGTAATGGGGCAATTGATGGTGCTTGCCCAAATAGTTGTTATAATATAATTGATTAAAGAAACAACAGAATAAAAGCTCTGGTAAGTATTGACAGTTACAAATTACATTCATGCAAAACACTACAGAGGTACACACTTAAGATTAGGAAATATCATGCTGAATGGGTAAGAGGCACGGCTGACAAAATGTTCATGCCTTAGCCTCAAGAAGGTTCCATATAAAGAACAGTATTACAAGACATGTCAACATACTTGCATGCTGTGTACATAGGTAACAAGCTACAACAAAGGTTAGCTATTTCAGAGCTATGGATAATGTATCAGAGAGAGAGGGAGAAGACCCACTCTGAGAGGGAGTGGGTGCTTAATCAGCATGAATGAGAGAGCGAAGCACTCTCAGCTCCTCTTTCTCCTTCTGAATACAAGATGACAGATAAAGAGAAACAGGTATTCCATCCTTTAAAGCAGTTAAAATCTGCAGTGGGGTATATTCATCTGATATATGCACCCCCTGCTTATCCCTCTGGCGTTGACAGTAAAGCAAGAGAAGTTCTGTGAATGATTACTAAATTGGTTACCAAGAACCAATAAGAACAGATTAAATATAGACAATTTGACCTTCTGATTATTCCCAAGTTTCAAATAAAACGAACAAACTTTGCATTGTTCATAAAATTGATTCTGGATAGGTTAAAGAAACAATGCTTTCAAAAATCGAAAATGAAGAAGAGCACATAACACATTATGAGGGCGATTCATGGAATAATTAGCGCGGCGCAAGTGGGCAAAAACGTGCGAATCGCAGTGGAATAGCGAAAATCGCAGTGAACGTGCGAAAATCGCACGAAAAGCAGTGCACGTCGATTCATGGAAGGCCGTGCGCGAGAAAACCAGCGGATGTGCGAAAAAAAAGTGCACGGCGCACGTTGGCGCACGTTGGCGCACAGGCCATCTAACAGCGTGCGCCAGGTCACAGCGAAAATCGCACAGGCCACAGCGAAATTCGCACATAGCGCGGCGCACGCAATAAAAGTAGGCGGAACACGGGCGTAACACTCGGAATGGGGAACAACTTGCCAAAACGTGGGCGTCACGGGGGAAGTACAGGGCACAAGTGCGCGGAACGCCCACACGCTCGCCTACAACACGTATTCATGGAATAGAATAGGGGAAAAAAGCGCACGCTCAAACCAGCGCACAGGCACAAACACGACCGCCACAAGAAAGGAGGCGGTAGCGTCTCTGCGGCTGTAAGAAATGTGCGCCAAAAGGTGCGCCAACAAATAGCACCTATATACTGCCATGATGAATGTCCCATACTGTGGCCCTCCAGGAAAAATGACGTGCAAAGGGGTACCCACAAACACGGACACCCGCTGACAAAAAATACGTGTGCATGTATACCGGGGTGCGCGGGAAGTGTCACACGCGATTTGCAGGGTACGTGCATCACAGGGGTTCGCGTGAAGTTATTCACACGATCGGGCCTGGGGGAGCGGGCTACGTGTATTACAGGGGTTCGCGTGAAGTTCCTCACGCGATCGGGCCTGGGGGAGCGGGCTACGTGTATTACAGGGGTTCGCGTGAAGTTCCTCACGCGATCGGGCCTGGGGGAGCGGGCTACGTGTATTACAGGGGTTCGCGTGAAGTTCCTCACGCGATCGGGCCTGGGGGAGCGGGCTACGTGTATTTCAGGGGTTCGCGTGAAGTTCCACACGCGATCGGGCCTGGGGGAGCGGGCTACGTGTATTACAGGGGTTCGCGTGAAGTTCCACACGCGATCGGGCCTGGGGGAGCGGGCTACGTGTATTACAGGGGTTCGCGTGAAGTTCCTCACGCGATCGGGCCTGGGGGAGCGTGCTACGTGTATTTCAGGGGTTCGCGTGAAGTTTCACACGCGAATAGCCTGGGCGCGTGAATTTGAGGGGTGCGCGGGAAGTTCCACACGCGATCGGGCCTGGGGGAGCGGGCTACGTGTATTTCAGGGGTTCGCGTGAAGTTCCACACGCGATCGGGCCTGGGGGAGCGGGCTACGTGTATTACAGGGGTTCGCGTGAAGTTCCTCACGCGATCGGGCCTGGGGGAGCGTGCTACGTGTATTTCAGGGGTTCGCGTGAAGTTTCACACGCGAATAGCCTGGGCGCGTGAATTTGAGGGGTGCGCGGGAAGTTCCACACGCGATCGGGCCTGGGGGAGCGGGCTACGTGTATTACAGGGGTTCGCGTGAAGTTCCTCACGCGATCGGGCCTGGGGGAGCGGGCTACGTGTATTTCAGGGGTTCGCGTGAAGTTCCACACGCGATCGGGCCTGGGGGAGCGGGCTACGTGTATTACAGGGGTTCGCGTGAAGTTCCACACGCGATCGGGCCTGGGGGAGTGGCCTACGTGTATTACAGGGGTTCGCGTGAAGTTCCTCACGCGATCGGGCCTGGGGGAGCGTGCTACGTGTATTTCAGGGGTTCGCGTGAAGTTTCACACGCGAATAGCCTGGGCGCGTGAATTTGAGGGGTGCGCGGGAAGTTCCACACGCGATCGGGCCTGGGGGAGCGGGCTACGTGTATTACAGGGGTTCGCGTGAAGTTCCTCACGCGATCGGGCCTGGGGGAGCGGGCTACGTGTATTTCAGGGGTTCGCGTGAAGTTTCACACGCGAATAGCCTGGGCGCGTGAATTTGAGGGGTGCGCGGGAAGTTCCTCACGCGATCGGGCCTGGGGGAGCGGGCTACGTGTATTACAGGGGTTCGCGGGAAGTTCCACACGCGAATAGCCTGGGCGCGTGTATTACAGGGGTTCGCGGGAAGTTCCACACGCGAATAGCCTGGGCGCGTGTATTTCAGGGGTTCGCGGGAAGTTCCACACGCGAATAGCCTGGGCGCGTGTATTTCAGGGGTGCGCGGGAAGTTTTACACGCGAATAGCCTGGGCGCGTGTATTTCAGGGGTGCGCGGGAAGTTTTACACGCGAATAGCCTGGGCGCGTGTATTTCAGGGGTGCGCGGGAAGTTTTACACGCGAATAGCCTGGGCGCGTGTATTTCAGGGGTGCGCGGGAAGTTTTACACGCGATTTCTGCACGGTACGTGTATTTCAGGGGTGCCGGGGAGTCCCACATGTGATTTGACAGTGTGGGTCCTCCCAGGTGTACCCTGTACACCCTCCACGGCCCCTGCAGGCAGCCCACACCACAGGGGACTACCCTGCATCCCTGGTCATGTCCCGCAGGCAGCCCACCCAACATGGGCATGCCCCCCAGCAAAGGCACATGTCTCCTTGAACACCAACACATGTCCCCTTGCACCCCCACCCCCCAGCACTGTGGGGCACCTGCCAGTAGGCCCCCACCCATGTCCAACTCATGTCTCCCACCACCCCCACCCCCCAGCCACCAGGGTCACCCTCCACCAGGGCCCCACTCATGTCTCCCACCACCCCCACCCCCCAGCCACCAGGGTCACCCTCCACCAGGGCCCCACTCATGTCTCCCACCACCCCCACCCCCCAGCACTGTGGGGCACCTGCCAGCAGGCCCCCACCCATGTCCAACTCATGTCTCCCACCACCCCCACCCCCCAGCACTGTGGGGCACCTGCCAGCAGTCCCCCACCCATGTCCAACTCATGTCTCCCACCACCCCCACCCCCCAGCACTGTGGGGCACCTGCCAGCAGGCCCCCACCCATGTCCAACTCATGTCTCCCACCACCCCCACCCCCCAGCACTGTGGGGCACCTGCCAGCAGGCCCCCACCCATGTCCAACTCATGTCTCCCACCACCCCCACACCCCAGCAGTGCAGGGTCACCCTCCACCAGGCCCCCACTCATGTCTGTCACCACCCCCACCCCCCAGCCACCAGGGTCACCCTCCACCAGGCCCCCACTCATGTCCCCTATCACCCCCACCCCCCAGCCACCAGGGTCACCCTCCACCAGGCCCCCACTCATGTCTCCCATCACCCCCACACCCCAGCAGTGCAGGGTCACCCTCCACCAGGCCCCCACTCATGTCTCCCACCACCCCCACCCCCCAGCAGTGCAGGGTCACCCTCCACCAGGCCCCCACTCATGTCCCCCTGCACCCCCACCCCCCTGCCACCATGTGCAGCCCCCACCAGGTCCTCACAATCCCCAATCATGTGCGTAATGGTCATCCTCCACAGCCAAAAAGACCTACCAAGTAACCCATTCACCCACATGGAAATGGAAATCACATGTTACACCCCCAATGTACATGAAGCAAATGAACCCATGTCCGTCACATACATATTTTCAAATTGAATGGGAAAACACACAACATGACATGCATGAAACCAATGAGATGAAACCACACAGTGAACAATGGAAAAAAAAATGTATTGAAAAAAATACAAATGCCAAAGAAAGAAAACTAACTGCAATGTAAATGTGAAAAAATAAGCTGCATGTCCGCATAAAAACACAAAACTAGAAAATCAAATCCAAAAAATTATGTCCAAAGTGAAATGTAAAAACTCACCATGCAACAAAGAACTATGTACAAAAATAACAAGGGTCCATCATCACAACTGAACTAAGGAAACCTCCTAAAAAACCTACCTAAATATCAACTATATACAAAAAGTGGAGCAGTGTCCGTCGACTCCAAATAATAATAAGAACGAAAGGAAACCTAAAACTAAAGAACTATATACAAAGGCGGCGGGCAAGTCCAGCGGCTCACTCTGTGGTGTTCCGGGCCAGGGCATCATCGAACTCCTGTTCGATGTCCCGGAGGCGGTCCAGTTCCATGGCCCCGAGGGTCCGCAGGGACGACGCCGTGTCCTCCTCCAACCCCCTGCGGATTGCCTCGAGGCACTCGGCCCGCCTCAGGCCCCCCCAATGTACATGAAGCAAATGAACCCATGTCCGTCACACACATATTTTCAAATTGAATGGGAAAACACACAACATGACATGCATGAAACCAATGAGATGAAACCACACAGTGAACAATGGAAAAAAAAATGTATTGAAAAAAATACAAATGCCAAAGAAAGAAAACTAACTACAATGTAAATGTGAAAAAATAAGCTGCATGTCCGCATAAAAACACAAAACTAGAAAATCAAATCCAAAAAATTATGTCCAAAGTGAAATGTAAAAACTCTCCATGCAACAAAGAACTATGTACAAAAATAACAAGGGTCCATCATCACAACTGAACTAAGGAAACCTCCTAAAAAACCTACCTAAATATCAACTATATACAAAAAGTGGAGCAGTGTCCGTCGACTCCAAATAATAATAAGAACGAAAGGAAACCTAAAACTAAAGAACTATATACAAAGGCGGCGGGCAAGTCCAGCGGCTCACTCTGTGGTGTTCCGGGCCAGGGCATCATCGAACTCCTGTTCGATGTCCCGGAGGCGGTCCAGTTCCATGGCCCCGAGGGTCCGCAGGGACGACGCCGTGTCCTCCTCCAACCCCCTGCGGATTGCCTCGAGGCACTCGGCCCGCCTCAGGGCCCTCCGCATGGAGTTCTCCGCCCTGACCATTGTGAGCCGCGCCTCTTCCGCCTGCCGCCGCTCCGCACCTATGGCGTGGCCCAACCGCTGCCACACGGAAGACACTCTCTGTCCTGGGTCCTCCTGCCCTCCGGCCGATGCCTGCCCCTCCGATGTCGAAGGCCCCGAGCCTTCATGGCTCCCACCATCTTGCTGCTGCTGCTGCTCTGCCTCTGCCCGTGCACTGCCTCCTGCTGCCTGCACATCCTCCGCCGGCTGGGGTGCACCTGTTGATGTGACCACCCCTGCTGGACGTCCGACTCCCGACTGTGGCAGGGATGCCTCCTCCACCAGCCTGGCCGCACTGTCAGAGGCAGCTCCACAGGGCACCCAGGTGACTGATGGGTGGGAAGATGGCACAGAGGACGACTGGCGCGTAGGGGGTCCAGTTGAGGAGGGGGTCGGAACAAGCCCCATCAGACGGAGGAATCCGGTCTGGGTGACCTGTCCCAGCAGGCTGACGTGGTCAACGAGCCATTCGAGATGACGTGCAGTCTCTCCATGAAAAGACTGCAGGTCACCTCGCATGGCCCGTTGACGCAACGCCACACCAGCCAGGACAGGCTCAACCCGGACCTGGATGGCCACGTCCGCAGGCAGAGGAAGGCCAGTTGACGTCAGCTCATCCCCTGCCTGAAAACGGGTCTGGACGTAGGCATCCCTGCTGGTGCAAGATGATGCAGGGACAGGATCGGGGACAGGATTGCACACAGGCACCTCCGCGGCCGCCTGTGCTGCCTCCTGTCCCTGGTCCTGGACTGCACCACTAGCACCAGTGGGATCCCCACCTCCAGACCCCGTCTCTGGTGCTTGCGCGGCCCCCTCCTCCACCAAACCCCCCACCAACCTGGATGACTCTGTGCCATCTTCCCCTGTTGGGCCCTGTGGGGTCCCAGCTGCCCCTTCTGCTGCCGAGGAGTCCAACTGCAACCTCCGCCTCTTGGACCTCCCCCCGGCAGCTGCGGCCTGGGACGCGGCACCGGACTCCTCACTCCCCGACGAGATGACAACACGGGAGGGGAGCCGGGCCTTGCGTCTCCGGCTGGCGGTCGGATCCCCGCCGCTGTGCTCCACAGCACCTTCTCCGCCCTCTTCATCAGTTGACGCTGCAGACAGGGAGAAACAAAACACAGGCATCAGGGCACTGTACAATGGACACATACACGCATGACAGTTGCACATGAGTGGCATTGGCAAACCTCAGACATGTCATCACAATCCCCAACACACATGTCATTGCAACTGGCACACATGAGCCACACCACAGCCATATCGCAACTGCCACCACCATCCCTACACATACAACAGCATCAGCAGCCAAAGGGGAGCCATACATCACATGCAACACAGGAAGTGCACCACACATGTACACACACCACCACACTTGCATGCATGTCTACACCTCTGCCAAGTGTCGCACTGTTCAGACGGGCATCCATGTCACATCTGCCAATCAGGCTTCCACATACCGCTGTCACATGCATCCATGTAGCATCACTGTTGCACCTTTGACAAATACACACACATGCACATGTACACAGTGCTCATACATGCAGCCGAAAACAACATACATGCCTGACATCACGGACATGTCTACTTACATACACATTCATCCAAACATGTGTGCACGCACAACTGCATTTGCCATGCAAGCCCACACACACAAGCACCATCCATGTCTCACACATTACAGCCCTCGCATGTGTCAGCCCCACGGCCCTGTACACCCCCACCCATACTCCACCCCATACAAACAGATGTGCAACCGGCACAATGGGGAATGATCACCACACGCCCTGCTCACAACCAGGATGCATGTACACTCACCGCTCGACTCCAGACGGCTCTGCTTCTCTAGGACCTGGACGTGGAGCGCTGGGGATATGCGTTCCAGGACCCCCATCTGTTCTTCCGACAAGTGGCCCCGGCGCCCCTTGGCATCCGCTGCCTTCAAGAGGCGCCGGGCCTTGTTCAGGGTCCTGGACCTGAAGTCCTCCCAGCGCTTCCTGACATGTTGTAAGTCCCGGACTGCCACCCCCTCCGCGTTGATGGCAGTCACGATGTCTGTCCAGATCCGAGTCCGTCCTTCCTTGTCGGCGCGGGAACTTCCAAAGAGGGCATCATACTGCCCCAGGACTTGCTCCACCAGGACACCAACTTCGGTGGCACTGAAGCTGGTGCCCCTCTGCCTCTCTGGCCGGGGGTTGTCAGTGGTCACAGATGGTGTTAGCCCCGACATGACAACCCCAGAGGCAGGAGTGGGTGGGCAACTGGGTCCTGGGGCTGGGCTGTGGAGCGATGGAATTCCAGTCGGGAGTCTTCTGTTCCAGCAGGGGTGGTCACAGCAACAGCACCCCTGGCTGATGTGCAGGCAGCAAATGGCAGTGCACGTGGGCAGCAGGCAGTCAGGCAGCAGCAGATAGCAGGTGGGAGCGTGCTCGGGGCTCTGGGGGGCAGTAATTCGGCCTTCTGGGCAGGAGCGTGGTCTCCCGTGTGCTCACGCGTGGCCAGCTTGGTACGGAGTGAATTGGCACGTGAAAATCCTGCACGTCAGCGTGAAAACCGAGGAAAGGCCCTTAGCGCGTAAGCGCGTCAGCACGCATACGCGATTCCATTGGACCAAAGGCCCTCAGCGCGTAAGCGCGTCTGTGACGTGACCCGCACGGGTGTTTCCCACACAGCACGTGATGACAGAGCACACGTGGAAAGACTGCACGTCAGAGTCTCATCGCGTGTAATTGGACAAAAGTGCGTGTACACGCGATTGGCCTATGTACGTGTATATGAGGTGTGCGCGGACACTTACACACGCAAGTACGTCAGCGCACCTGTATCCCGGTGTACGGCCATTTCCACCAATCACATGTGTAACATGTGATTTCCATTTCCATGTGGGTGAATGGGTTACTTGGTAGGTCTTTTTGGCTGTGGAGGATGACCATTACGCACATGATTGGGGATTGTGAGGACCTGGTGGGGGCTGCACATGGTGGCAGGGGGGTGGGGGTGCAGGGGGACATGAGTGGGGGCCTGGTGGAGGTTAAGCCTGCACTGCTGGGGGGTGGGGGTGGTGGGAGACATGAGTGGGGGCCTGGTGGAGGGTGACCCTGCACTGCTGGGGTGTGGGGGTGATGGGAGACATGAGTGGGGGCCTGGTGGAGGGTGACCCTGGTGGCTGGGGGGTGGGGGTGATAGGGGACATGAGTGGGGGCCTGGTGGAGGGTGACCCTGGTGGCTGGGGGGTGGAGGTGGTGGTAGACATGAGTGGGGGCCTGGTGGAGGGTGACCCTGCACTGCTGGGGTGTGGGGGTGGTGGGAGACATGAGTGGGGGCCTGGTGGAGGGTGCCCCTGCACTGCTGGGGGGTGGGGGTGGTGGGAGACATGAGTGGGGGCCTGGTGGAGGGTGCCCCTGGTGGCTGGGGGGTGGGGGTGGTGGGAGACATGAGTGGGGGCCTGGTGGAGGGTGCCCCTGCACTGCTGGGGGGTGGGGGTGGTGGGAGACATGAGTTGGACATGGGTGGGGGACTGCTGGCAGGTGCCCCACAGTGCTGGGGGGTGGGGGTGGTGGGAGACATGAGTTGGACATGGGTGGGGGCCTGCTGGCTGGTGCCCCACAGTGCTGGGGGGTGGGGGTGGTGGGAGACATGAGTGGGGCCCTGGTGGAGGGTGACCCTGGTGGCTGGGGGGGTGGGGGTGGTGGGAGACATGAGTTGGACATGGGTGGGGGCCTGCTGGCAGGTGCCCCACAGTGCTGCGGGGTGGGGGTGGTGGGAGACATGAGTGGGGCCCTGGTGGAGGGTGACCCTGCACTGCTGGGGGGTGGGGGTGGTGGGAGACATGAGTGGGGCCCTGGTGGAGGGTGACCCTGGTGGCGGGGGGGGTGGGGGTGATAGGGGACATGAGTGGGGGCCTGGTGGAGGGTGCCCCTGCACTGCTGGGGGGTGGGGGTGGTGGGAGACATGAGTGGGGGCCTGGTGGAGGCTGCCCCTGCACTGCTGGGGGGTGGGGGTGGTGGGAGACATGAGTGGGGGCCTGGTGGAGGCTGCCCCTGCACTGCTGGGGGGTGGGGGTGGTGGGAGACATGAGTGGGGGCCTGGTGGAGGGTGACCCTGGTGGCTGGGGGGTGGAGGTGGTGGGAGACATGAGTGGGGGCCTGGTGGAGGGTGTCCCTGCACTGCTGGGGGGTGGGGGTGCAGGGGGACATGAGCAGGTGTGCAGGGTAGTCCCCTGTTTTGTGGGCTGCCTGCAGGGGCTGTGGAGGGTGTACAGGGAACACCTGTGAGGACCCACCCAGCCTAATTGCGTGTGATAATTCCCGCACACCCCTGTAATACACGTACCAAGCCAAATCGCGTGTGATAATTCCCACGCACCCCTGTAATACACGTACCTGGCCAAATCGCATGTGAAACTTCCCGCGTACCCCTGTAATACACGTACCCTGGCCAATCGCGTGTTGAACTTCCCGCGTACCCCTGTAATACACGTACCCTGGCCAATCGCGTGTTAAACTTCCCGCGTACCCCTGTAATACACGTACCCTGGCTAATCGCGTGTATAACTTCACGCGTACCCCTGTAATACACGTACCCTGGCCAATCGCGTGTTAAACTTCCCGCGTACCCCTGTAATACATGTACCCTGGCCAATCGCGTGTTATACTTCCCGCGTACCCCTGTAATACACGTACCCTGGCCAATCGCGTGTTAAACTTCCCGCGTACCCCTGTAATACACGTACCCTGGCTAATCGCGTGTATGACTTCACGTGTACCCCTGTAATACACTTACACTGGCTAATCGCGTGTTAAACTTCCCGCGTACCCCTGTGATACACGTACCCTGGCCAATCGCGTGTTAAACTTCCCGCGTACCCCTGTAATACACGTACCCTGGCCAATCGCGTGTTAAACTTCCCGCGTACCCCTGTAATACACGTACCCTGGCTAATTGCGTGTATGACTTCACGTGTACCCCTGTAATACACTTACCCTGGCTAATCGCGTGTTAAACTTCCCGCGTACCCCTGTAATACACGTACCCTGGCCAATCGCGTGTTAAACTTCCCGCGTACCCCTGTAATACACATACCCTGGCCAATCGCGTGTTAAACTTCCCGCGTACCCCTGTAATACACGTACCCTGGCTAATCGCGTGTATGACTTCACGTGTACCCCTGTAATACACTTACCCTGGCTAATCGCGTGTATGACTTCACGTGTACCCCTGATATGCACGTTACCCGCTTTGCGTTCCTTGTTTGGCTGCCCTGTAAACTGGTCCAGGGTTAGCGCAGCCCTTTGCGATGATTTAGCGATTTTGCTGGCTTTTCCTTGCGCGAGGGCGTTCTTGGGGGCGTTACTGGCGCTGCTGCAGGGTCGCTGCGATACTCTGCGCCACGGCTGGTTTGGGAGCATGAAATCCATGAATACGCTGTGCGCGGAAATCGGTTTTAGCGCACGTGCCTGGCGCAGTCAATCGCACGCGGACACTCTGCGCCAGCCGCTTGCGACACTTTTCTGCGAAATTCTATGAATTACCCTGTAAGTTGCTTATAACCTACACACATTCTTGTATGCTGTTTTCACTTATATGCTCATATCTTATCCAGCTCTGGTGAGATGAAACGTTGACATTGTCACCTTTTTTTGAAATCCTAAAACAAAGGATTGTTATTGTGATAATAGTACAGTTTCTGTTACAAAACGTTTTGATTATTATAAAAGAGTAACATGAATTACACATTGATAAAAGAGAATGGGAATTTTCCAGTTTGTGAAAGACACATTGCTTGTAAGAGGACCTATTGACACACAAAATGCAGTAAGACATATGAATTATTTTTCAATCTTTCTTGTGGCTACGTTTTGTACAATGTGCAGTATTTATTTCATTATTATTATAGCATTTTGCCAAATTATGTTTTACAATACACATAGAGTGTTTAACAATGAGACATTTATTTCTGTCCCTGGCAAAAGCACAAGTGATATATTTTCCCTGATATTTCTAAACACATGTTCCAATTTAAGAGGAATGTTGAGGAAGATCTTGAGGCAATACATGCATATCTTGATAACTCAGCACATTTAAAGAATAAAGTGTGGTATCAGCACATGAAGGAAGTGTGGAAAAGATCATCAGATGAGAGCTGCTACGTGTGTTCTCTCATCCCCTATGCCATGAGCACAGCCAGGAGATTTATAGCAAGAGAAATACCTACACATGATGTGAAGTGTCTCAGTCATCTAGCAGCATGCATGACAAGAGGAACATTTGAAGGAAAATGGGCACTCCTACGATGGAGGTCGATAAACACATTCCCATATCAAGATGCTTATATAAAGATGAAGAAGATGGAAACAGAACCAAGTTGGAAAAGCAGAATGCTCCTGTACTAATTCAGTGGTATGACTGGAGAACAGAAGAGAATTGTTGAACAAAAGAGACTGAATTGTGCAGACACATGGGAAACACCAGGATTGCCAAGATGCTGGGAGAAACCTCTGCTATTGGTATATGGACAAGTAGCCACCATTACAGGGTGGGAAGAAGGAATGTTGGCAGGCAATGCACACTTATTGATGGCAGCACCAGTACAAATAGTACAAATAGTAAATGATGAATGCCTTACGGAGTGGGCCAAGTACTCAGAATCATTAACACAAGTTGGAAATGAAGTAGGACCGGTGTTCATACTGGCAATGTAGAATGCGACACTGTGTTTCAGAAACAGTGGCCTGACCAAAGTTGGAGAAAACAAAGATGCAAACAAACAATTGATGTGCCATGAATGAATGGGGGAACTGTTTTGCTAATTAACCACTTTTAGGCCTCCTGTGGATCCAATACCTGTATACCTGTATGAAGCAGTCTACACATTGGGGAGGAATATGCTCCATAGTGATAATGCATGTTCCTGCATTAGTGATTCCTCAAAGTGATCTCCATATTGACAACTTTTAAAAAATGGATAGACATCAGAGGAAGAAGAGGTTGCTCAACCTCATCAGACTGACGAGCGAGAACTTTTTTTCAGCAAAATCTGAAGAGGCTTATCACGACATCCCAGATAAACAACCATTGTTCAGTAGAACGGCAGTGATATTTACAGCAATATTCATGCCAGCAATTCAAACTACAGTGAACGCCAAGTGGTTACAAATCACCAGATGGGAGCTGCTACAGACATTAAATGGATGTTAACATAAGAGAAGAATTGAGGGCCATCAGAATTATGACCGTCCAGAAGAGGTATGTCTTGGATTTCATTACAGCAATGGAAGGTGGCGTGTGTGCCAAGATCAAGCCTTCTTGTTGCACATACCCACCTGCCATTAATGGAGAAAATTGAAACCTAACAGAGGAAATAAATCAGCTGTCGACTATGCATATGGAAATGGTGGAAGAAGTAGATGAGACCGAAGACGAAGACTGGTTTTCATCTCTATTCTTGTGGGTTCCAACTTGGATGGCAAATGCCTTCAAGCTATTGGGAGGAATACTAGTGTTAGTGTTGCTACGGTTCTGTATTATAAGAATTATCATAGGACAGTGCAAGAAGACAGCAAAGAAAGCTATTGGGATGAAGATAATGATTGATGTAAATGCTGTGACTGATGAGCATACACAGACCAAAAACACCACCCGTGAGCACCTGCAAGGAAGTACCCTGGCACCCCTACCAACAACTTTTTACTATCCCAAAGATCATAAGAACTATGTGGGACTTTGGGTGTTCTGTCAACCAATTGGGGAGTGTTGCTATATGACCTGGAGTGTGGAAGAACATATAGGGAATGAAGGTGACCTAAGGGGGGTGGCAAAGATATGGATTCCGAAGAAACCACAGTGCAAAGAGAAGGTCCAGAAAATTGAGGAGGTGATCAAGGACTCAACCACAGGGGGGAATGTAGATGGGCAGATGTACACATCATCTAGAGAGCCCACCCCCTCACCTCCTTCATACTGGAAGAATAGCAAGTGAGCATTGTGTATGACACCTGGTATCATCCCAATACCAGATTGAAGGTATGAGAGATGTTATGCGCTCAGACAACCATACCAAATGTACCCTCAAACTGAAAGGGTGGACATGAGCCTACAGACAACACTGGATATAGAAGAACTATAAGTAAAGTCAGAGCGAAGAGAAGAGACCTCACGAAGAGAGAAGATACATAGACACACTGAATGTGATGAATAGATGTCCAAAGAATGAAGATGTAACTGAAGTAACAAAGTAAATATATATGCGAATATGGAAAAACTATATATATGATATGATATATGATATGATTGTTTTTATTATATAGCGCCTATACACAAAGTGTTTCAAAGCGCTTCAAGGCAAGGGAGGGAACAAGGGAAAATACAATTACATTCTTACAGGCCATGAACAGTAAGGATGTGAAATTAACTATCGTACTCAGCCTGACAACATTTCAGTTAGTGCAAGAGCTAAGACATAGATAAGGAAGGGAGGGGGAGAGTGGGAAGGAAATTGAAACAGACAGGTGACTACTGTACTAGGCCTGACGACATTTCTGGTAGAGCCGGAGAAAAACAAAAGGTGAGGGAGAGGGGTTCAGAAAGGGAGGGGAGGAACAAAACAAGCGACTATCGTACTAGGCCAGACAATGTTTCAGATAGTGCTGGAGGGTGGGGGGGAACAGTAAGGGGATCGGGGAGTGACAGACGAGGTTGCTATCATACTAGGTCCATGGACAATTCTGATAGAGTATGACAAGAGATATCGCAGATGTATATACGCAGCAAAGCAAGGTAAATAAGACAACGTAGAAGCTTGCTAAAATAGGAAATATAACACAAGTAAAGCAGCCATGTTAAGAAAATTGATGTTGGCATTGTATAATAGTAAACAAGAAATCTGGAGGAGAGAGACCAAAGCTGCAGAGCTGAAAGGTACTGGAATACAGCTTTGTGCAAGAACAAAGGGTATTTGCTTGGCTCAGGAACAAGGATGCCATAGCAAGAAGCAACTGACAGGAACACAAGGAGTTGAAGAGGATAAGCCATTTATGTAAGACATATTTCTCTTAGATTAAGTAAGGGAGTGAATAATTATGAATGCCAAGTATTGGACAATCAAAGATGCAGAAAGTTTATGCAAGACGGAGCAACCAAGTCTCCAGAGGCCAAGTAGAGTAATAGCATCCAATATAATTGAATTCAATTTCACTAAATAAAAGTTCAGAATTGCCAAAATCATGGTCTCCTAACCCGTTGTGCAGGACTGGAAAACAAGGCCTATCCATAAAGATCCAGACGAAGAGAACAATGTAACTTCACTCCCTTTAATGTTCCAAAGAAGAGAACAGTCACCAAGGTCAACTACAAACAATAAGCTTTGGCTTAGGACCTAACTGATGAGAGCTGGTAGGCTAATTAGCTAAGAAAGTCAGTTGTCTGACATTGTTCCCCTGCACCTGGGTTTCGTTGCTTACGTGCTACTAGCGAGGCGAATGTCCAAGGTTGGAAGAGAGTGCCAACCAATCATGAGGGTCTTAGTAATGGTGAATTATACATTGTTTCAGAAGCCTATCCGCTGCTGGCATTATTCTATTGTCTGTATTTTACATAGTTAGAGGATTTTCAAGGCGTGCCTGCCAGATAAGGGGCAGCCAATAATGATACTAACACCTATATGAACTATAGGCTTATATGTTCCCCTAACCATTCCCTCCATCCGATAAGGTTTTCTGTTTGCCACATAACATGACATCATAGCTGAAGTACATTGAGGAATAAAACCTTTTGTGTAATGGAAATGTGTCGAGAGTGTGTGAGCTACAATCTGTTTGTTCGCCAGGTTTCCCAACTTTATTAAAACTGAGAATAAAGTAGTATGTTGCCATAATCTTTCAGGCTGTCTGGTTATTTGGGCCTGAGATCATTTATTTGGTAATCCCATTCAACACTTGGAATGCTCCAGGTGCTGTGCACAGTACCCATCCCCCCACATATATATGGAGTGAAAAGGGGGTCAACATAAAAAAGTCTACATTTTCAGGTGTCGCAATAAACGTTGTGCAGTTATTGTATAATCCTCACCAATCCACTGTACTGCCAGTAAAAGCACATATATCAGAGGAACAAAAGGCTATTAAATGTCTCTTGACTGCTCGGTCATGTGTGGAGGCACATGTCTGCAATAGCAGCCATGATAGAATGGTTCCATATGTGAAACCAAATAAATAAACTAAGGAGAGAAGCCCCAGCAGACTGTGGCACCAGCAGACTGCAAGGAAAGGAAAGGAAAATAAATCAATACTATTTAAAATTAGAAAAAGCAAGTCATGTACAAGAGCTATAGGGAGAGACTTAGTTGAGCGTGTAGCTTCAAAAAGTGGCCAATGTGCATAGGGACCGGTCTGGCTCAGTGGCCATTAAGAGAGGTCTTTTCTCTATATTCAATTGTGCCCCTATATTTGGCTGAGTACTATACACGATCAAAAAAATGGATGTCCATGCCAATATATTATGATGTAATCAATGTTTTCGCATTCATGAATATTCAAAAGAAGATATTCCACGCAATAGCAGTGCAATGGTGCTAGTGCAAAGTGATAGTGCATAACAATAAACAATTTTCACAATGATGGTCATAGTCATTATTTTCCTAGCATCATATTCTAAATGACAAATCAGTTTACAGAAAACACAATCAAACCTAATACTTCTTCTTACATCAAGTATCATGAATTGTTCCAAAAGATTTAGTACACCATCTCTTCTTTGATCAGTAACAACCCCAATTAATTCAATACGTTTTTAAATGTCAATAATATATTACATTAATGTAATAACTTGTCCGCTATCAGTGAATTTAGGATAGGTCAATGTGTCACAACATTTCGGCGTCATTGAACTTTAATCACCTTCTTCAGGAGCCTGCTTTTAGCTGTGGGCAACGTGTATATTGTTGCCCTCCTAAGGATGGTCTTGGCATGCCAGGGTAAGGCCTTTGGCCATGGCTCTGACAATTAACCCACTGTCAACACGCAGGAGTTTCATAGGGTGGTTTGGAGATGTCTGGGTGTCTACGAGGTGCCTAGGGCATGGCCTAAGGGCATGCCACAAGCATTTTTACTTCTGGGTATGGTCAGAGACCATTCTCATTGGAAACATTGATTAGAAATGCTGTGCCTGAGGCATGGCCAAAGGGCATGCTACAGGAAAAGTGCCCACTGTGTATGGCTGCAAGCCATATTCCTTGAGCACACATGGTGTCTGGGAGGTGCCATGGACATGGCAAGGCAAGGTATTATTCCAAGAAGGGTAGCAGGCAAAACCCAGTTTACATAGTGGGCGGCTAGGTAGTTCCTGGCCATGACCTAGACAAAATGTACAATGGGTATGTCTGGAAGCAAGCACAGTGGGTATGTGTGTTGTCTAGGGGTGCCTGGGGTATGGCTGAAATGCACAGGCTCTGTCAAGCTTTTAAGACCATTGAGTCAACAGTTAATCTGTTTTAGCCTAATTACTCAATAACTAGCTTACCCTATCTTAAATATTTTCACTTCACTGTAAAGGCCTTACTTAAATTCAACTACTTGAAAGTTTTTTTTATCAGTTGAGGAAACCTTTCGTCATCACTCCACTACTTTCCAACTTTCACTTTTACTCTGTATGGCCCTGATTTTAGCTACCTGACACTTAAAGTGAGCATTGTGCATAAATGGTGCAGTGTGAATTATTATTTTATTTGTAGGATGAGAAACCACATATATGTTTATGAATATTTAATGCACATTGAGTGTTTATCTTAACCTTAACATTGGTGTTTCCAATGATTGTAGGCTTTGCCTTTTAAAGAGAGTATCCATAAGCTTTTTAAAATAAATATTTTGTCACTGACTCATTTTATGCAGTACATTTTAGGTGCATATTGGTGGACTGTAGTGGAAGGTATTGTGTGGAATGGAGAATGTTGATTGTAGCAGAGGGAGCTGAATGTGACAAAGAGTGGTTTGTGTCATGAGGAATGATGATGGCATCAAATTCAACTGCTTGACGTTTTTGACACTTGAGGAAACCTTTGTTCACACCCTCCACTACTTTTCAATATTCACTTTTACTCTGTATACTCCTGACGTTAACTGCCTGACACTTACAGTGAGCATTGTGAAGAAAAGGGGCATTGTGATTTTTTCTTTTTTTTGGTAGAATGGGAAACTACATTTATGTTTATGAATATTTAATTCACATTGAGTGGTTACCAACGAAACACCAAAGCACTATTACCGTCCTATCACAAATCTGAACACGCCGGTAATAACATTGAAATTCTGCACTAATTATTGAAAAAACACAGCGCAGTTACCTCCAGCTTCCAGGTGGAGGTAAATACATACAGGTCCCAAAAATGAAGCCACCATTGAATCCAATGTGGCCAATGTGCATAGGGACCGGTCTGGCTCAGTGGCCATTAAGAGAGGTCTTTTCTCTATATTCAATTGTGCCCCTATATTTGGCTGAGTACTATACACGATCAAAAAAATGGATGTCCATGCCAATATATTATGATGTAATCAATGTTTTCGCATTCATGAATATTCAAAAGAAGATATTCCACGCAATAGCAGTGCAATGGTGCTAGTGCAAAGTGATAGTGCATAACAATAAACAATTTTCACAATGATGGTCATAGTCATTATTTTCCTAGCATCATATTCTAAATGACAAATCAGTTTACAGAAAACACAATCAAACCTAATACTTCTTCTTACATCAAGTATCATGAATTGTTCCAAAAGATTTAGTACACCATCTCTTCTTTGATCAGTAACAACCCCAATTAATTCAATACGTTTTTAAATGTCAATAATATATTACATTAATGTAATAACTTGTCCACTATCAGTGAATTTAGGATAGGTCAATGTGTCACAACATTTCGGCGTCATTGAACTTTAATCACCTTCTTCAGGAGCCTGCTTTTAGCTGTGGGCAACGTGTATATTGTTGCCCTCCTAAGGATGGTCTTGGCATGCCAGGGTAAGGCCTTTGGCCATGGCTCTGACAATTAACCCACTGTCAACACGCAGGAGTTTCATAGGGTGGTTTGGAGATGTCTGGGTGTCTACGAGGTGCCTAGGGCATGGCCTAAGGGCATGCCACAAGCATTTTTACTTCTGGGTATGGTCAGAGACCATTCTCATTGGAAACATTGATTAGAAATGCTGTGCCTGAGGCATGGCCAAAGGGCATGCTACAGGAAAAGTGCCCACTGTGTATGGCTGCAAGCCATATTCCTTGAGCACACATGGTGTCTGGGAGGTGCCATGGACATGGCAAGGCAAGGTATTATTCCAAGAAGGGTAGCAGGCAAAACCCAGTTTACATAGTGGGCGGCTAGGTAGTTCCTGGCCATGACCTAGACAAAATGTACAATGGGTATGTCTGGAAGCAAGCACAGTGGGTATGTGTGTTGTCTAGGGGTGCCTGGGGTATGGCTGAAATGCACAGGCTCTGTCAAGCTTTTAAGACCATTGAGTCAACAGTTAATCTGTTTTAGCCTAATTACTCAATAACTAGCTTACCCTATCTTAAATATTTTCACTTCACTGTAAAGGCCTTACTTAAATTCAACTACTTGAAAGTTTTTTTTATCAGTTGAGGAAACCTTTCGTCATCACTCCACTACTTTCCAACTTTCACTTTTACTCTGTATGGCCCTGATTTTAGCTACCTGACACTTAAAGTGAGCATTGTGCATAAATGGTGCAGTGTGAATTATTATTTTATTTGTAGGATGAGAAACCACATATATGTTTATGAATATTTAATGCACATTGAGTGTTTATCTTAACCTTAACATTGGTGTTTCCAATGATTGTAGGCTTTGCCTTTTAAAGAGAGTATCCATAAGCTTTTTAAAATAAATATTTTGTCACTGACTCATTTTATGCAGTACATTTTAGGTGCATATTGGTGGACTGTAGTGGAAGGTATTGTGTGGAATGGAGAATGTTGATTGTAGCAGAGGGAGCTGAATGTGACAAAGAGTGGTTTGTGTCATGAGGAATGATGATGGCATCAAATTCAACTGCTTGACGTTTTTGACACTTGAGGAAACCTTTGTTCACACCCTCCACTACTTTTCAATATTCACTTTTACTCTGTATACTCCTGACGTTAACTGCCTGACACTTACAGTGAGCATTGTGAAGAAAAGGGGCATTGTGATTTTTTCTTTTTTTTGGTAGAATGGGAAACTACATTTATGTTTATGAATATTTAATTCACATTGAGTGGTTACCAACGAAACACCAAAGCACTATTACCGTCCTATCACAAATCTGAACACGCCGGTAATAACATTGAAATTCTGCACTAATTATTGAAAAAACACAGCGCAGTTACCTCCAGCTTCCAGGTGGAGGTAAATACATACAGGTCCCAAAAATGAAGCCACCATTGAATCCAATCCACTCCATAAGGCACAGACCTTCCCCAAACACACTTTCCAACGCTGTGCTGCCACTAGCCATTGCAAGATGGGACATGCAACTGCTCATGCTGTGTCTGGAAAAACAGAGGCAGGAAAACCAGGCCAGGGCACAGGTTGCAGAGAGGAGGAGAAAGAAGAGATGCCATATAAGGTGAGCGTCATACCCAGGGTCAGGACCTCACTGTGGACCCTCATGGACTGCCAGCTGGAAACCCTGTACCAGCTCAACAGTGAGACCATTGTTTTTTTTTTTTAAACTTTCTTTATTGACTTTTCCAGTTATTGATACACATAGAAGTTAATCCACACATTCCATGTCAACTTGTATCTACAACAAGCCAAAAAAGTGTACAACTGACCCAACTTTTATCCCACCCCCCAAACAACAGTACCAAACAATGCAACAGCTTCAAATACGGACCATCAATTTAGAGGTTACACCCGGGGCGGTGTCCACCACACACATAGAGCAGAGGAGGGGGAATTCGCAATCCGGACCTTGGAGCAATGAGGGGTAAAGGGAGGAGGAGGGAGAGGGTCCACCATGAATCCTAGTCCCTTGGGGAGTTAGGCCATGAGCTATCTTGGATATGGGTCACACAGCTGCACTATGGGGCCCAGTAGTCCAGTGATTTACCACTCCCCTTTATAGAGGGATTATATAAGGTTTCTTTTTTCTCACACATGATCATACAGTGGAGCCATTCTTTGTATGAGGGGGCTCGACATTGACCCCAGTTCTTGGCGATCAGGGATCTAGCCACCACTGAGGCCATTGCTAGCAAATTCAGCACACTTTTTGGGGCCGGTTTGAGAAGAGCAAGCAACCATATTTCAGGGGCACTTAGGTTGTGGCCCTCTAGTATTTCAGCATTGGTGTCTCTGATATGGTCCCAGGAGGGGCGCACTTGGGGACAGGACCAGGCTACATGGAGGAAGTCAGCTGTGTGGAATCCACATCTGATGCATTGTGGGGATCTAGCTTGATAGAAGCTATGGAGTCTGGCTGGTGAGTAATACATCTGGTGAACAAATGTATAATGTATTAGCCGAAGGCGGCTATTCATGGAAACTTTACGGGATTGTAGGCAAATTTGTTTCCATTGGTCATCTGTGAGCACCTTCCCCAGGACGATATACCATTTAACCTTAGAGGTATGTATCTGAGGAGCTTTATGAGTTCTAATACTTTTATATTGAGAAGAGACCATGCTGCACATCGTGGGGTGGGTTTATAACATACTGGAGGATTGGTGAGAGGGGTGGAGGTGCCGGAAAGCTGGGCCATCTGGCCTTGATCGCCTCCCGCAGCTGTAAGTACAATAGTTGCATAACGGCCGCATATTCGCCCCTACCTTTCAGGTCATCCCAAGTAATTAAACGTTCCTGTTGCACTAGATCTCCCAGTGTCTTGACACCCAGTCTTTCAAAGTGTTGTAGGAAGATGCATTTGTGGGTGAGAGGGATACCTTTGGACTGATATAGAGACAAGTCGGGGTAGAACCAACCTTCCCGTGCCATCTCGCGCTGCAGCGTTTTCCAGACTCACAGGGTATTAGTTATGGGCTGTATCTCAGATTCGTCTCTGTGCAGCACAGTTTCCCAGAGCAGTCCCCTTATGTCAATGGGATAAGATGTGACTTTTTCAAGAAGGGTATGCAGAAAGTCAGGGGTTGGGGTCCACTGAGTATCATAAAATATTCTGGCCTGTCCTCCTGCCCAGGTTAAATTAATCATCAAGCACTTGAGACGCGACCAGAAAGAGGACGGTGGCCATGGGGGAACATTATAAAAAACATATAGAAATTTAGGGAGGCTCACCATTTTTGCTAGGGCCATGCGTGCAGCTTGGTAAATGGGTAGTCAGATCCACACATCTACCTTATGTTCTATCTGTTCTAGGGCTGTGGCATAATTGTGTTTGAACAACTCTGTAGGGGAAGTGGTCACCCGTACCCCCATATACCGAATGCTGTCTGGGCACCATCAGAAGTTGTCGGATATATCCGTCCTCACGACACAAGGAGTTAGGGGGTGGACTTCTGACTTGGACCAGTTAATCCTCAGTCCAGAGAAGTTACCAAAGTGGGCTATCTACTCTACAAAGGGGACATGTTGATTTTGGGATGTTTCACATATAGCATCATGTCATCAGCATAAAGTGAAATGGAGAGGTGCAAGTTGATTTTGACACCTCTATGGGCATGGAACTCCCTTATGGCAGAGACTAGGGGCTCAATAACCAAGGCAAAAAGGATCGGGGAGAATGGGCACCCCTGAAGCGCCCACCACGTTGGATAGATGTTATCCGGTAGCATTCGGTTAGTGTATATTATGGCTATTGGGGCCGAATATAGCAATCAAACCCAACTGAGGTACGCATTGCCAGTATCCGCTTTTTCGTAGTACCTCAAAAAGGAAGGCCCACTTGACCGAGTTGAAAGCCTTCTCAGCATCAAGTGCAGCTACTACAATTGGACAGATGGATTTACGTTGTGCATAAGGGAGAAAAGACTGCAGAAGTTATTCTGAGTAGAGCAGCGGGGATAAAGCTTGCCTAGTCGGGGAGGACCAGTGCAGGTATATGGAGGAGAAGCCTATCTGCTAGTATTTTAGCGAGAATCTTTTTATCTGTGTTAATCAAGGATAATGGTCTATAAGAGAGACATTTGTATGGGTCTTTGGAAGGTTTCAGAAGGACAGTGATGGGGGCGGACCTGGTGGATTCCGGTAGGGCTCCACTTACTCTTGCCGCATCATACATGATCCGCAGATGCAGAATTAACAGATCACTATTCTCTTTATATAACTCGGCCATAATGCCATCCAGTCTGGGGGCTTTACCATTGGGCAAAGAGAATATTGCTTTCCGGAACTCGTCAGAGGGCGGCACGTTCAGAGCCATGCCAAGGGTGGGGTCCAGCCATCCAAGGGCGACACTGTCCCGGTATTCGAAGATAGATTCCCGGGTCGTTACAGATTGGGAGGCATAGGGTCTATCGTAATAAACCCAAAATATTCTATTAGTCTCCCCATTATCCCTAGTTGGAGTCCCTGCTGGGTCTTCTATCTCTAGTATGGAATCTAACTGGCGCTCATGTTTACCTGAGTGAGACCATAGTCAAGCTGCTCACCACAATCCAGGGAGACATTGAGAGCAGGATTAACATCAGGAAAGATATGTTGCCGCTGCTAAAGCTAGTGTCCATGCTGCAATTCATGGGAACTGGCACCTTTCAGCTTTCCGTGGCCATGCTGCATAGCATGTCACAGCCAACATTTTCTATCAAGCTTAGCCGGGTGTTGAAAATCCTCCTGCACCATGTTTCACGGTATATCTCTCTGTCCGCCACCACAGCACAGGTGAATGCCATGAAGGCACAGTTTCCATGCTGTGGCACACATGCCAAATGTCATTGCATCTCTGGACTGCGGTGACCCCCCAGGCACATGAAGCAGTGTACCGCAACAGGAATTACTACCACTCACTGAATGTCCAGGTGATCTACGATCCAGCAAAACAAAATAGGTGATGGCTGGCAGGTTTAGAATAATTCTTAACCTCTGGCGTTGATCTGGACAATCCTCCAGACCACTGTTCTTTGCCTGCCAAGACATTACAAAAGGGGAAAGACCATATGAACATCAGGCTTGGGCCCAACCCCAAAGGGGAACTCCAGCCTGAACAGCTAGGTCACATCCCTTCTTCACGAGACCACAAGCATCCCCAAACATGTTTTGGTCTTGGTGGTTGTCATCGGTGAGGAGTAACTTGGGTCTCTAGGCCCAGCAGGCACAAGACCCACGTATGGCATACCTGTCCCACTCCCGGGTAACAATAGCAAAACAAAAGAGCTGATGGCTGAAAGGTTTAGAATAAATCTTAACCACTGGCATTGCTCTGGGTAACCCTCCGGACCATCGCTATTCACCTGGAATATCATTACAAAAGGGGAAAGATCATATGCAAATCCAGCTTGGTCCCACTCAAAACTGGTAGTCCCGTCCAAACTGCTTCATCAAATCCCTTCTACATGAGACCACAAGCATACCCTTTATTTAAGTACTTATGTTACAAGTATATAAAATAGCTAACAGTAGACCCACTGGTGCTCCACCACCTTAACGGTAATGGAGTGGGACAATGAGGCAGGAAACAATCTGCATTTTACATAACAGCATTTAACCAGATCACATTTTATAAACTGACCTCACATGCACAGGCATTTTACAGCGGTAAAGAGGAAGGGTAAGGGGACATATCATTCCTGCTAACAAGCGTGGGGGTGAGATCACATTAAATTACGGCAGATGGAAGCCAAATGTATTTGTTTGTTGAGATGCACTACTGAAGGCCTTAACAAGGAACACAAAATGAATGTTTTCCTATGAACATTGCTTGTCACGATATGTATACACAAAAGAACTATGATGACAGAGATTTCCTCATGTGAGAATAAGGCTGAGTAATTTAAAATGTTAAGCATACAACATTTTAAGCATTACACCATGTGGGATCTATTATCAGACCTGGGGTGCGATGCTTACATGGATGACTATATTTGAACATAGGATCTACAAGAAACAAGGGGAAAGATATCTTCATTCACTGTTTGTATATTACATGGCAAGCAGTAGCGGCGATGTAGTTATGGTTAAGTTGCTAAACCCATAGGACGAGCACTTTTTGGGCGGATTATAACTTTGCTCCCCCTGGACGAATCCTCACCAAACTTTGCAAAAAAAGTATATGGCCCACTCTGAATTAATTTCTTTGCAAAGTTTGGTGAGGTTTGGTCAAGGAGGGGCAAAGTTATAGGGGGGTTCCCCTAGCCTGAACGGAGAAAAAAATTTACTCATGCCTACAGCCCAAACCACTGGAGGGATTTTCACCAAATTTGCAGCCGGAGCGGTTGTTCGATCCCGCGGACATCGGTCGTGCCTGCTGATTGGATGTGAAAAGCGTGAAGTGCATCAGATTTTTGGAAACGCCCGCCATCTTGGATTCACGGACAGTGACCGGTGTCCGCGGACATCGCATTAAAAGCATATTAAAAAACACAACACTGCACTTGTCAAACTTATCAAATAATCTCTGGGGAGGTGAGGGGTGATGAGGATGGGATGGGATTTGGCTGCAAGAAGCAAAAAAAAAGCATGGATCTTATCGTAAAGTGCAGACGGGTTCTCGGACAAGTCATCATGCCATGCGCCAGCATATGGTAATGTGGCACGGTCCAGAAGGTCCGCAATGAAGTCAGATGTTCGTAGAGGTTATGGTTAAGTTGCACTAATAAAAACCTATGCAATTCAATGAAAACACTTTTTTAAGGGGACGTTATGGTTAAGTTGCACTAATAAAAACCTATGAAATTTACTGAAAAAACTTTGTTAAGGGGGTGTTATGGTTAAGTTGCAATAATAAAAACCTATGAAATTCAATGAAAATACTTTGTTAAAGGGACATTATGGTTAAGTTACGCTACTAAAAACCTATCAAATTCAGTGAAAAAACATAGTTAAAGGGATGTTATGGTTACAAGTAAAACCAAAAACACCCTGAAATTCGCCAGTTATGGCAAGTTAAGAACCATAACTCACGCCACCACTGTACACTGCTAAGAATAACACCCATGACATCAAAGATGACATCACAAGTATGATGGAATTGGACTGGTGTGTATTCTGCCTCACAAAACCTCGGCTGCTCCCTTTCAGCAAAATCAAGTGAGTGTGCCTCTCCCACAAGCTGCCCACAATGTTTTGCAGCACCACCGTATCTCTCCACCTAGGTGACACACAATAGCATGTGTCTCTCATCCATTTGTTTCAAGAGACGAACATTGACTGACTGATTGGAGTCCACCCGGACTCCCAGATTCTCTGCTGCCCCCTTCCAGCAAAATCAGGTGTTCATGCGTCTTCCACAAGCTACCCTCAAGTTTTGCTGCTCCTCCAGCCTTCCTCCCAGGCAGTCATCTGATGCCACGTGCCTCATTCACATGCTTGGCCACCTACTTACATGTCAATTGCTTCCCTGATTCTCAGGTGATGAGACGTGTTGTTTGTGCAGGACTGTTTTGAAATAAAGTACCTGCTCTCATGTAACACTTCTCATATACTTTTTAATTTGTACATTATGACTTCCAGACAATTTGTGGTTAACATGAACATGTTGGTTAATTATTGGTCAATTGTTCTAAAAAGGTTTTTGAACTATACCTTTTATGATTGGTAATGTGCACACTACACTATACTCCTACGAATCTTTTGTTTGTGTTCTTCATTTGTTTCAGCCTTGGAAAAGTGCCCGTGGCATGAAACACAGGTCATCTGATTCTGTTACGAATAAATCACTACTCGAGCACAAACTAATCTTTTCACTTTGGTGTTTAAAGATTTGAGGAAATAGAACTTAAGCAAAAGAACAAGAACAATAAGTAAAGTTTAGATATCTATTGAATCTCTTTAATGCATAATTTCTAAGCACAGTTGTACTCTTAAAATGCTCCATTGAAGGATGAATGACTGCATTATGCACACTTAATGTGTGACTCGCTCTAATCTTACCCATTGTAACTTTGAGAGGTATTTGGAGAAATAAAATGACTTTCCCTGGAAACAAGTGTGCATGTGCACTTTTTAAATCATAAGTATTCCTATTATTTGTAGTTGTTTATGTTTGTTTTGTGTCTATTCTAGAAATGTTATCATTTGTTACATCCTTTTATTTTACTGCACATTGAATTCTCATAATTGCAGTATGTACAAAAATGTATTAGTTCTATTACACAGCCAAAACATGTTTCGCACAATCCCGTGCATTAAGTCTGTGGACAGACAGATGGAAAGGGAACTAGGAGAGAGATTAGAGACACATGTTAAACATGTATGTACAGTTACAATAAACATTTGTCTTGAAGACTAGTTACAATAGCACAATTTTCTATATTCATATTCTAATGGTGGCGATTCACATGGCATTGGCCGAGTCATGGTCACAAATAAGGACTCATTCTAAAATTGTTCTTTGAAAGGTCACTCATCTGCTTTTCATATATATATACTAATGAAAGGATTTCTAAATCCTTCATTTCTGAATATAATGTGTTCATTGGATATGCTCTCTCCAAAATTCAATCATATTGCGAAATGGCTGAAGCAAGGTCTGTTTATTAAGCCATGGCTAATGCTAATTGATAGCGACAGATCCTCAAATGTATCCCATTGAATTCATTTTTTAATTCCCTGAACAATGAAACACATACATTGTACCTTCATATTCTGGTTTTGGTCTTAGCTTCTGGGTACTTGTACTTTCAGACAGGTTTATGTCAGGTTTTGTAATGTGTCTCACTGATTATTCTGGAGTCCTATGAATGAATTTGATGATTTTTAGAAGACATATGAAAAGGGTTTTTTATTTACCTTATTGTGGGTGGCATTTTCAATTTCATATTCTTTTAGGCTTTTTTTAAGAGCTGCTCTTCTAATCTTGTGAATATGTGGATATTATGTCCATTGCTTTCGAGTGCTGGGCACCTTGATATAAAATAATAATACATGGCCTTAAGCTTGGTTAGGCGACCTTAATTTGGAGATTGTGTGATGAACCGTAGCACTATTTATTCTATTGTATTCTTATATTCCATATAAGAATGGGCAGATACTTGGTGTAGTGGATTTAATAAAGGATATCCTTTATTTTATTTATGGTAACTAATGGCTGTAGTCTATTAATATTTGCTGGGCTTAATAGCTGGGAACAAATGTGGTCGTTGTCAGTATATGGTTCATAGTGATTTTTTTCTTATGTAGAGTCTCAGGAAAATTCTTACCCGCTGAAATGAAGCAAATGATTCTCTGTTGTGTCCTCTGCAATGCATTTTACTAATGTGACATGTTACTTTGTTTAAGCATAGTAATTTTGCTGAAGTTGGCGACGGACATTTTTAAAACAGTGGTTTTGCCTAGTGCTCACTTTGTGATGGCGGCATAATGCCGAATGCTTCATTAATGGGGAAGACGGAATGGTCCCTCACAGCTGTTTGTATTGTTGCCATTTTGGTGCGGTGCTTTTATTAGCACCAGGGGCAGCAACCAATCAAGTTGCTCGGAACGCAAGCTGAAACTACCGATATAAGCCCACGTTCTGAGCAACCTAATGGCTGCTTCCACCGACCTGCTATCTTCCCTCCACCTTCCCATCTCCTTTTAATCCCCCTTACCTGTTTTCTGGGGCGGCGGCACCTTTTGTTGCTGCCTCCTCCCATTGTCGGCGCTGGCCACCATGAAAATAGAAAAGGTGCTTCGTATGGAGGCCAGGCCCTCTTCCAGCTCTGTAGCGGCCATCTTGCTAAAGTATTTTGTTTGAATGAATGGGACACTGCGAGGAAACCCTTTATTTCAAACAAAATACAGTGCTCTCAGTACTGCGGGTTACCGCATTGGCAACCCCGGGTGCTAATAGCAGTCATACCCTCTCTGGCATGCTAGATCGGGTGTATCGGTCCAGGGACCCTTGTTAAAAGACCTCGCTACGCTTGGCCCTTCAACTCTGGCCCCCAGCTGATAACACCCAATCAGGCGTGCCAGATTGGGTTTGAATGCTTCATTCAGACAGCCCAACACTGAAATAAGGTATTTCAGAGGTGTGTATCTGCCATGAACCCTGTATATTGTCATGTTATTAACCTCAATGGTACTCATTTTACTAACATTTGAAGAATGAAAAGTAGATCCAACTATGTAATCAATGTGTTTGGTTTTATATGTCTTATATGTAATCTAATATTTCCCTACTTCAAAATATATATTGTATCACCTTCAGAACTATGGCAGGCTGAGACTTTCCAACCCAGGTTCAAAACTGTGCAGGGTACACCAAGATCACTGCAGCAGATACACTACACCACTGAGATCTCCTGCTGCATACTTTAATGTTCAGACATCTGGATAATATTCACAATTTCACAGGACTCAATTTCCTTTAACCCCCTATGCCACCTTCCCCATTCTTTTCAATACGTTTTGTTTTTTTCTGTTCCTGCAACCTATGAAAGATGTTTGCCATTCTTTCTTCCTAGGATTCAACGAGAGCCAGTTCAACTATAACTCAGACACCTATAGCTTCCTTGTAGATGTCTAGCTCTTAAAGAAGATTCATTTATTCATATATGGACTGTAAAACAAATTGGCAGCTATCCACAAACCTACACAAATCGCACTTGGAGTTTTGAAGGAGCCCAGAGAACAGGGGTAAAATGTTTTCCCAGACCTACTCCTGAGTGAGAATCTCACCCTATCCTAGTCTGATTCTTTGTATTCTATTAATATTCGGCAAGTGGCGCCATGTTATGCAGGAAATCTTGAAAATCCTGGCTTTTCACTTTGCAAGCAAGCCCACACTTAGTATGTGCAAAACAAAATTACAAGATACAGCATGCAAAGTGAAAAGCCTGGACTGGCCCAAAGTGTCATGCATGGCATGGGGCCAAGTCGCCAGCCATGTCTAGTACATGATGCTTTGCTATTCCAATTATAAATACACATCTACTTTCTCTCGCAACAAAATTCATATTTGTTTTCGTGCTCCCCTTGTTTCTCACTAGAAACCCACTAAAGGAAGAAGCCACTGCACCTCTTTCAGACGAAGTGAATGTGCATCCAGCTTTATGGAGAACTTCAGGGAATTCACATGCCACCTTTTATCTTTCTTGCTCCTCATCTCATCGATCTTCCTGTGAAGGACCCTTTGTTTGATCTAAGCATCCTCCTGAAAATGATGTTATGTAGCCACCTCAACACCATGTTGTGGAAGGTACGGGAATTCATTATTATAATAATAATGATATATAGTAATAATCACCGTTGGCTGTGCGTCATGTGGGATAGGGGCTTGAAGCTTATATGAGACACCAGGGCATACTTTAGGGAGAAATGACAAGGGATTCTGGCTCCTGCCTCAATCACTGGACAAACACCATTTGTTGCCATTGGCCGGCTTACCCTGCATGGGGGAAATTCTTTGAAGACCCACTAAGCACAACGCCTGAGCAAGTTAGAGTGAGGCATTACATGGATTTTAGCCTGGCAACCAACTTACTGAGTAACTTGAAGTGAGCACCAGGGGCTTCCATCTATCAGGAGAGAGAGTGGCAAAGTGAAAAAGTGAAGTGGTAGCAGTGCCTCATATGTCTTGGTATAGGCACAGTGTTCAAGGTACAGAAAAAGGATTATTATGATGTTCATATCTGTGAAATTTGACATATGCATGCATTAGTAAATCTACAGTACCAGGAAATGGCCATTCCCTGCATGACAATGTTCTGTTTATCACATATGTTCAGACAATGGCAATGCACTGTTTAAACTTGTACTGTATTGGGTGTCCTGACCCACGTTTGGACTATTAAGCTGCAACATTTGGTGCTGTGGGCTTAGAAAATCCAAGATGGCGGAAAATCCCACAGTTGCACCAGAATCCGGGAAAACCGCGCAGTTTGTGCGCACACCAAAATGGTTGCCTAACCTGCCACCCACCAGTGCACGCATGATGGGCCAGGAGTGCCATGAGTGAAATGTGTGCCAAAGTAAAAACAGCAGTGGCGGTTGGCTAAAAAAGCGCTTTAAAATCACCTTTGTTTCCCTGAATGCAAGCTCAATATGCCTATTTCAAACATTGCAGGATATTCAAAAATCTTACTGAACACCAGCAGACATCTGGCAGAATGAAGTTTTGTGTGCATACAAAATCTGGAAAGATGAAGAGCCCAAAACAATGTTTATAACAAAACTGGCTGAGCTGTGGATGTCAGCAATGTAACTGAAATTGGATTTAAAACCACTAAAATCGAAATGTTTAAATTAAATGAGTGACCTACTTTTGAGTGTCACATAGTTTGCAACTGTTAAATGTCATAGTTTTGAACTTAGAATCAGCATTCTAGCTGCATGTGTAAAAATTGTGAGTTGATTTGAATGAAGAAAAACTGGGAACAAAAGTGACATTTAGCTGAAGCCTGGCTTAATGAAAATGGATTCTGCCTGACAACTACCCCGACAGGAGAGGGAATTCAGCAGCTGTGTTCCCAGGCCTGGCTGCATCCTGCTGCCCCTGCCAAAAGGGGATGACACCTCTCTGATTGAATTAGGGGAGTGGTACCTGCAGACTGCAGGAAATATAACAAAGCCCTGTCCTGGACTCAAGCAAATGTTATATTGGGGGGGTCGTAAAATGGCTTCCTCTTTGGAGAAACTGGGAGGGGCACTGCATCTGTGAGCAAGCTGAGCTTGGGGGAAGTGGATAAACCAGAAATTCCACCATGTGCTTTGGAAAACCACACCCCTTTGGGGCCAGAGCATAATTTTAAAAAGATGGATAATTCATAGTGCGGACTTGTAAAAATTATATAAATAACATCATCATTCTTGTGATTTTTCTGTGTACATTTTAAGAGGTGTTAGGACCTTGTGGTATGTTCTTGGGGATAGTAGCGGAAAAAGGGTTGCTACTCCAAATGTATGCATGTTAAAAATCTGACACTTTATCATCTGAAACCCATATCCTTGGTGCACATTTGTGTAAAATCTGGAAAGGTTTAGAGGTCATGATCTGGATGAAAAGGGCAGAATGCTGTCATAAGTGGACACGACATCTTACAAAGACAGGGATCGGATGGTTTGGTGCTACAGAAAATATGTTAACTGGATGTATAATATTAGAAAAATGGTAGATAGATAAATATGTATTTGTATCAGAAATAGATTTGTGTGCAATTTGACAAGGGGAGGATCCTCTGACCATAAACCTACCTCATCACTCTGACTCACAAACCAGTTCCCCCAATCAAGGGAGAGAGGAGGAACTGGCCAATGATAAGTTGAGAGGGTTGGGCATAGAAGATGAGCCAACCCTCCCACTTTCTAAACACATAAAAAGAGCCACTGGAAGCCAGATAGGGCTTTTTCTTTTTCACTTTCTGTGGTGCATTTTGACTTCAGACTTCACATCCAGAGATCCAGATTTCAAATCCATCAATCTCCAGAGACCAGAAATTAACTCCAGAATTTGTAGCAGAGAGGCCTGAATCCACAAGCTGAATCCTTTTCAGCAAGCCTCAAAATCATTTGCAAACTATTCAACAGCCGGGCGAGCTGTTTGAATTTTTGCCAAGAACATTTGTCAGAACCAGAGACCAGACCGCCGTGCAGTGGTGAGATCTTTTGTCAGAACAGGAGATCCAGACCGCTGTGCAGTGCCGCTATCAGAGCTGACCCAGAAGGCAGAATTATCCAGTTAGCAGAACCAGGCAGAGACCTCCGTGGCGAGGGAACCGCAGTCCAATCCTGACCCGATCCGTGACAAAGTCGCATTCCTGTCCAAAATCCAGTGTGAGTACCGCCAGAACTGTGCAAAACCCAATCTCTTAGTTTAAAATAATCTAATCCAAACTATTTTAACCTATTTAGAACTGCCTCCTAGAATTGTGTCATTCTGTCATCTTTAAACCTGAAAACTGTCATCTGTCATTCTGAGCTTTAAAATTTCAAATCCGAAAAACTACCTTTACTAAATCGGCCGTATCTCCGGAACCGTTTGTGATACAAGCGAGATTTAACTTTTATTTTGAAGCTGAGATTCTAAGCTTTCCAAAAAACCGACTTGCTACTCCTCATACTCCCTCCGTAATTACGCTCGACGCACGCGTCTAAATTTGCTGCGATTTGACATTTTGCTTAATTGCAGCCAAGTGTAAAAATATTTGTCCTTGCTTTCCTTTGCTGAAATCTGTTTCCAACCTAATAATCCCTCATTAATCATTGTAGCGCGGACCTGAACTCATTCCAAGTATCTATCACCTACCCTGAACCTCCTATAGGGAATTAAAAGCAATTTTAGCACCTTTCTCACTTCATTGCCACCACATTTAAAAGGATTTTGCCTGCGTTTAAAACTCCTACCTGTTTTCCTCTAAGCTTGCTAGGGGGGAACTGAATTATATTTGATTGCATTCCTGAGAACTGTGTGTTTTCCTTCCATCTCTTTACCTTGCATTAAAGGTGGGGGGGGGGTGAATTGTCAAAGAAAAGTGATTACATTGTCTTTTGTTGAAATCATATCAAGTTTATTTTCTGTACTGCATTTCATTCATCATTGCATTGTCTTTGAAGCCATAAAAGCATTCTCAGCTACTTTATCCTCTCTATATCACTTCTAAGCCATTAAAAAGAGTCTACCACTGTAACGTTATCCATTGTTGATCACTATCATCTTCACAAGTGTGCTAGCAAATATTAATTTACTATAAAAGTGTGATATATATTGTTTAATTTTCAAATAAACCTTTTAATTTGCAAAACAAACCTACTTCTTGGCTCAGTGGGGTCAGGGGGATTCTAAGAGAGGAGTGTTATATAAGGGTTGTCATCCAGAGAAAACGAACTGGACATAAAAATACATCAATAAGGGCTTCCATCAGCATCCCCGACTAGGCATTGACTTAGCTGTAGTGTTGAATTGAAGTCACTTACAACTGTCAAGCAGATATGCTAGTGATGTTCATGTAATGTTTCCAATATGTGTATGCAGTGCGCATGTGATGTATTGCAGAGCCCTCAAATGCAATCAGTTGCTCTAGAGTTACATACTTTTGTTTACAGTTGTTGCTCTCCTCACCTTTAGGTGCAGCATCCCCATATATGCTGGATGAGACCCACACCAAATTCGGCCCATGCCAGAAATCCCATATTCACAGATGTAGTAAAACCTACTAGTTTCCTCTGACAGAACAAAATCTCGCTGCCAGCAATGACAGACGTATCATGCAAAGACAAGTCCTTCTCATCTAAGGATATGTACTGTTTATCATGTATGTACAGATTACAATCTGCAGAATTCCCAATGTAAAGTACATTGAGACTCTGTCAATGGCGATGAGGCAGTACACAAATGTCACTTAACATAATAAAAGTAGAAATAACATATTGCAAAGAAAACATTGAACTGGATGAGCTACTCACATGTAGCACAACAGTTCAGAATTGGAAAACAATTAGACAAACTGGAGTCAGTAAGCCTTCATGATTGGTTAAAAAAATCAACAGTAAGTAAATCAGCGCGCGGATTAACAATTGGCTGCTCCGTGCTCATTTCCACTTTGTTTCCACTGGAATTCCCAGCTGCAATCGGAGTCATTTCATCAGTTTCCCCGGCTCCACTAAACTAGCCGAAACCTTCACTTAACAATGATTAACGGTGGAGTTTACACCCCAGATGGGATTTATAGGCCATATTTCAACGGTGCACTGCTATAAAATATGCCCTCGAGGCCTTCTATTTCGGAAACCCCAACCTTTGATGTGCCTTTGGGGGCGACTTGTTCATAATGGTACTTAGGGGGCCCTGCTCTCTGTCACGTACACTGATTATGATAGAGTGTAACGTGATATTCAGACATGATGCAGGATTTTTGTAAACGTGCAATTGAAAGGGCTGTGTCATATCAAATGTAAGCGGATTCATTGGTGTAAAAAAAGGGCCCATTTTACCAAGACTATAAATGTCTGCACCATTGAAAGTCTTAAAATTACAAGACACAGGGTTGTTTTGTGAAATGTCCTCACAATGCACAGATTTATTTTGTATGTTGGTGTATTCCAATGTGTACACACATTTAATGTTCTTAAGAAGACGCGTCTCTAGCCATCTGCAATTAAATTATTGAAATCCGAATGGAAAATACTGCGTGCCTTTTTAATGCCATTAGTTGGCATCCAAAACAAACAGCTTTTTTGTGTGCATAGATCCCCCGTAATCATGAAAACCACACTTCCACAGAGGCCAAGAGCCAGCAGAAACATATTTCCATTTTAACGCCTTCGCATGATCAAAGTGTCAGCTTAATATAATCAGCTCGAATCCATTTAACATTGAGCCCACCGCTGTGCTCGGGGACTGCTTTCCCTTCCAGCCCTATCTAGTCTGGAACAGGTCCTCTAATGGTAAATTAATTAGTCGGCGGAGATGCACCTTGTTCTCCATCTCCGCAGGCCTCTTGTGGGTCAGAGCCTCCAGGAAAATGCCATCTGGGCCCCGTTTCCCCAAGAGGCGCAATCAAAGCCGGCAGACCGCGCACTACAGAGCAGGGTTCGCGTGACAATTAACCTTATTAGGCGTCCATTTTCCATTTGATATAGTGTGTCAACATGTTGAGTCCATAAAAAAAAAGAAAAAGCTGCTTCACCAAAACGCTGCAAGACATTCTAACAATTGCTAAGTTTAATTATTAAAAATATGAACTAATACTCTGGCAAGTCGAAACTGGGAATCAAGCAGTAACAGTCTGTAAAATAAAAGCGTTATCTGAGAATTTTATTTAGCAAAATATTGTCAAACATCGTAGCTTTATAATACAGAATTATAATGTCTAATCACACCCAATGACCTCTCAATAGGTTTTTAGTCCATTAAAGACCCAGAGGCGACTATTATGCATTCAGCTCAAAATAAAAAAAAGAAATGGATAGTTTTGAAAACTAAACATCCGGCTCCTTCCTAAACTACAGTCTTGACTCATGAAAGATCAGTCTCTATATCTCATAACCTAAACTTGTATTGTTTATTTGTATTTAGCTGAAGAGCAGGGATGCCAATTTCGAACAAAAATGACCTCCATTTACAGATGGCAGACACATTCCATGGAAGGGCGCCTGTATAATAGCACAAAGAGAAAGGTTGGAACCAGTAGCGAGCCAGCTTATGAGCGCGTGAACAAGGTGGGACATCGACCAGGGACAAAACATATATATATATATATATATATATATATATATATATATATATATATATATATTTGAATTTGTTTTTGTATTTGCGGAAAAGGGATGTCAATTTCAATAAGACTTACAGTAACACATTAAAGTGGCAGTTATTCCCCTGGGGGGTGACTGTACAATCGCACAAAGATGAGAACAAATAGTGAGCCAGTGTATGAGGGTGTGAACCAAATGGGACATTTACCAGGAGCAGAACAAAAGAAAGAGAAACAGCTGAAGGGGAGCAAGTGTTTCAAACGAAAGAGGAGTACTGTACAAATATACACAATTACACTGTTATGCATCATTGGAGGAAGTGGTGGAGTCAGTAGGAAGGATGGGGAAAGTGTGGGGAGAGCTCCCTCTTTTGCAAATATGATAGACACATGGATGAGTATGATATTAATATCCCATCAAAAGAGATCACTCACAAATCATATTTTGTTTGATTATTGCTTTTTATAACTTGGTCCCTGGAGATGGTCATTAGGACCAAAATGCATTGGACACCCCAGACAAGCCTATCTCTCTGTAAATAAATATCTCTTATGTATTATACTAGTATGTTTCCGGAAAAATATTCATTTGAGAAGTCGAAAGAAAATGAATTATGGAATATGTATGTAGTAAATATGGTAAAAAAATATATGTATACAAAATGAACTTTTGGTGAATAAGTCACACTGGTCCTACCAGATGTTTGGAACAACTCAACCCAAACAACATTATTAGATACATGTTGTACTCTACAGTGCAATTGGAGTTCCTCATGGCTAAATGACCAAATCATCTACTTAGAAATCAGAATATTTAGGAAAATAAACAGTACATAACTATTGGTGCCCACTCAATCCCCTAAACTACATTTAGGAAGGAGACATTTTCTAAACAAAAACAATAAGTGGGATACTGTAACCTGTAACAAACAATCTTTGAGACAGGGATGATTTACTACACTCTTTCACATCCCATGTGGTTAAATATTTTTTAAAAATTCCTACCATGCTTATGAATGCTGCATTGTCCTACCTCAGCAGCAGAAGTAGATTACTGTGATATACATCCTTTTTATTTTCCTCCAGGTAAGCAGCAGCAGATAATTGGTCAATCTCTAACTGAATTCATCCTCCAAATCCTGCAATGGTTCTTCTGAAACTGAATACATGCTTAGTCAGCACATGACTGTTTAAAGAAACAGAAGCAAGTATCAGGTCATTTCCACCAAAAATTGGACATTTGGCAGTTTCCCGTTTGTTGTACGCAGATGACACGCGGCAATCGGTTTGCAAAGGCAACTTGACAACCTTTCAGAGTACATATGTCCCGAACAACTTGGAAATAAATAAAGAGAAAACAAAGGCCATGCTGGAAAAATCAAGTAAGAGAAAAGAAAATCTAAGGTGGTACCTTGAGGGTTCTTAGATTGGGAAAGTTCACAAATTCAAGGACCTATGAGTCACGCTAGACAGTTCAAGATCTGAAAACAGAATGCAGCAAGTCCTATAGGAAAAAACACAGAAACTTACATCCCAAAACCGAGCGGTGGGCAAAAAATGTGGCCGCTTCTCCCTCCTACCGGCAATAAAGTTCTACAGAGCAAAGGTGGTTCTGTCACTAATATACAGGGCAGATGCTATGCCAAATATCCCCAAGTATATGTGGCAGAAACTGGAAGGCTACTTCTGGAGAACGGTACTAAATCTACCAAAGTCAACTCCCATACCATCTATCAGACATGAGCAAAGTCTACTCTTGTTGAAAGCTTCGATCAAGTGTAGTAGCATTCTGTTCTTCGGGAAAACTTTGATGCCGGAAAGCCCTACGATGTACAACTTTGTAATCAACGAGATAAAAGGAGGGTGTTGCAAAATGCTGAATAAATGGGTAAATGAAAAGAAGTCTCAGCTAGCACTGATGCAATGCACTGAAGAAGATCTGATTCACAACCCGCAAAGGATTAAAAGGAAGTTGGACGAGCTCAACTGGATCTGTACGCAAGAAATCACAGAGAAAAATAAACTGACAAGTGATCTGACTCCGACTACAAAAAAGCTAAGCCAGACCCAGGAATTTATCAAGAAATTCCCGAACAAAGCTCTAAGACATGTTTTATTGAGAGCACGTCTAAATCTTCTGGCCACGAACGAAATCAGGGCTGTAAGAGACCTGTCCAATATTTTCAGAGACTATAGGACATTTACTCATGTCCTGTCCAGAAACTCAACCACTCAGAAATGTTTATCTAAAACCATTAACCGCGTCATCTCGGTTGTGTGAGGAAGACCTTTGCTGGGCCTGGCTGATCAGCGGTGAGAAAACTGCATGGACAATTGCAGCATCAGAAAATTCTTCAAAACGAATTGGCAAAAATCGAGAAATGTGACACTCCATTATAACACGAGACTTTCTTTCTATTACAATTACAGAGAACGATTGACGCTTTTAGAAGATGTAAAGAATGCACAATATCTTTCTTGTAAAATCAATAGTTGATTCAAACAAGTAAATAAAAAAGAATTAAATAAAATGTTTGGCGACTGAAGAGGTATCACTTTGTGGGTAACTGAAGAACCTAAATGAACATTGGATACAGTTCTGTGCTATCTGAAAGTTGTGAACAAGCTAGGGCCTGGTGTCCTGCTGCGATTGAAAGAATCTACATGTGCATTATAATCATCTTCTTAATCTACTGTAAACAATGATGTTGAAATTTGGAGCAACTGGCCCACTTTCTTGATGAGCATGCAATTTCACTTTATGATAATTTTCCAAGTGACTACACTGTCCCTTTGCCCAGCTTCCCAAGACAAACAGGTACTTTGCAGAGTATGCAGATTGAAAATGCTGCAATTGTTTTAGTCAATAAACACAAATCCCAGGCTAGTGATTTGGCCTTTCTGAAAGTGCCAAAGTCAGCATAAGTGCTTTCTTTTTGGCAGCTGTGTTGGCAGATTTAGAAGAGCCTGAGGGCACTACCACCGTTATAATGTTGTCTACTGCTTGTACTATGCTTCCATGTACTTAAATGTACTTGCACACCATATGCTGTGGCTTGATTTCTTTTTCGTTGGTAGAACATTACACTCATGGGTACTTCGAATGTTGTCTGCATTGTGGTATCTGTATTTTGATTAGTCACACTAGCATGCACATGTGCATGGCTAAGAGCACGATTGGCACCATCACTAAAGGGAGCAAGGTATTCTTGCAATGTATATTTACAATCTTTTCCAAGGCCCAAAGGGGACTACAAAGGCTCACTTACATCATCAACTGAAGGAAGAAATGGTGATGACTGGTTGCCCTTTTCTTCACCATCCCCATTCCCCCAGCAACAGATGTAAGGTCTGCCACAGCTGGACTTTAATTATTTTCAAGTGTTTTTACCTGTGACTTTTCCACATACCCTAAGGTTGACTCCAGCGCAGCGGTATCAGCAAGAAATGTCACTTGATTTTTCCCATGATTGAAATGAGATGAGGCACTGCATCCCGGCTTATGGACTGGTTGTATTAACAGTGGGTGCTAGAGGGACAAAATACTTTTTTAGACCTCTCCTGAAAAGTTGTGAGCGTGGATCTAGGTGAAAATATCAAATGTATTACTGTGAGGTAGATAACCTTGAATTTAAAACAATTAATTTTAGCTAAATGAAATGAGGGGGGAGACGCCCCGCAGCCTCCCTTTCACATCTCCCACTTTAATTAATACTGCAACCCAACCCCCATGTATCTTTTCTTCTAAATGTGTTGGTTTAAATTTGAGGTGTTCTACCTCACAGTAATTATCTGCAATATAATATGGTGATACCGCAAAGGTTAGATCCCAGACTATCCCACACTCATATGCTTCTTGACGATGGGTATCTATGGTTTTTTAGCTGCAATTTCCTGTTGTCAAATTGAAGTGTGTGGGAAAATTCAACTTATTTGTGTGGTGTACCTGAAAAGAAGAGATATATAACTATGGGCTTTTCAGGAAAAGGTGATCTTGTGGAATGTATTTTAAATGGATGTACTCAGGGAAACATGCCTGACTGGGCTTAGAACAAGAATTGTGCACATAACTTCATATGATTGGCAAACTGTTGGGAAACTAAACATGAAATGATTATGAGTCACTCAAACTTCAAATAAAACAGGTACAATGTATTCTGTGTCCTTGTGTGACCAGCTTTTACACATATGTGACTTGCACTAACATAAACATAAGTTATAAAAAAAAGATAATTGGCATTACATTTAAGTACAAGCTCATTAGATTTACAATACAATATTACAACATAACAAAATAATTGATGAAGATGGACAATAAAATATCTACACATGTGAAGTGTCAGGGAGCAGGGGAGAACAGCCTGTGATCTTTCTTCTTACCTTTATTAGTCAACTGTTTGCATTTCTATGTTTAAACAGCTTAAACGTTTTGACACAAATATGGCATATTTTAATTGCTCCATACTTTATCCTATATTGTGTGATTTAAATTAACTTGTACTTGGATATCAAGCCCCTTCATCTTAAAATTGCAAGAAATAATAAATATTTTTGAAAAACAAAAAAACCCAGCCAGGACACTAACTGAATAAAGGTAATTGGTTCCAGCAGTTCCTATAGAATCTATGCACCTACCCTTTTGCCCTAGCTCCTTGCCCATTACCCTGCCATCCTCTGCTGCCCTCAGACTCCTGTCCAATGCATTCACAAACAACTCAAATATAGAAAAAGAAAAGATAACATAAAATAGAAAATGTGAACCCCCAACCTATCCACCCCTAAAACGTTTTTGCACAATGCTCACACAGTAGGACAACTGATGGAAATCAGAGTCTTCCAGTCATGAGGGTGTCTGTTTTAACACTCTACAGCAACAAGTAATTGTTCATGATTTTGCCTGAAATATATTTCGCAACCACAGTTTTTCTGGATTAATTCTCCACACAGACCCTCTGAGTGAAAAAAAATGTTAAACCATAATGGCCTTATTACAAGTTTGCAGGTATCCTGGTGGTATATCTGCCAGGATCCCGGAAAACTGTATTACTGTTACCGGCACTCTGTCCGGCGGTATTATCGTCGGATTAGAGTGCCGGCAATGGATGTAAATCCCCATTCCATGGAGTCACATTGGACTCCAGGGTGGATTTGCTGGTATTACCGGCACTAGTAATAGCGGTGCCGGTAATACTAGTGGTGTTTGTCGGTAAGGCACCTGACTTTTAGCTGGAGTTAAATCAGGTGCCCTACCGGCAAACCTGTAGTTGGCCGGTGCGGTACCGTACTGGCATACATTAATACCAGCACATTTTTACTGCACTGGGCAACTTATAATGAGCCCCAATATATTAACAAGTCTTTATTGTAGAAAAGGCTTTTGACGTTGGAAAAACATGCCATGTATTGCTCTAACATAAGATATGCATACTTAAGCACCCACAGTTCTTGAGTATGCAGATTATGAATCCATGGTGAAGACCTCTGCAGTTTTGTAAAGTTTGCAAACGTGCACACTTGAATTCCTGAAGTGTCTGGGCTTGAAGTCCCACATCTTCAATCACCCCTACTTCTTGGAGTAGTGTTGTCTTGGACTGTGAAATAGTGAACTTAATTTTAAATGCTCTTTTCCCCAGAGGCAATGAGATGGCACTCGGTTTATGAAACATGTTTTAATGCATCGTAAATATGCATATTTTGAAGTCGGTTCAGATTCTTCATCTTTGAACAGGGAAGAGCTACACAACTGAGTTCACGCATGGCTCTCTAATTGTTTGTTCTGTGTATAGAACGAGTCTTGAAAAGTGTAGGGTTCTCTCGGCATTGTGGGCATTGTAATCACTGATTGTAAATAAACATTTGATGGTGTTGATGATATTTCTTTTAATCTTTAGCAACTCCGAAGAGTTCCAACCAGATTTCTTAATGCTGGTTTAGTCTCATGCCAAAACAATTGGTTTTAGATCAAATCTAGAAAAATCAGAGGTCTTTCCCAAATAATAGGGAATGCTTACGTGCAATTTTTTTAAAGAGCACAAATACAGAAAGTCTCACTATCACATGCCGCTAATCCAAGTACTTTGCCACATGAAGCAACATTTATAAGCATGAGATATGCATCAATGTTTTCCACCAACAGCTACTCCGAAGCATTGTACTTAGGATGTGCCTCGGAAGCTGATACCACAAAACAAAGGCAGTTATGTGACAAGACCACAAGGATTTCCTGTCCGGGCAGGCATGGATATTCATGGCCACAAGACATCCCCGGCCAGACAGGCATCACAACTGCCAGTCATGCTGACATATGCAGTGTATGGACCAGTGCAGGCATTGCACACAATATAACTGAGCACATGTCCCTTCTATGTATCCGCAGAGGAGACCTACAGTGATCAAGAGGGGACATTAGGCTCCAAACCACCAGCTGCCTCTGTCGGTTGTCAGCCTTCAGTGACGCATGCACCAGCGCCACCACCATCCACCACCACAGCAGTCCCTGCACCCATAAGCACAAAGAGCATGAATAAAACCGTGGTCAGCTCTGTCCCAAGGGAACGGCAAAAGCCCCGCCAACCTGTCTATTCTACCCATCCATCACCATCAGTCCAGCCTGTCCTCCTACCCAGAAAACACCATCAGCCCTGTCTTTCCCACCTGTTCAATCATCATCAACAGCACACCCTGTCTTTCCTGTCCAGTCCCTCATGTTCATTCAACCATTGGACACCTTTCCTGTAACTGAGGATGCCCTTTGCCTTATTCCACCATCATAACCTTTGTCAGTGGACATCCATAGGGACAGCATGGATGAGGACATAACTATCCCAGATTTGTCAGCAACAGACATCAATATCAGTTATACCAATGATACACCAGAGGACAACAATCATCTGTACCCGTATGTCATGGAAGACACTGTCAGAAACCCTCCTGTGCAACATGGGAAACATATAGCTGATTCCAAGGCAGCCCTTAGGGCCACAGGTAGGCGACATGCATCATCACAAGATGACAGCAGTTGGGGATGACAGGAGGCCATCATGTTGAACCTCCAGTACATCGAATGCAGTCTCGAACAACAAGACATAGTAAAGATGAATTTAAGTTTGATGATGCAGGACATCACAAAGGCCATAAAAGGCCTGGGGAAAAATGGGAAAGCTCAGTGTCAAATACAGGAGTAGTGACGGCTATCACTATGTAGAGTCAATAAATGTGAAAGTTGGTAGAGGCAACAACGCAGGGTATCCAGATGCTGTGAGGCATCTTAGAGAAGGTTTGAGCACTTCCTGGTTCACTTTAAGCCTGTTGTGTTACTAAATCATACAGTTCACCTCAACATTAACTACAGAGGAATCAGTGCTTAGCAGGACTCCTTGCTGGTCCTCACAAATATCCTGTTCCCCACTTCCAAACCTACTTGTGTCAGTGAAGAATGCTCTTCACCAATGAAGAATCTGCATGAAAGTAGACACATTTCTCTTTGGTTGTGATGTGTTTGAATCCTAGGGGAGGAGGGGCATGGAAGTAGGGATGTACTGGAGTAGAAGGAGAGGGGGGGTGAAAGTGTTTTTGGGGTGACTCTAGGGTCAGGACAAGGATGGATGCGTGTGTTGTGCTGAACTTAGAGAGGTGGAGAGGGTGTGTTTAGGTGAATCTAAGGAAGCAGAAGGGGTGTGGAGGAGTGAGTTGATGTACAATCGCACATATGGATAACAAATGTACAACAAAGGGGTGTTATTAGTAAATGACTATCTGTGGCATCATGTTGCTGTAGTCATTTGTTTAATGGTAGAAGGCATAAAGTGCATGACCATCACACAATATTATCATACTATTTATTACAATTCAGTATAGCCACATGGGCTGCTTCAGGACCAGTTTCCTTCACCCTGTATTGCATAGACATTTACAGCATTATGCTTGTAATGTACATGCTGACATGATGACCCCGCTGTCTGCAGCATGTCCCAACATCTTTACCTACTGTGCTCATCTTGGTGTGCGTTCCTCACGACTGTGACACAGACACATTTCAGCAAGGTTCACACAGCATTTACGAGTCCTAATTGTCACACATGATGGCCATGATTAGCACTCCCTCCATTGACATGCCTCTAACCTCAGCACACACTCTACACCCTGGGGCATATTAATGCCATCAATGGGTCTCTTCTACCAATAGCACCACTCACCAACAAAATGTTTGTCTCTGACAGCACATGTTTCCTTGGTTCAATCACATGTGAGGGATGAGGTTGGCACAAAGGAGACATGGACATGCCTTCAATGTTCATATGACCTCTGGTACCCCTCCAGTCATTCCTAATGAGCCCTTCTAAGCTCCACTTAGAAGATTGTGTCAACCAAATATGCCTGTTGATCCTTCCTGCACATTCTGCTGGGTTAATGCATCTGTGCTCCTTCCTCCGCCTTGTCTTCACTGCCAGGTGGGGCAGTGACATAGAATGGCATTGAAATGGGGAAGGTGGTCCTTGTACAAAGAGTATGTAACATACAGCACACAATTATGGTGTGCTTGACCTTATCTGGTGTTTACATCAGGGCACTGTTAAAGGGAACATCTCCTGTTTTTGAGAAGTCCGAAGGCCCTCTTGATGGCATTGCACGTTCAAAGATGGGCTTCAAAGCAATACCTGTCTGAAACAATGTCTGATGTGGATAAAGTTTTCCAAACAGAATCCTTCTAAAACTTGTCAGTGTAATCTTTTCAACTCAACCAGAGATGTTCTGGGTCTCTACTGAACCGTCCTTCAGGAGACAATTCTTCAGATGTCCTACAACACGCAACGAGGACAGTATGAATTGAAATCTGAGAACATAGTGAAAATATTTCCAATATTGCCATTAAGTACACCTTTTAACCATCCAAATGTATTAACCAAACCATATGACAACATGTATTGGATGGGCTTAAATCCCAGTCAAATCACTAAGAAGAGTACTAAAAAGGTTGTGTTCCAAAGGTCTATCAAAACTGAAAGATACCCCTCATTAACATTATGCCAATACGTCATTAATATCATTCAATATGATTGTTTATTATCAAGTATCAAAATAACACGAAATTGTATATGTGTGAAGGCTGCAAAATCACTACAACCAGGCCATGTGCAGCTCTGAGTAAATATCAGGAATTATTCAGCATCAGTATATGTTGTGTGCAGGCCATTAAACCACAACACGTTTTGAAAAGCTGTCTGTCAGAGAGCTGAAAAATGTATAACACACCACTTCAAAACACTCCCCTGTTCTAAACAATACCACTAGTCCCTTTGTATTTGTATGGAAGCAAACACCTCTAACACTATCTGCAGGCATCTCCCTGAACAGTAAAATTGAATATAAACTGGTGTTTACCTTAAAAAGAGTTTCTATGATATTGTGACACCATCATGTTTCCAGAAATTATCACATGTCCAGAAATCTATCCATCTATGGGGATGTTGAGTAATGAAACAATCTACGACACAAATAATGTTTCACAGTGTTTTATTATGATGCACAACAGGTCTCGGGTTTGATGAACCCTTGCAGTTAAGAGGGAAATGTTTTAGGAAGAAGAGGGAAACCCTCAATAAACTAGGGTCAAGCAGGAGATAACTTAAAACGAGGTTCCCCAGGTTCTCCCTGCACCTCAAGGTGATGAGATATTTACCAAAAAACATTAATCCTATTTTTATGACTTTTTCTCTCTCTCCCTCTATCTCTCTCTCTCTCTCTCAGAGTTCCTACTCGGGCAGATAATATTCTCACCCTCCTATCAGGGATCCTTCTTCACAGGCTTCATCAAGGAAGTGCCCCAAATTAGCATCACGTCATCCTTTTGTATCAGGTTTTGTGGTCTAGGAGGTGTCTGCAGGACCTCTCGTTAATACACAACTAACTCTTGTATTGTGACTTCTGGAATCCCTTGGCCTGAAAAACTGCTGCACAGTAGATGCAAGTGAAGCTGGCCTAGGACTGCTGCTTGCATTGAGTGGCTTGTTTTATATTCCCTTATATGATATTTAGCCTTGTATGATGTTTTATTCAAAACACACTTGCATTATTTTCTCTGTTTTGGCATTGGTTATTGCTTAATTGATGTCCAGATTGATTAATGGTCAGCCCGGGCTGGGCCATCAATGTCATTTGAATATGCAAATGTGGGTAGACATGGCTATGCAGTGTTCCGTGTTCTTTTAGCAAGCGTGGTTTGCAGCTTAACGGAACCACAGGCAGTCTGCTCCTTGTTCTGAAGGTACAGTGTTTTCTTGGTATTCCCAAGGAATTATCGTGCCAACATTGGCCAACGAACCTCCATGATTCACGTTTTCTTCAGCATTCAGGTTTGTTAAAGTAATGAAGTTAGATATGACTTTACAACAACCACTCCCCACATGTATAATTGTGATGTTCTCTACTGGTAGAGTTAGACCATTTTGGGGTGTGCTGGAACCTTAAGTCTTGAGTTATCTTATTAGGGCATGTTAAATCTGAGCAGACCAAAGCAAGGCAGTGTCTCTGAGGGGGGAGGAGGGGACAGACAAGGGCTTGGTCATAACAGTATCTTTAAAAATCATGCACATTCTTCAAAAATTAAAGTTATGCCTATTTCAAAATGTTCTAATATACTTAGAGTTCATATGATAAATAACGGTATCATTGAACAATCAATATCAAGCTATTTTGAATATATGCCATCAAACATTTCAATAGACTAGACCCGTCCTTTTCCCCTAATTTGTATATCGAACTGTTAATAAATTAGGTAGACAGATTGACATTTAATTAAAAAAAACATAAGTAAAGCATAATTAGTATGATTCCATAGGCATTCCCTTTGTTGTGAGGGATACCTGATTGTCTCCCCCGCAGCTTGCCTAGGATCTTAAGTACTTCCAAGATAACAAATGAGCAGTTGAGTGGGGATGATCAGGAAAGTGTGCTGCCACGGGTTAATTATGTTGGACTTACGTTTATACATCTATGCATGGGCTTTTAAGTGGTTAAATCGACGTAGGAAATGCCACAAGGACATCACAAACCATAGATCACATAAATGCAGTACACCTGACATACTCAATACATCTCCTTGGTTAGGTTTGTGACAATGTTGGCATGAGAAAAAGAAAAACGTGGCTCTCTTTTTTGTATGAAGTGTTGTATTGTACTTATTCATACATATTCATCATTCAGTAAAATGTGTCTAATCGAACCATGTGTCTGATATGCAAAGGTTGAAGGTTTTGGAAATAATTTCTGAGTTAACTCATCATGGTCAAAGATCACTAAATCTGTTGAATCCTGTGCCCCCTCCAAAGGGTCTTTTGAAAACCATCCCAAAATTGGTTCAATTATTCACTTCTCACGAAAACAATCCTTTAGTTAAATGGAATCTGCATGGCATAAATTAAAAGATTTGCGCATTAGGACAGAATTCAAATCCACCCGCACAGCCTACTACCAGGCAATCTTGAGATGAAATAGAAGTGCCGCCCCAACAGGATAATTTACTCCCTCAACCAACCCTTAACTCTTTTCAAAATCTTCCATTCCTTCTTTGTTCCCCATTGCGCAGCCACCTCCATTCCAGAAACAACAATTCTACAAATCTCTCCCCATCCCCTATTAACAAAAGTATTCATTTTAAAAACTACATGAATCATTCTGAGTGTTCTGACCAAATACATCTCCACCCCCCAATGAAAAGTAAACCATCAGAGCATCATCCTCCTCAAAAAGTAAAGATAAAGAGATGAGGAAAACAATAAGGAGTGTATTATATAACATTTTTTTCTTAAAAAAACAAATTCTGTGCAAATATACGAATTAGTTTTAAGAATGTGTTTTGCGTTTTCAACTGCTCCCTTCCTCTCCGCCATACAAATGCTGCCAGCATTTGCACCACCATGGGTTTTCATGCTGCCACAAATGTACATGGCAGGCAGCGTACACTCAGTTTGAACAGTTGAGTGCAAAAGTGCAGGGCAAAGGGCAATGTTTACGCCTGTACACTGCCTTTTGCCCTGCACTATAGCACATCTGCTATGAAAATGACTGAACTTCGGTGGTGGGGACCTCCCTTTGTGTATGTCTACAAATGATATGTCCCCACATTCAAATTATGAGCTCTCATTTGTTCTGGCAGTCGTGGACAAAATGAGGAGACGCAGTGGCTAATTATCTGCAATTTTCAAAACTTGCAAGAGAAGTTGTGTTGATGAAGGCCCAGAATAAAGCCAACATTGTGACAGCAAATTTAATTATTACCATCTGCCAGATAAAATCTCTGAATATTTAGGCACCACTGTGAGCCCAAGCAGATTATGGACCAATTCAAAAGGTTAGTGATTGTTATTCAATACCAAAGTTCTGCATGCATGGGTTTCACCCGTGCCTTCCAAAATGGGATGGAAGCTTAAGATCTGTATAAAAAATACAAACACAATGTAAAGGTACGCTGATAGTTTGTTAGGATCATTAACTGTGACTTTGACATTCTACCAAGGTAGAAGCAGAACGATAGGGGGGGACGAGACAGGGTTGCCCTTTTTCTCCCCTGATCTTCGGTATAGCGATAGAGCCCTTCGCCGATATGCTCCGCCAATTTCACGCACATAGAGGTCTTCGTACCGTGGGCCATGCGGACATAGTGTCACTATACGCGGACGATGCATTGCTGTTTATACGTTCTCCTTCCTCCAATTTAGCCCCAATATTGGAAGACGTCAGACTCTTTGGCCGAATCTCGGGCCTCAAGGTGAATTGTTCAAAATCCATACTTTTCCCACTTACAGAATGCACCCTCCCCCTTCCTGACACCCAGGGGTTCACGTGGGCCCAGTCTACTGTTACTTACTTGGGGATTGAGGTGACACGCCACCGAGCCTCGACTTTTCACGAAAACTACCAGAAATATCTTACACACCTGTCATCCAAAGTTCGGATCTGGGACAAACTCCCGATATCCCTTGCAGGCAGAATAGGCCTACTGAAAATGGTGGTGTTGCCCCAGCTATTATACAGGTTCACCAACATTCCCGTGTGGCCGGGAGGGGACTTCTTCAGCGAATTGACTCGTACAATCAACACATTTCTCTGGCACTCGGGCGCGGTCCGTCTTAAACTCGAAACCTTGTCCACCCCTATGATATACGGGGGCTTTGGAGCTCCTGATTTCCTGAAATACTTGCTGGTATCCCAAATTCAATACGCATCTCACTGGTTCAGCATAGAGGACTCCCCCCCACACGTCAAGCTCGAGAAGCTTGCGGTCTGCGACCGCGATATCCGCTCCTTGGTGGTACAGCCCGTCCCCCTGGCGCTGGACTCACAGAGCCCAGTCGCCTGCACATCCTTGGAATTAGCCAAAACGTGGAAGCTGTCTGGCACTGTTTATACCTTCCACGGCAACCTCCCTCTCTGGAACTTCTTCCCCGGGGTCCTACGGGTATCACCTGCTATGGTTCGACGCTGGGCCGGGGCGGGATACGAGCTGATGCGCGATGTGTTTGACCAGGGTATATTTATTGAATGGCCCGACCTCCCATTGCCCTTGAGAACTGGCCAGTGCGTATGGCTCCAATACTCATCCCTTCGCAGGTTCCTCAAACGCCACTACCAGATGTTTCCAGCAATACCACCTGACGACCCTATTATTGCGGAACTCACCTCCCCCTCACCCACTAGAGGTAAAATATCCAGATTATACACTATGCTGCAGTCAAGATCCATCCCAGATTTCTCCAAACTGAAGCGAGCATGGGAGGCGGACCTGGGTGTTGAAATGTCCGACGAGCGCTGGGCGCACCTCTTTGACCGCATACACCGTGTGTCTTTCAACTCTCGTTTCAAGCTGATTCAGTTTAAAGTTTTACACAGGTTTCACTTTACCCCGATCAGATTGCACCGCATATCCAATGTTAACCCGTCTAGCTGCCCCAGATGCGGTCAAGACTCAGCTGATTACATCCACATGATTTGGCCCTGTCCCCGCATCTCACAGTTTTGGGAGGCAGTGTGCTCGACGATGACTGCTATGCTCGACCACCCCATCAGTCCCTCCCCGATGGTCTGTCTCTTTCACGACCTCCCAGGCCTCCCCCGGAATCCCAGGAAACTTGCTGGCCTCTGCATGCTTCTCGCAGTACGTTCCATCCGACTTCGCTGGCTTCGCCCCTCACCTCCCACACATGCCCAATGGCTAAGGGCGGTCACATGGGCCTCTGACACAGAGGAAGCCTGGTCTCACCTACAGCCTACCCACTCCAGACCCAGGAATATCTGGCTTAGATTCCGATCCTACATGTCGGATCTGAGTACGACATCGGACACATCCTCCCCAGCAGCTTCTCCTCGCCTCACCCCTCACATAACACCCGGCCATTTCGCTCATGTCCTCAAAAATGCCTAATGTTTACGTTTATATCGTAATGTAACTGCTGTATGACTGTTTTGCATATAATGAGCTTACACTGTATTCTCCTTGTGCTGTTCGCCCATGTTTTGCTGCCACGCTAAATTAATAAAAAGAAGTTTAAAAAAAAAAATATATCATTCTTCTTCTACCTTTGTAGAATGTGGGGCACCAGAATGTTCCCAATCTCTCGCCTTTACTTTTTATTATCTACTTGGTCTCCTTGCTGAAGTCGCTCAAAATGTTGAGCTTCCCTTATCTCTCCTATGCAAATGACCAGCAAATTCCTTTGGAGGAAGAACAGGCTTAAACAGAATGAATCTAAAACGGTAGTGCTTTTGCTATAGTCCTGCTTCTACCCTCCAGTCCTACATGTCACCCTGTCCACCCATTTCTTCTTGGCCACCATCCTAAGGCTGCTTATAAAATCAGAGCATTGGGGTTAATTTGGGATTTTAACCCGAGTCTGCACTCTCGAGCACGCTTGTTAGTGCTGTGCTACCGTGCTAATTATTTAAGTTCAAATAAAAAGGACATCCATCCTGCCTTTGAAGGATCTCCAATATGCCCTAACTTGATTTTTCAAATTTCATCCTTCCTTGGATCCCTGGATGACAAATTCAAGGCCTCAGGTACATTCAAAATTTGGCAATTCCACTGGTTTTTCACCTGAGGAAAACTGATTGCATTACCCCTATGTAGTGCAAACTCACCAGGCTTCCTGTTCAATGCAGATTTGTAAAGGTCTGCTGTTGTATATATAAATGCTTGCAGAACATCTCTCCTCCATACATGACCTAAACACTGCCTATAACACCGCTCAAAAGACTTGTGATCACAGTCTATCTTTCTCTGGTGGTTTCACATTTATCATTAAAAATGAGTGGTGACAGATTTTTTGTGGATCCACTACCTCTCAAAGTTCATCTTATTCCTACTCTGTTTGCATTTAAAAGGGCTATGAAGACCCTTATTTTTCAATAACCCTTGGTGAAATTATATCTTCTCTATAGCTATGACTCTTCATTTACTCACACCTTGAGGCAATTAAGCTTTCTACCCGTCCATCAGTGCGTTACAAAACCCTAATTCAAATCAAATCACTAGGACCAACAGTGTATAACAATGGTATTGTACATAGGCAGTACAGCAGAGATCATTGTGTGTTGGTCTTTCAGTCTTTAAAAGTGTATTTTCTGCACTACATTTTCTAAGGTATTTATTAGAGATTTCCCAGGATGAATGGGGAGGACAGCTTTGGGCTGCCATGTGGGGTTGGATAAGAGTATATGGAAGTCTATGGGTGGTTCATGGCACGGTGAACAATTAATATATAAATAATGAATATGTACAAGCTGTTGAAATAGCAACCGCTATGAGCCTCAGTCTGGAGCAGTGTTTTTTTAACTTCCCTGTAGCACAGATGTTACTCAACTTTATAAAAGGCGATACTAGTTCCTCACCAACGCTACACAGTTGGAACCACTACATGATTTAAAGGGTATGGTACTCTTCGTCCTATGCTTTCTGGATTTAATGACAATAGGCTTAACTGTAACTATGAATATTGAAATGTGACCTTACTTAACGTTGCATGATGAAATCTGGCACTGCTGTTTTTACTGTGCATAACAGTATCTGGCCTTAATGAGGTAAGTGGCAAAACTGTAACATGGCATTGATTTGCTAATTGAGCATAATGGAATATCAGGCTCTGCTAGGTTACATGGGCATATCTGATACTGGCACATCGTAGCTAATTGGACATAGAACTGCCTGGTACAGCTCTACTAGCTGAAAATATGTCTCCACAACCCCACATACCTATAAAAGAAGCAGCTGCTGGTAGATCAAATACTCTCTTAAAATATGTATTCTACTGTACTTGTAGGGGATCGACATTAACAAAGCTATATTTATCTGAGCCTTAGGTAGCGAAAAACCTTATGTTTACATAATATCTTTTCTGTAGCAAATGTGCTGGGTAGATTTGAATTTATTTGGAAAACCTATAGCATACACGGTCCCACCCTCGCTTGAACCACAAGGGTTGCCTATTTGGATGTTTGGTGCATGCCAGCCAATTGAGTGGAGAATCCTACCTCCAAATAATTCTTATGTTATGTTATTGAGATTTATACCGCTGTCATTTTCATGGTCTCCCGGTGCACCTGCAAATCTGAAAAAGAAAGTGGTTTAGAGGATGTTTAGTTGGTGGGACAGAGAGGTAGAGCACAAGAGAGCTTTTGCTGTGCTGTTAGTAGCTTCAGTTCAGAAACAACTGTCAGTGTGTGTTGGGTTTGCTTTTAGGTGGCATGGGTTCAGTGTTGTTTTGGTGCACAAGTCATTGTAGGATTGTTTTTGTATGTCTGTAGTCTTGTTTTGGAGATTTAGGGCCTAATTCACAAAAGTGATTTATAATGGCAAAACCCCATTGGATAAGGCTCTGTGAATAAGGGCCTTATTGTGTTATGATTGAGTGGGATGTCGGAGGGTATTCAGCTTGAAATGTGATTTACAGTTGGTGCTGTGGCAGAGGAACGTGTGCGTAGTATTTGGTGGTTGAGCAATGTGTTGGTAGGAAAATTGAGGGTTTTAGTAGGGTTAGTGTTGAAAGGATCTGTTTATCTTTGCTTAGTTGGCTACCTCCTCTGCCAGTTTAGGCTGACATTTCCTTTTATGGTGGTTGGTGATATTATGTTTCTTTCTTTTTGCCTACCGAGTTTGATTTAGTTGGTTTTGTTGTACTTCCTGTTTAGAGTGGTGAGTTAAACAGCCAGGTGTTAGAAGTTTCCTGAATTTCAGGTGTTCTTCTGTTGTTCATAGTTTCTTGGGGAGTGAGCTCCAGAGATTTGCTGAGATGCATGAAAAGGCTGATGCACCATATTTCAGTTTCAAATATTGATTTGGTTCAAAGGAAATGTCCTTGCAGGATCTCAGGGTTCATTTTGGTCGATAGATTGAAATTTCCCCTTGCATGAATTCTGCTCTCTGGCCGTGAATTGCTCTGTGGGTTAGTTACTGTGTTTTGAAGTGAATCCTCTTTTTACTGGTAGCCAGAGTACGGTTCTCAGTGCTGGTGTGATGTCTTCTCTTAGTTAATCTGAGGAATAGTCTTGCTGCAGTGTTTTGTAATCGCTGTAATTTATTGGTGAGTGGGAAGAATCTGAGGATGTCATCCCTTCTCCCTGGTGAGAGACCTTTCCCATGAGGCTAAGGCAGTGCCTCCATGGAACAATAATACCCAGGGGCACCAAGTAAACAAAGAACCTCTTGGGATTAGGGATGAACCTCCTAAGAGAACATAGTATTCCCGCCGATCACCTGACCCTAGACCCCCGTCCTAAAACACTGAGAACAGCCTCTTCCCTAATAGACTTGTGAGTTGCTACTCTACCCTTCCCATAGTACTGGTATAAGGAAGAATAGGAGTTACCTAAGTAAAGATCCCTTTCACAGTACTGTGACAAAGAAGAACCCCAATGCTTCACAAGGAAGTCATAAGATTAGTACTGTATCGAGGGCAGATCACATGTGGAAATAATCCCTCTATGGGAATGGTGACAACCATTGCCAGAGAAGGCAATATGACCTCCCCCTCAATACACTCAATCCTTATTCCTCCTTCCCCATCTCTAGATAGGGTTAATATATTGTGTTGTTAAATCAGTCAAACCAACAAACATCCCAAGACTGAAAGACCAAAAGATACATGTGTTTCACACATAATGTGGAAACTGGTACTGTGAAGAAGATCACTGCGAAGCCAAGGATCACCCAGTAGAAGCAGAGTGAGTGGACTAGCCTCATACCACAGGTTATTTGCCCAGTGAAGTACAACTATCCCATGCAGGAGTTCCAAAGTGGATTAGCTGGGGAGCCAACGAGAGAGAGTGGTCCTCGCAGGGGGAACAGCGGGTGCCATGCAGGAAAACAGCTGTCACAAGTACCAAGAGGGCCCTTACCGAGAGGAAGGAAAGAGGATCCTCCAGGCATCCCAAGCACTGGTGAAGTGGGCGAGAAGAAGAACACACAGTCGGGAGGTATCACTAGACTTCAGAGCCACTGCAGACCCTGCTGGTACTCTGAACGCTGCTAGAGCCTCGCAGAAGGACACAGCATCCCGTGAAGTGCAGAAAGCAGTTATAAGGAAGGAAACAAGAACACAGGGTCTCCAGGAGCTGCAGGAGGTCTGGGAAAGTTATATAAAGTTGCAATAAGAGGATCTAGGACCCTGAGAGATTACTTGGCAGTAAAGTGAACCAAGCGTGTACAATTAAGAGGTGCAAGTCTGGCACGCGCACCCAAATAAGAGAACAAGAAACAGACAGTCTGGGACCCTGAGACACTTATGCACTTGAACTAAGTGCCTACAACAAAGAAGTGTGAGTCTGGGACCCACACCCAAATAATAGAACGAGAAGCAGAGGGCCTGGGACCCTGAGTATATTTCACCTTGACAGGAGAGTGAACCAAATGGAGGCCTTGCAGCTGTGCAAGTCTGGGACCCACACCCAAACCAGAGGTCGAGAATAAGAGGATCTGGGACCCTGAAAAGTAAAGAAAATGCAGAAGAATTATAGGTTTGGCAGGAGACTGTACCAAGTGGACATAACACACAAGTGCAAGTCTGGGACCTGCACCCATATGAGGGAAACAGGGTCTGGGACCCTGTGAGAGAAAGAGAGACAGTTCACAAGAAAACAGTGACTCGGCAGGAGAGTGAACCAAGCAATGTAAAGTATTGCAAGCATGTGACTCACAGCCACAGGAGAGGTTAAAAGCAAGAGGGCAAACAACTCTCGAACTGACAGAAGGAATCCTACGCTTGATAGTGAACTATACCAAGTGGCTACTATAAAGAAACACAAAACATAAGATGCATTATCTTGTGAATTTCACAGCTACATTTTATCTAAAAGAAAAGGGGCCCAACAGCCAAAAAGGAATGAACATAAGACAAGAAGAAGTTTTGGGGAAAGGAGCGCAACCCTAGCATTGGGACCATATATTTTGGAACATTATTTTGCCTCAAAGTACTACCCCAGAGACTGGGAACTTTTCTGTCAGTTGAAAACACAAAACACTTTTTACTTTATGAAGGAATCATTCTTAGACAATTATCTATGATTATTAATGTAATTGGGACATGACAGTGACAGACATTTTAGTTTCGGACTAGTTTCATTAGTTTCCTTTCAGGTAGGGAAACCTCTCTTAGCTTTAGGGATATAGTGCCATTTTTCCAACCCTCTTTTTATTAATGTTATGTTATGTTGTGTTATGTTATGTTATGTTATATTATGTTATGTAGTGCACCGTCACCAATGGAATTGGTCCCCAGGTGCTCTGGCGGATCTTTAAACAAGAAGGAGGGTGGGTAGGGTTAGTCGGGTGGAGTGGGAGTAGGTGAGTGGGAGAAATGGCGTGCTGTTGGTGGCTTCAGTTCGGTAGACACCGAGCGCTGAGCCTTGGTGCAAGTATCGGGTCAATGTCAGTCCTCGTGTGCTGTTGGTGCGGCTTACGTGTTGTTGCGGTGTGGTGAAGTGCATGCGGTTTGCTGTGCGAGAGGTGGTTGTGTGAGTTTTTTGTGTAAGTTAAGTATGCAGAAAGTTTGACCTTTTTTTGGTTAGTGTGTTATATGTTTCACAGCTAGCCTTCTCAGTATGGCTGTGTGCCTAGATTTTGAGGATCCTGTATGGTGGGGGAGTACCCTGGCCTTACAGTATGCTCTGTTTCACCATACAATGGACAGATGTGTACGCCACACCTAGATCTGAGTGTTCTGCAAAATCATAAAGAGGTCTAGGTTTCATAATAAATTTCGTTTCACCATATAGTATGCAAGGATGGAGTTTATCCCCAGATATGGGTGTTCTGCATGGTGGGAGAAAGGTCCAGGTTTCATAATCGGTGGGTTTCAGCATACATTGGATAGAGATGGAGGATACATCTAGGTTAAAGAGTCCTGTAGAGTGGGGGATGCATAGGCATTACAATGCATTTAATGCACTTGCTAATATTCACAGATCCGTCTAGATGCGACACATGCTAAGATCCACAATTCCATTCAAGTGTGACACCTGATGAAACCCACAACTCTATCCAAATGCGGCACATGTCAATATTCACAGTTCTAAGTGTGTCACCAGCTAGCTTTCACCACTCTATGCAAGCGAGGTACTCGCCAAACTCATGATCCCATCCCTCCCCTCCAAAATTACCAACAGCCTAGAACCAACAATCCCCCATGAACAAGTATCTACAACATGAAAAACAGATCATCAGAGAAGAAAGTTAATGAGAAGAATAGAAATGTTTTTTTGAAAATGTAACATTCCCCCCCCACCTCCGGCCATCCATTAAAGAGCATATATTGTAGGTTACAATTCTGCATACATCAGCAGACACACAATCTTAAAACTGCATGTCTATAACAGTTATATATGACATAAAAAAGAAGAGTTTTACTTATTTTATCAGCCAGCCATTCCCAGAGAAACATGTTTAAGCCAGGTCCAAATAAAAAAAAGTTCCCCAAATTTTCAAAAACAACGACTCCTTCTTCTGCATTGAGTAAATCACTTTTTCAATATCACAGATGTGATACATTTCCTCTAACCAAATGTCACATTTCATAATAGTTTTAGGTTTCCAGCCCCGCAAAATTAATCTTTTTGCCACAGAAGCCCCTCTTAAAGTCCAAGTTGATGTTGATTCAAATCCTCTAGTAGAGTGGTTTCTCTTAAGATCAGTGTCTCAATTTAACACTTTATTCTTCACATCGGCAATGCTGTACCAAAAATCTCTCACTTGAATGCACTCCCAGAATAAGTGTTTCATTGTGCCACAGTCCTTACCACAACTCCAAAAGATATGGATTTGGCTTTTATGATTGTAGTACAATCGAGGATAGTGCTCCTTGATGGGTCCTCTGCCTTTCACACGGTCAACCATTGTATCCTCATTAAATGGTTACATGATGTCTTTAGCATTATGGACCGGGCACTGGACTGGCTAATCTGTTTTCCTCACTATTTGCCCTTATTAGCTGCAACTGGGCTGCTTGTACTCTACCACTTTACTTTGTACCTGCAAAGTACATCAGGGTTTTATCCTATGATGGTGGCTCTTCCATATGTATTTCGTTCCTCTGGCTGACGTGATGTTCTTCTTCTTTTCTCATTTCCAGTGTCATGTTAATGACACACAGCTTTCCTTAAACTTCCCTGAACTTATTTCTTCTCCTCATTTTTTATTCCTGATTGTCTGACTGCCATCGAGGAATTGTGTGCAGCTAACAATCTCTGTCTCAATGCCAGTAAGATGAAGATCTTTCTTATTGTAACATCTGTGTCCTGTTTCTCTTCCAGCCTCTGGCCACTGTCTTTGAGCCCTCTACTCTCAGCATCCTGTGAGGCCAAAACCTTGGAGTCATCTTTAAGTCCTTTGTCTGTTTGACTCCTTATATTTTTGAGCTTGTGAAGAAAGCCCATGCTTTTAGCTTGACCTCCTTACAGGCATTGTACCGTTCCTCACCTTCCCCTCAGAAGCTAAAGGTCTGTAGAGTTCTGGTCCTATGCATGCTGGACTACTGCAATAGCCTCTCCCTTAACCTCCCCCATTGTTATTTATGTTCCTTTCAGATGATCTACAACAAGGCTGCAAGACTTATCCTTGGCCTCAAGGCCACTGATCGTATTGTTGCAGCCCTAAAATATGTACATTGGCTTTTGCTAATTGCAAGGATGAAATTTGAGATCCTTTGTATGATTGACAAGGCATTCTGGGGCCTGGAACATATGTCAAACTTTGTTTCCCTAAATACTGCTTTAGGCCTCCTCTGCTGTAATTCCAATACTCTGCTTGTCAAATGATGTTTGAAACAGGGAGCAGGAGACATGTCTGTCTCTTTGGCCAGTGCCTCTGTTTGGAACAGTCTTCCTGCTCATCTTATGCTTGAGCTGGACTTCCTTAAGCTTCGGAAACTTCTGAAAACTCTGTTTTTGTGTTCTTGGTTTACTTAATCCCTTCCCTGCTAACTCATACCACTGCCACTAAGACTGGTGGCCTGGTCCCTCATGAACCTGACAGGTTCCATGCCCTATATCTAGTTGACATCAGTACAACCTCTTCTTCAGCACTGCCCTTGCGGGTCTACTGCCTGGCGGCTGTGTAGCACACCCATGGGACTCCTCTGGCACAGCAGGTAGCTAGTGGTGTCCCACCTTGGCATGTCTTTGCCACTTTCCTTCTGGGCTCCTATCAGAACTTGGTAATCTCTACTCTTCTTTCCATTCATGCATTTCTTTTACTGCACAATGCACATGTGCATTTATAGCAGCAGTGTGTTAACTTTGTTTGCATAAGCAATGGAAATGCATATGCAAATGGTTTGTAGAACATTTTTAATTGGCAGTTGATCTGTGGAAGTTTAATATGTTGATAGGGCAATGTGCATTGTTTTTTTAATTGATGGCTATATGTGTCACTTTTTGTAAGCAGGCAATGAGTGTTCCAAACATAACAGTAAAAAGGGTGGAGTCTTCTGCGATGGTGTGTACGTGCAATACCGTTTTTTTAATGATGCATAGCGTGTAGAGGGGAGTGTGTGGAGACTGCGGATAGTCATGCAGGTCCATGGATTATGGTTATTATTGTATGCTAGGAAAAAGTGTTTGGGACTGAAAATTGTTACTGTGCTTTTTGCTTTTTCTGTAGTATAAAATTGTCCATTACTCCCATTAGCAAAGTATAAAATGCTAATGGTAATGTTGGAGAATCTCATTGAGTCTAGCTACTTTACTTAAACAATTTTTTTCTTCTTCTATTTTTCAACTGTGAAAAGTGGTTCCTAAAGGAACCTTTTTTTGTGTTTTTTTATTTTGTATTTTTTTATTTTCTTTTTGCAGGAGAGTTTAGGAAGTAAGGTGGGGGAGGGAAATAAGGGAAGGGACACCGACCACAGATATGGAGGGGCAGAAGGACAGGGGACAATGTTGCGCATACGTTAAATCTAAGGCAGGGAGCAGTGTTTCTCAAGCTCCTTGATTACAACTACAGCCTCGAAAGCACTTCAACATTTCTCCCCTTTGCAGATTGGTGTGCTGCAGTATAAACAGAGTACTGTTGTCTTGGAAAGATATGGATTTACAGACTCTATTATGGCTTGCAAGGTAGCTGGTGGTATTTTCTGCCCCACAGAAGTAGCCTGTGTGGTGGCAGTATTGGTTAAGGAAGACGAGATAGAGGAAGACAGCGTACTACTTCCTGAAAAAGGAACAGCCTTTCTGAGAGCATTTATGTGGTTGGATTTGGTGTGGTGGCGCATAGGGGTAGTCTTGTAGGAGAACTGCTCTGGTTTTCCATGACTGAGTACATTGTACTCAGTGCTTTTCACCTTGGTAGCCTTAGCCTTTTGTACACCCCCAACGGTGGTAAAACAACTGCCACACCCATGATTCTCTCTGGATGCTAGAGGTAGGCTTTCCTCTAACTCATCTTCCTGGTCCTTTTGATTGTTTCCTGCATTATTGCACTTTTCCATTGTCTAGGGCCTCCAGTGGTGATGGTGGTGACTCCTGGGGTGGAGGGATGGTAACAGCTGAAGATAAATAGCAGTTGTGCTAATATTCTTGCAAGTAATTTCAACTCTCCAACTCAAACTAGCTGGAATAGATTTACGGGATTCATGCTTTTCTCATGGTCAGCTTTGTGTGATTTGCTCCAGAGATAGAAACAATGAGAATGTGTTCACACTAACGCCAACAGGAAAGACTAACAATATTGTCTACAAAGAAGCATTGGTTTAGTTAATTAAATAAATGTCAAACTGGGACTGAAGTAGGAATTACTGTGCGAATCAAGGGTACAACTGCTACTGCTAGTACATATATATATATATATATATATACATATATATATATATATATATATATATTCAGTGCAAACACTTTGTTAAAGGGACGTTATGGTTAAGTTGCGCTACTAAAAACCTATGAAATTCAGTGAAAAAACGTTGTTAAAGGGACGTTATGGTTTTAAGTAAAACCGAAAAACCCGACGAATTTGCCAGTTATGGTAAGCTAAGCAACCATTACTCATGCCACCACCATGCACTGCTAAGATTAATACCCATTTCCCAGCAGTAAGAGGAAAACTAAAAATAAACTGGTAAGTACACTATATTAATTCCTATATTTAGAAACTTTCTGTAGAACAATACACAAAAAAATAATGTATCAATTTTTTTACACTGAAATGTCTAGTACTTTGGAATGGCTACAAGAAAACTTTCCTCATGACGAAATGAGTGAAAACAGTGATACTAATGGTAGACACTGCACTTTTCTAAATAAGCCAATTAATGAACATTATTTTATGTGTACTTAACACATTTATTTTTATCAGAAGATACAGAAAATAAGATTAATACTAAAACAGACACTTCGGAAAATCATCTGCAGCAAAAAAATGATCAATGAATGACCAATTTTATTATTTTGAAAAACTTTGTAGAACACCATATCATGGAAAAAATGAAATATCACTGTCCCAGATGTACCCCTTCTCCATGTCCCAGCCAACCATGCACATAAAATACCCATCACCAAAAACATTATGATGAGACTTCAATCCCTTCCTCCCCTACCATCCAATATGTAGAAACCCCTAACTCCCCTGTATTTGTATCAATTTCTGCTTCTCCCACTCTTTCGTAATTTCTATTGTTTTATTCAATGATAAAATATAATGTATGCAGTTACTATATTCCTCTGTGTTTTTTTTTTTAAAGACTGTTAGGGTGTCCGCGGACAGCGCGGGTGTCCCAGATGTCTGCAATTAACCAAAATGGGGATGTCCTAAGGACACTATATCTGTCTGCACTGTTCGCAAGAAAAATGGAGGTGTCCGCAGGAAACAAAATCTGTCTGCATGTCCGCTCCATTCAAAATAAGGTGTCCTAAGAACATCCCCCCTGTTCGCATTGTCTGCAATCAGAGTGAATATGTCCGCCTGTCCGCAAAGTTTTGACGCACATTTAATTAGTTCGGGGACCTGAACACTGACCGTAGAACACCCGGAAGCATGCGTATCCCACCCTCGGGTACTACGAACATTGCGCCTGTCCATAACTGTCCGCCGCACGTGTGTCACACTTTTAATTAGTTCGGGGACACAAACACTGTCCGTAGAACACCCTTCACGCATGCGTACAACCGACCCGGCGCATTTGGTATCCTACGGACACCCTTCCCATTCGCAAACGTGTTTGCGACGTCATCATGTGACCGCACCCACGCTAAACGTGGGTCCTTGTTCGCGAACACAGTCCGGGTCCCCAGACACACAAAAAGTGCTTTTGTGAGCAATCTAAGGTATTCTCCTATGAAACTTCACCCTTGCACTTGTCCCAGACCATGTCCCTAGCAATCTGCATACTTTATGGAACTTTTTGAATCTATTTTGCTGTTCGAAGTGTTCGCAGACAATTCTGTTTTTGGAGTTCCAGGACAGACACTGCTCCACATTGCTGGATTTGATAGTCTGCAAATTGCTGACTTTGCTGTTCCTCTTGACACCATTGAAGATGGCAACCTGGCTGCTGCTGCTCCTGCTGGTGCTAGTTCTGCCTCAGCACCACACCAAACCCCTCCACCACCACCACCTCCCCAATAGCCTGGAGATGGGAACAGGCATGAGGATGCAGAGGAGGATGAAGAGGATGAGGATGAGGTAGTGGAAGTCCCTATTATTAGCAGCCACCGTGAATCTTGGGTGTGTGGAAGTTGTTTGCCACTCTTGATGGAGTACCAAAAGCGTGTGCAAACAAGGTGCGCTGCACTGAGTGCCAGTTGGTGCTCAGTCGTGGCAAACCAGGTTTGTACAGCTACGGTACTACCTCAATGAAGCGACACCTAAGTTCGTTCCAAGGTGAGCTATTCATAGGGTTGTTCCTGCGATAATCGTAGTAGGTTGAATTCCTCTGCAACATCCTCCGTTTCTGCTCCTGCCACCACAAGAGGCACTCCTGTGGGGCGGCGGATCCCTCCAGCTGCCTCGCAGGCCATACGTGACGCAGTAGACCCTTACCTTTCGAGGGTCACACTTTTGTATATGTACTACAATGCAGTACTCTGCAGGGGGAGACCCTTCTAAGTGCTTTCGAGGCTGCGGTCTGGGAGAATTAGAAGGACTGCCACCTACCTGATTAAGGCCCACCCTACATCTTCCTCTCTCCACATGCCCTTTCTTATCCCTGTGGTTGGTGCCCCTTCCTTACCCTCCCTTCTCTTCCTTTCCTTGTTTGTCATGTCTGAAAAACCAAAATGAATACAAAGCAAGACAACAAAAAACAAAAAAAGGCTCTTTTCAGAGCCTCCTTTCACAATTCAAAAATAGAAGTGCCAATGAAATGCTGCAGGGACTTGCGCATTTGTAGAAGTCCGCGAACAGTCTGCGTACTATTACAATTTTTGGGGTGCTGCCCTATCAAAACCATTGCCCTCTTCTTCGGAAGGAAATGGTGGCTCTGAAAAGAGCCTTTTTTTGGTGTTTTTATTTTTGTTTCGAAAACTTAAAGTGGTCAACACCTACTGGAAAAAGGATTGCTATAATTCCAAAAAGGGTTGCAATGCATTTGTATATTTTGCAGAAAAATCTGATTCCCAGCATAAGTAAGATGTACTCCATCTCTGCAAAAAATGTGTGTACTATGAAACATAATATTTTCATTGTGAAAAGAGGACATACCAACATCTCTCAAAAAGTCACAAACATCCTTGTTGACATTGCGCCTCGCTTTCTCCATTTGTGGACCAACTGAAGAAGAACGCAGCCACATTTGTCTCTGCACAATACGAGAAAAAATTACTCGAGAGTTTGGAAACATGTCCATGACTTTCCGGAGTCCTTCATTCATTTCAAATTGCAACGAGATTCCAGAGACATGTCCTAAATTGTTCCCTCCACAATGAATAATAATAATGTCTGGATGACGCTGTGTCACCAAAGTAGCACAATGAGGAACCAAATTCAGCCACTTCATTCCTGCACTCCATGCCAGTGCACATCCACATGAGGGAATCCAAGATGTGCAGCCACTCCACAGCGATCTGTATGCACCTCCAACCAATGTATCCACAAGTCACCCAAAATACAGACAATCTGCCTTCTGAAAGACACAGCCATAGCTATCTGCTCTCCTCTCAGAAACAGACTTTCTGCCAAACAGAGTAATTCATAGAATTTCGCACAAAAGTGGCGCACGCGGCTGGCGCACAGTGTGCGCGTGCAAATGTCTGCGCCAGCCGCGTGCGCTAAAATCGATTTCCGCGCACAGCGTATTCATGGATTTTAGCCTCCAAAACCAGCCGTGGCGCAGAGTGACGCAGCGACTCTGCAGCAGCGCCAGTTACGGCCCCAAGAACACCCTCGCGCAAGGAAAAGCCATCAAAATTCCCAATTCAGCGCAAAGGGCTGCGCTAACCCTGGACCAGTTTACAGGGCTGCCAAACAGCAAACGCCAAGCGGGGAACGTGGATTACTGGGGTGCGCGTGAAGTTTCACACGCGATTTCAGCAGGGTACATGTATTACGGGGTTCGCGGGAACTTTCACATGCGAAAGGGCCTGTGCGAGTGCGGTACGTGTATTACTGTGGTTCGTGGGAAGTTTCACACGCGATTTCAGCAGGGTATGTGTATTATGGGGTTCGCGGGAACTTTCACACGCAAAAGGGCCTGTGCGAGTGGGGTACGAGTATTACGGGGGTGCACGGGAAGTTTCACACGCGATTGGCCCTTGTACGTGTATTTCAGGGGTGCGCGGGAAGTTTCACACACGATTGGCCTGGGTACGTGTATTTCAGGGGTGCGCGGGAAGTTTCACACGCGATTGGGCTGGGTACGTGTATTTCAGGGGTGCGCGGGAAGTTTCACATGCGATTGGCCTGGGTACGTGTATTTCAGGAGTGCGCGGGAAGTTTCACACACGATTGGGCTGGGTACGTGCATTTCAGGGGTGCACAGGAAGTTTCACACACGATTGGCCTGGGTACATGTATTTCAGGGGTGCGCTGGAAGTTTCACACGCGTTTGTCCTGGGTACGTGTATTTCAGGGGTGCGTGGGAAGTTTCATACGCGATTGGGCTGGATACTTGTATTTCAGGGGTGCGCGGGAAGTTCCAGATGCGATTGGCCTGGGTACGTGTATTTCAGTGGTGCGCGGGTAGTTTCACACGCGATTGGCCTGGGTACGTGTATTTCAGGGGTGCGCGGGAAGTTTCACACTCGATTGGCCTGGGTACGTGTATTTCGGGGGTGCGCGGGAAGTTTCACACGCGATTGGGCTTGGTACGTGTATTTCAGGGGTGCGCGGGAAGTTTCACACGCGATTGGCCTGTGTACGTGTATTTCAGGGGTGCGCGGGAAGTTTCACACGTGATTGGGCTGGGTACGTGTATTTCAGGGGTGCGCTGGAAGTTTCACACGCGATTGGACTGGGTACGTGTATTTCAGGGGTGCGCGGGAAGTTTCACACGCGATTGGGCTGGGTACATGTATTTCAGGGGTGCGCGGGAAGTTTCACACGCGATTGGCCTGGGTACGTGTATTTCAGGGGTGCGCAGGAAGTTTCACACGCGATTGGGCTTGGTACGTGTATTTCAGGGGTGTGCAGGAAGTTTCACATGCGATTGGAGTAGGGTATGTGTATTACTGGGCTGCGCATGAAGTTTCACACTTGATTTTGCTGTCAGAGCGGGGACCGCGTATTTCGGGGGTGCGCGGGGAGTCCTACACGTGAATTGGCAGTGTGGGTCCTCCCAGGTGTCCCCTCTACGCCCTCCATGGCCCCTGCAGGCAGCCCACACCACAGGGGACTACCTTGCACCCCTGGTCATGTCCTGCAGGCAGCCCATCCACCATGGGCATGCCCCATAGCCAAGCCACATGTCACATTGCAATATGATCACCAACTCATGTCTCCCAGCACCCCCACCCCCCAGCAGTGAGGGGCACCTGCCAGCAGGCCCCCACCCATGTCCCATACATGTCCCCCTGCACCCCCACCCCCCAGCAGTGCAGGGCACCTGCCAGCAGGCCCCCACACATGTCCCCCAGCACCCCCAACCCCCAGCATTCAGGGGCACCTGCCAGCAGGCCCCCACACACGTACCCCAGCACCCCCACACCCCAGCAGTGCAGGGCACCTGCCAGCAGGCCCCCACACATGACCCCCAGCAACCCCACCCCCCAGCAGTGCAGGGCACCTGCCAGCAGGCCCCCACACATGTTCCCAGCACCCCCACCCCCAGCAATCAGGGGCACCTGCCAGCAGGCCCCCGCACATGTCCCCCAGCACCCCCACCCCCCAGCAGTCAGGGGCACCTGCCAGCTGGCCCCCACACATGTCCCACACATGTCCCCCTGCACCCCCACCCCCCAGCAGTCAGGGGCACCTGCCAGCAGGCCCCCACACATGTCCCACACATGTCCCCCTGCACTCCCACCCCTAGCAGTCAGGGACACCTGCCAGCAGGCCCCCACTATTGTCCCACACATGTCCCCCTGCACTCCCACCCCCCAGAAGTGCAGGGCACCTTCTAGCAGGCCCCCACACATGTCCCCCTGCACCCCACCCCCAGCAGTCAGGGGCAACTACCAGCAGGCCCCCACACATGTCCCAGACATGTCCCCCTGCACTCCCACCCCCCAGCAGTTAGGGACACCTGCCAGCAGGCCCCCACTCATGTCCCACACATGTCCCCCTGCACCCACAACCGCCAGCAGTCAGGGGCACCTTCCAGCAGGCCCCCACACATGTCCCCCTGCACCCCACCCCCCAGCAGTCAGGGGCACCTACCAGCAGGCCCCCACACATGTCCCCCTGCACCCCCACCCCCTAACAGTCAGGAGCACCTGCCAGCAGGCCCCCACACATGTCCCACACATGTCCCCCTGTACCCCTACACACCCATCATTGACAGGCACCTGCCAGCAGGCCCTGACACATGTCCCCCAGACAACACGTCATCACAATCCAGATCCCTGGCTCTTATGGCCACACAAATCCCACCCCACAGCATCCCAGTCCAAACACCCAGCCAAGCTTTACATCCACTCCAAATTGAAATCCCCATTACATTATAGATCACAAATAAGCAGTATGCGCATGAGTACAAGTCTGTCCGACCCACACAATGGCAACACATGACTGAGAAAACCCACATTGTGACATGCATGAAACCAATGAGAGAAGACCACACGTTGAAGTAAGAAACAAAAATGTAACCAAGTGAAATGAAGGGAATGAAATAAAAACACACAATAATGCCAATAATAATTAAAATGCAGCATGTCCCAAAAAATGATAAATAAAAAAAATGAGAATCCAAATTAACCCAAATGAAAATGTGTCCAAAGTCACCGTCCAACAAAGCAAATCCAAAGGGAAAGAAAAGCGTAATATCCATTGCTCCATGGTGAAGAAAAATAAAGATGAAGGAGAAAAATCCACTGTAAAACTAGGTACAAATAGCAAATCCAGGGTCCATGAGCCCAACGACATAAATGAAACCTGCAATGAAACCTACCTAATTACTAACTATATACAAAAATGTGGGGCATAGTCCATGCGCCCCAAATGAAAGAAAAAATAAATGAAACTTAACACTAATGAACTATATACAATGGCGGCGGGCAAGTCCAACGGCTCACTTGTTGATGTCATGGGCCAGGGCATCATCGAACTCCTGTTCAATGTCTTGGAGGTGGGCCTGTTCTCTGGCCCCGAGGTCTCGCAGGGATACCGCCATGTCCACCTCCAACTCCCTGCGAATTCCCTCGAGGCACTCAGCTCTCCTCAGCGCCCTGCGCATAGAGTTCTCCGCCCTGACCATCGTGAGCCGTGCCTCCTCCGCCCGCCGCCGCTACGCACCTATCTGCTGGCCCAACCGCTGCCACATGGAAGACACTCCCATTCCAGGGTCCTCCTGCCCTCCGGCCGATGCCTGCCCCTCTGATGTAGATTGCCCCGAGCCATGATGCCTCCCACGTTGAGCCTGCCGCTGCCTCCGACGCAACTGCCTCTGCCAGCACGACGGCATCCAGGCTGATGGAATCCACCGACGCCGTCGTGCAAGTGCCCTGCTCGATGATGCCGGCACATCCTCCATCTGCTGGGGTCCAGTTGCTGTGGTGTCCACCCCTGCTGGACCTCCGACTCCCGACTGTGGCAGGGATGGGATCCCCATCAAGCTGGCTGCGTTGGTCAGGGCAGGTCCACAGGGGGCCCTGGTGGCATCTGGGCCGGAAGATGGCATGGAGAACGACTGGCGCATAGTCTCCACAGAGGAGGAGAGGGCCGCCAGAGTGGCCGACACATGTACAAAACCCCCAACCATGGACACTCCCAACTGGGCCACGTTGGCACGCTGCTCTTCGTGATGACGTGCGTGCTCCCCCCGGGAAGCACGCACGTCATCACGAATGTCACGCGTGCACAACGCAACACCAATCAGGACCTTCTCCATACAGCCAGGGGTCCCCTCGTCCGCAGGTAGAGGAGTGTCAGATGACATGGACATCCCCCCTACCTGCGGACAGGCCTGGGATGGGGCATCCCTGCTGGTGCATGGTGGTGCAGTCACAGGGTCAGGGACAGCGACATGCACAGGCCCCTCCGTGGTGACCTGTGCTGCCTCCTGGCCCTGGACTGCACCACTTGCACCAGTGGTACCACCCCCACCAGGCCCCATGTGCGGCTCAGTAGTGGCCTCCTCCTCCTCTGTGGAAACCACCAACCTGGATGGCTCCACACCGTCTTCCACCGGCTCACCCACCCCTTCCGCTGCAGCCGTAGTGGCAGACGCAGCACCAGTCCCCTCACTCCTGGACAATGTTAAATTCTGGGAGGTTGACTGGGCCTTGCGTCGCTGTCCGGTGGGGGCATCCCCGCCGCTTTGCTCCACAGCGCCGTCTCCGCCCTCTTCATCACTTGCGGCTGTGTAGAGGGAGACATAGAACACAAGCATCAGGGTACTGTACAATGGTCCTCTAGACAGGAAGCAATAGCAGATGAGTGGCACTGTCAAACATTACTTCCATCATGTCCCTCCACAACACATGGGTCAGTGCAGGCAAAACACAGGCAAGGCGCATGCTATGAACATTAGCATAAATGTCCAAGGGACTCTTGAAACATACAATGCTGGTTTGAAACTCACATGCATCATGGGTCATGCCTATCACATGCACACACTTCACCCTAGTTTTTTCCATCTGGCCTCGTACACCCCAGACAGAGTGGATACAAGGATGAATAGGCTGCATCAGTGAATCTGAACATTGTCACATACGTGTGTCATGCATCCATGGCATTTTCAAGTCACAGACATGCAAGTCAGACACACAGACATGGACACCATACATGTCCATAACAGCAGCACCAATCTCTTACACCCCATCCATGTCCAATAACAAAGACAGGCATGCATTAATGTGTGCATTCCCCATGCTGCTCCGCATGTTGCATTGTAACACATGCACCAACCATGTGGTTCACACATTACTGGTCTCACATGCATGACCATGATGTCCCTGCACACACACATACGTACATGGCCTATGTCACACATACAGGCAAGTATCAGACAACCAGCACCCTGCAACATGCCCTGTCTCACACAGCAATGCTTGGCCACTTACCGCTCAACTCCGGACGGGTCTGCCTCCGAAGGATCTGGCTGTGGAGCAGTGGGCCTACGCATTCCAGGACCCTCATCTGGATGGTACTCATGCTGCCTCGGCCCCCCTCCACGAGGTGCCGGGGCTTATTGAGGGTCCTGGACCTCAAGTACTCCCAGCGCTTCTTGACTTGCTTGATGTTGCGGGTTGCCACCCCCTCCGCGTTGATGGCAACCACAAAGTCGTCCCAGATCCTAACCCGTCCTTCCTTGTTGGCATGTGATATTCCGAAGAGGGCATCATAATGCCCCAGGGCATGCTCCACCAGGATACCAACTTCCTTCTGATGGAAGCTGGTGGCCCTCTCCCCTCTGGCTGGGGGTCGCCAGTGGTCTCAGATGGTGTTTACCCCGAAATGGCAACCCCTGAGGCAGGCGTGGGTGGGCAACTGGGTCCTGGGGCTGGGCTGTGGAGCGATGGTATCCCAGTCGGGAGTCTTCTGTTCCAGCAGGGGTGGACACAGCAACTGGACCCCTGCAGATGGCTAATGTGCAGGCACCAAATAGCAGGGCACGGGGGCAGCAGGCAGGCAGGCAGCAGCAGATGGCAGGTGGGTGCGTGCTCTGGGCTCTTGGGGGCAGGAAAATGGCCTTCAGGGCAGGAGTGTGGTCTTCGGTGTTTTCGCGTGGCCAGCTTGATACAGAGTGATTTGGCACGTCAGCGTGTAATTCGAGGAAAGGGCCTTAGCGCGTAAGTGCATCAGCACACGCACGCGATTCCATTGGACCAAAGGCCCTTAGCGCGTAAGCGCGTAAGTTACATTACACGCACGGGCGTTTCCCTCATAGCACGTGATGACAGAGCACACGTGGAAAAACTGCATGTCCGAGTGGCATCGCGTGTAATTGGAAGAAAGGGCGCGTACACGCGTAAGTGAAGTGTACGCGTGGGCCGGTTTAAAAGGTACGTGTAGGACGCCATTTTCTTGTACGTGCTTTTCGTGGAGAGTGAGTGGGTGAAATCTGTACTTCTTGTGGGTTCACACGCGATAGGCCTTGGGCGAGCGGGGTACGTGCATTTCTGGGGTGCGCGGGAAGTTTTACACGTGATTGGGCCTGGGCAAGCGGGCTACCACTCACCGTCTGCCTTGCATGTAGAAGAATGCGTAGCCAACGCCCACCCGCTGTGAAGTAATAGCGTGTGAACCCCAACGCCTGGAAAACACACGCAGTGCACCCCACGAAAAGCACGTACAGAGCAATGGAAATCCACGTGGGATATTCAAGCCCTGGCAGGGCAACGCCTGTGTGCGATACGTCACAGACGTCGGAACAGCAAATGAGGGTCCTGGAACGCATATCCCCAGCGCTCCATGTCCAGGTCCTTGAGATGCAGACCCGTCTGGAGTCGAGCGGTAAGTGTACATGCATACTGATTGTAAGCTGTGCGTGTGGTGGTGTGCCAGTAGTGTGCAGGTTGCACATGTGGTTTTGTAGGGCCATGTATGGATGTGTATGTACAGGGCCATGAGGCTAACACATGCGAGTCCTCTCATGTGTGAGACACATGGATAGTGCATGTGTGTGTAAGGTTGTATGCCAAATGCAGATGTGTGAGCACACATGGTTGAATGACTGTGTATGTAAGTTGGCATGGTTGTGGTGTCACACATGGATGTCGGTTCCAGCTGCATGTATCTGCACCGTGTACATATGCATGTGTGTGTATTTCACAAGGGTGCAACAGTGATGCAACATGGATGCTTGGGACACTGATATGTAGAAGATTGATTGCCAGATGTGACATGGATGCCGATCTCTTCACTGCGACAGTTGGTGGAGGGTTACCAGACATTTGGTCGAAAAAAAAGGTCGACAGGACAAATGGTCGACACCATTTGGTCGAAAGCCAAATGGTTGAATTTTTTTTTTTGTATTTTCAGTTTTTTTTTTTTGGGGGGGGTCCCCACCCTTTTTTTTCCTAAACGAAAACCTAAAAAATATATATATAAATAAAAAAAAAATTCGACCATTTGGCTTTCGACCAAATGGTGTCGACCATTTGTCCTGTCGACCTTTTTCTTTCGACCAAATGACTGGACACCTTGGTGGAGGTGTACACATGCATGTAAGTGTGGTGGCGTGTGTGCATGTCTAGTGCACTCCCTGTGTTTCATGTGATGTCTGGCTCACATTTGGCTGCTAATGCTGTTGTATGTGTATGGATGGTGCTGGCTGTTGCCATATGGCTGTGGAATTGCTCATGTGTGTGAGTTGACATGCCATGTGTGTTGGGGATTGTGATGCCATGTCTGAAGTTTGACACTGCCACTCATGTGCAACTGGCATGTGTGTATCAGTCCATTTTACAGTGTCCTGATGCCTGTCTCCTAACTCTCCCTGTCTGCAGCGTCAACTAATGAAGAGGGCGGAGAGGGTGCTGTGGAGCACAGCGGCGGGGATCACACCACCAGCCGGAGACGCAAGGCCCGGCTCCCCTCCCAGGTTGTGATCTCATCAGGGAGTGAGGAGTCCGGTGCCACGTCCCAGGCCGCAGCTGCCGAGGGTAGGTCCAAGAGGCGGTGGTCAGAGTTGGACTCCTCGGCAGCAGAAGGGGCAGCTGAGACCCCACAGGGTCCGACGAAGGAAGATGGCACGGAGTCATCCAGGTTGGTGGGGGGTTTGGTGGAGGAGGAGGCCACGCAAGGGACAGAGACGGGGTATGGAGGTGGAGATTCCACTGGTGCCAGTGGTGCAGTGCAGGGACAGGAGGCAGCACAGGCTGCCGCGGAGGTGCCTGTGTGTAATCCTGTCCCCGATCCTGTGACTGCATCATCCCGCACCAGCAGGGATGCCTACATCCAGACCCGTTTTCAGGGAGGAGATCCGCTTACAACAACTGGCCTTCCTCTCCCTGCGGACGTGGCTATCCGGGACCGGGTTGAGCCTGTCCTGGGTGGGGTGGCGTTGTGTCAACGGGACATGCAAGGTGACCTGCAGTCTTTTCATGGGGGGACTACACGTCATCTTGAATGGCTCGTTGACCACGTCAGCCTACTGGTACAGGTCACCCAGGCCGGATTCCTCCATTTGCTGAACCTTGCTTCGACCCCCTCCTCATCTGAACCCCCTATGCGCCAGTCATCCTCCATGCCATCTTCCCACCCATGTATCACCTGGGGGCCCTGTGGAGCTGCCCCTGACTGTGCGGCCAGGCTGGTGGAGGACAAATCCCTGCCACAGTCGGGAGTCGGACGTCCAGCAGGCGTGGCCACCTCAACAACTGCACCCCAGCCGGAGGAGGATGTGCAGGCAGCAGGAGCCAGGGCACAGGCACAGGCATAGCAGCAGCAGCAACAAGGTGGGAGCCATGATGGCTCGGGGCCTTCGACATCAGAGGGGCAGGCATTAGCTGGAGGGCAGGAGGACCCAGGACGGGAAGTGTCTTCCATGTGGCAGCGGTTAGGCCATGCTATAGATGCGGAGCGGCAACGGGTGGAAGAGGCACGGCTCACGGTGGTCAGGACGGAGAACTCCATGCAAAGGGCTCTGAGGCGGGCCGAGTGCCTCGAGGCAATTCGGAGGGACCTGGAGGTCTGGATGTCATCGTCCCTGCAAACCCTCGGGGCCTTAGAAGAGGACCGCCTCCGGGACATCGAGCAGGAGTTCGATGATCCCCTGCCCGGGAAATCAGGAAGTGAGCCGTCGGACTAGCCCGCTGCCATTGTATATAGTTAATTAGTGTTAGGTTTCCTTTTGGTTTTTATTTCATTTGGGGCGCTTGGACAATGCCCCACCTTTTTTTATATAGTTGTTCATTAGGTAGGGTTTTTGTAGGTTTCCTTTCAATGGTTGGGCTCATGGACCCTGGATTTGTACTTTGTATATAGTTCTACACTGGATTTCACTTCATTTAAGTTTCTTTTTTACCATGGATCAATGGATGTGTCTTATTTTTACACTTTGGATTTGGTTGGACAGACAGACTCTTTGGACCCATTTGCTTTTGGATTGATTTGGATTCTGGTTTCACGCATTTTTTTAAAATTTTTTGGACATGCAGCTTTTTCTTCATTATTTCCATCATTGTGTGTTTTTTTTTTAATTCATTTGGTTAATTATTGAATACACATTTACTATATACTTTACTGATGTGGTCTTATCTCATTTGTTTTGTGCATGTCACAATGTTGATCTTTTCACAGTCATGTGTCACCATTGCATGGGTCTGAGGGACATTGATTCATGGCCATGCTGGTTATGTACTTTCTATCATGACTTTGGGAATTCAATGTGGGGTGTTTGGACTGGGGTGGGATTTGGGTGGCCATGAAGGCCATGGGTCTGCAGTGTGATGACCTGTCGAGGGGGACATATGTGGGGGCCTGCTGGCAGGTGCCCCTGACTGCTGGGGGGTGGGGGTGCAGGGGGACATGTGTGGGGGCCTGCTGGCAGGTGCCCCTGACTGCTGGGGGGTGGGGGTGCAGGGGGACATGAGTGGGACATGAGTGGGGGCCTGCTGGCAGGTGCCCCTGACTGCTGGGGTGTGGGGGTGCTGGGGGACATGAGTGGGGGCCTGCTGGCAGGTGCCCCTGACTGCTGGGGGGTGGGGGTGCTGGGGGACATGTGTGGGGGTCTGCTGGCAGGTGCCCCTGACTGCTGGGGGGTGGGGGTGCTGGGGGACATGTGTGGGGGCCTGCTGGCAGGTGCCCCTGACTGCTGGGGCGTGGGGGTGCTGGGGGACATGGTTGGGACATGAGTGGGGTCTGCTGGCAGGTGCCCCTGACTGCTGGGGGGTGGGGGTGCTGGGGGACATGAGTGGGACATGAGTGGGGGCCTGCTGGCAGGTGCCCCTGACTGCTGGGGGGTGGGGTGCTGGGGGACATGTGTGGGGGCCTGCTGGCAGGTGCCCTTGACTGCTGGGGGGTGGGGGTGCTGGGGGACATGTGTGGGGGCCTGCTGGCAGGTGCCCTTGACTGCTGGGGGGTGGGGGTGCTGGGGGACATGACTGGGACATGAGTGGGGGCCTGCTGGCAGGTGCCCCTGACTGCTGGGGGGTGGGGTTGCTGGGGGACATGAGAGGGGGCCTGCTGGCAGGTGCCCCTGACTGCTGGGGGTGGGGGTGCTGGGGGACATGTGTGGGGGGCCTGCTAGCAGGTGCCCCTGACTGCTGGGGGGTGGGGGTGCTGGGGGACATGTGTGGGGGCCTGCTGGCAGGTGCCCCTGACTGCTGGGGCGTGGGGGTGCTCGGGGACATGAGTGGGACATGAGTGGGGGCCTGCTGGCAGGTGCCCCTGACTGCTGGTGGGTGGGGGTGCTGGGGGACATGAGTGGGACATGAGTGGGGGCCTGCTGGCAGGTGCCCCTGACTGCTTGGGGGTGGGGTGCTTGGGGACATGTGTGGGGGCCTGCTGGCAGGTGCCCCTGACTGCTGGGGGGTGGGGGTTCTGGGGGACATGAGTGGGACATGAGTGGGGGCCTGCTGGCAGGTGCCCTGCACTGCTGGGGGGTAGGGGTGCTGGGGGACATGTGTTGGGGCCTGCTGGCAGGTGCCCTGCACTGCTGGGGGGTGGGAGTGCAGGGGGTCATGCTTGGTGATCAGTAGTGCAAGGTGACATGTGGCTTGGCTGGGGGCATGCCCATGGTGGAGGGCCTGCCTGCGGGACATGACCAGGGGTGCAGGGTAGTCCCCTGTGGTGTGGGCTGCCTTCAGGGGCTGTGGAGGTTGTAGAGGGAACACCTGGGAGGACCCACACTGCCAATTCACGTGTAGGACTCTCCGGCACCCCTGAAATACACATACCCTGCTGAAATCGCATGTGAGACTTCCCCGAAGCCCAAGAATTCACGTACCCCACTCGCACAGGGCCAATCGCGTATGAAACTCCACGCGAAACCCAGTTATACACGTACCCCACTCGCACAGGGCCTATCGCGTGTGTAACTCCACGCGTACCCCAGAAATACACGTACCCCACTCGCACAGGCCCTTTCGCGTGTGAAACTTCCCGCGTACCCCAGAAATACACATACCCCACTCGCACAGGCCCTTTCGCGTGTGAAACTCCCCACGCACCCGAGACATAAACGTACCCGGATCCAATCGCGTATGAAACTCCATGCGAACCCCAGTTATACACGTACCCAACTCGCCCAAGGCCTATCGCGTGTGAAACTTCACGCGAACCCCAGAAATACACATTACCCACTCGCACAGGGTCAATCGCCATGTGAAACTTCACGCGAACCCCAGAAATACACGTACCCGGATCCAATCGCGTGTGAGACTTCACACGAACCCAGGTTATACAAGTACCCCGCTCGCCCAAGGCCTATCGCATGTGAAACTTCCCACGCACCCCCGAAATACACACACATGCTATTTTTCACACAGCGGGTGTCCGTGTTTGTTGCGTACCCCTTTGCACGTCATTTGTCCTAGAGGGACACAGTATGGGACATTCATCATAGCTGTATGTACGTGCTTTTTGTTAGCGCACATTTTTTTCATGCGCAGGGACGCTACCGCCTGCCTTCGTGTGGCGGACGTGTTTAGGCCTGGGCGCGTCTTTGCCCGTGCGCTGGTTTGCCTTATTCGATTCCATGAAAACGTGTTGTAGGCGAGCATGTGGGCGTTCCGCGCACTTGCCACCTGTACTTCCCCCGTAACTCCCACATTTTCACGCGTTGTTCCCCATTCCGCATGTCACACCCCGTGTTACGCCTACTTTTGTTGTGTGCGCCACGCTATGTGCGCTTTCGCTGTCCACTTAGCGCATGCTGTTTGTAGGCGTGTGCGCCAGCGTGCGCCGAACAGGATTTCAGCGCACATCCATGGATTTCCACGCGCACGGACTTCGCGCGGGTTTCGCTGCAATTTTTGCACTGGCACTGCGATTCGCACGCTTTCGCACACTTTCGCTGAAAATTTCAGCGCACATTAATTCCATGAATCGGCCTCAAAGTCTCTCTTTGCACATCACACCCGATAAACCTTATTGACCAATCCCTCACCCTGCACAGTCTCATTTGCATGCCTCTCAGCCTCAAAATCCCCATATGTAATACGCGCGGACAAATCATAAAATCTGAGAGTGGGGAATGAAAATTTAAATAGTGTGCCCCACTTCCCCTTTGAGGTTGGCTCTGAAAAAATCCTTTTTTTTGTTTTTTTGAAGATGCTTCAGAAACACCTTTTATTTTGTACTTTTTTTTCTTATTTTCCTCCAAATATCTTGACATTAGCTTCACCAAAGCAATCTCCTTATATTCCAAAACAGCATGGCATTTCCCATGAAAGATAAAGACATGCCATCTGATTTAAAGTAAACAACATTATCAGATTCAATGTTGTCATTATTGCAAAAAAACATCCCAGCTCTAATCATGAAAGCAAGCATTCCTTGGTTAACTAAACACCTAGCAACATTTTGCTGAGGACAAAAAACATAACTATTGTCCATACTGCCTTAGCTAGCAAAGCAGAAAAAATAAACTTGGCATTTAGAAGGACTTTCATGACCGCCTGAACCAAGTTTTGTAGATCTTTCAACAAAGTAGGGGCACTGACATAGCCCAAATGCACAGCACCACAGTGCAGGACAACTACATCTGGACTATTGAACCTAGCCATATCCTCACAAACTACCAGCACTCCCTGCAAATTAAAACCAGGCACAGTACACCACAACACCTCTTATCCTTTTATATCAAAATTGGTAGCCACATTCCTAGATTTAGAGGGCGCAATAAGCATCAAGAAATAGTTTAGCTTGCTTACATTGCTGGGCAGGAGCAGGCAGTTTATACATTTATACAGTTATATAGTTAATACAGGAAGAGACTTGAAGGCATAGGATTACGTATTTACACAATATATACAGTGCAAAAGCTCAGCGTGCAAAATATGTACAGGTGCTTATACATATTTGAATAGAATACAAATTAAGTAGTCATGGTGAGCATAAGGTGTACAGTAAGGCAGAGGGGGGGCAAGGAGAGGGTAGGTATATGATTAGAGGTCATTTTCCTTCATCCAGTAGATGAGGTTAGACCTGAAGCAAAGGTAGGGAAGGTCATCCCTCAGTTGCGGAGGGAGGGAATTCCAATATTGGGCAGCGTTTACCGGGAAGCTGTTACCACCCGTCTTTGTGCATTTAAATCTAGGTACCGTTAGGCGATTAGCATTGACCATTCTCGTGGGACAGTTGGAGGAATGAAGCTGAAACTTTGAAAGAAATAAAGTAAATAGAAGCCTTCCAGACCGGAATGATAGTCCCCTTCAAATAAGTGGACAGGCCTTGTGACATCACAGGGCAGGCCCAGCTCATTATTTGCAGTGGGAGTTCTCTGTGTAGCAAATGCACCCCCCCCTTTTACGATCTGCAGCTACCAACTTCAAACCACAAAGGATAATAAAAGGAAAGAAAGGCCTGGTCACAGTATGGCCAAGGGTGGAAAATGGCAAGTAGGAAAGGAAGCTCCAATTTGCACATATGAAGATTCCCCTTAGTTGAAATGGACTGTCACAATCATGCCTGCTTCTCTGAAACTACAAATCACACTGTATCCATGTATGTTTTATTTTTTAGATAATTGCAAGGGATGTTGGTGATGTACAATTCATCCACCTGCAACGTAGAGAATTGTAATGACCAGCTAAAAGGTGTTCCTGGCTGCTGTGAACATGTTCAGAATTTGAAGGTTATCGAACGGGTGGAGAGTAAAATTAGTAATATGGGTATTACATTACATGTTTATAACTATTATGCTTTTCATAAACATTGTGGAAAATTGCCAAATGGCTGTGCAAAATGGTGCAGACCTGACTGTAGTTTTATCTGATTTCCCATGATTACCTGAAGTAGGAAATATATACATTATGGCAATTACTAGTGAATCACAACGTTTTTGACACATAACTAGATTTTTGCCAAAAGGTTGACATGGGAACACAAGGGGATTTCAAATGGAAGTTGCAATATGTCTGCTCCAGACACCTAAACCAATCCAGAGAGAGAGGCTGGGCTTGGGAGGAGAGAGGAGGGTAACTGTCCAATCCTATTTTTGAGAACTCTTGCAGGGTACTGCCCAAGATTTTAAACTTGAGGGTGTCATCACTAGTATAAATAATGGATGCACTATGAGAAAAGGATACAGCTGCTAACATTACCATCAAAAGAGTTGCTAGAAGCTATCATCTGACAGCCACAAGGAAACACCAAAAGGTGATTTGCCTAAGATTGCATCTGGGGAAGCTTTCTTTTGTTAGGAAAGCCTAAAAGCTGACTTGGCCTAATGGTGCAGAGCTGGGGACCATCCACGATAATGGCGTGACCAGACCCCTGCCTCATCTTTCCAGAGCATCCTAACATGCAGCTGGCTTTCCAGAACTTTGAACAGAGGTTTTCTATTTAAGTAAAATTGAACCCTTTGCAACCAAAAGGTGGGGGAATTTGCTGGCCTTAAATCTTTCCCTTTATAGCAGGCAGAAGGGGGGGGCAAAACTGTGGAGTTACTTAGCCTATTTAACTAAAAATATTCATCTAATTAATTCCCCTTGGCAGAACACCACATGGTGATTATTGTTAAATTTTGAAATCAACAAAGCTCATTCCCAAAAGCATTGACTGTAATTTAATTGGGTAATCCTATGTGTCCAACTTTCCCTAAAACAGGCCTTTAAGTGGAGGGGGGCTGAATCAAAATTTCTCAAATCATCCCAATTTGTTTCTGCCCAGCTTCCCCAACAAAGGCTTTTAAGTGGGGTCTGAAATCCAAAATTCTCAAATCATCCCAATTTGTTCTGTCTTGCTTCCCCAACACAAGTCTTTAAGTTGGGGGAGAGAGGGGGGGGGGTCTGAAATCCAAAACTCCCAAATCATTAACATTTTTCTGTCCGACTTCTCCAACACAGACCAAAGAAAGGGGGGTCTGCAAAACAAACTACCAAATCACCCTTTGTTTATTTTAACACAAAAGTGTGGGTGAAATAATAATTGCCATATACATTTGCACATATTTGTGAAACTAAACTGCTAGCATTTTGAGAGCGGAGAAAAATCATTGCACAGCCTTGCATATGCAAATGGAATTTTTCATTGGCCTATGCTGAATATTTCTTGACGTAAAATCAGAAGAAAGAAAAGTATTTTAATTTGTGTTTTTCCCAACCCATTGGTCTGGTTTATTTGTGTAACAAGAAGTTAATTGCGAGACACAAATACGCTGCATATAGTTGGGAAGGTGGTTCCGTAAGGTTCAGGAAACCACTGAGAACCTTTTGTCTCCTCAGACAGTGCATCTGAGAGGATGGCAACTCTTAGGAGTAGTTGATCAGTCTTAGAAACTCCCATTACAGTTCACATTTTGTAATACTCCTCGCCACACAGACATGCATTCCAGCCTGTACTTTCTTTTACCAAGTACACAAACGCCACAGGACTAAATATTCCATAATGCCCTCTGCTTATGCAGGTATCTCTGTATCACACAATACTCACATTGGAACAGGATTACATGTTCCAGAATGCATTATGTGCCAAACATTACTGGCCCAATACAGTCGCCCTCATCCAGTGCATGTATGTTACTGCACGTGATTGTATCTCTCATATCAAACTAAAGCCAACTATTGATCCCAAAAAACTCTTTATCTTGGCACAGCTGTTTTATCAGAGCTTCATTTCCTTGAATATGCTTTGCTTCTCATAGTCAGATATCCACATCAGAGGACATATTCCATAGTGCACTGAAGCTCACATAACATAAATGCATCCACAAAACCGTGTGTCCCATATACCAGCCATCCTCACTTAATGCAGATGTCTCGGCAGGACTACATGTCACAAAAGGCACTCACACAGTACTGTTGCCTCCCCCACCTCACACAAAAGCACATGTCAATGAAAGCGCGTTATGTGTCTCAGTAGACATGAGTCCACAGGGCTACATTTCTATGAAGGCATGCTCCCTGTCATAGCACTCATTGCTCCAGAGAACTACATGACCCAGTGTAGACTTTGCATCACTAAATAAAGATGCTGTCATAAGAAACCTTTTCAAAAATAGGCAGGGTTCTTCCATTCAGAGCCCTTGACGAATGGAAACAAGTCCCGGAAGGCACTTTGGCCCACTCACTGCAGAGATTCATAACACACTACCTGTGCTAAGTTTTACTAAGGACTTATGCACTAGCAGAATTACTTACTGTAGAATGCTCTGATAGCTCAATATAGTGGAGGCCCCATTCCAACAGGACTCCATTCCACAGAATAACAGTGGCAGAGAGCGAGAGCATACACTGGTAGCCAGCATGCAAGAGGGCATGCCGCCAGTGAATACACCCTGCATTCCTTGCAAGCTCATGTCCATGCCAGGGGCCTTTTCCTCCATGCTGTCTAGTACAAAAGCACTGGTGCACTTCAACCAGACCTCACAATGAAGATGTGTTTTCCTTTGAAAGAGTGAGATAGTCCTCTAGGGACATTATTTTACCTCCTGGTAGGCCAGGACCATGTAAAGGTCAGTTTGGCTGGGACAGTGGAAATCGTATGTCAGTCTTCCCAAACATATTACTGGCTTTGCCCCAGTGCTACACATGTTTAAGGGGACATTTGAAAGAGTATTCCATAGACCTTTTTGTCTGTGAGAAGAAATGTTGCAGGCTCTACTTGTTCTTCAGACCCATTAGCATATTGTGAAAAACTACTCATTGCCCTATATGTCTAACGGTTCATTGAGAGATCACCCTCAGCACAGAGAGTTTCTTCACTCCCCAAGCTAGGTGTCACACAAAAAAACTGTTGTCAGTTCTTTTATTCAGCTCTTTCTTCAATTCATCTAATACCCCTTGCATCCCTCGCCTTGAGCTACCAATGAGCCAATAACCAGGACGGTGTACAGGAAATATATTTATGTTATGTTATGTTATGTTATGTTATGTTATGTTATGTTATGTTATGTTATGTTAGGGGTATTTATAGAGTGCGCGTACGCCAGTGGGCACCTTGACACTGAAGAGGGGAAAAGTTACGCAAGCAGGAAGGCCCAAGAGCCAGAAAGTAAGACATTAAAAGAGATAGGTTTTAAGAGCCTTCCGGAAGGCTAGATGATTAGACAGTGATTTCATCGCAAGAGGAAGGCCATTCCATAGTTGTGCTGCTGTAATAGAGAAGGCCCGCTCTCCAAGCCGAGAACGGCGGTTGGAGGGTACGCATAGCAAGTCTGCCGATGCAGAGCATAGCAGGCAATTCGGACAGTAGCGCTCAAATTGGACACAAAGGTATTCTGGCTCTTGGCCATGCAGGGCCCCGTGCACAATGCAGTGCCTTGAACTGAATATGCTGTGCTACTGGGAGCCAGTGGAGAGAGCAAAGTAACAGAGATATATGGGACCCATATGGGATGCCTGTTGCCAGCCTGGCTGCCGAATTCTGGAGACGCTTTCACCTGCCAATCAGCCCTTTGGGCTGTGACAGGTACAGAGAGTTGCAGTAATCCAGCCTGCTCAGGATCATGGCTGCTACTACAGGAGGACATAACACCAGAGGAATCAAGTGGAGCACTTTCCTAAGAACTTTCAACTGGAAGTGCCACTGCTGCCACACCCACCGAGGCTACTTGGGTGCCAGAGAAAGACTGGCTGACATAATCACTCCAAGATTTTTTACCTTCATAGATGGAGCCTGGAGTGGACCCAAAGAAGAGGGCCAAAAGGAAGAGATCCACAGTGCAGGGTTAGGAGGAGAGCCCACCACCAGAACCTTAGTTTTGTCCCCATTCAGTTTCAGACAGTTTTGCCCCACCCATTGTCCCACGGCAGTCAGGCACTTATGCAAGCACGCCGACACCTCAACCTGACCGAGATCTAATCGGATCAAAAGCTGGGTGTCGTCAGCATACAAGTATCACCTGATGCCGTATCAACGGATGAGGCAAACCAGCAGAAAGATATAGATGTTAAAGAGAATGGGGGACAAAGCAGAAACCTGAGGAACACCACAAGTGAGATGTGAAGATTTAGAGAGAAAAGGTGGGAGTGAGAGAGTTTGGGATCTGTCTGCGAAGAAAGAGCTGAACCAGGACATTACCTGACCCGAAACACCAACCTGGCCCTGTCGGGTGAGTAGGGTGGCATGGTCCGTGGTGTTGAACGCTGCTGAAAGATCTAAAACAATCAGGGCGCTGACACTCCCTTTGTCAACCAGCCTGGCCATGTCGTCCTGAACGGAGACAAGAACACTTTCTGTCCCCCTGCGGGGCAAAAAACAGACTGGGCCGGATTAAGAATCTTGGATGATTCCACAAAAGAAGACAGCAAAGGAGAAACCAGTGATCCAAGAAGTTTCATAAGACAAGCAAGGAGAGAAATAGGACTGAAATTAGATGGAAGGGAAGGGTCCAGAGACGGCTGATTCAGAAGAGGGATAACGAGGGCAGCCTCAAGCTCAGATGGAATAACTCCAGAATGGCAGGAGACATTAACAGCTGTGGTAATCTAACCTAAGAGATGTTAAGAAAATAACAATAAAATGTCAAACACAAATTTATCCATTGCACAACACAATAAACTTCTATCAACATAAATAAATCACACAATTGATATGATAGGCTATTTATAACGTGCTTAATACCCAGAGGTTTGTAAGCACGGACGCAGGAATCAAACCTGTGTTGCTTTGTGTTGCCTTGCTCCCAAGGCGAGCACGTTGCTGCTGAGCTATCCTCCCGAGACATCAGGCCTTATTATAAGTATGGCGGTTAGGCAACAACAGTGCTGGTAGCACTACCGGCACTTTTGCTACTGTACCGCCATACTACGAGCTGTGCTCGCGGGTGCCTGTCAGGTCTGACATGGCGGGCAGTGCGGCATCCGCGAGCATAGCATGGCGGATGCACTGGCACCATTATAAACGGTGCTAGTGCATCCGACGTCCCCATTCCCATTTGAGCCCTATAGGGCTCAAATGGGAATGGGGATGTACCGGGTCCGGCACGTGCGAAAGGGCAATTACCGGATCTGGCTGGGCCGGAATAGCCCGGTAGTTTCCTATTCATGGGTGTTGGACCCAGATGCGAGTTTGGAGGTAGCCTTGCAGGTTTCACCAGCAAGGCTACCTCCATCCTTGTAATGAAGCCCATTGGGCCTAATTACAAGTATGGCTATAAGGCAACAATCGCTCTGGTATCGCTACCGGCACCATTGCTACCGTACTGCCATACTAGGAGTTCTGCTTGCGGGTGCCCTTGCAGCCACCAGGTCTGGCCTGGTGGCCATACTGGCACCCACAAGCAGAACATGATGGTACCACTGGAACCATTATTAACGGTACCAATGCTACCACCCTCCCCATTCCCATTAGGGCTAAAATGGGAATGTGCATGTACCGGGCCTGGCACCCGCGAAAAGGCGATTGCCGGGTCCGGCTGGGCGGGAATAGCCCAGTAATTGCCCATTTGGGGATACCAGACCCAGTTGCGAGTTTAGAGGTAGCCTTGCCGGTAAAACTGGCAAGGCTACCTCCAACCTCATGATGAGGCCTATTGGGTTGAAAAGAACACACAAGACAATTCTTTACTTTCTACAAATTTCATTTCAAGAAATAATTAAACTAATCAATAAACAAAAACAACCGTGTATGCAATGCTGTGCAATTTCCTTTTTCCTGCATGCTTAAATGGGCTAGGAGTTTGGTTTGCCAATTACAACAATGCATATGGCAATTATGATTTCACCCACACCTTTTTCTTTAAAATAACATAGGATGATTTAGCAGTTAGTTTTTGTGACCCACCCCTACCTTGGTCTGCTTTGGGGAATTTGGAGAGAGAAATTGGGATGATTTAAGAATTTGGGATTTCAGACCCCCACCACTTAAAAGCCTGTGTTGGGGAAGCTGCATGGCAAAACTTGGGATGATTTGAGAATTTTGGATTTCAGACACCCCTCTACTTAAAGGCATGTGTTAGGGAATCAGGATGGTAAAAATTGGGATGAGTTGAGAATGTTTGATTTCAGACCCCTTCCACTTAAAGGCCTGTGGTGGGGAAGCTGGGCGGTAAAAGGTGGGATGATTTGAGAATTTTGGATTTCAGACCCCCCCCCTCCACTTAAAGACCTGTGTTGTGGAAGCTGGCAGTTTAGGGATTGTTTTTAGTTTAGGGACAAAAACACCCCTCTTCTTAAAGAAGTCAGGTCAACAGGACAAATAGGATCACACAATTGAATTACAGTCTATAGATTTCAGCGCACACCAGGAATGAGCTTTGTTAATTTTGAATTTTAACAAAAATCACCATGCAGTGTTCTGCCAAGGGGAATGAATTAAATTAATAATTTTAGTTATTTAGATGAATGATCTACAAAGTCTTGCCCCCTTCACTCCCCGCCCAATATAAAGAGAAAGAATTTAAGGCCAGCAAATTCCCTCACCTTTTGGTTACAAAGGCTTAAATTCTGCTTACAAGGAACACCTCTGTTTAAAGTCAGGAAAGCCAGCTGCATTTCAGGACCCTCTGGAAGGACAGGGCAGGTGTCTGGCCACTCCACTCTTAAGGATGACCTCCAGCCCTCCACCATAGGACCCAGTCAGCTTTTAGGCCATACCAGAAATAGACATCTCCCCCCAGAGGCAATCTCTCCAAAATCTTCTTTTGGTATTTCCTGGCAGCTGTCAGATAGTCATTTTCAGCAGCTCTCCCTGATGATAATTTTAGGAGCTCTCTCCTTCTCTCATAGTGCATCCCATTTATATAGCAGCAATGCTACCATCAGGTTTACACTCTAGGGGAGTAACGTGCAAGAGTTCTCACAAATAGGATTGGGCAGTTACCCTTCTCTCTCCTACCAAATCCAGCCTCTCTCTAAGAATTGGCTTAAGACTCTGGAGCAGATATATAGCAGCTTCCATTTGCAATCCCCATTTGTTCTCATGTCAAATATTCTGGCAAAAATTAGTTATGTTTAAAAAATGTTGTGATTTACTAGTGACTGTCACAGCATATATATATACAAGCCACTGGTTAGTGGTGAAACGCGTCAGGCTGCCGTCTGGCAAAGCATATATTGCATTGGGAGAACACTTTTTATCTGCTGCATTTCTAAAATAAAGGCTGTTATATTTCACACAACCGAAGATGCAGTGTTTTGCTGTTGGATTTCCGTGATGATTAGAATCATTGGAACACTTTCTTGTTCGTGGAGTGCTGCTCGCCTGAATAGTTTCTGCAGAAGCTGTTTGTTTTTTGAAATATATATATATATATATATGATTCAGCTAACCATGGGGAATTTAATAAAACAGATGGGTCTCCACCATGTTGCACGGGCGTTAGGCAATTTTCTGGCATTTATACAGAAAGCATAATAATTATGACCATGTAATTTACTCTGTCCATTCCTAATTTTACCCTCCACCAGTTCGCCAACTCTTAAATTCGGGACATTTTCAGATCAGCCAGAAACACATTTTAGCTGGCCATTACAATTTCCTCATTCGCAGGTGGAGGAATTTTATATCAACAAAATTGTCTTGAATATATCTAAAAAAATGTAATATGTATCAAGGCCATACGACTTATAGTTGCTGGGAAAAAGGCCTAAGTTATAATAGTGCTTTTAAATTAATAGTAAATCTTCACGTTGGGCAAATGGGAGCTCTGCATTTTTCTCATGTCTTGCTTTAAACTGCAAACACACATGCAAAGTAATTTTGGTGTCAGTGTTTAAAAATCCTGTTTCTCATATGAAAGAGGCCTTTGCATTTCTTCTGTCACTGTGAATTCAAATGCTCTTGTTCCTTTTGTAATTACTGATAGGCCTTTTTGCATGGCCCTTCCTTGGGTTACTTGCAGAAACCCCACAATTTGCCTTAATAGGCCCGTTTTCAGTCTGAAGTTTTTGTTACACATGCTGGCAGGTCATGTTTAGTGGGCCCTTCAGCTCCATCATTAGTTTGGGGCCTTTGATTACATCCTACATGACCCCCCTGTTCTTCCATGCCTCTTTGGTGGGGAAGAGCACGGAATAGTAGGGTTTCATCTATGTTCCCCCTTTTTTTCCTTCTTATATTTTTCTTTCTGTTGGAGCCCTTCCCATTCAATTTCCTTCATTGGGAAGTGGACACTCTAGTTTCCCCTTCCATCTCTGGGTTGGGGGGTGTAGCACAGCATCTCGTTTCATCATTCTTTCTGGCGTCCCTGGGTTCTCACCGGACTCTCCTCTCACCTTCAGGCTGGAAGTGAATGGAGTTAGTTATCTAAAAATAGAAAGAAAAAGAGATTCAGTACTTTTTGCAGAAGATATTTCCCCAGAAGATTTACACAGAATTGACAAAAAGAACAGCATACAATTATAAAACACGATATTTCCACCATTTCACAAAACCATATTCATTTATTTTCTTCCTTTCTAAAATGAGCACTAAGTAATTTGCTCCCTGTATATATCTTAGTTTCCATCCAATTTTTCATCCTTCCTTTTCATTCTTCAGATGGTTCCTCTGCTCGACTTTCATTTGGCTCCTCAGTCAGTCATAAAGCATGTCTGGGATGACAGCATTTCAACTGATTGATGTGGACCCACTAGTCATCTGCCTGTTCTCCTTTTGGGATGCAGATCTTGTAGGCAACAGGTGATGTCTTATTTTCCAAGGCACCACGCCAAGATGGAAGATATTTCTGCTGCTTGGCCTGATTCCTTTTGTAAATTGTACAGGTAAACTTTGTCACTTACTTCATCTTTAGATCATAATAGGTCTTCATTCCTTCAGCTAACTTTTCTAAATTGCGCTGATCATAAGCAAAAGTGTGCTGGAGGTGATTCCTTACATTTTCAATGTACTCATGAGTTGTGAATGCATTTATCAGGGTTTGCTCCTGAGATTTGTAGAGCAGATGCTGAGGTAACACCATCCGATCATGAGCTCGAATAGAGACATCGTTGTTGCAAAAGATGGTGTAGACCTAATAGCCATCAGGACAAGCAGTATTCTGATGTCCCTACTGGGCCCAGAGTCTGCCCCAAATTTCTTTAAGATACTCATAATTGTTTGTTGTATGTCTCTACCACCTGCTTGAGGCCAGGTGGTAAGCAATGTGGAGTTTTCTTTTTACCCCATAGAATCTCCCACATATTTGCCATCACCTGTAGTGTAGCAGCAGTCTCTGCCTTACAATTTGGGGCTGGAAGACATTCTACCCCCTTTGTGAACAAGCATGTCACTGGCCCGATGAAATTGACTTGCAAATGTGACCAAGGCAGTGTCATTCCCCTTTTTTGTAGAGGAGCTCTCCGAGTGAGTGAACATGGTTGAAATTTAGCACACACAAGACACCCCTTTAGGTAAGTGCCAACTTTCTGGCCCATATGTGGCCAGTAGGCAACCTTGTGCAGGATTTCTAATGTTGTGTGAAACCCACTATGACCGGCAGTGGGCGTGTCATGGGCGTGGTTCAACATCAGGCTCTGGAATGAGGTAGGTACCACCCACTGGTCACAGCCAGATAGGGCTCTCCTTACCAACAAACCATCTTGGATTGGAACATCTTGAAAAACTACATCAACACCCGGAGATCCTCTTTATTGGTACAATCTGACTTGGTTAGAGGAAATCTCACATGGTCTTCAATGTGTCGATAACATTTCCCAATGATCCGGTCCTCTTTCTGTGCAGTGATCAAATCTGCATCTGTGGTATCTTTACTCCACTGGGCGGTCGAGAGTTCACTATTCACACGTGATTGTGACCTGGTGACAGCATGCAATTTGGATTTCCCCCAGCTGGGATTCAATTTAGCAGAGCTCCGGTTTTAGCCAGCTGTTCAGCCAGGTCATTCTCAGCCTTATTTGGCCCATCTATCTTGGAATGACCTCTTATCTTCTTCCAATAGATGGTAATCTCAGTGGAGGTCACCAGATTATCAATTGACTCGATCATTTGGCATGTTTTAAGGGTTTATTGTTGGCACAATGCATGCATCGATTTCTCCAGTTAATCAGGTGCTCCACAAACCCATTCCTGACATAATCAGAGTCAGTGATTATGACCAGTTCATTGCGTTGGCGGTACACTGCAGTGATGATGGTTTGATGAACGGACATCAACTGCAACCTAACTACTTCACGGTGCTATTTTATAACCAGCAGAAGGTTTGGGGGTATCATTCACCCAGGCATTGCCCAAGCCAGCCACCAGTACTTTTCCCCGTTGTTGTCAACATGGTAGGAACATGCTTTCACATAAACTGTGGGTATTCCCAGACACGTGTCGTCTTCATAGACCTTTTCTGGGGAAGTTAAATATGCCTGCATGTCATTGGTCATTAGACTTTCGCCCTTGAGAGAGTTTTCTTGAGCACAATCATGCAAGTCTGCCAACCCTTGTGCTAGGTGACTCTTCTTGTTTAGGCTATATCTCACCTCCACAGGAAAGCCTTGCATGGAAAGAATCTAGGAAGGAATTCTAGAATTACTGATGGTCCTCACCCAGATCCTGGCACTTTGGAGATAATGCAAGGGCTGGTGAGGAGTCTCAACAATGATGTGCTCTTCCCTGGATGAATGGGTGGTAATTTTTCAACACCCTCACCATTGCCAGGAGTGCTTGTCGCAATTATTGCATTTTTCCTGAACAGAGGATAAAGTCTTACTTGCGTACAACATGACTTTTTGGACCTTGGCATGCTTTTGTTACAACACTACTGTTAGGCAAGTATCTAAGAACCCTGTCTCCAAGAAGAATTCCTTGTTCTTTATGGGGTAATCCAAACTAGGTGCCTGGGAAAGGCTTATTTTCAGTTGTTAAACTGCCTCAGCTTGTTCTGGGCCCACTCCCAGTTGACTCCTGCCTTTAATAAAAGAACCAAGGGTCGAGTGACCTCAGCGTAGTCTTCAATGAACTTCCGATTATAATTAGTGAGTCCAATAAGGCCTCTTAATTCTCACAGAGTAGTCAGGTCTTTTAATTTCAATAAGGCTTCCCTTTATCGCCTGGGGATTAAAACCCTCAGGGATGAGCTTGTGCCCTAAGAAGTTCACTCTGGTCTTACACCACTGTCCCTTCTAAAAGGACAGTTTGCTCTGACTTTCTGCATCTGGGTTAGATCATAGTGGATCTCTGCCATATGTTCCCCCACAATTGAGCTCTTGATCAGAACATAATCTACATAGCCAAATTGTCTCTTTCAGTGAAGTTGGGTACAGCCTTATGTAGAAAGATATTATAATCATTGCCAGAGTTCGTGTAGCCGAAGGGGGCTCCGGTCCATGTATATTACTGCCCCCGAAGGTAAAGGCTAGCTTGTACTGGTCTTCCCTACTCACAGGTACTGTCCAGTAGCCGTTGGTCAGGTCAATGGCAGTGTACACCTTTGATTTTTCAATCTGTGCAAGCTCTTGATTGATGTAGAGAAGTGGCCATCTTGACATGTGGACCCATTTGTTATGATATAAGTAATTTATAACGCACCTGTACACAAGTGTTTCAACTCCCTCAGGTCTGCACAAAGTCTCCATTGGATATTTGGTTAGAGTATCCCCAGTACCGGGTTGTTGATGGTACTGTGGATAGGACAAAGTATCCCAGAAGATTCTAAGTTCCTAATAATCTCTGCAAGTGACTCCATGGACATGAGAGGTAACCGGTATTGTTCACAAATAACAATACCGGTTATATACTTTGGGTCTGTGGTTGAATGAATGGATGTGCGTCCACAGTCGTATGAGTCCACTGAAAAGATATTTATGAATTCCAGAAAGACCTGTTTCAGCTTTTATTTTTGCTCCTCAGTCTCACAGGCATCAGCAAGATTGATTCCTTCCTCAACCATCTGCTCAAAGCCTCGAAAGTCCTTGGGCTTGACAATTTCAGCAGTATCCTCCAGTTGGGTGGAGAGATCTCTTTTGATGGTGTTGAATGCTCCAGTAGGTTCCAGGGATTCAAGGTAGTGGTCCTTGACTCTGAACACTACCTCCTCCATCCAGATGTCACAGGTCACCTCTTCGACCACATGGGGGCAGGAATATTACACCATGAAATTCCCCCAATGCCTAGTAAATATCTTTTCTGAAGGAATACTGTCACTGATGTCAATGAATCATTGTTTGGGATTGGTCCCATGATTTCATTACCTAAATCAATAGAATAATGTTGGGCATTAACCACCATTCCAATAAAGGTCTCTGCTCCCAAAGTGATACTTTGAGGGTCGCTGTTATCCACCAATACTTGTATGGTGTCATGTTCTAGGTCTACTAGAGGCGTCAGATTTAAATACAAACCTTGTTGTTGGAGATGGGAATTTAGATTTATATAGGTGTCTTCATGTTGGAGATTCTGTTCTCGCGTAATCTTGAGGGGAAGAGTAAATTGACACACCTGTCCTGGGATGGTAACCTCTTCTCGCACCTCAACGGCATAAGGCAGCAATTAGCTGACCAAAATGCTTTTTTAGTGTTGTCACCCAACAAGTCAGGACCAGGTTTTATTATTAATTAGGTCCAAATTGATTGCAAATCGGTTGAGAATGTGACTGCCTAACTAAAAGGTAGAAGGGGCTTCTCTCACAATCCAACAATTATGCTCTATGCTTTTGTTGCCAATAGACATTTTTAGCATACACCTGCTAGCCAGGAGATGTTTGGAGTTTCCAGACCTACTTCCCATCTGTCAATCAATTTATATGTGGGAATGGTCTGATCTTTTGGGAGTTCCTGAATAATTATTTGCTGATTAAGCTCCTTCCGTTATTCAGGCATACTGTGGCAGGTACTGGCTTCTCCCCCTCAGTTAACTGAATGGGGAAAAACAACTGTTCTGCCTTTTTCTTAATGTCCATCAGACTTTGAGCTGGTTCTTTCTTGTCTGGTTTCACAAGACTCAATGTTTCTTCTGATTTTGGATGGGTGTAAAATTTTAGGGTGTTCCCTTCCAGTGTGGATTGCCACTTAAAACTAGGAGGAAGGTTGATTTTGAAGAATGGAAAAGGGTTCCCATCACCAGCTTGTTCTCCTACAGAGATGATTTAGATGTCTGGGACTTGGCTGTTCCTGAAATGGAATTCTACATTCTCAGAACATTGATCAATTAAATGACAGGTACCATTCCTGCTTACATAATTGGTACTCATTTTTTATTTTATAGGATGGTTAGACTGGGTCCAGAGGACTGTGTTTAGACAGTCGATCAGAGGTAGGAGATAATTCTCCAGGAAACAAGGTGTGTCCTCTGGAGTCACGACTATCACTGGATGTTTTACTCAGTGCCGTCCAATTTATTACCAGATCTGCAGTCCCTTCAATGGAAGTATCCTTCCGGTCAAAGATTGGAGTTGTCTGGGATGTAGTGTGACAGGAATTTGGTGGCCCTTCCCACAACCTGAGTTTAATTGATCAAAGGCCTTTTTGGACAGGAGGGTGGCTTGGGATCCAGTGTCCAACAGAGCTGATAATACACACTGGCCCTGCACCTTGACCGGCTAATTGAATCAGCCTTCTTTACCCTTGAAGGTGCAAAGAAAGTCTGAGTCATTTGACAGCCCGGTGGTCATTTTCTTCATATTGAACTCAGACACTGTGTGATCTTTGGCAATTTTCTGTGTCAGAGATTGGGAATCTGTAATGAAAATTTTACAACTAACAATGGGTAGATGTGGGGAATCCTCTTTCTCTCCCATTTCTCTGCTGTCCCCCTTTACCTGGTGGTAGTTCTCTGAACCTGTTTGGGAAAAGGACAGCCCCTCTGTTTCAATTCTGCCTGGCTCACCATTTTGGGGTTTAATAGTTGCTGGTTCTGGGTCAGTCTCCATACTTTCCCTGTCCCACTCAGGGTCTTTTGGGACTCATTTTTCTTTGGGAGGGATCCCACCATTTCTGAAAGAGAAGGTCTGTTTACCCGAGTCTGCCAGATACTCTTGTCTTTCAAATGGGATAATCTTAAACTCCCCCACAAAGTGGGTTCTTCTTTGGCCTCTCCTATTTATCCTTAACTCTTTGGGTTCTAACATTTCGGGGGTAGAAGAGTAACTTTCAGGTTGAAAGGTTTTTATGGGTTCTGTTTGGATGAGAAAGAACGCTTCCTCTATGTCTTCACATCTCCCCTCCACCCAGGCCCCCTCCTCAGGAACCTGTGGTTTGTCGGAGGTTTCCTGCATCATTTCCCCCTTGGGGCATCAGACCTGGATTTTGGGGTTTTCTGGGAAGCAGGGTTGGGTTGGGGGTTGGACATAGTCCTCAGCATGTGCTCCAGGTCGTCGGTCAGTTGCTGGACCTGTCACTCCAGCTGTAAGACCTTTTCTGGGTGGTAGGGAGGTCTCGAGTAGTACCTCTGCTGCTCCCAAAAAGGATAACTGTCCCTTTTCCCGGAGTAGCTGGGTTCAGGGATCTATTTTCCTGGAATCTCAGTGACAGACGAAATTCTGCTTCGGGGGATACCTGGGGAAAAAGTTTTAACTGGGAGGGGCAGTGATACTTCTTTCTTGAGCAAAGTTTGGAGTAAAGTTTCCCGGGGCAGTACTTACCTGATTGCCCCTCGCCCCCTTGGGTTGGTGGAGTGTATACATACCCCAGGGTTGGTTTGGTACCCTTCTACCTATGGCTTATATAGGTTGCAGGGTTTGGGGGATCATTGTTCCGAGCCCCTGCCTGACTTTTTCACGATTGGGCCAGTTTGGGGAATCCCTTCTTCCTTCCAGTTTGCTTGTTGGCAGGAGGGTTACATGTAGGCCCCCCTGTCCCCAGGTCCAATGGAGGTGTAGTTTTCTATCTCTGCCACCTTCACAACAGCGGGGGTGTTAGATGGTTTTGGGGATTTGGGTGGGCTCTTTCTCTCAGCAGTCTTTTGGACCTCATAAATCCTGCTGGCCTGTTCAATCACCCAATTCAGGGTCCTATGCTCATGAAAATCACGCACCAACTGAGTCAGGATGTATTTGGGGAGTGCATGAAAAAGTGTAGTTATGAACTCCCTACTATTGGGAAGTCTGAGCAAATGGGCACTTCAGCTCCAGCACAAACTCCCTAGGCACCTGATCCTCCCCAAATTGCAAATTCTATGCAGCCTTTCGGGCCTCCTGTGGGTTTTTGTGTAAGGGGAAATGTTTTAAAATGGCCCTCTTATAGGTGAACCATTTATAATGACCCTGGTCCTCCAGTCCTGCAAAGAAACTGGAGTACTCAGGTTGTCAGGACCGTTGGGTGTTGGCGCCTGGGCCATTCACAACACAGGCATCTGTGACCCACCAGGGAAAGAGGGTTAGGGTCCGCTGGTTTGGATAGGTTGGGGGAATTAGATGGGTTGATGGATAGGGAGTGGTTATGGATAGGAATGGGTACTTAGGAAGGTATTGAACATAAGGCCCCTCCTGGGGATTCCGAGTTCTCTGAAGTGTTATCCACACTCATGCACACTAGCACTCTCTCGTGCTTCACAGGATTACTTGACCCAGATAGCTTCTCTGGGTTCTGGTGCATTAAGCATCACCAGTCCTCACCACAATCTCCACAATAGAGATGTCCCTACTATGCTTTCAAACATTTACTGTACTCACAAGTACCCAATTCCTTAAGGTGATTCCCTAGCTTAGCAAACACAAACACTTTCTGCTGTTTAAATTACAACCATACATTATCGTTAGCAGTGAAAACAAACAAAGTTAAAACACTTAGCTTTGTCTCGTGTGGAGCTGGGCTCTGCATTGAAACGACCAATTTTCAACGTTCTAGCCGGGTCGTGTAGTCGGCGGGGGCGCCACTACAAGAAATCAAAACATTAAAGAGTATGTGCTTGGCGACCGTAATACAGTTGTAACAGCTTCACTGACTCAATTCTTGTGGTCTGGTCTATGTCATGCAACCTTAGTGTTCCACTCTATGTTGCCCAGTTCGGAACCTAGTGTTTGCATGAAGTTAAGAGTTAATGGTGCCTGTGCCCCGGCTCTGCGCAGCAATATTGGAATCCAGCATTAGCATAAGGCTCAAGGGTTAATGGTGCCGGTGCCCGACTCCAATGTGCAGTCCTCAGAACCCAGTGCCAGCGCGGGTTTAGTATTCAGTGGCTTTCACCCCACCCAGCAAGTAGGCACGAATAACATGAAGGAAATGCACTTATCTCTTTTTTACAGCGGGCCCTGCAGTGTTCACAGGCGGGGAATGGCCCCGCTGTTGGCAGCCTGCAGGAGCCCGCAGAAACACGTCTTCTCCGTCTGATGATCCATAGCACAAGCGAGGGTCCTCGTGCGTTCCGCGCGCATGCGCAGTTCGATGGGCGTTATCCCAATGCTTCCCAGAGGCTCACAGCCGCGCGGGGCTTCTGGGAAATGGAGTTCTTTGCCCTCTTCTGTGCTCCTGATGGATTTTAAGCCTAATGAGCCAGTACCAAGCCCTCTGCCTGCCTATACAACAAAGAAGGGTCCTGTAATAAAGATGTTTACATCTTTTACTCACTTTGCCTTACCAATACCCTTCCTTACTGGCATTAGCAACCTGGTACTTGGCACTAGCCCCAACTACTTGTGCTGAATTCTTGACACAGGTGAAAAAGTCTTTTTAGCAAATGCCATCATCTGCTCATAAAGTCCCAAGTGCTCCCATACCGTATACTTGGCATTTTTATGGTATGGAGTCAGGAAGCTGTTTATGGCCTTGATTTGTCTTATTGGGTATTTCACAAAACCCTTGCTCGGTTTCACTGTGAACTCCCTTCCCTGTCTTCTAGGTGCTGCCTATCTCTATGAGACTGGAAATATCTCCCAGAACCATTGCGTCTGGGCTCCTCTTGCCTGGGCAAAAGTGAACTCTCAGGGTCACTCTCCCTGTAGTTACATTTAGGCCTAGGATAGAAACCAGTTCCCTCACCCTCCTTCGAGGGAGTCTGGGGAATTCCTCCCTTTCCCCTGAATGTACAGAGGTTTTTAGAATGCCCCTCCTGGGCTGAAGCTTTAAATGTTCTTCACCAGCAGAGTGAGCTAGGTGGTCTCTCTTCAATCTCCCTCATGTTTCCTTCTGCTTGGTAGGTGGAAAGAATGAGGTCAGTCACAGTCGGCTCAAAGGAAGCTGCAGTTAACTGGCATGAAGTTCCTGATTAGGAGGGCATCACCCCTGGATCAGAGGGCACTTTCCCATATACTGACTGGTCAGGATACCTCAATGCCTGTTTGTGTTTTTCTATTTCATTTGCCAAACTCTCACACCTGCTTCTCTCTCTCCTCATTTCCTGATGGTGTTCAGAGAGCTGACTTTCTAACTCTGAGACCAGGGTCTGATTGGCCTCGAGCAGTCTACTCTGGGCATTAATCTATCTTTCAATTCCCTGATTTAATCCTGGCTTGACTAATTTTCGTTTTGTGTGGCCTGTATTGTGTGTGTTTATTTAAAGCGGTTGGCTTTCAAAATACCAATCTCTAGCTCTTGTGCATTTCAACACTGTGCTGTCTGTAACAGGTCAGCTTCCACTTACCTCACACGGTCCATGAGTTCTTCATTTTCTTGCCTATTTCCAGCCATTTCCAGAGAACCTGACTGACTATTTTCTACATCCATTTTCAACTGATGCAGCTCCTGTGCAAGGACACCATTCTCCAGGTTATAGAGGTATTTTTCCTTTACGAGTTGCATTTTCTGTTGTTTTAAAGTATGTACTTGCTGATATATCTGATCAAAGTCTTTTTGGGAATCAACCCCTTTTATAATTAACTTATTTTTCAACTCCTTTATTTCTAATTTAAAGGCCATAATGTCATCTAACAGCCCTCTATTATGAATAGTCTGATCATTAACCTTATGTTGCAGTGTGCTCATATTTTCCACACACTCTTTATGTGCCTCTTGCAGTGAAGAAAACTGTGTTTCACACTCAGCACTCTTGTGCTGCTGGGTTTTTAACTCATTCTTGCGTTGTACCGAGAGGATTTCATGTTTTAACTCAAAAATATGGTTCTTCTGTACTTGATTTTCTAATTGTTTAAGTTCTTTCTGCGCCTCATTTAGAATCTCAGTCTGACTCCACGCACAGGCTTCACTCTTTTGCACTCGCTCTTCCACTAACTGCAAGTGGAAGTATAGATAAGCTGTGAGCTGAGCCATTTGACTCAGTACTTCTTGAACATTTTGGATCATATAAATGGCCTCTAATGCTTTTTGCCATATCCAACCTTGAGACCAAAGTTCAATTCCTTCTGATGAGACATCTTGCATCATTTTAGCTTGCCAGCTCCCTTCCTCTGCCTCTGTCCACTCACCACGAATGAACAACTTTGTAAGGAAATGTCTCCTGGCATCATCTAACTCAATTGTATTCATGTTCTTAAATGGCTTTTGTGCAATTTTTGTAGAATTTCCTTTGCGCGGGGGCAAAATTCACCCTGTTCCTGCTTATTTTCCACTCACAATGTCAAATCAAAATCAGTTCTTACTCAGTATTTCTTTTTCACTTATACACGTCCTTGGAACTTTGCAGTCAAGTCCTTGCAGCACTCTAACAAGACAAAGATGACATTCCCTCCACCTTAATGCAATTACATCAAACTGAATAGTCTATCACAATGCACTTGTCATGAGTCAAAAATAGCCAGCCAAATCCCGGCCACGGGCATACAATTTGTAATGGTTTATTGGAAGGCCACCCTCAACACTTGGAGTGCCCACCCTCCCCAAGCTAAGGGTCACACAATAAACTGTTAATGTCAGTTCCTTTAGTCAGCCCTATCTCCAATTCATCTAATACCCCTTCGATCATTTCCCCTGAGCTACCATTAAACCAAGAACTAGCCTGGTGTACAGGAAAAAAAATATGTTTATTTGAATTAGATGTTAAAGAAATTGCACTAAAATGTCAAACACCACTTTATCCATGGCACAACAAAATTAACCTCTCTCAACATAAATAAATCACACAAGTGGGTTGAAAAGAACACAGATCACAATTCTTTACTTTCTACAAATTTCACTGCAAGAAATCATTAAACTGATCAATGAACAAAAACAATTATGTATGCAATGCAGTGCAATTTCGATTTTCCTGCACACTTAAACGGGCTAGCAGTTTGGTTTACCAATTGGAACAATGCATATGGCAATTATGATTTCACCCTCATCTTTTTTTAAAATAACACAGGGTGATTTAGCAGTTGGTTTTTCCACGCCCCTACTTTGGTCTGTGTTGGGGAAGTTGGTCAGAACAATTGGGATGATTTAAGAAATTGAGATTTCAGACATCCTCCACTTAAAGGCCTGTGTTGGGGAAGCTGGATGGTAATAATTCGGATGATTTGATAATGTTGTATTTAAGGCTTCCCTCCACTTAAAGGCCTATGTTAGGGAACCAGGAAGGTAAACATTGTGATGGTTTGAGAATTTTGGATGTCAGACAACACTCCATTTAAAGACCTGTGTCGGGGAAGCTGGACAGAAAGAATTTGGATGATCAGAGAATTTTGGATTTCAGGCCCATTCTCCACTTAAAGGCCTGTATTGGGGAAGCTGGACATTTAGTAGTTTTTTTTAGGTTATGGACAAAACACCCCTCTTCCTAAAGAAGTTGCAGTCAACAGGACAAACAAATAGGATCACCCAATTAAATTACAGTCTATAGTTTTCAGCACACACCTGGAATCAGCTTTATTATTTTCACATTTTAACAAAAATCACCCTGCCGCGTTCTGCGAAGCGGGATTTATTATATTAATATTTGTATTAATTAAGTTAAGGACCTACACAGTTTTGTCCTTGTGCACACTATACAGGGAAAGGATTTAAGGCCAGCAGATTCCCCCACCCTTTGATTAGAAAGGGTTCAATTTTACTTACATAGAAAACCTCTGTTTAAAGTCAGGATAGCCAGCTGCATGTCAGAACCCGCTGGAAGGACAGGGCAAGGTTCTGGTCACTCCACTCTCAAGGATGGCCACCAGCTCTCCACCGTAGGACCCAGTCAGCTTTTAGGCATTCCCACAAATAAACAGCCCCACCCAGAGGCAATCACTACAAAATCTCCTTTTGGTGTTTCCTGGCAGGTGTCAGATGGCATTTATCAGCAGCTCTCCATGATGATAATTCTAGGAGCTCTTTTCTTCTGTCATAGTGCATTCACTTTATATAGCAGCGATTACACCGTCAAGTTTAAAATCTTGGGGAGTACCTTGCAAGAGTTCTCGCAAATAGGATAGGACAGTTACTCTTCTCTCTCCTCTCTAATCCAACCTCTCTCTAAGGATTGGCTGAAGAGTCTGGAGCAGACATATGGCAGCTTCCATTTCCAATCCCCATTTATTCTCATATCACGTTTTTGGCAAAAACTAGATATGTGTAAAAAATGGTGTGATTTACTAGTGACTGCCATAATATATATATATATTTTCCGATTCAGCTAATCATGGGGACTTTAATAAAACAAAAGCCGGGTACGCACCATGATGCACGGGCGTTTGGCAATTTTCCACCTCTTTTACAGAAAGCACAAAAGTTAAAAACATGTAATTTACTCTCCCCATTCTGAATTTTACCCTCCACCAGTTTGCCAACTCTAAAATTTTCAGATCAGTCAGAAACCCATTTTAGCTGACCATGACAGTTCCCTGAGTCGCAGGTGGAGGGTTTTTATATCAACAGAATCGCCTGGAATTTATCTAAAAAATGAAACCTCTACCAAGGCTGTATGACTTATGGTTGCTGGGTAAAAGGCCTAAGTTATTACAGTCCATTAAAATTAATAGTAAATCTTCATGTTGGGAAAATGGGAGCTCTGCTTCCTCCAGGACATTTGTCTCTTTGTTGTTTCAAGTCAGTTGTCTGCAGATCGTAAATACCTGGAATGCACCAGCAAGAGCCATTTGCTCTGCATAGAACTGCCTTCAGAGACAGCAAGTCTGGGGAACACTTGGTTTTCAACACTTTTCAGGCAAACCACATTTTATTGCAGTTGTAAACAGCTGGGATGAAATCCAGGCTTTCATTGGAAGGTGGGGGGCGCTTTGTGACATTTGTTCCAGAGCAAGCAAAAGAGTCTGCCTCAGGCCTATAGGAACATTTTCATGGAAACAAAGTGGGCTTTTCTTTTCAAAGGTTTGCTGGTATTTTGCATGTGGAGCGTAATATACATTACTGTTTGTTAACACACGCCATGTCTTTTTCCTGACATCTTTATGTTAGATGAGGTACATTTTTCACTGAAAACACACGTGCAAAGCCGTTTTGGTGCCATTGTTAAAAAATCCTGTTTTTCATGTGAAAGGGGCCGTTGCATTTCTTCTGTCTCTGTGAATTAAAATGCTGCTGCTCTTTTTGTAATGACCGATAGGCCTTACCACATGGCTCTTCCATGGGTTACTTGCAGAAACCCTACAGCCTACCTTAATAGGCCAGCTTTCTGTGTGAAGTTTTTGTTATACATTTATACATGCTGGCAGGTCATTTTTAGTGATCCCTTCAATTCCATTAGTTTAGCGCCTTTGATTACACACCACATACGTCAGACCATAAATAATAGCCACATCTCACTCATTGCCTTCACGACAGTGCTTTGGACGGGCAGTTCCTTGCCTGTCCTGAGTACCTACAGTTCTGTAATTTGAAAGACGTATTGCCTCATCATGTGTTTGGTGGTAATTCACAGGTAAATCTGCTGAATTACTTCCAAACTCATGTACTGTTACCACCAATCCGTCCTATGGGTCTACCACAGAATCAGGAGCTGTCGAAGGGTGGTGTAAACCCCCATTTTTGGAGTCCACAGGACTGTGTGGGGATTTTGTTAAAATTACTGCAAGTGATGATTCCACCACATAATTTCTGCTGATTATTGGGGGAAAAGTGAAGGATTTACCTCCAGCCTTTTGCTGGAGGTTAATCTTCCACTTGTATTCCACACTCGAATTACAGTAAACATTGTGGTCATTCTGTTATCGCACCACAAAGTGACAGTAACAGAATTACTTTTTTGCACACCCAAATGGGGCCCCATTACTAGCACGTCTTAACAGAGGTCAATCCTGTCAATGGGAAAGTATTGGCACTTCTAAAAGGTAAAAAGGTACTATGGTACAGTGAGTACCCGCAGTTCTGTATTTCTATTTCAAGCACTTCTACAGGAGGTCCCAATGCTTGAGACATCCAAAACTGTAGCACTATATTAATATATAAACAGCATGAAATAATAAATCTGTAGTATCTCCACAGCTCTACAACTTAAAGATCTTCATTGCATACCGACCCCCTTTCCTTACTGCTGCCCTTACTACATGCAGGCGATCCGTCTTTCACACAGGCACCTCAGAATTGTTTTTAATGATCACTGTGAGGGTCAGCAATGCTCCTCTTTGCCACCAAGATAGCTCAGCGCATTGCGCATTTGCTGCTGAGATATGTGTGTGATTTGCAGGTCGCAGGTTCAAATCCCAGCTAAGTCAACTCAACCTTTTGTCCTTCCGAGGACGATAAATGAGCACACACTTTGGTTTCGTGATTATACTCGCATGTATGTCTTCTATGGACATTTCTTTAGCGAAAGCACTATATACATTATTATTAACTAGAAGCCCTAGAAGGGAAAGTGCCTGTATGCAATACCAGGACACTATGAAGATGTCTGGGATGGCATGGCGAACCTGGGCAGCTAAGCGAGAGTGAGCGCTCATCCCTTCTGAGAACACCTGTGTTTTTAATTGCACGTGGGATTTATGCTGCAGAAGGGAAAGAGGCAATCTATTTTTTTCTTTGCATACAGACTTTAAAATAAGATCGAGTCTTCTGCAAAGAACGAAAAAAAAATCTCGGGCAAAGGCATTTCACCTGCACTTTTCCTCAAGCTGCGAACACTCTTTAATTACACGGTGAAAAAAAAAACATTTCAGATTGGTAACATATGTTGTTGTCAGCGTGTACTTAGCACCTGCAGAAATGAGCACGAGAAATGTGACAGCACACAGGTAGAACTCCCGCTGCGCTGACTGTGAACACTGTCAACAAATCTTACTTTGTTAATTTTTCTTATTAAAAGGAATCCAAGAAAAGAATTTAATGGCGCAGGTGTTCTGAGAATCACAGCAAGACCCTCTAATGAAAGAGGTGGCAGAGAAACCCTTTTTTTCTAATTTGCCCGTGTGCTTCGTTTTGCCAATGCTGCCTTCCCTCTGTGCATTACATTTTACATGACATGGCTGACAGAAGGATAACACACATCCATTGGGACTCAGAAGGTTAATGTGTATTTCAAAATACTGCATTTGTGCTCCTACCAAATAGTGCTAAGAGTGATGTCCAGTGGTGTGCCCTGGGACTAACGGACCCGGAATAAATGAGGCGCACACTTGGTTACTGTCTGAGACCCACTGCCTGCATTTCGCAGGCTCTCGCCTCTCTTCGTTACTTCTCACACACGTAATGATGCTAATCGTCATGCCGCCATCATAGTCACATGACAATAACACATCCCTCCCCACATTGAATATCAAAACAACTCAGTTCGGTATGCCACAGTGTTAGGGTTGTTCACTGTCCATGGTTCGAACCCGCGGAGCCTGGTAGATGGCGCTGGTTGTTTTCGGAGAGTGTATCGATGTTGGCTCTCTTTCCTCTGGGTCACAGTGGTCTTGCGGGGTATTTGCTCACAGCTGTCCTCTGATCATGGCCCCCTTTCTGGATCTCGGGGTGAAGTCTCCTCTCTGTCAGGCTATGCCCACTGCTATTGGGTGTTGCCTTTAGTGTTTCTTGCCACATGTTCGGCGGTACCTTCCGAAAATGCAATGTGTTTCGGGTCCTCGACTCGCCTCCTCGCGACGCAGTCACCATGCCATGGTTCTTCTCAACGACAGTCCATGGTCCTGACTCATATATGAGAGCTAGTTTCTTCGGAGGCACCGTGTTCTTTAATAATGCTGTGTCTCCCAGTAGGAGAGGGCTCAGGGTGGCTTGCCGTGCCCAGCTCTCATGTCTATTGTGGGCTTGGCGGTGTTGTTCTACTTTTTCTGTGTCTGTGGGTGGCAGAGCCCAGGTGTTGTGGAGCGGGAGGCCCACTTGAATCGGGACCCCGAACATGAGGGTGGCTAGGCTCACCTGCGTTGATGAATGGGGGTCTGGCGGTATGAGTGAAGGAAGCAACATACTTTGGGGAGCCGCCACCTGTCTCTGTCTTTGGCAGTCGTTACCACTTTGTTGATTGATGCCGTGAACCTTTCTGCATCTCCATTGGCTTGTGTCCAGTATGGCGTTATTATATGGTGATGGATGCCCAAGTTGTCAAACAATTGTTGTAGTTCTCAGCTCTTGAAAGGTGGCCCATTGTCACTCTTGACTGTGTTTGGCATTCCATGGACTGCAAAGATCTTTTCCAATGCAGTAGTCACTGATGCTGCATCCGTGGAGCGCACTGGCTCGACCTTTGGGTATGGGTAGGGTTAGGGCGCACCAAGAGGAAAAAATGAGAGAGAGAGAAAGAGAGACAGAGAGAGAGAGAGAGAGTGAGAGAGAGAGAGAGACAGAGACAGAGAGAGAGAGAGAAAGAGAGAGAGAGAGAGAGGGAGAGAGGGAGAGAGAGAGAGAGGGAGAGAGAGAGATGAAAAAATAGCCCAGAGCGAGAGAGGCTGGGGAAGATTATTAAAACCATGAGAGTGACGAGAGACAGATATGGGAGAGAGCGAGAGAGAGAGACCAGAAACAACGGGGGAGACCGTATTTATATTATAAATACTCAAATAAATCTCCTGTGGCATCTACATTGGTTGTGCCTTTAATGTTTTCCTGAGCTATTCCTATGCACACATTTGCTAAACGCTGGCAGATTTCATAGGAATAATTTATAAATGCTTCCAGACATATGCACATGACCTCAGGGATTTGCACTCGTTTTTGTGCGTGCTTGCACAATGATGTGCAATAAATGTATAGAACCCCAGGTCGGCCCAAACCACAAAGACTGCATCGCAGGGACTGCAGTGCACAGAAAATCATACCTTGGTGGTACCCTCTGTGAATTGTACACTATTTCAAAAATGGCACATTTGGTATTTTAAATAAAGTACCTTTCATCATCAGTTGTTTTATCCCTTGATACATGATGCACCCCATGCGAGACCCATTGTCTTGTTGAGTTCCCTCTGCTTGATGTATATTTTTCTTTCAGTTTCTGACAGGCCTACAGAAAAAGTAATGGCACCTCTCCACTCTATCCAAGGTGTGGGCGGCGCTAGTCATAAAACACACTGCACCAAGGGTATGGTCACTTATGGGGATGTGTTAAAGCTAAGTCATGAGAGCTCGGCTTGAATACCACCTCAGCCAACTCCTTTTTGGGATCTACCTCATTTTTGGAAAATGTAATTTATTACAGAACTACAGAATTAAAATAGGTAGACCGGTGTCATAGGCAAATCCCTATGCAGCTAATCCCACCGTTTATTGGGCCGACGTGGAAAGTCAAGAGAGGGATAACAATTCCTGTTTCGTGTTTGAAAGCCCCTTCTATCCAACCCTGTTTGATTTTTTTTATTTTTTTTTATTTGCTATACTTCTGAATATTGTAATCTTGTTTTAGGCAATACAGTACACCATCAAGACCATCAAGACCAGCACGGCTGTTACCCGGTACCAAAAGAGATAGTTTAAACACACGTGCTACTATTAGGGACACATTTTGTTTAATTTCTTTAAATGCTCAAACCCATGTCGCCTCACTCACCTCTCCTCTCCCAGCAGTTCATCACATCTGGCAGCAACTGGGTCCCATGTGAAAACAGAGGTGGCTTTGCGTTCTTTTCAGGAGTTAAGCATCTCGCCAAAGCAGCCACCAAAACCCAAAATGTAAGAGTATTGTAAGAACAGTAACACGCATCGGCAAAGCCAACAATATGGGATAGGCTTTTGCCAGGCACTGCCGTAGTAGCACTACCTGGCTTTACGATGGCAACAGATAGAAAATGGTATGATTGCCTAAACATATGACAGCAGTGCTTGGCAAATGCCCATCTAATACCTAGCCAAAAGCCAAAACTGTTGGCTTTGTCAATGCTTGTTTTAAGTGCACATTGTTGTAAATGGCTCGCGCCTTCGCGTGCCTTTGTTGTCCCGTGTGCGTAGAACGGCTCCGCGTTCTGCGCTCGTGGAGCCGGTTGGGGTTTGAAGGAGCAGGGAGCTGGGGATGAGATTGATGGTCACGGAGAAGGTTGAAGAATAAAGAAGCTTAACACTTACCTGATTCTTGCGTTACTACACTGGCGACGAGGATTTCTTCAACCTTCAACCCACGCGCCTCACGAAGCCGTGTACCATCACTGAATATCAGCTGGTCTTCTGTGCCGCGCTCCCTGACGAGGTCGAGCGCGGCTCACGGCGCAGCACACGGCCGTTGGCTCCTGGCTGACTGGGGAGTATTGATTCAAGCCGCGCTCCCGGACGAGGTCGAGCGCGGCTCACGGCGGTGTACGCAGCTGCTGCTCCTGGCTCTCTGGGATCCTGGCCCAAGCAGCGCTCCCGGACGAGGTCGAGCGCGGCTCACGGCAGTGTATAAGGCTGCTGGCTCCTGGCTTACTCAGGGGTCGTAACCCACGCCGCGCTCCCGGACGAGGTCGAGCGCGGCTCTAAAGGGGTTTGCAGCTGCCGCGTTTTTGTTCCTCGCGTGCTGCAGCAAACGTACATCCGCAGGTGAGAGGCGAACCCTGGGTGGGGGGGCACGGTCCAGTGGATCTTAATAGCCCGGGAGGGCTCCTGCAAAGACCACGGTTTTCCGCGTGTGTCGGCTCCGCCCCCTTCCCGTGAGGAGGATAGACCAGGGGTTTCCTGTGCGTCGGTGGGAGAGGTTTCTTCGGCGGCGAGGAGAGGAAGGTTAACCCCTTGAGAGTGGAAGGTTCTGTGACTGCAATTCCACGGTTGGCCATTTCCTTTTCAGCTAGGAGGAAAGTGATTTGCGCCTGTGGATTGCTAGTAGGCAAATTATATTGGCTGGCATTCTGCAAACGCCAACTAATTGTGGCATTTACATTCAACAAATCTGTTCCCTGAAGAGGGTTTTGGATGAGATCAACCTGATCTGGTCACGTGCAGACTTTTCAATTATTCCCATCTGCGGTTTGTGAGGATCTCTGTTTCTATAAGCCATGCAGCACAGTAATGCTCGCCCTCCCCCAGCTTTTCTTCCCAATCCAGGAGAGCCCCCCATTGCATGGGAGCTTTGGGTGGACACTTTCAAGGTATATCTGAGAGCGTCAAGGGGTTCCAGGATGTCTGATGACGACAAGGAAGCAACCCTACTTAATTGCCTTGGCACGGAGGGTTTGAGGATCTTCAGACATCTTCCAGGCCAGGATGTAGTGGCTTTACCTTCTGGCGATGGTGAGGGAGAGGGAGGGCAGGAAGTGGTTTTGACATTTGAGACTGCTCTTAAAAAGTTAGAGACACGATTCGGCAAGAGAGTCAACATTGTGCTGGAGAGGTATCATTTTTTCTCGAGGGCACAGGGTCCTGGCGAGAACATCGACTCATATGTGACGGCTCTGCGCGCTCTCATTTCTACCTGTAAGTTCACGGGGCTTACGGATGAATACATTCGTGACCAGATTATGATGAGGACGAGTGACTCAAAGGTCAGGGAGAGGTTATGGACAGAAAAGGACCCTCCATTGGAAAAAGTGATAGAAATAGCCCGTGCCCTGGAGGAATCAAGGAAGAGCGTCAAGGAAGTAACAGAGAAGGCGGACATCGTACACATGGTTCAGCCACGCAAGACTGAGGACAGTCGTGCCAGGGACAGGGATCAAAGGGCGACGTCAAGTACCAGGGATTTTTGCAAGAAATGTGGGTGGAGGGGTCATGTTGCAGGAGCTAAGGAGTGTCCTGCTTCTGCAGTTGTGTGCAGAAAATGCAAGGGAAGGGGACATTTTGCCCGCATGTGCAAGGCTGCTCCACAGAGGGAAGTTGTACGTATGGTAGATCCTGATGAGGATGATAGAAATGTAACGGTTGTAGGATATGTCAGCCTCTCCCCTGCGGCGGGTGTTCTTCCCAAGGAAGGTGCGCTGTTGAGTGTGGGACCAACCAATAAGAGTGCGTGGGCTACCCTTAGTGTGAATGGAGTTCCCCTTAGTGTGTTGGTCGACACGGGTTCTCCATACACCATGATTTCTCCTGAGCTGTACAAGGCCAAGTTCCATAAAGAAGTATCTGACTTGAGTCCGTCTGACATCAATCCATGTGCGTATGGACGCGTTCCAATTAAAGTATTTGGATATGACTGGGTTGATATAGAATTCCATGGCCGGAAGACTAGAGGAAAGCTGTATGTAGCTCATAAGGGTGATCCGGTTATTGGTTGGGATGAGCAGGCTGCCCTCGATATAGAGGTTCGCCCGGGTAAAGATGTTCCTGTTTTGTGTGTGAGCAAAGGAAGAGAAGATAGTGTGAGTCATGGTAGCTTGTTGACACCTGTAGGTCTTCAAGAGAAGCTTCCGTCAGTTTTCTCCTCTGTCCTGGGCAAGTTGCAAGGTTTTTCACACAAAATTGTGCTTAAAAGGGGTGCCATCCCTGTTGTGCACAAGGTCAGGCGAGTACCTATCATAGCACGTGATGCACTGAGGACGGAGCTTAACAAACTCATGGAATCCGGTGTAATTGAGGAGGTAGAGTCCTCAGAGTGGTTAGCGCCTATTGTCTTGGCGCGCAAATCCGATGGAGGCATGAGGATGTGTGTCGATCTCAGAGATTTAAATTCCAATATCTGGATCGACAGACATCCTTTGCCTAATATAAACGAAATGCTTTCGCTTGTGGGAGGGGCGTCTTGTTTCTCTACGCTAGATTTGTCCTCTGCCTATCACCAGGTGGATCTGCACGTCGAATCGCGCCCTCTCACCTCATTCATTACCCCGTTTGGAGCTTTTCGTTTCCGGCGGATGTCTTTTGGTTTGGCCTCTGCTTCTGCTGTTTTTCAGCGAGTTATGCAGAAGTTATTTTGTGGAGTGGATGGGGTGGAGTATTTTCAGGACGATATCTTGGTGTGGGGCAGGTCACGTAAGGAACATGATGAGAGAGTTCTACAAGTGTTAGGCATTTTGGAGAGGAGTGGTCTGACGGTCAAACTGAGTAAGTGTAAAATAGGGGTGGAGAGTGTAACATATCTGGGACACACTCTTGATGCCAAAGGGACACATCCCAAGGCTGAATTAGTGAAGGCATTGTGTGAGGTGTCTCCACCCACCAGTAAGGACCAGTTAAGGTCGTTTTTGGGGTTGGCTGAATATTACAGCAGGTTCATTCCCATGTACTCCGACAAGACAGTTGCCATGAGAGCTTTGCTAAAAAAGGGTGTACGGTTTGATTGGTCAGAGTTGTGCCAGCTTGAGTTTGCAGGTTTGAAGACTCTGGTAGACCAGGCTCCATCTTTAGCGTCCTTTTCTCCCTCAAGGAAGACAGTTTTAACAGTGGATGCTAGTGAGTATGGTGTAGGGGCTGTTCTTGAGCAGAGTTTTGACGGGTCGTATCGCCCCATTGCATTTGCCTCCAGGGTTCTTAGTGAGACTGAGCGTAGATACGCCGTCATAGAGAGGGAAGCCTTGGCCGCAGTTTGGGCATCCAAACATTTCAGAACATTCTTGTGGGGGATGGAATACACAATACGCACTGATCACAAGCCCCTGGTGCACGTCTTGACTACTAAGGGGTTGTCCCAAGCATCCTCTAGGGTGATGCGTTGGATGACCGATATGAGTGAGTATAATTTTAGAGTGGAATATATAGCTGGCACTAAAAATGTTGTTGCGGACTGTCTCTCTCGTTTCCCCCGTCACGATATATGCGTGGGAGATCCAACACAGTGCGTGGCGGGTGACGAGTATGTGTTGGTGGCCAAGGCGTTTCCGGCCGTCGGTGAACAGGAGTGGTGTACAGAGTGTGGACGAGATCCAGTATTAAAGAGCATTAAAACAGCTCTCGCAACTGGTGTGGGCAAGGACGATTTGGATAAATCGTTCGGTCAAGTGTGGTCGAAATTGTCGGATGGTCCGTGGGGCATTGCTAGGGGTGCCAGATTAATACCACCTGAGTGTCTAAAGAGTAAGTTGATTGAGTTGGCTCATGAGGGGCACATCGGTAGATCCATGACGAAAAGGAGGCTTAGAGAAGGGTATTGGTGGCCCAAGATGGATGAGGAGGTTGAGAGGGTAGTTAAAGATTGTGTGGCCTGTTCCATCAGCGATAAGAGCAAAACAACCATGCCCCAACCCATTCAACCTGTGGAAGTGCCCCAAGATGTGTGGTCAAAAGTGTCCGTGGACATTATGGGTCCCCTAGAAGCTTTGGGTGGAGGTTTGAAGTATTTTGTGGTGTTGGTCGATTACACCTCCAGGTGGGTGGAGGCCACGGCTTTGTCCTCAGTGACCACGGAAAAGGTGATTGATTTCTTGTCATCGGTGTTCGACAAGGAGGGAGTTCCTGCGGGGATCGTCACCGACAATGGTCCCCAGTTTGTATCGGGTGCCATGCAAGAGTTCTTTTCTAAACTAGGGATTCGTCACCATAGAGTAGCTTTGTACAACCCGGAGGCCAACGGGTTAGTGGAGCGGATGAACCGGTTCGTGAAAGGGGCTGTTCAGTTGGCCATCGCCAATGGTTTGCCCTGGTGCGGTGTGGTGTCTGAGGCATTGAAGGCCTACAGGCTTACCCCTTCATCTTTTACTGGTTTGTCTCCGTTTGAGTTAATGAGGGGTAGGAAACCGGGGTCCAAACTCAGGATAGCTGCTCTTGGTGGTGGTGTACAAAGTAGAGTCAACATGCAAGAGGTTCTTGATAGGGTACGTATTAAGCAATCCCGGTTTTGGGAATCTCAGCTTTGCAAAAGGAAGCCCCTGCGTGTGCAAGTTGGTGATTTAGTTGTTGTGAAAAATCCTAGGTTCATGGCTAAGGGCTGTTCCAAGTTTATGCAGCCGTGTACCGTGACCAAGGTTGGTCGTGGTTATGTTAAACTACAGGATGGTACCAGGTGGAGTCTGAGGAGAGTGGTGCCTGTTAAGGGAAAAGTTGCGGGTACTCAGGAACAGGGTTGTGAGGGAAGTGAGAGCACAAATGAAGATGGTCTCGAGTGTATGGCTGAGTGTGTGGTTCCTATACCGAGTTCTCCAGATGCCAGTAGTGATGTGGTAATATCTGGGTAGGCCAATGTGGTAGGCCATGAAAGTGTTGAGGTGTCTTCCCCGGGGAGTGAAGGTGTTGCGCCATTTGGTGGGGAGGCGGTTGGGTTTTCCGAATGTGATTCTGATCATTTTGCTCTTATCCCGGATGAGGTGAGGCCAGAGGATGCTGATGGATGTTCAGTGTCTGTTTCGGACAATTCAGTTTTAATTCCAGCTGAGACTGAACAATGTGAGGCTTTTTCTCTTGTGGAGGGTTCCAATGTCATGAATAACCGCCCTAACAGATTGAAGAAGTTTCCAGCAAAATACAAGGACTTTGTATTAGAGTTTACAGATACTTAACCTTATGTTGTTTTTCTTCCTGATGGTTTTTCTTCATCAAATTTGTTTTATTCTGTTATTCCTTCAAATTGTTTTCCTTGTGGATATTGTGCTCACATGTTTTTGTGGTTTACGGGGGAGAAGTGTTGTAAATGGCTCGCGCCTTCGCGTGCCTTTGTTGTCCCGTGTGCGTAGAACGGCTCCGCGTTCTACGCTCGTGGAGACGGTTGGGGTTTGAAGGAGCAGGGAGCTGGGGATGAGATTGATGGTCAAGGAGAAGGTTGAAGAATAAAGAAGCTTAACACTTACCTGATTCTTGCGTTACTACACACATCAGTGCAAGGAGCAGATATAAATGAAGTTGCTGAAAACACACGTGATTAAGGCATTTTTATCACACTAGTAATGTATTTAGAAATAACACTGTCAGGCCGAAGTTTGATGCTACTCTTGATAGAGCTTGCTCAGAGAGATCCCAGGAGAATGTGTTTGGTCAGGGGGGAGCAAATAGGTTCTATGGCTGTAGGCCATGCCCAAAGTCTGCACCCGTGATTACAGCACAAAAGGTTGCAATCCCACGGGTACAACCTTTTTTGTGTGAACCTCTCCCCTTCCTTGTCGGGTGGTCCCCCCGAATCTCTGCCTGCTGCGCAGCACCTTTAGCCCCCCTCCACCTGCCCCTTTCCCCACTTACCTGATGTGGGCTCCCGACTTCAGATAGTGAAATCACGGTTCCTTCAGCGCTCTGCAGAGCATGTACCTGGAAGGCCAGGGCACAACACGACACACTTTTGTGCATGACCTTTTGTGGCTTCTGGGTACGCGATCTGCAGACTGCGAGCGGGCAAATAGCGGGTGGTAATGGGCATGGGAGTTAGCATGGCTAATGTAAGTTAATTGGGGGGTAGATTACCCCAAAACACCCATAAACTATGTGTTCCACTTCACGTGTTATCTCCCTCCTAACAGTAATGCAATGCCACAGTTTAGGTGCATGGGTGGGGTTTAAGCACCACATATGACCCAGGCCCCTAGAGGGTCTGGGAGTTTAGGCGCGGGGTGGGGGAGAATGGCGCAAAAGCGTAGGGAGGGGCGTCCGAATGGCGCCACAAGAAACAAAAGCCCAGGAAGGGCAGGAAACAGCACCTGGGAAGGTGCGAAATGTAACAGCAAGAGGTCAGGGGGGTAACCCGGCCACCCCCAAGAAGGAACAAAAGGCCGGGGGGGGGGTATAAGTAAGCCTGGAAAAGGAGAGGTGGCACAAACCAGGTAAGAGCTCACCTCTCTCGGGTAGGCTCTTAGTGCCTGGATAAGGGGAAGGAAAAATGTTTGCTTTTGCGGGCTCACGCATTTTTCTACCTCTCTGATTTCATTCTAAGCGCAGTGGCTACGAGTCGCACAACGGTGCCGGAGCAGGAGCGACCCAGAAGTACCAGCTGCGAACAAACAAAGGACTTTCGCCGTGGTCAAACGAGAAGCGTGGCTGACAGAATTCAGACGAGAAGGATGGCAGAAGGAAGAGCAAAAAGGGCCCAAGAATTCTCAGAATGGGCGAGAAAGGCAGAGAAGGAATATGGGACACAATGGGTGCTGGAGATAATGCAGAAAGAAGAAAGGGCGAAGGCAACATCTAATCTGCTGTTTATAGAGCCCATCAGCAGCGAAGGAGAAGATGAGGTACTGCAAGGTCAGAAAAGGGGAAGAGCGGAGTCGAAGAGATCAGAGGAACAGACAGAGGCACCGACCAAGAGAAAGAGAAAGGATGAAAAGAAAGGTACTGTGAATAATAATGTGGGGAATAAAATCATAAAAATGTTTAAAATTGCGTCACGGTTTCGGGTAAGTCACCCAGAACCAATGACAAGAAGAGCAGACGATGGAAGGGATCCAGGGAGGAGCAGCAGGGGAGTTCCGCAACTGAAGCAAGCAGTGATGACGAAGAAAGGGATCATCTAAGGGCTTAGGTAAAATGGAGAGGAGTGGTGAGCAGGGAAAAACAGAGAGGGGCAGGGGGGGCAGGGGCAGAACCCAGGGAAACCCCGGTCTCGGCACCACAAGGGGCACCAGCAGAACCCAGGGAAACCCCGGTCCCGGCACCACAAGGGGCACCGGTAGTCCCGGTGCCGCAAGGGGCGCCAATAATCCCGGCACCGCAAGCTGCACCGGCAGGACCAAACGTAGTGGCAGGGGACACACCACCAGGGGCAGCACCGAAGGGGGCAGCGGCAGAAAATGGGGGGCCACTCATGACGAAATATGGCAGGCCAACCATGGGTAAAGACACACAGGGCAGTACAATGAAAGCGATGGCTTGGTACATAAATGACAAAGTAAAGGAAACAATATGGAAGAAGGAATTGATCGATATCTTTACATTGTTAGATTGTCAAAAGAGGGCGATGAATGTGGCCCTAGAGGACATGAAGGAGGACGAGAAAAGTTTACTTAAAAAGGAGCCAGTAATAAGGAGTTTTAACAACTGGATGTCAGCCTTCACCATAATGTCTACAAATATATTACAAAAATTCCCGGAAGCCGGGGTAGCATTAGTTGCGTATCAACAGAGGGTGCTGAAGGTACACGCAGCGTTTGGAGGTGACGCATGGCTGGAGTATGACCACGAGTTCAGAAAGGAGATGGACTGCTTTCCGGATATGGGCTGGGATGAAGAAAACTTTAATCTCTACATATTTAATGTGCTAAAGGAGAAATGGGATTCCAAGGAGCGGAGCACAGGGGGACAGCAGAGAAGGCAGTATTGGCAGAATGATTACAAAACGGATTATAGATACAATAGCAGAAAGTACGAATCCAGCTATAACAGAAATAGAGACCAGAGTTTTCGGAGCAGAAATTATGGGTCGCAGAGAGGGTGGCAGAGCAGCCTGCCCCCGACAACACAGGGGGGGGCAGTGGGAGCACGGGGACAACACGAGCAGAACCAGGACAATGTAGAAGTTTTGAAAAGGGGGTACCCTGTAGCTGGGGATGGAAGTGCAAGTTCAGCCACAAGTGCAAGAGATGTAAGGGTGACCACAGCAGCTCCAAGTGCACAAGGGCCGCAGCTCCAAGCGGCAGAAGCGATGAGACTCGGAAATAAGAACTGGGGCGGGAAAGGGGCCACGCCGGTAAAAATCAAGAGGATGGAAAGGTGGCTCCAGAAATGCCCAGACCAAGAAACGGCAGAACAGATCAGACAAGGCTTTAGAGAAGGTTTCAACATCCCGTTTACCGGGCAGGGAGCGGAAGACATTCCTGGGGAATCTAAAGTCGGCAACCGAAAACAGAGATATGGTGACCAGTAAGATCAGGAAAGAAGTAGAACTGGGGAGGGTGGAGGGCCCCTTTATGGCCTTACCATTCAAAGAATTTATATGCTCTCCACTAGGGCTGGTGCCGAAAAAGGACAAAGGGGAATACAGGCTGATACACCACCTATCCTACCCCCCCGGGGTCCTCAGTGAACGACGGCATCGCCCAGAGCGATGCAACTGTATCATATTCAGACTTCGAGGAGGCAGTAGAACTGGTCAGGAAAGCAGGAAAAGGGGCATGGATGGCGAAAGCAGACATTAAATCGGCATTCCGCCTGTTGCCAGTCAACAGCGGATCACAAAGATGGTTATGTATGCATTGGGAGGGGGAATAGTTCATCGACAAATGCCTCCCGATGGGGTGCACCATCTCATGCGCATATTTTGAGAGGGTGAGTTCATTTTTGCAATGGGCAGTAACACAAGAGATGAGGGAGTCCATGATGGTACTTTACCTGGACGATTTTTTATTCGTCGAGCCCAAAGGTTCGCAGCTATGCAGGGCAACCCTGGACAAATTCATGGAAATAACAAGCGAGTGGGGTTTTCATCTGGCAGAGGAGAAAACGATGGGCCCAACGCAGATTATCCAATTCCTAGGTATAGAAATAGACTCAAACAAAGGAAGGTGTCAGATCCGGGAGGACAAGGTGACAGATCTGCTGAAGACAATAAAGGAACTGCAGGGAAAAAACAAAGCGACAGTGAGAGAATTGCAAGCGCTGGCAGGAAAGCTGAACTTCGCAGGAAGAGACATACCACAGGGGAGGGTGTTCCAGAGAAGTATTGAGCTGAAAACAAGAGGTGCTACCAAGGGACACCACAGAGTCAGGCTAGGGGGAGGAATCAAGAGAGATCTAGAAGTGTGGGCAGAATTTCTGAAATACTTCAAGGGGTCGGTGATATGGCGCTCACCGGTGAACGAGGAAGGTAAAAGGGTGTTGTTCACCGATGCAGCAGGTGGCCTTGGTTTTGGCGCAATACTGGGGAAACAATGGTGTGCAGGCAAGTGGCCAAAAACATGGCAAGTGGCGGAATGGACAAAAAACATAACGCTGCTGGAGCTCTTCCTGATATGGGTCGCATTATGCGCATGGGGGGAAGAGCTAGGAAACAAGGAGTTGGCAGTATGGTCAGATAACATGGCCGTGGTGCACGTGTTAAACAAAGGAAGTGCGTCATGCATGATAGTGTTGGAATTAATGAGAGCAATCACAATGGAAAGCCTAAAAATGAATACATGCAAGAGGCATATCGCTGGGGAAGAAAATGTGGTGGCATTACAACTTTTCCATACACATAAGTTGTCTGTGATTTATTACTTAGGTAAGGAACTGGTAAGAGAAGCAAAGTGAACCCACACTACTCAGCCTAATAGCAAAAACGAATACATGAAAAAAAGGGTCAGGTAAACCTTAACACACATTTCAATAACAATGTCACAATAAAGAGACACCACTGAGGGTATTATCATTTTACACAAAAGCCAAAAGTGACATTGGATATTAAATGTCTCTACTCTTGTACTATTTGGTCGGTGGAGGGATTATTTGAAAGAGTTGCTGGGCATGGAGAGACCAGATCCAGCTAGTAAGACAGTTCAGAGAACCCCCAAGCCAATCAAGTCATGAGTGCACATGCTGCTCCAATTGTGCACAAGCATACATACAGCACTGAAGGCTGCAACTAGCGCTTGTAATATGCATTTCTTCTGGATTTGCTGAATTTTAACTGCTTAAAGAACTCAAAACAAAATCTTCAAAATACTTTTTAAAAATGTGATTAAAAAATGCGCAGAAGGGGCTTAGAGTCAAACACAAATCCACTGGGCCCCTGCCACCTGAGGGCAGTACTCGTGCTGCTTCATCACCAATGTACAGAAGATGCACCCTAGTGCTAGTGAGGAGTAGAAGAGCATAATCCCGCCCCCCTATGTCACAATACATTCTGCTACAAAGTGACAATTACATTGAATTGTACCACAGCACGAAATGTTTATTCTCACTCTGAGATTGAATGTTTCTGTTTCCATTTTACACTATTAAAAAAAAACAGCAAAAGCAAGCGTTGCCATGACCAGTTTTTTTCTTTTTTTTTTAATGGAGGTCGGCAATCTGTGACTGTTCCAGTTTATTTGACAACAACCCCTGTGACCCCCCGCATTGATAATGTTGGCTATAGCTGATGAGAGCTGTAGGCTAAGGTGGCAATGTTGTCTCATTTACAAATGCCTTGAGTGATGCATCTGCACCATCACAAAATTGATTTCCTTCTTGAAAACAAGGAGCAGTGGCATAATCTGCTGTGCAGTGGTGACGGTGATACATCTCTCAATGGGAGAAACCGTGCTCTTCTTTTCTTATGGTTGACGGTGATACATCTCTCAATGGGAGAAACCGTGCTCTTCTTTTCTTACGGTTGACGGTGATACATCTCTCAATGGGAGAAACCGTGCTCTTCTTTTCTTATGGTTGACGGTGATACATCTCACAATGGGAGAAACCGTGCTCTTCTTTTCTTATGGTTGACGGTGATACATCTCTCAATGGGAGAAACCGTGCTCTTCTTTTCTTACGGTTGACGGTGATACATCTCTCAATGGGAGAAACCGTGCTCTTCTTTTCTTACGGTTGACGGTGATACATCTCTCAATGGGAGAAACCGTGCTCTTCTTTTCTTACGGTTGACGGTGATACATCTCTCAATGGGAGAAACCGTGCTCTTCATTTCTTACGGTTACCAATTTTGAATGTTCTATTGTATGTTCATTAAAATAATAAAGCCCCACAACCTCTCAGAATGCTGTATTGTAGTAAATTATGCATCAGCCATTAATAGATGAAGTTTCGGCCACCTATTAACTCCCAACTCTGACTCAAACGCCACATCATCCATGACCACAGATCCTACTGTATGTGTCTGAGAAACACTGCCAAATTTCCATTAGCAAATTGATTGGAAACCATTGACAACCATGTACAGTTATTGGCAATAGCAATGTCTTTACATTAAGAAAGGGGGGGATTAAAGCAGCTCAGGTGTGAATGTGCTGTTTTGATGTAGAGTGGAGTCAGAGGTGAAGATGACAGGGTCTACTGTAGGGTGCATGATGGTGGCTGGGCTAAACATAAAATGGGCAGGAAGACAATTGACAAGAGACAGAAAATGTGTACTTCCTACTCGGCCATGTTGTAAGTAAGCAAGAATGTCGATTGGCATCTGGTTTGTGGTACCTAGGTGCATGAATAGAGTTTTTTTTCTATCAATTCTAAGACTACATGCACAATTGAGAGCAATCCCAGGAAATGGTGCAAGTACTAGTATATTTAGTGTCCAAACCTGGACATTGTGTGAATTCCTGGTCTTTTTATAGCAATAGCTGGTATGTGGTAGAAGTATACTTCCTACGATATAAACAATAGCTCAAATGAGGACAATAAATGGCATATGTGAAATGTTTGGAAAATGCATATTCAAAAGCCAAACTAGGTTTGCCAATGCTCATGTTTTTTTAACAGCATTCATTGGGACAGACATGCCCAGAGGTGAAGTGGACCTGGTGTCTTGTGGTATGGTGTAATGTCGTTGTCACTTTGTAGCAGAGTGCACTGTGACATATGGAGATGGGTTGATGCTCTTGTATGGTTCTTCTGACTTCATCTTCATAAGATTGATTGTGAAGTGGCGAGAACGTTTGCCTCCAAGAGCAAAAAGGTAGACGAAGAGCAGGGTTTGACCTGCACTTGCGCCAAAGCACTTTGGAAGCAGACTCATTACAATGTATTTTGATGCTTTTTTCTCATGTCTTCATGCAATTAAAATACAAAAATCAATAAAAAAATAAAAAAATATCAATACTAGTCGCAGCCTTACAGTACTCTATACAGTGTATGTGTATGTCCCCGTAGAGAAGCAGTTACCGTTGCAGCATTGTTGGCCTCTTGTTTCTGTGTACTGACTTGCTAGTTAGAGATAGACTCTGCATGTATCGAAATGCAGAGGAACAGTTTGGAATAATCCCTTGAGGTATCGTGTAGCTCCGTTTTGGAACATCTTCAGAAACAATGTTGTTTTTGGTTAAATAATAATAATGATAATATTAATGATAACAATAATAAGAATAACACTAACACTAATAATTATTATTATTATTGCAATTAGAATGGGCTATCTTTATATTGACAGATTTATTAAAATGTGAGCTCTGGTTTAGGCCCATTTCTAACTCTTCTAACAGTACCGTTGAATTTGGGGTTTTTGTGGCCTTAGACTGAGGACTCACCCCTCATGCAGACATTGTTAGCACCTGCAGAGTGATTTTACTGCCCGTGGCTACGTGCAAGGTGTCTACACCATGCATCCTTTCACATGGGATCCTTTTGCTGTCAGGTGCTAATGACTGGGGAAGGGGAGTGCTCAAGGGGAGGGTAGATTGAGGTTCAGCTGAACCTTGCTTTTAATTATGGTGGTGGAATGGGGCTTCCTTGAAAAGCGCACTGTACATTGTTTCATGCATTATATTTTTACTGTAAAAACAGAAGGCAATACATAAAATAACAAATAATGAAAGAGTAACACTGCACACAGGTGCTGGCACTTATTTCCACTGTTCATTTCCTGTACGCCAAACAATTAGCGTATATAAAAACATGCAGAATGAAACAACTGATAAGTGAAAAACAAAATAATAAATAAATAAATAAATACTAATACATGCCAGAGGAGTACATTGTACAATTACGAAAGCTAAAGGTCAACCCCAGTGGCTACTTTGGGGGCTTGGCCAGACCTGGAGCATTGCTGAAGGACACATCCCGAGTAGTGTGGCAAGTGGCACACAGGCCTGCTATTGGGATGACAGGCCCAGTGCTTAATTTATGTGCCTGTGCACAGGCTGGATCATGGCTCATGGCCAGCTGACCCTTCACCCACTATTGGGATAAGTGTACTTTAGTTACCAGTGATTTAATTGATGATACAATAAGTAATGTTATAAATTATGTTGTCTTTAATGCGATTTTTGATGTCATCTGTAATGTCATCACTGCGTTTATGGGCTGCTCAAAGTGGGGCTTAGAGTTAAGGAAATACATAACAATTTATTAACAAAAAACAATATGTTGTATACAAAAACAAAAGTAAAGTATCCCATTACAGCAACACATAACATAGAACTTCAACGACTTTGCATACAAATACACAATTCCTCTCATTACTCAAGTGTACTGAACCCTAAAATGACTGTCAATGAGACTTTTAATGTTCTGTTGAAAATAAAGCCATGTTGAACTTAAAATGTATATACACATCTATGTGATTTACGGGAGCGGGATTGATTTAGTGATGATTTGCAGTGACACGCATCTACATTTTACGTGCTGCCAAATTGAAAGGATCATTTTTGCTTCTGGAAAGAATCCTACTAGGTGTACCAAATCAGTTTGAATGTTGAACAATATTTCAGCTCCTATTAAGTAGCCGACATCATTCCCTTCAGCGTGTATTAGAATTAAATTCGTTTTTAACCATTGTTACATAAAATGACATGTTTGTAAATTATTTCTTGCCATTTTCTACCTCGCTAGCCATGCCATTCCATGCTCATGTTACCAAATGGTAAAACAGTTATCATTCGCCTCACGTAATGGTCCAGCCACAAGCCCAGGAGTCTCCAATTATCAACATGTTTTTACCCTAAATTTAAAGAAATAATAAAGAGCTTTTAAGCACCATATACACATAGAAGACTACATACACACAGAGATGCATAATTAATGATACATGCAACATTCGAAATGTAAACTACAATAAAAATACATATGGAACGCCATGCATAATGAAAGATACACATGTGCAAAACATAAGGATGAGCACACAAATCATGAAATACAATAATTTGCAGACAGTACAAAACATCCTACCTACATGCATACCTGATGTACAATACGCATCATTTAATATACAAACATTGTGCACTTGTATAATGTAATAAGGCTGCACCAATACTCATACTCATGTGACTGGAGTGACGCTGCAAGAGAAATACGTACGCATGCATAATGGAGTGCTTATATATTATTTACTTAGAAACTTTGAAAACTTAATATACACTATAATATTAAGAAGTACACATAATAAATACACACCACATCTGCGTATACACTTACCTGGTGATTCATTTAAAAAAAACGGCAACATCACCTTCTTTTCCCCCAAAAAATGTTTTATTCACAAACACACATGCAGATAATTACTAGCTGTGCATGCATAATGTACACTAACTAGTCACCAAACAGGAACACTTTGCTGAACTTATTTTACAACAAACACACGTGCTGTTTGTGCTTTACACCATGCCCAAATGCAGAACATTTCCAACCACGCCTATTAACAATATTAAGCACTTCAATTAAAAACAGTTACCAGTGTGGATGCAAAGTAAATATCCTTTACGAACATTAATACATTTTTTAAACATAACCACTAGTATTATAAACAATGTGAAACTTGCAATTTTCTAATTTCATACTTTAAAATGAATAATGTATGCACATTGTATTGCAACAAATCTGAACATGTCAACCACAACCACTTCAACAGAGCCAGGTTGGTAAAATAAATTTAATAAATTTGCCATTTACCTGTAAACGCAACAATTCATTATATGTGAACTTTGAAAAACAATAAAACCTACCCGTTTAGTTATTTATTTAATATGGCAATATCACAAATATTAACTACATATACAACTTCAGACAGTAGAGTACTATTCAGTTGTTCATAAGCTTTTTACATTGCATAGCTTCAACAAGAGTGTACGCTTAATGCAGTTGCTTTTGTAATGCTATATAGCACTACATATGAAATGCTAATATAAATGTATGCAGTAGCGTGCTATTTATTGTATGCACTTCATACACGTATAGCTTCTCCGGTGTGTGTGCTAAAGAGTTATTCATTAAACATCTTTATTATTTAACAAATGTCCCTACAATTATAACTTACATGTGTGTACACTGGGTAACAGTGTTACAAAAAGAAAGAAGTGTGTTCTTGTGCTCTGCCTTTTATCTGTGTGGGGAAGTTCAATGGAAGTCAGGTGTGTGTAATGGTCAGTAAACGTCTGACCCTGCGTGACCATTGTATTGGGACATGTCAGGTATACGGTTTGGGTGTTAGTCCATTTTCTGTTATAGCGGGACATCCGTAAGAAAGTATTCGTGTTGGAAAAGGGTGGAGGGGTGAGTTCCTAAGTATCATACTTGGTAGGATGGTGTAAAGGCGTTACAGGGAAGGGGATACCGAAGACCCCTGACCCAGGTGATCCTCCCGCACTGGTTCAGCCCCAGATACTGGATCCAAAAGAGATTCCCGTATCCTGGTCAGCTGGATGACAGATCGGCAGGGAGTAGCGGGTGAGACACCTTCAGGTTTCTCACATACACTTTCCCTATTTGATGTAACCGCACCTGTTTCAAAAGGGAACCGAGAAAGAAAATCCATGTTTCCTTGGTCTTTGCCTTTTTAGTGCTCCAGAGTGAAACAGTAGGGTTGCAGGTCTAAGAACCATTGCATGACTTGAGGGTTAGAATCTTTCCGTTGGCTAATCGAAACTAATGGAGAATGATCTGCGACGAGTGTGAACTTCCTTCCTAGCAGGTAGTATTTAAGTTGGGTGATGGCCCACTTGATGGCAAGGGCCTCTAATTCCAGCACAGAGTATTATTTTTCATGTGGGAAGAGTTTGCGACTTGTGGGATGTTTTTACCAATGCATTCAAGCCCTACAATAAAACTGTGCAGTACTGGCATGGAAAACATCATGATGACCAGAACTCCCCAGAGAGTGCACAGGGAAAACATGAAGAATAGGCTGCCACCCATTTTTGCCTATGTTGTGAGCACAGGAGGGCACTGCCTAAAACCACCAGTGGGCTACACACACAGTACCCTGAAACCATTGGGAATGGCAATACTGATTGCCAAAAAAGCAACTTAGAACTGTGGGGAATTCATTTTCTTAATCCCAAAAATGGTTGCATTACCAGTACTCACCACTATCAGAAAGCCGGCGTTTTAAAACCACCAGACCTTTGTGTAAAACTGAACAAATGAAACAAAATCAGACCAAGGAAAGACTTGCTAAGAGGTGGATACAATGTAAAACTATATTCTGAAATGACTTGAAGGAAGTAATTATTTAATGTATATGTAAAAATTGTAAGTGATTTAAACTGGGAACAAAAAGTGACATTTAGCTGAAACCTGGCTTGATGAAACTGGATTCTGCCTGACAACTACCCCCGACAGGAGTTGAAACCTGCTCAGCTTCTCCCCTTGCCAAAAGGAGGTGTCACCTCTCTGATTAGATTAGGGGTGGAGCAGCTGGGGACTACAGGGAGTTGAACAAAGGCCTGTCCTGGACCCAGGAAAATGTTATATTGGGGGGGCGTAAAGTGGCTTCCTCTTAGGGGAAACTGGGAGGGGCAGTGGCTCTGCTAGCAGCTGAGCTTGGTGGAAGTGGATAAACCAGTTATGTCACCCTGTGATGTGGGAAGCCACACCCCTTTTTGACCAGGGCATAATTTTAAAAAGATAGATAACTCATAGTGCGGACTTGTCAGAATTATATAAGTAATATCATTATTTTTGTGATTTTTCTGTGAACATTTTGAGAGGCGTTAGGACCCTGTGGTGTTTTCTGGGGGTTGCTAGCGGAAAATAGGGTCTCACTCCAAATGTCTGCATGTTAAAAATCTGACACTTCATCAATTAATGTCCATACTCCTTGCGCACATGTGTGTAATTTTGGGTAAATGTCCGATATTGCAAAACCAGTTAAAAAGCGCAAAATGTTGTCATTTTTTAATGCAAGCCCCCAGGAAGATCAGAGGCGGACAAGCATGGACCATAAGGAATATATAATGTGCACATGTAATTTCAACAAATTGTATATCTGGGAAGGATGTATTTGAATCAAATATAGATTTTTGGGCAAACTGACCAGGGGAGGATCCTCTGACCCATAAACAGACTTCATCATGCTGACAATCCATTCCTTCCCCCAATCATGGGAGAGGGGAGAATTGGAGAATTGGGCCAATGACAAGTAGAGAGGGGCAGGCTTAGCTAGGCCCAGGCACACACCCATTTTCAAAACACATAAAAAGAGACTGCTGAAACAGGTAGAGACCTTCAATTCCATTTACTGCGGAGCATGCTGACCGAAGACTTCACATCCAGAGATCCCGACTTCAAATCCATCAATCTCCAGAACCTGTAGCAGTACCCAGAAAGCAGTGTTACATCCAGAATCCAGAGAGGCTAGACCAGCAGAGCAGAGCTGACCCAGATCACTGTGAAGTGCCGAGACCAGAACCGGAGTCCAGTCCAAACCCTGGCCAGATCTGTGGCGAGGCCTATTTCAAATTTATATTGTGAGTACCTAGCAGAACCAATCTCTTAGTTAAAATAATCTAATCCAAACTATTTTAACCTAAGTAGAACAGCCTCCTAGAAATCGTGTCATCTGACATTTTTTAAAGCTGCACAACTGTCACCTGTCAATTCTGCAGCTGCAAGCTGTCACCTGTCATTTTGAGTTTTACTTGAAATCAGAAAAACAACCTTTACAAAATCGTTCATATCTCTGGAACCGTGCGTCCTAGGAACTTGGTTTAACTTTCCCCTGAAAGCTTAGAAACTCAGGTTTCCAACGAACCTAGAGCCGACTTATACTTTTGCCGTAATCACGATTCACACACTCACGGATTTTGCCGCGATTTGCGATTTGGCCTGATTTCTTTACCTGTAAAAAGATAGCAGCTTTTTGATTTCCTTTGCTAAAAATGTGTTTGCCTCTTAATAACCATCCCTGAATCATTGCTAAAGTGAGCCTGAGCTCATCCCAAGTATCTCTCACTCACCCTGAACCTCCTAAAGGGAATTAAAAGCATTTTCAGCATATTTGTCACTTCATTGCCACCACATTCAAAGCACTTGGGCCTGTGTTTTAAAACTCATACCGGTTTTCTCTAAGCTTGCTGGGGTGGGAATTGAATTTCGTATTGTATTTGATTGCATTCCTGAGAACTGTGTGTGTTACTTCCATCTCCTTCCATTTCTTACATTGCATAGGGGAGGGGGGTGAATTGCCAGAGAAAAAGTGATTATCTTATCTTTTGCTAAAATCATATCAAGTATTTCTGTACTGCATTTTATTCCTCATTGCTTTTCCCTTGAAATCATAAAAGTATTTTTGCTACTTTATCCATCCTATACTAACTCCTCATTGATTGTAAAGAAGTGTGCTAGTGTCAGATTACCCATTGTTGATTAACATTATATTTATAAGGGCGATATCCATTATTAATTTATTATAAAAGCGTGGTATCTATATTTTGTTTTATTTCTCAAATAAACCTTTTAAACTTGCAAAACAGAACTACTTCTTGGCTCAGTGGGGTCAGGGGGATTCCAAGAGAGGTTTTGTTATATAGGGGTAGTCATCCAGAACTCATGAACTGGACATAAGATATAACAATAAGGGTTTCCATTCAGTATCCCAGACTAGGCATTGACTTAGCTGTAGTGTTGAATTGAATCCTCTTACAGACTAGTAAATAAGATAGGATGTTCCAATCCATCACAAATTTGTGACAAGACTGCTCCTAGCTGTTTGTAATACAAAAGTCTTTGAAAAGTCTACTACCTTTAGGATTGGGTTCTGGCACATGGTCTGTTTTAGGTTGTTGTAACATACATCGTCCTTGTCCATCCAATGAATTTTCTGGGGTTTGGCATTCTGTGGAATGTATTGACCTACTCTGCTATACTATGCGGCATCACTCTGCTAGTAAGGGTGCAAGAAACAGCAACAATGGCGGCAAAACTCTTGTGCATGCCAAAAACCTCCAAAACCGTGTTTTCCAACACACAAAAAGATGGATGCACAAACTGCCACCCATGGTGCATATGTGGGGGGATAGAGCACACACTGCAGAAAATGTGCCAGTGGGCTACATGACAAGCAAATAGAGTGCAGAGGGAAAAGCAGACCTTTGCAAATGAAACTTAAAAGGGTGCGTGTAAATTACATTAACTTTGTGCTAAAAACTCCAAAATGCCTGCACTCAGCACTTCTCAACATTCAAAGTCTTGCTTGGCGCTAAAATTCCTTTAATCTCATGAAGCATTGTGAATGTACAAAAACATAAAATGTGAAGAGCAAAACATTGTCTCAGAAAAACTGGATTGCCTGTGAATGACAGCTCTTTCAAAATCTGTGCGCAGCACACTCGGATACCTGTGAATGACAGCCCTGTCAGATGAGCTCTCCTGATGAAAGTTCAAAGTATCTAAACTAAAAGTCTGCCGGATTAGCAAACACAAAAGGATTGCTGCTAAAAGAAATACAGATCTCAGTTGTGTTTTTGATCCCACAGGTTTAAAGCTAAGAAAGTATTTGATCTATGTCATTTGATGCAACACGTTTAGTTTCTGCTGGATTTCAAGACATTAAGAATAGGTTAGCCTGGCTGGGCCTGCAAGGAGTGGAAATACAGGTTTCTCCCAAGGGGAGGGAAATCCTCTCAGCAGAAACTCACTGATAGATGATAATTGTGGGTTAGGCCAGACTTTTGTCTACAGCCAGAGAAGGAACAATGCCAGATCCTTCAGCCCAGGAAATGGACATGTGAAGGGGTCGTAAACTGCTCCATGAAGGAATTCCCAAGCCAAACCATAAATGTGAAATCATCCGTCCTTGATCTAATCACTCAGATGCAAGGCGGAGATGAGGTCCTGATCCAATCCCAGTTCACAGGGGCAAGCTTAGTTAAGCTGGCCCATGCACTCATTCTGTGATGTAATTTGTAAGGATAAATAGAGACAGCTGACAACACATAGGGACTTACTCACTCTTCGACTCTCCTGATTCCGGTGAAACACTTTGTTTCAGTATTCTACATCCAGCCTTTAACATCCTTCCAGATCCAGATGCCAAGAGTCTTGCCAAGCAGTCGCTGAACCATTTTCAGCAGGCCTCAATCCTCAAACTTATTCTCACAACCCAGTGGAGCGCTGTTGTGTGGGAAATCATACTGAACTTGCATCCAGAAACTATCTGGCTTGCTACCATAAGGCTTGCCTGATGAACTCGCTATGCCGCTGATTTGAACTACCCAAAAACAAGAAGGGCAGATCCTGTGCACATCCGGTGACCGGCCTAGCTGATCCAGACCCACGCCTGATGTGCTGTCTTTCCTTAATAGACCCAATCCATTGACCAGAACCGTGACTGTCCAACAATCTTGAATCCCTGTGGATTGTGAGTATTAATAGGACGCTAAAGAACTATTGTATACCTTAATTATCTTGCTCTACTCTAATCTCTGAACTATCCCTATTTTCATAAACTGAAACAGTGTCAAAATCTGTAGTGCTATCTTATTCTGTCAGTTGCTAAAGCGCGAATTTCATAGTCATCTTTACTGTGTAACTCTGATCCATAATCCCACTTTGAGTCTTTGGTCTGGTGCCACCGGGAAAGTGATGGGGATCTGTTACTGAAGTCATGAATCAGTCTCAGAACTTATTGTGTCCCGACTTGGTCACCTAGCCAAACGCTCTAGCCTTGAGTAAAAGCATAAGCCATATTTTTGGATTCTAAATTGAAGTGTTGTCCAAATTTCGTGTCTTTATTTTCGAAAAACACTCCTTACTAAAATCTCCATAACTCCCTCAATTTTTAAGATAGAAGTGAAATTTCAGCGAGTAAACAGTGCGATTGACCCGTTATATCAAAAATCGCCTAAGGAAAATTTTGCTGCGAATTGACATTTTGGAAACTTTTACACGTGTGGATTAGCTTTAAACTATTTCCCACTTGACTTTGAGATTTCAAATGCTTTTTTTTGATTAAATCATTGCTTTTGTTTGCCTACATCTGTTCAAAGCAGCTCCCATAGAAATGTATAATACGTTAAGCATTTTTGACCACATTTGGTGTTGTGCTCAGCCAACTTCAAAGCCAATCTGACAGTTGAAAAGTCAATTCCGTTTTGCTCTTGTGTTTAAAGGAGGGAGGTGGGAGTGATATTCTGTTTGATGTGTGTTATTCCTGCAGACCTGCTCTCTCCTCACATCTATTAAATTGCCTGTTGGTGGGTTGAGGGGTGTTGCAGGGAGAACCCTTAACCATAGTGCTATCTCTTCTAAATCAATCCAAAAGTATTATTTTCTTTGTTGCATTTGTGTTGGTGCTCATTACTTGATTCCTAGTGTATTAAAGATATTATTCAGTGTTCTGTCACCCCATTGGTGATTGTTGTTACCTATTAAAATATATTATTTTATGATTTAACTTTGGAATACATAAATAAATATTTACCTATGCAAACTAGCCTGATTCCTGGTTCAGTGTGGCCGGGTGGGGTCTCAGAAGGGTGTGATATGAGTGGTATATCATTAAGAATATTGAACTTATAGATAAAAATAAATAAGGGTTTCATTTGTGCACTACATGCTCGGCGAGATGTGGGGGTGTGCCAGATTGAAATCACTTACAGCTTGGGGGCTTGTGACCGGGATCCTGAATTTGACTTACCACTCGTGACAGTCTAACACAGCATGCTACACTGCATGAGCATCCCTCAAAAGAAATACTCAAAGGAATTGGGCATGTTTGCAAAAGTAAATTAACCCTGAAAAAAGTCAGAAGGAAATTAATATTTCCGGAATGGCGACCCCAGTGGAAATTAATATTGCTTGCTGCACAAATTGTTTGTCAGGAGTGAATGGCCAGAACAGGACAAACAAGTATGGCTGCAGGGAATAAAACAACAAATCACTGCAATGGACCTTGATACCTGGAAGGACAAAGGTCCATTACATCGAGCGCTTAGCGAGCTGTACATGGCCCCAAAAATAAAAGAGGAGCAGTGTAAAATTGCCAAAATAGCGGCCTACCTGTACTTCTACATAGCAGTCATACAGGAAAAGCAGGCAGACCATGTAGATTTGACAAAGAGGCCAGGGGAAGCACTTCAGAAAATCCAGAGCAATCTGGACTCTGCAGAGCAAAGGCTCCAGGATAGCAAAGAATCAGAAACAGAGGCTAGGCAGTATATTATATTACCAAAGAAGATCTAGCTCTCTTACAGCAAGAGAATGCAGAACAAAATACCCAGGTACAGACACTGCAAAAAGAGTGTCAGGAAAGGTTTGACTCTTTACAACAGAGTCAAAAAAAGTTAGAGCAACAATTAACTTTTAACAGAGCATGCGCAGAACAAATAGTCACTTTAGAGAACCACCTAGAATCCTTGAAAGAGGAACATAATAAATTAATTATTAAAGACATCCACTCCCAAGAGGAATTTGATGAGTAGCACCAAAAAGCTAGTGCATTTAAAAACAGAGGGACGACCTGGTTGCACAGAGGGGCACTCTAACTCAGGAGAGGGATGCCTTAGGCCAGGAAGTCACCCAATTAAAAACTAAGTTAGAGGAAAGAAAGCTGGCCCTTCAGGAGTTTGGTGAAATCAAAACTGATTATGAAAAGCTGCTAGAGCACACCAGGCAGGTGGAGGATGCTTTGGAAAAGAATACTCAGGCCAATAAGGACCAAACTCAGGAGGTGAGTCTCCTGCAGCACAAATTGCCCGGTATTTCCAATCTACGCAGGAAGCACAGGGAGACAATGAGGCTCTCTGTGAAAAGAATGACAGGCTCCACAAACATATAGCTGTGCAAGAACAAAATCATAGAGACCAGTAAGGCCTTAATAGAAGAGCAAAAGGGTCAGATTTTGGCATGTCATCAGGTAACAGGGGCTGAAAGAGATGAGGTAAGATGGGAAAGAGAAACCCCTGAGCATAACCTCCGGACCCCTGGCATCAGGGAATTTAATCCCCTCAGTTCCGTAGACCCTGCCACCCTCATGCCCACTGGTTCATATGAGCCAAGGGCTACGGGGATGGTAGACTTCAGCACAATGGGAAATATGGGACTGACAGATCAGCGCCTCCCAGAAATGGATGGGCGGGCATCTATGTACAGATTCCCAAATATTAGGGCCAGCCTCTCTGATCAGGAAGACTCCAGTGAGGGGAGAATTAGAGAACTGTATCCTCAAAAATATCACCTACCAAGGGATCAGTCAGTCCAATTTGGTGGGGAATTCCATGAAATTAGGCCCACGAAGAGCATCTTAAAAACCTATTTCCAGCTAGGGCAGTGGGGGGGATACTCAGCCAATCCTGGGAGCAAGGGATAGTCAGAAGACTCTTCTGAGCACCACAGGTCTCAAGAGACTAGGCCCCCACATTCTGCAAACCATTCCCAAGCCCGCAGAATCAGGGAGAGCTTAGAGGATCAGACAGCCACCTCCTGTAGCAGTGCCTCTGAGTCAGAGGATGAGTGGACAAGGGTGACCAAAACTAAAAAAGCCAACAAAATTAAGAGGGCCCCTTCTGAAAGATCCCCTGAAGCAAATAAAAGCCATTAGGAGCGTCATAACGCCCTATCATAAAAATGCCAAATATTCAGTTTGGGAGCACCTCGAGTTGTATGAGCAAATGATGGATACTTTCCACCTGAAGGATTGCCAAAGTTGCATTCAGTATGTCAAGTGGACATTTTCCCCTGAATATTCCAACTTCTTTGCAGGGCTGGAGGATCAGAACCACTCAAGATGGTCCACCTATAGGGCGGCCATCTTAAAGCATTTCACAATCCATAGACACTCTCAAGAGGCCCGCAAGGCGGCCTACAATCTGCAATGTGGGGAATACCAAGCCCCACAAGAATTTGTACAAGAGCTAAAATGTGCCTTTGCGCAGACTGCCAGGAGGGTGCGCACAGACAGTAGGGAGTTCATCAATACCTTCTTTCATGCACTCCCTAAATCCGTTATGACCTAGCTGGTGAGGGACTTTCATGAGAAAAGATCACTAGACTGGGTCATTGAACAAGCAACTTGCATTTATGAAATCCAGAAACCAGTAGACAATAAAAGTGTCAATAAAAGTCCAAAACCAACCAACACCCCTGCTGCTGTTAAGGTGGCGGAGGTGAAGGTTACCCTCATTTTAGATCTGGAGATGGGGGGGCCTAAAAATATTCCTGTGCAAAATCCTCCTAACCAAAGACCCAGAAGGCCCTCGGGCCAGTACCAAAGAAGGTAGTCAGGGAGGTAACCCCACAAATGGGACCCCTAACTCCCCTGACTTTATCAGCACCTGTTACAAGAGCAACAGACCCATCCTGGGCTATGTGTGGACTCCCCCAGCCCAAGGGGGGGTATCCAACCAGGTGGCTGCCAACCCAGGAAACTTCCCTCCTAACTTTCCCCAGGGGGGCAGTAATCCCCCAAATGCCAGGTTGAGTTTCTTTCCCCGGTACCCGCCAAACATCAACCCCCAGAACAACCCTTCTTTCTTTCCCCACTTTCCTAAGCCCAGACAGCCCAATCCGGGAGAGGGGAGGCCGAGGGTGGAGGGGTACCAGAACTATCCCATCCAAGGGTATAAAGGGAGAAGGGACAGTTACCGTTCCAGTGATCAACCTAGTGTGGACCAGAGGACCCCGTAGCAGCCAGAGCGGGTGTCCCAACTGGAGCGCTAGGTCCAGAACTTGGCACAGGATCTGGGTCACATGTTGAGAGCTCAGCAGAACCCTCAGATGAACATGGCGACTCAGCACCCCTCAAATCAAGGGTCTTGTACTCCAGAGCAATGACGGGGGAGAACACTGACAACCCACCAGTTCCCAGGGAGGAGGCACAGGGCAAAGGGGGGTGTAAAGCCTTAGAGGAAGCTTCATACCCCACTTGTGAAAAGCCCCTGGAAACCCAGGAACTGGAAGCAAAATCTCCTGCCCCCGAAAGTCTGCAACCTAAGGAAAAGAGGGCGGGTATGAGAAATAAAGGGCCTAAAAAGACCCATTTTGGGGAGGAGTTTAGAATCTTCCAATTTGAAGGAGAGGGGTCCTCAGAGGATTTTGGGAAAAGGATCTTCTCCTTCAGAGATGGGGGAACTACTCTGAAGGAAAAATGGGTCCCTAGAGATCCTGATCAAGACTAGGTAGATGTGGAGGCGGAGTTAAAACCACCCATCATTGAACCCCAGAATGACCAGCCACGAAATCACCTGGCCCAAACCAATTCTGGGGACTGCCTCCAAAAAGGGGGGGCAGCCCAGAATCAGAACCAGGGGAGCCCAAAACTCCCCCCCATATCCAACTGTCACCTTTTTCTTACAGGTTCCCCAGATACCAAACAAAATCCTGCCAAAACCTATTCTGGGGACTGCCTCCAAAAAGGGGGGGATGGCCCAGAACCAGAGAAAGAAGAGTACTTAGCTCCCTAAAACCATTCTGAGGACTGTCTCCAAAAGGGGGGACAGCCCTGAATCAGAAAAGGAGGAGCTGGAGACTCCTCAAATCACTGAGTGTGAAACTGTGTGCTCAGATTCTTAAACCACCCAACTTCATTCTGGGGTCCGCCTCCTAGAAGGGCAAGGCAACCCAGAACCAGCACAAGTGGAACCCCAAACCTCACCAACCACTTCTGTCGAGTGCCTCCTGAAAGGGGGGTGGGCAGCCCAGAACAGAACAAGGGGAGCCTGAAACTCCCCAAATAGCGGTGTGCCAAAATTCTGTGCTAGATTCTTCATCTCCAACACCGTCTCTTGACCCAACTATCCCAGTGTCGGAGTCAGAAATGAGCAAATTGACCATCAAGTTTACCAAGAGCACTCATTACCTTAGCCCCTTGGAGGAGAAGGGAGGTAGATTCTACGCCTCCATCCAAGTGCAAGGTTGAGGTGCAATTCCAGCACTGGTAGACACTGGATCCCAAGCAACTCTGCTGTCGAAGAAGATCTTTGAGCAGCTAAATTCAGGAAGGGGGGAAAGATACCAAATTTCTCTCAACCCTCTTCCTGGACAGCTCCAGAACTTTGACGGGAAGGAAATTCCTGTTGAAGGGTCTGCAGAGCTGGAAATTAAAATTGGGCGACACAAAATGAAGCACCCAGTCCTAGTTGTGGTTCCAGAGGGAACCCCCTGTCTATTAGGGAATGACATCCTCCGCAGGCTGTCTCCCCTAATAGATTGTGTGAATAAGGTACTCTGGACCCAGACTCACAGGCCAATTAAATTAAATCAAAGCATCGACCATGTTAGTCTAAATGCCACATGGTTGTACAAAAACCGGACCAAATCAGGTTCTACTTTCAAAACAATGACACACCCGACGTCACCGTCACAACTGTGGGACAACCAACTGGTGGTGAGAACTCCCCTCCATTTCTGCAAATTAGCCTCCCTTCCAGTCTCAAGTGGCATTCCACACTGGAAGGGGATACATTGAAATTTTATACTAATGTACAATCATAAAGTCCCAAGTCCATAGCCAAAATTGATATCAAACCAGCACAAAACTTAGCTGGCATTCTGAAAAAGGGTGAACAGCTCTTCCCCAGATTCAGTTAAATGACGGGAAGTAGTCTGTCCTTGCCCGAGTTGACTTGAATAGCGAAGAAAGCATCATCAGCGAAGCATCATTTAAAAAACTCCCAAAAGACCAGACCTTACCCGCCGTAGAGTCAGTGCAGCAATGGGTATGGGACCTGGAAATGTCCCGCTCCAAACATCCTCTGCTTAGCAGTTGCATGATACAAATTTCTAGGGATGACAAAAGCATAGCACATACTTGTTGGGTTGTGCGAGGTGTTCCTTCCGATTTTTTATATGAGCAGTGACCTCCTCAACTAACACAAGATTAATTTGGACCCTAGTTATTGGCAAGCCCAGACCCAACGAAGAGTAAATGTCAGGGTTCTGGAAAACCTAAAGAAAGCCTTCCGGTCAACACCAGTGCAACGGTAGGAAATGGAATTTCAGAAATAGAGGAGAGGTGACCATCCCAGGCCTCGCCTACAGAATCCACCTGTTAAGACCATTAGTAAACATAGATGGGGAATATTGCCAATTGTTAAGGAATGCAAGTGTCTTTCCCACTGCTGACATCCCCGAAGATGTGAGGACACAGTAGTGGGAAAATTACCATAACCATGCTATGTTCTGTTTTCCAGCATTTGAACTAAGAATCATCCCAAGGATCACCAAGGAGGACCACTCCGGGACCGGGAGGAAAAACCCAAGGAATCCAGAGTATCGTCCCATCCTAACCTGAACCTGCCAGGAGAGCGTGTCGCCTCAAATCACCGACGGGAGAAGCAACTGAATTTCTCCACATGGACAGAAAAGAACATCCCAATCTCGACTCTCCCTCGAGTGGAGGTCAAAACAAAGTCGGGAGGGGGGATTTGTGGGATGTATTGACGCTATACTATGCAGCATCACTCTGCTAGTTAGGGTGCAAGAAACAGCAACAATGGTGGCAAAACTCTTGAGCGCGCCAAAAACCTCCAAAACCACATTTTCCAGCACACAAAAAGATGGATGCACAACCTGCCTCCCATGGTGCATGTGTGGGGGAATAGAGCACAGACTGTAGAAAATGTGCCAGTGTCTCCATGACAAGCAAATAGAGTGCAGAGGGAAAAGCAGCGCCTTGCAAATGAAACTCAAAAAGGTGCCTGTAAATGACATTTAATTTGTGATAAAAACTCCAAAATGCCTGCACTCAACACTTCTCAACATTCAAAATCTTGCTTGGCGCTAAAATTCCTTTAATCTCATTAAGCATTGTGAATGAACAAAGTCCTAAAATGTGAAGAGCAAAACATTGTCTCAGAAAAACTGGATTGCCTGTGAATTACAGCCCTGTCAAAATCTGTGTGCAGCACACTGGGCTACCTGCGAATGACAGCCCTGTCAGATGAGCTCTCCTGATGAAACTTCAAAGTATCTAAACTAAAAGTGTGCCGGATTAGCAAACACAAAAGGATTGCTGCTAAAAGGAATACATATCTCAGTTGTGTTTTTGATCCCACAGGTATAAAGCTAAGAAAGTAATTGATCTATGGCATTTGATGCAACAAGTTTGGCTTCTGCTGGATTTCAAGAAATTAAGAATAAATTAGCCTGACTGGGCCTGCAAGGAGTGGAAAAAAAGGTTTCTCCCATGGGGAGGGAAATCCTCTCAGCAGCAGCTCACTGATAGATGATAATTGTGGGTTAGGCCAGACTTTTGTCTACAGCCAGAGAATGAACAATGGCAGATCCTCCAGCCCAGGAAATGGATGTGTGAATGGGTCATAAACTGCTCCTTGAAGGAATTCCCCAAAGGAGGGGGGCAACTCCTTGAGCTCCAGGGAGAGACAAAGGGCGGACCATTTGCTGCTAAGAATAAATAATTACATTTTTTTAGAGACTCATAACTTGTTACCCAAAGTAATTAAAAATATAAAAAGGACACATTTGTTAGTCTAAATTTTGGCTTTACGTTTCAAGAGGTGGTGGAACTGTGTAACATATTCTGGACAGGAATGGCAATATTTGTGTTTTTATGTGAACTGTATTAATTTGAGAATTGTTAAACTTTACACACACATCCCTATGGTAAACACACACATTTGTGGAAATTTGCAGAAAGTTTTAAAAATGCGTTCATGGCATAATTTACAAAATTCTGCTGAAAGGTGAAACAAGATCCCACAGCTGCGGGACTTTGAGTAACAGCTACCACATAACATATGGAATCTTTGTGTGTGATTTTTGTAGAGGTCACCAATATATAACTATGTATTTAGGAAAAAAAATGATTTTAATATTAGTGGCTAGTGGAGGTTTGTAAGGATTGTAAAAGCCAAACCATAAATGTGACATCATCCGTCCTTAATCCAATCACTCAGATGCAAGGCGGGGATAAGGTCCTGATCCAATCCCAGTTCACAGGGGCAAGCTTGGTTAAGCCGGCCCATACACCCATTTTGTGATGTCATTTGTAAGGATAAATAGAGACAGCTGACAACACATAGAGACTTACTCATCGACTCACCTGATTCCAGCGAAGCACTTTTTTCCAGTATTCTACATCCAGCCTTTAACATCCTTCCAGATCCAGATGCCAAGAATCATGCCATGCTGTAGCTGAACCATTTTCAGCAGGCCTCAATCGTCACATCTATTCTCAAAACCCAGCGGAGCACTGTTGTGTGGGAAATCATTCTGAACTAGCATCCGGAAACTATCTGGCTTGCTACCATAAGGCTTGCCTGATGAACTCGCTATGCCGCTGATTTGAACTACCCAGAAACAAGAAGGGCAGATCCTGTGCAAATCCGGTGACTGGCCTAGCTGATCCAGTCCCACACCTGACGTGCTGTCCTTCCTTAATAGACCCAATCCATTAACCAGAACCGTGACTGTTCAAAAATCTTAAATCCCTGTGGATTGTGAGTATTAATAGGACGCTAGAGAACTATTGTATACCTTGCTTATCTTGTTCTACTCTAATCTCTGAACTATACCTATTTTCATAAACTGAAACAGTGTCAAAATCTGTAGTGCTATCTTATTCTGTCTAGTTGCTAAAGTGCCATTTTCATAGTCATCTTTATTGTATAACTCTGATCCATAATCCCACTTTGAGTCTTTGGACTGGCGCCTCCAGGAAAGTGATGGGGATCTGTTACTGAAGTCATGAATCAGTCTTAGAACTTACTGTGTCCTGACTTGGTCGCCTGGCCAAATGCTCTAGCCTTGAGAGCATAAGCCATATTTTCCGATTCTAAACTGGAGGCTTGTCCAAATTTCGTGTCTTTATTTTCGAAAAACACCCCTTACTAAAACCTCCATAACTCCCTCATTTTTTAAAAATAGAAGCAGAATTTCAACTCCCACTTGTACCTAACATCCTTAGCTAGCTCTAGAACCCACAACTGCAGTGTGAAACAGTGCGATTGACCCATTATATCAAATGTTGCATAAGGAAAAGTTTGCAGAGAATTGACATTTTGGAAAGTTTTACACGTGTGGATTAGCCTTAAATTATTTTCCACTTTGACTTTGAGATTTCAAATGCTTTCTTTCGATTAAATCATTGCTTTTGTTTGCCTGCATCTGTTCAAAGCGGCTCCCATAGAAATTTATAATAATTTAAGCATTTCTGATCACATTCGGTGTTGTGCTTAGCCAATATCAAAGCTATCCTGACAGTTGAAAAGTCAATTCTGTTTGGCTTTTGTGTTTAAAGAGGGAAGGTGGGAGTGATATTCTGTTTGATCTGTGTTATTCCTGAATACCTGCTCTCTTCTCACATCTATTAAATTGCCTGTTGGTTGGTTGAGGGGTATTGCAGGGAGAACCCTTAACCATAGTGCTATCTGTTCTTAATCAACCCAAAAGTATTCCTTTCTTTGTTGCATTTGTGTTGGTGCTCATTACTTGATTCCTAGTGTATTAAAGATATTACTCAGTGTTCTCTCACCCCGTTGGTGATTGTGGTTACCTATTAAAATATATTGGGATTTAACTTCTGAATACATAAATAAATATTAACCTTTGCAAACTAGCCTGATTCCTGGTTTAGTGTGGCCGGGGGGTGATCTCAGGAGAAGGGTGTGATATGAGTGGTATATCGTTCAGAATATTGAACTTATAGATAAAAATAAATAAGGTTTTCTTTTGTGCACTACATGCTGGGCGAGACTTGGGTGTGTGCCAGATTGAAATCAATTACAGTTCTTTAATTTGTCTGTCAGGCAAGCTGTCCTGTCTGAAAAGTTAGGGATATATCTACAGTAATAACCGATTAACCATAAGAATGCTCTGATGTCTCTTTTAGAGTTAAGCGTAGGGGTATCTAGGATGGCCTTCACTTTCTCGCGTTGAGGTTGGATGATACCATTCCCTACAAAGAAGCTGAGGTACTTCACTGCTGATTGAGCCAGCTTGCAGTGGGATGGATGGCAGTTAGACTGGCTTCTCTGAGGGCTCTCATAATAGTATAGAGATGGAAAACATGGTCTTCCCAGGTTTTACTGTACATGACTTTATCGTCAATATAAGATCCACAGAAATCAGAATAAGGCTGTGATGTTCTGTTCATAAGTCATTGGAAAGTGGCGCGGGCCCTGTGCAAGCCAAAAGGGAGGACTTTCAACTGGAAAAGTCCCAGGAGCGTCGAGAAAGTTGTCTTGCACTGGGACCTGCCAGTACCCCTTATTACTGTTTTAATTCCTGATTAAGTCTAGGGTTGATAAAAAAGGGGCGTTTCCGAGCTTATCAGTCAATTTATTGATGCGTGGCATGGGATAAGCATTGTAGTTGGAGATGGCATTAACTTTGTGGAAGTCCTCCAGGAATGGTTATTTTTTATGACCAGTACTACTATAGGGGAGGTCCATGGACTTAGAAAGGGTTTGGTGATATTCATCCTGGGCATTTTATTAACTTCCTCAACCACTACCTGTCTAGGGGCTTCCAGGAGTCTATATGGTTTCAGATGGACCACTTTTCCTTTGGGTGTTCTAATATAGTCATAGGTGCCTTGCACTCTTCCTGGTTTCTCAGAGAATACATCAGAGAATATGATAACTAAATCTTTAAAATCTTCTTGTTGTTCACTAGACAGCTCTTGAGGAATTAAATAAAAAATATCAATTTATTCTGGTACCAAAATAGGATAGTACCATTGAATTGGCGGCGGAATGGTTTTCCTTCCACTTTTTTAAGACATTTACGTGGTAGACCTGGATCTTTTGTTTCCTATCAGGTTGGGCTACCTTATAGGTACAAGTTCCTATTTGTTCTAATATTTCATATGGCCCATGCCACTTTGAGACGAGTTTGTTTTCGGATGTAGGTAAGAGGACTAATACCTTTTGTCCCATTGAAAATGACCTTAGGTGTACCTTTGTGTCATAGGTGGACGTTTGTTGTGTTTGGGCTTTTTCTATATGAGTGTTGACTAGATTTCTAACAAGTTTCCTATGCTCTCGCTATCTGGTAGCTGTCTGCAAAAGGGGAATGGGTGTCTCTTCCCTTTCTTCTCAGGTCTCCCTGAAGACCACCCACCCAGGTGATTCTCCCGCACTGGTCCATCCCCCAGGAATTGGATCCAAAAGCGATGGCTGTGTCCTGGTCACCTTGATGACAGATCCTCTGGGACTAGCGAGTGAGACACATTCATTTTTCTTACACTAAGCAATATAACATTTCATATTTAACAGGTGTCTGTACAATTATAAAGTACAAATGTTTTAGGGAAATGTATTCTGAATTTCACAAAGGTAGCTCCACATTTCAATATTTACATTTTAGCAAAGGTCTGAAATTTAACTAGGGCCAAGTGTGTGAGACTTATATGTGTGACTCGTGTGTGAGACTCAGGCTGAATCTAATAGATGTCAATATTGGGAATGCACATGACGCAATGCTAGAAAAATAATCACTTTGCCCCACGATACCACAGTTGTGGGCTGAGTTGCACTTAAACAAAAACTAAAATGAGACTAACATTGTAATTTACCTTATCCATTTAACATATAACAGATTCCCATACTAACAATTAGTGTAAAACAGTTCATGCTGGTTATAAACTTGGTGCAGATTGATGGAAATGCATTGTAGCTTGGAAATTAAATAAACTAAATGTGCACTCGTAAAGTGGCGCTGTTTCTGAATGGGGACATGACAAATCAGAAGTGTGGAATGTGAGATTGCATTGTTTAAAAAACTTTCAGAGCAGGAAAACAGCACTTAGATGTAGCTATTGCCTCAGTTTCTAAGCGATCGGGATGAACACAGTCAGAACATTCTTGGCAAAAAGCGCAGTGGTTTTGAATGACACATGAGGTCTCAAAAAGGGCTTAAAAAGGCTTGCAGAAGGAAAGGGCTGGGGTTTTCTCTCACTCACTTGCTCAGGAGCTGGCAGTTGTCTAAGGAGAGGATGCAGTCCCAGGCCCTCTTTTCCTCTGGCTGACTTCGGGAGAAGTGGGTGCAGGAAGACAGGCTGGTAGAGGGCTCGTTTCAGGCAAAGAGGGAGCTGGATGGGGCACTGGCAGATCAGGACACATTTAAAGAATGATCCTAGGTGAGTTCAATTAACTTGAGGAGCATGCTAATGAGTGAATGCTTGATATTAGATAGTGTAGAGTGGGTAACACATTCATTTTTAGGTGCTGCACAGTTACATTTTAAAGTGTATAACTGTGTTCATGTTTCTCCATTAATGCAATAAGACTCAATGTTACAGGAGCCTCTGCTCTGATAAGTTTTGTTGCAAAGTTCCAGGCCAATGTTGGCAGAACTCTGAGCATTATCGCAAATAGAATATTTTGAAACCCATTGCAGGAAAGGCTTAGTTTATGTTTGAAACACAACGTGGATCTTGTGCATTGAACATCTAAATCTGTGTAACTTGCATATTTCTAACTTCTGATAATGAATAACAATTCAAAAAAGGTGAATTAGCCTCAATGCACTTATTCTGTGCTCAGCTTTATTAGGTTGTTATACAGAGAGATGCAGGATGTGTGGTAAAATATAAAAGCAAAATGAGCCACTGTAACTGTTGTTACTCTTAGAGTCTCTGATGAATGTTTGTCTATCATTTACATGGTAAATGTATTCTGAGATGCAAGCCAAAAGGTCATAGTGTGGTATTGTAAGTGAGATAACGCGAAGGGGATACTTTTATTGTTTACAGTGTACTAAGTCCAGTATTTGCTTACCGTTAATGATCCCGGCATAAGAACAATTAACAGGCAGTACTCTGAAGTTAGGCTCACCACTATGCCACGAAATATCAAAAATACCACCACCCAAAAATACAGACAAAAAAATATATCTCTCACAGTGTGTATGCTAAACACTACGAATAGCATAATCAACATACAATAGAGAATACATTGAACCAACAACAATACACAATCTACAGCTTAAACTATATGCTTTACAACATAAGCATATTCATGTATACATAATTTTACTTTAAAATGCATCCTTATTGGGCACTTACGCTTTTCAAAGTGTGTCCCATTTGTATGATAATATACCTTTTATAATTGCTTATGTATGCTTGATATAATGTATGCAGCACTGTCTGCATGTGATTCGCTTAAGAGATTTAACAGGTGTATATGCCAAACAGTACGTATAATATCATCAGAGTACATAAATAATGGTACATTTGTATAATGTCTAATTTCGTTTGGGCTCTAGTTAAACTTGTAAAATTTCTAATAACAGCTTGAACACGTGTGTATGTTAAACAGTATGTATAAAATCATCAGCGTACAAATAACAATGCCCACATTAAACATAATGCACAGCCTGTAACACTGTACTCTTAAACTAATAAGCATAGAACTACCAAAATAATCTTGTAATATGTCACTTATTCATTTTAACATTTTACATATTACATATTCTACACTAATAAATAAATGGAACACAAAAGCAAACACATCACTAGCGAACAGGAAGTTCAAAAAAACATGTTTTACAACACACCTCGGACATTATAACTGTACCAACTATTGTATTGTTACAGGATAAGTACTGTAAAATATATTTTTAAAAGAACAAGTTAATAAAGAAACAACAATGTGTTTTGCAGTGTTTGAAGTATTACTTTCAGTATCCACAAGTCATTTAAAATATTTTAAATAAACAACTGAGAATACAGATATACTTTTCAAGTCTCACAATATTACTACTGAGGCAACCTGTACCACACCTTGTCAATTTATTTCAGCATGCCAAATGCCGAAAGTCGACAAACTAAAATTAAAGCACTCAGTCTAAATTTGAATGTGGCTCAAGAGTACAAACCTCTCCTATTCAAATAGAAATACAACCTAGATTATCTATTACCAGTTCCAGTACTAGTTATAGTACTGTTTCAAAAATTGAAAGTGCTGTTACCTCAAATGAGGCAAAAGATACACCAGCTAATACTAAAGATCCTACTATTCCAACTGTTGAAAGTGCACAAATTCCCAAAAATAACACACATATATTCACTACTACTACTACTGGTACTATTTTGTACTAAGTACATATAGTCATCATAGAAGCTGCGTAAATGATGTATTGCTTCCATTCCCTTCCAGATCCCTCCCCTGTCCTCTCCCCGCACCACTCCTGCCCACCTGGCCTGCGATTGGCTGCTTCTTTCAGGAAGCAGGAGCTATGATGACTCTAGCAATATCATCACTGATTCTCTGGAGGAAAACATCTCTTATGTGGCCTGGGAAAGACAGAAGCTACCCGACTCTAACCCTGGGGGTGGCTATCTGAAGGAGGAGCATGTGGGGGAAGATAAACTCCAGCAAGGCAGACAACCACTGGATCAAAATACTCTTGCATTCACAATTCCTAATGACACTCATGTGCCCTTGCAATGTACCTAGATAGCTAATTGTGATGTAGTTAAAGAATGCCCAGGTTTTCTCACCCAAACACCTTATTTACCTTTCACCCCTGTATTAGTACTGAGATGAGTGAGAGGGATAGAGCAATGAAGATGACCAGAGGTGGGAAGCCAATGCTGCGTTCTAGTCTTGTGAAAGTGTTAAGCAATGCCGGGAAGTTTAAAACTGCCACATGCTGACCAGAAGGAGAGAGAGAGGCAGAGTTTGAAACTATTCATAACTTGTTCTGATGGCCGTTGGAACGCTGAATGCGAACAGACTGTAAAAAGCAGTGCAAAGGCTGACACGAACAGTGTGCACAGACATCAAACCCATGGAAGCTTGCCATGTGATGTCTTTAAGTAGCTGGAGCTGCACAGGGAAGAAGAAAGCAAAGCAATGGCTAACCGGCAAAAGGGATGCACATCGAGTCCACGGACTGAAAAGGAAGGAGAAGGAAAGACGCAAGGAATACCAAAGCCACCCGATAAGCCCGGGGGAAAACAAATGGGTTACTGGAGCGCTTCAAGGTGAATTCTGTGTTGCACTAACAGCCTGAGAGAGTCAAAGTGATACTATTAAAGAAACTGATACGGATGCAAGGATCATTAAGACAGGGTTGGCGACCATATATTTTAAAAGAGGAATTATTGTAAATGAGAACTTTGCTGAGAAAGGGTCGGTGACCCAATATTGGAAAAGCATTATTACATGGATGAAAGAGAAAATGATTGGAGAAGGGAAAAGCCCATGCAGGTTAGTGAACCAGCCAAACAGTGAGTCTGGGACTCACACACATACAGGAAGATAAGGCAAAACAGTTGTGTGACATCCTTGCAGGAGAGTAAACCAGGAGTGGAAAGAGAAGTGAACTTGAATTTGTAAAACAGTAACGTGACATCCTGGCAGGCGAGTAAATCAGGAGTGAGAAGGGAGGTAAACCTGAAATTGTGAAACAGTGACATACAAATATAAAAAGGGAAGAATCATCCTTTTTTTAAGGATCAGTGAGCAGGTCGCAACTACCCTGGCAGGAGGGTACACCAGGAAGATAAAAAGGCTATTGGAAGCACCGAGTCTGAGAAACTGAACATTTATGAGAACTGTATATTTAAAGGAAGCTCAAGGGAAAACTCATCCCCTTGGACAAACTTGAACTTTGATAAAGTGACTTTTAAACTACCGGAAGTAATCTAGGGGAAGGGAGACCCCTTTCCATGTGGAACATTATTCTTTTCTTTTCTGCACCTTAAAACTGTATATTTTGGAACTCTGAAAGAAAAGCTGGAAGTGTATAGATTACAGAAAATCCCCTTGTACACATGATACTGAGTTTAGCTTGTAGGGGTCAGTTTAGTTTTTTTTTGGGCACAGGACAGAGGACGCTCTTTTGTTTTAACATCCTGACACAGGCGATCCTTAGTTTTGTCGAGGCAGGGAAACCCCACTTAGGATTTGGGTTAGATAGGATTTTGCCCAACCTTCTAATTATTTTGATATATAAGCACCTAACAAGCCACTGTGTCCGAGTCTTACACTTGATCCCTTACTTATGGTATCAGAGTGGGATCCGACTGAGCTGATACAAAATGGGGGACCCTCAAATTAGTAAAATTGAGTGAGCGAGTTACAAGTCCAACTACAGCCACCAAAGAATTAATAGTCTTTGATTTGGCTAGTAGCCGAGAAGAGACCTTACAACCAAGAGACCGATTGTTACTCCCTACCGACCTAGTGTTGCTTCCCGGAAAGGGCGCTGTTAAAGGTGGGCAGGGGTTGCTATCCTTCAACCCGATTACCAGCAGAGAAGACTTTAGCCCATCAAAACTTCCTCTGCCACAAGAATGGAAGACTCAGCCATAGTGCAAAGTTACAGGGCCTCACTACGACCCAGACGGAGGACCATGGTGCTATTAGCACCATGGTCCATGCCGGTGTCCGCCATGGCGGAATGGGGGATTACCACCCCATTTTGAGGTTGGTGGGGCGGTAATTCCCCATGCCGCCATGGCCCTTCCCCATTCCCATTTTTGCCCCATAGGGCTCAATGGGAATGGGGAAGGCGCTAATAACGGTACCGCAAATTGCGGTACCGTTATTAGCACCAAAGTCCCTTTGCGGGTCCCTACTTTAACAGCTGGAAAAACAGCCGTTAAGGCCGGGTCCCGCAAAGGGAGCTCGTAATCAGGCGTTAAGGGTTTAATGGCGCTGACACCTTTTACGGCGCCGTTAAACCCTTAACGCCAGGGTCGTAATGTGGCCCACGGTCTTTTATTATCAATCAAAATAGACAGAAAACAAACCAGAAAAACAAATATCCTCCAGAGCTCTCGAATTTCAAACCTGTCGCTTGGTTTTGTACAGTTGTGATGTTACAAACTCAGGTTTCGTTCCACAAACCTATCAGCTGATTACATTGGTCAGTTTGGAGTGGTTACATATAGAGAATGTATAGATTATTTCTATGATTGGAGAACCATGTCTAGGAGCCCCTCCAGAGACCACCCCTACTGATAGCAGTCTACAATGTTGCAGGGTTGCAGAAAGACCATTGGTCCTTCCAACAAATTATCCCGCTGTGAAAGCCAGATCCATATTGGTCAGAGTGTGTCGTCCCATCCTTGAGACACTAGACAGTTACCAGCCTGAGTGTACCTTTTCAAGATTTTGGGGACATTTTGCATTGGTGTGGTTGTGTACCCCTGGGGTCAGGGAGAAAAAGAACATTTCTGCCATGCTAAGCAATATGTGCTTCCAAGGAATTTCATTGAGTGCACTTTTCATCTTTTTGGAGAGATAGTTGCTTCCTCGTTTGGTTCATTTGAGGTCTAGGGAGCGTCTCCTTCTCAAATATGTATCCATTTTAGGAAAGACAAATCTGCAATAGCACTTGTAATACTCGATAACCTCCAAGATGAGGGTTTGATGTGTCCTGAGGAAAGCCTTACATACATGACTAACCAGTTCAAGAACAAGGGATACTCGTGTTGCAAATACTAAGGCTGGAAACAGATCTACTCATGTCGAAACGACTCAGATGGGGACTGTCTAATTAAGCAAACATGAATGGGCTATTCTAAAGTCACTCATGTCTTACTAACATCACTCACTTTAAAATGATTTTCGTGATTCCAAGATGGCTGCCGGGAAAGGAAGACGCGGCTGAGTCTCGCTCCTGCCGGGCCGCACAGAAGCACCTTACTTAGCACCGATCCGAGGATAAAAAGCACCCCCAACTGCAGCTGACCACCCCCTGAGGCACACCATGGAAGCGGGGGAGAGATTCGCCGCAAGGGGGAGCGCGAGTAGAGGCTGCATTACATCGATGAGCCACCCCTCCCCCACCGAGCACGCAGCACGCCTTGAGCATACAGCGAGAAGGAGAGGCCAGGACAGGGACCTGTCTGCGGACGGCGGACGGAATACCCAGGCACATCGACACTCACCCGCCGGGAAGGGGATCCTGCGGCAAAGAAAAGAACCCGCCTGAAGCGAAGCGAAGGAGCCGCGGGCGGACTGTGCCTGGTCCGCTCCTCCCTCCGCCTAGCAAGCACACTCTGTGCCGCAGAAAGTACCAGCGACAGGAGCGGAGGATCAGGAGTCCATACCCTGACTACGCACCATCTAGGGCCCCGGAGCCGCGGAACAAAACATGCGTAGGAGGAATCGTACGGCCCAAAGACTAAAAACCCACAGCGGGTAGCACAACAGGAGAGAGGGGCTCCCCCCACCCGCACAGAGGTACCCCCAAAAGACTGATACTCGGCTCTTAGGGGGCATATCCCCATACACCTCAGCCGTCGGCAGATTGATATGGAAGCCACAGGCATAGGGTCAAGGACTTTTCCCATAGTCCTCCTGACAGTGGTGGGGGCGACGAGGCAAGTGGTACCCAGAGGGTGAAAGGCGAATAAGGAAGAAGGCAATTCAGCCCGAGGCACACTATCAACCAAGCACACCCCGCCACATCAAGAAGACAACGCAGGAGCACCCTAGGCACAATCAAGCCAAGCTGCCAAGGAACAATTAATCCCAGTGAATACCTCACATCGCAAGGGCAATGTCCAAAGCAAAGGGGAAAGGGGGTGTGACGCAACTAAACAAGCAGTCAGCTAAACAAGACCCCAGCATAATCCAAATGTGGGCGTCAGATACCCCCATAACCACCAGAGGAAGACCGCAGGAAGACCCACCGGTGGACTCCATCCCCCCCAACGCAAGTAGCCAACCCCCATCAAGGGACGATATGCACGCCTGGTTCGTAGAGCTGCAAGACAAACTCATGTCGATGGTTCAAGACCAATTTGCCACGATGAGAAACGACATGAAACAGGCGGTTCAAGACCTAAGGCAAGATGTAGCCAAACTGGAAGAAAGGACGGACACGTTAGAGAAAATTGTGCAAAACGTTGACGAAGAATCACAGCAAATTAGCGACGCACAGGAACACCTTGTGCGATTAACCCACAACTTAGAAATCCAATGCGAGGACTTAGAAAACAGATCACGCAGGTCTAACATCCGCATAAAAAACATGCCTGAGTCCGTGCTGGACAAAGATCTTAAGAATGCGGTACAGGAAGTGTTCAGGGACTTAATTGAAGCACAAGAAGCGTACAACATTGGGATCGACAGGATACACAGGGTTGGCCCGAAAAGAACTGGCGCCCCTGGGGAAAGACCTAGGGACGTACTGGCAGCCCTCACATCGTACCCGCAGAGAGAACTCATACTGAGGAGAGCGAGGCAGGTAGACCACATTAGGATAAACGGGGCAGACATACAACTTTACCAAGACCTAGCATCCGTGACGCTACTAAAAAGAAGGGAAATGGCACCACTAATAAAAGAGCTGATCACAAAAGAAATAAGGTACAAATGGACATTCCCTTTTGGCCTGCTATTCGAGTGGGAAGGGAAACAAAGGAGAGTGACAACTTGGGAAGTAGGGCTCCACATCATGGACATACATGCAGAGGAGGAAGGAGATAGGGGCATCAAAGCTAAAAGGGAACTTCATAAGAGGCCGAGAGGCTGGGAGGTGGTTCGGCAAAAAAAGAAACCAAGTGGGAGGGGGAATCCCAAACAGGCAACAGCGGAAGAGAAGAACACCCATACATGACGATGACAAGGGACATCCCCAGACATAGGAACTGGTAGTGTCACTCTACAAAGGAACTCGGAACAAGTAATTCCCAGCGGCCTGGCTGGGGATCAGGTACGAACACGCAGAAGGTCTGAGGAATATGCAGGGTTTAGGACTCCCCGCAAAAGTTAACCCGAGTCCACAGAGGGCAGGGAGCGATAGGCGCAAGGCCCTAGCATCCATAGGTACCCGGGCCCTCCTCGGGATCAAAGTTGGTTGTTTGTTTATTATGGGGGGGAGATAGGAAGTGGGGGGGAAGGGATGGGGGGCCTACTCCGGAAGACAACTGGGATCACAACACTCAGGCTCACATGATACCTGATCTTGGTCAAATGCAATGGGGAAAATCAGAATATTAACGTTAGGGGCCTGAACTCCCCAGTGAAGAGGAAGAAAATAGAGAATTTGCTTAAAGAAACACATATAAGAGCACAAGACAGAGGGAAGGTCTCACTCAGAGGGTACAATGTACTGGCACAATCGAACGCCACTGAAAAGAGAGTGGGGGTTCTAATTGCCATTCGGGGGGGAAGAGATGCAACACTAATAGATAAGCAGACAGACAGGGAGGGGAGGATGGTGCTCGCCAATGTACGGCTAGAGGGCCTTAAACTCACCCTGGCATCGATATACGCGCCAAACACGGGTCAAGACGGATTCTTGCGAGATGCGATGGGAAAATTGGAGGGGTTTGCGAAAGGAGAGATCATACTGGGGGGCGACCTCAACATGGCATGGCAACCGCAATTAGATAGAAGCTCAGGGGAACCACTACACCAAGGGGCCCCATCCAGACATCTCAAACAAAAAATGGATCAAATGTGGCGTTGTCTGACGCTTAGAGGGAACTGAAGGGTCCAAACAAGGGCTACACATACTATTCACATGTCCATAATACGATGTCCCGAATAGACTATATCTGGGTGTCGGTGGGAATGCTGGGCAAAGTGCAGGGGATGGAACTAGGCCCTATCGCAATATCGGATCATGCCCCACTCTGGCTGGACGTACAAACCCCAGAGAAGGGGGAGGGCTTTGGCGTTGGAGACTCCCGCAGGATCTCCTTTTAGACCCGGTGACTAGAGAAGCAATTAGAGACAAGATTGCAGAATACTTCGAGCAAAATGACACAGGGGAGGTCCCATTGAGTATGGTGTGGGAGGCGTTCAAAGCAGTCACCCGGGGACACATGATAGCTCTGAAAGCAACCAAGGACAAACAAAGGTATGGATGGGAATGAGAACTAGAAAATAAACTCACTGATATACGAGAGGAACTACTAACACACCCTACCAAAAGCCTTAAGAAAGCACTGAGACACACGCAAGGGCAACTGGAAATGCTCCTCAATAAAAAAGCAGAGACATCCCTCCTCTACCTTAAACAGAGATACTTTATCAAAGCAAACAAGGCAGATAAATTCCTTGAGAGACTACTCTCCGCAAAACATAAATCATTAACCATATTAAACATTAAAGACACACAAGGCGAACCCCAAACACGCACTAAGGACATAGGGGAGGTATTCAAGACATTCTACCAAAAACTATACGCGACCGAGCGCCCAGACGAGGGCAACCAAAACAAATTCCTGCAGTCTCTCTCCATTCCTAAGATTACGGAAGAACAGAAAATAGCTCTGGAAACTCAAATCACGGAAGAAGGGGTGAGGAAAGCAATAGCAGGACTCCCACATAACAAGGCACCAGGCCCAGACGGCTTCACAGCCCCCTTCTATAAAAAATATGCAGATATCCTCGCCCATTCCTAACAAAATTACTAAACACCTTCAAAGAAAGTGGAAATGTAACCCCATCCATGAATGAGGCCAAGGTCCTGGTGTTCCACAAACCAGATAAAGATCCATCCCTCCTGGGTTCCTACCGCCCAATAGCACTGATTAATCTAGACTCCAAAATCTACACAAAGATCCTAGCAGCCAGGCTCTCACCGCTTCTACCCTCCCATATAAACCCAGATCAATCAGGCTTTATTCCTGGTAGGCAAACACACGACAACATAATAAGATTGACACACTTAATAGAAAAAATAGGCATTACACACACGCCAGCCATACTACTCTCACTCGACGCCGAAAAAGCTTTTGACCGGGTGGAATGGTCCATACTTTTCAAAACGCTAGAGCGTATGGGGTTTGGAGAACAATACATAAAAATGGTCAAAGCCAACTATAACTCCCCATCAATAAGGATAGCGGTCAACGGAGAAATCTCAGACAGGGTGGAGATTACCAGGGGGACAGAGCAAGGATGCCCATTATTTCCCCTCCTATATGCGATATTCCTAGAACCAATACTAATCAAGATTACGGAAACCACCCAAATAAAGGGGATAGAGATGGCAGGCAGACAACATAAGGTAATAGCTTATGCAGATGACATGCTCCTAGGCCTGGAAGATCCTGGGAAGTCTTTACCACACACACTACAGGAATTGGAGGCGTTCAGGGAGATATCAGGCCTGAAAATCCATAGGAGCAAATCCGAAATACTACTATTGGCAGGGGACAAAGAGGCACTGGAAAGGGTGGCTGGCTCATTAGGCCTAAAGCATGCAACAGAAGGAATCAGGTACCTGGGCATTACACTCACGCACAGGGTGGACTTACTGTACAAAGGCAATTACCCCTCTCTACTGGCCAGAGTGAAAAAGGATATGGAGCGATGGTGCCCGCTAAGGATCTCATGGTGGTGTAGAATCCAGTCGGTGAAAATGAACATTCTACCTAAGCTACTGTACCACTTCCACGCCCTCCCGATAACAATTCCAAACTCATTCTTCAAAGTACTGTCAAAGACAATTTCATCATATGTCTGGAATAAGAAGCCCTCAAGAGTCGCAAGATCGATCCTCACGACACATGTCAAAGAGGGGGGAATGTCACTACCACACTTCAGGAAATACTACCAAGCAATGCAACTGGGTCCTGAAAGAATGGCTGGGGGATGACCAACAATCGATCTGGGTAACTCAAGATAGGGCAGTCGCCAGAACCCCGTTGGAAGAGATTCTCTGGAAGCTAAAACAACATAGACATCCGAATCTCCGAATTAGTAAAATCATGAAATCTACACTGAGCGCATGGGATGAACAGACACGGAAGGGCTCCATGACCACTGTGACAGCACCATTCACGCCCATATGTAGGAACCCACAATTCCCACCAGGACAAGAGCCTGGGGCCTATGAGAAATGGGAAGAGGCAGGCTGTAGGAAAATAGGAGAAATGTTCCTCGACAAAGAAATACGACCCTTTGGAGACTGCGAAAAGATGCGGAACTTGACAAAGGCGGATGGCTACAAGTACGAACAACTCAAACACTGGCTGGCAACGCCAGAGATTACCCAGGTGGCCACAAGGGAGTTAACCCCTTTCGAAAAATACATTGTATCCAACTCAGGAACTAAGAAACTAATCTCCACACTATATTACTTCATCAATACCCAGGACGAAGAAATAAAATGGACTTATATTAAAAGGTGGGAAAGAACACTAGGGGAAGAAATCCCAATACAGCAGTGGCAGAAGCTGTGGACGGGCATTCCCAAACTAACACGAGCGGTGCAGACCAGGGAAATGTGGACAAAAATAGTCACACAATGGCACTACACTCCGGAGAGGCTTAACATTATGTACCCGGGAACGTCCGACCGTTGTTGGAGAGGCTGCCCAGAAGCAGGCACGTGGAGGCATATCTGGTGGGACTGTCAAGGGGTCAAAGGATTCTGGTCGGAACTGATAACAGAAATGAAAAAAATGTTCCCAGAGGCGGATCAACTGGGGGAGAAAGTGTGGCTATGCGGCCTGACAGGGCACCAGCCCAAGAAATACAGTAAGGCACAATGGAGAAGCTTCATGACCCTGCTCATAGCGGCCTGGGCCACCATCGCACAAAACTGGAAAAAACAAGATCCACCACTAATATACACCTGGTTGCAAAAGGTCTGGTCGCAAATGACAATGGAAAAGATCACACTCCACCTACAGGGCTCGAGTAGATCCTTTGTGAAGGAGTGGGGGGGAGTTCTAGAATACCTTCAGTCGGACTATATGGCACAATGGTGCCCGCACAACATTAGAATCACGGACATATTTACCTCGTAAACAATCCTGAGAAAAGTAGGAGCATGGAGCAGGCCTTCCGGATGGAGGGAGTGGGAGAGGGAGGGGGGGATCCAAGGGGATGTTACTTGTTATACTGTTCTTTGTTACGCTGTAAAACAATAAAAATATGTTTAAAAAAAATGATTTTCGTGAATGAATGAAAACTGCTAAATATTTGTCTTTTTTTAGAATATATTTTATGTTGTTGTAATTTGCAAATGTGACATACATGATCTAGATGGCTTTATAAATAGATGTGGATTGATACCTAGTTCTGTCTCCTCCGGTGTGTACATCAAAAGGTAGCTTTGTGGGACCCCTCTATGTTTTGCTCCATTTTAGGAAAGTCTATGATGTGTAAGTTGCTTTGGGGCACTACCAATTGGGCATGCTTACCAGTGCCATGGAACATAGTCCTCCACAATTTAGGGGAAGTTTAATGTATGCTCTGGACCCTCAGTGCCAATAGTGGTCCATTAGTACTTTGGTGCCTATCTTCATGCCCGGCACATCAAAAATGTGCTTACACCCATTGGTCTCCCCTACTTCCACTGGGCCAGTATTCCTGAAACACAGAGTGGTGTTCTTTGTAAGTAATATGGATACAGTGCCTGCTTCATCTTCTACCCATGCAAGCAGTTTGGAGTATTGGTCCATTCCTTGAGGCATTTATCATTTGCATTCTGTACTACTTCCATTGATACTGTCAGTAGTGTCTGCACTTTACACCCCATCATCCCTTCAACTCACCTCGCTCAAGTGTATAAATGCCCATATATTAGTATTTGGGGTCTCTACCAGCACCGGGGCACCGCAGGTGTCTCCTTCCCTACAACATATGGACATTGCACCAACTTCTTATTGACTGTTGTGGCGTCTCCTTTATTTAGGCCCTCCAAAACATACGGCATCATTTTATTCTTCATCTTTGGGCCATCCATAATTGTCTTTGTTTCTATGTAACTATCCTCATAGGGGAATGCGCTTTTTGACATCCATCGTAAGGTGGACCATCTTCCTTCAAATGGTGATGCATAAAGCAAAAAGGGTTAAACAATGGGTATCGTGTGCAGGCACACCTGTTGCTACAAATTTCCTGGAAGTGTTCATGGAATAGGGAATGAGACAACACACATAACTACTCTCATCAGATGTCTCCCTCCCCACTTGTGTCAGGTGTTGATACCACCTGTTGATATCACATATTATTAGTTACTCGTGTGGAAAGGTTGTAAATGTGCTTTATTAAATATTGGAGCAGGGGTCATATTAGTATACTCTGATTGGGGTGCTTTATAAAGAACCAATTCTCGTAAGGCAAAAATAGCAAAGAAATAGAAGAAGCAAAATGTAAATAATGGAGCTATAAGCATAATTGCTACTGTGTACACCTTTTTTGAAAAGGAGGAAGCATTTTTGGTTGTTTTCCTGTTAAGAGCATATATTGCTCTAAGATAAAGATCCACATTTCCTCCTTTTCTTCCCCAATGATAGTACTGTTCCTTATTTAGCTCTCCTTTACATGCCTGCTATGAATGCCTGCACCTGCAAGGAGAATCAACACACTTATGGCAATAGACAATCTTAGTAGACTTTTTTTTAATGAATGATCGCTATAAGGATTTGCTTGACAATAGAATAAGTCTTGGGATCTTCACAGAATGCCACCAGTGTGATGTTTTGGGACCGGCAAGCTGGGTAAGAATTTACTATATAGGAAAATATTACCTGGAATAATCCTTGCAGGGGTGGCATTGGAGGTTGGTTGAGGTACATGCAGGCCAGTTGCTTGTGCAGGTATTGTTCCTGGGATTAGAAAAATACAGTCTTCTATGTTTGTTTTCCCATGAGCTGTTGTCTTTTCCTTGTAGTTGATCTCATCAGCACTCTCGTCACTTCCTACTTTTCCTGCGCTTCAGGTATTGCCGGCCGGGGCTTCTCGCCTTGGTATGGTTTAACGTCACTGAAATGAAGCCAAGCTTGTCTTCCTTGAACTTTGACAGCTCTAGGGGTAAAGTTCTCTATGAGAAAAGGGCTGTCAAACCTAGGCTTGTTCCATGCTCTAGAAACACTTCTCACAAGAACTAGATCTCAAGGATATAATCGCACCTTGAAACACTTGTGTATAGGCGCGTTACAAATGCCTTATCATATCATATCATATCAGGGGGCTTGAGGCGAGTTTGTGGGTCAAGCTGTTGGTCATCTTCATATTTTTTCTTTGACACTTCCTGCCATACTTGTAGTTGTTGAGACATAAAAGAGAGCACTTGCCTTCATAGCAGCCACATTTTCATGCATTTCTGATCCAAGAACAGCAGTCGTACTTTGGGCATCAGTTAGAGGTCTATTGAGAGGGGCAAGGGGTATGTGCATGCTGCGCCCCATCAGCAGCTCATGAGGAGTCAGGTGATTTATCAGAGCTGGGCTGACTGTGTAGTGCGAATAGGGCTAAGGGTAGGCAATGAAGCCATCCTTTTTTCAGGGTCAATTTGGTTTTTGCTATTGTTTCCTTGAGAAGATCATTGAGTCCCTCACAAATTTCATTTGTATGTGGCTGATAAGCGGATGAGGATTTAGGCTTAAAACTGTTGGCATATCATGCAATTAACAATAAACACAGAAACATGCTCGGTCAAATTGGGTACAAAGTTTAAACCAGTCCTCTGAAATCAGGGCCCCAAGACTCTCTTATGTTGTGTGTGTAGGGTAATTGAGCTGTTCTAATGCTACCTTAACTAATGCGAGGGGCATCACCGGCTTACCGTTGCTGTCTTGTCAATACAGTGCATTGGTGGAGGACACTGAGCACTCTGGTAATTTCCATAATTCTTATTCTCCTTGTGGTATGAGGCTCTGTAGTTCTGTAACCTGTGCTATGGGCAATGAATTAAAGCCTTCCTTCATTATCATGCCACACATTTGCATATACTCATTAGGTGGTGTATTGCATTCGGATATCTCGAGGAGATACACTGCTTTTTTGGCCTGTGTCCATGGCTTCGGTGCTGTGGGAAATTAGGTCTCTTTCTCTCCTTAAGGCTGTACATTTCACCATGCCAATGGCCTTTGGTAGTTGCAGTGCATCTATGAGTCTGGCTAATAATGGGGCATGCTGCACTGGTGTGCCATCTGCCTGTAGGAAGCTCTGCCTTTTCCACTGTGCCACCCTGCATGTACTGTTGACATCACGTCAGCGGAGTCGCAGAACCATGTTATCTCCTCACCCTCATGCATTTTGAGGGCTGCAATGAGCGCTACTAATTCTGCTGCTTGTGCTGAACAATGTAAAGGCACTCTTGCATTTGCCATTATTTCGAAGTTGCTGTTTTGTGTCAGTTTTATCACTGTGGTCCCCAAATGTCTTTCTCCCGAACTTTGATCAATAGTCAACGACCCGTCAGAGAAGAGTACTTTCTCCCCTCTGAGGGCATTCTCTCTAACATGGGATATATCATCATAATTCTATGTGTATTTAATGCAGTCATGCACATAATCTCCTTCTTCCAATGGCTCTGCTATGAACGTTGCTGGGTTTACCACCCTACACCTGACAATATTGATAGCTGGGTTTGATATACTCACTTCATACCCAAACACTGTTTGTGTAGTTAGTGTGCTTTTTGGTTTCTCAAGGATGACAAACAGGGCATGTTCCACATACAATATTACTTCACAGCCCATTATGATATTTGTTGATTTCTCAATTGCAAAGGCTGCAGCATCCAGCAATTGTTCGCAGGGGTAATGCTCTCCCATTACTCGGTCTATATGTCCACTGTAATAGGCTAATGGTTTGTGTCCTAGCGTAGTCTTCTGTGTAAGTACTGCTGTCATTACCACCCCATTTCAGTGAGAGAACAAGAACAAATTGTGCACCGTAATCTGCGATCCCAGGACTGGTGCAGAGCATATGCTCTCTTTAATTCGTCCAAGTCTCCCGTTATCTCTTCTGTCCACACTATGTCTCTATTGTCCTTCTGGGCTCGCTTGAGTACCTTCAGGAAGGGCCTGACATATGTGCGGCAGTAATAGACCCAAACCTTGCAATAAATGCCTAGGCCCAAGAATTTTGCATCTCCCTTACTAGTTGTAGCTATGGTGTTTTCATAATCGCTTCTGCTCTCAGTGGTCACCTTTCTCCCATCTTGGGATATCAATTGTCCAATATACAAGACCTCCTCCTGGCAACATTGCAACTTTTCCTTGTCTGCCTTGTACCCCTTGTCTGCCAAGACTGTCATTTACTGCACTCAGTAGTTTCTGCACTGTTCTTCTGTTGCACTATACACCAAAATGTCATCCACATACTGAATTACTGGGCTTTCGAGGCATACATTCCCAAAGCCCATCTGGGGGACTCAGTTGAATATCGAAGGGGGCTCACAATACCCCTGTGGAAAATGAGTGTGCTTCCACTTCTCATTTCAGTATGAAAATGAGGTCAAGTCTTGTGACTACTCATGCAGGGTGATCGAGAAGAATGCATTCTTCAAATCTGTTACTGTGAAACATTTTGCCTGAGATGGGATGTTACACAATATCGTGGCTGGGTTCGGGACCATATTGTTTAGGGGACGTAAATCATGGATTAACCTCAATGACCCACCGTTGATTTCTTCAGTGGGTATACAGCTGTGTTACATGGGAATTCGGAAGGTACACATATTCGCTGTTTCACTAGTGCTGTAATTGTCTCATAAATGCCCATGTATGCTTCTTTTGACATGGGATGCAGTTTCACTTTGGGTAAGATCGCTCCTGGCTTAAATTTGATCTTAACTGCACCTACTCCTTTCAGCAGGCTGACATCGTAAGGACTACTGGTCCACAGGATGCTAAGTACTTGTGTCAAATCTTTGTGGAAAAAGGGCAGTGTCTTTTTTTATTAATGCCATCGTTTGTGGAACTTCCCTCTTCTCAATTCTCACCCAGTATGTGATATTTATGTTGACCGCCTCTTCATTATCTGACTCCTCATCCCTGAATAGTTCCTCATCTGTCAGGTCAGTCTGTCTGTGTCCTTCGTCTACGGTGATCACTGCTGACCATGCTATCCCCTCCTCATCTGGTCTGTGGAGGATTACTCTCTCTCCCTTCACTATGACTGTTTCTGGTTCTAGTAGGAACACATGTCCTACCTCCTCGTCCATGGGGATCGCTGGTCTGAATAAAAATTCTGCAGGTAATCGTAACACCTTGCCCCTTATTCCAGAGAACCATGGTAGTATCATGTTATACTGGTGGTTGCATCTGTGCTTGCTGTGTCTGTATAGGAACTTGCTGGGGCTTGTGCGGGTGGTGGTTGTGCTTGCATCGGCTGCTGTTGTACATGTCACATTTGCAGTGCATGTGTCTGAACTTGAGTCTGATCATGGGCATAATACTCAGGTGGCTCTGCACTGTATGGTAGCAAGTATGCTGTCCCCCCTCTTGGGTCCTGCCAAGTCTGTTGCATCCTTCCTCTGCTTCTACCCACTTGAGCAATCTGTCCCATCTTTCCACATGTCCAACATAGCTGGGGTGTTCCCCCAAACCTGAGGGGTACCCCATTAAATCCCCCTCCTTGCAGTGCCTGAACCCCAACCCGTCTTCCACATGGTGCAACCCCTCTGCCTCATGGCCAATAATTATATTTTCCCCTACCGGTGAAATTTCCTCCAGCCATTATCTGTTTTTGCTGTGCATCTTGCATAACCCCTCCCCCTCCACTTGTCAACTGAGCGCCTTTCACAGAAAACTTTGATAGTTGTTTTCTGACCTTGCTTTGCTTCTTCTATCCTTCTTTCCTCAAGCTTCTTTCTTGCTTTCTCTTGCAATTATTGTCAATGATGAACTATTGTTAGCTCAATCTCTGGCCATGGTTTTGCCTCCATCACCACCAGTTTCTTCAATTCTCTCTGCACTTGCTCAGGCAACCCTTGGCATAGTATGAGATAAAGAATAGCTATGGTTTTGTACAACGGCTCTCTCATTTTGGGACACCAAGGCTCTTGAATCTTCTGAATGTAAACAAAAGGATCCTCGTCATCATGCATCTTGCTTTTCATGATTGCATTCATGTCTGATGTGTCAGGGTACTGTACTCAGAATGCTTTCCTGACGCCATCCTACAGTTATAAAACAGGGCTCCATCACGAGCCATGTTTTGGGGGGTGACTTCAGGGTACCTGGCTCATCTCCAAATGTCATCAGCCCTTTCCCCAATGGTGGCTGTGAGGAGACTTTTAAAGTCACCCACTGCCAGTGTCATCCCTGAGGTCATTCTTTCTCATTTATAAATCCACATTCCCACCCCCGAAGTGAACATCCAAAATGTACATCTTAAGTTATATTTGTCCATTTGTGGCCATTGTATGTTGTGGGATGTCTCAACCCACTAGTCCAAGCCCTGCAACATTACTGTGCATTGCTTGCAGCAGAAACATCAAAATGGCCGCCGGAAAGCATGATGCTCGCTAAAAATCACCAGAAAGTGCGCAGTAAAAATCTGAAAAATAGGCTGCCATCCACTTTTGCCTATGTCAGTGGTAAGACAGGAGACCACTGCCAAAACACATCACTTGGCTACCCACAGAGCAAAATCATTGCAAGAGAAACACAGAGCTGTTTTAAAAATCCGTTTTATTGGTTGTCAAAATTGCAAAAATCATGGCTCACAAACCACCCAAAAAAATCTAATCTCCTTGTTGGGTGTTGAACATCATTCTACTCCAAGAATCCACATAAATGCAATGTCCACAGAAGTACACTTATCAGAGGAAAATCCACATTGAAGATTGCTTGCTGAAAGAAATCTGTCAAAAATGGCTGTAGTACCGTTACTCACCTCTGTCAGAAGCCAGCGATTTAAAACCTATCATGTGTAAAGTTGACATTGAACTCAAACTATGCCAAATAAGAGATTTCCATCAAAATGCCATATAAGAGTGCCACACATTGATTTGCATGTTGAAAAAGGACTGGAAGTAAAGGTGGGTTTACTTATTTTAAATTTATAAATGTATTTTTTTTCACAAGGAACTATGTTACAATTGACCAGAAGGTAACCTGATTCAGTTAAAACTTCCAAGAGGCCTTCTTCCCCTGATAAACTCACACCAGGTTCCTTCCCATCAAAAGGAGAGCACTTCACATTGGCATGATAATCAGAAGGGGAGGAGATTTCCTCTGCTGCCCTGACCAAGAAACAATGGGTTCCTTGGACTGAATAGGAATGCTAATTTGGGTGTGAATGACCACAACTGCTCTAGCAGGAAGGAAAGCCATGTGACCCTCTGACTCAGCCCAGCTTTGGAGGGGGGCCAGACTGAATATGTGGATTGGAGTGGAAGTAAATGTATGTTTTATAAAAATGCTTATAGCAAAGTGTACTGAACTGACAAAAATATGAAACTCAGAGATTGTTAAAATGGAAAATTCACTCACAGTTTAAGACTGGGCTGGAATCTGTGCAATGTTCTGAGACTGAACCCCGGAAATTGTTCATATTGTAGCCATGGTGTTTATGTTAGGAACATGAAAAATTACAGGAATGTGCCCGGATGGGATGTGCATGCATGTATAAAAACCGGTGCAGAACTAACATTGAGAAACCCACCAAAAGCGCAAAAAAGTTGTCATTTATGAACCATAGCTCGTAGGAAAATGAGAGTTGGACAGAAATGTACCTTAGGCAATCCGTCATGTAATTATGTATTATGAAAAACTTGTGTATCTTGGAAATATGTTTTTTGGGAAAAATAGAGTTTCTATGTAAAAGCAAAGGGGAGGGATTTCTTTTGGACCATAAACACAGTGTCACTCTGACTCATGATGACACACTGCTCCTGTCTCAAATCAGGAGAGGGGAAATCCTCTGACTTATCAGATCCTTAGAGGGTTGGGCATAGATAATCAGTCTCCCCACCCTCTTTGGAAATGGATAAATAGGGACTGTTGAGGACCCAGAGACACACTTTCCACTCATCAACTGATTTCTTGGCGCAGCACCCTACAGGAAGATCCAAGCTCAGACTCTAGAACCAGACCCAGAATCCAGACTCTATAACTTTGAAGCAGAGAGGCCTAATCCAAAAAGCTGAACTCTTTTCAGCTTGCCTTCAGAATCTTAAGTAACCTGATTTTAACCCCTAAACCTCCAAGGGGCACCACAAAATCCAACAGCCTGGCTCAACTGTTTTGCTGTTCTAGCTAAGAACCCTGTGCTAGAACCAAGATCCAGATCCGTCCAGCAGAGCTCTAACCCAGAACCAACCCTGTAGATCCAGTCCAAGAGGCCGCGCAGACCAGAGTGCCGTGCTGAGAGCAGAACCCAGTGCCTGAGACCTGTCCGGTGGCAAGCGAATCCCAGCCAAACCCTTGACCAGATCTGTGATGGGCCCATCCCATTCTAAAGCCATAGGAGTGAGTATTTAGTCTAGAACTGTCCATAGTCATCTCTTAGTTTAAAGTAATCCTATTCAATCCATTTCAACCTGTCCAGAACTGCATTATAGAATCTTGTGTCCATCCTGAATTCTTCTCATTATATAGCCTGTGATATTTGTAGCGATAATCATCTGTGCGCTGATATTTTTGAAGAGAGTCAAGTGTCCTGGCGCACAACAATCAGAGTGTAAGGCGCCCTGTTCTGGTGGTTGTCCCGTTGGGTATCTTGTATTTTCAAAGCCCCTTAGTATAAGTCCTTATTAGTTCCAAATCTTTAAAGCACACTCTTTTATTTTGAAATCTTGACTCTGTTTCTGAAAAATCTACCTTTACAAAAACCTCTGTAACTTTTGAACCATACGTCCTAGAGACAAAATGTAAATGTCATTTTGAGGCTAACATCCTCAGCTTTCAATCGAACCCAAAATGACATTCCAATTCCATATAGTTTTCTCCACAATCGTGTTTCCCGCACGTGGAAAAGTGCAGCGATTTCGCATTTGGCTCAATTTCACTTCATGTAAAATAGCTATTTCTTGCATTCAACTTCTGAATTTCATTTTCCATCTGCTAATAATTCATAAATCTTTGCTAGTGTTGACTTGAACCAATCCAAATCCACTCTCATTAGTTCTGAATCTCATTTAGCAAATTAAAATCAATTTTAGCATTTTTCCCATTCAATTCAAATCACATTTAAAAGCAATTGACATGTTTAAAATCATACCTGTTCTCTCTAAACTTGCTGGGGGAATCGGGATTGAACTCCATTAGTGATTCGTATTCCTGATACCTGTGTGCCCTCATTCCATATCTTCATATTGCATGTTGGGGGGAGTGAGTAGTCCCAGGGGAAAGAGTGATTACATTGTCCTTGGTTAAATTCATATCAAGTTTATTTCTGTTTTGCATTCTTTCCTCTCATTGCAATTTCTTGAACCCATACAAAGTATTCTCTGCTAGATTAATCTTCCTATTCCTACTCCTAATTGATTAAATAGATTGTTGATATTGTAATATTACCCATTTCTGATCATTGTTCATATTCATAAGTGTGATATTCAGATATTGTTCATATTCATAAGTGTGATATATATATATATATATATATATATATATATATATATATATATATATATATATATATATATATATATATTCAATTCTTCAAATAAATCTTTTAATTTGCAAAACAAACCTATTTCTTGGTTCAGTGAGACCGGGGGAATTCAAAGAGAGGGGCGTTATATTATGGACATCATCCAGAATTAAACAAACTTTTGACATAAGAATATATAAATAAGGGTTTCCATTAGGCATCCCATACTAGGCCTTGACTTAGTTGGAGTGCTGGATTGAAATCCCTTACAATGTATTGTAGCTGTCCTCCTCCCTTCTCTAACAATGGGAACTGTGTCACTCCCACATTATCTCGGGGTTCAGAAAACTCTTTGTTTTGGTGAATGTGCCTGTCATGCTCTCTTTTGCACATCCTGACAGTGTACTTAATCTATTTGCATAAGGGATTGTTTTTTCCACACTATGCGATCGTTCCTTTGGCAGCTTAACATGCGCGATGCGCCATGGGTTCAGCTGTCTCTCCTTCTGAATCTGCTAAATCTATCTACTATAATCCTTTTTCTGGATTTACTCTTGTTGATGGGCCTTGCCCTGTTCCCTCTCCTTCCTTGTTATCACTTCTATGCCTCTCTTTGCCCGAACATATCGTCCCACGACTGTCTTCACTTTCTCTGTCCTCTCTGTCTTCAAAGTCTAGTCCCTTCAGAGGGTTCCAGTAAACTCAACTCTCTTGGTGGAGATCCCACTATACTCCTTTTCACCCTACGGTTGTACCCACTGTCCTTTCTGCTCCTATATAGGTCACCAATTCTCCTGTGTATTGCCATTTCTTCATATTCATCTGGAAGAGTATTATTCCTCATTACATCCTCCACCTTTTGAGTGCACCTCTCTAAACGTCTCTCTTCTGTTCGTTCCTGTCCTGCACTTTTCACCTTCTCTTGCAGTATGCGCTCCTTAACGAGCATTTGAACTTCTTTCTGACATCTTTCTCTGTTCCGCTCTATCTGTCCTTCTCTTTCTGCTTCTATCTATTTCCCTTTACCCTCTCACTCTCTCTCGATCTTTCCTCTCCCTCTCCTTTTTCCTTTCTTCTACTTCCCTCCTTATTTCTTTCTGTTGTTTTTTTCTCTTACTTGGTGCACCTTACGCCGTCTTTACCTTTCTTCTACTTCCTGCATTATTCTTTTATTTTGTATTTATTTGTGTATTTATTTAATTAAAACCATATGCACAATACAGTAAAATATCACACAACATACATAGAATTCATGACATTACAATACAAATTTCATGTACGGTAGATATACAAATTTCATAAACAGAAAAATTAATTTTTAAAAGATCTTACATCATCATATAAAACATTATACAAAACTGAGCATTCAAACAATATAATTCACGCAAACCTTAAAAGACACATAACTTAAAAATACTTTTCCAAATATAATATGCAGCCCCAATAAATACAAGAAATTCAGCAGCATAAATAACAGCCAAAATTGACTAGAAGTAACCATAGAAAGATTACTGACCAAATTCTGATAAACCATATAGTAATAATACCTCAGACAAGGACACTCTATTTCAGACTTACTAAATCCACACTTTCTATGTTCATATGGAATAGATGACCATGCTCCAAGCTAAAATACCAAAAAAGCTGTCCTCGTTAATTATCTGAATTGTCTTGATGTATAGTTTGGTACAACACATTTTCAACAACGAAGCTAAAGAGACAAGGCCCAACTTACATCTAATAGCTTCCATCGAATGGCATTGGGGTGTCTTAATAGAGCTCTCCCTGATTTTCCTTCAGAATTATCAAGTGATGCCACATATTTCCCTTTCAGTGTTTCCAGAGCATATCAAGTACCCAGAATAATACTGCTTTTATACATTTTCAGAAACCATTCAACCCTTGAACCCTTTTGGTAAAATACCTTTAAACCACATTCCATTAATTAATCATTTTACCTAATAATGCATTTTCACAGAATGAGATTGCTGGTCGATTCACAATGGGCATATCCAGATAGGGGTAGATGTACACTACCTCCAATGACTCCATGTTAATCCTCAAAGAAAAGGAGGATTTTCTTCTTTTTCCTGCCTGTGCACCATTTATCATCCCCTTGTTTTGTGTGTGTTAATAATAAGATCATTCTCTCTAGCATAACTACACAGGGCATCTAGAGGCCTCTGCAGGCCAATGTGTGTCTTATCCATAATGACAGTGTCATCCGTGTATGACAATCACCTGATCCCTTTATTACCAATCTTAGGAGGGAAGCTACCAATGCCATTCAAAAGAAGATTCATATCTGTGACATGCTTCCTGATATTTTACTTGAGGACGCTGCACTTGGGCAGTCCTCTTTCTTTTTTGGCAAGGGGGCATGCTTCTGCTCCACCTCCTCGCTCGACCGGCATTTATGTGTCAACACGACTGCCCACGCAGCAGACGGGCGCAGCGGGCATGCAGTTTGCATGCCGAAGGCGCGCTACCGGCAGGCCCGTCTGTGCCCGTCTGTGCCCGTCTGTGCAACGGCTGAGCCGGCTGTAGGATAGGCTTTACCAGGAGGGAGATTCTGTCCTTTGCGCCTGTATGTGCAATTTTCCTCTATGGATGGCAGTTCATTCTGCCTGCAGAAACTATTCAGAATCAGTCTACATTTTCCCTCCTATTACTCAACACCCGCTCACTCACGGCACATGTCGCTGAGGTGCCCCACTTGCTATCTGACGGCTGTCCCTCATTGTTGGTCCTCAGCGAGACCTGGCTTCAGGAGTGTTCGGCACCCGTCTTGGACCAAACTATTCCAGATGATTATAAGATCATTCATCTGGATAGGTCACCTCCCCAGCACAGGGGAGGGATTGTTGTAATTTCTAAATTTCACCTTTTGTGTACACAGCTTTGCTGTCCACACATTAAATATTGAGTCTTTGCTGCTTAGATTTGCTGTCTCCCCGACCTATACATGCTACATTCTGGTCACATACCACCCCCCTGGCACGTATGCAGGATTAATGGAACCCCTTGTTCACCTCATTGCTGATCTAACTTAATAATACTTGATGATTTGAACTTGAAGTTCAATGTTCCTAGGACATCTGCTCTTGACTTATTCTATGATAGTCTGAGGGACTTAGAGCAACCCCAGCAAGTGGCCAGACCCAGTCACAAGCATGGTAACATTTTGGATGTTGTTTTTGCAAATATTGCTTTTCTCTCCATTCAATCGATTGAGCCTATGACCTGGACTGATCACCACTTGGTAACCTGTATAGTCTTTACACTCTTGCTCTCCCCAAGACTCGTCCCGAACGGGTCTGGCGCCGCTGCTGGCGGTCAGCCAATCTACATAATCTGACTTGTGCTGTCAAGGACAAGTGTATTGCAGCTATAGGACCATCTATGTCTCTTCTTACTACTTTACATCTGACCGCTGCTAATGAAGTTGCCCCCCTGTGCTTTTTCCAACCGTGCAGACTACCCCCCGAACCAAGGTTCTCATATCAGCTGAGATCCACCCGCCAGGGGGTTAGGAAACTAGAGCGTAAGTGGCGCTCTAAATACAACCCCTCCAATTGACTCAATTTTATCTGCCGATTCTGGAGCCATTTTAATGGATAAGAAAGCTTACTTTGCCCAAAAAATTGAGAATGCCTTAAACCAGTTTAAGGCTCTTTTTATGGTTATTAAGTCCTTATCCTCTGTTTCCAAATGAGTCCCTACCATCACGCCAACCCAGGAGCTCTGTGAATCCCTATCTGAATTCTTTGTGAATAAGGTAGCTAACATTCGTGCTAATATTGCAGTAAACTTCTCTAGTGCGGCTCCTCCGCCCTCCATCAAGGGCCCACACAGCCCTGGCCCCAGTGTGTCCTCATTTCCATTCTTTGCGGAGGACTTGGAACTCAACGCTATGCTGCAAATTAAATCATGCTCCTCCTCAGATCCGCTACCATTGGCAGTGATGAAGGAGGTGTCGGTCGACCTTCTCAGTGAAATTACCTGTGGCTGTGAACAGTTCTTGCCATTTGGGGTTCATCTTCCCTGAGCTTAAGGATGCCCTGGTCATACCCCTGCTGAAGAAGCCTTCTCTGAACCCTACTCTGCCCACTACTTTCCGGCCTATTTATCTGCTTCCTTTTCTGATGAAGCTTCTTAAATCACTGGTCTCCCCTATTCTTTCCACTTTTCTCGAATCTTCCAGTTTGTTTGACCCAGTCCAGTCTGGCTTCCGCCCAGGCAGGGGCACAGAAAGTGTCCTGGTTTCTATCCAGGATGACATGGCCAGGCTGGTTGACAGCGGCGGTGTCGGAGCCCGGATTCTTCTTCATCTGTCAGCGGCCTTCGACACCAGCCAGATTGGTGTTTCGGGTCAGGCACTTGCTTGGTTTGTTTCCTTCCTGTCGGATAGGTTCCAAACTCTTTCTCTTCCTCCTTCCACCTCCGAGTCCTGCCACCTCAGCTGCAATGTTACTCAGGGGTCTGCTCTTTCTCCCATTCTTTTCAATATCTACATCTTCCTGTTGTTGCGCCTCATCTGCTCCTTCAGCGCCAGGTTCTATTCATACGATGACGATACCCAGCTTCTGATCCGTCTCGACCTCGATCAGGCTGAGGCATTGACGTGTCTGAATAAGTGCCTGACGGCTGTGGGTGAGATGATGGGGCACAACTGGTTGAAACTGAATGGGGACAAAACGGAGGTGTTGGTGGTGGGATCTCCCCCTGCTCCTTCTTTCTGGATCTCCTCCTTCTGGCCCTCCTCCTTGGGCCAACTCCCTGTGCCCTCTACTAAAGTTAAAAATCTGGGGGTCCTTATGACTAACAACTTGTCAATGGCAGCTCCGGTATCGGCAGTCTGCCAGACCGGTCATCTTCAGCTGAAAGACTTTCCATCTGATTCCTGGCACACTTCGTCCCCCTGTTGTAGTCGCCATGATTATGAGCAAGCTAGACTATTGCAACTCCCTCTATCTGGCCCAGCCTAAGGGGCTGGTAGGCCGGTTGCAACAGCTTCAAAACATGGTGGCTATGGTGGCAACCGGGTCCCCCTATGGGGCTCATATCACCCCGTTACTGCGTTCTCTGCACTGGCTCCCGGTGGCCCAGGGCATTCAATTCAAGTCGCTCTGTATTGTGCACTGCGCTCTCCATGACCAAGGAGCAGAATATTTGCGCAATAAGTTTGTGCGCTATGTTCCTTATCGCCCCTTGCAGTCAGCAGCCACCAGTTTGCTCTGTATGCCCTCCTTCCGGCTCATCCGGGTGGGGGGACGGGCCTTTTCTATTGCTGCCGCCCAGCTCTGGGATGCTCTCCCTCCCCCACTGAAGCTTCTAGCTAATCACCTGTCTTTACGAAAAGCTTCAAAAACCCTTCTGTTCTGATTCTCAGGCTCCTTGCTGCTTTTTTCCGCCTGGCTCTTGGGCTCCTTCTCTCTAGCGCAATGATGCCTTTGGGTGACCGCATGCTTTACAAAACTACGTAACATAACATAACATAACATAACATTACATAACATAACAGAACATAACAGAACATAACAGAACATAACATACAAAACAGGGGCAATGACACAGCCCTGTTTTAAAAACGTATTAGTACCAACAGGAGCTGTAAGAGATCTACCCCTGTCAAGGTGAATATACACAGTGGTATCAGTGTACATAGATTTAATAAAATGTAGCACTAAAGTGCAAATACCCCAACTCTGCAATTTGCCCAACGCCTCTCACGATTTACATAGTCAACAACACCATTATAATCTATATAACATAGGTATAAACTAAGTTCTGGGCAACAAAGAGTGTAAGATATAATATAATGAAGTGTGAACAGATTGTCAAGAACACTATGCCCAGGCCTAAATGCGCAGGCATGCAAGCAGAGGTAGGATATCATTGCACAAGAAGCAGGAAGACACATGAGGCACCAGCAGGGAACCAGACAATGAAAGCTGCCACATAAACTCAGAAGCATCAGGAATATCATGAAACTCTAGTCACTAGCCGCACACAAGATAGAAGATCTCTGTCAACTCAGCAGAGATATGAAATTGTCAAGAACCATAGAATGCTAAAAACAAAACATAAACTATGGACACAAGCCTAGGAACAAGGGCAAAGTGTGCTGTTTTTGTCTGGATCATCACACTTTTGCATGGATCATTGTCTGGAAGATTTCTTTTGATCTCAGAACTGACATCTGCTGGAACAGTGAAGCATTTCTGTCAAGAGTTACACGCTTGTGGTTTTGTCTACAGGACCTATACATACCAAAAGACATAAAAAGGTTATCTGATCGTATATATGTAATTTCATAAACCTGCAAAAATAGAATGTTTCCAGATCGCAATAGGTGTCTGATAACCATCGGTGCTGTTAACTAGAACATATGTCTTGTCATTACATAGATGCCAAAAAATTAGGTGCAATTCATTTTGGAGAAACTCCAAATAAATTGCATACACATACAGATCTATCAAAAATATATATCATGCATTAGTAAAACATTGAATCAATAGCAAATCAAATGACTGTGCCTTAGGCGAATATAATTTGAAACTACAAGAATTCAGCTCAGATTCAGTACCTGTCTAATCATCATTTTACTCAGGACAACCGGAATAAACATTGCAGCTGCACATTTCTTGCACAAATATTTCATCTCTGTATGTTTCATTTTCTAATCATTGGATACATGTTGAGGGCAATGGTTTTATGCATGCATGTTCTAAAGGACAGCAGTGAGAGAGCTATGTAAAGAAGTAGAAGATCACCACAGATTCTGGGTGCCAGAAAAACTAGGCTGGCTTTACTCTGAAATCACCGGCAATGTGCCCTTCGTCAAGAGGGGTAGAAAATACCCAGTCTCACTAGGTTTCAGAGAGATACATTGGGCCTCATTACAGCCCTTTCGGAATGGGTTAACGGGTTCCGCTAATGGAGGCAGACCCGTTAAACCCATTCTGCAAGATTACGAGGTTCCCTCGCGGGACCCGGGAGCTAACAACGGGCCAATCGTAATCGGCCCGTTGTTAGCTCCCACGCCCATTCTCATTGAGCCCTATGGGGGCTCAAATGGGAATGGGGAAGGTCCAGGCCCGGGTTCCCTGAGGGAGGAATTACCGGGCCCTCCAAACTCGGAATGGCCCGGTAAAACCCCATTCAAGGAACCGGACCCGGACACGGTTTTGGAGGCAGCCATGCCCTTATTAAGGGCATGGCTACCGCCAAACCCGTAATGAGGCCCTTTGTGTCCATTTTTGTTCAGCATTACCCGTTTAAAATTTTAAATGTTCCACATAATCGAAACGTCTCAATTTGTCACTGACTAGATGGAGAAACCAATCAAGGGGAGTTTGTAAGGGAAATTAATTCACAGAAACAAATGGTGCTGTAGAAATCAACTGCGAGGTGGCACATATTCATACTGAGTCTTGGAAGGCTGCAACAGCAGACTGAGCAGGCAGCTGTGGAATGCAACCACGGCAGGGAAGATCAACAAGCATTGGCAATAGCAATAGTTTTTGGCGTTTACTGTTTGTTCTTTGCATTTTGCTTTTATAGGCACCAGGGTGCAAGGAGGAGAGTGCAAAGTTTAAAAGGAGGATGCAATAAGGGGTGCAGGTGTGCAATAGAATGAGACAGGGAATAGAGCAAAGGAGAAAGCCATTGACAGAGGGTGTCATCGATGATGAGCAAGAAGAAATATGAGCGATAAAGAGTGAGAGGGTACGAAATAAAGCAAGTGTGTGAGAGGAAGGATGAGAGAGGATAGGGAGGGGGGGTAAAATGGGTCGGTGCTGAATAGAGGATGTAGGATGAGGTATGAAATGTTGTCAGGTGATTGGTGGGGTAAAGAGAGAGGTGGTAGTGTAAGGAAAGAAGGGATAGGATGGGTGGTGGTAGTGGGGGGTAGGAAGAGTGGATGAGGGTAGAGAGAGTTGTTAGTGTGGGTGGGGGTAGAGAGTTGGTAGGCGAAAGGAGTGACATTGCACCAGCAGGACACCTCCTCGCCTGGTTGAAGAATGCTGAGACGGATATCAGGACATTCGTCCGGGGGTGATGTTTCCAGATGCTGCCCCTTTAAGAGGCAGACATGGGGAGACCACGTGGGATGATGACGTGGCATGTCGGAGGGGAGTAATGGGAGAAAGTCAGTACGTAGATGTAATTAAATAAAGCAAGACGTTTCAATTATAATACGGTGTTGCGTCCTTTCTACTAGGCCATCCGGCCTAACAATGTGATCTGACTGATTTTTTTGTTGCAGTGCAGATTGTGATGACAGTCATTTTTCTTCTTGTTCTTTTAAAGATTGTAAAGGTTTGTTTTAATCTATGTACGACAAAAATATAAACAATGCTGTGCCCCAAACAAATACCTATGCTTTATGTTGTTTGAGACAAGTAGTAAAAAGGACCCTTGGGTCAGGGATTGCAGATGGTCGTCACCTTTTTGATGTAGAACAGGAAAATGACACCCCAATAAAATGTTTAGGTTTTGAGTAATCTCTATTTAGCTTTTCCTCCCATCACAAAACCTATTGATATGAATGGTTCTAGATGACAAATGTTTACGAGCACCCAACTATCTTACTGATGTGCCATTATTGTGTCCTTTTGAATGTTCCTACGATTGTGATTTGCCAAAGGGTGAACCTTTTGTCTCTGCCTTAGTTGAATATGTGTGCCTCTGCTCTCATCTTCATAGAAAAAATACCAGGGATGTCTCAAGCCTGATAGAGCTGTATTTGTTGTGCTGTCGTTTTTTGTTTGTTTGAGGTGCTCGTTTTGTGTTAAGTAATGCAAATGTTGGTATCACTTGCAACGGTGCAAACTTTATCGCCACACATTCCTACATGAAGTGCATAGGAGGCTGCATGTGGCATAAGGCAGCCAAAACCTATAGGTTTTCCTAATGCTTGTTTGGAATTAAGGGTTTGGTGTTGTCCCAAGATGAAGTACAACCATAAATAGAGCCTGATTCATGGAACGTTTTCCCATGGGATTGCGCCATTATAAAACACTTGCATGAATCTGGCCCAGAGTGTAGGTCAAGTGAACACGGTTATTTCGATAGCCGTTTATCCTTACACGCGCATCCCGAGAGGCTGCGTACAGGCACTGTCACAACATAGCTAATGTTTGCCCAGCGTGTTTATCAGCGTGTCTAATTCATTGGGACGGAGGATTAGAGTCCCGGAATCAGCATTGTTTGCACGGGATGGCGATGCCCTCATCCATAAACGGATGAGAGCTCCCTATGTAGCGTCGGGCGTTTTGGGAGTTCTTAAAACACATGCCCTGTCATTTTATTTCTACCTCGGGCATGTGCTGGTTTTCACATCTGAGAAGGGGCGAGTGGAGAGGGCCTGGAGGGCACTGCTTGTTGCGTTTTACTCCTCTTGATGTGCTTGAGGGTTACACAGAAGCACTCCACCAAGGTCTCCGAGGAGCTATCAACATGACAAGAATTGCTGTTTTCAGTAATCGCTGAAAGTGTTGGCAGAGCTTTGAGAAGCCATCTGCCCGAAGGCTCGTGTTTACTCTCTCCAATGCTAACATGTTTAGCAAACGGATCTCCGCACCCCCGGGACCTCCTGATAGCAGACGGCCTCGGGCCCGGGAAACCCGTCTATCACTGAAAGACACGCCGGATAAAAAAGAAGCCTCGCAAACTGCTGCACGCGCACGGACATTGGCAACCGAGCTTACACTGCGCCTCGCTCCCCCATTATCGCACGCACCCAAAACGCTTGCTCAAACGGATGCTTTAGCTTCTGTCCCCCTGCCCCCGCCACCCCTTTACTGTTTGCTGGTCTGTTTGCATGTCCAGCTGTCAGACTTGTCTCTTTGGTTCAAATCATGCTTTTGGTTCATGTAAGTTTACTATTTTCTTAGACACATTGGGCCTCATTACGAGTTTGGAGGTAGCCATGCTGATTTTACCAGCATGGCTACCCCCAAACTCGGGTCCTGATCCTGAAAAATGGGAATTATCGGGTCATTCTGACCTTTGCAGGCCTGGTAATTCCCATTCGCGGGACCCGGACCCAGTACGTCCCCATTCCCATTTGAGCCCCCACAGGGCTCAATGGGAATGGGGAGGATAGTAACAACGGTCCCGTTACCATCCTGTTCTGCTAGCGGGTGCCGCTCTGCACATCTGGTCTGACCAGGCGTCCAGAGCGGCACCCGCAAGCAAACTCGTAATGTTGCAACGAGGTAACAACGGCGCCAGTAGCACTACCGGCGCCATTGTTGCCTTACTGCAACACTTATAAAGAGGCCCATTATGAATTGTCTCCCAGTATAATGACAGTCATTTTTTTGCAAACTATGCAAACAAATAACAAATCATAATCGTTTAATTGGTTTCCATGAACACCTAGCACACTATACAACAATCCCCTAAACAATTCCACCAACCTCCATATCCCTCCACTCCTCCTAGGCTCATGATTCAATTTAACAGATGAGTAGTGAGCTTCTCACTCTTACGAAATTACTCCCCCCCATTTAGGAAAATGCGGAACGAGGAAAGGAATTTTTAATCCGCTTAAACTATGTTTTATCACAAATAACTTTTCGCCAACAATCATCAATATGATGATCGTAGAAAAACCTCTATGATGTAATGTGGGTTGGCTGGCCATTTCTGTCGGCACGCAGCACACATCACAGCACTTCCTCGTAGCCATCCTAGGAAATTCCCCTCCCGCTCAGCGCTACAGAGGAATGCATTGTGCGCTTGCAACCATTGAACTTGAGCTTGTATGTTTTCTATGTATAACATAAGTGTCACAGTCCAATAAGGAAAATGTCCAAGTACAGCCTTCATCTGTCAAGGCAGCGAGCAATTACCCCGATGACCTAGGGTGAAGCCCCAGGTTTTACAAGACTAACAAGAGCATGGCGGCCCCTCTACTGAGAATGAACATGGTTCCTAAACAACAGTTGTTTGTAAAACTTGGGGTTTCTCCCTAAGTCAACAGGGGTCATCCAGACATGGAGGCTTTGATCACTGTGCTGTAGAGAGGCCCAGCTTCACCTCACTGAGGAGGCCCAACAAGGCAAAACCTGGGCTTGGGTTTGCTGATGGTACTCTTGCTCAGAGGAGAAATGCCTAGCATTTCCGTGCTGGACTGCCCACGGTGGTTGGACCAGACAGATATGCAAATGGTTATTTCTCCTCTGTGACTGGTCAGAGAGCTAAAAAGTAGTTGTAGACCCTTCTGAGTGGAAGACATTCCATAGAACAGATTTTTATTTTTACTGTTTAGTTTCTCAGTAGAGGGGACCTCCCACTCTTGTTAGTTTTGAAAATCTAGGGGTTTTACCCTCAGTCACCAGGTGTAGTCCAGATGTGGACGCATGGCTCACTCTGATTTAGAGAGGCTCAGCTTCACCTTGCTATGGAAACCCAACCAGGCCAAAAAACACTTGTCTGGGGTTACTGATGGTGCTCTTGTTCAGAGGAGAATTGCCTAGCATTTTGGTGCTGGACTGCCCTGGTGGATGGGACCAGACGCACATGTAAATGGATATTTCTCCTGTGTGAACAGTCAGTGAGCTATGAAGAGGTTGTAACTTCTCCGGAGAAGATGAAATTCCCTCGATCAGGGTATTTGTACTATGTTCATTCTCAATAGTGGGGCTCCCACACTTATTCGTATTAAAATAAAACAAGCCTGAGCTTCCCATGGGGAAGCAAAAGCCACAACACAGTATATACAGTCGTAGACCCAGCCACACATAGCACATTCATTGTTGAATCCCAAAAAGGAGGTAGATGGGTATCATGCAAAGAAAACAAATGTATTATGGAGTTGTTGATGGAAAGCATGTTTGTAATCCAAAAAGGCTGGAGGAGAGATATGAGTATATGCAAATCCACAAGCCGATGCAAGTACAATGCAGTTCACTGTGGGTAGATTGGTTGAACATAGCTTCAGCACTGTGGGCGAGACAGCCTTCCATTTCACTGTGACACTGTGCTGGATCAGCAGCAGCATCACTAAGGCCCCATGAAGGACATACTGATCCCATAAGTCATATGCAACGCAAGTGGGGGATTGCGGAAAACCCTGAAAAATCATTGATGAGTTCAGACATTCATGTGCTACTATGTTGTACATTGTCAAATGGAAGGAACTTTGAATTAGTGACTTGCTTGGCATATTAATCAGTGGATAGGACAGTGATGAACAGATGATGGGGTGCATTCCAGTTGCTTAAATAGTATAGACTGTCACTTCAGTGTCGCTATGTGACATCTCAAGATCTCGACTCTAGATGTACAAAGTTTGTACTTTGGTACCCAAATTATAAAATAATTTCTAACAAATATGGAAGTCAAAGGAGTCTATCACACCTTTTTGATTGACTTGTTAATATTCCTTTTGACATCCTTCTCTCATCATTGCCAGTGTTATGCTGATGACACGCAGCTTTCCTTCAAACTTCCCTCTACTACCTCCCGTTCCTCCTCCCGCATCCCTGATTGTCTGATTGCTATCCAGACATGGTGGGCAGCCAACAACCTCTGTCTTACTGCTGGTAAAACAGAGATCCTTATTATTTGGGACACCTGGATCCTGTTTCCCTCCTACCTTCGGGCCGCCTTCCTTGGGCCCTCTACCTTCACAATCCTTTGAGGCCAAAAACCTCTGGGTCATCTTCGACTCCTCTCTCTCCTTTGCTCCTCCTATCTTGGACCTTGCCAAGAAGGCCCACTTCCAGCTTCACCTCCTTAGAGGCATTCTCCCTTTCCTCACCTTCCCCTGAAGCTCAATGTCTCCAGAGCTCTGGTCCTCTCTAGGCTGAACTACTGCAACAGCCTCTTGCTCAATCTCCCCCTTTCCTCCCTATGCCCCCTTGAGCTAATCCGCAATATGACTGCAAGATTTATCATTGGCCTCAAGCCCAGGGACAGCATCTTTCCAGACCTAAATTCTCTCCACTGGTTCTGGGTAGCCGCGAAGATCCAATTCAAAACCCTCTGTATCATCCACAAGGCTTTCTGGGGCCTGGGACCACACTATCGCCAACTCTCTGCACCCAAATAGAGCCATCCGCTTCTCTAACTCCAACGCTCTGCTTGTTAAATGCTTCGACCAAGCTGAGAGTGGGGGGCAGGACTCTCTCTTCGGCTGGTGCCTCTCCTTGGAACAGCTTCCCTGCCCTTCTCAGACTTGAACCGGACCTCCTTCAGTTCCGGAAACTTCTCAAAACTCTGCTTTTCTCTACCTCTTCCCATTGCCTGATAATCACCCCACTGCTGCAGAGACTGGCGGCCTGGAACTTCATGAATCTCACAGATTTCCAGGCCCCTGCCAGTCGACACCAGCAGCCCCCCACCCCCAGCACTGCCCATGTGGGCCCCTACATGGCGGCAGTGCAATCCACCCTTGGGATTCCTCTGCCCTTGCACTTAGCCAGCGGCCTCCTCCCCTGATACCTCTCAGCCCTTCCCTCTCGGGCTCTCACCAGCACTTGCCCATACCTGCTCCACCCTATTTTCTGCAATTCCTTTCACTGCACTTGCACTTCTGAATGTCACAAGGCCTAGTAGGACCATGGTTATATATGTACTGTCTTTTTTGCCATTATTATTTATTCCCCTTGTTCCCTCCCCACTTTGTCTTGTGGCACTTGGAAACTCTTTTTTGTTGTATTGGCGCCTAACAAATGTTCAATAAATAAAAAATAAATAAATACAATTATTTTCATATTCAAAATCACATTTTAGACATACAAGAGGAATAGCCATGAGCATTAATGCAGCCCGTAGCATCACCAATGTATTCATGGATTAATTTGTTACAGGGACACATTTGTGCAAGCACTACTTATAAAGAGCATGGGCCTCATTCCGAGTATGGCGGTAAGGGATAGCGGCCACCGCTAACGAGTTCCCTTTGCGCCAGGGAGGTTTTAACACCTGCGTTTAGCAGGTGTTAAAATCCATGGCGCTAAGGGACCTTGATGTTAATTACGCCACCGTAATTTGCCCTATGGGGCAAGAATGGGAATGGGGAAGGGTAAATGGGGATTGGGGAATTACCGCCTCGCCAAACTTGGAATGGGGCGGTAATTCCGCCATCCACCAAGGCGCTGCCGGTCCGGGTACGGCGTCAACCAAGGCGTTAATAGCGCCATTGGTTAGCGCCGTACTCGGAATGAGGCCCCATATGTTGTTATATTTCAGATTTATTGATGGCGTCTGTTTAGGTTGGCTAGAAACTAAAGGATAATTGCAAGCATTTTTGAATTTTCTAAATTCTATTCCTCAGGCAATTATATGTACTAAGAATATGACTAAACCGACTAACATTTCTGGATACTGAAAGGTCTTTTAATAATAGCAAAAACATCATCTTTGATGTGTGCTGTAAGTCTTTCTTATAAAAGCAGATTTCTGCACGCAAAAAGAGTTTCCACTGGTTAATTCTGTAGCGTTCTGCCAGTGTCTGAGATGAAGGAGAATTATCTCAAAAGAATTGAGTTTGGTCAATCGAATATAGACATTTGAAAAACAACCGTATGCCAAACAGGCATTGCAGGAAATGAAATAAGTTGTACTTACCACCAATCACAAACAACGATTTATTTTCAAAGGTATACTAACATGAGACAGGTCAATGTGGGTTTGTATATAAAATAGTTGAGTGCCAGTGATAAAGTCTGCAATGCTTTAGAAATGCATTGGCTAATGCTGCAAATTGATCACGAATTTAAAGAACTAGTTTGAAAAAAAAACAATGATAGCTTATGAAAGCTGAAGGAATTTGTGAGACTGTCTGGTCAAAGAAGATGTACGTCAAGAAGAGGCGCTGGGCCTTGTCGAGGGTCCTGGACCTGAAGTCCTCCCAGCGCTTCCGGACATGTTTGATGTCGCGGACTGCCACCCCCACCTCGTTGATGGCAGTAACGATGTCCCTCCAGATCCTGGTCCTTCCTTCATTGTCAGCTCGAAAACTTCCAAAGAGGGCATCATACTGCCCCAGGACTTGCTCCACCAGGACACCAACTTCCCTGGCACTGAAGCTGGTGGCCCTCTGCCTCTCTGGCTGGGGGTTGCCAGTGGTGCCAGATGGTGTTGTGCCTGACATGGCAACCCCAGAGCCAGGTGTGGGTGGGCAACTGGGTCCTGGGGCTGGGCTGTGGAGCGATGGTATCCCAGTCGGGAGTCTTCGTTTCCAGCAGGGGTGGTCACAGCAACTGCACCCCTGGCTGACGTGCAGTCAGCAAATAGCAGGGCACGTGGGCAGCAGGCAGACAGGCAGCAGCAGATGGCAGGTGGGAGCGTGCTCAGGGCTCTTGGGGGCAGTCATTCGGACTTCTGGGCAGGAGCGTGGTCTTCCGTGTGTTGTCGCGTAGCCAGCTTGATACGGAGTGATTTGGCACGTGAAAAAATTGCACGTCAGCGTGTAATTCGAGGAAAGGCCCTTAGTACGTAAGCGCGTCTGTGACGTTACGCGTGCGGGTGTTTCCCTTGTGACGGGTGCATAGTGAAACAGCACGTGAAGACACAGCACGTACGCAAATTCATACGACCAAAGGCCCTTAGCGCGTAAGCGCATCTGTGATGTCACGCGCAAGGGCGTTTCCCTCAACACGGTTGCATGTTCATTGTACACGTGCAAAAACTGCACGTCCGAGTGTCAGCTCGTGTAATTGGAGGAAAGGGCCGTACACGCGTAATGACGTTGTACGTGTGGGCCGGTTGAAAAGGTATGTGTAGGACGCCATTTTCTTGTACGTGCTTTTCGTGGAGAGCGAGTGGGTGAATTTTGTACTTCCAGTCGGTTCACACGCGATTACTTTACAATGGTTCAAGTTCGTACTCCCTGTTACCTCTGACAGCGTTCAATTCTTATTTTGGCTTGTTTTTCCCGTTCTTTTTCCAGGCATACGGTGATCGCGCACGTATTTACCAACTGTGCGTGCCCCGTGTGTTGCGTACCCCTTCAGAGGTCATTGTAGGCTGTGTGTATTATGCGTACGCTTATTTTTGTGTTTCTGGGTGCCACAGCTTAGTGCAGGTTCATTTTTCCACGCACGTGGTCTACGAGGGGTTGCGTGCACGTTCATTTTTGTTTTTGGGTTGCCTGTGCATTGCGTGACCCGTCATCTTTCCCCAGGGGTCACAGACAGCCTTGCTAGAGCACTAGGGTACGAATTCCATCTAGTACCCTACCCCTTTCACCCCCAATTGCCCAGGACAATAGTTTACTGCTACTCCCACACGCACAACAACATCAGTGCCATGGTTGGGAGGACACCAAGCGGTAAGGGAGGCAAAGGTGGCCGACCTCCAAAAGGTGGGCATGGTGGGAGCGGTAGGGGACATGGCCAGGATTTGCAGGGTGCCCCTAGACGCCCGTGTGTAGAGGACCAATCAGGGACACCCATGCCCCCCACCATGGTTGTGGGAAACGTAGCTGACACCATCCCAGCTCAGCCGTTGTTGGACCAGCCCATTTGGGCACCTGATCCGGCACAGGATGACTCCCAGGCTGACTTCCAGGTCAGCAAGTCTAAGCCACGCATGGCAGTGGAAGTTGCTGTCACCAGGCCACGTGGATCTGGGGCAGCAATGTCATCTGCTGCCCCAAGAAGGCAGTGTGGGGAGGCTGCAGGGGCAGCTGCAGCTCTATCCACCCCAGCTCTGAGTCTCCCAGCCAGGACAGTGTCGGTCCAGGTCCATCAAACCGACATTGGCCCTGCCAACATCACCCTGCAGCCAATGCCTGCACCAAGACCTATGGTCATTGTGCATTCGCACACTCCTAGTACCCAATCCACCGGCGCTTCTGCCCCTACTGACCAGAGCAGCGTAAGCCACTCAAGATCCGCACCACCTTTGAAAAAGAAGAAGAATGGTGCTCTGGCACTACAGGCTGAGACCCCAGACACGGCTACACACTCCGGCACGTCAAGGAAGCCTAGCTTTAATGACGCCGAACCTGATGCACTTGTGGCCTATGTGTCGGCACATAGCAGTGAAATGGTGGTGACTGCAGGGTGCAAGACCACACCTGGTCAATGTAAGGCACACTGGCAGACCATCGCGGACATCATTAGTGCCCTTGGATTTGTGAGGCGCACAGCTGATGATTGCTACATGTGGTGGAATGACCTGAAACGCAGAGCAAAGAAGAAGCTGGCCTCAAATCATGCCTCTACTCTGGTGGTTGGCGGTGGGTCTCCACCAGAGGACAACCAACTCACTGAACATGAGTCTGTTGCTGGAACCTTCGTCACAGAGGAACAGATCCAAGGCGTGGGAGACCTACCAGATTACGACGCATTGTCCGGTGAGTGCCCATGCATGTGTGTGTAATCCATGTATATTTTTTTTGGGTGACGGGTTCTGATTGAGTGCCAGGTGAGGGTGTGTACTCCTGAGTGGTATGGGTCACCCATGTGCTTCCTCCAAAACAATCACCGGCCTTGAATTTGGGTATGACAGTATCCCTTCTGCCCACAGTAGCCAATTAGCGCAACATTACCACAGTTGCCCTTGAACTGTCACCTTGCAACAACATTGTTCAGATTGTTTCAGGGTTCATTCAGGCTGATTGTTTCAATTCTCCCATTTTTGCAACACATTTATCAGCCCTAATGCCACATACATGCTTCTGTCATTGATTACACCCCAAATTGGCCCACATTTGTTACCTTGTTATGTGAATGATTAGACCATTCAGTCTGATTGAGTATTGGCCTGCTCACATTAATATTTGGGGCATGTTTGAATGTGGTACATGATAGTTGTTTCCTGTCATGTTGAGGTGACCAACCATTGATGTGTACTTCTGCCTGCCATCACTGTATTATAGTACACTAGATGTGTTGCAGTGTGTGGCACATGCGTATTTTGTCAAATTATGTATCATTTTTCATCTCATCATGTCCATCTCACATGGATGGGTGACAGTACTCACTCACTGACATATGGCTGTACTTGTCAAATGTACCATGGCCATGCTACATGCCATCTGTGAGCTGGCATGTGTCATGTATGTGTATTGGAGATGCCACTCACAGGCTAATGTGTGATGCCAGTGCAACCCAGCATGCAGCAAATGTGTTGCTTTTCCATCTTGGTGTCCTCAGTGTCTGCTTTTTGCCTCCCCTTCCAACTCATTGACAGTGCATGCATGCCAGGGTTATAGTCATGTAGGACATGTGTAAATCATGTACTGGATCTCTGGCTTGTCAGGCCTATGTGTGTGATAGGGTGCTCATGCCTGTTTCCATTTTTTGTCTTTCATGTTTTTGCAGGTGATGATGCACTTGATGCTGTTGAGGTTGAGGAGATGGTGCAGACCAAGGAGGAATCTCAGGCACGACCGGGCACCAGTGGGGGACGTGGTATGGTGGTGGGTGAGAACCCAATCTTGCTGCATACCATTCTGTCGAGGGGTGCCTCTGGGTGCACCTCCCCAGACCTCTATTCAGGTGCTGATTTGGATGATGAGACCTATGTGCCGTCACAGGTAAGTGTTTCTGGCAGGGATTCTGTTCTGTCCAACACACCTGCACCAGGGGTAGAACCCTCTATGGGGATGTCAGTGTTGGTAAGTCTGCCTTTGGCGGTTACGGATGCAGGGTCACACTCCACAACATCTGATCCTGTTCCTGGGCCAGCAGATCAGAGGGGGAATGCCGTCCTGCAGCCTCAGGCAGTGCCAGCACAGCAAGGTGCAGATTGCCTTGCCCCGAACAGGTGTGGTGCCCGCCAACGCGGTGGTCGTACGCCACCAGGCAATACTGTATGGGAAAACTCCATTTACAGTATAGCAGCCCAACAGGGAGCATCAGTTGAAATGATGGCTCAGGCAATGGAGAAGGTGGCCACTTCCATTCTCCCCCCTTGAAAGGCAGATGGAGCAACAACAGCAGGCAACAGACTCCATTTGCCAATCACACAGGAAAGACATGTTGGCGTCCAACAGGGACAGACGGGCGGCACTGGAGACTCTGCGCAAAGCCATATCTATAGAGTCACAGGGCCACAGGGAAGCCCTGAGGGTAGAACTCCATAACCTCAGGGAGACTCTGGGTGAACTTGAGGCTTCCCGAAATTTTAGGTCAGAACAGCAGCTGGAGCAGCTCACACGTTTTCTCTCAGCTGAGCTGCAGGCAACTCGGGAGGAGATCCGGGCATCACGGAAGGCCATGCGTGCAGAAATGCAGGCAACCTGTCAGGTGCTGCATGCAGATCTCCGTACTATCATCCTCCAGAACGAGATCTTACACACCCGCATGCTTGCTGCCATGGAGGACCATACCAGAGCTTTGCGTGGGCTGCCTTCCATAGCACCACCACCTCCTGATGCAGTAGCAGAGGGTGATGAGAGCGAAAGAAGCACTCCTCCCACACTAGCCTAGCCGTGCAGGCCATGAGCCCATGGAGGTATTTTATTTTTTGCAACATCCACGCAGGTGGCTGTTGGTGTGCACCTTGTCATCGAACCTCCTGGGTGGCCTTCCCCCCCTCCACATGGCCATTTTAGATGTTTTCTTTTTTTTTTTCAGTGTGTTGCCTTGTGTGGCTCCCATGGGCATCCACTGTGTATTCCGACTGGGCACATGCAGGATTGTCCTGTGTTTGGGTTAGATGCTTGGGTTCCTGTCACACACCCCCCTCCTGCTTCCCGTTTCCATGGGCTTGCAAAGGGTGTGAGTAAGTGACAGTGACTTACACAGTGACATTGGTCTCCTATGAGCTGTGTGGGCAGTCTGTAGTCATAACTGTGTGGACATCCCTAGTAGGGTTTGTTTTTGTATTGAACACTGCATGGTGTATTGATATGTGCTTGTGAATCCATGTCTTTCTCCTTATTTGCAGGTACCTTCTTCATGTCTTCACAAGGCCGTCTCCTTTGCAGATGCAGTTCATGTTGTATGCAGTACACTGAGACATTTTCCTGAAACACTCTGCAGTTGGAAGGGGTGGATGTTCTGGATTATACAGGTTGTAAGACTTGCACTACTCTGAGTTTGCACTGTCATATTTTGGCAATGTTTCATGCTGTGTTCCTGTACTGTGTTGCTGGTAAGTATTTGGTCATGTGTGCTGTTTGTTATTGATTACTGGGAGCATATTGTCTGTGGCCTCTTTCCATTTGGGACAGTGCACTTTGTGACACTTGTGTCATGTGTTGTGCATTCCTTTGTTTGCTTTCACATTGCATGACATGCCATGGTGTGTTGGGTGGCGGACATGGGGAGTGGTTGGGTGACATGGCGCTATTTTCATGTTGTATTTTGCAAGGGGGTAGTCATTCATGCAGCATAAATGTGTGTCTTTTTGTGACACAGCATTGGTTGTCTTTCGGTAGGTAGGGATGTACACAAAGTAACACTTCCAGGGGACCAATCTCAGGCCGGTATGGTTGTGACAGTTGACTGTACCTTATGTCATCATCATTGATTGTCAGCTGGTATGTGCCAGGGCTGTGTGCACTCCACAGGGGTGTGATTTTAGGTGAAGTAATTAGCCACCAGCTGCGTACGGGCTGCCTCACCACGTGCCCTTTCCCCTCCCATGCGCACCGGCCGTGCATGTGGTTGGGGATGTGGGGGCACCACCATGTCCACTGGCAGGCCCCGGCGGGTTGCAACGTTGTGCAGGACACATGCTGCCACTATGATCCTGCACACTACTGGGGGCACGTATAGCAGCTGCCCACCAGAGTGGTCAAGGGAGCGAAAGCGTGATTTCAGCACTCAGAATGTGCGCTCCACTATGGCCCGGGATGCAATATGGGCTGTGTTGTATCTTACCTCGGGTGGTGTGGTGGGGTTCCGAATTGGCGTCATCATGTGGGTGCTCAGAGGGTAGGCACTGTGCCCTGCAGAGGTGATGATGGGTATTATTAGTGGGGTTGTGACATTACTCAGTATCTGACATGCATGCATGTTCAGCAGCATTTATACTCACCAAGCAGCCATGTATCGCCATGCCGCCCAGCTTCTAGGTCCCGGTTTAAGGTTGACATTCTGTAGATGAAACTGTCATGGGTGGACCCTGGATAGTTGGCATATACTGAGGTGATGATTCCCTTGGCATCACATACTACCTCCATGTTGATGGAATGCCAGTGCTTGCGGTTTCTATAAATGTGCTCAGTTTCCCTGAGAGGACGTAGCGCCACATGGGTGCAATCAATGGCACCTAGCACCTTGGGGAAGTGTGCCAACCCATAAAAATCCTGGACAGCAGCCTGCCTTTCTGCAGGTGTTCTGGGCAGGTATATGTGCCTGCGGACTGATGGGCGTGCAGTCATGATGGCCAACACCTGGTGCAGGCAGCGTGACTGCGTGGCATGTGACACCCCCCCCACTTTGGCACTAGTCCGCTGAAATGAACCAGTGGCCAAGAAGTGCAGTATATTGAGCACCTTTTCCAAGGGGCTCAGTGCTTGGGAGCACAGGGTGGGTGATGTGAGGTCATCCTCCCACTCACTCACCAGGTCGAGTATTATGTGAGGTGGAAACCTGTACCTCCCATAGACCTGGTCATCAGGCATCCCAAAAAGGCTGGTCCTGGGTGTAAAAATTCTGGCCCTGACTATCCTCCTCCTCCTGCGGTGTCCCACGACCACTGCTGCGAGGAACGGTATATTCATTGTAGCGTCTGAGCTTGTTTGTTGTTTGCGCATACTTTTATGCTGCGCGGGTACGCGTACGCCTGCTTCCTGCTGGCGTACGTGTTTCCGGATTAGCGCGTCTTTTTTGGCGCACGCGTTTGCCTGGTTCGATTCCATGAATACGTGTTGTAGGCACGCGTGTGGGTGTTCCGCGCATTTGCCTCCTGTACTTCCCCCGTAACGCCCACAATTTCACACGTTGTTCCCCATTCCTCGTGTTACGCCCCGTGTTCCGCCTACTTTTGTTGTGTGCGTCGCGCTATGTGCGCTTTCGCTGTGGACGTAGTGCACGCCGTTTGATGACGTGTGCGCCCGCGTGCACCCGTGTGCGCCACGCAGAATTTTAGCGCACATCCCAGAATTTACACGCGCACAGACTTCCATGAATCGATGTGTGCGGATTTCGCACGATTGCACTGCGATTTTCGCACTTGGGCTGCGATTCGCACGCTTTCGCACGCTCGCGCTGAGATTTTCGGCGCACATTTATTCCATGAATCGGCCTGTAAATGTTCTGTGCATCTTAATAAAGGTAATTTCCCTGAAACATCGATGGAGGCACACATCTTTATAGCCATGACTGACACGTATTAACAGAAGTCTTAAAAAATTGAACTAATATGGATAAACCACTTTGGATTGTGAATTTGACATGTGGGGCTACCTCTTAACATGGAAACTACAGGTGAGTGTTGGAGCGAGTCCATCACTCATCATTGTATTACTTTACCATGATGTCCTGGTACCATTACTGTTAACAAGGAACGGGTCATTACAATTCGGCGAGTGACCCTTTTCTCTTTTTATTTGCTATGTGATACTATACCATTCCTAAAAATCACTCTCAAAACTCATTGCTAATCTTATTCAATTATTTTGAGGTCTGGGACTTTTGGCGGTTTAGATGGTTTGCATTACAACTCCCTTCAGCCTTAGCCAGCATGATCAATGTTGAGGGATGGTGGGAGTCAAGAGACCAAAACCTCTAGAGAGCCACAGGTTGCAAACAGTTGATTACATGATAAACCGAGAAGGTTAGTTAAAAATACACTTCGGTACATATTGTGATGTCGGGGGGAGCTGACCATGGACATCGCACCAGCCCCCTGGGGTGCTATGGGATGCCAGCACCACGGAGGCCCAGTGTCTCGAGGGATTGCAGGGAGGACACCTGGTCTTGGAGGGGCAGGGCGAGCCTTACCTGCACATGCAGACCCTGGCCACTTATCTGGCTGGAGGGCCCAATGGCAACATGGCCTGCAGGCCCGTGCTTACACGGTGTGGGCCAGCAGGCCTGAATGAGACATGGACTCGGGTTATTCCAGCTTGAGTCTGCAGTCGTTCAGTTGCACGTGCCTGCAGGGCTCCCTTTTATTAGCTTGGGCAATGACACACTCATGGTCCATCTTAAAAGGGCAATACACGTGGGAGGGACACATCCCCTTAAAGGCGCAATACACATGGGAGGGTCACGACACAACACATATGAACTAAATGTGTCTTTGTAAACTAAAGAAGTAGTATCAAACTCTGTTTTTTCTGTGTTGCATCAAATGTTTCTTTTACAAATTATGCCTTTACGAATTGTGTCTGGTTTATGCTTCATGCAGAAGCAACTCACTTCACATCACATGCCCACTTTTTCTCAATGGAATATATACATTCACAATCGCATTGTGCACAAAATACAGTCCCAAATTCGATGTGGATTTTCACTATAGAAATACATAAGACAAAATGACACATGCATAAGATAATGGCAAGTAGACACTCACTGTGAAAAATGTGTAGTACCGGGTTTGGAAACAAGCACACAGACTGATGTCATACATTTACAGTCTAAAGCCATTGCCAGTTTAAGATGTGCCTAATTGACTAACAACATACATTTAAAAAATATATGAAATCGCAGGCATGCTTTTCCCTGATTAGGGTTTGTCAAGTCGGCATGTAGGATGCACTTTAGGAGTGATGAAGCCCAGAGGATGACTAATATCAGATAACATGAATCATATCAGAAAAAAGAGGGCCTACGTGAACAGGCTGTATTTATAATGTCCGCAGCAAACACGTTGTGTAGGCATTCCTTTATTATTTTTTTACAGGCTGTACCTCGTCTACCTCCCTAAGTCCTCCTCATCTGCACCTCAAGATAAATTATGCACATTTTATTCCGTGTTGAAATCGTTTAATTTGCGCATGTGGTTTATCTCAGGTGCAATCGGAAAACCCAAAGCAAAACTCATAGTTTCACTTTGGATTTCAAAACAACGTTTGGTCATGTAAAATTCATCAAACATTACATTTATTTTAAAACAGCAATAGTGATTGCACATTAATACACATTATTGCACAATAATTAAACTTGTACCACGTGATTACAGAATGACTTACTAAAACATAAGGTTAAAAACACAATAAAAGACAATTCAGAAAATATTCCTCAACAAATCTACAGACTTCAAAAATCTTAACAATCAGATCATTACATTTCTTGATCTAAATCGCCAAGCTAAGAGTAGATAGTTTGCTACACTAAAAAGCACCACTTTATACATGTAGTGCCACAGGAACAAAAAAGGCCTTCTGTGTGTATTTTACATCAAAAGACTAAAACAGTGGTCTAAGCCATATTTATACTCAGATAAGTATATGGTGAGCATATTAACAAAAATATCGTTACATTTGTAGAGCAACTTCTGCCAAGAACATTAACAGGCTACAAATTGCACAAAATAACGTTCTTCGAGCTGCTCTCAGTATCCCCAGGAGAGAGCATATCTCCCAGGCCAGAGAAGATGCCCACTAGCTCCCTATCAAAGAACGCATATTGTTCAAGGCGCTCACAATCACGCACAGATGTCTTTCCCAATCAGCGCCCCAATACCTAGCTGATCGGATACACCCTGCACAATCACTCAGACCCAAGCGAGAACTCTACTCTGACCAAGTTGCGGTCCCTGTCTTTAACAGAGCCAAAGCCGGTGGTACTAGCTTTGAAGTATTGGCACCAAAATCCTGGAACCTACTACCCCCAAAACTCTGGAAAGAAACATCACTCCTAGCCTTTAGAAAGTCTCTGAAAACCATATTATTCAAATAACTGTTTGTTCCACTGTAACCAAGGAACTGTCTATCGCCTAATATGTATGACCCTCTTATCGCCTAATACGTTATGACCCTGAACGGGAACTGTACACTGCTTTTTGCCTGCACCCAATTGAATATGATGTAACAGCGCCACGATGCCCTAGGGCAGTTGCGCGCTTTATAAATGGAAATAAATAAATAAATAAATACGTGACAAAGATGCCTCCACACAGGGCTTTAACAGAGGAGCTTGGGAAGAGTGAAAGTTTAGCATATACTAGACTGAGGTCACTATAGGCAGCGCAGTGCCAGTGTGAAGAAAATTACTTATTTCCTGCAGGAGTACAAGGTTGAGCAGAGGCTAAAACGCCCAATCAGCCCTCGCTCTTCTACATACTAACAGCCAACACACTCATAAAGGTAAAACAGGCACAGTCAGGAGACATACCTCCTTCGCCTTTTTTGGTAAAGCGGGCTGAGGGAAGGATATACTGGTTCAGTAGCAATCCAAACAACGAAGTATAACATTCCAAAATGAAGGAATGTCCAATCAAGGTTCTATAAAAATATATACACTTTAATTAAACACACTATGCACAATAATAAGTAGAAAAGCACTACACAAAACCCACCCATGAGGGAAGATCTCAGAATAAGCAAAGATAGTGCATGCAGCACTCATGGTAATAAATCAGGGGTAAAAGGCAACCAAAAGCAACAATGATCTTGACAAGGGATATGTACTTGTGAGCAAAAAGAGTCCAAAGGGTCCTAATCAGTCTTTAGAGGCCAGAAATGGACCAAGAGTGCAGTTGGCAGTCAATAATAGCTTCTTTGCAGCACTGCAACAGTGGAAAACTCTAGTATCTCGCCTGTCATGGCTTTCAGGGTGCTGTGAGTCCCAATTGAGGGTCTCAAATGCAAGACAAGTCCTTTTCTTGTGCTCTCAAACATGGGGGAGGCTGCCACACAACTGCAAGGGTCCTTAAACATGTTACGGTCCTGGGTATTGCTGTGGCTGGCAGAAAAGTGGTCTTGCTCAAGCAGCAGGTCACTTCATAGGTTGCTGTGAGTTCCACTCCAGGGGCTAAGCGCCAAGATGGGTCCTTGTGCTCAGGCTTCCAAACATGGGGGAGACTAGCACACAATGGCAGGGGTGCTCCAACACAGTGAGTTCCTGGGTACTGCTGTGGCTGGCAGAGAGGCAGGTCCTGTTCCAGCGGCAGAACACTTCTTAGGGTGCTGTGAGCCCCACTTCAAGGTCTCAGGGACAGGATAAGTCTGTGTTCTCTTGCTCCCAAACACTGCGGATGCTGGCAAACAACTGCAGGGTACCGCTAACATGGTGAGCTCCTGGGTACTACTGTGGCTGTCAGTGAGGCATGTCTTGTTCCAGCAGCAGATCACCCCAGATGGTCCCAGAGGATGATTAGGGGGCATAGCTCATCTCTGCCTTGCAACACCTGCCTTCACCTCACAACTGTAGGACTTTAGAAAGGGCTGCTCTCAAGGGTGGACTGGCCTATAGGGAACTCTAGAGATGTCCCGGTAGGCCTATGCAGCCTGGGTTTCTTTTGTGTGGTAACATATTGTATTCCAAATATTCTCATAGCAAAAGGGTTGGACTTGCTGAAATGTATAATATGGGGCCCCTTTGTAAAATGCTTCCAGGGCATCTTGTGGTCCCCAGTCCACTCCTGGCTGCTCCTTCAGCATGGTGTAGTGAAATCTTCTCAAGTGATGATTGAAAGATGCTTCAAGATGATTAGCAAAATGATTCAACGTAGTGGTAGGAGACACCTTCTTTTATAGGCAAAAGTCCCCAGTTGATTCAACTAAAGCAAGCCTGCTTTAGGGGTCCAGTCCCTGCTCTTGAAATGTGTGGACATTGCCTATATGATGTGTGAGGAATTTGATCATCCGCATGGTGGGTGTGCGCCCGCATGTGCTTTTTTGACAGTTTTAATTAAATGGAATGATGGTAGACCAACCTCAGGAAAATGTGTGTGGGCTAATCCACAGACATTTACCCATGCTCACACCACAACAAACGCATAGACCTGTGTACTCTGGGAGGACACAGCCCACAGGCACAGTCTGCCCTATCATGTTTAGTTGGGATATGACAGTCAGGAGTACACAATGTCACCTCCAGAAAAGGGGCAGGGGGGCAATCTTCCCCCTACCATGGGCAGCCTGATTAACTAACAAAGGTTCAATGGATCAGCCTAGGCTCTTTTGTTCAGCCCTGCAGATGCTAGCAGTAATTTTCATACAAATAGAGTGTATTTAAAACAGGCCCACATGGGGCCTGTCTGCAGAGTCTAGCAAAGAAAACCCCATATATAACTGTGTCAACCTGAATTCAGCTCCTGCCTTCATTGTCATTGACAGTGAACTGTCATGCCTGGGACTACATGTTTACAGTAAGACTCCCTGGTAGGGGACCCCATTCATCAGGTAAGAGAATGTGGTTTGCAGGAGCTAGAGCGTCTGGTCTTGGCGCAGATTAAAGGGAGACCTGGCACTGTAAACAGGAACCACAGAGAGATCCATTAACCAGAGAGACTCTTTGATCAACAACACACAGGAAGATGGGTGGGTCTTAGAATAGCATGGTTTCACCCCTTTACCTTTCCTGTTGCAAAGGACTCTGGATATGACCTCATGCATACAGGAGATTGTTGGTAGGGACCCATGATTTGTACATTAAGGTAGGCTTAGCCTACACCAATCACTGTGGCCCATTAGGCTTTAACAGAGGGCTGAGCCCCTCTTTTGGCAGATCATCTGAAGACTTTGCAAGGAGTAGCAAGAACAAATCATCATTGGACCCTGGATAAAGGTACATTCTGCCTTACATCTTCCGCCAGTAAAGGAAGGCCAGGGCTCCAACAAGCTCCAATATCCCTCCCCTAAACATCTCCAAGGAAAAAGAGGGAGATAAAGACCTCAGAGGACCCTCCAGTCACTCCAGACCCGGAACCCGGCCAGCATACTGCGTGCTCTTTTAGGCTCTGCAGCAAGCTTCCTAGGTAGGAAGCACCAGAAGGTCTCAGAACCTACAACAAAGGAGAAGACAGCTTCCTTGAACACACTCCTGAGCTTTGGGCAGTCCGCCCTAAGGGACAACACAAGCCCATTGAAGAAGCTGGGAGAAGTGCCTTGATGCATCAACCAACGTCTGCCTTAAAGGACATTTTCGAGCCAGTTCAGACCTCAATCTGCAACCGACTGAAACGCTGACTGTTGTCAAGCCACAGTAGCTTAAAGACATCCAAGATGTCTCAACCAGTGCTTCAGTACCTCGGACCAGCACAGAGACAACAATTCCTGACCCCGAGCCGCCATGTAGGGGTATCCCTACAAAATATCACTACTAAAAATATCACTGTACATATGGCCGTTTGTCTCCCCATAGGTGATATTTTTTGGGGAGGATATTTTTTTTCGAGCCTATCTGGGGAATTAACATTATCCTTTGAACTGGACCCACAGGTCTGACACATGTGCAATATCAATATAACATGGCTGGAATTACTCTGAGAGATGCTGGTCACCATTTCCTAACTGAGGTATGGCTTAAATGTGAAGTTTAATGTGTTAATGTGCCACCAGGACATAACCTCCAGAGTTATAACGTTATTAGAAGAAGGGTGCATATTTTAAATGCAGCCCCTAAGCTTTGGATACTTTGATGTCACTGTAAATGTGAAGAGGGCACCTGTGACCTCTGATCCTTCTCTGTGCCACTGGTAGAACCATTGCTGTGAGTCAGTATAATGATGCAGTAAGGCACAAGTACACACTATGCTTTTGGCACTGAGCATATGACGGATAATCTGATTAGCAGATTTCCCTTTCAGAGATGGAACTACCTACATTATTTTATTATTTCATTTTTTTAAAAGCCAGGGCTTCCACACCCTTGCCAGATGGCAATTCCTCACAGTCAGAGGGTAGGATGGTGTACCATGACTGAACAATACCAATGTATTGGACTGAGATAAGAACCAGACTGGAGTATGTGACTGGAGCTGTCTCGAACCTGCAGTGTAAAGAACACAAAAAGAGGTGACAATTGTAGCACAGGCGACACGTGAAAGGCAGAATTATGAAGAGCATATAAGCCAAACCAACCATTTTGCAGTAATTGTTCTTACATAGTGACCCAGCATCATTATGAGGGATGATAGTTAAGGTTATCTCTGCATGTGTAAGGTGCTATAATGCAGCTACTTACATGCACCATTAGTACAAGATAGGTATGCACAGATTGAAAGGGCCTCAATATGCAGGGGAAACAGAACAGGAATCTATGAAATTATATGATAAGTTATTCATAATGCGCCAGTACACATGTGTTACTAGGCGCGACAAGTCAAGGGAGGCTACGGAGGGAGGACAAGACAAACAATCTTACTAGGCCTTGTGTCATTCAGGGGAAAAGGACAGGGGAAGAGCAAGGGGGCAGGGGAAAGTGCAATCAGGGAGGCATTGCTCTGAGTAAATGCAGCCAGGACAGAGTGGCTTTGGGTAAGTGCAAGGAGTCGGAGACTGTAGAGGTTACAGTTACAGCCTATAGTGTGCAACATGCTTGAAGGCAATGCGGGGGAGACCGCTCAAGAGGAGTCATGATCCCAGTGAGACTGTGAGGGCCATGCAACCAGTTGGCGAAGAAGAACGGTAGGTCAGCAGGGGAGTGAGGGAGAGAACGCAGAGGAGAAAAGGAAGGTTTTGAGCTGCATTTACGGAATTTCAGGTGGTCCAGCTCAAGTTTGAGAGAGGCAGGGAGGCCGTTCCAGAGGGAGGCACCTGCAGAGCAAAGTGATCTGCCCCCTACTCTCTGCCCAGAGAAGCGTCTGACCCTCAGAGAGTTGGAGACAGCAGAGCAAAGGGCTCGAGAAGAAAGGTATTTAGAAAGAGAGTGTTGAATGTAGTGCAGGCCCTGGCCCCAGAAAGCCTTGTTGATGATGCAGAGGGTCTTGAACTTGATGCTTGCAGCCACAGGGAGCCAGTGGAGAGATGACATGGCTTGAGAGGGTTCCATGTTATAATATCTCTGCAAAAATGTCACCATGCACGAATGCGGGGGAAACCCTTGCAACCCCCATATTTTTTAGAAGGGAGTGGGGGACACCCCGCTCCCCTGCTCCCATTTACTCCATAAATTATCCCCATAAATAATGTTGCCTATGCTGTTTCCCGGCGACTATACGTATGGCAACATTATGTATGAGGATAATATTACCCAATACCCTGGAGAGATACGTCCCGGCCCATGAGGCCAAGGATACGTTGTGCAGTCCTGTTCTGGATTAGTTGCAGAGGGTGGAGAGTAGAGGCAGGCAGATTGAGAAAGAGGCTGTTACAGTAGTCCAACCTAGAGAGAACCATAGCTCTGGAGAAAATGTTTTTCGGGGAAAGGGCAAACAGGAAGAGTACCTCTGAGGAGGTGCAGCTAGTAGTGGGCCTTCTTGGAAAGGTCCGGGATGTGAGGAGAGAAGGAGAATGGAGTTGAAGATGACACCAAGGTTTTTTGCCTCACATGAAGGGCGAAGGAAGAGGAAGAGGGCCCATGGAAGGCGGCCAGAGTGAGAAAGCGGGAGCAGAGGTCCCAATGAGAAGGATCTCTGTCTTACTGGCATGAAGGCAGAGATCGTTGGAGGCACGCCAATCCTGAATCGTGGGTAGACCGTCTGCAATGTGCAAGAGAGGAGAGGAGGCTGCAGGGATTCAGAAAGAGAGCTGCGTGTCATACGCATAACTGAAAGTTAGAGCAGAAGGTGGAGATAAAGTGGGCCAGAGGGACCACATACAGATTAAAGAGCCAGAGTGAGAGGTTAGAACATTTTGGAACACCACATGTGGAGAGAGAGGTGGTGGAGAGAAAGGACCCAAGTTGGCCCTAGGAGGGTCAGTCCAGGAGGAAAGAGGTCAGCCACTCCAGGGCCTGATCTTTGATGCCCAGTTTCTCACAGAGTCGGTTGATCAGGATGATGTGACTGACTGTGTTGAAAGCAGAGGAAAAGTCAAGGAGTATAAGGACAGAAGGGGCGCTGGCTATGACATCTATGAGTTGCAAGGAAAAGCTGTGATGGATTTTGGAGCCAGTAACTGGGACAATAGAACCTCAATTAGGGGCTGGAAATACAAGACAAAAGAAGGAACAGGCAGAGGGAAAAAAAAGCAAAAAAAAAGGGAAACGTTTAGACAGCAGAGCTATCTCTCATTCTGGAATGACAACTATTAAATGCAGGACCTTGCACTATGGGGATGGGAATTGTATTGCAGATGGATGGATCTTGTGGTGGGAATGAGAAGGACATTGCACTTTAAAGACAGATGTAGGCCAACACATATGTTGCAACCAGAGCAAACGGTGTAAGTTACAACATGCACTGCACATGAATATCTAAAACTAGCACTTGCTTGGCACTTTGAAGAGACTGGTAAAACACCATGGGCCTCATTCCGGGTTTGGAGCTAACCATGGAGTAATTAGCTCCATGGTTGCCTCCGAAACCGTCCCAAATCCGGCATGGTGAATGGAGTAATTACCGGTCCATTCCAGGGTTGGAGGGACCGGTAATTCCCCATTCACCTTTTGCCCTTCCCCATTCCCATTTCTGCCCCATAGGGCTCAATGGGAATGGGGAAGGAGGTAATTACGGCACCGTAAATTACGGTACCGTAATTACCTCCGAAGTACCTTTGCGGGTCCCTACTTAACTCCTGCTAAAAGCAGGAGGTAAGGAAGGACCCACAAAGGGACCTCAGAATACGGAGGTAAGGGATTACCGGCATCGGCACCCTTACCGGTGCCGGTAATTCCTTACCTCCAACCTCAGAATGACCCCCCATGAAATGTGAGCCCAACTTTACACTAAATATTTACACTGGTAACCCCCATTGCACCTATAGATCCTTAATCAACACTGTTATACTGATCCTGCAGTTAGTAGATGGCTGCTAGTAGTGCTTATAAGAACTGGGAAAATAGTTTCAGTAAGACTTTCAAGTTAGCCTGTCTAACGCTTTCAGAATCCTATATCCTTGATACCATGATAGCCTGCTTGCACTTAGAAGACTTGAGGGCAATTTACCAATAGTGCCTAGAAGAGTCTACAAATGGTACCTGGCCTTTTGTCCCCACAATTGATCTAATGACACAGCGACATCAAAGATAAGCTACATCAGACCTCCAGGTACATATAAACGCACCACTTCAGTGGACATCTGCCCGTAGGCATGGCTATCTATCCACACACATTAGACTGCAGCTACGACCTATGACAAAATTCAGTCTAGTTGGACACTCAATGTTTTTAAGCCTACTCACCCCAGACTTGCCTCAGCACCTCTGCAATTGGAATACAGTGACACCCTACAAAATAATTCTGGTTTAGCTGGACACATAACGAGTCTCTTGCACTCACACACAATTGTGATCTCCCACTTCCCCACCCACCCACATGCCTCATCTCTTGGGTTGCTTTCGGGAGCCTAGCCAGCCCAACCAATCCCTAATATTGGCAATATACACACGCATTCTAATCCTCTATCAGAATTTCCCACACTCTGAACTGCGCTCCCCAAGGGCGTTCCCACCACAAGCGCTTTGGGACTATAGTAATTGTAAAAGGGCGCTATAAAAATTCCAATTCCAATTATAATTTACAATTAGAGTTCAGTACTAACAAAGATGCATGGAATGCCACTAGAAACTGATATCTTTCTACCATGGAGCAAGGAAAAGCAAAATGCTATCACAATGTCTGGACACTGCAACTTGGGTATTCTTAATAGAAACAGAGAACAGCAAATTATGTTAAAGTAATTATAAACCTGAAAAGAAAATGGTGCTGAAGGGTTTAATAGGGAAAACACAGTGACCGTCACCACACAGGTAATCTGCAGCCAAATACATGGAGTTTCCAAATCAGGCTTTAAACTGGAAATGAGTCCAGCTGACTTTCCTAATCAGGACACTAAGCAGAAACAAAGTAACACAGGGAAGATCAGATTCAAATCGACAAATGTCTGAGAGGAACAGCAGTTTCTAGAACCCTAAACTGAATATTCAGAGGGCCTTTCAAAGCGTGCTGCTCACAGGTGAAAGCAATCAGCAGTTGACCAAGCTGGCAGCTCTTAAGACTCCACCTACTGACTTTGGTTTTGCATGATTGGAAGGAGGGACATCCTGCCCGTCTAAAACAAATGATGGACTGGAGTATTGTTCTGAAATTCACCATGTAGGCATACTGATAACTACCAGGAGGCCTAAGAACGAGGGCAGCCCAGTGCAAGAACATGAACATGGGAGAATGAAACACGAATCAAGCACAACTCTTATACATTTAGAAGTTCCCAAATAAGATTTCATAACCTGTAGGACCGCAGTGCACCATTCTGGATTTCCAAGCTCCAGAACCGGATTACAGAATGGTGCCAATTTTAGAATGTATACAGGATGTTTGTTGAGATACACCAAAACACTTGAACAGTTCACTGTTGCGCTCATTAGTTCTTGCCTGAAACAGCACTTCATCCACACATATTGCCAGTGCTCTGGATTCAAAATCAAATTCATAGATGGCTCATTCAGTTTAATAATGTCTGTAATTTTACTATTAGGTTACTCTGTGTCACTCATCAGGGTTCATCGTTCACTAAGGATGCGCTGTTCTCAGGCATGTAAGCTCCCAGCTGTATGACATATTGAGTGTACTGGTGGATGAGAGGCTACAATAGCCATCTGGGGCAATTAGCTGATACAAGTGCGGAATTCAAAACTTTACATTTCTTTTTAGCCATTTAATGAAATATACATGATATTCAATGCTTCTGAGTAGAGACACTTAACTATAATATAAGTACTTAAAACATGACATGCAGATTTAGACATGGAGTTAGTAGTCTAGGCAAAGGGGATTGAGGACGTAGAATGTTATGATTAATCTGAATTCAGAGATTTTCATGTATGCAGCCACTAATAAATGACAAACATTTGAGGGGACTTGCAGGCACTCCAATTTCTCGATCTATTAAATATTGCCCCTCACTAAAGGACCAATGCACTAATCATTGATTTTACAATGCCACTGATTTAAAAACTTGGATTTGGCGTGGATAAAGGAACACGTACATTTCACTAAAGGAATGCATTTGGATTCCATTTGTCACAAAGTCAATTTAAGGTCTGAACCGCGTTTCGCACTTTTCGCTTTCATAAGGCCAAAGAATTTGAGGTCACCCTTATTGCATGCCTGGTGGCATTCTTGCCAATGATGTACCAGTGGTAACTTGGGATCTTGACTATTCAGGCTAGCGAGATGCTCCCTTATGCAAATTCTTGGTTGTCTAATTGTACTACCAATGTATAATGTATTGCACACACATATAATAGCATATACAACATGTGTTATCTTTACAATTGATGAAGTCTCTGATGGTAATCTCTGTGCCTTTTTTGTAGATACTTTTGTCACTGTCCTTCACATGCACATGCTAAATGTCCCACACCTATGCAAACCTGTCAGAGTTCTCAACCAATCGCTATCGCTGCTAGGGTGGGAGCAGCTGATGTCCAGAAATGTTTTTAAATGACATACACTAGCTATATCAGACATACCGAGTGTGTGTTTTTTGTACATCCAGAATAATACGGACCAGCACAAGGTTTTAAGGTTGTATACTCTTCCTGGACTTTACATGTATTTTTTTTCCTTTATTTGTTTCGGTTTATAAAAACCTTTACAAAAATGTACAGAAGAAATCATGATTTCACAAATGGATTAACAGAATGAAAATTAATCAGAATAGAGCGTAAAACATAAGTTAGACACAAACAGTAATTACCATCAAATAAGACAATTGAGTCACTTATCGAGACAGTTAAGTTCAATTCCAAAACCTTAAAATAGAGCACAGACGTTTCTTAGAAATGTTGCAACCCTAAGATTTAAATTACCTTTGCTATTGTGTAACATTTTATACCAGATACATTCTCTATCAACATCAGCAGTATTAGGTACATGTTGTCCAAAGTATAGAAGTCTTTTCTCCTTGAGGGCCGGACAAACCAGTAGTATATGCTTCAAGTTCTCAACCATACCCTCTATATAACAAAATCTACACCATGTCCAAGAGCCTTGAACAGTCAATCTGATAGGGTTACTCTGATTTGTAGCAATACTGTTGAACCTAAAACGCATAAAATAATTTCTAATTCTTTTGTTTGGATACTTTAATAGATAACTTTCCATGGCCGGGAACCATTTATTCAAGGCACACACTTGATGGTACAATTTTGAATTCATTATACCATTCTTTGTATTCAGCCAATCGAAACCCATAACACTCTCTTTAACCCTAGAGGGTTTATTCATAAGTGAGATGACTGACATACCTAGATCTTTCAGGCTTTTTGAGGTTTCAGCATTCAATGCTACTATAAATGGATTTCCGTGTCCCTACCTGCATGGCAGTACAGTGAATTGGTCTCTGAGGACTTACATTTCCTCCATAGCATTACTCTTTTCCAGGTCACAAAAGCCAGAAGAGAGTTTAGCCCAAATTCATACTTAATTAAATTAAAAGGAATACATTTCGGTTGAAAGAACAAGACTGATTTCCAGATGTTACTCTCTATAGAGGACCAGTCCCCCTCACAGGTTATAGGTTGTAATTCTGCTCCATATGTTAGTCGGGGGATAACTTTTTTTTATGTAAAATTCTCTCAGAGAAATCATTGTAAATTTACCAAATTTGGAATCTAAGGGGCACATTTGATGAATAGCAATATCTGCTTTAAGTTTAAGTGATGTCCTAAGCAAGGATCTCCAATTGGAACCAGAGATTACAAAACCCAGGTATTTGATCTCAGACTGAGCTTTAAGTCGGCAGGAGCCACATGACTATGATAACATATTTAGCTTCTTGTTTTTCCTTCCTAAACGGACCATAACCATTTTTGCTGGGTTGATCCTCAATGCTATAGAGGTAATAAAACCTTCAAAAGCCATAAGCATTCTTTGGAGACCAACCTTGGTGCTGTCCAGAAGGAGAAAATCGTCAGCATACGCTAACCAGGATAGGTGAGTATTCAAAGGTCTGGGGGACACTAGACTCTTATTAGACAGAGCCGAGTTTGCGCCACTCACATAAAGGTTGAAGATTGTAGGAGCCAGTCTAGATCCTTGGCGAAGACCATTATGTATAATAAGTTCTTCAGAGAGAGTACCCGCTAAATCCAATCTAACCTTCAAACCTGTCTGTGAGTAAATAGCCCTAACTATGTCCAACAAGATCGCAGGCATATTCAATGCTCTCAATCTCTGCCACAGAATAGTTCTGTTCACCAAGTCGAAAGCGGAGCTTAGGTCCATAGATGCCACAAAAACAGAGGTAGCACCTTTCTTCATTGCTTCTGCTCTCAGACAATTCAACATCAACCCTCCACACTCAGTACCAATATTTTTCCTGAAACCAATTTGTATCATATCCAAGATTTGTTTCTCCGCCATCCACTTTTGAATGTCTTTCATAACCAGCGATGAGAACAATTTTGATTCTGGGTCGGCAATGGCTATTGGCCTGTAGCTTGTGGGACATAGGCGAGATCCCTTCTTGAAAATAGGGATAATAATTGATACCCTCCAGGACAAGGGGATAACTTTGGTTACTAATATATTATTAAACAAAAGGGTAAGTATTTTAGCCCATATTTCGGGGTCACACTTAAAAATTTTGTTGGATAAATTATTCGGCCCTGGTGCCCCAGAATTTTTGGATTTAATGATGGAATTTTTAATGTCCCACCTGTTAAAGTTCAATAGCCATTTTGATTCACATTTCCGTGTTACAGCTACCTCATCATTTTTGCTATGATACAAAATGTCCTAGCCACGTTGATTCATTGATAGGGTTCAGAAGTGACACTTTCTGTGGTTTATCCAGATTGTTAATTAAGTTGAAAAAATTTGATGAATTGACTCCCCGTAAGGATTTGAACATAATTTCCCCATCTCTCTGGCTTATGATACTACGATGTTGTATGGACCAATTTTTATGTCTTTGCTTAGTTTTCTTAAGCAATGCCATTGTATTCGAGAGCGTATACCCAGCTTTCCTTATCTGTCTGATCTCTTTCCTCATCATACGCTTTTTGTCCCTGACTTCCAAATCAAAATTGTGGGACTTATGATTAACACCAATTTTTGTAGTAGCATAAGAATCCTCACTTTTTGTAAGGGAACAATTTATGTAATCTGTGAATTTAAGGGCCGAATATGTTCTTCCCTCTGATGGTCAGAAAAGGTCTTGTGATCTTCAATCATGGTGGCAATAAAACAACTGTTTTTTTCTCCGTCCATTTAATTCTGTTCCCAGCACAGTTTACATTCAGGTTATATTTGAACAGAATTTTAGGATCATTTGGTACAGTAATAGCTATTTCCAGGGCAAGCATACAATGATCACTGAGGTTAGTATCGATAATGTCGAATTTTCCTGTGCAATTAAACACACCCACTGAACCTATGATATAGTCAATTATGGAATTGTATCCTCTAGCTTTCCAAGTGGGTAAATGGTTGACAAGAATTTCCAGACCCCAGACCTCAGAGAAATGAGTCCACATTCTCCCTCTGCACTTCGAATTATCACCTGATAGAGAAGGATCTTCCAAGTTGCTAATGAGGATATCCCCAATTAAAGAATCCTCATAGATATCAGCATTAAGGTCCCCAGCAATCACAAAATGCCCCCCTGCATTAACTAACTGCCAGCTTTCCAGTAAAGACCCCAGGTTGTATAATTCCAACCACAATTGTCGATCTGAGTGTTCTGCCGGGTTCCAGTATATGTTCAGAAACAAGAAGGGCGTTTCCCTGGCATTAAATAGCAGTGTAAAACCCACCACTAAAAAGTGGAAAGAAAATGCCCATTCACCCGTAATTTTAGGGTTCAGGTTGCTTTTTACGGCAAATATGAGGCCCCCTTTCGGACGGCCACTCCTACCCCCTTGTGCACATAATGAGGAAACCGTAAAGCCCTCCCAGCATAAGGGAACCGTTGACCAAGTTTCTTGGATACAAAGAAAGTCATATTGAACAAGTTCCCTCATGAAGCTCGAATTATGAATAAATGATCCTCTTGAATTCCAGCTTAGTAATCGCAGAATTCGATTGTCAGTAGCTAGAGAGGCTTCCCTAGTTTTTTTGAGAGTATCAATAGACTCTCACAAAGTCAGGGCAAGCCATCTCCAGTCCTGTTTCTCCGCATTGTCTGGTACCTAATCACTTATCCTAGCCACCCTGTTTTGGGGAGCTTCCTCCGGAAGTCTGAAATTATTCTGTGATGGGGTTATTAGTTTAGGTTGAGTGTGCACATATTCAAAAATATCATAGCTTCTTCGATGAAATTGCTTGGCCTCTCTCATCAGGAGGTTTCTGACTAATGGTGATGGAATCACTAGGCGAACATAGTCTAAAAGTTGCCTATGAATGTAATCAACAAGATAGATGTCGGCCAATGAGATGAAGCTTAGATTTGGGATCTGCCCCAGTAGAGACAGTATAAAGGGTCTGTTTAGCGAGTTATTAGCCAAATAATCAAATAAGGTTGTCATGACCAGCCCCGGTAAGTCCGGTCGCACAGGATGTTTCAGATCGAGTTTCTGGTGGACCTGGAGCTGTTCATCCACTGTTCATCCACTTCCACGCCATTGATCTCATTGACAGCTTCATGCCCACCCGTGACCGATTCTGCACAATATTCCTCATATGTACGCGCAGTGTTAGTAATCGGACGTAATCCTGCAAAAAGTTTGGTTGCCTCTTATGGGTGCTTATCCTTAAGCACTCTGATGATGGCTTGATACAAAGCATCATCATTCAGGTTCTCATTGGATTTCCCATCAACAGTCTGATTGATGTGCTTTACATCAGCTCTGACCAGATTTCCACTATTGACTTTTGTATTCACTTCAGAATAGATCTCGTTTAAGGGCTTACCCATTGCAATTTGCCCGTTGTAGTTGTTCGGACCATTATTAGCCAAGCTACCTACATGGGTCCTTACAGGCCTGGCAAGATCACTAAATTCGTTGTTAATCGAGGTGCCTATGTGGTTCCTCGCTGTATCGGCTGCACAACCGAATTCAGAGAGCCTTGGGTCCTCCATGGCAAAATTATCATTAGAGTACGTCCCACTTACAATTTTCCAGTCCTTGCTGCCCAGGCCACTACTGACAGAAATGTGGTTCCTGGTTCCTCACTGGCCCAGTATCACCAATGATTTCACTCGTCTTATTGATCTTACTTTCCAACATAACTACCCCCATTCGTGTAGGGTGAGTAAACTCATTAGCCTCAGGAAGCCTAACTGATTCCACCATAGTTCCCTGGGGTAAAGCAGCATTGAAGATCTCATATAGGTCTTCCCTATGTTTTTTTTTTCTTCATAACTTCACACAGTGGATGGTCTCCTTCAACATGTACACTCTGTCTGGATTGATCAATACCCATTTTATCGTTCCGGGGCTCCTCAACTATGGTGATTTTACTTTGTTGATGTTTTTTTACAGGGACTGGCAAATCGTCACCCTCTTCATCAAGGATACAATCTCTCAAAAACTTTCTTGAGGTTTTCGCTAAACCTCAATTTTATTATTATTATTTTTGTTCCTCAGTTTAGCAATTTTTTTCCCTTGTTTTTTTGACAATTTAACGTGTTTTTGTCCCCTGAGCGATTTGATCTATTTCATTCTGATAGTTGCTAGTGCCATCCCTAACTGGCTCTATTTTAGAAACCTGGTTAGCTTCTATAGTAATTATCTCATCTGAAGAAGGCGCTTTTTGAGACCGAGTTTCTCGAACTCCAGTTTCCCCCCCATATTTACTAGCAGTGTTTTGCTCAATGAGTCCGACAGTTTGCCGGGTAAAACTTTTAATTCTGAGGCCAAGTTAGCTATGGCTTCAGTTTGCTTACGCAATTCAGACAGTATTAGATGATTTAATATGGTCATCATTACAGAGAATTTTGAAATAGAAGAATCAGGCCTCTTGGTTACAGATTTTTCCCCTTCAATCAGTATACCATTAGAAAAGTCCAATAAAGTATCATAGTTAAAGTTACTAGGAGAATCATTGTCATTTTCAAAGGGATGCTGCTCATGGTTTCTACTTAAATTAGATACCTTCAATTTCGCCTGCACATTGTTTAGCAACTCATCCTCCTCAAACAATAATTGGGAGGGATCAATATTGTCCTCACTCTGTTTGTCTTACATAGAGCATTTTTGTGCACATTGGAGGAGTTCCACCTCTTCTTTGTTAGCCTCAGGCAGCGGCAAAGCTGCAGCACGAGCGAGACTCGCTCTTCTAGTACTCACTGCTGTGAAGAAATCCGCCCCCACATCTTTGCGGATAAGCGGTAGTTTATTCTTTCTCATTTTCAGACTGAACCAATTTTGGCCAACTTCTACCACTCAAGCACACAGTAAATGCGATATGAAAATATGAGGCACTGTACTGCCTTCGCCCGCCACCTGCCACCAGGCGAAAAGCCCAACAGCCACACTTCCAATGCACTTCCGGATGCGCGTGCACCTGTGCTAATATGGAAGTGGCTGAGGGCTTGAGGGCGGGCAGGGAGGCGTAACCAAAGGGGCGGTTCTGCAGAGCAAAGGAGAAAGAAAACAGTATGAGCGACACTCGCGTTACAGCGAGACCCGTGGGAGACCCGCGGTCAAGTTATGAAGGAAACTAGTAAAATTAGTAAATACCCCCAATAAATTCAATGTGGCAGTCCAATAATAGTCCAGTAAATGCGTGTTTCATGCATTTTCACAAGTCAAGAGGCTTCCTCTTGCCGACCGCTCCAATCGTGCAAAGCAGAAACAGAGCAGAGCAGACAGCCCAACAACCACACTTCCAATGCACTTCCGGATAAGCGCGCCGGATGCGCGTGCACCTGTGCTAATATGGAAGTGGCTGAGGGCGGGCAGGGAGGCGAAACCAAAGGGGCGGTTCTGCACAGCAAAGGAGAAAGAAAACAGTATGAGTGACACTTGCGTTACGGCAAGACCCGCAGGAGACCCGCGGTCAAGTTATGAAAGAAACTAGTAAAACTAGTAAATACCCACAATAAATTCAATGTGGCAGTCCAATAATAGTCCATTAGGTGCGCGTTTCGCGCGTTTTCACAAGTCAAGGGGCTTCCTCTTGCCGACGGCTCCAAGCTTGCAGAGCAGAAACAGAGCAGAGCAGACAGCCCAACAGCCACACTTCCAATGCACTTCCGGATAAGTGCGCCGGATGCGCGTGCACCTGTGCTAATATGGAAGTGGCTGAGGGCGGGCAGAGAGGCGTAACCAAAGGGGCGGTTCTGCAGAGCAAAGGAGAAAGAAAACAGTATGAGTGACACTCGCGTTACAGCAAGACCAGCGGGAGACCCGCGGTCAAGTTATGAAAGAAACTACTAAAACTAGTAAATACCCGCAATAAATTCAATGTGGCAGTCCAATAATAGTCCAGTAGGTGCGCGTTTCATGCGTTTTCACAAGTCAAGGGGCTTCCTCTTGCCGGAGGCTCCAAGCGTGCAGAGCAGAAACAGAGCAGAGCAGACAGCCCAAAAGCCACACTTCCAATGCACTTCCGGATGCGCGCGCCATATGCGCGTGCACCTGTGCTAATATGGAAGTGGCTGAGGGCTTGAGGGCGGGCAGGGAGGCGTAACCAAAGGGGCGGTTCTGCAGAGCAAAGGAGAAAGAAAACAGTATGAGTGACACTCGAGTTACAGCGAGACCCGCGGGAGACCCGTGGTCAAGTTATGAAAGAAACTAGTAAAACTAGTAAATACCAACAATAAATTCAATGTGGCAGTCCAGTAACAGTCCAGTAGGTCCGCGTTTTGCGTGTTTTCACAAGTCAAGGGGCTTCCTCTTGCTGACAGCTCCAAGCGTGCAGAGCAGAAACAGAGCATAGCAGACAGCCCAACATCCACACTTCTAGCACTTCCGGATGCGCCCGCCGGATGTGCGTGCACCTATGCTAATATGGAAGTGGCTGAGGGCTTGAGGGTGGGCAAGGAGGCGTAACCAAAGGGGCGGTTCCGCAATAAATTCAATGTGGCAGTCCAATAATAGTCCAGTAGGTGCGCGTTTCGCACGTTTTCACAAGTCAAGGGGCTTCCTCTTGCCGACGGCTCCAAGCGTGCAGAGCAGAAACAGAGCAGAGCAGACAGCCCAACAGCCACACTTCCATTGCAGTTCCGGATGTATAGGGTGATTCGATCCCCAAACATAATACACTGCAAGATTCTTGCTGCAGCGGTTGTAAATCATCAAATATTAGATCCTGAAGAAGAATGTTAAAATCTATGATCCATTCTTGCAGAAAGTTGAAACTAGTATTGGAAGGCATATATGCACTGATAATTGTATTGTAGCTATGGAATTTGAGGACCTCCGTTAGTCGACCAGATTTCGGATTAAGACATGTGAAGTCAGATAGTGACTGCATGTTTGATTAATATATGTGGGTTAAATCAGTAATTCATGTTTGATGGATTTTAAGCACTTTATTTGTCATAGAGCACTAGAACGTTTAAGGAAAAGTTAACACGTTTGATTGAGGCTGAATGAGTTTGGTGATATGGTAGAAAGACAGTATGAGTGGATATGTTATATTATTAGCATGTATGGACTTTACTTTTATGTGGTAAGTACATTAATATTTCATTCTCACATTAATTGTGTTGTGCTTAAATGGTTTATGTACATAAAAAATAAACATTTACATAAAATCAGAATGTGAGTTGTTTTGATAATTCTTGCAGACTCCACGATCTTTGAACGAGTATGTCAGTGGGTGAGGAATATTTCTGATGGCTGACACTTGGTTATGAATTTTCTGAGTATAGGGTATGTCCGTCAGGCCTCAAGTGACACCATTTCCTTGTTCTTTAACCATAACATTTCAGAACATCAAGTTAATACTTGGTACAAACGAATTAAGACCCATCAAAAAGAGTACATTTTCTTAATTCTTTTGTAGCTGGGCATTGTTTATTTCAGTGTAGTTACTGTAGACATGTCTAACCCCCATTCCCTGGACTACTTCTCATAGTCTTCTGGCTGCAGTATATTCAGATGCAGCTCCCCGCCACCCGGGACATTCACCAGCATACCCTCCCTCCAAGCTACCCGCTCACCATCTGCATACATAGAACACTTAGTAGCTCTCTCACATAACATTTCACACTCTGAACTCTCATTCCATACTGCATGCAACCAGAGAGGGCCAAGCAGATAGAAAGTACATCACAACACATCTACCACCTTATGGAAACATCAGAAAAAACGCACTTAAAAGGGACTCACAAAGGAGAGGAACACATGTGTAGGAAAAGTAGAAACCCACACGCAGAAAGCTTCAAGCAAATCAACTGAACAAAATGTCCCTTATCTAACCTCACAAATGTTCAGAAAACTCATACCACACGCGCTTGGGGGATTCAACCGCTTTACCATCAAGCAGAAGCATGCTTCAACATGAGCGTCACACATCCCACGACTGGAAGGCACAGGCGTCCTCCTGAGTCAAACAGTGACAAGCGCCACATACCAGAGAGCAAAGCTCCAAACACCTGCTGTATCCCACAACAGACAAGCAAAATGAGCAAAGGGTGCTGAGAGTGGTACAGGCAGACACAGCAAAAATCATAGGATATTTCACCAAAACAAACATTAAAATGAAATCAGTATTTTTGCACTATCCCCCATTTCCCAGTACCCTGACAATGGACTATAACTACAACCAAATCACTAAACAGGAACCATATGGTACTAAACTTACTTTGTAAGAGGGTTAGCCGCCTCTAGCCTGGACGTGCTTATGCAAAACAAGGAGTTCACTCGCAACACAGTAGCTTCAAGCAAGAACATGCCTGTCAGATCTCCATCAACACTGGCCTTGTATACGGAGTATGACCATGAGGTTAAAGCTGGCACCCAGAAAAAATATTAGGTGCATAGGAACACATGGGCAATACATATTCAAGTACAATGGTAACAACATTTGTTCCAGGTTGAGGGTATAACTTAATGCACGTAGTTGTGCACTTACCCCTGCATGTTACCCCCCAGAATATCTGTAGTATGACACCCTCCCATCATAGATTAATCTATTTCTTCTAGCAGTCAGAATCTGACAAAAGGCATTGAAGACCAAGCTCTGCAGAAAGACAGTGCAACAATGCCAATGGCACCTGTAGTATGCTTTAAAGAGCATGCCTATACACAACTAATATTCATTGATATCTGCATAGTGAAGAAACTCAGCTGCGTGCAAATTACTGGCATACATGTTTCATTGTACATGTTTTTCTCAAACTGGGGAATGCGCCTCACAAGTGTGCTGGGACATTCCTACCCGTGCACATAATTATTTATTTATTTATTTATTTTTACATTTATATAAGCACACAAAACCTCTGGGCATCAATCCACTTGTTACAGTAACATCATACTAGATAGGTGGCAGGGGGTGGTGGGTAGGAGGGATTAGGGGTAGGGAGAAGGAGGGTTAGTTGAAAAGTCGTTTTTAGTTGTTTCCTGAACTGCCAGTATGATGTTTCAGCACACATGTTGATCAGCAGAGAGTTCCAGAGAGGGGAGGCAGTGGCTGTGAAGCTGAGCCCCCCCGTTCCTGTGCGCTTGAAGCGTTGTGCAGTCAGACAGTGGCTATGAATGGATCTTGAAGGTCCGGTAGAAGTTGTCTTGATTATTCTCTGTGAGATGTACTATGGGGCAGAGTTTGAGAGACATCTGTGGGTGATAGAGAGAATTTTGAAGTCGATCCGTTCTCTCACAGATAGTCAATGTCCAGATCTTCTGTGGGCTGATACATGGTCCCGTTTGGCGAGGTCCATGGCAGCGTGGTTGGCATTGTTTTGAATTCTCTGTAGTTTGGTAAGGTTGCGCTCAGAGGTGCCAGTGAAGAGAGAGTTACAATAGTCCAGTCTGGAACCGATGACTGCTCTAGCTATAGTGAGGCGGTGTTGTGTGGAGAGGAATGGTTTGCTGGCATTTATGAGTTTTGCTGTGTAGGCTGTTGATGAGGCAATCAGATCATGTTGAGGCTGGAGTCAAGCTAGAGGCCAAGGGGACAAGACTGGTATGGAGAAGGCATCTATAGTGAAGGCGCAAAAGGCGGGGTTCAGCTTGGATAGGCACACAGGGGTGCCCAAAATGAGGATTTCTGTCTTATTATAGTTGAGGTAGAGTAGGTGGGCAGCCATCCATGCCTGGATTGTGTCACAGATTTTGTTAATGGTGCCAGTGTCATGGTCATGGTTGCCAGAGAGGCGGAGGAGGATCTGGGTGTCATCAACACAATTGGTGTAGGAAATGCTGAGGATGTTAAGGTGGTCAAAGAGAGGTTTAGTATATATGTTTTAGAGGGTGGGGGAGTCTGCCCTTCTCCCTCCCCCCTGAAGCACTCCCTTGTGCACCCTCTTCTTAAGAAACCCTCTGCCGACCCTTCCTGCCCGGCTAACTATAGTCGAATCTTCATCACTCCTTTCCTGGGCAAGATCCTGGAAAATCTGGCCATCTCCCAGCTTAATCCTCACTCTGAATCTTTTGGGTGTCCCCACGACAATCAGTCTGGCTTCAGAGCTGCCAGAAGCATGGAAACTACTCTACTGAACCTCTGTGAAGACCTGTTCTCCAATCTCAATTCTAACACCCTCTGTGTCCTCATTTTACTTGATCTCTCTTCTGCCTTCGACACGGTCAATCATGTCATCCTACTTAACCATCTCTGTGACAACCTGGGTATCACCGATCAGGCCCTGGCTTGGCTGACCCCTTTCCTCTCTGATCGACCCTTCCATGTCCAACTTGGCTCCTTCCTCTCCTCTATCTCTATCTCTACATGTGGTGTTCCCCAGGGGTCTACTGGCTGTTCAACCAATACCTGTCACTTCTTGCCCACCGCATTGCTGCTCTCTGCCCTAACTTTCAGTGCTATGCGGATGACACTCAGCTCATTTTCAGGCTCCCCTCAGCCATCTCTTCTCCTTCTCTCTTCTCCGATGGTCTGTCCACCATCCAGGAGTGGTGTGCCACCAATGATTTCCCCCCTAATGCCAGTAAGACTGAGATTCTCCTCATCGGCACACCTGCTCCCTCCTTTCCTGTCACTCTCTGGTTGGCCTCCCTTGGCCCTCTTCCTGTTCCCACCTGTGAGGCTAAAATCCTCAGGGTCATCTTCGACTCCACACTTTCCTTCTCTCCTCACATCTCTGACATCTCTAAGAAGTCACACTACCAGCTGCACCTCCTCGGAGGTATTCTTTCTTTCCTCTCCTTCCCCCAGAAGCTCACTGTCTCCAGAGCTCTGTTTCTCTTGACTTGACTACTGCAACAGCCTCTTTCTAAATCTTCCTGCCTCTACTCTCCGCCCTCTGCAACTCATCCAAAACAGGACTGCAAGACTTGACCTTGGCCTCAAGTCCAGGGATCGTATCTCTCCAGGACTGAAATCTCTGCGCTGGCTCCCAGTCGTGGCAAGGATTAAGTTCAAAACCCTCTGCATTGTCCACAAGGCCTTCCGTGGCATGTGACCTCAATACTTTCAACTCAACTCTTTCTAAATATCCTCCTTCTTGAGCTCTTCGTTCATCTGCCTCCAACTCCCTCAGGGTTAGTCACTTCTCCAAGCAGTGAGTTGGTGGTAGATCTCTTTTTTCTGCTGCAGTTCAGTAAGCACATCAAGACCTTCCTCTTTGCTTCTGCTTTCTCTCCTCCTCTCCCCTGCTGATCTCCTGGCTGAATCTGAAACGGCACTGGTTACCTGGCTACCCTCTGATCTTGGGCCCAGTTCGCCCCCACGCCAGTTGCTCACCTGCACTGCCTTCTGGCAACCCTGAACTCTGGGACTGTTTCTGTATCCTTACAGCCCCTACTAGAACTTGGCACCTGATGTCTGCACTTACCTTTGCACGTGCCACCAGCTGGCTGCACTTTTATGAATTGTCTTTATTTATTTTACTGCTATCCTATGTACTGCACTGCCCCCTCCTCATCCCCATGCACGTTTCCCCATCTCTCCTCCCCTGCACTTGTGCATTCTCAATGCCACCTGACCTAGTAGGATTGCTGTCTCTGTCCTCCCCCTGTTTCCCCTCCCCTGCCTCGTCGCGCCTTGAAACACTTAGTGTATAGGCGTGTTATAAATACCTTATCATAAATTCCTTATCATATCATATATCATATCACATCATATCATATTGTTTTCCAATTTCATCCACTGTACCCTGGACCAGAGACATTCTCATTTTACTGGTATTGTTCTGTTGCCTTGGAGTCTTCCACTCATCTTTTATTTTGTCCACTTGCGTGATTCACATCTCACACCCTTCTTCCACTGTGTTTACTTCATTCACCATCTATGGTTTCCCTCTTTTTTGTCATTTTTCTACGATTTGCTGGTCCTCCTTTTGTTATCTCATCCTGCACTCTCATGTTGCCATATTTGTCTCTTCAGCCACTTTACTTTTGCTCTGTAACCCTTCTTCTTACTTTAAGTGTGTCACCATCTTCTCTGTTTGTTGCAAGTCTTCGATGACCTTATTGTCTTTGTTGTGTATCTCTTGTACGGCTTTCTGTTCCTGGCCGGTTATCATACTGTCACCTGTTAGATGGCAGAGGTATCTTCTGTCCTGCATGGTCAATTTACTATCAACCAACCCCACCTCTTTTTTTATTAGTTCAGGGTACGCTCCTTTCAGCTGCTTTTATTATTTATTTTCCCAATGCCACTTGCACTCTCTTCCTATAGTGTTTCTGGGGTTGCACTTTGGTTGTTGCTGCTTTGCTATTTTGGGGGGCAGCTGGCCCATCATACATGTCTGCACTTACCTTTGCACGTGCCACCAGCTGGCTGCACTTTTATGAATTGTCTTTATTTATTTTACTGCTATCCTATGTACTGCACTGCCCCCTCCTCATCCCCATGCACGTTTCCCCATCTCTCCTCCCCTGCACTTGTGCATTCTCAATGCCACCTGACCTAGTAGGATTGCTGTCTCTGTCCTCCCTCTGTTTCCCCTCCCCTGCCTCGTCGCGCCTTGAAACACTTAGTGTATAGGCGTGTTATAAATACCTTATCATAAATTCCTTATCATATCATATATCATATCACATCATATCATATTGTTTTCCAATTTCATCCACTGTACCCTGGACCAGAGACATTCTCATTTTACTGGTATTGTTCTGTTGCCTTGGAGTCTTCCACTCATCTTTTATTTTGTCCACTTACGTGATTCACATCTCACGCCCTTCTTCCACTGTGTTTACTTCATTCACCATCTATGGTTTCCCTCTTTTTTGTCATTTTTCTACGATTTGCTGGTCCTCCTTTTGTTATCTCATCCTGCACTCTCATGTTGCCATATTTGTCTCTTCAGCCACTTTACTTTTGCTCTGTAACCCTTCTTCTGTCTTCTTACTTTAAGTGTGTCACCATCTTCTCTGTTTGTTGCAAGTCTTCGATGACCTTATTGTCTTTGTTGTGTATCTCTTGTACGGCTTTCTGTTCCTGACCGGTTATCATACTGTCACCTGTTAGATGGCAGAGGTATCTTCTGTCCTGCATGGTCAATTTACTATCAACCAACCCCACCTCTTTTTTTATTAGTTCAGGGTACGCTCCTTTCAGCTGCTTTTATTATTTATTTTCCCAATGCCACTTGCACTCTCTTCCTATAGTGTTTCTGGGGTTGCACTTTGGTTGTTGCTGCTTTGCTATTTTGGGGGGCAGCTGGCCCATCATACTATCTATCTTACTCCTCTAGGTGCCAGGGACCGGCAGGAATAGATGCCCCAACTCTATTTTTATTTCACTTTCTGCCTGTCTTTAGATGCCGAGGCCGACTGAGGTCTCGCCCGGCCTGGCATAAGGCCACGGTTTTGTGAACTCGAGCTGGGTAGGATCATGGTGCTTACTGCGGGATGGCGGAGTGCCAATCCTGCTTCTTCTGCATGCCTAGCATCTGCTGGGCAGACAGCGCCAATTACTTCATTGCTGCCGATTGCTGTCTTCTTTTGTGCAGCAGGGTAGACTGCCCTTCCTCCTCAGTCATGGCGGACTGCCATCTTAGAGTTCCTTTTGACACGGTGGACTTCTTTCTACCTCTTTATGGTGGGGCGGATTGCTCTATGACGATCACCAGGCAGACCACCCTTCTACTTTCAGCAGTCGGCCTGCCCTACAAAAGTGGTTGTGCTAGACAGCCGTCTTATCCTGTTTAAATGGAGGATTGCCCTTCAGTCACTGTACGGGTCGTCCTTCTTCAATCAACGGGTGGATTGCCCTTCAGCAGTAGATGCGGCGGACTGCTCTTCTGCCATGGATGCTTTGGGATGTATTGACCCACTCTGCTATACTATGTGGCCTCACTCTGCTATCTATGGTGCGAGAAACAGCGAAATGGCGGCAAAACCCTTGTGCCGCCAAAACCTCCAAAACTGCATTTCTCAATGCACAAAAAGATGGCTGCACAACCTGCCAACCATGGTGCATGTGTGGTGGAACAGAGCACATGCTGCAGAAAAAGTGCAAGTGGGCTCCATGACAAGTCAACATGGAATACAGAGGGAGAAGCAGCACTTTGCAAGTGAAACTCCAGAATTTGCCTGTAAATGACATTTACTTTGCTGCTGAAACTTCAAAATGCCTGCACATAAAACTTTCCAACACTCAAAATCTTGCTTGGCGCTAAAATTCATGTAATCTAATGAAGCAGTGTGAATTTACAATGCCCTGAAATGATAAGAGCAAAACATTTTCTCAGCAAAACTGGATTGCCTGTGAATGACAGGTCCTGTCAAAAATCTGTGTGCAGCCACACTGGGCTACCTGTGAATGACAGCCCCTGTCAAATGGGCTCTCCGGACTAAACTTTAAAGTTGGCTATAACTAAAGATCTGCCGGATTAGCAAATATAAAAGGACTGTTGCTGAAAGTAACATGGATCTCAGTTGTGTTGATCCCACCGGTTTAAGTCTAAGAATGTAATTTATCTATGTCATCTGATGCAACAAGTTTGTTTTATGCTGGATTTCAAGTCAAGAAATTAAGAAATTAACTTAGGCTGGCTGGGCCTGCAAGAGGCTGAAAAACAGGTTTTCACCCAAGGGGAGGGCAGTCCTCTCAGCCGATGCTCACTGACACATGATAATTGTGGGGTAAGCCAGACTTTTGTCTGCTCCCAAGGACTGAACAATGGCAGATTCTCCAGGCCAGGAAATGGACATCTGAAAAGGTTGTAAACTAGGCTTGCAGAAGGAAATCCCAAAGGTGGGGCCTGCTCCTTGCCTCCAGAGACAGACAAAAGGTTGACCATTTGCTGCTAAGGAATATGTAATGAACATTTTTTAGAGACTTATAACTCTCTATCAGAAGTGGTGAAAAATATAAAAAGGACAGAGTTGTTAATCTAATTTTTTCAAAACGTGTTGGAACTGTATAGCATATTCTGAGCAGGAATGGCAATATATGTGGTTTTATGGGAGCTGTATTTATGCTAGAATTGTTAACTTTGCACACACATTCCTAGGGTAAACATGCATATTTGTGGAAATTTGGAGAAAATTTGGAAAATGTTTTCAGGGGGAAATGGACAAAATGCTTCAGAAAGGCGAAACAAGGTCTCACACCTGTGGGAGTTTGATGAACAGATCCTCCATAAAATATGTAATCCTTGTAAGTGATTTTCGTAGAGGTTACAAATGTATAAATATGTATTTAGGACAAAATTTGATTTTGACACTAGTGACTAGGAGAGGTTTCTAAGTATTGTAAAAATCAAACCATAAACTTGACATCATCGATCTTTGATTCAATCACTTGGATGCAAGGCGGAGATGAGGCTCCAATCCAATCCCAGTTCACAGGGGCAAGTTTAGTTAAGCCGGCCCATACACCCATTTTTATGATGTCATTGGAAAGGATAAATAGAGACAGCTGACCATACATAGACACACACTCTCTTCTGATTCCAGAGAAGCACTCTGATCCAGCATTCAACATCCAGCCTTTAAAATCCTTCCAGATCCAGTATCCAATCACCAGGCCAAGCAGTAGCTGAACCATTTTCAGCAAGGCCTCAATCCTTAATAATTAATCCTCAACTAATCCTTACAAACCAGTGGAGCGCTGTGGTTTGGGGAAGCATCCAAAAACTATCTGGCTTGCTACCATAATGCTTGCCTGATGAACTTGCATCCCGCTGATCTGAAATATCCAGAAACAAGAAGGGCAGATCCCATGCAGTTCCGGCAACCGGCCTTGCTGATCTTGTCCCGCGCCTGATGTGTTGTCCTTCCTTGATATACCCGATCCATTGACCAGAATCTTGACAAACCTAAAATCTTAAATCCCAGTGGAGTGTGAGTATTAATAGGATGCTAGAAAACTATTGTATACCTTGCATTATCTTGCCCAACCCTAATCTCTAAACTTTCCTTAATTTCATAACCAGTAACAGTGTCCAAATATTAGTGCTATCATATTCTATTTGATAAGGCAGCATTTTCATAGTCATTTTTATTTGTGTAACTTTCATCCAAAAATCCCACTTCGAGTGTTTGGGTTGGTTCCGCCGGAGAAGGCGCTGGGGATCTGTTACTGAATTCATGAATCAATCTCAGACCTTACCTCGTCCCGACTTGGTTGTCTAGTCTGCATGCTCTAGCCTTGAGTAAAAGCATAAGCCATATTTTCTGATTTTGAACTGAGGTTTTTGTCGAAACTCGTGTCTTTATTTCCGAAAATCACCTGTCACTAAAACCTCCATAACTCCCTCAGTTTTAAAGATAGAAACGGAATTTACACGTGTGAATGGTCTTTAAATTATTTCCCACTTTGCCTTTGAGATTCCAAATGTTTTCCTTTGATTAAATCATTGTTTTTGCTGGCTTGCATCTGTTCAAAGGGCCTCTCGTAGAAATGTATAATAATTTAAGCATTTTTGGACACATTTAGTGTTTTTGCTCAGCCAGTTTCAAAGCCATCCTGACAGTTGAAAAGTCATATCCGTTTTTCTCTTTTGTTTAAGGGGGGAAGGTGCGAGTGATATTCTGTTTGGCCTGTAGTATTCCTGATTACCTGCTCTCTCCTCACATCTATTAAATTTGCCTATTGGTGGGTTGAGGGGTGTTGCAGGGGGAACTTCTAACCACAGTACTATCTGTTCTAAACCAACCCAAAGGTATTCTTTTCTGTGCTGCATTCTTTTTGTGTTCATTACCTGATTCCCAGTGCATTAAAGATATTATTCATTGTTCTTGTCACCTATTGGTGATTGTTGTTACCTATAAAAAATATATTGTGATTTTAAATTCTAAATAAATAAATAAATATTTACTGTTCCAAACTAGCCTGATTCCTGGTTCAGTGTGACTGCGGGGGGAGGGTATTTTGAGAAGGGTGTGATATGGGTGGTATATCATTCAGAATATTGAATTTATAGACTAAAATAAATAAGGGTTTCATTTGCGCACTACATGCTGGGTGAGACTTGGGTGTGTGCCTGATAGAAATCCCTTTACAATGCGGCGGACTGCAGTCCTTTCCTGTGCACTGGGCGGATTGCCCTTCAGTCACCGGGTGGAATGCCATGCTTCATCAAAGGGCATATTGCCAGTTACTAGGCGATTGCCCTCCTTCATTCAGCGGGCGTATTGCCATTCTGCTGTAGATGTGGCAGACTGCCGTCTTTTCTAGCTGGACCAACAACATTGTATGCAGTCGTCGTTTCCCTTCATCACCAGTTGTTTTGTCCTCCACTGCAACGGGAGGGGAGGGGATCATGTTTTCATGCACTCTAGGACCACGCAGTCAATAAGCATACAGGAGCCAATGACACAGTGCACCTTTCTTTGTTGTCCATGTCCATATTGTGATCCGGGCTCTGGTAGCCCCTCCTCTTCATCCCTCAACCCTATGACATGTCCTTCTTCTCCTCCTTTAAGGTCTCTGCTGTCTTACAGAGGACTGGTCTTATTTACTCTGCAACAGCTGCCTACCCCCTCTGCGTGAATCAGGTAAGTGTGCCCCCACAACCTCATCCCCTCCATCCCCAATCCCCAACCTGTCCCCACCAACTCCCCACTTAAGTTGTGCTTCTCCACCCCTTGCCGGCACTGGGAACACTCAGTGTTCTCTGTGCATCTCCTTCCCGCAAATGGCCACAATGGAAATGGAAAGGGGACTACAGTTCCCTTTTCCTCGATTCACGGCAGCCATCTTGTTTTGTAGTTTTTCTCAAGTTGAGAAACAACAAACACGCCGTACCTCAACTTGAGGAAAACAACACTATTAATACCCCAGTACAACATGCCAGGGTACTAATAGCAATGCATCCCTCGCAGGGGGAGCATTACCAGTCAGGTAATGCCCAGGGTTAATGTTAAAGCCCTCCCTTCATTCAGGCTTCTAACTTATGCCCCCATGCTTGGGTTGTATTCCTTAGATATAGGGGCATCTACTAGCACACCCTATCACCAATTGCCATACATTGAACACTCAACAGTACTCTCAGACAACATTCCACACTCAGAACTCTCATTGCATCATTCAAACAAGCAGGGAAGACAGAGCAGATAGAAAGCACATCACAACTGATGTCTTTTATAAACACATCCATACTAGGCTTTCATTACTAAATCAATTGCATTCTGGGAACAGTAATCTTTCTTGGCTCCAATTGAATACATGGGTTTACTTAGGGCAACAGTCAGACAGAGGCCATGATCTATAGTATAAGAGATGTCTTCAGTAACAGTACAATCCCAGCTCTGCTCATCTGTTCAATATAATGTGTCTGCTGTGAATACTTGTTTTCATTGTATTCATGTCTCGCCTTCTTTTTGTTTCCCCTTATGCCTGCTGGTATGCCTGCATTGGGAGTGTGTGATTTCATGCGTTATGAGGTCACCCGTAACGTGTTCTCCACCCAAGGTTCCATGAATGTCATTTTCAGCTTGCTATCTGGGTGGTAGAAGCCGGTGGCTCTATCTATTTGTTTACATAAACTGTAGCTGTAACTTTGAACTTAAATTAATGGAACTTAACCTCAAGACTTACCTGATGTGTCCAGCATGATCTATACCAACATGACATTGGGCCTCATTATGAGGTGGGAGGTAAGGGATTACGGCACCGGTAAGGGCACCGGTGCCAGTAATCCCTTACCTCCCTAAAGCGAGTTCCCTTTGCGGGTCCTTCCTTAATGCCTGCTTTTTGCAGGCATTAAGGACGGGACCTGCAAAGGGACTCTAGAGCTAATAACGGTACCGCAATTTGCGGTACCGTTATTAGCGCCTTCCCTATTCCCATTGAGCCCTATGGGGGCCCTATGGGGGCTCAATGGGAATGGGGAATGGCCCTGGTGAATGGGGAATTACCGGTCCCCTCTGAACTCGTAATGGACTGGTAATTGCTCCATTCACCAGGGCGGAGTCGGAAGGGTTTTGGAGGCAGCCATGGAGCTAGTAGCTCCATGGTTACCTCCAACCTCGTAATGTGGCCCATTTTATGTTACTTTGTTGAAAGTTGAGCAATTGGCTTTGAGCACACAATAAGAACTTCAATGACTTCTCCAATTAGCCATCAAAGGCAACATGTGTCTTACATAATCACTGGCACTGCTGCTTTTTATAGTACAAACTGCAACTCGCCTTGAGCTCTCTTCCCCTCCCTCCAGCAGAGTCACAGGGCCTCATTACACGGTAGGTGCTAAGGGATTACCGACAGCGGTAAGGGCACTGGTGCCGGTAATCCCTTAGCACCCTACTACGAGGTCCCTCAGCGGGTCCCGCAATTAACGCCTGGTATGACCAGGTGTTAAGGACGGGACCCGCTAAGGGACTTCAGAGCTAATAAGGGTACCGCAAATTGCGGTACCGTTATTAGCTCCTTCCCCATTACCATTGAGCCCTATGGGGGCTCGAATGGGAATGGGGAATGGTATTTGGCATGAGGATTTACCGGGTCCTCCAGGGTCGGAATGACCTTGTAAGTCCCCATACCGCCTACCCGGTATGTGGTAAGGATTAGCCATGCCGCTAATAGCGGCATGGTTACCTCCTACCGTGTAATGAGGCCCACAGTCTCTTTCAGCACTTTTCACATTGAAACCAAAATACAATGAAGGACTCCCCAAGCCTGTGTCTTTTTTATTCACTTATTTTCTGGACTGATCCTCTAGTTCCCCACAGCAACCTACAGTATCCACCCAGTTCTCATACACCGAAGCTTTATTAGTGCTCAGCTTTATGTCATACTCTCAGCATTGGTGGACGGGGGTTAGACCACTGGGAAGCAAATTTGACAAATGTTTGGGTTTTGATAATGGTATGCATAGCGACAAAGAGTTTGGTACTCAATTCAGGCCTTATTACTTTAGTCATTGTACTAGAAAAAGAGAAGAAAGGCCTCAAAACTATGAACTCATAATGATGATGGCATTCAGCTTTTGATACACAATTTTCAGCACTTGTTTGTCAAATGTATACCCCCACCCTAAAGGCCAATTCTCACTTTACTTTTTTTTAATGTACCTCCACCAAACTCCTTGTTCAGATGCTACTCTTCAGCCTCTCTGCCATTCATACAAAACCATCCCCCTGTGACCATAGTGGGTCTAGTTGTTATCCGTAGATAATTGGAATCCGAAAAAATCGAGGAAGAACTCATCACATTTTGTTTTGTACTTTTGGTCCGGTTTTTTCAAATATAGGTGTGGGATGAGTAAGGGTATTAGTTAAAGTAGGGGATTAGGGGTGATGCGGGGTGTCTCTCTCGCAATACTAAAAAAAAATCAAATAGCAAGTAGGAATTTTTGTTTTTTGACCCGAAAAATTCGGTAATTTCTCTATTCGTTTTTTTACATTCGGATTTTTCATGGACAACCACTCTAGTTAGCTTGGCCTTCCAGAACCTCATCACTGAGGATGGTGGCACCTGCATTAGCCTGGGTCTCACCCGCATTTACATTTCAAGTAGGGTTGGAAGCATTGCAAAAACATATCATGGATATATGACACACTTTAATCAAACAGTTTGTTTTAATTTGAGCATATACCAGTTGTAAGTTGATTGGTTAGAACAGCTGACACTGCATAGCAGTAGATACTAGGATATTTAGAATAGCTAAACCTCAAACATGATAATGTTAAATGACTTCAATTCAGCACTCCAGCTATGTCAGTGCCTAATCTGGGATGCCCAATGAAAGCCCTTATTCATATATTTTTATGACAAGTTCATAGATCTGGATGATAAACCCTTGTATAACGCCCCTCTATTTGAATCCCCCTGACCTCACTGAGCCAAGAAGTAGGTTTGTTTTGCAAATTAAAAGATTTATTTGAAAAATTAAACAAGATATATATCACACTTTTATAAATAAATTAATATTTGATAGCACACTTATGAATATGACAGTGATCAACAATGGATAATATTACACTAGCACACTTTTTTAATAACTTAGGAGTTGGTATAGAGAGGATAAAGTAGCTGAGAATGCTTTTATGGTTTCAAGGATATGCAATGATGGAAAGGAATGCAGCACAGAAATAAACTGAGATGGTTTCCACAAGAGATAATATGATCACTTTTTCTTTTGACAATTCACTCCCCCCCTATGCAATATAAGGAGATGGAAGGGGAGCACACAATTTTCAGGAATACAATCGAATGCAATACCAATTCAGTTCCCCCCTAGCAAGCTTAGAGCAACCGGTATGCTTTTAAAACATGCAGAAATACTTTTAATGTGATTTATAATAAAATGAAAATATGCTAAAAAGGAAGGATTTTAATTCCCTTTAGGAGATTCAGGGTAGGTGACAGCTACTTTGAATTGGTCCAGGTCAACACTAGCAATGATTCAGGAGGGATTATCAGGTTGAAAACGAATTTCAGCAATGCAAGCAAGAGACAGCTATTTTTTAACGTGTGGTGAGATTGAGCTAGTTTTCAATTCGCTGCACTTTTTCCGAGTGCGTAAAGTGCAATTAGGGAAAAACTATAAGGAAGTAGAAATGTGTTGTTGGAAAAGGTCGAGGATCTTAGCTTTAAAATGAAAGTTAAATCTAGTTCCTAGAACGTGTGGTTCAAAAGATACGGACAATTTAGTTTAAAGTAAAGCTCAGAATGACAAATGACACTTTCACAGGTTTGAAATCACAGAATGGACACACGATTTATATGATGCAGTTTTAAATAGGTGGACATGGTTTGAATTAGAATATTTTAAACTAAGAGATTGGTTTTTCACAGCTCTGGCTGGATACTCACTCCTAATTTTGGAAGGAATGGGCCCCCTCACAGATCTGGTCAACAGGTTTAGCTGCGGTTCTCTCTGCTCTGCTGGTCTGGATCTCTGGTTCTGGCAAAAGTTCTGGCACTGCACAGTGGTCTGGTCTTCTACCGGCACTGCACGGCAGTCTGGATACAGCTCTGCTTTCTGGGTTCTGGCACTGGCACCGCGGTCTGGGTCTCTGGTTCTGGCAAAAGTTCTAGCCAGAAGCGAACAGCACAGCCCGGCTGTTGAATAGTTTGGTTAGGTGGCTGGATTCTGAGGCCTGCTGAGAAGGATTCAGCTTTTGGTTCAGGCCTCTCTGCTTCAATTTCTGGAGTCTATCTAGAGTCTATGGTCCTTCTTGATATTGTCTGGTCCAGCAAAGTGCTTCGCAAGAAAGTGGAAAGTGACTCTCTACCTGGGTTTCAGTGGGTCTTTTTATGTCTTGTGAAAGTGGGTGGGAAGGCTGACTTTCTATGCCCAGCCCTCTGAGGATCCTGATAGGCTATGGTATTCTCTGTCGCCTGACTGGGGAACAGAGTTGTGAGTCATCCAGGGCTACCAATTTACAATCTATTGAAGAAACGCCCCTTTGCTTTTACTTAGAAAATGAATTTTTCATAACTAACAGGTTTCCCAGAAACACACGTCGTTGAAATACATGTACACATCAAAGATTGCTTAAGGTACAGTTTGGTTCAAGGCACATGTTTCTACGAGCTTGGGTTTAAAAACAACAACGTTTTGTGCTTTTTAGTGTCTTTCGCCATATTGGTTTTTCCTCAAAATTTACACAGACCTGCACCTTCTCCCTGAGCATATCAATATAAATTATCTTGTCTCTAGCATAAACACCGTGCCCACAATATTCATAAATCCGGGGGTTCGGTCTCAGAACATCACACAGAGTTGAACTTAGTCTCAATTTGTAGGTACATTTTTCATATTAAGAATCTCCAAATTGTACATTTTTGTAAGCTTAATACAATATTTTATAAGCAAATTAATAAACATACCTTTGCCCTTAATGGAATTCACATCTGAGTCTGGGTCCGCCCCCAGGAGCTTGGCTTGACTCAGAGATCAAATGTCTTCCTTCCCCCAGAGCAACTGTTGACAATTACACCTCAAATCAGCATATGCTATTCAGATGAAGAGTCTATTGTGTTGACTGAGGTCAGCAGAGCAGAGCAAGGTGCCACTCTGCATATGGTTAACAGAAACCTGTGATCTCCTTGTGCTGTTGCTGGTAAGGGCAGGTGGGAATGCTTCCCATGGACAGAGGCCTCTTGAACTTTAATTAGATCAGACTGCCTTCTGATGTGGGGCCTGGGAACAGCAGGTGTTAAGAATTCTCATTAACCAGCAAGGCTTTGAAGTTTGAAGTTAACTCAGGTTCCTTGTCAGCTCCTGAAAGACAGGCCTCCTGTCAGAGTTTAGACCGCTAGCGCCGGTTAGTGTCGAGCGCCGGTACTGCACCCCTTTTTGGGAGCTGTCTTGAATTAATACATTTCAGATTTCGAACAGCACCATATTTCTTTGCACTGGGTTTTGCTCTGTGTGTAGCCAAAGGATAGGGCCTGGCAATGGTCTCTTCTATTAACATTAACAGAGGCAAAAATGGATGGCAACCTATTTTTCATGTTTTCCCTGTGCATTTTCTGGGGAGTTCTGGCCATCATGATGTTTTCAATGCCAGTAATGCACAGTTCTGTGGTAGGGCTTGGATGCATGGGTAAAAGCATCCCACAAGCCCCCCCTCTTGCGATGGCCATTCTGATCTTTCACTGATGGAACTCGCAAGATCTGGGATGTTCACCTCATCTTGTTCCGATTCCGCCGATGGCAAAGTTCAGCATCTTTTCCTCCATCAGGGTGGATCGATCAGTTCTCCTTGCCAGTCCTGATGGGAGTATTGGGCGGTACCCCGGGCCCCTCGGATCTTTGCCTCCGGTCCCCAGGTCGTCCTACTTGGTCAGTCTCCATGGTTTCATCTCTCCTAGGATGACAAAGCAAAAGCGGCAGAAACATATTCGTAGACATTTCCCCACCACTATTAATGGTGGAGCGAACATATACATTTTATACATCAGGAGACATTTGCATTCAAGAATCATAGGATTTTATAGGCTATATGTGGAATATTTTAGGGTTGGACTTGTATTACTCTGGAGCGGCCCCCTCTGGGATTGCAGAAGACTCCTCCAGTTGCTGCAGAGTGTGCCTGGGATGGCAACACTTTAGCTGATTTATATGGACCCACTTGTCTTCCCCTTCCGCCAAACTACCCTTGGGGATGCGGATCTTGTAGGCGACTGGGGAGATCTTGTCTACAATTTCAAAAGGTCCCTTCCATGTAGGCAGAAATTTCCGCTGTTTGGCCTGGTTCCTTTGGAAATTGTATAGATAAACCCGGTCCCCTACATTGTATTCTTTCCTAGTAGTCTTCAAATCATAGTGAGTCTTCATGCTATCGGCTGATCTTTCTAGGTTTCGTGGCATGTTGGAGGTGTTTCCTTAAATTTTCAACATACTCATGCGTTGTGGAGGCATTGATCAAGGCTTACTCTTGGGTCCTGTAGAGCAAATGCTGGGGAAGCACCATCCTGCGTCCAGTCATCAGCTCAAACAGTGATATTTTAGTTGCAGATGAAGGGGTAGATCTGATGACCATTAGGACCCGAGGTAATCGGATATCCCAACTTGGCCCAGAATCTGCCACAAACTTTTTTAATATGCTCACAATGGTTCGGTTGTAAGGTTCTACTGCCCCAGAAGAAGCTGGTCGGTAAGCAATGTGTAGCTTCCTTTTAACCCCCAGTATCTCCCACATCTTAGTCATTACTTCGCTGGTAAAATAGTTACCTCTGTCTGACTCAATCCTTTGGGGTAGACCAAAACGCGAAAAGATGTGGTTGATCATCAGGGCAGCTGCTGTCTCTGCCTTGCAGTTTGGGGCCGGGAGACACTCCACCCATTTAGTAAATAAGCATGTCACCGTCAATATGTACTTGCTTCCCCTAGAGGAGCGAATCACGGGGCCGATGAAGTCGACTTGCAAATCTGACCATGGCAGTTTCATCCCCCTCTTTTGGAGTGGCGCATGGTGTGTGAGGGATGTTGGCTGAAATTGTGCACACACAAGACACCCCTTCAACTATTGGTCGAGGACCTGCCCCATGTGTGGCCAGTATGCAACCTCTCTTAACATCTCAAGTGTTGTATGAAACCCCCTATGACCGGCGGTGGCCGCATCATGGGTGTGACTTAGCATCAGGCCTCGGAATGAGGTAGGGACCACCCACTGATCATGGCCAGCTTGTGATTTCCTTACCAACAAACCGTCTTGGATTCGGAACATTTGTGGAAATTTCATCAACACTCTAAGGTCCTCTTTCCCAATGTAATCGGTATCCGTCAGGGGAAAGTTCTCAGGGTCCTCCATGTGTTGGTAAAACTTACCAATTATTGGATACCCCTTCTGAGCCGTGATCAAATCAGCATCTGGGGTCTCCTTACTCCATTGTGCAGTTGAAAGATCATTGTGACCATTTGTCTGGGACTTAGTGATAGCAGTGACCTGGATTTCCCCCAACAGGGACTCACTCTCTATTAGATCCCGTTGGATGGCCCCGGTTTTGGCCAGCTGATCAGCTAAGTCATTTCCAGTTTTGTCTGGTCCGTCTACTTTGGAATGACCCTTGATCTTCTTCCAGTAGATGGTCATCGCATTCACGGTGACCAGATAATCAATGTTTTGAATTAACTTCCCATGTTTCAAGGGTTTGTTATTAGCACATAACATGCCTCTGGTTTTCCAATTAACCAGGTGCTCCACTAACCCATTCCGTACATAATCTAAATCTGTGATTATGACCAGTTCCTGGAGTGGATGTTTGACACGAGTGAGGATGGCCTGATGCACAGCCATCAACTCTGCCACCTGACTACTTCGGGGACCAATTTTGTACCCAGCGGAGGGTTCTGGGGACTCATTCACCCATGCATTCCCTACACCGGCCACAAGTTATTTTTCACTGTTGTTGTCAACATGGTAAGAGCATCCATCCACATAGACAGTGGGCATTCCCTCACACTTGTCTTCTTCAAAGACTTTATGGGGGGAATTAAGGTATGCCTCCATGTTGTCCTTGATTTTTAGACTTTCGTCCTTTAGACTGTTTTCTCTGGCACAAACATGCAAGTCAGCCAGACCTTGCGCGAGGGGACTCTTCTTGTTTTGGCCATATCTGACCTCCACAGGAAAGCCTTGCAGTGACAGAATCCAGGAAGTAATTCGGGAATTACTCACATTTCCGGCCCGGATTCTATCACTTTGGAGATATTGCAGAGGCTGGTGTGGAGTCTCCACTGTGATGTGTTCCCCCTGGATAAACTGGCGGTAATTCTTCAATGCCCACACCGTTGCCAGGAGTGCCTTCACACAATCGTTGAATTTTTCCTCCACAGAGGATAAAGTTTTGCTCGCATAGGAGATTACTTTATTGACCTTGTCATGCTTTTGATATAATACTGCAGTCAAGCATGTGTTAGAGAACCCTGTCTCCAAGAAAAACTCCTTGTTTCTGACAGGGTAAGCTAGGCAATGCACTTGTGAGAGGCTTCTTTTGAGCTGTTTTAGTGCCTCGGATTGTTCTGGACCCCATTCACACTTGACCCCCCCTTCAAGAGATGAATAAGGGGTCTGGTGATCTCTGCGTAGCCCTCAATGAACTTTCTGCTGTAATTAGTCAGTCCAATGAGGCTCCTTAGTTCCCGCAGAGTTGTGGGGTCTTTCAGTTTCTGAAGTGCTCCACTTTCTTTTCCTGGGGACAGAGACCCTGAGGAGTAATCTCATGCCCCAAGAAATTAACACGGGTTCTACACCACTGTGCTTTCTGAAAGGAAAGTTTTGCTCCGGCAGCCCTCAACTGTGTCAGAACATAACGGATCTCCGCTATGTGTACCTCCACTGATGAACTTTTGATGAGGACATCATCTACATAAGCCAGGTTACCCCTCGCACCCAGGTCGGGCATGGCCTTGTGTAGGAAAATGTTGAATTAATTGCCAGAGTTGAGGTATCCGAAGGGAGTCCGGGTCCATGTGTACTGCTGGCCCCCAGTGGTAAAAGCCAGTTTGTATTGGTCCTCCATACTGACAGGCACGGTCCAGTATCCATTGGTCAGGTCTATTGCAGTGAATACCTGTGACCCCTGGATCTGGGCCAGCCCTTGGTCAATGTAGGGAAGAGGCCATCAGGAAGTATGGACCCATTTGTTGAGCTCCCTAAGGTCGGCGCAGAGTCTCCACTGGCCGTTTGGCTTCAATATTCCTAGCACTGGATAATTGAAGGTGCTGTGTACTGGACGGATTATTCCCTGGGACTCAATGTTCTTAATTATTTCAGTACGGGACTCCATGGATGCGAGAGGCAAGCGATATTGCTTCACAAACACTGGAGTCATGCCAGGGTCCGTGGGAATTGTTGTTGTGTGGATGTCGGTGCGACCACAGTCATATGAGTCCACCGCAAAGAGATCTTGGAAATCCAAGAAAACTTGTTTCAACTTTTGCTTCTGCACCAGAGTCACACAGATGTCAGCTAGGTTGACTCTCTCTTCCACCATCTGCCTGAAGCCTGGAAAGACTTCTGGTTTGGCTATCTCAGCGGCCTCCTCCAGCTGGGTGGAGAAGTCCCTGGTCAGGGTGCTGATTTGAACTGGAGGCTTCAGGTGGGAAAGGCAGCCCTTATGGACCTGGAAAATCACCTCGTCCCTTCTGAAGTCACAAGTCACATCTTCCTTACCATAAGGACAGGAAGTGTACACCAGGAAGTTCCCCCCATGCCGGGTAAAGATCCTGTCTGGTGTTGTATTGTCATCACTGTCACTGTCAAAACAGTCCTTGGAGATTGGTCCTAACAGTTAATTTCCTAAATCAATGGAGAAATGTCATTCATCAACCGCCATTCCAATAATGGTGCCTGCGGCTAGAGTAATACTCTTTAAGTCGCTGTTATCCATCTCTATTGGAATGGTGTCATGTTCTATGTTGACTAATGGTGTTGGGTTTACCCCTAACCCTTGCTGTTGGAGAAAAGCATTTAGATGAATATAAGCATCAGGGTTTTTCAATTTTTGTCCTCTTTTAACTTTCACTTCCAGGGAGAATTGTCGGGTCCTTTCTGGGATGGTGACTTCCTCTTTAATCTGAATTTCAACTGCATAAGGTAGCAATTGAGCCAACCTAAATGCTTTTTGTGGATCATCAAAGCCCATGGGATTATCTGCTAATCGGGACCAAGCTCTGAAGTTTATTAGGTCCAAACTAATGGCAAAGTGATTGAGAATATCACTGCCTAAGTAAAAGGCGGCAGTGACGTCTCGCACGAACCAACAATTATGGACTATGCTCTTGGTGCCAATGGAGATTTTGAGCATACACCTGCTTGGCAGGAGATGTTTGGAATTGGGTGTTTCCAGATCCATTTCCCATTTGTCTATCAGTTTGAATGTGGGAATGGCTGGATCTTTTGGGAGTTGGCGGAACATGGCTTCGCTGATGAAGCTCTTACCGTTGTTCACACACACTCGGGCAAGAACAGAGTCCTTCCCATCATTTAACTGAACAGGGATGAACAACTGCTCTCCAATTTGCTGAATATCAGCCAGGCTCTGAGTTGATTTCACATCTTTCTGGACTATTGGAGTGGGAATGTCTGATTGTGGATTAGTAAAGAATTTCAGAGTGTTTTCTTCCAGTGTGGAATACCACCTTAAACTGGAAGGAAGGTTGATTTTCAGAAATAGAGAGGACCCCCAATCACCGGTCTGTTGTCCTACTGCTATTACTGTCACATCTGGAATTTGGTTGTTCTGGAAGTGAAATTGTACTTGGTCAGATTTTTGTTCAACCAAGTGGCATGTGCGTTTAAACTAACATGGTTGACACTCTGTTTTAATTTTATTGGTCGGCTGGTCTGGGTCCAGAGGACCTTGTTTACGCAATCTATTAGGGGTGACAACCTTCTCAGGAGGTCATTCCTTAGTAAATAAGGAGTGCCCTCTGGAGCCACTACTGTGACCGGGTATTTCACCTTGTGTCGCCCAATTTTAATGTCCAAATCTGCAGTCCCCTCAACGGGAATTTCCTTCCCATCAAAGTTCTGAAGTTGTCCAGGAAGAGAGGTGAAAGGAATTCGGTAATTCTCCCCCCTTCCTGCATTTAGTTCATCAAAGGCCCTTTTAGACAAAAGGGTAGCTTGGGATCCAGTGTCCACCAGCGCCAAAATTGTACCCGGCCCTTGTACTTGTACCGGGGCATAGTATTGTCCCTCCTTCTCCTCAAGGGGGCACAGATAATGCACATTTTTGGACAACTGGTGGGCCAATTTTTAGTTTTGGACATTGCGAGAGAAGAGATTTGGGCAGAATTCTGTGGAGAGTCATGGGAATCTGCAAGAAAAAGTTGGCAACTGGAAATCAGAGTCGTTGTGGGTTCCCCTGGTTCCGGTTCTGGGCCACCCCACCCCCTTTTTGGAGACAGCCACCAGGATGGGTTTGAACCAGGGGATTTTGATGCTGTTGGCTCTGGGATGAGATGATGGGTGGCGCTAGTTCAGTCCCCACATCTACCCAGTCGGGATGTGAATCCCTTGGGACCCATCTTTCTTTCGGAGGAGTTCCCCCATCTCTGAAGGAGAAGATCCTTTTCCCAGGATCCTCTGAGGATCCCTCTCCCTCAAATTGGAAGATCTGTACCTCCTACACAAACTGGTTCGGTTTGAGTCCTTTGTTTCTCCTACCTCCTCTCTGCTCCTTGGGTGGCAGACTTTCAGGGTTAGGAGATTTGGTTTCCAGTTCCTGGGTTTCCAGGGGCTGTTTACAAGTGGGGAAGGAAGCTTCCTCCAAAGCTTTACACCCCCCTTCCCCTTGTGCCTCCTCCCTGGGAACCGGTGGGTTATTGGGGTGCTGCCCCCGTCATTCTTCTGGAGCACCAGGCCCAGAGTTTGGGGCATTCTGCGCCGGCATGCTCATCTGAGGGTTCTGTTGAGCCCTCAGCATGTGACCCAGATCCCGTGCCATATTTTGGACCTGGCACTCTAACTGTGAAACCCGCTCAGGCTGATACGGGGGTCTATTTTCTCCCCTGGGCTGATCCCGGGAAGGGTAGCTATCCCTTCTCTGGTAGTACCCCGGGTTGGGAAGATTTGGGTACCCCTCCACCCTTGGCTTCCCCTCTCCCGGATTAGGTGGTCTGGGCTCAGGGAATTGGGGAAAGAAGGATGGATGATTTTGGGGCTGGAAATTGGGTGGATACCTGGGAAAAAAAGTTCTGCCCAGGGTTTGGTGAATTTCTGCCCTCCTGGGGGAAGTTAGAAGGGAAGTTCCCTGGCTTGGGTGCCTGGTTGGATCCCCCCCTTGGGCTGGAGGAGTGCACACATAACCCAGGATGGGTCGGTTTTCCTTGTAGCGGGGACTTACATAGTCAGAGGAACGAGGGACCCCATTTGTGGGACTTCCTCCTTGACTCCCTGTCTGTGACTGGCCCGAGGGCCTTCTGGGCTGAGAATTATTCGGTGCAGGCAGGTTTTTAGGCCCCCGCAGCAGCAGGGGTGCTTGTCGGTTTGGGGCTTTTCTGGGCATTATTTATAATTTCTACGGTCTTCTGCACCTCATAGATCCGGGTAGCCTGTTCAATGACCCAGTCTAGTGACCTTTTCTCGTGAAAATCTCTCACTAGCTGGGTCATTATGTATTTGGGTAAGGCATGGAAAAACGTATTTACTCTTTGCTGTCTGTGCACACCCTTCTGGTAGTCTGCGCAAAGGCACGCTTCAGTTCCTGCACAAATTCTTGTGGGGCCTGATCCTCCCCACATTGCAAATTGTAGGCTGCCTTGTGAGCCTCTTGGGGATTCCAGTGAACAGAAAAATGTTTCAAGATGGCCGCCCTATATGTGGACCATCTTGAATGGTTTTTGTCCTCCAGCCCCGCAAAGAAACTGGAGTATTCTGGGGAGAATGTCCATTTTACATACTGGATGCAGCTACTGCTGTCCTTCAAATGGAAAGTCTCCATCATTTGCTCGTAAAGCTCCAAGTGTTCCGAAACAGAATCTTGTGATAAGGGGTGATGACACTCCTTATTGCCTTAATCTGTTTTAAGGGGTCCTTAAGCAAGGCCCTTTTTGCCTTATTGGCCTTTTTGGTTCGGGTAACCCTGGTCCATTCATCCTCTGACTCAGAAGCACTGCTCCTAGAGGTGCCCGTCTGATCTTCCAGGTTTTCCTGGATTCTGCGAGCCTGGGAATGGCCGGCAGAATGTGGGGACCTGGTCTCCTGTGTCCTGTGATGCTCAGAGGAGTCTTCAGATCCCTCCTTGCTGCCAGGATTTGATGGGTACCCCCCCACTGACCTAACTGGGCAGAGGTTTTCAGGATGCCCTTAGTGGGCCTACTCTCCTGGTGTTCCCCACTAAATTGCACTGTACTTAGGTGCCCATACCCGGATGCCCGCCCATCCATTCCTGGTTGGTACTGGCCTATGAGCCCCATACTTTTGGCTGGATAGTAGTCTGCCATCGCTGTGGCCCTGTGCGCCAGGGGACATGGGGTGGCAGAGTCCAGGGACTGGAATAGGTGAAAGGCTCTGGTACTAGGGCTCCTGAGGTTATGTTCAGGTCTTTCCCTTTCCCAGCGAACCTCACCTCTATCAGCCCCTGCTCCCTGTTGCCATTCAAGAGCCTGTGCTTTCAGTTCCTCAGTCAAGGCCTTACTAGACTCTATCAGTCTCTCCTGCATGGCTACCTGTTGCTGGAGCCTATCATTGTCCTGGCAGAGAGCCTCATTCTCTCTCTGTGCTTCCTGGTTAGTCTTGGAGTACTGGGCCAGTCTTTGCTGCAGGAGGGTAACCTCCTGAGTCCCATCCCTACTGGCCTGCTCCTTTCTTGCCAGAGCATCTTCCACCCTCCTGTTGTGCTCCAACAAGTTGTGATGCTCTTTTTGGAGGTCACCCAGTTCCTGGAGGCCCAGGTGATTTTCTTCCATTTTTCTTTTTAAGTGGCAGACCTCCTGGCCTAAGGTGTCCCTTTCCTGACTAAGAGCCTGCATCTGTGCCGCCAGGTCGTCCCTCTGCCTTTGAAAGGCACCGGCTTTCTGGCGCTCCTCCTCAAATTCTGTCTGGGTATCCAGGTCTTTAAGAAATCAGTTTGTTGCTCTCTGCCTTCTCGCTATCTAGGTGGCTTTGTAGGGTGACTAACTGCTCTGCGCATGCCCTATTGAAGTCCAGTTGTTGCTCCAGCTTTTTCTGGCTCTGCAGTAGGGCGTCCAAACCTTCTTGGTACTCCTTGTGCAAGGCCAGAAATCTGGTATCCTGGTCATACTTTTCCTGTTGCAGGATACCCATATCCTCTTTTATTTTAATTATATACTGCCTACTATCATTTTCTGACTCCTGGCTCCTCTGCAGCCTCTGCTCGGAAGAGACCAGGTCAGATTGGGCCTTCTCTAATGCCATCTGTTGCCTATTCACCAGATCTTGGCCTTCAGCACATTTGTCCTGTATGGCTCCCATATATAAATACAAAATGCCACTATCCTAACAATCTTCTTGTGCTCATCTTTGGCCTTAGGGCCATGTATAATTCGCTCAGGGCCACGTGTAAGGGACCCTGATCTTTCCAGATGTCTAACCCAGTCGCATTGACCTGTTGTGTGATCGCCTGCAGCCACACATTCTGGGCCTGTTCAGACCATTAATCTCTCACAAACAGTTTATGTAAGAGGTGCTCTCTAGCTATCTTCATATCTACCAATGTCGTCATTCTGGAAATTGATTTCCTTCCTGACTTACAGAAGTTTGTATTTTATTTTGCAAAACAGACCGTCTCCTTAGAGCGTCCTTCTTTTGAGGGGTGATTTTACAGTGTAACACAGCGTGGTGATCCAACAGGATTTATGTATACTGTCAGTTAGCACACTGTATTAAGCTGCACAAGTGGTAGTTCTAATCCAGACATCCCGGCTCGAGCCCCCACTCTGTTAAATTACTTCAATTCAGCACTCCAATTAAGTCAGTGGGCCTCATTACAACCCAGGCATTAAGGGGTTAATGGTGCCGTAAAAGGTGTCGGCGCCGTTAAACCCTTAACGCCTGATTACGAGGTCCCTTTGCGGGTTGCACTTTAACGCCTGCTTTTAGCAGGCGTTAAAAAACCAACCCGCAAAGGGACCTAGGAGCTAATTACGGCACCGTAATTTACGGTGCTGTAATTAGCGCCTTCCCCATTCCCATTGAGCCCTATGGGCCAAAAATGGGAATGGGGAAGGGCCCATGGTGAATGGGGAATTACCGCCCTGCCAACTTTGGAATGGGGCGGTAATTCCGCCATTCACCATGGCGGACCCCGGCATGGACCATGGTGCTAGTAGCACCAGGGTTTAGCTCCGGGGTCATAATGAGGCCAAATGCCTAGTCTGGGATGCCCAATGAAAGCCCTTATTTATATATTTTTATGACAAGTTCATAGATCTGGATGATAAACCCTTGTATAACGCCCCTCTCTTTGAATCCCCCTGCCCTCACTGAGCCACGAAGTAGGTTTGTTTTGCAAATTAAAAGATTTATTTGAAAAACAAACCTACTTCCTGGCTCAGTGAGGTCAGGGGGATTCAAAGAGAGGGGCGTTATACAAGGGTTTATCATCCAGATCTATGAACTTGTCATAAAAATATATAAATAAGGGCTTTCATTGGGCATCCCAGACAAGGCACTGACTTAGTTGGAGTGCTGAATTGAAGTAATTTAACAATAAAAATAATGGAGTAGTCCCATTCAAATTCTTCTTGGCAAGTAAGCAATGGCAGGAGAACATATATATGTGTTGGAAGCGCTCACTGAGCTACAGTGTAAAGAATTGTGGAAACAGGCACATATTTGGCCAGTACTACTTTGCATGTGCTTCATTCACATTTCCAGTAGACAGACCCATAAGATTCCAATCATTTGGCAGTCACTACACCTTTTTACTTTAATGCTTATATATGTGGGAATAGATAGATTGACAAAAGAAAATGAACCAAATAGTTAGGTAAGAGGAAAGATGATGTTGTCCATTTTCCCAAACAACAGAACACGAATTGGTAATTGGATTTGCAAAAGTCTCAATTTGGTCACATAGTGACAAAGAGGGCTCTGCAAGGAACATGAAAAGACCATGAGCATGTTTAAGAATATTTCTGTGGCCATTTTACCAGAAGTCACATTTCGATCACACTTCAACACATAGAGCGATCATCAACTGGGATGATAACCAAATCCTTCAGCAACATCCGACCAACAATCCAAATCCAAAAGGATATCCTCCATCTAGCTCCCATCCCCCCTCTAAAGGAATCGGATCTTCATCTCTCTCTAACTTTACTCAAATGTATGGATGTTTTTTGTTTAGCATGTCCAAAAAGGCTTAAATTAAGCCCATGCTGGTATGAACTGACAGACACCTCTCCAAAAGCTTTGCAGGGATGAGAAATGTAAACAAAAAAACATTTCAGGGTTTTCCAATGTAGTCAGAATGATTGATGGAGCACATGCATGTTTAATACCATCCGTAAGATGATTTTTAGAACTCCATGAAGAGCATGGTTAACCTCATCATCATACATTGCCAGGTGAACATTTGAATCTCAATGCATGATGCATTGACTGAGCGCAGTAGCAGCATTCCAGAAATGATGAGCAATCCGGCACATATCAACAATTGGTTGTTTTGCAAGTCATTTGACGGCTTGTTTTTAACTCTCTCTTAAAAGTACTTTTGACAGGAGTGCAGTGATTACATTTTGATTCAATCTTTTCAGGTTGCAGTGCATACTGAGTCCATTGTTGATGACATCAGTAGGTATTAACAATCAGCTGAGCCACAGTACAGTGCGGAACAAATTTGCTCTTTGAGTACCATAGAATGCATAATTGGCTTCTGAGGAGGCTTACCAGGGCTTACGTGTGATGAGTGGTCGGTTGATATGTGCGCTGGAGAACATGTGCCATGCATTCAAAGTTGGTTGCATGATAAACAATAAAGGAGGTAAATTAAATAGACCATTGAAATGCTCGATAACAGAGTACTTTAACGACCATTCGCATTACGACAATGGTGCAACTACGGGAGATGGTTATAAAAAGGATAAAGGTCAGCAAAAAGATTGCTTTTTTATTACTTAATTGGCGAAATGCTGAATTGTGATGATTGAGTGGCTGGGATCGACTCCAAGAAGTATTGAAACCTTCTGTGGGTTAATATTTCTTGTCAATACAACTGTGCATGGTGATCTCATAGCAGCAATGCAACTGTCATTGTTCAAATCTTCTTCGGACTATTGAATGGTTGTTCAGATAAAGAAACCAGGAAGTTGTGATTATGCAAACTTTTGCAACAATGTCCCATTTCGTCCAGCATTATTTCATCATCCTTCTATACTATTAACAGACATTCTATATGATGTATGCACAGGTCAGATTAATCAATCCTACAGTTGATGCTAAACTTGTATTCTGCATCGCATTTGAGAATATGACATACCTTTTTGTATCTATATATATGTAAAAGCCAAAAATTGTGTGTGGGTTTGTGAATTGGTGAAGCGTTGGTGTATGGGAGGCGAAAGCTTATGGGAGGCGTAAGGGGAAGGCATATGTGAGGCGACAGTGAGGCGTATGGCAGGCAAATGGACCTGAGAAGTGAAGCTGAAGGCAGGTAGCATTCCAGAAGATTCCAAATGTTGTTTTATAAAGAAGTGCAGCAGGCATTTCTGTTACTCTCTTATGCATAGTGCTAAAGTGTTATTTCACAAGTGGCTGTGGGAACAAGCCATCCTTGCTGCTAAAAATTATTCTGTCAATGAAATTAATAATCATATTCAAAATGTGCTTCCGGGCACAGTTACTGAGTACAACTCAATTGATACAGTGGTGGATACTGACAAAGCCGTAAACTATCCAACAGAATTCCTCAGCTCACTGGACCCCCTGGGAACGCCACCACATCTCCTTCAACTAAAAGTTGGCTCACCCATCATGCTGCTTTGCAAACTCGACCCACCTAGGCTATGTAATGGCACAAGGCTGTGCGTCAACAAATTGGTGCCCAACATAATTGAAGCAACAGTGTTGACCGGGAAGGGAAAAGGAGAAGATGTATTAATTCCTCCCATGCCACTCATTCCGACTGACATGCTTTACTTTACTTTTCTTTATAAACCTGTAATGCGCTTCAATGGACCCGGAGGTATAATGACGCAGATTAGAGACAAACAGATACTTATAAACAAATAGCCAGAACAGAAAGAGCCATGAAAAGTGGACGTCAGGAAGCAGAATTTAGGCAAACAGCCAGGTCTTTAGCTTTTTCTTGAATGGCTCGAGTTGGTGTTCAAGCCTTAAATCCAGCGGAAGGTTGTTCCAGGTGGCAGGAGTCGCTGCTCCAAAAGCTCCCTTTCCTGCTTTTTGTGTTCTGCTTCTTGGAAGGCCCAACACTTGAAGTTTGTTGGATCCAAGCATTCTAGAGGGGATCTCATACACTAACATATCCCTCAGGTTGCTTGGCATGGTCCCCTTAAGACACTTGAAGGTGATCATGATGACACAGAAGTGGATTCTGGCCTCCACAGGGAGCCAATGTAAAGCTCTTCTTGCCGCTGAGACATGATCGCACCTCATCAGACGCACAACAGTCCTAACGGCCATATTTTGGATCACCTGCAGGCGATTGATTTCGGCTTTGCTAATGCCTTACAAAAGGCTACAATAGTAGTCAATTTTTATGCCTATTATGGCTCTCGCTAGTGTTTCGGCGTTGGCCTCAGAGATGAGGGGGTGCATGTGAAAGAAGAGTCTAAGATAGTAGGCTGCTCCCGATACCACACTCCCCACATGAGCGTTTATAGAGAGATGTTGATCTAGAATAACCCTGAGGGATTTTACCTTTTTGAGTGTGTTGATCTTCACGTTGCCTAGAGGAAAGCTCCCGTAGAAGGAGTCCTGTTTAGCAGGTATGCTGGGGGATCCCAAAATCATTAGCTCGGTCTTGGATCTATTAAGGGCTAGAACATTCACAGCCATCCAATTTTCGATACAAGTATAGGCCTTGTTCAATCTGGCTTCGTCTAATGAGTGGGATCCTTCCAATGGGATGACACACTACGTGTCATCTGCAAAGTTGGTGAACCAGATCCCTTCCTGGTCTAGCATATGAAGAAATGGAACAGTGAAAATATTATAGAAGCAAGGAGAGAGACTGGCTCCCTGAGGTACTCTGTATTTAATTGGTATTGCAGTAGCTTCTGCAATCTCTGAAGAGACACAGCTTAACCTAATCTGAAGAAATGATGCAACCCAATGGGAGGCTGCAGGAGAGAAAAAAGCCACTTCTTCGAGCCTGGCGACCAACATATTGTGGTCGACCAGGTCGAAAGCGGCAGAAAGATCTAAGAGCATGATCATAGAAGCCAAGCCTTTGTCCATACGTGATAGAAGCCTAGATTTAAGTTCCAGCATAGCCGTCTCAGCAGTGTGCCCGGCCCTGAAGCCTGATTGTTGGCCGTTAAGGATGGGGAACGTGTTGAGATGTAGGGCTATCTGGTTATAGGCAACCTTATCCAAAATCTTCAATAAAAAGGAAGGCAGTGTTGGTTATGGGTCTATAATTCAACATATCTTCCATAGGCAGGCCGGGTTTCTTTAATAGTGGTGTGACCCAAGATAGTTTGAGGTCGTCTGGGACAATGCCCTCTCTAAATGATGCTGTTCAGTTTCAAGTGCCTACAGATCCCAGTCAGGCTGACATTCGGTATCATGATCAACAAGGCACATGGCCAGTCAGTCAAGTGCACTGGTACCAACTTGGAATCTCCATGTTTCTCCCATGGGCAGTTATGTGTTGCGTGTTCGAGAGTGGGTTCCCCAAATTAGTTGTATATCTTTGCTCCAAATGGCAAAACAAAAAAATGTTCTTTATAAACAAGCCTTACAATGAACATGTACTTTGGTAATATTAAAATTTAGGTCCATAGTTGTTGGCACCACCGGCATCATGTCACCCATCATGCTGTTCTGGAATCTACATGTTGTTCTCACGTACAATTATACATTTCAGAATGAGTCTTTAAGAAGAACACCACATTGTGTTGTGCAGTCTTTATAAGAACATTTTTTTTTAATATTAAATAATCGAAAAATGTAGTGAATTTTCCTTTTCAACTTTCTTATGGAGCCTTTCCAAAAAGAGTAAAGCTACCTTAAGGGATTTCTAACAAATAGTACCCATGGGAAAATGAAATCCCGGGCAACACCAGGTATGTCAGTTTTTATAAAATAAAAGTACATGCACAAAATGTATTACACATTCCCTTTGAATGTATCATACTCCACCGTTTAACATTTGTCAATTCAACCAAAAAGGGCAGTGATGTGGCGATTCTTTGTGCAGTAAGCAATTGAAACAGAAAATAAACTTAGTGCTCTTTTCTGGCCTTTGTAGATGGGTAATAATACCGTTTTTGAGTAATATGTTTGTATGCAAGAATATGTATATACAACAATAGGGAACAATACATTTCTTTAAACAAAATCTCATATAAAATTGTTTAGCAAATAGTAGTCATACATCGTCAAAAATTTAAAATGTTAAAATAATGTGTAATGTTGAACAACCTAAGAAAAATAAAAACAATGTAAACAATGACAATGATTAAATAATACAAGTAAATAAATTTTTTTAAACTCACTCTTATGATCAATTACATGAGCATCAATGTTGTGGAGATTGTCAACTACTGTTTACTCCATCAATGTCGTCCAAACTACACGCACCAATCATGTGGCGAAGTCCGATGCCTGCCTCTTGGGACATCTAGTAGGGTGATGAACAGATCAGGTGGCCCCCCAAGATACTGGAAGATTGACGCTGGGTGATATGGGGAGGATAGCCTGGTCACTCCATAATCTCTATCACGAGGACCGAGACAGCCACATGTCTCCTGCTATGGATGTGGTCCCCTCTAGGGTGACAGTGCCAAACTCTGAGGATCTGAAATAATATGGAACCTTTAATGTATGGCTCTCGCCAGTCCAAAAAAGGAGCACTTTAGGTATTGCTGCAGAATGGGAGTTTATAATCACTGCCCCATTATGATAATTAAACACTGTGACCGAGTGAAGACATTTAGCAAAGGCAATATATCTCCCCATTGTGGGCAGCAAATAGAAGTTCAGGCATGAGAGGTGCATTACATGTTACTCTGGCATTAGTTTACCGAGCACATTCAGACATCAGAGGCACATTACATTTTCCAGTAGCACTCAATCAGGGAGTCTGCAAAGACAACAGGGGCACACCAAATTCTCCTGTAATGTGTGTACAGTGAATCTTCTTCAGGTAGCACTATGGCATTCATTCATCTGCACCATGAGACAGGGATCGTCTTCAGGGAAATGTCAGCTCAGTCGAAAATGTTTTTTCTCTGCTTACCTTCAAGTAAAACTACAACAGTGCATGCGCACATACTCCATAATTCTTCTGCACTATGGGTCTTCTTGGGAACCCCAGGACAATGCTGAACAGTAAAAAGAAACCCAAAATGATGAGTCAGACTTTTAAACAGGAACACACAGGTGAGCAAATAAAGCACAGCCAATCAGAGCCCCACACATATTCACATCCACAGGGGTAGACCCTTAAAGGAAGCCAATGCACAAGGGAGAGGTCACAGGGCTGTTTAAGTATTGGGTTTCAGTGAGCAAGAGGGAGTGTTTGAGTTGCATCTCGGGCGTGCATTTGGGGTGAGCTCAGGAGTAGGGAAGCAGTTTAAATGGAGATTGGCGAGGGAAGGAAGAGGCAGAGATGTGAAGGTGCCAAGGGGGATGTTGGATTGAAATTTAAGGAGGAGGTTGTATTAAGTCATCAGGAGGTGAAAGTTGGATTAAAAGTTAAAGAGGACTTTGGATTAAGTCACCTGGGGGAGGAGGTTGCATTGATAATTAAGTAAGAGGTGGGTTAGAAAGCTCAGTAGGTGGCGGTTGGAGGAAAACATCAAGAAAAGAAACATATGCTAGCCAAGCCATAGATGTCAAGTTCAGGAATGCATGAGTGATCTCATCTGGCCCAAGGCATGCTATAGGATTGAGACCCCAAGGTGAGGAAGAGCAAGAACAGAACCGCAGTATTGAGGTATTGCAGATGGAAGTCAGGTCCTTTTAAGATGGAAGTTACAGAACCATCGAAAGCAGTTACCTGTGGAAACTAATGAAGCCAAACCCAGCTGCCTCTGTCTTAAAGTCACATAGAATTTCTATGACTATCTGCAAATGTACTGAAGACACAGTGAGGCTGACAGGAGTTCCAAAATAAAACCGATGTGTTTGTATCGTAGTAGCACCCAGAGACATGTAGGAAGAGGTGCAAGAGCGTGCATTGGGAACTTTAAAGAAACCATGACATTGGTGTAACCTTTAAGGAGAGATTAACATGATACCTTACCTTTTGGATTTGACCCATAAAAGAACCTTTGTGGGGTAAAAATAATAAAATGTATACTTAACTTTTTTGTTCAGCCTCTTTGTGGACCCCACTCAGTTGTATTACACTCACCAAGTCTAGCAATCTCACAGAAAAATGACCTGCAATTATTCATGGGTGAGAAACCAAAAATGTAGTGACCAACAAATAATTGGACATCACTTTTGAGTGGTTAGACAAGCCACTCCCAGCAGCTCCCCTAAACACCCTTCAGGGCTCCAAGTGGATTCCGTCACAGCTCCCCAATCAGTAAAAAAATATGCTTCTCTTTTCAATGCTAAATCCTTGGAAACAAAATGCCCAACTGCCTGTGAGGGCCTGCCAATCCCCAATAGGGCAATGGGGCACTCTAAAGGGTATTACGGAGTAGTCCTTTGCAGGGGCCTACTTTATTACCCCTGGCTGACCATCATACTGTTTGAGAGGAATTTCTGGAAATATTCAACATTTTACTGGACCTCAACCCACCTGAAATTGAGGCGTTATACCAGAACTAGTTCACCCAACACTATTGCTAACACTGTAAGAAATATCTGAGCGTATTGATATGGTTGGCCATCTCAAGCTCCCATTGCAAGTTTATTGGCCTCCAGTTACTTTTCATGGCTTGTCATAAATATATAAAAAAATATTGAGCTAAAGTTAAAGGATACTATTGTTTTTCCAAACGTCACATACTTGCACACACTTCTCCCAATGTGCATTTTCATTTGTTGTGGCAAACACACAAACAGATCTGCTTTGTAACCTCATGTTTTAAAATGTATTGGTCCCACCTGCCCTGCACACACACAACGCCTGTGGTTTACTTTGGCAGTATTGGAACCGTTTCATAACGTGAATCCAATCGCTCACAGGCACAGTTTTCTGTGCTAGCTGTATTTTATGAACCCTTTCAAAATTGCATTTTATTCTTAAAGAAACTTGTCAAACACTCATAAACATTAAGTCAATCTGCCAGTATATGGCAGGGAGTGATCATGTCATTAGTGGTTTTCCAAGGTTTGCCTAAATGACGTCTTTACCATTGTATGTGTTAAACACACTCTGGTGTGTAAGTGCATCGGAAACGTAATCTATGTTTGCTTTGTTGAAGTCGATTCATTTGCAAAGAAGGGAAATACTTGGTGGGCCGGTCTTAGTGCAGGAACACAGAATGCTCTAGAACGTTGCCTATGTCGCACTAGATTGTACCCTCGCAGCATTCTGAAGGTTGACAGTAAGGAACAGTGGAGGGACTCCTCATTGGTTCATGCACTGAATACGCATATTTAGGCCATCTGTCGCACATCCTTTTGATCGTACATCTACCTTTTTAAAGAACACTACAAAGAAGTCAAATCTCTCTTAATCTTTTCTTACACAGGCTATTGCTAGAAAAAGACAACAAATGTAAAACATTCTGGGCATCATCACACCAGATTCTGTATGGGTACAAACCCACTTGTTTTAAACAGAGCTGAGTTCCTTATGAGGGGGGAGGAGGGGGTAGCTCAGGGGCAACGCGCTCTTGGAAGCAAGACAACGCAGCACAACACAGATTTCAATCCCGATCCCGTGCTTAGGAACACATCCCTGGTGTTAAGAGCGTTATAAACGTACAATTATTATTATGCATAGACACGAAATCAAAGAATAGTGCCAACACCAGACAGAATTACCGTAATTCAATTGATACAACGTTGCAGGTAAAACGTTCTCTTTTTTCTTCCTCTCTTGCTGAGAAAATAGACAACTGCATTGGAATTTTCATGCCCTTTTGTAGTGCTGGCTATTCACATAATACAAATATAATGTAAACGGAAAACTCGTGATTCTGGCAGGCATGCTCCTACTGCTCCATGAGGCCAATTAATCAGCAATAGATTGTTTGTTTGTTTGTTTGTTTGTTTATTTATTTATTGTGCGCACCAGACCCTAGGGTAGCAGGGCGCAAGAGAACAAGGAGGTTTACAGCTTAGTTAACGTTTACAGGTTACAGATTAGTTAACGTTACAGGTTACAGGCATAGTGGACATTTCGAATCTGCAGGGTAGGGCAAGTGCAAGTGCAGATAAGGCGTAGCTAAACAGTCAAATCTATGGCGATCAAACAATAAAAGCAGGTTAGTACAAACATTATAAGAAGACGTTACGTATAAAGTGACATACGCTATGTCGCATTCTCAATAAGCCATTTTATGGTGTTCTTTCTGAAGTTATTGAAGGTTTGGTCAGATCTGAGTGCAAGGGGTAGGGAGTTCCATAACTGTGCTGCCTTAACTGGGAAGCTGGAACCTCCAATGGAGGCTAGTTTGAATCTGGGCACTAGGAGGCAGTTGGGGCTGGCTGTCCTTGTGAGTCTCGTTGGATTTTTCCTGTTGAAGCGTTCTGAGAGGTATCGGGGAGCTTTGTTGTTTAGGCATTTGTGGATAAGGGACGCAGATTTAAGGTTGATTTTTTCTTGGGTGGAAAGCCATTTGTGTTTTCGTCTTGTATCTGAAATGTGTGCACTTCTGGGGATACTTAGGGCCGCTCTAAGTGCATTGTTTTGGAGCACTTGGATTCTGTGGATGATTTGTTTGGTAGTCCCTATGTAGAGGGCGTTGCAATAATCTAATTTCGATAAAATGAGGGCTCTAGCTAGAATAAGACAGCTGTCCTCTGAAAGGAATGGTTTCCCAGCTCGTATTAACTTGCATGTATAGGCAGTGGATGATGACAGTGAGTTCACCTGTTTGGTGAAAGATAGTGTCGCATCAAGGTAAAAACCTAGGGTTTTTACTTCTCTGGCGACCTTGATAGTGTTACCATCGATGATGAAGGCGGAGTAGTTTTGGTTAAGTTTGGAGATACGGGCTGCCGTGCCCAGGATGATGAGCTCTGTTTTGTCATCGTTCAAGCATAGGCCATGGTTGGCCATCCATGCTTGAACGATGCTATAGACTCTATTCACCAGAGCCAGATCTTCGACGTAATCCCCAGTAAGTGGTAAGAGAATCTGAGTATCATCTGCATAGTTAGTGTAGGTGATACCCAGATTATCAAGATCGTCAAAGAGTGGCTTGGTGAAGATGTTATAGAGTGTTGGCGAGACGCAGGATCCCTGGGGCACTCCGCAAGTGATTGGGATAGGGTCTGCTGCCGCTGCGGGGGAGAACACCCTCATAGTCCTGTCACTAAGAAATGATTGAATCCAGACTATAGCCTCCTCTGAGAAGTGGGCAGCCGAGTCCAAGTGATTACATAGGTCTTTATGGTCCACCAGATCAAAGGCGGCTGAAAGGTCTAGAAGGAGGAGGAGAGCTAGTTTTCCCTCGTCTCTGAGTGAGTCTATTTGGGCTTTTAGGTCGATAAGGATTGCTCAATTCGTAGAGGCCTAGTACTTCAGACTTCATAACAGAATCTGTACTAAACACTGCCAATTGTGTGATGTCTCACGCTATTGGAGCGCTTTATTCAGCAACCACTTTAACAAAACAATAAAAACACTGTGGGGTCTCATTACTAGAATGACTTACTATGGGGTTGCCGGCAAGGCGGGTTACCGGCAACCCCATAACACCCTTACCGCCACCGGGACATCACAAAGGCGGCGGTAACAGTAAATCACAATTTCCATGGAAACAGGTTCACAGAAGCACTGTGACAACTCTGCCGGTAGGGTCATGAAAACCTGGCAGGTCAGGGGAATTTTCGAAGCCCCTACCAGCATCGTTGTAGTATCGCGGTCTGGAAAGGGAGCTGGTACGTTGCAACCTGCACTCTTATTTCCCGACCCCCCATACTCGAAATGAGGGCCATTGTTTTAAAGTGTGCTAATGGAATTACCACCCCTCTACCATCAGATTACTTTACCTCTATACAGGGTCGGACTGGGACAAGAAATAGGCCCAGTCACTCGCCTCATGGCCCTTGACCTCTGATGACATCACTGTAAGTGATGTCATTTGACCCCACCCCAAATTGACATCCCGGGAAGCGATGAAACATGACCTTTCACTCCTTGACAAAACAGGAAGTGGCATCAAATAGCATTGTACCTAAGTACGCTAAATTACTGTGAATCCAAGCAGACGCCAAAGGCCAAATGATAATGTTATTGTATAGCACTTACGCTTAAGCTCTTTTTCATAGAACAAAAATGCATACAATATCACTCAACCTGTGTTTGTACTCATGTATTGACCTAAGACTTTTTGAAGAAAAAAAAAGTGGAAAAAAATGAATCTTTTTTAAAAAAAATGTCTTTTCTTCCAAACCGACCCAGGCATGGCCAGAAACCGGCCCCCACTCCGCAGGGACGATTACGGCCGAGGGGCCAATCCGACCCTGCCTCTATATTCAGAGTTTGAAGGTGAAGTGGAGGAACATCCTCCATCACATTACCACCAAAAAATGGAGGAATTGCTGTGGGCGGAATTACCACTCAAATTAAAGACTCCATTAATGGGGACGAACGCTGTGAATTTAATGGTGGTAATGGTATTGGAGTGTCTTCTGGAAATACTGCCAAACTAGTAATGAGGACCTATGTGAGATTTATGATGTACTGTAAAACATAATCAACAATTCCTAATATCTTCCCCATTTCTGTTTTCTTCACAGAGTGCTGCTCCATAATTGGTTCCTGCTGCTGCAACTTACTCAGCTGCCTTTGCGGATTGCATCTAAGACGGATGAAGCCTGGTACATAGACTCACCGAGGGATGAAGCAGACCGCAATTAGTTAAGTTCTTCTTTTTTCTCTACATCATTCTAAACCACATTATCCAGAACATGATTGGCAGTGTTAAATTGATGTAAAAATGTCAGGCTATCAATATTATATATTTCATTTGCTCTCAAAGTATTCATGTTAAAGATATTCAAATGGGTGAGTTTCCCTGTATGAACACATCAAAAGTGCATCATCAATTCCCCCACTGACTCATAGCTTACAAAAATGTAAGCATTCTAGTTTCTGTCTTTCAGAATGTGCATGGTCAGAATTCATCCTTAATGACTGGCCTCTTGCTCGAGCGATGGCGATGCACCATTCAGCGACATGGACGCACATCTGATGATGTTTCCCTCGTTGCTATGCCATTGGGTGTATTCTTCTGGATTCCCTATCATGGAGTATGTCAATGCTACAGCTCTTTTATACCCTAAAGTAGTCTCTTAACCTGTCCTTTTGACTGCTTTGGGTCTCTGTCTATTCCTCAAAGCCACCTGCCCGAAAATGAGTACATCCCCTTAAGGTGTAAAATAACATATGAGACAGACAAAAATGTGAGAAAAGTCAGAGTTAGAGTAGTGTTGGACAGTATAGCTGGCAAGAGAGTAAAGGGAAAGTAAATTAAGGGAGATGGATTAAAGTCCCAGAAAGGACAAATTAGTAAAAAGAAAAATGAAAATAGCATAATTCGACTTACACTTCTGGTCTTTCCTTTTCTGTATTCCTCGTTCCCAAGTTTTGGAGCCATCTCAATCCCCTGGAGTAATGTACTATCCATACATAATCCTATGCCCTTGAAATCATTGTACTACATTCTGGTTTGGGGTTTACATTCGAAGGTGTGCAGGACGCCGGAGGATGATATTACAATGTGGAAGTTGTTGGGTGGCATATAACCAGAGACCAGCAGGGCGTGCACATGCTCTTGGATCTTATTTTTTAGCATCCTATTTAATCTTGAAATTAGATCTTGGCAAAAACACAGAATGTTTGTTTTTAAAATTCCACCTAATTATGAGTTGTGGTTCATATGATATTTAAGGGATGGGGTACATACAAAGTACTGAATGGGGTAAATAACATATATTTGACCCAATGCTGTATCGCTTGTATTTCTTTGGTATCACCTGCTGTAAACATCCCATGCAGACCAAACACATAATTAGGTGGTATTAAAAGACAATGGGCTTCATTACGCTGCTAATGGCGGGTTGCTGCCGGACCCGTAATAATTTACTGATGCCTGACTTCTCGGTGCCACCGGTCTATTACATTTGTTAATCCCCATTTCAATTGGACTCTATGTGAGTGGGGACACGTGTGCTCTGGCACCGTTAGCAACGGTGCCAGTGTCTTCACTCTCCATGTGGTAGGCAGCTCTGATAGAAAGCGAAGGGGCCCCAAGCGCGAGGATAGGAGAGAGAAGTTGTCTTTCCGTGAGATGTAATATTGAGATTTATTCTATTAATATTATTGTACTGTTGTTTGTCACCTGTCTGCCCCTCCTGTGTGTTCCCTATGTGTGACCTCCCTCTGCACATTCTGCATTGTGCAGCGCTGGGATGTGCAGCTCCCCTTCTCTTTTTCGCTCCCTCCTTCTCCTACTTTCCTCCTTGCACCCTCTATGGTACTTTCTGTATCTCCCATCTCCTCTGACATCTGCCAAATCTTCAAAGAACTTGACCTGGATGTCCTCACTCTCACCGAGTCATGGTTCACGGCCAGCTCTGTTATGAGTTTTGACATTCTCCTCTCTGATAGCTACAAGATCCTCTCTGAACGCAGAACCAACTGACCTGGAGGCGGAGTAGCTCTGATCTTTCCGGAGTGGGTCCCTGCTTCTGTCATTCCTATGCAGGCCTACTCCTACTTTGAATGCCTGGTATGCAGGCTCTATATTTCCCTTGGCCTCTCTCTGACTGTGGCCACCATCTACAGGCCACTGGGCCAGGATGCTCTCTTCCTCTCTGAGAGGACTGAACCTTCCACTTCTCTCCTTGCCTCTACCTCTCAATTTCTTCTTCTCAGAGATATCAACATCCTCCTCAAAGCCTCTAATCCCTCCTCTGGGCTCTTCCGCAACCTCTGCAACACTCTCTTTCCATTCTACCCTCTGGTCCGACACGCTCTGCCAGACACACTTTGGATGTTTCGCATCTCCCCAGACATCACCCGCTCTAACACTCTTACCACTCCTCTCTCTTGGACTGACCACTTTTTGCTCTCCTCTCACCTAAAGCTCTCTGTCCCTTAGACTAAGCCCACCCTGGCACTGCCACCTACCTTCTCGGTCATTCGGCCCATGAAGCGTGTGTCAGTGGATTCCTTTGCCTCTACTGCCTCTGTTCCTCCTGCGCCTGCGGCTGACTCTCACTCTGACACAGCCCTCTCTTACCTGCATCTTTCTATCTCCATCACTATGGACATCCTTGCCCCTGTCATGAGAATCCACCTGAATCCTGCCTCCAAGTGTAACTCTTGGTATGACTCCGACCTCGCTGCCTTGAAACGCAAGTGCAGGGTGGCTGAGAGGAATTGGAGGGCTTCAGACGTATCCTCTGACAAACTGGCCTGCCGTCTGCTCCAAAGTCGATTCATACTCTCTGTCCTGTCCAAGAAGAGAGTTCACATACAAGCCTGCATCTCTGCAGCTTCTAACAACACGGCTGAACTATTTAAAATCTGCAATGATTTGGTCAATCCTTCTGCAGTTTCCACCTCTCCTGCTCCCTCCGCCCAAGTGCTCTGTATGGCTCTGGCTTCTCATTTCACCACTAAAACTCAGGACATCCTGTCCTCTCTCTCCTCTTTATATCCCCCTACCTCTCTCGCCCCGCTCTGGCCACCTCTCTCTCTTCCTCCTTTCCCCTCTTTCTCTCTGACAACACGTGACGATGTTTCTAGACAAGTTCAATCTATGAAAGTGTCTTCCAAACAGGTGCTCCCCTGCTCCTCCAGAACCATCAAGGACCGGATTGACACCCTCGCTCCAGCCTTGGCGGATTTCTGCAATCCCTCTTCTGCCATTGGAGCTTTCTGCTCTCTCCCTAAGCACTCCCTTGTGCATGCCCCCTTAAAAAGCTTTCTGCCGATCCTACCTGTCTGGTAAATTATTGCCTGATTTCTATCGCTCCTTTCCTGGGCAAACACCTGGAAAAGCTGGCCATCTACTAGCATACTCTCTACACATAATCTGTTGGCTGTCTCCATGACCATCAGTCTGGCTTCAGAACAGCCAGAGGCATGGACACTGCTCTCCTGAACACCTGTGAAGATCTTCTCTCTAATCTTGATTCCAGCCTCTTTCTGTCTCATCCTCCTTGACCTTTCCTTTGCTTTTGACATGGTCAATCACAACATCCTGATCAATCGACTCTGTGAGAACCTGGACATCATGGATCAGGCCCTGGAATGGTTGACCTCCATCCTCCTGTACCGACCATCCCAGGTCCAACTTGGGACCGTTCTCTCCACCACCTCTCTCTCCACATGTGGTGTTCCGCAGGGCTCTACCCGCTCTCCCTGGCTTTTCCATGTCTACATGGCCCCTTTGGCCCACCTGATCTCTACCTTCTACTCTAACTTTCAGTGTTATGCAGATGACACTCAGCTCTCTTTCAGGCTCCCCTCAGCCTTTTCTCCTTTCTCGCTTATTCCTAACTGTTTATCCGCGATACAGGATTGGTGCACCTCCAGCGATCACTGCCTTAATGCCAGTAAGATGGAGGTCCTTCTGATTGGGACCCCTGCTCACACTTTCTGTCTCTCACTCTGGCTGCCCTCCTTGGGCCCACTTCCTTCACCTTCATGTGAGGCAAAAAACCTTGGTGCCATCTTCACCTCCAATCTCTCCTTCTCTCCTCAAATCAAGGACCTTGGCAAGAAGGCCCATTGCCAGCTGCACCTCATCAGAGGTATTATTTATTTTCTCACTTTCCCCCAGAAGCTCACTGTCTCAAGAGCCCTGGTTCTCTCTAGGCTGGACTACTGCAACAGCCTCTTTCTCAATATGCCTTCCTCTACTCTCCACCATATGCAATTAATCCAGAACAGGACTGACTGCAAGTCTTGTCCTTGGCCTCGAGCCCAGGGACTGTATCTCTTTCTGAAATCTCTCCACTGGCTCACAGTGGCTGCAAGGATCAATTTCAAGACCCTCTGCATTGTCCACAAGGCTTTCTGGGGCTGGGGCCCGCACTACATCCAACTCTCTCTTCCAAAATACCCTCCCTCTTGAGCCCTTTGCTCAGCTACATCAAACTCTCTGAGGGTCAGACTCTTCTCCAGACAGAGAGTGGGGGTAGATCTCTTTCCTCTGGAGGGGCCTCCCTCTGCAATGGCCTCCTTGCAGCTCTGAAACTTGAGCTGGACCACCTGAAGTTCTGGAAACAGATTAGGACCTTCCTTTTCTCCTCTGCTCACTCTCTCTCTCTCTCTCTCTCTCTCTTTCTCTCTCTTTCTCTCTCCCCTGCTGACCTACTTGCCCCCTGCAGCGACTGGTTGCTTGGCTACCCTCAGAGTCTCACTGGGTACCAGGCTCCTCCATGATCCATCTCCTCTGCACTGCTCCTGGGCCTACCGTGCACTTAGGGACTGTAACCGTAACCATACAGGCCCCAGCCTCCATGCACTTACTGATTGGTTGGCATCCCACCCAACATTGCCCTTTCGGCTCGCAAGCAGCATGTAGGGAAATTGAAAACCAGGTGCTTAAGTCACGTCAGATTATTCCCCACTTTCCCAATTAGGTCATCATCTCTCATCAGTTTGACCATAAACCAAAGTTTCTTGTGTGTAGTTCACCTTGCCGCTGCTCTCTGTTCTAGGACATTTGGGGAAGTATAAGCACATCATTCATCTTAAACCACAGCCTAATGATTAGGCCTTGTTTTTGTCTTCTGCATTAGGTGTGAGGAGATCACAAATGTGTCCAATCAACCTTCTATTTACTGCTATTTGATTCATTAAGCTGGGTGTTATTGCTCCTTTGGCCTCTAGACACTTGCTCCCTCCATCTCGTAAAAGCCTTATTCACTGGTAATTAACCAATAATTGACTCTCGCATTTGTTTTCTTCTTCATTAATCTAAGAGAAATGTGTCTCACGCTCATGATGTTATCCGTGTGCTTCCCTTTGTCGAAGGACCACTGTGAGGGGGCACAAGTTGTGCCACAAGCAGGCTCCCACCAGAACCCTGAGGGCCTTAAAACCACTGCAAAATGGCTCCTGGAGCCAGTCATCACGCCTTTGGCACGATTTGTAGGAAGGAAGGGCTGTTCCAACGAGGTCCCATTTATGTACATGGGCCTTTAAATCCAACATGGAAGCACCCACACAGTCTAGTTCTAAGAACCAAGCCATGCGGTCTAGTGTTTTGGGTGTGGCAGGCCTGGAACTACTTTCCCTGGTACTACTTTACCTGGGCTATATAAACCACACCTTGACTGGAGAACACGCTTCGAGTTATTCTGCGTGACGCTCCCCATGTCCAGCTCCTGGTCTTCAGCATCTTCCTGTAATCCTGCAAGAACAAGAACAAGATTATTCTGCCTTACCTGAGAAAACACCATCCAGCACTCAACATCTCAACTGGGCTGCAATCTCTGGAAACCGAAAGAAGAAGAAACATCACTCACCTGTGGGTACTAGCTTGAGGACTTCCGGCGAACCACTACCACAGCTGCTGTTCCAACATTGTGACCTGCAATAACGGGAAAGGGAAAAACAATATTAGAACGTGAGCTTCCAAAACATCGAATTCCATCAGTCTTACCTGAACTCCATCTCGCTACGCCACGCTTCCATCCGGAGCACCACAGCAACATCTGCAAAGGAAAAGAGACATAGGGCCGCATCACGAGTTGGGCGGTAATGCCCGCACTAATAGCACTGGCGCTATCTGCCCTACCGCCAAACCCACCGGTGCTATTAGCGCCGGATCACAGGTTTAACGGATTTGGAATTCCCCATTCCCCATTGAGCCCATTTGGGAATGCCCCATTCCTCATTGGGTTCAATGGGGAAATTTCATGCTCATACAACCGGCGGATTTCCCGCTGGCGGTATGATCGCAAATTTTAGGCGGATTTCCCCCGAGCTCAGAGCTGGGGAGAAATCCGCCATAGCCCTGATTTGGCAGACCCTTAAATCCGGCGGTAACAGCGCTTCCGCCGGATTTAAGGGTTACAGCCAAACTCGTGATGAGGCCCATATTCAGCACAGCGCTGTACTTGCCTTAACGGATTCCGGGGCCCTGTTTTTCATCGCGCTCTCATCCCCTTGCAGCACCACCACGGCCTGTGAAGAGAAGAAGAAGAAAACACAGTTTAGATTTAAAAGGCAATAAAGGCGCTGCGCTTCGCGCTTTCTCTTACCTAGAAAACGTGCCTCTCCATCAGGCACACCAGCATGAAGACCGTTGCACCTGAAAAGAAGGAGATAAAGACATTAAGAAATTCCCACCATAAACAGAACAAAGACTTACAATTAACAAACCTACCTGCCTACCAGCAGATTTGGTGTCACAGCAGGCCTGGGCCCAAGGAAGGCGTACTGCACCAGTGAAGCAACTCGGGCAGCTCACAAACAAATGACAAGCACCCCTGCACAAGAAACGCAGGACGGATAGCTCACCCTACAAATAACTAAGGTGAGAAAAGAACCCAGTGGGAAGGGAATCGGTCAGAGGGAGGTGGGAGATTCACCCGTTAGAGAAAATTATCACAAATCCTCCCTTCTGTAATTGCAGATTAATTATTCGGCACTGGGCAACTACGCATCCAGGGTTCCAGATCTCAGAGCCTTCCAGACACCCCCGGGGATACTAGATGAGTGTAACACTTTGTGCTCTGCAGTTGTTTCTTCTGAAATAGCATCCTTGATCCTAGGCCAATATAGACTCCTCTTTGTTTGTGTACAAAGCCAGTGTCCATTTTCCAATCATGACCGTCCATTCCACTTTATGTATTCCTCTACGGCAAGCTTCTATTTTTCTTGTCTACTTTGTGTTCCTGCATATTTACACTTATTGATCCACATGTTGATCCACATGTTACTTCATCTTCTTTTTGCATACCTGATTACTTTATAATTTCGTACATGTTTCTTTTGTTACTTCAGTTACATTGTCATTCTTAACTATTTTCAATTTGTTTCAGTATATTCTCATATATCTTCGTCATGACATTACTTTGCTCTTGTCAGATGCCTCTCAGTGGTCCATACTATCCATTGGTGCATGCAGAAATCCATCCACTCCCTCAACGTGTGGGTACATCTGGTACAGTTGTTTGAGTGCATTGCGTCTCTCATACACTCAATGCTGTATAGGGACAACACAGGGGGTCCCATATGCAGCTATTTGTGTCTACCTGCTCCTCTACATTCACCTCTCTGGTCGAGTCCTCGACCACATTCCTCTCTTCATTCTCCTTTTCATTCTTTTATATCATCTTTTCATATCATCGTTTCTTTGAAATCTAGATCTTTTTCACCCACTTCAAGTGACCTGCAGTCATTATATGTTCATTCACACTCCAGGTCATGTGGCAACAAACAACTGATGGTGGTCTGAATATCCACCATGCCACATCTTTTTTAAGATCCTTAGGGAAATAGAACTTTGTTCCTTTGCATCTGCTCACAAGCTCTAGCATTAATTTCAATCATGATCTTCATCCCAATAGCTTTCTTGGCTGTTTTCCCATGATGATCCTTATAAGACAAAATCGTAGCAAAACAAACACTAGTACTGTTTCAAGAAATTTGAAGGCATCCACCTGTCAAGTTGGAATCCATGAGAACAGGGACGAAAACCAGCCATCATCCTTGGGCTCATCAACGTCATCCTTCATCTTTGTGTGCAGGGTTGACAACATTGTTATTGTTTCTGCCCGAGGCCCATTATCTTCAGCATTGGCAGGTGTAAATGTGCAACAAAAAGGCCCAATCATTGCGCACATGCCTCATTCCATTGCTGTGAGCAAGTTCAGGACATACCTGTTCTGGAGGGCATATGCCTGATTGCCCTCAATTCTTCTCTGATTGCATTAAAACCTTTTATTGACATGTTGATTGTTTACAGCAGCTCCCATGTGGTTACCTTTAACCATTTAGCATTCACTCCAGTCTGAAGTTCTGGCAGGAATATTGAGGTGAATGTCACTGCCATTCTGCTGAACAACTTATGCTCATCAGGAATGTGCTAATAGGCCTGCATTGATTTTGCTGAGAAGTAATTATCTCTCCTCTCCCTGCTTCGCTGGTAGGATCTTTTCTTCCTCAAGTGTGTGTCCGTCCTTGGAAAATCTGTAATCTGCAGGTCATTTTGTGGTACCACCAAGGCTGGTATGCTTATCAGCACCAATGAACAAACTCCTCCCCATTTTGGTGGCAACTTTATGTATGCTCTTGAGCACAGGCCCAATAATGATCCATCAGGACTGCTGTTCCTTTCTTCATGCCTGGTACATCAAAGATTCAGCCACACAGGTGAATCTCTCCAACTTTCACTGTACCATTATTTCTGAAACATAAGGACATATTCATCAGGGGTAATATCTGCAATGCTCCTCCCTCATTGTCAACCCATGTCAACAATTTTGCAATCTTTGGCCATTGATCTTTACATTCTTTTTCTGCATGTACCCCAACTACTTGCCATTGTCCGGTTAATGCTGCTGCTTTGCACCCAACCAGTCCATCAGCCCATCCTTCAGGAGAAAACACTGTTACTTTGATTTGTAGTTGACCTCTTTCCCAGCATTCTTGTATTTCCTTCCATTCTTATCTCTGCATTTCAGCATTTTGTTTTCTTCAATCTTGATTCCTGCTCCATTTAGTCCAGGGTGTTCATATTTTATTATTTGATGCTTTGTTTCTGGCTTCTCGCTTGTCTTTAAATCTTGCTCATCATTGTCTTCTCTTAAGATGTCGCTTTATTCATCCATGCTATGGATGCTATTCTTCCTTGAAACTGTTCTCTTGTCAGGCAAAGTGCGAGATGTGTCAGGCAATGTGCTTTTTTCACTGATACTTCTGTGACTATGAATATTTTAGAGGTTCCCAAAGCATAAGGTATTGGGGAACACACATAGCAGTTTTCATCTGACGTTCATCTTCCCACCTTTTTCATGTGCTGATACCATAGTTATTTTTTTAAATGAGCCAAATTCTCAAGATATGTATTTATATCTTCATTGTTTTCCCCAACATCCATTTTAAAACGAAATAGATGCCTAGTGAAATACAAAATACTGTTTGTAATTCTAGCAGCAATAATAGTAACTTTCACATTGTTCCCCATCATGTCTGCATCATTTTTGATAACCTGTCTGAATGGCATAAAAAAGAGAAGGAAAATACAAATCATAATCCCAAATTATATCACAATTAGTATTCACGAAAGCCCATCAATTTTCTTGATGGCAATGAATCTCTTATATCTTAAAGCTTCCTCATTTTGTTTTTTAATTTTGAATATGTAACTCTGCAATTCTTTATGAAGCACACTTTTAAAAGAATAACTGCCAGATGATTGCCACAATTATTCAGAAAATTATATAATTTTTCTTAGTGTCCTCCAAAAATTGCACTATATTCAAGTATCTTCTCACTATAGCTGGACACAACCGTAATATATAGGTAAAAACAGCAAACAGAAATGTGTGTAATGTTATTGCAAGAGGTAACATAAAGAGATAAAGTGTGCTTTTCTTCTTTTTAGCTTTTATAGTTCAATTTAATGTTCCATGGATCCATCCGAAAAAAAGGTTTCTGGATATCTGGAAGTCGTTTTACTCCTGCTCAAATACTGAACGATCTTGACCCTTAGTTCAAACTTTATTTTCCTTGTCTTTGCTATTGGTCATCGAACGAGTCTGCATGCGCGGAACAGTTGCTCTTGTTTCACCCTCAGTATCTTCAGGAGGGGTCAGAGTTTCTCCTTTGTATGGTTTGATGTCACACAGATGTAGCCAAGCTCCCCTTCCTTTTAATTTTGCAGCTGTTGGGGTAACTTCTTCCACCTTGTGCAGACCTTCAAACTGAGGTATGCCCCAAGTGCATATGAATTTGCACACCAGCACCTGATCCCCTGGGAAAATGCTGGTTGATTTCAGCAAATCTTCTACTTCAATGGATTGATTATCTTTGTCACTTCTCTTTGACCCATCACTCTGTTTTTTGACCTGTTGTGACATGAAAGAATCACTTGTAGTCATTTTTGATAAGTAATCATGCATCTCGTCTCCAAATACCCTTGCTATGCTGTGGGCATCAATTTTTAACCTAGTCAGAGGAGCAAGGGGAGTTCTCATGCAGTATCCAGTCACCAACACACGAGGAGTTAAATGGTGATCTGAACCATGCTGGTTTCTTAAGAGCGTATAAGGAAATGGGTACGCAATGTAGCCATCCCTTCTTCAGAGTAATTTTGACCTTTGCTATCCTCTCCTTCAATAGTTTGTTTAATTATTTGTTAATACCATTCACTTGTGCATGATATGCAAAGGAAAACATATGCTTAATGCCTAAAAGGAGAACCATTAGTTCAAAAAGCTCATTCACAAAATGTGGTCCATTGTCAGACCACAAAACCTCCCAAACCCCTCATCTTGGGAAGTCCTCCCATACACAAAACCTGGCAGCACATGCCGTGTCAGGGTGTTTGCATGGACCTGCCTCCATCCATCTAGAAAAAGGTCATACTACGACCAGCATGTATCTGTAACCGTTGCAAGTCTGCAGCATATCTACATAATCTACATGTAGGTGCTGGAATGGGCCTTTGGGTCTGGGAATTGCTTGTGCCCTGTCGCAAATATGTGGCCCATGATGCAATTTACCATAAACTATGCCACATGTTCTAACAGATTGGATGAGAACCACTCTTCTGTAATTGTTGCAGCTAGACTCTCTCGAGTCATATGTGTGGGATAGTGGAGTTGCTCCAATGCTATCCTCAATAATGCTAGAGGCATAACAAGCTTTCCAGTGCTATCCAAATTGCCTCAGTGGGAGATAAAGAACATCCCTGTTTCTTCCATAACTCATGTTTCTCTTGTGCTGATAGTCCTTGTATCTCAATTAGCTGAACAATAGACTGCATGTTAACACCCTCATTTATCAAGATGCATCATCCTGTCATCTGTTCAATACTTTCAATTTCACAATTAGTGATCTCTGAAAAATGGGCTGCTTTTTTGGCTTCTAAATCTGTGGCTTTGTTTTCTCAGGAAATTACGTCTTCTATTTTAGTGTGGGTTGCACATTTTACGACTGCTGGCATCAATTGGAATGCTAATACTTCAATACATTTATCCAGTAGGGATGCATGTTGCACTGGATTGCTGTCTGTGCAGATGAAGCCCTCCTTTTGAGGCATGTCAAAACTGTGTGGACCATTGATGTCACATAGGTGGAGTCAGAGTACACCAACACGTTCTCATCTTTGAATCTCTGAAGCATTGCAATAAGCGCCACTAATTCTGCAGCCTGTGTTGAGTAATGTGAATGCAATCTCATGCTTGTCACTACTTCAAATTCATCCTCTCGATTCATCTTTACTACCACTGATCCAGTAAGCCTTTCACAAGTCATTTGGTCAATAAAGACCACTCCCCCCAATAGCAATTTCTCCAACTTGAGGGATTTCATTGTAATGTTCAATGTACATTGTACAATCATGTGCATAATCATCCTCCCCTAATGGTTCTGCTATGAACGTTTCTGTGTTCACTGTCTTGCATCTAACAATTTTAATAACAGGATTCCATATAATTCCCTCGTTTCCTGAATGCTCTTTGTGTGGTCAATGTACTTTTAGGCTCCTACAAAACCACAGATAATGTATGTTCTACAAATAGTGTTACTGAACACCTCATTGTTATACTTGAAGCTTTTTTTCAAGCAGCTAAAGAGTGCTCACAGGGATAATGTCCTTTTAAAACTGGATCTAATATTCCACTATAATAAGCCAATGGTTCATGCCCATGTCCTAATGTCATTTTCCATGTAAGGACTGGTGTCATGACTTCTCCATTTTAATGAGAAAATAGATAAAACTCCACTTGATCATCTGGAATTCCCAACACAGGGGCTGTACTGATTTCCTTTTTCAATTCTTTAAATCCTCAGTCATCTAATCTTTCCACATTATTTTACACTTGCCCACCTGTGCTCTTTTAGGTTCTTTACAAAGTGGTAGAATATAAGTACTGTAATCAAAAACCCAGGCCCTAAAATAACTGCTTCATTCCCCTAACTATTTTGTCTTCTAGTCTTCATTATTGCTTCTAATCTCTCAGGTGTCACTTTCCTACCCTCATGGGAAATCAATTGTCCTATGTACAAGACCACTTTCTGACAATATTGTAACTTGTATTTGTTCACCTTATACCCTTTCTGTGAGAGTATAGTCATGAGCTTAACTGAGTCTTCTCTGCATCTTTTGTCTGTCTCACTGCATACCAAAATGTCATCCACATATTAAACTTTTGCACTTTCAAGCTGGACATTCCCCAAGTCCATGTGAAGGACTCTGTTAAAGATCGAGGGGGACTCACAATACCCCCAGGGCAGTTTTGTATGTTTCAGGTGGATATTTCTATGTGTAAAGGAAGTCAAATATTGTGATCCTTCGTCATGGGCAATTGAAAAGAACACATTTTTTATATCTATAACTGAAATACTTGGCCTTGAATGAGATATTGCACAATATTGTCGCAGGATTTGGAACTAAAGGACACTCAGCTTTGACTATATTGTTTAAAGGGCAAAGGTCCTGTATAAATCTCCATGCACCCTTTTCTCACTGGGTCCACAGCCATATTTGATGAAAAGTCGGATGGCACCAATATGATTTATGATATAATATGTTATTTATAACACGCTTAATACCCAGAGGTTTCTAAGCACTGACCCGGGGACCACACCCGTGTTGCTCTGTGTCATCTTGCTTCCAAGGTGAGAATGTTGCCCCTGAGCTATCTGACAGAGTTGCTTCATTAAAGCAGAAAGGCTCTCAAATACACCTTCATACACTTCTATGGTCATAGGGTACTGCTTTGCTCGTGGCAAAAGAGCGCCTGGTTTAAGTTTGATTTTAACTGCTCCTACTAATATTAGTAGACCCACATAATATGGACTTATGGTCCATAAAGTATTTGGTACCTTCTCTAAATCTTCTTGGAGAAATGTTGGTACCTTTTTACCATCACAATTCTCTGCGGTATTTCTCTATTCTCTACTTTAATCCAATAAGTGAGACTTATGAAAAATACTAACTCATCATCTGAACATTCATCTGTAAACAGCTCCTCATATGTCAAATTCGTCAACCTGTATCCTTCACTGAGAGCTATCACTGTTCTTCATCCACTTCTCTCATCATCTGTCCCATGAAGAACCACTCTTTCCTCTCTGACCACTGCTGCTTTTAACTCTACAATAATAATCTGCCCTTCTTCATCATCCGGAGGGTTTCTTGTCTAAACAAAAACTTGTCAGGTATTCTTAAAAGGTTGTCTATCAGTCTGGCTAACCATGATAATACAACAGTCACTCCATGCAGAAATATTTCTGGATCTAAGGGAACCCATCGTAATGCCTTCTGGCCTGTAAAGGCTAATATAAGCTCTTACACAGTCAGATAATATATCCCTGGGCTGGAGCACACTATTCCTTCATCAGTAAAGATTGTCATGATGGGTTTCATCATCAAGTCGCACACTAATATATTAACTGGCGTCTGACTAGAGTACAAAACTAGCATTGACACGTCATGTTCTCCTATAGAGATTGGCAATTTGTCTGTAAAAGGAAGTACATTTGTCACCCCAGAAAATCCCTGCACATTTATGGCAATTCCTGACATTGGATACTTTTCTTCATGGACTCAGGAACGAGATGGTCCAGTGTCTAGAAGAAATGAAAATGTTTTGCCTCCTATCATCACCTTGACCCTTGGTTCCTCTTGGGGGTCTGGTGTCACATATAGTACTGAACGCATCAGGTCTCTCTGTGGGCTGTCCTATTGTGCCACAGTCACACTCCACAATTTGGGTGCAGGTGCTTGCTGAACTGCTGTTTTCATATTCCATTGTGGTACCATAGCCTGTTTCTGAGGTTGGCTCTGTTGTGTTTGAATAGGCACTTGCTGTAACTGCCCTTGTGATGTTTGCATTTGTAATTGCGCTTGATGCATTTGCTGTGGTTGTGGTGCATATGTCTGAGCCTGCGTTTGATCTTGGACATAATACTCCTTTGATTCTGCATTATATTGCTGAGCAAAGCCCATCCCCTCCTTGGAGCAAGCCAGTTTTGCTGCATGCCGCCTCTCCTTCTACATGTTACAGCTATGCGTCCTATTCTTCCGCAATTCCAACATTGCAGCGCCTGTCTACCATTAAATCCTCCTCCTTTAGGCCCATTCCCTCTTCCTCTTGGCCAATATGTATTCCCACTCTGATCTTTGGAATACATTACCTTACCTTTCTGTCAAGTTGCATCTACTGTGTCACCCCACCTTAATTACTTGTCAATAACGCTCCCTCTATGGCTATTTTCTGAACCAACTTTACTTCCTCCCGCTTTCTACTCTCAGCTTTCTTCTTGTTTTTCTCCTGCATTAATCGGCTGTGATGCACATTTGTCAATTATACTTCTGCCCATGCTTTTGCTTCCATTCCCACCTGTTTCTTCAGCTGCCATTGCACTGGCTCGGGCAGACCCTGACACAAAATGTAATAAAATAATGCCACTGTTTTATCCCATCGTTCACATGTCTCCTGGCACCATCTGTCTTGAATATATTGTATACAAACAACAGGGTCTTCATCCTCTCCATCTTCCTAGTCATAATTGCACTGATGTCTGATGTATCAAGGTATTGCACCCTGAGCACCCACCATACATCTGATCTGCAATTATTAAATTGCGCTCCAACATGTGTCGTGTTTTGTGCAGTCCCACCTGCATTTCCTGCTTGTCTCCAAACGGCATCAGCTCTCTCTCCTATGATAGCCCCAAGCAGGCATTTTATGTCCCCTATGGGTAACGTCATTCCTGATGTCATTCTCTCTAACTCATAAATCCTTTTTCCCGCACCGGAAGTTAAACTCAGTAATTTACACCTTATATTATCTTTATCCATTTGTGGCAATGGTATATATTGTGGTCGCCTCCCTTTCTCTAATAATTGGAATTTTGAAAATCCTGCCGACACTCCTTGTTTTTCAGGGAGGGCTAATCTCACTCATTTGTCTTTGTCCTGGTAATGCCCATAACCTACTTACGTAAGGTGGGGATACATCCCCTGTACTGCACAAGCGTTCTTGTTGTCTCTCAGTATACTGTGTCCACGCTGGTGCTCTCTCTTTGGTGTCCTGTAAATCTGACAATTTTCCCCCCTTCTCTATACTTGATTCATTTGAAAATCTGCATGCAACCTCTTTTCGCGCACTCTCGTTTTCTTCCCGTTCTTCGTCTGACATCTTTATGCCCCAGCTTGTATGACTATTTTCCTTTTCGGCATCAAGATCTAATCTAATTACAGACAGCGTGGTGATGTTGAGAGTGTTATGGCATCATCTGATCTTCTTCCTGTTTCCCTCAAAAGAGACCCCTCTACGTTCTCTTGAGATTTTCATACTTCTTTATCCCTCTTTTGCCTATATAAATCCCTAAGCCTTTTCTCTATACCTTCTGTGTTGTATTCATCAGCCCATGTTGTTATTCTTGGTACTACTTGCAGCTCTCTGCAGGGCTGTTGTGACCCTCTCTCTTCTCTAAGTCACTCTTGTGCTTCGATCGACACTATGCTCTTATGGCATAGATATTCTATATGGTCGTCTTTTAGTTCCCAACTTCTGTTAATTTCTTCTTCCCTTTTCCTCCTCTCCCTTAATTCATCTTCCTCACAACTTCTTTGCAAACTTCGTTCTTTCATGCTTTGTGCCTCTATCTCCTCTCGCCTCTTTTCTTCTAGCCTTTCTTTTTCCTTCCTTGCCTCATATCTTGTTTGTTCCTCCCTTCACTTGCATTCTCTTTCTTTCTCTTCTTTATACACTCTCTCTTGCTCTTTTTTTTTCTTTTACCGCTCTTCTCTCTCTTCTCTTTCTCAAACCCCATCAATGCCCTTATCATCCAGCTTGAGTAATATTTGTCCTCAAATCCATTCATTCTGTACTATCACTATTCTGTAGTTTTGTCATTTACTTCTTGTCTGTCCTTCCTTTCCTCTTGCTGTTTACTTTTATTGAGTGTCAATACATACTTGCGTCCTCTGTCTTTGCTGTTTTACACATTGTCCTCACTGTTATAAGTGGGGGGCTCAAATGTTGGATTAACGTACCCTGCTGCAGCTTTCAATTCCTATAATGGGTAAAATTCCTTCTCCTGTGCATCTACGCTCTTGTTTTCAAAGAGCCAAAGGCAATTATCCTCCCCTTTCGGCTGATTAAGCATTCACTCCTTTTCCGCTGGATCTTCTCTCTCACTCTGATACATTTTACATAACTCTAAAATAGCCAACCTTTTCTGCAACTTCTTTCCCTTATATGTGGCATACACAATACTGCTTTTGACAATGAACCGCCCTGAGGCCACAGCATTAGTTTTTTATTAGTCGTGCCTTTCACCCATTCTGAAATATATACTTCCTTATCTTCGTTGTGTATCTCGGCAATGTCCTGCATAGGTGTAGAAGTGGAGTGTCTCCCATGTTGATAGTTGATTTCGACCGTCTATACTTACTGGACCTTTTATTAGTTTCTTTATTTTATCAAATATACCCACTGATTGGTTGGCATCCCACTCAATCTTGGACTTTTTCGGCTCGCTAGAAGCACGTAAGAAAATTGAAACCCAGGTGCTTGAGTCACGTCAGATTATTCCTCACTTTCCCAATTAGGTCATCATCTCTCATCAGTTTAACCATAAACTAAAGTTTCCTGTCTGTTATTCACCTTGACGTTGATCTCTGTTATAGGACATTCGAGGTACTATAAGCACATCATTGACCTTCAACCACAGCCTAATGAATAGGTCTTGTCTTCAGCATAATGTGTGAGGAGATCACACATTTGTCAATTTCAACCTCCTATTTACTGCGATTTGATTCAATTTAGCTGGGTATTATTGCTCCCTTGGCCTCTAGAGACTGGCTAACTCCATCTCGCATGAGCCTGTTAATTGCCCAATACTTGGCTCTCACATAGGTTTACTTCTTTGTTAATCTAAGAGAAATGTGTCTCACGCTCAGGACGTTATCTGTCTGCCTCCCTTTGTGCTCTGCAGTTATTTCTTGAAATAGCATCCTTGATTCTAGGCCAACATAGACTCCTCTTCGTTTGCACCTGAAGCCATTTTCCAGCATCTCCTGACTGGATGGATCTTCGCACGAGATGGTGTCCATTTTTCAATCATGGCCATCCTTGCCACATCACATATTTCTCTATAGCAAGCTTCTATTTGTCTCATCTACCTTGCGTTGTTGCGTATTTACACTTCTTGATCCACAAGTTACTTAGGGCCTCATTCCGAGGCTGGCGCTATCCATGGAGTAAATAGCACCATGGTAAGCAACCATGGAGCTATTTACTCCATGGAAATCCGGCATGGTGAATGGAGTAATTACCGGTCCATTCCAAGGTTGGAGGGACCGGTAATTCCCCATTCACCATACCGGTTCCCCATCCCCATTCCTGCCCCCATAGGGCTCAATGGGAATGGGGAAGGAGTAAATTACGGCACCGTAAATTACGGTGCCGTAATTTACTCCAAGGTCCCTTTGCGGGTTGGATTTTTAACGCCTGCTAAAAGCAGGCGTTAAATGCCAACCCGCAAAAGGGAACTCGGAATATGGTGGTAAGTGTTAACGGTCACCGTTGCCATTAACGGTGACCGTTAACCCTTACCTCCAACCTCGGAATGACCCCCTTAATCTTCTTTTTACTTACATGATTACTTTATCATTTCGTACATGTTTCTCTTTTTACTTCAGTTACATCGTCATTCTTAAGTATCTTCATATTGTTTCAGCATATTCTCGTATATCTTCTTCATGACATCACTCTGCTCTTCTCAGAAACCACTCAGCATTCCATAATATCCATTGGTGTGTACAGGCATCCATCCACTCTCTCAACATGTGGGTACATTCGGTACCATTGTCTGAGTGCAAAGCGTCTCTCATACTCTTGATGCGGTATAGGGACAACAAAGGGGGTCCCACATGAAGCTCTTCTCCAGCTATTCCAATATGACAGCGGTGAGGGGCGGGAATTGAGGTATATGTGTCTACCTGCTCCTCTATAAAAGTGCAACCCAAGGTGGACCTGAAATGGTAGAAGAAAATTGGCAGTTCACATATGAAGATGCATCAATTTCTCCATTAAGCTAGCTCAAAATAATATTGAACTTCATTTGTGTCAGTGGAAATACTTTATGACCTCCTGAGAAAGCAATATACACAAAGAAGGAAGAAATGTCCTTCTTCGCCTTTGAAATATTTCAAATGTCTTCCCATCCAGTTTTTAAAGCAAGATGTTGCTAATCAGCAATGGTTTTAATTTGGAATCACAAATTGACAATAGTCCTTAAAACTATTGTTTTCTGTGATGATATCAGGAGTCTGACCATGTTCCAAGGCAATGAGTGGACTCTGCAACCCAGGATGCTGGTCAACCAGTTCTTTGCTGCCAGAGACGTGTGCTACCTGGAGGCAGTACAGGGCAGGAGTCCTAGAATCCCCCTCCACATCCATGTTGCGTGTGTGAGTGTGATGACCTAGTCCCTAAAGACCTAGACTAAGGCAAGGTATATTATCCATACTTCCTAAGGCATTATTACAGATGTATATGAGAGCAGAGATGATCCTAGTAATTTCACTTTCATGTTGATCATTTGGGTTCCTGGGCAAAGCCGAAAGACTAAGACCAACCCTCCACACAGGGTCCCATTTGTCAGTTGAGACCTTCGCAGATAGTCCTTTCCAAAGATCAGAATGTAAAAACAACAAATCTTGTGAAGAATGTCATAAGACTACCGTAATCAGTATACCATAATGGACCCTTGTGGAGAGATGCGAAAAGACCCCCATATTGGGAACATTGACAGAAAACTGTGACACATACGTTTTAAACTCCATGGGTTTGGGTATGTCAACAGGGCTCTCTCTAGGCACTCACCAGTCTGGCAAGACCATGCCATCATTCTAAAAGACAGTGAAGCCATAAATAAGGTGCAGGCAGCCAGAGAGAAACTGAGCGAAGAATCAGGACTTCTTCCAAAGACATCAGCTAAGGCTTTTTATGCCTAGGCAATCTACAGACTTGCAACAGCTAGGTCAAATGTTTATCTGGAGAATACGAACCAGCCCACTCAAGCACATCAAGTCCTGGATGATACTGTAGATCTCATTCATCATTCTTACATCTTCCTGATAATTCCCTGTCAATGGAATTAGACACTGAGCATCATCAGAGTAGAAGCACATTTCATCTCCTCTAACATCTGAAACAGTGGGTTTGTAAAAATATTATACAAGGCCGGTGGCAAGCATGCACAAGGGGACCTCTGGCAGAAGTAATCACAGAAACAAAACAAAAAATCCAAAAAAGGAGCGTTCACCAAGCTCTAAGTAACACACATGTAATGGACTCAAACAGCTGAGAAGCACGGTTCAGATAGCACGTCGAACTGAAATGAATGAAATGAGCTGTCGACGCTGCTCAATGAGGCTAAGCATTTTATACCCAAATTACAGAATTATTATACAACATTTTAATTACATTCCTAGAGCATGTCACAAGCTGATTGGTGGAACTACATCAGCCCCCTATATGCTTGTATATGTTCAGTGAACCTGATTGGGTAGAATGTTTCTTTTTTGCAAACAATCACATTAACACCCCCGTGATGTCACAAACCTTCCCACACTGCCACTCAATTATGTGATTGTGCTGATCAGTCATAAACACATGTTTTGGATTGGTTGGCAATGCACAATATATAAAAATGGCTTGAAATGGCAAGGGGCGAGATATTTACACAGAGACTGACCAATGATGTGCCCCCTGGACATATGCGAAGGCACTGTAAGATTTTGCACCACAGGGACACCAAAACCTCCCTCCACTGATTGGCTCCCTTTCACACACCCCATAACCCCTACCCCAATGTTCTGGCCCCACAGCTCCATTCTCACTGCTACCAATTGTAGTCTGAAAAAACGATACCACACCGTGGCTGCACTTAACTGTATTTGATTTTTATTTCTCTGCCAATTCTCCGCGTGAACCCAGGTGCCTTTCTCATTGACCTCGAAAGTATCACTTAGAGAGACTTTGATGGGGCTGCGTTCTCCAGGGATTCTTCAGCTGTGCAACATTTCTGCACACTGTTTCTGCTGATTGTTCAAAACTACATACTGCTTTTGTAAAAAGGCATGCAGCTCTTTTATTTTAAGCTTTTTGCGAGAAATGCTTTCCTAACATGGGCCTACAAGAAAATGGCTTGTCTACTGTTCACATATTGCTCAAACGCCCCCCTACCAAATTAACCCATAGAGCCCCTAGAAACCCTACCTGGTGTGTGCACTATATAACAACCCATTAAAATGCCCAAATCACCCACCCTTTATTGTGTTCCCCCGTGGGACTTCTCGCACTGCACCTGCTTTGCCCCACAGAAAGTCTATTATATCTTTTGTTCATTCTTGTTTCAGAGTTTCTCATATTCTGTACAGTAACAACTGCAACTATTTGAATCTGTCTACCATTGCTACTCATTTCATAGGTAAGACAGTTGACAGCTGCTAAGCTAGCTAAGCATATTAAGCGCTTGCCTGAGATAGCTGTGTGAGACCTCCAGTCACAGGTTGAAATTCTAACTCCGTCCAAGCATGACAAATTAACTATTATTAATTGTGCTGGTAACAGCACCTATTATTGACTCCTCCCTGTCTGTGTTTAAGCCTTGGTTCTATGGGTTGCACACAGATGTCTGTGGCACGTCCAGTTATCCACTATGGTAATTTACTGGGGTTTTGAGACCTTCAAAGTCCCTATGCTTTCCCTTTTCGACTCTCAAATCACCATGAATCTCTCCAGCTACCTCAAACATCCCCTGGGTTTTAAGACTTGCAGTGTGATTAGTATTGACTCAAGTGTTGTATCAATGGTTCTAAAACCTACCCAAATTATTTTATGGATAAGAAGAAAGTTTAAGAAGCATGTGACCTTCCTTTTTGAGAAGTTTGCCCATGACTGATTTCCAAATAACCTTCAAATAACAATCGCAACAAGTCCAAAATATTCAATGTAAATTAAAATCTTAATGTTTTCATGTTGGTACTGCCATCCAAGTAGTAATGCAAACATGATATCTCACAGCTTCAAGTGTTTGGAATGTGTCAAAAACTAAACTCTCCACTGGTCATTAAACAAAATAAAGAGAAATCAGTCAGTCAGCAAAGTTTATTTGAGGTATAAAACACATAAAACTAGATAAGACAATAAAAATCAAACAGCCTCAAAAGATGTAAATTCATAAAATAAACATAAGTGCTATGTTAATTATATTAGATTACTTCAGATATTTAGGGCTTTTTGATGATTTTTAGGGATAGCAGAGTGCATCCACGCAACAGTTTTTACACCAATAATATATAATATGTAACATGTCTAAATTGTGTAAAATGTAGATGTCTAAGTAAGCAAATGTATGTATTACTCTGGATTGTTGCATAAACTTGGCCAAAAGGTACACAATATGGGAAATCTTGGACATTTAATCGAGCTATGGTAATAATGGTACATTCATACATACAACTAACCAACATTATATAATTTGAAAGGCAAATTGTCAATAAAATTTCATGAGAGCCATTAGGCCATTTCATAATCCCTCTATATTTCCTGTCTGAGGATATTCCATAATACAGTTTTTCTTAAAGTACAAAAACAGATTGATAAAGAGTCAGTTATGGCTATTAAGCATTGATCACATACATTACCAACTTCATATGCAATACCAATGGAACTGATAAGAAATTCCACTTAGATGACATCAGGTGGCACAAATTAGAATGAGTTCAATTTGTTTTGTTTTACCATATTCTTAACCAAAGTAATATAGGTTCCATTTGTAGTTCATCTTCAGGACATGGCATGCCCAGTTCCTACCTCGCATAAAGCAAAATACAGGGCTGAATTTGGGATGTCCAATATCTTCTTAAAGAAGGTATCCTCTTGGCTGTGATACATTTGAAATCCCCTAAATCCCATTACCATACAGCTTTTTGCTTAAGTTTTAAATACCTTTAACATCATTTCTATTGGATATGACTTGTATATCCCAGCAAATTGAAATACTCTTCCAATTGCTTGGATCATTCTAAACAATTGTTCATCACAGTGTTTGGCCCCACTAAAATGTTCCATAGAGCCATATCACTCACATTAATATACCATTTAATCTTGGCCACGGCCAAGGCTAGGGTGGCATGCCAAACCGTCCACCTGGATACCTGGATAAAATAAAACAGACCAGTGATCATCTAAATATTTTGAAAAATAGCAAACCTCAATTCCATTTTCAAAAGCAAGCTGAAAATTATTTCATGAAGCGTTTTGTGCAGCAAAACCCACACTTCTTTTGAGCTAAATATTAGGCAGACTCAACTATTCAACATTTGAATAAGGGCCAAAAGATCCAGGCAAATTGCATAGTAATCATGCCATTTAATTTGAAAGTCACAATTTCTCTCAAATGGGCAATGTGAAACCAATTGCAGACTGAAACTAAGGTAAACAACACAGTAAACCCTATGGGCCTTGAAACAGGTTCAGTGGTGTGGTAAAACAAGTGGTGGTAATTGTGTTAACACCACTTTATTTGGCAGTAACGAGATTACTGCCATTTTTAATGCACCACCGAATTCCCAGTTTGGAGGAAAAGTGGAAGATTCACCTCAAGCTGGAGTTAACTCCTGCACTTTTTCTCCAGAAATCGGCAGATTCACCACAACGGAATCACCTCTCATGGTAGAATCCCTTGGAGTCCTATGGACTGCAGAAATATGGAATTACAGTACCCTATCACCACTCATAATCCTTCCTATGGACTGCAGAAATTAGGAATTACACCAGCCTGCCACCACTCGTAATCCTGTGGTAAGCCCATGGGACCGAATGGTGGTAAAGGTAAATGATTTTGGCAGTAATTCAGTGTATGTACTGCTGAATTATAGCAAAACTCCCCATGAGGCTGTATGTGTTGAGCACGAAAAGATAAAAAAACATTGAAACATAAAGATCCATAAACTCACTCCAGTTTCCTAAGTGTATACAGCTGTTCAATGGCTGACAATTTTACCTTCCAAATAAGGACATTCTCATAATGTCACAGCCAAATAAAAGGGCACTCTAAAGCATAACACCTAAAAAAATACAAGTTTGTGCGTGCCTGATTTCAGGCGTTAAAGAAAATGGACATAAACAACATGGCAACTCCACTTCTAGAAAATGCACCTGTCTACAGACTAGGGTGCTAACATGAAGTTAATACAATCTCCACTATATTTTGTGATTTTAGAAGTTGCAGCTACCAACTCATAAATAGTGGAATAGGAAATGTCTTCCAATTATTCCCTGTCACTCATGTTAACATACACTTTTATCCTGTACCATGTATCATTCTACTTGTCCATAATGTTTATGTGCATCCAAATGGTTGCATTTTTACTGATATCACCAGTGCCCACTTGGTACAAAATGATTGCGAGAAACTATGTTGTGGACAGATTAATTTATAAAAATGAACTGTTCGTCCATTGAGAAGGGGGGTGCATTTCACATGATAGAGACCATTCTCAAACTTCTCTGGAGAGTTTGCTCTTGAAATATTAGCCTGGCACATGCTATGAAGTGGGATATGGTACCAGAGTATCAATAGTCATTAAATCATAAGATCTGCGGATTTTGGTACATCAAACTCCATGGTCAAAATCATACCAACCACATCAATCTATTGTCTAACAAATCCAAAAACCTAAACTAAATCTAGAAAGAAAATACCTGTTTCAGTTGATTGCAAACTTCTTGAGTTGTGCTTTGACAATTTACTTTTTAGTCACTTGACATACTGGCAAAGACCATGTTATTGCTTTGTTGATGAAGCTGAGTAACTGGACCATTTGAACCTTGTAGAAATCTAAAGATTTGATGTCATAGGCCTGGGCACACTTCCGGGAGGGAGCAGTAGAATGTGCAAATTAAAAAAGACCATTAGTTCCAGCTCCACATTTTATTTTTCTAAAGCACTTTTTAAGTCATAAATTGGATATGTGTCACTTATATAATTGAATTCAGCACAAGTAACATTATTATTTTTATGGAAGTATAAGTAATCTGAAGGTTTTATGTTATTTTCTGATTATTCTTTTTTTTTTCAAAATGTATATTTTATTCAATAGTTAATCAAACAGAAAAGAAGGGAACAAATTAAACAGTAGACAATGGAATCAGCGCGAGATCGTAATAACACAGTTCATTATAATGGAAGAGTGGATATTAAAGGTAAAATTCAGCATGCAGTTCATTCATAACAATACTCTGATGGGGAGGGAGTGGAGGAGGGGAATAGTTCTGAAGAGGGCCGAGATTTAGCCATGTGGAGTTCAGTTCAACCAGCGGACACTGGGCGGCTTCAGTTTGAGGGCAGGGAAGCGATCCGCATAGTCTATGAATGGGGCCCAAGTGTTCAGGAAGGGATTGAGGTTGCCCAGGCGGGAAGCCGTGACTCTTTCTGCCACAATGATGTCCCAACACTTAGCCCACCAGAGTGGGATTGAGGGGCCTTCGTGGAGCTTCCAAAGACGGGCTAAGGCGATCTTGGCTGCCAAAAGTAAGTGGGAGCAGAGACGGGCTGCGTTTCTCAACATTGGCAGATCCCCTTCCCCCGGGTCTCCAAGTAATATAATTCCAGGGTCCCATGGAATGTTGAGGCCTGTTATTGCTCGGATGTGAGTCAGTACCCCCTTCCAGTAATGCGCCACTTTTGGACAGTCCCATAGGAGATGGAAAAGTGTCCCCTCTTGCTCACATCCCCTCCATCAGTTCGGTGAGGGTCGCACCCCCGCTTTGTACAATTGGGATGGTGTGATATAGTACCTAAAGCATACTTTGTATCCACCTTCTCTATTGGTAACGCAGTGGGTGTTCTTATGAAGTTTAGTCCAACTTTTGTCGCAGGTTTCAGGGTCAAGGGGCGCCCAAGTTCGCGCTCCCAGTTTAGCATGTACTTTTCCTTTGATTCGGGGTTGGTTTTTTTTCTAGGTGTTTATAGAGGGTAGAGATCTTGCCTCTTGGGGGGATGCCGTAAGTGAAAGTTCGAGGGGAGTTAAGTCCCTGGAGCCTCGTTCTCCGACAGAGCGCTGTGAGATCCAGTGCCTAATCTGAGTGTACCGGAATCGTTCCTCCTCAGGAATGTTGAACTTCGCTTTACAGTCCTCAAAGGAGAGCAGCTGGCCATCATTAGCCAGGTTGTAAAGTTGTGACCAAAGCCCATATGAGAGAGAGTGTTCCGAATGAAGTCCCAGTTCACTAGGTCAAACGCCTTATGTGCGTAGAGAGAGATTACTAAGAGTGGGGTTTTCATTCTGTTCGCGGACTTCATTATGTTGAGTGTGCGCCTAATGTTATCATAGGTTCCTCTGCCTGGAATAAAGCCTGTTTGATCTTTGTGGATCAGTTCGGGGAGAAACCTGGCTAATCTGGCTGCTAGAACCTTGGAATAGATTTTCCCATCGGTGTTCATTAGGGCAATTGGTCTATATGAAGCTGCTTGCTCAGGGTCTTTTCCTGGTTTCTGCAGAAGGATAGTGGTTGATTCGGCCATGGAATGTGTTACCTGTTTTGTAAATAGAAATGAGTTGAAAAGTACTGCTAATTGTGGGGTCAGGATGTGGGCAAACGATTTGTAAAACTTGGGTGTGAGCCCGTCCAGGCCTGGGCGGTGTTTTTAAGTGATTTGATGGCTTCTAGAATTTCCTCTGAGGATATTGGGGCTTCTAGGGAGTCCAGTGGGGAGGAGATCGAGGGGGTGTGAAAGGATTCTAGATAGCGCTGCTGTAGGGCTCTGTCCTCCTTAGATGTGGGTGGTCCTTGCATGACTGCTTTATGATGGTCCAATAAGGTTTCAATTATGTCAGGGGTGGTGAATTTGCTTCTTCCATCTGGGCCTTTAAGGCTGACTATATTGTTTCTGGTGTGGGTTTTCTGCAGTTTATAGGCCAGCAAACGGTTCACCTTATTACTTTTGTGATAGTAAAATTGTTTTGTATATGCCAGATCCTTCGCTGTGCGATTGGCCCAGTGCATTTCTAGGGCCCTTTTTGCCTTTTTTAGCTCCCTGCCCGCCTTTCTCGAGTATTTGGTCTTGAGATCATTTTCTATGGAGGATAGTTTGGATTCTAGTGTTTGTGTAAGGATTTTGGAGATTCGGAATTGCTCGGAGGCTGCACTTACTAACACTCCCCATATGACTGGTTTCATGGCCTCCCATAGTAGACCAATTGGGGTTTCGGGGTTCTGATTTTCCTTGAAATAGTTAAGTAATGCTTCTTCTGCCTCACCCCTGATCGCCTGGTCTAATAGTAAGGTGTCGTTGAGTTTCCAGAACCTAAGGCGGGGGTCAAGGCCTCCCGAGATAGAGAGGTCAGCCGAGACGGGCATGTGGCCGGACACTATTCTTGTGTGGATTTCGCTATTGCTAAAGCATGGGAATAAGGTGCTGGTGGCAAGAAGAACATCGATTCGGGAGTGACCTCCATGTGCGTTAGAGAAGAAGGTGTAATCGTGAGCGTCAAGGTTGGCTACCCTCCATATGTCAACCGTGCCTGATTTTTTAAGAAGTTTGGCAAAAGCAAGGGCTCGGGAGAAGTCGGGGTGGGAAGGGAGAAGTGACTTGTCCTTCATGGGGTTGGGGACTAAGTTGAAGTCCCTCCCGATTAGGAGATACCCAGTAGCAAAGGTTAGAAGCGGAGGGAGTAGCTCCTCTATGAATTTGTCCTGATTTGCATTCGGGGCATAGATCCCCGCAATTGTGATTGGTTGTTCTGCAATGAGGCCGCGGATAAAAAGGTACCTGCCCGATGGGTCTTTTTTGACTGTGGGGTTGGATAAGGGGAATTTGTCACTTAGTAGGATCGCCATCCCCCGCTTCTTCTCGCCACTGGAGGCAAAGAAGTCCTGTTTAAAGCACTTGAACTTGATTCGGAATTCATCGGTTGGCAGGAGAGGTGTCTCTTGGAGAATGACTATATCCCCGTTTAAAGCGGCTAACCTGTGCTCCACCGATTTGCGCTTTCTGGGGGAATTGAGGCCTTGGACATTCCAAGTCAGGAAGCGGACCTCCCTAGCGTTATTTGGGCCTACTGGTCTTGGGTGTAAGGCTTGCGTTGTGCGAGTTGCTTGTGCAGGGGTTGCACGGCTTTGGGGTCTTCCTAAGGAAGCATGTAGAAGTGCTATAATTACCGGTGTCTACAAAAGGAATTATAACTGTTAACTGGAACATCAAGGGGGAACACCATTCTCAAGGCTCAAAACTGCCTTGGTTCTCCCCCAAAACTGTAAGGATGGGAATGAGACCATAAAGCTCATTTGTCGGGTTTACTGGTAGACCCCGTCGTCTGGGAATTGAGTCCAGCTAGAGGAACAGGGAGATCGCCCATGGCACGGAGAGGTGGGACCAAGGTTGTGTGGGAAACAAGAGCCCGGGGGTTGAGCGCCAGCCCAAGGGTCTGCTAGTGGTTCCCCGGGAAGCCATTCGATGACCTAGTACCCTCCGTAAGAGATGAGGGGGGAGGATGAGGAACTGAGAGAGGCTGGAGATGCCCAGGGTCGCCGGGCAGAGGGAGACATTGGTCTAGCGAGCCGGATGCAGGGAGATGTGTGAGGGGTGCTGATCAGTCCGGATTGCGATGCCTCCGGGGGCATCGGGGCTTGCGCCACCCGCTGGCACGGGACCAACGATTGGATGAGGGAGAGCCTGGTTGAGATTGGGAGCAGGATGCATGGTCATTTACTGATCTTTTTCCCAGAAATTGGTCCGCCTCTTTAGGGCTCTGGGTTTGCTTGCGCATCCCCTCCCATTCGAAGCACAGAGACGTGGGGTGGCCCCATCTGTATTGTATTTTCCTTTCCTGAAGCCATTCCGTGAGGCTGTGAAGGGCTTTTCTTTTTTGGAGGGTTATGCTCGCGAGGTCTTGAAACAGTGCAATGTTTGCGCCTCTGAAAGTAATTTGTTTCGAGGACCTGGCCTCTCTCATTATTTCCTCTTTAACCTTGAAAAAGTTAATCCGGGCGAGTACATCTGGCGGAGAGGAGGAGGTTTGCCTAGGTGCTGTGCGATGGACTCTGTCGATTTCCAGCAGGGCGCTGTCGGTTAGAGTTATAATGAATCTGAATAGATCACTAACGAAGCTCTTGAGATCCGTGTTGGTGATTGAGGTGGGAATTCCGCGGATGCAGATATTATTACGCCTGGAACGGTTCTCGCTGTCCTCTTGCTTATTCTCAAGTGTGTCGCATCTGGCTTCTAAGGTTACTATTCTATTCAAGTCGCACTCCAGTTCAAAGGTATTATCACATAGGCCATTCTCCACCTCCTCGGTGCGCTTCTCCACTTCCTCCACTCTTTTGTCTAGAGATGCGATCTTTTTGGTGACCTCCTCTGTGCCTTTATGGATCTCCTTAGTGAGAGCTGCTAGGAGGTCTTTTAAGTCTGTTTTAGTGGTGAAATGTTCAACCTGTGAGTGCTCTGGTGAAGGGAGGGCGCTGGGGGTTGCTGTGATGGTAGGGTCAGTTTTGCTCGCCTTGTTTTGGCCCGAGGTAGACATCATTACTGCGATATCTGCTTGTTTCGCCGCTTTTCCACTTTTCACCATAGTTTCGCCATGTCCAGGAAAAGTACCAAACATTTGATTCCATGAATCGACGAGTGCGGATTTACGAACAGATGCGCATGCAACCACCCTATTTTCCACGCAAATAGTTCCATGATTCGGGCCCAATGTATTTGCCGATATTTAGTGATTTCCGTACAAGTATAAGGTTATCATTCATCAAGAGCAAGGATATATATAAAGTTTTTGTTTGCACATTCATTTTCTGGTTGGTTCCCTGATGACTACACATAGTTTGAAAGGATTGTTTCTCAACTGGGAAGTATAATCCCCAGAGCTTTGATGATGGAATTTTGTAGCAAAACATGTGTTTCTGGCAGTAAACATCAACAATAATGTCATTCATGGTGGAGAACAATACAAAGAAAACATGACATATTTGTAACTATTATTCTCTTTGGGGCCATTCTTGGGGGGATCCATACATGTTTATTTTGTTTTGAGCTCTGACTCACTTCGGCCGTGTTGACTGAATCAGTTCTTTCATCTACAACTCAATAGAGCCAATTGAGAAATGTAAAAAGTTGTAACATATTGATGAGTAAATTACAAAAATTTCAAGACTGAATTGACACATGATTTACAAAAGGATTTACAATTCTATAAACTATGTGCATTTAATTAAGTTTGCATACAGTTGCCTAACTTATCCAGGTGTAACTTACTTGACAACCACAAAAAGTGAGTTTCCTCAAGGACATTGCGGTTGTGTCAACAAATGATTGAAATGGCAAGAAGTAGTTGTCAACAAAAGTGTTACCGTGTATTCACAAAATGTCAAAGTTTTCTGGGAAAATGTTGTGAGCACACTTAAACGTCTTTGTAAATGGTGAGATGTGTATGGGAAGAATGGATAAGATGTGGAAAAATATTTTGACGTGAGAGTAAAGTTTCTCAAAGCTGTGTATACGATTTGGAGCAACATACTCAGTAGCATGGTTGTCAATGTCAGACAATTCATTTGCGGTGTAAATACTCCTTTTTTGTGCATCAGGTATAACTTACATTGATATTCCGATGGTAGAAAAGGCCACCAGATTTCTTTCTGAGTACACTTTCGAGTGAATTTTTTTGCACACATGTAAACTGGGTCTAACTTTTACCAGCAGTTGGATTCTTTGTTAATTAGCCCCTAAATCGATATTGATATATTTGTTTACTATATTTTAAGATTACTAATTGTTCTGTTTAAACTATTGGTTTTCTTTTCTTAGAGTGAAATACTGAGCATCCTCTTTTAGGGTTGTTAAACCTACTCTGGCCTATTTTAGAAGTAATTCAGTAAATACAGTAAACTATTTGAGCGGCTCTTTCTTAGGGTGGATTGTTAACTTAGCCTGATTAAGCCTCAATTAGTGAATATTGATAGCATTTTCCATCATCTAGTAACCCAGGACGCTTATTTACAGTTTTAATAAAGTGAGAACCAGGCACAAATGCGTATTTGCTTGAATCTAATACCAATTTTGTGGGAATGGCAGTGTCATCTTAAACGCTATCTTGTATTCCATACGAGTGCGTTATGCTGTTGTACAGAAATGCATAGCACTGGGCATGCGTACATGAATTAAACTTAAACCAGATCAAAGTAATAATATATAAAGGCAACAAGAACAACAATAATAATTCATGGTTATGGCCTTTTTAGATTAAGTTTTCTTGAAGAAGTGCATTAGTTAAAGCACGCATGGTAACAGCCGCCTTATGTTCTATAGGTTGCACATATTCAGTAGACGTGTTCTGAAAGCGAATACTTATTCAATTCTTGCTCGAAGCTTTTCAACAAAACGATGTAATTAGTTGTGCTATAAAACAAACCTTTTCGTGACGATGGGAAGGTTTGTTTAGAAGTGAGGAGAAGGAAATTACCTACATGTGTTTTTGCTGACTTTCTTTTCCTACTGGAAACAAAGCAACATAAGCAGATTAGGAAAATAACACTCCTTATTGTCTTTTAGGACAACAATACATGCAATTTTTAGCGCTCCGATTCTAGAAGCATTTTAAAGCAAATTCATTACATTTCAGGGTCTTTGTGGCCTTGGGTAAGAACACAATTTTCCCATTTATCCTTCCAGTTCTTAAGCTCAGATAAAACATGTGTTAAGTATTTAAAGCGAAGAAGAATATATTTTTTTTACAGTATAGCCGATGCATGCTCGAAACATCAACATCGGTGGTCTCAGCAAAAGCAGCACCACAGTGTAAACTGCAGTAGGTAAGGCACTTAGAGGCCAAAGGCCAAACCGCTAAACATTGTACTTGTAGCACATTAGAAAAGAGAAAACTGGCTAGGAGTATATACATTATAGGTAAAGATGTATGCATTGGGTCAAAATGAAGAAAGGGATATTTGGACAGGGAATGGAGGTACAGGTTTGACTCCAAATGCACCTATTGCTTATTTATGAGATTGTGACGAGGCAAAAACAAGAAGAACAACCTTTTTTTCTGGTAGACATAATAAGGAACAGAGCAAATAAACATTACTCGACGTTTCAAATTCGAAAGAAGAGACTAACTTTCAGGGGATGTCGGTTTAATCCATTGCCTATCCTGCAAGCAGAAAATACTGGTCTGCTCACTCCATTTTGTGTCTATTGCAAAAATCCAACATATCTGATTCTACAAGGATGCCTCTACATTGTGGACTGCATTCACATAGCTCTGTAGCCCAAACATGTATTCCCTGAGAGAAGGCTTCTCTTCTCAGCCCCTCTTCTTATACAATTAAGTTTCAGATGAAAAGACATTTTATTTACAGACATAAAGACAAGCCTCTAACAAATATGGAATGACAGATGTCACAGCCAGTTTATCCTGACATCCAAATCCTAAAACTTTCTGAATATATGAATGGTTCATCGTTGTAAACACTGTGTGAAACATTAAATGAGCAACAAGTCAAGTCTGCATTATGTATTTAGTGATTTAAGGATACAAACCTTCTATCACAGATATATTTGTCAAATATTAAAATATGTAGTAATTCATATGATCCCATAATGCTTTTTATTTTTATGCAAAAGCAGTCAGGAACCTTTTTTGGTACTATTCGTCTTCTTGTCTGTTCTCATATGAGTGTATCGAAAGAATACAGTAGGAAATAACGTAGACCATTATTCTAGGTATTCATAATGTGCCTTGCTCAGTGAGACACGTGTAGTAGAAATAATCATTACAAATTAACATGGTCACATTTTTTAAAGTGCCAGTTTACAGTCTTTGTACCGTTAAATAATTCACCTTTGTAAAAGAAGTAGCTTCTTTTGTTGAGCATACACACCATTGTGTCTCCCAAAATTCCCTTCCTTCTTTAAAAGGGTCATATTCAGATTAAAGTCAATGATCTGTTTCTTTTGTGAGTACCAAGGCAATGTTTACATTTGCATGCTGACTAAGGATTGGTTGGTAGTGCGGCTGAACCAATGCTTTCGATTTGGTATGCACGGACACTAATACTTAAAAACATAGACAATAACAAATAAAGTTTTAGGCCCTGCAGCTTGGTCCTCTGGTCCCTTTCAAAGACTGTCAGAACCACAGTATCCCCTGCAGAACATATCTAGACCCCCCATAACTCCCTTTTTAGGGACAATGCACCCTCGGGTTCATTGTGACATTCCCGCAGGACACACACAATGACAATATATGACTCCAAATACCAGGCCAATCCCATTCTCGAAGGATGTTTCTGTCAAGGCTGCACTAATTCCACATAAAATAAGTAGCAAACTTCAGGATATCAGTTTTTTTTTCTTTCTCTAGTTGTGCTGCTGTCAGCAACGTCTGATGGGGCTTTAATAAATACCTGGTCCAAAGAGTACGCAGAGACCATCCTTCAATATGGAACTTTGATAGCAAAGATTGCTTTTGCAAATGGCTTTCTCCAGCACACCTCCCTGAATAACAGGGTAAAATAATCTTGCCCTATCACATTTAAAAATTGAAATCAATGCAATAATGTTTCAAAGGCCTGACTTGCAGCTGTGCAAATTGTTTTTCAAACTCAAATACCCTCAATCAACCTTCCAAATGATGTTATTATTATTGTTCACCAAGTTATGACATTTATCTACCTGTCTCTTCTCCTCCCTACCACTACTGAATGTTCTATCATACTCCTCTTTTGCCTCTCTGACAGACAAAATTGCGACACCACGTACCATGGCAGTAGGCGGTATAAAAATGCAAGATACATAACATAACTTGACACGGCAACAGACTTACTAGTTTGACGAATATGGAGCCAATAGCATGCTTTGTGTCCATAGGCACTCTGCCCAGAAGCACATTCCTACCTAGGGATTTGGTAAACAAAAAATCCTTTTAGTATCCATGGTCTTAATGAAGAAACCCTGCAAATAAATTGCAGCTCTTTTGCTTGCTTTTCAGGGAGCTGTTGCAAAGATGGCATATTTAGGATTTCTAACAAAACCCCTCTGAAATGTTGTTGGGGGCACTAGGGAAGTAAACAGAAGGGATATGCTGACTGTGTTTGCCTGGTAAAGCTACAACATGGTCAGGAACACCATGACACTGTGGCAGGCTCACAAGTCTGACCACTACAGAGCCAATGGCAGTATTTGTTTCTATAAGGACTCTGCCCAGAGCACAAGACTACCTAGGGTTTTGGTAAAAAATAATCCTTTACGTAACCATGACTTTACCAAAGAAACCCCCAAATAAATCGTAGCTCTTTTGCTCGCTTTTCACTGAGCTTTTGCAAAACTGGAAACTTCGGGATTTCTGACAGACAGCTCCTCATAAACGTTGTTGGGGGCCATAGGGAAGTAAACAGAATGGCTTTGCTGCCTGTGTTTTCTTGGTAGGGCTACAAGATGCTCAGGCACACCATGACAATCTGGCAGACCCACAAGTCTGGCCAATGCAGAGCCGAAGACATGCTTTGTGTCCTTAAGCACTTTGGACAAGCCTAGTGTTTGGTCAAGTAAAATAAATAACTAACATTTAAAACAAAAAGAAATACCATTTATTGGACGCCACCATTTGTTTCAAAGGATGATCCATCACTCCTCCACCAATAAGGACCCAAATGTTCCTTCTTCTGGCCAACATAGTTAACACCTCTCAATTCATAAAGGAATGCCACCTCTCAAAGAAAGGATACAGCAATTTGCCCTAGAGCAGGGTGAAGGAAGTGTGTGAGGGGTGGAGGCCTTTGAAGACCCAGGGCCATGTCCTTCAAAAGAGCAGCCATTTACATTTTCTAATCAGTTAATCCCCAAGAGCAGCAGAAGACTTCAAACCTAGAAACAGTGAGTCTGGAGCAGAGTGTGTGTGTTGTGTGTGTGCACGTTTCTGTGTGTGCACATTTGCGTGTGCAACACACTACCTTTGCAGTGCTCTTTCTCCTGGGTTGCATCATTATTTGTGTGGGATGCCAAGCAATGGCATGTTTTGCTATATGCCTGCACTGAATTACATTATCAATGCCACGCCCAATTTTGAATACTACACTTTGTTATGTTATGCCATGTCATGTTTAAAGTTTTTGAAACATGTGTAATGTCTTGTTCTGCTGGGTTCAATGTGTTATTTTCCCAAAGCTAAATGCATGTTAACTAGAATAACTATGTGTGCTACTGTATGTACTCATTCACGCCTTCGGAAGAGGTGGGGGATATGATGTTGGTTTCCTTTTATACTCGTCGGACAGTTCATGCAATATTATGTTGAGGTTTCTGTATAATGTTTTGCTTCAATGTCTTATTTTCCAGTGCCTTGAAGCTGCCATAAGACAGCAGGTAGGAAACCCCCAAACACACACACAAAAGAAAGAAAAACCAAAAGGGTCAACTAGGAAATATATAACTAGATCATACACCCCTGTTTTGACCTAATTTTTGCATGATATCCTCTATCAATAGGATGCAGTAACTGCAGCCCAGCGTGAGAAGGCTAGTGAAAGATGGGTTTATGCAAATTAAATTAACTCCCATGAGTGCCCGGCCTAAGCTTCCTGCCTCACATACCAATATAACCATTACCTTAAAAGCACTTGCAGGACCCGGGAACCTCCAAGAAGACTGGACTGGAGCTTCTGCTTCCAAGGAATCCACGATTGAAATCACACCCTCATTTAAATGTGCCATCATTTTCTTCCTTCCAGCTTTCTAATCTGTAGAATCTTGCGGTTTGTGGCTCAGGGGAGTGAATTGAGGAGACTTGCACACTGTGTTCTCTTGGACATAGTTTCTACATGCCTGGCTCACCGTGACAATGTGAATGACTCAGAGGTCTGAGCATGGCTAAGCCATGGACAGGCATGCTGTTCTTAAGCACTTTGCGCTGAAGTCTGGGGTTTTGGTAACCATGACATAAATAAAAGAGGAAACCAAAAAAGTGATTTTTTTGTTGTTAGCTTTTCAGGGAGCTGATGCAAAAAATTGGCAGGATTTCTGTCATACAACCCCTGCCAAATGTTGTTGGGGGCCTAGGGAAGTACGTAGAAGAGCTTTGCTGCATGTTGTGCCATGGCTTCAACATGCCCCAGCTCAAACATGCCCCCTAGTGCAACAAATACCTCTTCTCCAGCTAACTTTCCTTTTTGCGCTGCACCCCATAGAATACAGTTGAGTCCAATGATAAATTCGGTCCAATTGTATACATAGCTCTTCCACCTTTTCCTTCTCAGGCCTTCCTGAGAATCTTATTTATCGCTCACCCTCATCCCAACTATATACCTGACTTTGCTCCTCTGTACCACTGCTGAATTTTCTTTCATAATCCTCCTTTGCCTGGGGGCGCTGTTGAGCAGCCTGCAAGATGGCTGCCTAGTACTTGAGCTCCGCGCCTGGCCGCCGCTTATCCGCTCACATCTGCGGTTCTGTAGCGGATCCGGCACCCCTGCTTCGCTACACACACTCCTGCTGCCGTGCCCTTCTCGCACACCGAATCCCGGGAGAAAACGGACATCGGGTGCCCCTGATCCGCCTTTGTGCCGTACTTGCGACGGCGCGGCCCTGGGCCCCTCGGCATTTCCTGCTTGCGCCGCGGCCCGGAAGAGTGCCGGCCGCTGTCTCAGGCGCCTCTGACCCGTGCCTGGGTCCCGAACGCGGCACCTCTTTATCGCTGCCTGGTGCCCCTTCATCCTCGCCTGTCTACCCTTCCCGCTGGGGATTGACGCTGCGGGCCGGGTGTGGTGTCGGCCCGCGGGAAGTGCTGCCGCGGCGGAGCCCTGCGCCCGCCGCCATCGCCGCTCCTGGAGGAGCCCTTCCTCGCTGATCGCCGCGGCTGCCTGGTGCCCCTTCATCCTCGCCTGCCCACCCTTCCCGCTGAGGATTGACGCTGCGGGCCGGGCGCGGTGCCGGCCCGCGGGGAGTGCTGCCGCGGCGGAGCCCTGCGCCCGCCGCCATCGCCGCTCCTGGGGGAGCCCCTTCCTCGGTGATTGCCGCGGCGGCCTGGCCTGGAGTCGGGGCGGCCGCAGGACGCGGCGAGTGGAAGGTGAAATTGGGGGGCTTTCGCCTGCATTCGGGGGGGCCTGCTGAGACCCAGACTCCCCGCACATTGCCCACTCTGCCAGCGGGCCTCGCCTGCATAGTGGCGTGTTGCCCCCCCTGTGGGTGCCCTCCTTCACCGCGCTGCCTGGAGCCTTAACTCCGTCCCGGAATTGTCGCCCTCCACACTACGCACCCATCGGACCTCTTATGCCTCTGCCCCACTCATTCTGCGTAACTGGGCAATCTCACCCTGAGCGGCATAGTCTCACTGACCGGACCATACTCACTGCCGTCGTAGCACCCCATCTTCACATACGGGTGACCCCTTCCTCCAGACTACACCTCCTTGTCTTCCCAATCTCTGCTGGACTATAAGCTGTTTCCTTGTGCGGAGACACCATCGGGAGCTGCACTGGGGCTCCCTCTGGTAAGCCCTACACCAAGTACATAACTGGGCCCTCCTGGCTCGTGGGCTGGACTGATCCGGACCTGTTCGGCTACCTCCTTCGCGCCCATACCTGGCTAATCCTATCTCAGCATCTCCCTCTCTGTCTCTCTGATCCGGGTCATGTCGAACCGCTCCAAGAGTGGCGCCAGAGGGGGGGCCATGGATAAATTTACAAAGGCGGTCCCCCGATCCGAGGTGGGCCACGCGTCAACTACGCCTGAGGAACCCGAGGCCGACCCGAGTCCCGTGGCTGCGGCTCCTGATCTTACTGCCATGATGGAATCGATGGCCAAAAACTTCGCCTCTTTTCATGAAAAGCTTGACGACATCAATGCTAACGTGGCCTCACTCAAAACACGCGTCGATCAGGCTGGCTCCAGAATCACGGAGGCCGAAAACCGGATATCCACCAACGAGGACGAGATACACACACTACAGGACACTGTGGCTGCCTTGTCGCGCGACATGAAAAATGTAAAAGCAAAATGCGACGACTTAGAATCCCGCTCACGCAGAAACAACCTGCGTATTGTTGGGGTCCCAGAGACTGCCCTGAAGGGTCGAATGGAGGATGCGGTCGAACGTCTTCTCAAGGACCTGCTTGGTGACCCGGACCTCTCCCCCTACTTCACTGTCGAGCGGGCTCACCGGGCCCTGTCTCCGCGTCCCAGGCCTGGAGATAGTCCCAGGCCCATCATAGCCAAGATTCTCAATTATCGTGACAGAGATCTCATCCTCCGCCTAGCGCGGGAGAAGGGGGAGTTGCGGTTGGAGGCCAATACTATTCGAATATTCCCGGATTTCTCAATGGCTGTGCAACAGGAGAGGCGTCAGTTCCTTGGCGTCAAGAAGATGCTCAGGGAGCGCAAAGTCCCATATGCCATTCTATTTCCTGCTAGACTCAAAATCACCCATATGGGCAAACTCTATTTCTTCACCATCCCTGAAGAGGCGGTAAAATTTATTGAGATGCAGATACCGCTTCAGGGCCCTGGAGATGCCATCGCTGATGAAAGATGATTGGGTGTCATGGAGGGGGGATACTGTCTGCATTTGTTGATTCTGTAATTACATGTTATTACTGCTGACACTGCTCGGCTCATCGAGCCGCCCTGGCTCCTTACGGCGCTCGCCTGTGGCGGGGCTCGGCCACGAACTGTTGGTACTGGCCACCCATCTCTCATACTGCAGGGAACTGTCCTTTACGCCGGCCTCCCTCAGTGGCTGGATGTCCTGGGGGGCGGCGACTGACCCTGTTATTATCCGAACACTTTGTATGTCATAGAGCTGGGCCCCGCTTAATGCATGTTGTTTCGTGCTATGCCCGGGTGGCTCGCCACGATGAGACACTTTAACCTGCCACCTGCTGTAGGCGTTGCGCTTGCGTGTGAGCCAGATGTTTAATCTGGGGCCAGCTCCCCCCCTGGGATGGTCTATGTGTCTGATGATTGCCCTTGCCACAGTGTTCAGGCACCCATCCTTCTGGGGACCTTTATGATGCTCTATGCGAAACCAATGTGTCAATACTTTGCTGCCCTATTGTTATTTCTAATTTCACAATGGCAGATTTTTTGCCCTTTTGCCTTTTTGAGACTGGCCCAATGCCCCACTCTGGGACACAGGGGGTGGGTGCTGGGTGACTATTGACACTGTTGTAGTAGCTGCAGGAACCGCAGAGGCTCGTGCGCGATCCCCCGCTTCCCGCCTTGCGGGTCGGGACTTGCGTTATGAGTCCATTGCCACTGTTCGTTTTGCAACAGAGCCATTTGGCTCTAAGCGTGCTAGTGCGTGGCAACGGCGCACCCCATTGCGATTGCACTGTTCTCTGCTGTTTTGTTGGTATGTGTTGGCCCCCGTTGGGCCTTGGGGAAGTGTGGGCCAGGTTGGTTTTGGCCCATCTGTGCGCTTTCAGGGGTGGGTGATGTTTACACTGCTGATTCATGGTTGGTGGTGCGGGTGGGGGGTGGAAATGGGGTTGTTTCTCAAAAAGGCATACGAGGTTTCGCGAGGTGCATTCTGAGGTGGCACAAGCGCACACGCTGTTTTTACTTGGGGAGCTCACATGGTCATTTGTGTTGGGATGTTCATTAAGGATGAAGTTTGTGGATGGGGATGGCTACCACTGAAGTGTCTACTGTCATGATGTCCTGGAACGTCCGGGGGTTGAGCAACCACACCAAGGCCCGCAAGATTATGGCATATGCCAACCGGCATAACTGTAAAATCCTGCTTTTACAGGAGACACATTCCAATGGACTTATACCAAGGGCAGTTGCCCCGTCATGGGGTCCCGCCAGATTTTACACTTCCTATTCCACGCAATCAAGGGGTGTTCTCACGATTATTCACAAATCAATTAAGTTTGGGCTCCATAAAAGCTACATCGACCCCGAAGGCCGCTACGTTATACTGCACTGCACACTAGCTGCGAGGGAATATCTGCTCGTTAACACCTACTGTCCCAACGTGGACTCTCCGGAATTCTTTGACACAATAGCCACCATACTTCTGGGCTTTGTGGGGGTGCATATCATATGGGGAGGGGATCTGAACCTTATATTGGACACTGTTCTGGACAGAACGGCCAGGGGTCCCAGAGCAATGTCTCGCGCGGCGCGCAGGCTACGGAGCCATATGCAGTCGCTCAATATTTGTGACGCCTGGAGAACTCTCCATCCCCAGGAGCGGGAATATACCTACTATTCATCGGTGCACGACAGCTCGTCCAGGATAGATCTGTTCTTGGCCTCCAGCGAGGTAATGGGCGGGGTGGAGGGTGCGGGCATTCTGGCCCGCACGCTTTCTGATCACGCTCCAATCACACTGTCCCTAAGACTGGGCACTCCTGCTCCAACTGCCAGCACCTGGCGCTTCAAGTCCGAAGCCCTAAAAGACATCGTGTTTAAGTCCGAAATACTAGCTGACATCGGATCGTTCTTTGAACTTAACTCACTTCGAGACACGACTGCCGCGATCAGATGGGAGGCCTTCAAGGTATATATAAGGGGCATGTCCATCTCCCGGGAGGCCGGGGTCTTGAGGGCCATTAGGGCTGCTCTGGGGCGCTCTGAGACCAAACTGAAACAACTTGAGCAGCTTAACACTACCGGCTCTGACCCCACCATTCTTGCCCGAATCTCTGATGAACTTAAGGTATATAACACACTGGCCACCTCCGAAGTCCGTTACTTCAGCCGCCCTCAGGCCGCCAGGAGGTATGGTGAGGGCGACAGGCCTGGGAAAACGCTTGCGACACTTGTAAAGGGGGAGGTGGGCCGAACACAGATCTCTTCTATCAGAGATCGAACTGGTCAGGCTCGGTGGGCGGACCGGGAAATACTAGACATATTTACTACATTCTATAGTTCCCTTTACTCCAGGCCCGTAGAACACACTGAGCAAAGCATGCGCGAACTCCTTGAGCAGATACCCACTACAGAAATCTCCCAACAGACCAGGGACCAGCTAGACTCCCCGATTACGCTAGACGAGGTAGTGTTGTCCATCTCCAACTTGCCCAAAGGCAAAGCGCCCGGCCCGGATGGGCTAACCGCAGATTTTTACCACGAGCACATAGCTATTCTGGCCCCTCGGTTGCTTGAGGTATGGAATGAGGCTCTCCAGGCCTCCATCCTCCCCCCCTCCATGCGTGAAGCGGTCATCACGGTGCTGCTCAAGCCAGGTAAGCCTGAAGATGAGTGCGGGTCATACAGACCTCTCTCCCTCATGAATCTTGACACAAAGATCTTCGCTAAGATCATTGCCAATCGCTTTTTGCCGATCATGAAGCACTTGGTGCATGAGGACCAGGCGGGCTTCGTCCCGGGCAGATCCACCTCCCACAACATCAGGAGATTGTTCAATGTCATGTCCCGCATAGATCAGAACGCCCAGGCGGTAGCGGTCACGTTGGACGCCCAGAAGGCCTTTGACATGGTTTCCTGGAAAAACATGTGGCTGGTCCTCGAGACAATGGGGGTTGGCCCAAACATGAGAGGGTTTATTAGACTATTGTACACCTCCCCCGTTGCGCGGGTTCGAGTTAACTCACTAACATCCGAGATCTTCACGTTATCTAGAGGCACCCGCCAGGGCTGCCCCTTCTCTCCAATTCTCTTCGCACTAGTGATAGAACCAATAGCGGACTATATCCGCTCTAGACACTCTCATAAGGGAATAAGATTGATAGAGGAGCCTGAAATTATATCCCTTTACGCAGACGACGTCCTACTTTATATTAGAGATCCCACAACTCACCTCAATCCCATACTGAGAGATGTCACCCGCATTGGCACCCATTCCGGTTTCACAATTAACTATTCCAAGTCGGAGATCTTCCCGCTCACTCAATCCACCACACAGCCCGTCTCCGAATATCCCCTGCGCTGGGCATTAAATACCTGGGTGTACATGTATCCCTCACTAAATCCACCCTACTCACCGATAATTACTCTGCGGTAGCGCAGATAGTTGAGGCTAAAATCTCACGGTGGCATACTCTTCCGTTATCCGTTGCAGGTCGGCTGTCACTGATTAAAATGATTCTGCTTCCCAAGCTCCTTTACACCTTTAGTAACATTCCCGTTTGGCCTGGGAGGGCATACTTCACTAAATTGCACACGCTCTGCGCACAATTCCTCTGGCATTCAGGTGCGGTCCGCAAGAAGTGGACTGACATGGCACTCTCATACAGACGAGGGGGTATTGCTGCTCCGAACTTTGCTACATACTGGTTGGCGGCCCAAGCCCAATATGCCACTCATTGGTACCCTGGCGCCCCGGTGCGCCCTCATGTTAAGCTGGAACGGCTGGCAACTGCTGGCACTAATCTAATGTCCCTAGTGTTACAGCGACACTACGCCCCGGACTCCCCAGTTGACCCCATCGCTGCGACCATGTTTGCCTGGACACGCATACTAGGCTCATCGGTTGGGACCTCCCCGTACTACAGGTGGCTGCCCGCGTGGGCCTGCCCCGGGTTGGAGCCCACGCTAGACGCTGCCTTGGCCCGCCACTGGGAGGCTCTGGGATATAGGGCATTGTCGGACTTCTATCCAGAGGGCAAATTCATAAACCCCCAGACTTGGAAGCCGGGTCACACCGGATCCCCCTTGGAAACCCTCCAGTACTACAGGCTCCGTGCGGCGTTCCGCTCCAGGTGGCCCTCTTTCCCTGATGAGCCCCCTGACGACCCGGCTATAGCGTACATTGCTAACTCGGGCGGTGCACGGGGCGTCATCTCATCATTATATCATATCCTGCAAGACACCCCTTCTACGCCGCTCCTCGGTGCTCGCAACAAATGGGCAGACGAACTGGGCCTGGAGATAACTGATGAGCTATGGGAGAACATGTGTCTCCACACCCAAAAAGTCTCTCTTAACTTCCGCTTCCGAGCCATGCAATATAAGCTCCTTAATAGGCTATACTATACACCGCGGAGGACTTCAGGGTTCGCTCGTTCTGAGGTGCGCCTGTGCCCACGCTGTGGGGCCGAGGACGCTGATCATCTACATATGTTCTGGACCTGTCAGAACTTGTTCAATTTCTGGGACGGGGTTCTTAAGACACTTAGTGCAGTAATTGAAACCACTATCGATCCCGATCCCCTCGCAGTCCTATTCGGGGTTTGGAGCACTGAGGAAACTAAGCGCCTGAAAAAGTTTTTAAATGTAAGTTGTATGATTGCCAAGAAGTGTATACTCCAGAGCTGGAGGTGTCCCTCTCCCCCGACCCCGCAGAGATGGTTGGGCCTGCTTACATGGTCACGGAATTGCGAAGAGGACTATCTGTCCATGCTGCCGGCCCAGTCTCGCCCCAAGAACATTTGGAATGAATTTAACACATATCTCAATAATCAGTCCGAGGGCGGGTTGGAGTCCTGTCTGTCCCCGGCCACCACTTCTGCATCATGATCTCCTCAGGTCTTCTTCTTTATTCATAAAACATTGTAGTCACTGCTGTAATGTTGACAAGGTAGCCTGTGAGCACCTCCATGGTTTATATGTTTCATATGCTTGTTGCCTTGATGTTTGTACCTTGTGAACCTCTGCCGATAAAAATAAAAGTTTAAAAAAAAAATAATCCTCCTTTGCCTCTCTGATGGGCACAAGCGTTTTGACTCTATGAACTAGGGCATTAGGCACTATACAGAAGCAAGATAACGTAACAACATAACATTACAAACTAGGGAACATCATATGTCTGACAAAGCCCCCTGTGCTTTGTGTTAGTTCACACCTTCGAATTGTAGTCCTGCATTTTTGTTGGTGGCCTTTCACTGTTTCGGATTTTTAAAATCTTGTCAACTATCATATAAAGCGTGGCTCCTCCTCTCAGCCCCTCCATTGAAGCTCCTTACGTTGCATCCACCACAAACGATTTCTAGAACAAATCAAGACTCTAGGGACAGCTACTGGTTTGATGCCTAACTCGTCCCCTCTTCCCCTTTTATCTCAGGTCACCTTCAGGGAGAGGAGAGGGACTGAGCTCAGAAGGCTCACAGACGGGGGAAGAGGAAGAAGAGGAAGAGATAAGGCGAGCTATTTGTTGAGTGAGAAAGACACAAAGAGTGAGAGAGGAGAGCAAGAGAGAGAAAAAGACAGTTTGATTGGCATGACAATATGCCAGGTACTTCTAGTATATCTGTAATATTAAAGGAAAAAACTTTTGTTGCAGGGACTTTAAGGAGAGAACTTAATGCAACAAAACCCCTGAAATGCAACTAAAGCCACCTTAACTTCGCGCCCCCTGTTGCACAGCCTATGACCACAATGATGACATCACAGTTGACATTCCTGATGGCATCACTGACACCATGCATTACATCATCTATGACATCACTGATGACATCACCAATGATATCACTGATGGAGTCACTGATTACATTACAACACTAACCGGCCATGGGCAGTGGCCATGACGTTTGCTGATGCCCACTGTATACTTGAACACATTAAGGGGCCACTAGCCATGGACTTCATCCATGGCCAGTGGGCATGGCCTTGCTTTGGCCACCTACACACATACATAGTTAAAAATGACATTTCCTAATCTGCACTTCAACTTCAAATTTTTTCTTTTCACTTGTATTGTTCTTTATTACTTCTATTTGTACAGAGGCTTGATTATATCTATAGAATACGATCCTCAAGTTGTGAACCAAATGGTAAACTACATATTTGAAGTACCTCAGGAACATCACAAACTGATGTTTAAACTATGCAGTGTTCCCCAAATGAAGAAGGTGTCAATGGACCATCTAAAAAGGATATCATAACTACTTTCTCAGTTCAAAAAAAGACCTAAAAATAACATTTTGATACATGTTTCTACAACACTAGGGTCCCAACATGGAATACCTTTTTTTCTATTATATATTCGCACGTGCCCACTGTATATTGTACAACACTAACCTGTCACTAGCCATGGCTAGTGGCCACAGCCTTGGTCATGGCAAAGGCAATGGCCAAAATTGTTATTTAGTTAGTTAAAGGTTTTATTAGCTAAATCATAAATGATGGCATGCCTGATGCCATCACAGATGGACTCAATGGTGTCATATATGATGTAATTAGTGATGTCATCAGTGATTCCATCAGTGGTTTGATGTATGATGTAATTAGTGATGTCACCAGGAATGTCAACTGTGATGGTATCATTGCGGTCATAGGCTGCGCAACAGGGGGAACGCAGTTTAGGTGGCTTTAGCTGAATTTCAGGGGTTTTGTTACGTTAAGTCCTCACCTTCACATCCCTGCAACTTAAGTGTTTTCCTTGAATTTCAAAGGGTTTTTACAATGTATTGCTCACCTTAACATCCCTGCAAATAAAAAAATGTCCTTGAATGTCAGGTTTTTTTTATAGCATACTATCAACCGTTTCTTTTTTAATATCACTAATACAATATTATAACTTATTTACTTTGGAGAAAACAAATTCTTAAAAACAGTATAGAAAGAAAGATGTATTGTTCAAAATTACTTACCTAATTTTTTTCATGGGTGCCTCATTTTGTCTGCTCAGTCACCATAACATCTGTGAAAGACAATGCAATATATTTCATAATAGAAATATGAAAAAGATTGGTGAAGTTTATTTTCTTTTCATAATAGTACTGTATGAATACTGAGAGCCTGATTCTTATCTTGGCACAGTGAGCATGCTAAACAGCATGTTTCACTGCACCTTTTCCTGACACACAGGCATGATGCCTATTCTGAAGTGGGCCTGGGCATCAGCGCAGTGCCCAACAATGCACTGTCTGCAATCCACCTGCTTCCTGTGATGATAGGCGTATTGCAGTTTCAGCATCATTTTCGTTAAATTGCATAATAATCGCAATTTAACAAAAGTGCCGCTGAGAACACCTCCTAATGTACGTGGTCGTCATTAATTGGACTTGGAAGGGTTGTAAAATATGCTGACCTCCCACGCTGGTAGGGCTAAAATAATTATTTTTTATGATTCCCTATCAAGGTCATGAAAGGCCTATCTGCGGATTCGAATATTGCCTCATTGATTATCTTTCCTCTCAGGACGGAATCCCCATCACCAGGAACAGCTCAATATTGTGTGCTGAATGACTGATGAGACAATTTTTTTGTGTGTTTCTGCTATCATACTGCCCCCTTTCTCTAGTCTGGAGTCACTCCTCCACAACAGTGATACAGACCGGCACCAAAGAGGTACTGTATATCTGCGGCAGTTTCAGCCTGTTGCTATAGTGGAGGACTACCACCAGAATAGCCATGCAAAGAAATGTTTTACGAAAATGCTGGTTGATAGGTTGGTTTCCAACCAATCCTAGGAACCTAACACAGTTTTAAAAAAAGTTGTGCTTTCTGTGAAACCTCAGGAAAATGCGCATTCTTCAGAATAGGTGTTAATTACCGAAAATGTCGGAGCCTTTATACGACTTTTTTGATAATTAACACCTCATTGAGAATCGGGCCCTGAATGTATTTCCGACTACTCAACCAATTAAGGTTGTAAACATTAATCGTTTAGGAGAGGAAAAAAACGAATTGGAGAGAAAATATACTCTACTCACTAAACTAAATTCTATGCGTAAATCTTACGTTTTCTACTAATAAAATAGGAATAATCTAAAACAATACTATTAAAAGTAATGGCTTAATTGTATGATATTATAATTCCTAAAAAAATCAGTACTATGTACAGTAAGTATTGGTAAAACATTGATGTTTTTTACATGATTGTAGCTTTCACACCCATCGCAGGGGGGTGACATGGCCGGTAATGTCCCGCCTGCTCTTACCAAGGTAGGCTTGAGTGTAGCAAGGGCCTCGGTGAGGTTTGTGGGCCATTACCGGCCATGTCAGCCGCCCACCAAGGTGTTGAAGCCATACACACCCTGGGATTTATCCAGGGTGCAAATGTGTTTTTTTTTCCCTCGGAGATTCATGCTGCTTGCACAGCCAATCTCTCAAGGGGGATAAAAAGAAAAAAAGATGGCCGCTGCCTCATGGAAAAGGGACTAAGTACCTCCATGTCCATGATTGCGGCCGGGAGACTAGAGGAGCGGTGGGACCAGATAATAGATCTCTAAGTCCTGCAGGTAGTGGGGATGGAGCGGGAGGAACTGGGAGGGGGGGGTCGGGGGATTTTGGGGGGAAGCTTTTACTGGGGCATGAACAGAGAGGCTCCCTGTTACCTCCTCAGATTAAAAAAACAAAAACAAATGGTGGCACCTGGGCACGGACCTTGGGTAGCTGGACGGTTCTATGTGATTTTTTTTGCTTTATGTAGGTTGGCTAAAAAAATAATGTTTTTTTCTTCCCGATTTTAGGCAGCCTAGAAAAAAATGAAAAAACACATTCTCCCCCCCATCACCCCCTGGACACTTCCGGCAGGATTATCTCAAAATTGGGGGGATTCACCCTCTGAAGCACCCTCAAGCCCTCCACCCCCCTCCCCACCCAAGACTCCCCCAATTTTAAAATATACACAAACACCCAACACACACACACACACACACACACACACACATACACAAAATACCTCTTCTCCCTCAAAACCGCTTCTGGGTCATGGCGTGCCTGTCAGCCCCTTCACCCACTGTGCATCGCAGGGGTTGACTGTTTGATGTAGAAAGACCACTCTGTGCGGGTACAGAGCAATCTTTATAAATAGATTTATATGAGGTTGTTTTTTAAAAAAAACCTCTTCACTTAGGACCGGCTGGACAGCATGCAGGGAATGTGTATTCTTGCCAGCTGTTACAGCCACCTGATTTACTGAGCACCCTTCCCGTGTGCGAATCTCCTTAAGACATTTTTTTTTTAAACACATCTCACTTCGTACAAACATCTCTATATGACAGACTTACTGAGGATGTTAACATTCCAACAAATGGACATTTGTATGGCTACATTTGCCATTAACAACATGGGCCACACATTACAAGTCTAAGGAAGGGGAGATACTAATCTCTTCCATTTCTACATCAATATAGCAACTAGAATGTATAATTATTGATATTAGTACCCTAACCCAAACTCTGAAAAGTATAATACTCCTATGCAAGACTAATGAAAGCTACGGAAATGGGAACAAACATAATACCTCTGCTTGAGCAACATGATTGGCTGCTTCCCGCTCCTATGGGGAAGGTTTACTTGTGCTGGGAGGCACTGCCGGGCCATTTCCAAGGGCCCCTTCTAAGGGCATCAGTGACTATCATTGCCTGTCCTGGCTGGACCGGGACGCCGGTAGACGAATGCACAAACCATGCTCAATCCCTCCTGCCAGAGAGCCTGCAATGTACCTACGATCTGGCGAAGCAGACCCAGCAACAAGCGCAAGCTAAAGCACCACCTCCCATCTTGTAACACTTACAGCCTTGCAGTGTGGGTATAAGTTGGGACCTGTTACTACTAACCTCCCGCTGACACTGCCATTTCTGACTTGGTTCCTACCACCCCTGATCCCAGGCTCCACCAAGGCCCCATTAGTTTATCCAGTACGCCTTAGCCCTGTGGAAAAAACTCACCTTGCCCACTCAGAACTGGATGCCTTACCCCCCTACAACTATGCACTACAATCCTTGCAACACCCGCATCCCACGAGCAGTGAACCTCCATCCACACATACAGATGCTAGCAAGCACCACACAATCCGTACAAAAGAAGTAATCTTTAGGACAAAGCAATCATTCACCCCCACAGTCATCCTTGATGCTCCCTAATCCTACCAGGTTCCTACCTTGCCTCAAGATCTCATCTAGCCCAGATACTACTACCCTCTCCGTCCCTAACATGACCAAGTCCACCTGCAGCCTCAGCAGTGATATTATTTCTTCCAGCACTGGTCTTATTATGCCATCACAAACACCCACAACATGCTCTGGCCTATACCAATGCACCCAAAATACCACTATAAGAAACACTCACTTAGGTGTCCGCTGCACTATTACTCAGATAGCCAACTACCTCTGCCCTACCAGTACCCATTTACGAACCTCCTTAAGGAACTCCCATTTAGTAGCTCACACCACCACAACCACCAAAACCAAATCCACACATTCCACTGCCATATATGCTCCCCACAAGCCCACCAACAGCTTAACCGTGCAGAAAGACACAAACAATACTGCATATAGCCATAAAAACAAATGTACTCCTACCCTCCCACTACAATGTGCACTAATCAATGCTAGGTCCATTCCTGCACATGCTGTTGATATCCACGATCACTTCACCACCTGTAATCTTGATATCTTAGCAATTACTGAACTTCGGCCCTGCCCTAACCATTGCCCTTCCACCTGGATAAACCATCTTCCGCATAGAGTAAATGCCAGAGGTGGGAGAGTAGCACTCATCGCAAGCAACACTCTCCCCATGAGACAACTACATTCATCCCTCTCGCACAACAATGACATCCTGTCAGTGAAAATGAAGCTGTCTGACTCAGTCACCATCACTCTCCATACCATTTACAACCATTTAAAACCCCCCAGTGCCATCCCTGACCTTTGAAGAGAACCTCCCTCACTCCCTGGGTGGGCATATCACAATGTCAGCCAAAATAATTCTCCTGGGAGGCTTCAATTTAGGCCTTAATGACCCTGATAATCCAGCACCCCTATCATTGTCTAATTCCCTTAGCGCATTTGGCTTCCAACATTGTTTCACTTCACCCACATACAATAAATGTCAAACCCTTGAATGGATTGCTGACCTCAACTCACAGGTTTCCATCCTTTCCAACAACCCCTGCCCATGGTCAGACCACAACATTGTGCAATTCTCCATATCACCTGTCATCCACTCCATGCCTACCGCATCCAACGGCCCCCTACCTTGGCCCGCAGCTTAAAACCTCACAATGGAAACCCTTAGCCCCCCTACTCAGCTCACTCCTACCCAAGCCCCCCTTGTCCATACACCCTAACACTCTCTCTAACCAACTACTAACTGTAGCTGTCAACGCCTTAGCCCTACTTAAGTCCCGGAAACTCAAAACATCGGCTCATAGAAACTCTTGGTTTATCCCTGAACTTCAAACACTCCATACCAAAAAGCGGGTAGGTGAATGCAATTGGACGAAAATTCCATTTGAGGCCAGTAAACTACTGTACACAGCAGCCTGCAAACACTACAATAAAGCTATCATCTCTGTGAAATCCTCCACCTACAATGCCCGCATTGCAAATACCAAATCTAACACCAGAGAGATTTTCAACATTCCCAGGGAATTAGGAACTCCCACCATCCCCCCCTCTACCATAACCAAATATGTCACATGGTGCTCCAATATCCAAAATGCCATGCTCACCAAAATTGAAACAGATCAAAAGAAATGTAACACCAAACAAGCCCTGATCCAACCCTTACCTAGACCTTGGACAGCCCCCACCCCCTGTGCTGGCATCCTTCATGACCCTCTCATGTTTGGCATTTCTAATGTCACAGAAGAAGAAGACAAAGCCATCCTTAAAGGCTTTGAAATGTATTGCTGTAACAGTGACATTTTTCCAGCGAGCCTCATAAAAGAGTGTTCAGACATTTTAGCCCCTACCCATCAATGCCTTCTTCAACACTTCCTTCTCCACTGGCATAGTCGTTAACAGGCCTCAAAGAAGCATGAATTCTCCCTCTTATCAAACAACCCACACTAGATCCACAATCCCTACCAATTACTGACCTATCACTGATGTCCTCTTCTTACTAAAAATCCTCGACAGAGCAGCATATTTACAAATCCAGCAATACCTTGAAATCAACCAAATCATGTGCCAATCAGACTTCTGCCCAGGCCATGGGACTGAATCAACTCTAATCAACCTCAAAATCAATATTGATGAAATTCGGGATTAAGGCAAGCCTGCCCTGCTACATTTCCTAGATCTCTCAGCTGCTTTAGACCTGGTTAACCACGTAATCCTAGGTCAACACTTATCCCCCGCTGCCAACTTCTGCACAGAAGCCTCAGCCTGGATTGCATCCTTTCTAGGGAACAGGTCCATGAGGGTATTTGCAAAGGATGCCATCGCACGACCAGCACCCATCTCATGCGGCATTCTGTAAGGTTCTTGTCGGTCACCAACTTTGTATAACATATTCACAAAACCATTATTCACCCTCCTGGATTCCATTGGCATATCTCATACAAATTATGCAGACGGCACAAAGATCTTACTCCCCCTCTCTGGAAACTACCAAGAAGATTCCAACTCTCTTAATTCAGTCTACATGACCATTCAATCATGGATGGCCATGCACCAACTATGCCTAAATGACGAGAAGACAGAGCTCCTCATAGTGGCCCCCCCGCTGTAAAAAAAATGAATCCACCCATTAATCAGCCTTCAACATTGACAATATCTTAATCCCAGTCTCCCCTGTGGTGAAAACACTTGGCGTATATCTAGACGCCTCACTATCACTGTCACAACACGTGAGCGCAATTGCGATTGCCTCTGGTGCCACCTATACGGCTAAGCTAATCAATGCCTCCAGACCTTTCCTCTACCCTGACAGCTGCATGACTATAGCCTGAGCCGCCATAGGATCTAGAGTCGACTACTGCAGTGCCTTCTTTGCAGGGACCACTGATGCCAAGATCCGAAAAATGCCAGTTATTCACAATAACGCACTTAGAGCTGCGCTCAACATCCCAAAAGCTGATCACATCACTTCTGCGAGAAAACTTGCCCACTGGCTTCTGATTCATGAGCAGATCATTTTCAAATCTCTCTCCATCACACATAGATGCCAATCAAAAATCACCCATCCCTACTTATCCCCAAAAAATCACCACAGCCTCCTCCGCCAGACCGACCAGAGCAGCGTACGCCCACCGCATCACCCGGCTGAAATTTAAGTGAGCAAAAGCTGAAGGATCTAGCTTCCCAACATTTGCTGCCAAGCAGTGGAACCTACTCCCGCCCATTCTCACGGCTGAACAATCTTACTGGACCTTCAGTAAAGCGCTAAAAAAACCATGCTCTTCACCTAACTCTGTCTATCATTGTTCTCTCTGTGGCAAGGGTATTTCAACAAGAATGTCAGTTGACTCTGAATCTGACGCTGCTCACATGTGTAACTGGTTTATGTATCAGCGCCTTGATGCCCAAGGGCTTAGCACGCTTTATAAATGGAAAAATAAATAAATAAACTTCACATTTCTAAGCAATGAACAAGAAAGCTATGCTCTCTACATTTATAATAGTTGAGGTTAATAGTTACACTTGGAAAAGAGGACTGTGGAGAGTCTGCTTTAGGGAGTCAATAAAACATGATAACACTGGATGGTACAGCAGCTGCATTATGCATTCAGTTAAAAAAAAAATTCTAAATAGATTTGCAGCAATGTCAATGGTTTGTGCAACTAGCAAGGTACGTTTATACATTATATTTACAAACAAGTATCCAATAAGCATATCATAAAAATAAATAACTATATACACAAAGCCTATGTTTCCTTTTTATACAAACTGTTTTATTTCAAAACATATGAAGTTTAACCAGGAAACTGAGACATATAACCTAATATATCCAGACGTGCCAACATTGTACAATTATTTTGAGTGTAAATCTTTTTAATGTCTTGTCGTACCATTATTTCAAATATTAGGTAGACAAGTACAAGTTTTCTATATGTAAATACAGGAATACTGCAAGCTACGCTAAGTATCTTAGGAATTTCTTTTCAATACTTCTTGTGAAATCAGTGTGTTTCCTTGTTTTGGCTACCTACACACCTAAGAAATTAATAATGACATTTCCAAATCTACACTTAGGGCCCGATTCATGGAATTAATTAGCGCAGAAAAAGGGGCATTTAATTGCGTGCCCATTTGTCGATTCATGGAACACAATGCGCAGGGCTTACCGGAGATTTGCGCTGAATCCGCGCCAGTCCAACACATCACTGCGACACCACAAACGCCTTGCGCGAGACGCCCAGTGAAGGCGCATACCGTCTTGCGCAGTCACCTAAAAAGGGGGCGGAACATGTGGAATGGGGAACAACAAGCGTAAATGTGGGCGTTACGTGGGAAGTACCACTGCAAAATACTTGCAATGCCCACACGCGCGCCACCAACACGTATTCATGGAATTGAAAAGGGATAACCGTTGCGTGTATAAAGACGCGCTAATCCGGAAACACATCTGCCAAACAAAAGCAGGCGTAAGCGTCACTGCACACTAAAAACAATCGAGGACCACTTCTCTCTGCAATCCCCAAGGTGTTGCACATAACGGACCATCCCACAGGAGTACCCTCCAGCAGCTTGCCTCTCCTCCAACAAGGTTCCCTGATGATCACACAGGCCTCCCTGCTGCTTGATCCTGTTTTGCTTTCTATGCTTCTTTTTATACACCTGCAGCCCTTTAACAGGTTGCAGCTGTGCTTCAATTAGACTTGCCTGACCAAGGTTAAGGGGAAATGCCTGACCTTCACAACACTTTGCAGGTATCTTCTACATCACAGTACTAAAGTGGTGAAATGGCATATTGTTCATCACTCCTAGCTACCTCTTCCTCATCTCAGTGTTGTCATGTGGCACATGAGCGGAAATGAGGGGAGCTGGTTTACATTTACCCATAAAGGTTAGGGAAGGTTAGGATGGTTATTAATCAGGACATGGGAATACCATGAATCATCTGAGTGCACCACGCTCCAAATCCTCAGGGACTCTCCACCCAGGTGACCCTCTCTCATTTCTCCATCCCCAGGGTCAGGATCCAAGAGCGATGGCCTTTCCTTGGCCACCTGAGAAGAGAATCCAGGGGTTTTAAGAGTGAGGATACCCTCAGGATTCTCACAGATGCCAGATGATGAGGTGTATGCAAGGTACAGATTTCCTCCCCATGTCATCCTAGACCTTTTCAGGGAGTGGGAGGAAGACCTTGCATTACCCACCATCTGCTCCAATGCACCACACCCTTTGAGACGGTGCTGAGAGCCCTAAATGCTTTGGCTACAGACTCAATCCAGCACACCTCTGCCATTGATGGGGGGCATATCGCAGGCCACACAATCCCAGTGCCTACTCGAGGTGTTGTGCTGTATAACATTACATGGTGTGTCACTCTTTCTCAACTCTCATGCTGGACATCCTTTGCATCTTGTACTCATGGTGGCCCTGAATCATGCTGTTCCCATCTTCATCTTGTATCTTGGCTTACAACATTATGTGTTACTACTGACGTCTGCAATTGTATTCGCTCTCTAGTCTTGCTTCTCCACTCTTTTTTACTGCTTACTCTCTTTTCTCTCCTCCTTTCCCTTTTCCATTTTCCTATCTCCTCCCCTTACTTTCTTCTATGCACTTAATCTATCAGAATTGTCCCTGGACCTAATATGATAGCAACCTCGTCTGTCTCCTCCACCCTCCCATTACTATTTTTTTCCTCCCCAGCACCCCTCCACCACTATCTGAAATGTTGTCAGGCCTAGTATGATAGTTGCTTGTTTTGTTCCTCCCCTCCCTTTCTGCACCCCTCTCCCTCACCTTTTGTTTTTCTCCAGCTCTACCAGAAATGTCGTCAGGCCTAGTACGGTAGTCACCTGTCTGTTTCCATTTCCTTCCCACTCTCCCTTCTCCCTTCCTTATCTATGTCTTAGCTCTTGCACTATCTGAAATGTCGTCAGGCCGAGTACGATAGTTAATTTCACATCCTTACTGTTCATGGCCTGTAAGAATGTGGTTGTATTTTCCCTTGTTCCCTCCCTTGCCTTGAAGCGCTTTGAAACACATTGTGTATAGGCGCTATATAAATAAACGATCATATCATATCATATCATGTGCGTAGGCACATATGAATTCCACACACACCGCAGACAGGTCATAGAGTGTGCCAGGAGTTTAATCCATAACACACTTATCACGGGTACTGGGAGTCATTCATTGTACGGATTTTGCGCTACAGCCCCACCGAGCGACCAAGCACATGTACCAGTTAGTCAAACAATGCTTTATTCAGCAAATATTAACATCAGCATACACTACATTACATGGTTCACATAGGAAATAAAACAACCATCAGAATAGCTCTAAAATGCCATAAAAAACACCAGACATCGGGAATACAATCTAAGGTTGGATACAATCTTGCTGCATAACCAGGCACGAAAAACATATTTGGCAACAAAATAAATTTAATTGATTGATGCAGTGGACCGACATAAGGCAGCCGCTTCTCGGCTGCTTCTGACATGCTCTCTCTTAAACAGTGGGTTAAATACATTTTCCTTAGAACACAATAGCATTAACAAAATAACATAAAATGCATTACTGATTTGGGAGCCAGGCCACATGCTGGACAGGACGGTGAGGAACCCCCCACCCAACCACTAGTAAATGCTGCCACCTGTAGATTACCCATTCTAAATTTAATGAACAGGGTTCAGGCATAGGTAGGAGAATTAAGATCCAAATAGAGTTCTCCTTCCAAGATAGGCTTTGATAGGAGTTAATCCTGTCCGAACTTCAATTTTAGGCACAAACAAACAAGATGATCCTGGGTATTTTACCTGACAAACCGCTTCACATCAATGTTTCCACTGGCATGGGCATGAAAAAGGGGTTATTCCAGAGATATTCCAAACCTGCTAATACTAGTTGTCATTTTACATGGTAGAGCACGCCCACCTGGAAAATTCAACAGGTCGATAAGCGCTTCATGATATTTACCAAGATTCATGGAGCTCCATAACCTGACCCAATAGAAGACTGGTTTCCACATTAGTTGGAAAACTACAGAGGCCAACCCACAGTCCATCATTAATGGGGCACTCTGGATACTATACCGTAGTCTGAGGAGGTTCTTTAGAAATGTTTGCTCGGCTACCCCCAGACTAGAGCAATTTGAACATCCCCATATCTTGGCTCCATCCAGCACAGCCAAGGTGACCTGGATGGTGTAAGTGTCTAGAGGAGGTAAAGCCGCCTGCTCACCATGGGAAACAAAAAAACTTCTCAAGCTACCACTGTTCTTTTCCAAAATGGACTGAGAGTTGGTGATTTGGCCTAACCAGGTAACATTATCGGAAAATCATACCGCAAGGTAATCGTAATGGGTAACCTGTTACAAAACTGTCCCTTATACTTCCAACCACAGTGAACACCATGACCCTGGTCTTACTGTTAAGGGTTAAACCCAACTGAGGGCACTTAGAAACAAAACGCTCCATGCTTCGTTTGATTCGCATTGGGGATAAAGACAACAAAACAGAGTCATCTGCAAAAAAGTAGTGCTGGAAAAAAAATCCATGCCTAGTTTTGGTGAATCCAATATAGCAGCCTGGAAATCCGCCAACAGGGCCAGGATGATCTTGTTAATATAAAGGATAAACCAAAGTGGGGCAAGGACACAGCCTTGCCGTACACCTCTGTTGCCTGGGAAATGGATTGTGGTACCACAATCAGAAGCATTGGCATTCAATCAATGCACATGACATCTGCAATGCGAAGGGAGTTATCATGTATGGGAAATGCAAATTTACTGGGAAGCACATATGATCGCTTTATTTACCACAGTTCTCCACTCTACCAGGCCCTTGAATCGGGAATCGTTGGTAATACCTGGCTCATCGGTGAGTATCAACTATCATGCACATGCAAGCAGTCACATGACACACAGACAACATCCCATGACATTTAATGCTAACATCATCAATTTCCACATTTACAGGGGACAGTGCCTACCCACTCTCACTATTACTGCTCACGCCTTTCAGGAATCCTGCCACCCCTGATGAGGTAAGGTATAGCACAGCAAACATAGCCACTAGGAGCATAGTGGAGCGCACATTCAGTGTGCTCAAGTCACGCTTCCGATATGCTGACCTCTCTGGTGGCATATTGCTATATCCCACACCAGTAGTATACAAGATCACTGTGGCATCTTGTGTCCTGCACTATGTTGCCACACAGCGTGGCATACCACCAGAGTTTCAGGAAGGACATTACTTTCAGCCACAGGCACTACCCATCCCCTTGGCAGGCCAAAGGGCACAGGGACAGGATGCATGAAATCAGGTCATGCAAACCTACTCCACCTGAATAGCAGCCCGTGTGGAGCGCACACGGTGAAGCCACACCCCTGGTGCCCTTCAATGAGGAATCAGGGCTAATCCACATTTCACATAGCAACACCCTGAGAATGTGTGTCTGACAGCATCAAAATGTGGGTGTCCATAGTCATCAATTCAGGTGCACAAGCCACTGACACAGTCATTGCAAGCGGAAACAACAGTATCCCTGTCGGTCACACAAAAGCACACAGCACAATCAATGAAATCTCTTATCACTTTCACATTCTCACCAACAACAATTGCGCACTCAGACACCCAACAGCACACAGGAGAACCCAAGTAGAAGAAATGCACGGCATACAGTGTAAGCAGGAACAAACATTTGTAAGGACGGCTCTGGCCACCCTAGGCATTTCTCAACCTAATATACAGGTGAAGTGGCTACCCTGTTCCCTGCCAACACCAAAGCTCATAAAACACATCTACATATAAATATTCATACAGACTGAGAAAAGTGCAAGTTCAGTTCAGGAAAGATGCACATCTCTCCTCAGATTTTTCTCTTGAGAGTCTGATCCAGCTATTCTCTGTCATGTAGCAATGCACTTCTCTGTAGGTGCTGAAACCAGGCTAGACTGCCTAGGTGTGGTATGCAGGCATTTCAGAGCCCTCTGTCCTTTCATAGCATCAACCTTCTTCCCTAGTAGAATGCCTCGAAGAAAGGAAAACACAAGGTCAGAGCAGGCAACACATCCCTGCCCCCAATGACACTGTACCCTGTGCTCCACTGAGTGCCATTTAACAACTGCAAGCAATGACATGCCAGCCTCCCATCTCCATATCTCCCTCTGCACCCATGCAGCTGGACCTGCTCACCTCAGGCCAACACACGGAAAAACACCCCACACAGTGACAGCATCCCTGCCCCCAACTCTAATCATTTGCCTCACCAATTTAAACAGAAGTATCAGAGTTCAAGCTATCCTGAGTGAAATGTCAGAAGGAACCAGACACCAGATGTTCTGAATGATCATCTTGCCCCATACCGATGTTGAAGGAAAAGTTGTGGCATCACTTACACATGAGTGACCTAGGCTCTGTGCACACTTTTGGGCATCATAGATGCAAAAATAAATGTTATTGTTATTTAGGGTTTTTCAACACTTTTAATGCAACGTTTTGAAGTCACTAATATTTCATGCCATAGTTTCGTACAAAAAAACATAAATTATTACACATTTTCAGCATTAATTCATGCATAACAGTATATCAGAATTAAACAATGTAGTTGAAAAGAAACTTTTTTTCATGTACATCACAATTTAAATAACGTTGTTTTCACGTTTTCATTTCTCATGGGTACATTTCCTATTGGTATTTGAGAGAAACTTATAGTCCATGTGTTGAACTTATAATTGACTGATGAGTCAGTAGTCCTTTGTTTTGAGGTATATGGAACCCTTCATCAGGTGCGGATCTGTACCTTTTTAGAACAATTTTTTCAATTACTGCAATTTAAAAAGAAAATGTGCAATTCAGTTCACTAATAATTTCATTCATGCAACTACTGTTTTTCATCAATTTTCGGTTCTTAACCTGAAGTACCTCAAAGGTCTGAAGACTTTCGTTTCTCCAAAGAGAACGTAGTCATGTCCATGCCTCTGGCTAGCGATTGAGTTTGGCTCTATGGTTATTCTTACTTCAAGCACCTGGAGGTGTTGAGATCTGTGAAGCGAGTGACAATTTACGTTTTTTGCTGTTTCAGTGTGCGTCGCTTCATTATGTTGGGGTTTTGGCCTGGGAACAGTCGCCAAATGAAAGCGCTGTGTCCCAGTCACAAAACCCTCGAGTACTTAGTTTAGGAAGGAGTTGTTTCATCAGATTACAGGGTGATTCGCCTTTCTTTCTGCAGTCTGTTCGTCGTCCACGCCTTTAGTCTGGAGTTATTTTGTTCGCTTAGCAATGCCTCTTCACACGGTTGTGTTTTTCATAGCACAGATCAGCAGACAGAGGTGAATACACCGCTTAGCCCGTGGTTGCAAGCGTTCCCGTGGTATTGTTAGTTGCGATGGTAACCGATTCTCCTGGGTCCTTTCTCTCTTTTCACATAGATTCAGGTGCAATGTACCTGTGTGTTTTCTTGGAGGCCATCTTGTAATGACTATAGATGCCAATTGACTAAGGACTGGCAGTGATACTTTGTCTAGACTAGTTTTTGTGAACAGGCTCAAGGTGTATATTGAGTGAAACGTTGGTGAATATGCACATTCACATATTAATTTGCTAGCTTGTTCTACACACGACTCAGTTAAAGTCACACTCGTTCTGTGATTTCTGGGATAAACTCAATATTGGAGCACTCACGCTGTAGTCAATACAGTTTGCACCGTGGTGGTCACAGGAAATATGACATGGATTTCTTTAAATGTAACTAAGAATTCATAAAAAACTGCTTAGATCCCAGTCCGCGTTCATTCCATTCGGCTGCATAGAGTTCAATTTCTCGATCCAGTATGTTTCTTTTTGTAATAGCATCCTGTTGAGGTTTCCACCTCTTCTTGGTGCTTTTATTTGTTCAAGAATAATAAACCTTATTTGGGCAATGTTATGTCTCTCTTTTTTGAAATGTTGGGTTACTGGTGATTTAATGGCGCCTGTTCTTATATTCGACTTATGTTCTGACCATCAACAAAAAACGTAAATTGTCACTCGCTTCACAGTTCTCAACACCTCCCGGTGCTTGAAGTAAGAATAACCGTAGAGCCAAACTCAATCGCTAGCCACAGGCATGGGCATGACTACGTTCTCTTTGAAGAAACAAAAGTCTTCAGAACTTTGAGGTACTTCAGGTTAAGAACTGAAAATTGATAAAAAACAGTAGTTGCATGAATGAAATTATTAGTGAACTGAATTGCAAATTTTCTTTTTAAATTGCAGAAATTGAAAAATTGTTGTTAAAAGGCCGCACCTGATGAACTGTTCCATATACCCGAAACGCATAGTGCATTAGAGAAACTTCAAAACATAGGACTACTGACTCATCAGTCAATTATAAGTTCAACACATGGACTATAAGTTTCTCTCAAATGCCAATAGGAAATGTACCCATGAGAAATGAAAACGTGAAAACAATGTTATTTAAATTGTGATGTACATGAAAAAAAGTTTCTTTTCAACTATATGGTTTAATTCAGATATACTGTTATGCATGAATTAATGCTGAAAATGTTTAATAATTTATGTTTTTTGTACAAAACTATGGCATGAAATATTAGTGACTTCAAAACGTTGCATTAAAAGTGTTGAAAAACCCTAAATAACTATAACATTTATGTTTGCATCTATGATGCCCAAAAGTGTGCACAGAGCCTAGGTCACTTATGTGTAAGTGATCCCACAACTTTTCCTTGTATACTCGATTCTGTAGCCCAGAATCTCACTCTGGCAGTACCTAAATACACTAGGTTATTTATGTGAAATACCCAAAATGTATTGATAAAGTCCTAATAATCTGAGGTGTGCTCTTCTACACCATTGCTACCCATACCCATGTTGGACATATGATTAGCATGTCGGGACCACTATGAACAACCACCACAGTACCCTCTGCCATAACCCTGGACATACATGGTGTACCATGTCCTGGGTTCTGTCACATATGCTCATGCAACACCTCCACAACAGAGTGGATGAGAGGTGCAGGTGGCATGCACAGTGCAATGGGATCCAACTTCATCTGGTGTACACTCGCCCTCATCTACATAGTGCTACATGCTTTGGTTTGGTTCACCAACTTGTAAATGTTGGTTTGTGTCACAAGATGAGCAGGGTGGGTAACCAACATCACTGCAGACCCCTGACACGCTTTGATATTCAAATCTCCCACTCGAATAGTAAGGAATGTATGCCCACCAAGGGCAATTAGGTCTAACATTTGTTCAACCAATGTAATAAAAGTTGCATCTGCACTGGCACTTGGATTCCAATAAATGTTCAACTTGGTAGTTAAAGGGCTAAAGGGTGTCTCAGGATTCGATGTTATCAACCTAACTAGTTGAATCCCTGAGTGAGGGGAAGCTCAAGGAACCACATTTATCTCTGCTTCAAGTTTCTCTGCTGTTAGCAAACCCGCACCAGGTCGACCTTTAGCTTGTTTTACAGCTGCAATCCACACAATTTTGAAATAGGGCCATGAAGGCTGGGTCGTGATCCACGTTTCTTGCAGCACAATAATATAAAATGTATTTAAACAGTTTGCCTGCAGGTTCATTAAATGCAGGAAACCTCTTATATTCCAAGTATCCATGGAGACAGTTTGCCAATCTGATGCTATCTGGAACTAATGATTTGCCCATATGTTTGTTTGTTTTAAGGCTTCAGTAAGCCAAGACCATTTTGTCTTGGCCGCTGTTGATTCATTTTCTTTAAACCTAACCTCACAACATTGTTGATCTTTTCTGGTGTTGTAGTTAACATATAACGGCTGATAATCCTGTATCTCATGCTTCTCAGGTGCTAAAGCTCTCCTATTCTGAGCACGACTACTCCACAGTCTGCCTTTACTCGGATCTATATTTTCCTTCATGTGCCTATTGGATTCCCTATGATCTCTATTGCTGTCTCCTGTGAGCTTTTTTGTATGTAATTCAAAACCACACTTAGCAAGATTATTTCTCCTTTGCCATAGTAGCTCTTTAACTATTTGGGATGGAATTTATAGTTCTACTGTGTTGAAGTTATAACTTGTTGTAAAATGAATCGCTTTCATATCCCCCGAACATATTTGTAATCATTTTGGAATCGAGTGAAAAACCGTGAACAGTGTTGATCTGTTTGCAAATGGATCATTTCCTTGTCTTTCTATCACTGTAAGCATGAGACAATCATTAATCGCAATAGATTCTTGCTTTTGAGTCTCCGTGTAAACAATCATTGGCTTTTGTCGATTCACCAATTCTTGATTCCTGCTTTTAGTCTGTTCTTGGGAGCGAGAATTAGCATAGTGATCTTGTATCTGGCATTTCACTATCTCGCTCTTTTTTTGTATTTTACACCCCTTTGTTCCATTGTTTCGAAACTATGTGAATCATTAGATTGATTCATACACAAATTCTTGCACGTGCTCACTGTTGGCTTTGGATAATGTAAGCTCTCTAAAATTACATCTGTTAGAGGCAGAGAAGAAAATCGAATATGTCGACAGATTCATCAGCTCTGCATTAGCTTCCACTTCATCCGCCATGACAGCGGGAGAAGTAGGACCCATGCCATGAGCTGTATCTGCAGCCTGAGCGGCACCGTGCTCTCTGCCTGACACCCTGTCTTGCTAGGGTGAAGTGCCGAAAGAGACCTGTTCTACATTGGTCTCTTCAATTACCTTTTTTCATGCGTGATTTTTTTAGGAATTACTCGGCCGCTCTGTTAAATTGCCAATACATTTCTTGGCACTGGATTTAGTTGGTTTCTTTGCCATTGATTGATTTTTGTCTTTTTTCGCCAATATTGGCAAACTCAAATTTGTGCGCTTTTATTTTGCTTTACGTTTTCGGTTGAAATAAATCATAGGTTAGCAATTCCATAATGTTAGATGGGGCAGCGATATGGTGTCCCTCAAGCTGCATGGTTTAAGATACCTCTACAGAAGACAAGTTCTGGTGCATCAAGTTGATCCACATCCTGGGCTGCGATATCTATTACTATCTCCTGCACCTCGGGTGATACCTCTTCTCTCTCAGTGTCCTCCCCTGTGTCACTATTAATAAGCAGAGATTTATCACGAAACTATGAGCCTTGCTGTGTACCGCTACTGCTCTATGCATACTTTCGGCCGCCAACCAATCCAACTTCACCATCATCCAGTTGAAGAGATCAGTATGTGCATCCATATTTTTTCCTGTACATCTTGGAATTTTCGCCAGGGAGTACAACAATGTGTTAATGGCGGTGAGGGTGGATTCTAGCATTAAGTTTGAAGGATGATTAATTCCAAACGAAGGTCGTTGGGTGGGTCTACCAAAGGATGCTGCAGATGAATTTGAAGAGAACGAGGAGTTTCCCACATTCTCTGTTTCTGGAATCAAAATGTGAGAGTTTGAAAGATTTGAACGAGGCTTTGGTATACTAAAATCCCCTTGCGTTTCCACAACGGTAAACCTCAGTGACCTTGTCACATGATGACCTTGTTTTTGTTGATGGTTAGCCATCACTGGGGAAAGATAAGGTTGAGGGGCTAATACCATTGGCATTGCCTCTGGATCTGAGTTTATATTAGATGCTGTTTTAACCACTTGCGAGTATAACAATGGGCGTTGGGAATGGTCTGCCTCATTAATCGTCACCAAATGCTGCTCGCTTGGGGAATTTCCTATCATAGCATCCAGTGTTGGAAAAAAATCTTCTGATCAGCATTAACAATTGCCGGAGTGAGACATTCCATGACTTCTAAATCTGTTGGTTGGCAATTTGGTTGTCCACATCCCCGGTCAATTGCTGCACTGGAACATGCAACCGAACAATGAGATACCTCCGATATCGCCCCACATTGTTCCTCGCATGTACTCAGAAACAGAGCAGTTGCAACTTCAACTTTGTGGTAAAAACTTCTAATATCATTATCACCTTTGACCATTAGCCGTTTGCGTACTGCTCCCATTATAGCCCCTGGGGTCTTCATTGATAGCTTTTTTCCCACAAGACCAGGGCTATTGGGTTTGAAAAAATCTTGTTGTGTGTGCCGTTGTGCCGGCATTGCTGATGTCAGAGTATATGCCACCATTCTCTGTTTAAATTCCCACACACTCCCAGAATAGCCAATAGATGAAAGGTAAGGTCTGAAATTTTCAAAGTGACACCGCCGAGCACCGCACACTACGCAACACAATAACAGCACTCGACTGTGACCTCTGCGTGTGCACTCCACGCTTGCGCATGCGTGAAGCTGCTTTTGTATGGATGTCAGTGCAGGTGGGTGTTGCTTAATCCCACTAACAACTAACGAAGAGTACAACTATTATTAACTGTGTTATAACTGTTAATTGCAGTCCACAATGTCCAAAGGGTCCAGAAAATATCAGTTGGACCTTAAAGCTCTTCACCTGCGTACTATGACTGTTTAGCAAATCAAGGACATACAATCCTGGTCACTGAACAGCGTCTCAGGGTCTCAGAGTAACAGCACTCAACTGTCCACTTTACGTGTTGTATTAAAATCTTTTCTTTTCACATCTGGTTGAAGAACACCAGGCAGCCAAGGTCAAGAACGAAGGGAGGATAGTATGGTGTTAGCTGAAGCTATGAGAATCGGATGTTCTCAGGACTCAAAACTAGAAATGCAATAATGATTTTAATTCCAGACGATAACAAGATGAATACACAGAGCTTTGAATGCCAGATGCATGAGAATCCATGTAGTAACATTGCCAAAGATCCAAAGCTAAGCTGCGTGCACAAGGCCCCCAACGACCAGTTAGCGCATTTGCACCCATAGTAGAATGCATTGGGGAGGCCAACAAATGCGAGAATGTATTTTCTTCACACAGGGCCTTTGCCATGTTTTTTCTAAAGCACCTATTCATCCCATGAAAAAATTAGAACACTGTGCACCTGTATAGAGACGGGTGTTGGAGAATGAGCCATTCAAGGTTAAGGTTCGCATGAATTGCTAATTATGCTGTCTCGGAGGGATGCAACATCCAAGGCCACCCTAAGGAGTGCCAACCAATAATATCAAACCTTGTTATCACTGCCAGCCAATCAAACCCTGGGTTAATGATGCTCATAATGATACTGTTATAGTTGATTGGTTGAACTCTGGTGGTTCCGGAGATAGTGAATTAGCCAATGGTAGATTCCAATGTACATCGTTCTATAGGGTTTTAATTAGAGTAGCCAATGACTATGTTAGAATGATATGAAATGTTTTTTTTGTAGTTATGCAAATTCTGTGGTTTTTCACTTTATATTCCTTGGAGACCGATGTTGGATTTTTGAGAGAGTTGCTTGGTTTTTCTCCCGGCCGTTAATTTTGCGAAACAAAATAAACAAAGCTGGTTTTTCCTTGCACCTAGTGTGCTCCATTACTCCATTATTTCACTTAATTGGACGTTTTTGGTGGCACTTATACAATACCACAGAGGTAACAGTTAATATTAACAAGATGTTAAAATTGCCCCGCCTTTCATTGGGTATTCTCCATTTGCATGGTGCATTAATTGCAAATCAACCAAAATAATAACATAATTGTATACAATAGGGTGTAGAGGTTTGCTTCTGATATTAACCGTCACACGGAAATTGCTATTTATGTTTTTTTTTGCCTGTGTAAATTATTATTGGTTTGTATGACAGCTTATTGGGTCACCTTCAGAGGTGGTAAACACGGTTTTTCATTTGTTATTGTTCGTCTACAGACAATGTTTGGAGATGTTATTATAATACATAGTATGCATTAAAAATGATACCAAGATGTTTAATATTGGGTTTTAATAAGAAACCTGGTGTTTGCTTCATATAAAGTTATGTGAATAGCATTTATGGCTAATCACTTTTTGTAATTGAATGTTGGAATTAAATATATCTTGTAAAGAAGGAATTATGTCCTGAAGAAGACTCCTAAATCTGAACGCATATCGGGGTTGAAATATACATGTCAACACCTTTTAAGGATATTTCAATGATCATTTGAAAATATATTCATTACTTATTATTATTATTATTATTATTATTATTATTATTATTATTATTATTATTATTATTATTATTATTATTATTATCAGGGTATTTACTGTGCGCGGACTGAGCTTCAGGTTGCAATGGTGCACTTCACAATCGTAGGCAGAAAAATAACGTTAGGGAGCAGAGAAACACGGGAGTGGCAATCTAACAACAGAGGAGGGAGGGCAATTGTCAGCAATGGATTTACATCCACAGCGGGGTGAAACAGTGGGGATGAGTTCACCCGGTCTCAGCTACGTTGGAGAGTGGACAGTGTATAAACCAAGGTGTTAGAGAGGAGCATTTCCTTGAAGAGGAGAGTCTTTAGCTCCTACATGAATTGTAGAAGTGAGGGGGAAGGTCAGATTTTGATAAGGAGGAGGTTCCAGAGTGTAGGGCATTGACAGAGAAGGCCTATCTTCTGGTCGTTTTCCTTTCTGCATCAGTGGAGTAGACATCTGGACATGTCCTTACTTCTGGTGGATTGCAATCTCCTGGAGATGCTGAGTTTCTCAGTGAGGTAGCTTGGGGACGTCAGGGCGACAGCTTTGTAGATGATGCAGGAGGATTTGAAGATGATACGGACTTGCAGCGAGGGCCAGTGCAGTTCGATGAGGGTCTGGGTGATGTGGTTGAATTTGCAGAGTCCTTTGATGAGTCCTGCTGCAGCATGCAGTGCACATGTCAGCGGAGCCACGGTTGTTGCAGGAATGCCTCCCAAAAGGGATGCTAGAATGGCAGTGAGATCTTCCATAGTGAGTGTCGTGAAAGCTGTCCAAATAGTAGAGTTTTTGCGAAATTAGATGTTTAGGGTGCTGTGCGTTGTAGTGTTGGTGTCTATTTCTCATGGGAAGGTTTGATGCACCAATGCCTTCTGGCACAATTTCACCATTTTTAGTAAGCAGGAAAAGGGAAACATTTTGTAATTTCATGAGGAAATCGGGAAATCCACACAATTTAGTGGAATTTAAAATGTGCACACCCTTATTTATTATCTTCCATGGAGGATTTAGATGGGTAGTATAAGATGCTGTGAGTTGTAGCGTTGGTGTCTATTTGAAGTTTGTAGTTAGCATACTTCAGGCGCTTAAGTGATTCATGTCTATTTTTGTGTATTGCAAATTATACATTCCATATGTACAATTATATATATGTTTATATATCTTATCCACATGGTACAGACAATTGGGGGCTCCCCTTCATGCTTATATATCACAGATCATATGTTACAGGGGTTTAACTTAACACTGTGAAAATAGGTGTCAATAGTTCATCAGCCATTTTGTATACAAACGTTTCATACTTCAGTTATATTTCTCATGGAATGATTTGATGCACGAATGACTACTTGTACAATTTCACCATTTTACGTAAGCAGAAAAAAGAAAACATTTTGTAATTTAATGAAGCAATCCGGAAATCCACACAATTTTTTAGAAATTAAAATTCTGCACACACAAAATTTAGATCTTCCATGGAGGATTTAGTTTCTACTTGCATCCTATGGGCCTTTGTTAAGAATATTTTCAAATTGTGTGAGTCAAAACATATTCTGGTGTACATACTTATGCATATAGAGATGAGAGAATCATGAGTTCTACTTTACTGCTCTTTTAGATCTGAGATACATCTGCTCATATTGTAATGTTTCAGATTATTTCTTTTTGTAATCATCCACAAATTGTGCTGTTAAATTTCACCCTCACCTCTCTGCATGCTGCAAGAGCCTTTCACTTTCTTTATCTGTCATATGATCTTTGGGGGCAAGTTAAATATCTTTGAATCACCTTCTCCAGCTGGATTTTCAGTGTCATAAAAAACATTTGCACTGTCCGTTTGAGGTGGCTTCTTTGGCTTCTGAGCGCACTTCTGAATCTGTGCTGTAATCCCGCTTGGTATCTCATTATTCATCAATTCTACTGTTAATTCACTCAGATTTCTATTTCAGATTTCTATCGCTTCATTTTCTATTTTTATGTCTAGAGCCTTTGTAACACGTTGCACCATTTCTGTTATTTTACCAGCAGGGTTGTCATGTATCTTCTTTGTTTTGTTTGCAATTGGTCATACTCCATGCTCCTTCTATGTCAGAGCTGTATCCAACCCTGTCTGAGCCACGTCAAATTCTGCTGGCTGTGCCCTTTGCCATGTTTCTATCTCCAATCTTCTAATCACCTGCCCTTGGAGATGCACCTACACTCACTTGCCATTCCTGTCCATCTGTGCGTTTAGCTGTATGCATCATCCCACTCAAGATATCAGGGCATCAGAGTGTGATTGGAAAATGAGCCATGGCAGGAGGTCCTCGGGGGGGCATGTCTCAAACAACAGAGTCATGCCCATCAACATAAACTCTCCCACAAACACTATTTTCCATGCTTCTGCTCCGCTGCACAGCCTTTTTTAACCATTTCCAATTCCCAGTCCTGCCTGGTAAGTAGTTATTCACCCTGCTGTTTACCTTACTGGGACTTAACCTTAGCTGTATTCTCTGACAGTTTTTCCATTTGCTGAAATACTTACTAGTTCCTCCATTGACCAAAGCTGTTTTCTTCACACCTTACATGCTGTGATGAAATTGCCATTTGGCCCAAATAACAATTCAGAAAAGGAAAGAAGAGAAGACTGGTTGCTTCTCCATAAAACCTGACCCTCCGTGGGGAGACATAGGTCAAAGAAACAGAAGACAGACAGGAAGCAGAGTGTGAGGTAGTTCAGGAGAAATGGCAAACCTCAGGTTCACCCGCTGGCAAACTGGCTGCCGCCTACTCCAAAGGCATTACAGACTCTCTATCCATACCAAGAAAAGGGTCCACATTCAGGCACAGGTTTATGGCGCATCCAACACACGACTGAACTTTTCAAAATCTGCAGGGAACTTGCCAACCCTTCCACAGGATCCTCCTCGGTGTCCAGTCAAAGTTTCAAAACAATAGTTTTGAATGCCAAAAGTTCAGACACAAAAGTGCCGGAAAAAAAAAGTGTTGAATGTATTTTTTTTTATATTAAAGGGTTTATTTAAATGTCGTATTGTAAAATACGTGTTTAAAAAATAAAAAACAGGGGTTTGGAGGGACCCCCCCCATATCCCACATAAAAAAAGAAAAAAATGTGAAACCTTTTTTTTGTGACACTTTTGTGTCGGAACTTTTGGCATTAGAAACTTTGACTGTCGAAACTATCACTCGGAACCATCCTCCTCCCCTATTCCCTCCTCAGGCCCTCTGCAACACACTTGCCAATCGCTTCACCACCAAAATTCAGGACATCCTGAACAGCCTTGTCACTCACTCTCTCAACCCGCCCCTCACTCCCTTTCCCTTTCCCTCCTTGGCCACTCACCCACCTCCGACCTCCTTCTCCTCCTTCACCCTTGTCACACAGGAAGAAGTCACCTTAGCTGTCAGCTCCATGAAAGTCTCTATTGATTATCTTTTTCATATGATGTGACTGGACTCTAAGGGAATTACTGTAAGAACCTACTTGAAGGATATGTCTACAAATAAAATACATTTTTTAGTTTCTGACTGTTACTGAAGAAAACCATGTGCCCTAGATATGTCAGTAAAGGAAAAAAGAGTGAGCCAGACATTTGATGTCATCAGTGATGTCATCAATGACATTTGTGATGTCATCTTTGATGTCGTTGGTGTTAGTCTTAGCAGTGCACGGTGGTGGCGCGAGTTATGGTTGCTTAGCTTACCATAACTGTCGGATTTCAGGGGTTTTTCTGTTTTACTTGGAACAATAACGTCCCTTTAACAAAGTTTTTTCACTGAATTTCATAGGTTTTTACTAGCGCAACTTAACCATAACGTCCCTTTAACAAGGTTTTTTCACTGAATTTCATAGGTTTTTAGTAACACAATTTAATAATAATAACTCTGATTTTATGTACATGTAAAATTGAACATACTAAACCTCCTCTACTGAGTTTGATGTCCGCGAACTCTTTTAATGTCCGCTGACATGTTCGGACAATAGCATCACTACCTAAAAACTCTGGAGGGGTCTGTTTAATTGTTATATCATAACATATGAACATTTTACAAATTCACAAACCAGCACACATTATATGTAGTAATGCATAAGAAGTGTAACCCATATATATAACACATTAACCATTCATTTAAATACAATATGTTCTAAAATGGAATATACCAAAAGAAGATACATAGGCTTCCAACATAATTACCTCACAAACACTGCACAACCAAGAACAACAGCAGATCTACAGAACACTCCGAACAAACGTTACCTGAAATAGTAAGTTTACTGCATTTTACTCATATATTTTTAAATGTTCTGTGTTAGATTAAAACAAAATGATATTATGTTTTTATTTCTCGCAGAAATTTCTAGTACTCTGGAGTGGCTAGAGGAGCATTTCCCACATGAGGAAATGTCAGAAGATAGTCAATCTAGTGGTAGACACTTTACAATATAAACCATTTAATTATTATTATTTTATATATATTTGATATATATATTTTTTTTGTACAGAGCATACCAAAATAGAAAGTACTACAGAAAAAGCTGTTATGGATAAGACTCTTCACAGCATATAAGCAAAAATGGATCTGTTGTTGGCTAATTTTAATAATTTAAAAACCTTTGAGGAAGATCATTTTAAACAAAAAACCATGTACCATTGTACCACAGGTACCTGTCCCCCCTCACCATATCGCAGCCAATTATCCCCAAACCCTCTCCATGAACTAAAACATTTTGATGAGACTTCCATCCCTTCTTCACCTCATACAAATCCTGTTGAAACCCCTAATTCTCCTGTTTTTGTTTCAGTTTCTGCCTCACCTTCTCTGTCATAAATTAATCATACATGTTAAATAAAGTTACATTTTTATATTTTGTTCTAATTCATTTCATGTTTTTTAAAAAAAAAGCAATTTAGGTGTCCGCGGACAGCGTGGGTGTGCAGAATGTCCATAAAGAAACGAAAATAGAGGTGTCCAGAAGAACACTATACCTGTCCGTATTGTTCGCCAGCAAGTTGAAACTGTTCTAAGAACACACGAGGTGTCCTGAAATGTTCGTAAATGAACAAAATGGGGTGTCCTGAGGACGCTATGTCTGTCCGTATTGTTCGCTAGCAAGTTGAAACTCTTCTAAGAACACACGCGGTGTCCTGAAATGTTCGTAAATAAACAAAATGGGGGTATCCTGAAGAAAACTATATCTGTCCGTATTGTTCGCTAGCAAGTTGAAACTGTTCTAAGAACACACGCAGTGTCCTGAAATGTTCTTACATAAACAAAATGGGGGTGTCCTGAGGACACTATGCCTGTCCGTATTGTTCGTTCGTAAGTTGAAACTGTTCTAAGAACAAAGCTGTCTCCTGATATGTTCGTCAATGGACAAAATTGGGGTGTCCTGACGACGCTGTCCGTATTGTTCATTGACAAAATTAAAGTGTTCTTAGAACATATTATGTATCCTGAAATGTTCGTAAATATACAAAATAGGGCTCTCCTGAGGACGCTATGCCTGTCAGTATTGTTCGCAACCAAATTGAAACTGTTCTAAGAACACATGTTGTGTCCTAAAATGTTCGTAACTAAACAAAATGGGGGTGTCCTGAGGATGCTATGTCTGTCCGTATTGTTCGCAAGCAAGTTGAAACTGTTCTAAGAACAAATGCCTGTCTGTAATTGTTCATTTGACATGTGACGCACTTTTAATTTCTTCAGGACCCGAACAGTGTCCATAGAACATCAACGCGCATGCGCAAACCATTGTCCGTGCATTTGGTATTCTGCGGACAGCCGCTCTCTTCACGGACATGTTCGGGAAGCTATCATGTGACCGCACCCACGCTGATCGGTGTGTTCTGAATGCGGACACTGTTTGTGTCCCTGAACAATTTAAAAGTACATTTTCAAGTAATACACAATATTTTTCCAGAAAAACTCATCATGACACAAGTCCCACATAGTAATCCTGAGTTTGTACATAGTTTTTGAAACTTTTTGAACCCTTTTTTGTGTTTGATCTGTCCGCGGACAGCACGCATGTCTGCGAACCGCGTACAAGCACCTCTATAAAAGACCATGCCCTAGAGCTTATTCTCATTGTGTTTCTGGCTATCCTAAAGAGCACAGCGATTTTTTCTGCCAACTGCAGATTTCCATCAAGAACCTGATGGCATCCATGGCTGCACTGCTGCCACCTGGTGCTGCATCTGCTTCAGCACCACCCCCACCCCCTCCACCACCACCACCTCCCCAAGGGCCTGGAGAGGGGAACAGGAGTGAGGATGCAGAGGAGGAAAAAGAGGATGACGAGGATAAGGTAGTTGAACTCCCTACTACCCGCACTCGGCGTGAGTCTTGGGTGTGGCGGTTATCTACCATTCGTGGGAATGGTCCTAAGGCTCGTGCAAACCAAGTCACCTGCAACAAGTGCAAAATGGTACTTAGTCGCGGGAGGCCTGGTCGTACAGTTTTGGGACCACTACCATGAAGTGACACCTGAAGTAATTCCACACTGGGGCCGTTCGCAAGGTTGTACCTTGCGAGGAGCGTAGCAGGTTGACTTCCTCTACATCATCCTCCTTTTCTGATCCTGTGTCCACAAGGAACACTCCTGTGGGACAGCGTATTCCTCAAGCTGCCTCACAGGCCATACACAATGCTGACGACTCTTACCTTTCGAGGGTCACAGTTGTGTGTATGTACTGCAATGCAATACTCTGCAGGGGGGACCGACTTCTAAGTGCTTTTGAGACTATCGTCTCAGAACATGAGAAGATCTGCTCACTACCCAAATAAAACCCACTCTACATCTTCCTCTCTCAGCTCGCCCTTTCTCATCCCCGTGGTTGGTGTCCCCCCCTTTACCCTCCTTTCCCCTCCTCTCCTAGTTTGTCTTGTATAAAAAAACAAACAAAATATAAAACAACAAAAATCAAAAAAAAAATAAGGCTCTTTTCAGAGCCCCCTTTCAGTTAACAAATAGAAATGAAAATAAATGAAGCAGGGCCCTGTGTATTTTTTAGAAATCCGCAGACAGTCCGCAGACCTCTAAAGTTTTGGAGTGCTGCCCTATCACAACCATTGCAATTTTATCTGGGAGGAAGTGGTGGCTCCGAAAAGATCCTTTTGGTGGTGATTGTGTTTGAAAAATTAGAAATAATCAACACCTACTACAAAATGGATGCTGTAATTCTAAAAAAGGTCGCAATGCATTTTGTACATTTCTCAGAAAAATCTGATTGCCAGCATAAGTAAGATGGACTCCATCTCTGCGAAAAATATATGTAGTACGAAAAATATGTTCATTGTGAAAAGAGGACATGCCAAAATCTCTTAGAAAAGCACAAACAGCCTTATTGACATTGCGCCTTGCTTTCTCCATTTGTGGACCAAATGAAGAAGTACGAAGCCACATTTGTCTCTGTGCAATCTGTGAAAAAATTACTTGAGAATTTGGAAACATGTACATGACCTTCCCAAGTGTTTCTTTCATTGCAAATTGCAAAGAAATTCCAGACACATGTCCTAAACTGTTCCCTCCACAATGAATTATAATTATATCTGGATGTTGCTCTGTCTCCAAAGTAGCACAAAGAGGTAGCAAGTCCAACCACTTCATTCCACGTACTCCATGCCAGTGTACTTCCACATGTGGAAATCCAAGATCTAGGGATAATCCACAGATTTCTGCATGCACCTTCAACCAATGTATCCACGAGTATCCCAAAATCCAAAAAAATTGTTTTCTGAAACACACAGCCATAGCTATCTGTTCTTCTCTCAGCAAAAAGAGTATCTGAGAAACTCTCTACTGGCACAACAAATCCACTAAACTTTCAAACCAACCCTTTGTATGCTCATTCTCATTTGCATGGCTTCCCAACCCAAACATCCCCGGATGTAACACCCGATGTCCGCGAAATACCGCCATGCCCGCGAACATATCGTAACATGGACAGCCCTTCTACCATTTGCACTTCACTCTCTGTGCCATTCCCTCATTGGATGTAGCTAAGAAGTCACATGACTATCCACCAATCACATAGAACACCTCTACATCTAACTGCATCATCATAGATCAGCACTGCAAATGTGCTGTTAATCTCTCTGAGTACAAGAGTCATTTCATTGGAAAGCACCTTCTCCAAGAAATACTATACAAGTCTCCAAGATTTCTACTTGCAGCTCCATGCATATCCATATGCATGAACACAAACTACAGGTATGCATACTTTCTGTAAAGTACATGTACAATTCTTCTAGTTTCATATAAATAGATTAACTGACTTTTACCTTGTATAATCTGTAAAATGAATTTACTGTCTTTTTTTCCATCTCCTAAAATCAACTGTCACTTACAAACCTTTATACTATTTAATTTCTTTTTACACACACATATTCAAATCATGTTGAACTAACATTTTTTAAATAAAATATATAGAGTGCATATAGTCTAACAAAATTTCAAGCACACACTATGTTCAAATCTCAAACAACAATACTTATACAATAACATAAACATTTATTTATTTATTTATTTATATGTATATAGCGCAAACAGCCCATGACATTGAAGCACTATTGCTTGCAAGAGCTTAGTTACAGGAATAGTGGTATTCAGTGCTACATTATGAATTTCACAAGGCATAGTAAAGATATTTTTTTTGCTACAGTTAGTCATTGCAATACAGTTTAGTCATTAAGAACATATGATATGTATTCAACTGGTGCAACGTATCTTATGTGAATAAGATAGTTTTAATGGTTTTGAGGAAGGCGCTGAGGATGTTAATTAGAAAAATCAATGTCTAAATTAAAAACAGTGCTATATACAAACAAAATTACTAATTTGTTTCTTTTACTATTGCAGTGAAGACCATTCTCCTGAAAAGAAGCAGCCGATTTGAAGTACAAAGAACAACTGAGAAGTAACCTGCTCATTTTAGAAAGAAAGTTAGTTGAATACCACTATAATATTTGTATGATTACTCAAACAAACTGTAAAGTTAATTCATGCTATTTCTGTGCCTAAAAATAGAGATTGTGCACCATTCTCTCAAATAATCCCCATTTCCTAAAGAGCAATTTGCAGCCAGAATGGCCCACAAATTCCTATTTTTCGACACACAAATGACCCAATTTAGCTGCTAGAATTTTGATATTATAGAACAAACAACTGTTTTAATTGTATAGCATTAGATTTACTATTTGTACTTCTCCACACCACTAGCTTACTTTTTTCTGTCATCTGAACCCCAGTTTACTAGCACATTAATTCAAGAATACCCATCCCTACTAGTTGTAGTTGCCCAATGCACAATCACACACCATTACATACATCTTTATCATCTTACTCAAACACTCATGCACACAGCACACATACATTGCAGAACACCCCAACCCATACCTTGTTTATTTTTCTCGACAGACACTAAATAATTCCTACCAAAAATCAAGTCCGTAGAAAGCAACACAGAAGTAGAGCAAATGAAAATAAAAGTGTCCAACATAAGCATCCATCTCTAGCAGAATTTGTAAAACAAAGTTGAAACAAAACAGCAAATACAGTCATTTACTGAAACAAAAGAAGTTTCAAGTACAAAAACTTTGCCTCCTCTATCAAAATGTAAAACAAACCAGAAACGAATTAACAAAAAATCAGCTATCACTACAGAACAAATTGCTTCTATAAATCTTGATATAGTGCAAAGTAAGCATACCAAGAAAAGTATCTTAGCCAAAATGTTCCGTCACAGAGTCCTTCAAAATCTTATAAAAACAGGAGAGAAACCAGGTTCAACCCTTAAAACCTATCGTAGGAAATTAATCTTAGAAGCGTTGATAGACAGTGCAATTCTTCTCAAAAGAAAGTTATTTATTTTAGTGTTAAACAAAATGAAACCACTAACAAAACTAATGACTAAATTACAAAAAAGACTTCTCAATAAACGGAATGTCAACAGAAAGAACTTGTTAAGTATCTGAGGAGGTGAATGGAGTCACACTAAAAGCACAGAAGCATACTTTTATGAAGAAGCATACAAACAAAAGCAAACAAATACAATTGCCATACATAGCAGTGGTCGAGGTTATGAAAAGGTTAATAATACCATAATGGAACAAGAAGTACCCCTTACAAAAATATGCCCTGAAAACTTAGAATTACCCCTCCATTCAACTGATTCAGAACGTCTAGTGTACAAATGGCCACGCACGTCAATGAGTAACATTCCCAAAAAAATGTTGAAGTCTCTACGCCAATTCCTCAATCAATATGTGAAAGGCAAAGACAAAATCAAAATTAAACTACTGCAACATATGGATACCTGTCCAGTGCGCAAGTACACAGGACTACAAGGACATTCATTGGCCTGCATTACAGGACATACTTGCAAAACCACCTTCCATGATATCAAAAGGATATCAACACATCATTCAACTATAATAAATCTAGTTTATAAACTGTACTACGTTAAAAGTCCTGCTTTAGCACTAGCCAATTTAAATAACATTCTTCTACATGGTACATCAAAAGACCTACTTGAAGAAATCGACTATATCCAGAAAAAATATTTTGGAAGTGAAAGCCACTTACAGAATGAAATAGCTGTAAACCAAATTAACAACCATTCTACACATGGCAACCTTTTACTACACACATACAAAAAAGAAATACTAAAATTTAAAAATACATCAGCTGAAGTACCAAACCATGTGTGTGTATGTTGCCGCAGAACTTTTTTATAAAAGTAACACAAAAACTGTAGACCTATCATACAAAATAGAAGACAATGAAGATTCTAAATGGTTTGAATTAGCTCTCTACCTTATAGCATAAAACAAATACAAAATAACTGACCCCTTAATACTTTGCAGTTACTGCACTACAAAACTTGACAACAACCAAACTCCTTCACGTGCTATCACAAATAATTTGGAATAATATCCACTACCAAAACCCCTACAACAACTTAATTTATATGACAGCATCATAATTCAAACAGTGCACTCATTTCAAGCAATAATACACCTTCAACCAAAAACAGAAACATTACCTCCCTCTGAATTAGTGAAAGGTATTCATGGAAAGTAGTGTATTTACCATTAGATCTAAAAGAAAATGTGCACACTCTAGGAGTGCAATGTCCAATGCAGCAATCTTTAATTATGTTAGTAAATGGAGTACCTACAAAAGACAAAAACATTTGGAAACAGCTGGTAGATTTACATAAAGTTAGACAAGCCTTACACTATCTTAAAGAGAATAATGAATATTACAAAGAAATTAATATTGAAGAAAACTTGAAGGATACAACTGAAATAATTCAAGAGACACAAGAAGCTGGTCAATTTAAGCTCCTAGATCCTGCTACAATATCAAATACTTTTCCACCTACTCTTTGAAAGAGAACTAGCAACTTTATGTTACGGAGTTGCACGCACATTAAAATCAGGATCCCGCTTTAAAAATATGACAGCTACACAATTATTACAAAAAGTGCAACAAAAAGATGAGGTTTTACAATCAAATATTACAAATCTATTAGCCAATATGCGTGGTACTAAAGAGTACTGGTTTCGACGTCATGGAGATGTATGTTGTATGATCAGAAACCTTGGCCCACCCACTTGGTTTGTTACATTAAGTTGTGTAGAATATGCATGGGAAGATTTACATGATTTCCTACGCATATCAAACAAAAACAAAACAAACATAGATATACTAACACCTGGAGAACTTTGTTCTCTAGATCCTGTTAATGTTTCAAGATATTTTCACCATCGCTTCATTGCTATGCTACATTTTATTTGTAATAAATCTGTTCCTCCCCTTGGACAAGTGCAACACTTCTTTTGGAGAAAAGAATACCAAGCCAGAGGAGCACCGCATATCCACAAGCTTTTATGGATTAAAGATGCTCCTAAATTTGGTCAAGATAGTGATGCCACGGTTTTACAGTTTATTGAAAAATATGTCACTTGTGAAATTCCAACAGAATCCACAAATAGTGATCTTCATGCACAAATTTTACAATTTCAAAGATACAAATGTGGCAAATATTGTCGTCGCAAATACAAAAACAAAGGGAAATACTACACCAAATGCCGATTAGACATAGTGTTATAGGTAAGTCACCTAAAAATACATATTACATAAAAAGAACAGAAGAAGGAAAATATATCAACGATTACAATGCAATTATTGCCCACTTATGGAATGCAAACATAGATGTGCAGTACATTGCAGACAATTCTACTGCAGTTGCATGATATTTCACAGCATACTTAACCAAAGCAGAAAAGACAGAGCTCCAAGACCTCTGTAATGACCTGTCATCAGATAAAACAGTGTCTCAGAAATTATGCAGCTTGGGCATAAAAATGCTCTCCCATAGAGAATGTGGATCATATGAAGCAGCTGATCGTTTAACTGGTACTGCATTGTATGGTAAATCTCAAAATATACTATGGCTAAGTCTTGGTCCAGCTAAATCTAGAACAAGAGTTCTAAAGTCATACGAAGATATAGAAACAATAGCCAAACATGATCCCAACAGCCAAGACATTTTAAAAAACAATTTATTGGACACATACTACCCAAACAGAAGTAATACTTTGGAAACCATGTGTCTATACCACATAGCCCAAAACTACACATACAAAAATAATATAACACCTTATGAAAAAAAAAGGTAAATACAGAGTGACAAACTGTGAAGGCAGCTTAGTAAATCTCACCAAACCAAATTTAATTAATCATATCAAATTGTCATTAAAGACTCCTCAACATAAAGAAGTATATTACATTTCCCTGCTACAACTCTTTAAACCATGGAGAAAAGAAGAAGAAATACAAGATAACTATGACTCATATGAAGACGCTTTCAAAGCAAATGAAAGCACTATAACTGATGTAAACTTTACACTGTGCAAAACAATGTTGCACAATGAACAGCAACACGAAGAAGAACTCCAGGCCCAACTAGATAAGGACACTCCTGACAGTAGTCAACCTTCTGTAACAGGAAGTCAAGAACCACTGGGAGAACTACTGATAACAAATGAGTCAGAATTAGCTATGATAGAAGTAGAAAACACCATGTGTCAGTATGAAGATAAAGAAGACTTAACTATACTACAATCAAAACTAAACAATGAGCAACGTAGCATTTTTCAAGAAGTAACAGAAATTGCACATGGTGTACAACATGAAAACAAAGAATGCACCTGCCAAAATTACAAACCTATACTACTGTACATCAGTGGTGAAGCTAGTTATGGCAAAACATTCCTAATCAAAATCATTAGTAAGTTCCTTCAACAATTGACAAACAACAAACTGTCAGCTGTTGTCACTGCCCCCACAGGTTTAGCTGCCTACAACATAGGTGCTGTCACTTTACACTGATTACTACTCCTGCCAGTAGAACACCAAAACAAATTAGACTATTACAAACTTTCTACAGAAGCTGCAATGGAACTACGCAGACTATTAAAACAAATGAAAATGCTACTAATAGATGAAGTGAGCATGGTGTCCAACCTAATGTTGGCTTTGATTCACCTCAGATTACAAGAAGTACTCAAAACAAACTACGAAGAGCTCTTTGCAGGAAAACACATTATTGTTTTTGGAGATCTTCCTCAATTGACACCAGTAAAAGGTGAGCCTATTTTTAAAACATTAGGACACAAACTCTGCCGTAAAACTGTTGGCAGCATTGGAAATGTCAACCTTTGGCAACATTTCCAATCCAGAGAATTAACAGAAAACATGCGGCAATCTGCAGATCTCACTTATGCCAACATCTTAAAAATGATCAGAGTTGATATACTTTCTAAAGAAGCAGAAGCAATATTGAAAACCCGGCACATTCATGCACTTTATGGCGATAATTCATGTGCTACAGATGTTATGGAACAATTAGCCCATAAAAATGTCAATTGTATGGCCTTAATGCCAACTCTTGCAAGCTGTTTCAAATTCAATGAAATAATGTTAAGTAAAGAAATGCAACCAAAAATGGAAATTAGCACCACAGACAAACTAGATGTACATGGTATGACACTACCGATGTGTGAGCAAGCCGCAACAAGACTAAATAGTTTCGAAAATTCAATCTCAAACACAGCTGGCTTAGAAAAGATATTAAAATTATCTTTAAATTGCAGAGTAATGATGAAACGTAACCTTGACGTTAACCAAGGACTAGTTAATGGAGCACTGGGTACAGTTGTTGGCTTTCAAACATATCCACGTGACAACAAAATTCAGTTTGTCAATATTCTCTTTGACAAACTTTCAGAAGTAAAAAGGATAGGACTCTCAACAGCTCAATTCCTTTTCTTCAAAGACATGTATGTACGCAGAGAACAATTTTCTCTAACTCTTGCATACGCAGTCACCATTCATAAATCACAAGGTCTTAACCTAGACAAAGCAATGATAGACATTGGTAACACAGTCTTTAAAGAAGGCATGATCTACGTAGCACTATCACGCTTACATACACTTGACGGTCTATTTCTAATCAACTTTGATGCAAGTAAAGTAAACGCTGATATTCCTTGCATTTTAGAATACAATAGACTTTGCTCACTATACACCCCCCATCTAAACACATATTCTGTACCACAAAAAGTAAAACGTTGTAAAAGAAAACTAAATCAAACAGAAATGCAACAGGATGTCACTGCAAATCCGCCAAAGAGAGTAAAAGAAACTAAAACTTCATCAAGTACCACAAACATAAACGAACCCATTATGGAAAGTAAACCAGGTACTTTGTCAAAGAAGGAAGACAAAATAAAAAAAAATCAATCAGATACAGAACTACCTGGTCCATTTAAACTCTCAAATATAGTTGGAGTAAGTTGCTGCGCAAATGTAGCAATGAATATTCTATTTCAATTACCACCAATAGTTGACAACATTTACTTACACAGTACAGACCAGTTATGTTTGCAAATGTTAGTACTTCACAGAAATGCAATAAACAATCCTGATAACACGTATAGTGTTTATGGAATAAAACAACAATTGGACTACTGTGCTGGAATGATGAAATTCACTATACACTCACAGGAAGATCCACAAGAATTTTTAATGTACTTACTACAAGTACTGGAAAATAAAAACATACCTATAAATGAAATCTTCCAGATTTCATACATGTGGAAACATACATGCACTCTCTGCAACAATGTGACACAAGAACAAATCCCCAATGAACGCTTCATATATATATCAATACCTAATTGTGAATCCATTCCATTTCAGCATCTTGTACAAAATGTACTAACTGCAATTTAGATAATCGCTCCACCTTACTAATACAAACACATAGTAAATACGTAATACTAATGCTTCTACGTTACAATGCAGATGGTACCAAAAACAACTGCAAGCTGACTGGATTCATACATGGTCAAGTATCACTTGGTAAGAAAACCTTCACAACAATAGATATAATCTACCATGAGCCACAACCAATTCAGGTCACTACACTGCATATATAAAAAAGAAATGTGGATGGTTTGAATGTAATGATAGTACCATTATTCTAAAGCAGAGTTTACCAGCACATCTTTCAAATGCTTATTTAATGTTCTTAAAACCAAAATGTATTAACTAAACTGTACTTAAACGTTAAGTAAACTTGTAGTAAAAAAATATAAACTGTTAGAATATTCCAAAAGGTATCTAACTGCCCAAAGATTCTACAACAACTAATCAGATAAATGAATACCACTAAATTAGAGCAAAAAATAGATAGTTAGAGTACACCAACTGGTATCTAACTAACCCAAAATTTTACAATAAACAAACTGATAAATCAATAACACTAAATTATATCAAGAAATAGAAAGTTAGAATACGCCAATTGGTATCTAACTGTCCCAAAATGTAACAATATCCAAACAGATAAATCAATACCACTAAAATATAAAAAAATAGACAGTTAGAATATGCCTACTGGTATCTAACTGCTCCAAAATTTTACAATCTGCAACAAGTCAATATATACAGCATTAGCCAGAAACAACAAGCGAACACTGAAAACAAACAAACAAATAAACTGTAGCATAACAGAAAAAAGTTTTTTTTTAATCCAGCATGGATTTCTTTTCTCCCACAGACACAATGATTTTAGCAACAAACACAGAAACTGAGCAAATTGCACAGTACTCTGGTTTGTAATCTACTAAATATGAGGGTCAAAACATTTATTTTTTTATTATTCAATGTAATAAGTCGTTACAAAATACTAATACTAACATGATATTTTCTTTAATCACAGAAAAGAACAAGAAATACATGTACTCCAGTTACTAAACCAAACAGTAAGTATATTATAATAAGTACAACCATCGCAGCATATCACACCCATAGAGGCTTATAACTTTGTTCCTTATAAATTTGTTTTTGGATCCCAAAGTTATAAGCCACTATGAGTGTGATATGCTGCGGTGGGTGTGGCCAGGGCATAGAGTCTTGGGTGCATGGCCATATGGCCATGCACCCAAGACTCTATGCCCTGGCCACAACCACCGCAGCTTATCATACCCATAGAGTCAAACATTTTAACTATGGCTTATGGGAACTTTTGATGTCCGCGGACATAATGAGTGTTCTTAGAACACTTTCAACTTGCCAGCGAACAATACAGACAGCGTCCTCAGGACTCCACCATTTTGTTTATTTACAAACATTTCAGGACACAGCGAGTGTTCTTAGGACACTTTCAACTTGCCGGCGAACAATACCGACACCGTGCTCAGGACAACCCCATTTTGTTTATTTACGAACATTTCAGGACACCGCGAGTGTTCTTAGAACACTTTCAACTTGCCAGCGAACAATACGGACAGCGTCCTCAGGACACCCCCATTTTGTTTATTTACGAACATTTCAGTACAAGGCGAGTGTTCTTAGAACACTTTCAACTTGCCAGCTAACAATACGGACAGCGTCCTCAGGACACTCCCATTTTGTTAATTTACGAACATTCCAGGACACAGTGAGTATTCTTAGAACACATTCAACTTGCCAGCGAACACTACGGACAGCGTCCTCAAGACACCCCCATTTTGTTTATTTGTGAACATTTCAGGACACCGCAAGTGTTCTTAGAACACATTCAACTTGCCAGAGAACAATACGGACAGCGTCCTCAGGACACCCCCATTTTGTTCATTTGCGAACATTTCAGGACACCGCTAGTGTTCTTAGAACACATTCAACTTGCCAGCGAACAATACTGACAGCGTCCTCAGGACACCCCAATTTTGTTTATTTACGAACATTTCAGGACACCGCAAGTGTTCTTAGAACACTTTCAACTTGCCAGCGAACAATACAGACAGCGTCCTCAGGACACCCCCATTTTGTTTATTTACGAACATTTCAGGACACTGCGAGTGTTATTAGAACACGTTCAACTTGCCAGCGAACAATACGGACAGCGTCCTCAGGACACCCCTATTTTGTTAGTTTATTAACATTTCAGGACACGGCGAGTGTTCTTAGAACACATTCAACTTACCAGCGAACAATACGGACAGCGTCCTCAGGACAACCCCATTTTGTTTATTTGCGGACATTTCAGGACACCGCAAGTGTTCTTAGAACACATTCAACTTGCCATAGAACAATACGGACAGCGTCCTCAGGACACCCCCATTTTGTTTATTTACGAACATTTCAGGACACTGCGAGTGTTCTTAGAACACATTCAACTTGCCAGCGAACAATACGGACAGCGTCCTCAGTACACCCCCATTTTGTTTATTTATGAACATTTCAGGACACCGCAAATGTTCTTAGAACACATTCAACTTGCCAGCGAACAGTACGGACAGCGTCCTCAGGACACCCCCATTTTGTTTATTTATGAACATTTCAGGACACGGCTAGTGTTCTTAGAACACATTCAACTTGCCATAGAACAATACGGACAGTGTCCTCAGGACACCCCCATTTTGTTTATTTACGAACATTTCAGGACACCGCGAATGTTCTTAGAACACATTCAACTTGCCAGCGAACAATACGGACGGCGTCCACAGGACGCCCCCATTTTGTTTATTTACGAACATTTCAGGACACCGTGAGTGTTCTTAGAACACTTTCAACTTGCCAGCGAACAATACGGACAGTGTCCTCAGGACACCCCCATTTTGTTTATTTACGAACATTTCAGGACACCGCGAGTGTTCTTAGAACAGTTTCAGCTTGCTTGCGACAAACACGGACACATAGTGCGTCCTCAGAACACCCCCCCATTTAGTTTATTTAGAACATTTCAGCCGTGTTGTCGCAGACAAATCGAACATAACAAAAGGTTCTACCACATAAAAAAATACAACATTTCACCTATCTCATAATCTCCCACCCTCCCCAAACACTCTTACACACCAACACAGTCTACTAAATACAATTTTTAAACCAAGTTACTGAAAATCTGACGCGCTTCACGCTCTAAGCCGTCCAATCAGCGAACACGTTGCATGTCCGCGGACATGACGCAAGCCGATTGGCCAATCAGAACACTGTCCGCAGAGCGAACAGGGAAGTGTGTCTGCGGACCGAACACAGATATCACTAATTTTTTATGACCTACATTTTGGTCATTGTAAAAAAAAAACTACTGGACGGATTTTCACCAAATCTGCAAAAGCATGCGTTCGGGACCAGGCAGCTACTCCTGGTCCAAATTTGGTGAAAATCCGTCCAGGGGTTTGGGCTGTAGGCGCGAGCAAAGTTTTTTCCCCATTCAGTCTATGGGGAAAAAAAAGTTTTGGGACCCCGCTTATAACTTTGCCTCCCCTGGATGAATCCTCACCAAACTTTGCAAAACACATCAGAGTGAGCCATATACTTATTTTGCAAAGTTTTGCGTGGATTCGTCCAGGGAGAGCGAAGATATAAGCCGCCCAAAAAGTGCTCTTCCTATGGAAACAGCAACTTAACCATAACTACATGGCCACTACCCTGGCCATGTAATATATACACATATATATATATTTTTTGTAGTGTAATTTGTAATTGTTTATCATCCCATGCCCCTCCCTGTTGCCCTGTGGGCATTTTGAAACAGTATTTGCTTCCTCTGTACGTGCCTAACAAGTGAACAATAAATGAAGAAATAACTAAATGTAGGAGAGTGAGATAGCAAGCCAATGGTCATGCTTGGGGTAACTGATGGTAAGGCATTAAAAGTGCTGGGACACTCAGGGGCTTTCCAAAGCATGTGAGAGATGATTACGGAAGTAGGTGCAGAAAAACAAATGTACGCTAGTCCAACATGTGCACCCAGTCCACACTGAGCTTTGAAGAAGCCAATCAAATGCAAAATAGTTGAGAGGACAACAAAGGCTTTCACATAACCTCACGAAACGTCCAGAACAGAGAGAGGGAGAAAAGTTGTTCTCCAATCAACTTCTACACAGAAGATATGAATAACAAAGGAAGCAATGAATATTATTCCAGGAAGAGATGGCGAGAGAGCGGGCAGAAAGGTTTAGAGCGTTGGGAGAGAAGCTCTGTAGGTGCACCTAAGGCAAAATGTAAGAAGAGACCATCAGGGGGATTTTGACTACCTAAAAAGAGGCATCCTGATAAGAAATAGGTTGTGCAAGTTGTGCTTTGATAACTCACAAGAAATAGCGCAGCGGTACAGAGAAACTCCAGTGAACAAGGGCATTTTTTTCATGTTGGTGTTTTGCTTTACACACTACAAAGACATGGAGCAGTGTTGCTGAAAAACCCAAGTAAACCAGAGAAACAATGCCTATTAGGAGTTGCAGTTCAATCAACCCAATAAACTAGCATAGAAGTGTAGATTGACTCTTGTTTATGAGAGAAACATCACATGTGGAGAGTTTTGACTCCAATTCTGCAGCACATTAGCAGACACTGACTAATCAAGTGAAGCCAAGGAAACATGCTTATTGGGAGTTGTGGTTCAATCACTCTAACAAACGAGTGCAGAGATACTTAATTGACACAAGTAAAGCAGAGGAACATTGCTTACTAGTAGCTATGGTTTATTCACTTTAGTGAACAGTGGTTGAGGCACTGGCCAACACAATTGAACCGGAAAAAACATTCTCTATTGAGATATGGGGTTTAGTCAGTGAAGCGTACTAGCACAGCGACGTTGACTAACTTAAGTGAACGAGAAGAATATTTCCTATACAGAGATGCGGTTCAACTGGTCCAGAGACCTGCAACAAGATCACTGACACGGACAGCTTCAGCAAGAAAGATGAACTTATGGAGAGTGATGGTTCCTACATCTCACCAAAATAGTGCAGAACCACTGGTGGATCAAACCAAGATAATAAAAATGCACCTGATGAACTTGGGGCACTCCAACAGCAGGTTAAAAAGAGATCCGATCAGCAACTCACTTCATACTGTAAAGGATAATCATAGAGAGGCACAGACTCAGAAGCCCCCCGCATCAATAGTCTCTGTTAAAGAAATTTGCCACCCAAGATTGATCAAGTCAAACTTCAAAGAAAACTTGGAACTATAGGTTCAGCCAAAGCATAAAAACTCTCCATCCAAGACAAATTATAAAAGTGGTTAAATTGTTATTCTGTTGCCCTCAACTTAATTTTGTGGAGCACGTTTCACGCCACTGAGTAATTCCCTGGTTTCCATCAGTGATTTATTTTGTTTAACTTTCAATTTTGCCAAGTCCAGTAATCATTTTTTCGTTGACTTCAACATAAAAGAGCAGATTAAAAACAAATTTAAAACAATCACACAATAAAAAAGGTTAATAACATGATTATACATTTCAAAATGTTCATAAAGTGCTAGTGCGCGGTATACATCAATGTGAGAGCAAGGTGCGTAAGAAATTTAATTGTGGATGCGATGTTCCTGCATTTCACAGCACGTTTAAAATAAGTTAAGATGGTCCATCCCACCAACTGAGTGCCCACCATTAATAGATAAAAGATGACAACTAGGCATTGAACAAACCCCTTATTTCTTCATTGAGGGATCGCAGTTTCCGCTCTGATGTCGGCATATACAGGGCAGAAAAATACAAAACGTAAATGATCCTCCTTGGCATCTCCACATATTGTCAGCAACACCAGACCACATAGCCGTAACCACTCTACTGGCTTGATTTACAAAAACGTTTTCAAAGGCACTTTCCGATGTCAAAACATTTTGTAGATCAGGTGCTAAGAGGGATACAATTAAATCTAGCTTGGATTAGCAGAGTGTGCGTACATACAATTAGATAAGGTTAAATACAACTGTATTTTGTTGGAGGATATAGCTGCATGTCTCTGGTTAAAAGGTTTTGCTAGTTCGATTGATTCTCACATAACCTTTGCTATAAGCCGCAGTTGGTTTCTTAAATAGGATACCATTGATGCTGTTAAAAGATGATTTGGCCTAAAGTGCTGCTGTGCATTAATTTGTAAGAATATTTGTAACATGCTTGAACCATGGTATGGTCATTGTACTTCTGTTATCCAGCAATGAGGTGATTATAAATAGGGTTAAATTTAGTTTGTAGTTGCTCCAAAATCTCAGCCAATGCAGCACGGGTTGCATGGTTAAATCATCATTGATGAAATTCATCCCTAATTCTCGATACACCACGAAATGGGATGCAGAGTCTGGGAGTCCTAAGGTTTTCTTTAGAAAGCGGCTTCTGTAATCTGAAATGAGGTTACATTCCCGAACCCCCAAAACAAGGCCCATAGTTTGCAAAACCAGCAGAGTTTACATGTTATTACTTCCAACATCACGTTCAGAGATTGCGATCTCCACATTTTAGAAAAATGGAATACACCCTCCAATAGCCTGTTTCATTTTTAGAGTTAATTCCCTGCAGTGGCTCATACCAGATAATGTTTTAATAAAGCAAATACCCAAATAATTGAATTCCTCTACAACTGGAATAACGGGAGTATTACACCTCGTGGAGGGAAGTTTGATTCATTTTCCCAGCACAACAGAATAGCAGATTCGAAGGCATTAACAGGCAAATGTAATTTCCTCATTAAATTTGTGTATTCATCGATGCGCTTCTGTAGTGCTATTGGGGTGCATGCAATTAAAGCAACATTGTCAGCATAAATGGGAACTAATTCCGACCTATTTTGAATTAGAGTCATCTGTAGGTCACTAGTATAAAGAAAGAAATATGCACCCCTCTCTAACCCCAGTTCCAATTAAAAATATGGGGTGCGTGTGTCTGGTGCCACCACTCCTTACACAGACCTCTGTGCCCTTGTGAATGTTCTCCAGAGAAAAGACTGAACCCTGGGGCCACCTGAGTAGTCCTAATCTGTCCCATATCTTAGCCCTATTGACCGTGTCAAAAGCAGTTGACAGGTCCATACATGCTAGATACATAAGTTCATTGTTAATAAACAGGGAGTTAGCCCCTATAAGATAGACACTCAATACATGTTCTGAAGGCCCCAACCCTGCCCTGAACCCCAATTGAATGTCTGTTAAAATGTTATTTTGTTCTACCCATATTTCAATTTTGCGCAGTTGAGCTTTCGCCGAGCATTTAAAATTGCGTGTCTAGGAGTGAGATGGGCCTATAGGCAGCAGGGTTGTCTCTCTTTCCTTTTTAGAAAATTGGATAAATAAGTGCCTGTTTCCAATTATTTGGTACCTGGCCCTGATTCAGCAAAGCATTGAACCCAATTGTTGATATCAGAGCACATCGTTTAGGGAGGTTTTTGTACAGATCTGACAGACTCCCATCAGGGCCTGTGCAACGATTAGTGGCTTGTTTATTAATAGCCACTACAATTTCCTCAACCAAACATTTCAGATTGCTACAGTTCGGTGCTGCAGGAGCAACCAAGGAATCCTTTTCAGTATTACTAACTAATAGGCAATCAGGAACTTCTATGGTATCTAAGGAAGATGAGTCAAAATAAAGATTTAAAAAATGGGTCACCCAGACAGAATCCTCAGCAGAAACAGCACCACCAGTATTAAATCAGTCGTACAAGAGACCCTTATTGACAACATCCCAGAACTTACAGGAGTACCTCCCACAAGCAATGAGTTCCAGGTTTCATTGTCTAAGCACTGCTTCCTAATCAGGATTAACATGCATGGGCAGTTATTATATCCAGTTTGCTAGAGCTTTCATTTAAAAGTGGATAGCAAATGTTTTTTAGACACAATGCATTCTTTGATAAACCAACTCCTCAGTTTAAGTACAGGATGATGTTTATTTGAAGAAAAATAAAACAATCTGATATGTGATGTATCAGTTCACTGTACACTTCTATGATTACCTTATGTGGTTTGGAATCATTTGACAGAAGAACATGTAATAGTGTCCCTTTCTGTGTTCATGATCTCATGCAATATTGAGGCATTATCAATAGCTGATCCTAGTCCTTTGGTAGTAGAATGCTATGTGGGCCATGTGTGATACACAAATCTGTGCCCCAGGATTTGTCTGTCAGCTAATTCTGAGCACAATAGAGTGGTGATCTCTGCATAGATCCTCTTGTAGAAAAAAGTACTGGAGCTTAGACCTCTGATTTATCAACATACAGAAGTAATCGATTGTGGAGAACCCCTGATGGCCCTTAAATATGTATTTGCCTGGAGAATCATTTGGGGTGCACCCTTTTATGTACTGCAAACCACTTTCTACAAGCCAAGTATAGAACATCATACCTGTGGGACACATACGGGAGTCAGTCATATTAGGTTACACAAAGCATATTACAAGATCTTCTGTCTGCTCAAATAGGTCTGCAGAAGGACTGTTGCCGATTTTTGAATTTAAGTCAACCCCCACTATGATACAACAATCCTTATATTTATCCCCCAACAACAGATTATCCAAAAAGGTTTGAGAATTAAAAATGAGGATTCACTTTTGGGTTTTTGAGGACTCTTGTAAAAATTGATTAACAAAGTTAGTTTGTCCCCTTGTAGCTATAATTCACTTGCTTGCAAGCATTTGTAGTCAGAGTGGCCCTCAATCCTGTAAAATTGGATAGATAATTTACTATGATAAACAGCCCTCCTGAGGGTCTGCATCTGTGATTTTTGATGGCATTAATTTGTTATCTTCCCAAACCATCAATAACAATATCAAAGGGATACCAGGTTTCTTGTAAAAAAATAACATCAAAATTAGACAAGATGTTAACAGTATTTTTCCGAACTCCAACAATGTTCCAGCTTATCAATGATAAAGTAGTTGGTGTAAGAATTCTTTGATTGGTTTGCTTCACAGTTATACTATTGCTCCCACGTTTGCCTTAAGAGGCCAGTTTGCCTTAGGAGGCCATGTGCTCAAGTATAGATCTACTGAGCTGAAATCTCATTCAATTCTTTGCTGTGTTTCTTAATGTGCTCATATTCCTGTTACATATCATAATCTCTAATTCACAATCTCTATGTAGTTCATAAAACTGGATATTTAATAGAAGAAGCAGTCATTCACAATCACAGGCCACGTATTGCCAATGCATTTTCTGACTATACGTCCATCTTCAGGGCTCAAAATATAATACCATTAGACATGTATATGGTACATAAGGAAAAAGAAGAAGAAAACAAGAGAAAAACACAAAAAACGAATTAGTTTCATGATCATAGTTGCGTATATAAATTGATATGTTGAAAAAATTAATTTTAAATTGGTACCTTTGTGAAATTGTTTCTGAACTTATTGTAGGAGAAGGTTTTGTTTATATACATCAGATTATAAAACCTTGCTTTATTTAGGCCTGTTACAATTGCAAAAAATAATGTGCTTTACCTGTGCTTCATTTAGTAATGCAGATTGTTTACTGGTCGCGTGCTCCTATTTGAAAAAATGACCTATTTACCAAAGTATTTCTCTAATATCCAGAGAGGAGCCATGTGATTTCAAAAATGAAGGTAAACTGTTGTCCTTACCTCGCTCATAATGAAAATGGGACCACAGGGATTCGCACGTGGATGTTTGACATTCACCATTACCACGTTTTGCTTACCTGTCTGATTTGTATGTGATGATTTAGATGTAAAAGTGTACTTTGATCCCCTGAATCGGGTAAAACTATACTGGCTATATTTGCACTGAGACAAATTACAAATTTCACAAGCATTTCAAGTAATTCAAAAGTTCTCAAGGATATCAACATACAAGATAAACTAAATCTGAAATGATCTTGTGCATTGCAACAGCAGAAATCTTACTTTTTGAACTTAAAATATGATACTATAAGAAATGTCATGGTTATATACAGTAGGTATCAGAGTACCCATTGAGATGAGCCAATGATATGCACTGAACTATGTACCAATAGTAGAGAAAATTAAGCTAAATCTAGAATCTTATATTAACCAGTAAAGGCAGGACAAAAATGATGGCAACTATTGTGTTGCCACAATGTATGCTGTTTTTGTTTCAGACTATATTTGTGTTTTTTTTTATTCAGTGTTTTCTTTATAAACTGAACCAGCTTAATAGTATATTTTCACTGCTAGAAACAATCCCTAGAATAGATTGTCAAAAATTAGCAAGGCTGATATAGACAGGTGGGTGAGCCTTACTGGTAGTATTTTCCATCATACTCAAAATGTGTATTTCTTCTCCGGTTCTGAGTTTGGTGCTTAATGCATCATAGCCCTTATATCATCCAACTGATGACCATTTTACAGCAAATGTACAATTTTCACATAACAGGTATGTTCCAATCAATAAATATGATGAATATCCATGTTGAGCAGATGCACCGTGCATGTCGTACATTTTAGAGTTAATGCGATGCACGTCCCTGCTGTGGGAAGTCATTGTTGGGTACCTCTGCTCAGTGTACCAGGTTTTCCTATGATTAGGAGATTGTCAAACTTAAACTTGTCCCACACATGTTTTTGTTAATAAACAGTTTCTTGCTGTTGTTATTTACCCAAATAGAATGTGGTTACATGTGATTTCATCGGATAAAAAACTAATGTCATTTTTTGACGAATAAAAAAGCACTAAAACCAAAATAATGAATTTCTCTTTCATTGTTTTTGGGGGCTTCCTCCCAAAGCCCCCCTTTCTTTTTAGTAATACTTTTTCCCACCCCAAAACCACTATTGCCACTCCCAACCCCATTTTTAGTTTTTTCGCAAAATGTGTTATTTTGTATGTTGTTTTTTCATTTGTTAAACATGTACCCATTGTTTTCTATTCAAAATATTCACTGCATACCTATAATGTTTGTTCTTACGCATAGGTGTTTTACTTTATGCAACATTTTCATCAAATATTAAGTCATTATTTTCTAATGTAATCAAAGAAGTGGTATTCATATGTAGATGATACATATCAGTTGTAGTCCCTTACAGCAATACATGGACCAGTTTCACACATAGATGTTCCATATACATTATATTCCAAGATAGAAACTTTCTTTCTTTCTTTATAAAGTCCAGCTGGTTTGCTAAGTTGTTGGTGCTGCCACTGTTTGTATGGAAATGTAATACTGGCATTTGCTTAATGACTTCCTGATTGATCTGTGGAGTCGAAGTAGCATTTACCTGCTGAGTATAATAATGGCTTACTTTAGTAGGATTGCCTGAATGCCATCATTGAGGCACTAACCTATTATGTTCATTGTTGGTGCACACATTAATTATGCTCTCTCTTTGAGGAGTACCTTGGAGTTCATGTCATTTGAAGCGGTTCAATGACACGTGAGCATTGTTGATCATGGAATAAGTGAGGATTGAAGAGGTGGGAATAAAATGAGATTTTAGGAATTGGGGTTGGTCTCTTGGGTTTGTGTCAATCTGAAAAGGGATCTTAATTAGAGCTGGTGATCTATCACTTTAAAAAAATAAATTAGCCATTTATATTTCGTTGATGGCTATATTTGCAGCCTCATTAAATATGCATACACAGACCATGATATGAATCACATATGCTGAGCACCTTGCCAATAGCATAATATTGTTCTAATTGCCTGCAGTTTGTTTCATTTATCCACTTTCACAACACACATTTTCACAAATGTTTAGTTATCATGGAAACTATACATTCACAGGCATTCACATTGTCTGTTCTTTTTATTTTCCGAGCCCATACTATGTCAATGAAAGTCCTCTAGAATTATTGCTTTTCTGTATATAAAAAAAGGTCTTCATGGAACAATATAATGTTTCACAGGCACTTCTGTCAAGGTACCCATCGTTTTCCTAGATCAGCTCTTATTAATTCCTGGCTTTTTGCTGTACTTGCATATGTATATAAATTCAAGTCTCATGTTTTATCTTGTTTGTCTTGTTCATCGTATTATAGCGTTTATAGGTTTATATGTCTTTTCTTCCAATAGAGACAGTTATAAATGTATTCACAATCCTATCGTCTGATGCCAACAATATATTACTTAAATTGATTATAACGATAACCTCATGGTCTATTCACAAGAGTACATTTTTATTTCATGCTCTCCTCTAGCTGCAGAAAGCACCTTTTTGTCATATCTTGTACTGTTCTCTGATTCATTGTGGATGATATATGTTAGCTCTTGGATTGCAACATATTGTTACCAGTATACAGTTGTTTGTAATCAATCACTGTCTCCCTCTTAAATGCTAATGGTTTGAAAATGTATTATGTTCTCTGTCTGGATCTAGTTCAATTTCAGGTCTAGATGATGGTGTGTATGCCTCAAATTACTTCGCTTTCTTCACAGTGCTTCACATTCATCACAGTAAATCCCTTTCATTATAGTATTTCTCCTTCATCACAATCCTTCTCCTTCGCCACAGTCATTCATCACAGTCCATCTCCTTTGTCAAATCACTTCCCTGTCACAGTCCTTCTCCTTTCTTACAGTGCCTAGTCACAATGTCTGTCCTTCATCACACTCTATTATCACAATCCTTCTCTTTTGTCACAGGCCTGCATCCCACTAGGGAGGTCTGTGACACAGGACTGTAACTGAGTCCTTTTTCGTTATAGTCCATCACCTTCATCACAGACTTTGTATTTCATTACAGTCTTTTTCCTTGAGCACAGTCCTTTATTATACTCCTTCTCCTTTGGCACAGTTCTTCTATTTCATCACAGTCCTTTTCCATATCACAGCCCTTCACCACAACCTTTCTGCTTCACAATAGTGCTTCTCCTTCATCATAGTTTTCTCTTTAATCATAGTCCTTCTCCTGCATTAAATACCTCCTTTACCAGAGTCCTCTATCATAGTCCTCTTTCAACACAATCCTCAGTTATCATATTCCTCATCTATCACATTCCTTCCCTTTCATGGCAGTAGTTCATCACAGTACTTATTCTTCATTGTGGTCCTTCCCCATTGTCACAGTCCTTCTCCCCATCACATTCATTCTCATTTGTAACAATCCTTTTTCATTGTGAGTTCTCTTTTATCACAGTCCTTCTTCATAGTCCTCCTCTATTGTCATAAAGCTTTGTCACAGCAAACATTCCTTTGGTTTCTTCACAGTCCTTGAACTCAGTCCAGCTCTTTCATCACAGTCCTTCAAATCAGTTCTTCTCCTTTGTCACAGTCTTCGTCAATTCCTCATTAATCCTTCTCTTTCATCATACTCCTTTTTTGTCAAAGTCCTTCTTGTAAGCCAGTCCTCCATTACAATCCTTCTTTATCACATTCCTCTCCTTCTCCAGAGTCCTTTTCTTTTATTATAATCCTTCTCCATTGTCATAGTTTTTGTCATAGTCCTACCCTCTCATCATAATCACTCTCTTTCATCACCATGCTTTACCACAGTACTTTTCCTTCATTACTGTTCTTCTGTTTCATCATAGCCTTTCATCACAGTTCTTTCACTTCACCACAGGCTTTCTCCTTCTTCCTAATCAATCTCCTTTGTCATTGTTTTTCTATTTCCTCACAGTACTTCTCCTTAGGCATAGAAATTATTTTTCATAACAGTCATTCCCCTTCATCACAATCCTTCTTTGTCACAGTCCTTTGAAACATTTGTTCTCCTTCTTAACAATCCTTCTCCTTCATCTGAGTCCTTTATCAATTATTCTCCTTCATCATGGCCCTTCCCCTTCCTCACAGTCTTTGTCCTTCATCACATTCCTTCAACAGAGACATTGACCACAGTCCTTCTACTTTATTGCAGACTTTGATCAGAATTTGTCTACTTCATTGCAGCTCTTCTCTTTTGCCACAGTTCTCCTTCATAGCTGTCCTTCATAATAGTACTTCTTCTTCACCAGAGTCCGTCTTCGTTGTCACAGTCATTCTCCTTCTTCACCAACCTTGCCCTTTGTCACTGTCCTTCATCAATTCTCCATCATAGTACCATTCATTGCATTCCTTCGTTGCAGCCCTTCACCACAGTTCTTCTGCTTCATCACAGAATTTCATCACAGTCATTTTAATTCATTGCAGTCCTTCATCAGTCATCTCTTTCATCACAATCCTTCTCCATTGCCACAATACTATACATTCCCTCTCCTAAATCAGATTCCTTCTCGTTAATAAGATTCCTTTGTCAATCCTTTTCCTTTGTCAAAGTGCTTCTCCTTTATAGGAGTCTTCCCCCTTCATCAAATTTCTCAAACTTGCCCCTTCACCTCAGTCCATCTCTTTCATCGCATTCCTTCTGCATTGCCACAAAACTTCCTTACAGTCCTTCTAATTTGTCACAGTACTCCTTCATCACTGTGCTCAATAATAGTGCTCTTACTTCACAGTAGTCATTCTCGTTTCTCACAGTTCTTCTCACTTGTAATAGTCCTTCTTCTATTACCTAATACCACTGTCTTAGGCACATTTTTGCAGTCAGTCATAGTCTCACTCTCTCTGCCCCCTTATCACTTCATCTACCTGTTCTACTTTTCCCTTTCAGTTGTCCCTTTTTGTCTAGGTCTCTCTATCTCACTTTCCCTCAATCTTTCCTTCTTGCTATCACTTTCTCTCATTAAATGCATCATTATTTTGTGTAGCAAAATACATTACAGCATGCACTAAAGATAAGGGGTAGAGCGAAAACCATAGAATGAGACTTATGCTTGCAAACAATCGAGTAGTCCAAATTAGAAATACCATAATCAACACACACATCCTTTCCCCACAGCTCCTCCTATCAGTGCCTTGCTTGGCAAGCCCTGTATATCTAGGGAGCAAGTGCCCTTCTTCTACCATACCACGCAACAGTGAGATAGCACACCACTTATTCCCCCACCCTCACATCCTTAGTAGATGTGCAGTTAAACACAACATTTTTACATATTTTAATATTGTTTGTCCTAACAATTGATAAGACACCCTTCCATCTCCATCATTGAAAATGAAGGCATAAGAGTAGGAAATGCACCACAGTCTTGCTATTACCGTGGCAGTGTTCAACCCTAGATTGTCTTGCGCCCTCACCAGTTCTATAGCCCAGCATGAGGCATTCTAATCTAAACTATATGAATAGCTTTCTGGTCTCTTTTATGTACTTGAGGTGACATGTGCTTCCATCCCGAAATATCCTTATATTTTTCACGCGCTGAAGCACTTGTGTACGAGCGTGATAGAAATAAAATATCAATTCAATTCAATTCAATTTGAAACACCTGGCCCGCATAGGGTCCTTGTCCAATAAACCAAGCCTCCTCTCTTTTGTCACATCCCAAAATAGGTCCCTCAATTCCCTGGGGGAATCCTTAGTAATTGTAGTTGGAAACTCCCAAAGTCAAGTTTTTGTCTTCATAGAAGCACCGAGGCCTAAAATAAGTTTACTGTATCTTGTATTCAATGACCTCTTGGTTACCCTTAGCCTAATCCAACATCCAATTGGTAAGTGTGTTATAATCAGCAATATGATACACCATGGTTTCTAGACACAGGGGTTCGGTCAGAGTTCCATTAGAAAATAACACAAAGCTTCTAAACAAGTAATTGTCAGCTATAACCACTGAGGCACTTGGTTCTGAGGCATAAGCACCATATATCCACAGGAACACACTTCCATTGATAAAGCTCCAGGGCCTGTTCAAGGGAATGTCCTCAAATTTATTTTTGAATGACAGAACCCCACAGTGAAATGGGCCTAATATATTTTCACTCCTTTCCACCTGTGGCCCTAACCCAGGTGTGCTATGAAAGCTGGCAACCTGGTTGTGAAAGTGAGATGCTAGCTCTAAACATCTCCCATTTCAACAAAATCACTTCCTGGTGCATTCAGGTAGGCATATCCTCTTCTCGCAGGACTTCCCCCCTCAGTGATTTGTGAGAGATCTAGATGCTAAAAGCATAACATGTTATGCAATGAATGGGAAATGCACTCTGTTATGCTGAGACAACAACCTCCCCATGCCTGAATTCGTATATGTGTGTGGTATTTGCAAATGTTTCTCAGCTAGACATGGGCATAATGCCTTCCTGCTATCATATTAAATCAGTTATAACTAGTATATTTACATGAATGTTGATGTCCTTCTGTATGGATCTGACTAGTAAACTGGTGCTGATTCATGGTCCAACAGTAAATGCTCGCATGGTTGCAAACAATAGTTATTAAGTTGTACATGTTATCCTACACACAGTCTCATGTATCATGTATGTCTGTATACTTTTTCAGAGTTGTATAGTCCAGCTTTTTGAAACGCTAGTAAATGTATTCTTGGAGGTTACATCTTTCTGTATTACACTGTTTACAGCCTGGGTAATTGCTATATAAAGAGGTGTTGTCAAATTGATGATGCTGTAAAGACTGGAGGATTGACACCCTCATTCAGACGGTCAACATACCTTCTGGAAAGACCATCTGCATTATCATTACTCTTCCCTGGTCTATGCTCAATAGTGAAGTCTAGCACTTGCAGACTAATAGACCACCTGAGCAGTTTAGGGTTTTCACCCTTCATCTGCATAAGCCACTTTAAGGGCTTATGGTCAGTTTGGACCTTGAAGGTAGACCCCGTAAGGTAGGGCCTAAAATGCCTAAGGCTCTAAACTATACTGAAACATTCCTTTTCAACAGTAATCCCCCCCAAGGTCTCTACCTTTGAGTTGCCTACTGATGAATATGATAGGATGTACCCTCTCTTTGTCATCTACCTGGGACAAGACAGCTACAATTCCAATGTCACAGGCATCAGTTTGAACAATTAAGGGTTTGCTGTAATCAGGCACACACAACACATGTGCCCTACACAGACATTCCTTCAAGCCAAAAACGGCCCTCTGACAGTCTTCCGTCCAATTAATCTTCCTCGTTTGTTTGGGTGAAGTCAGAGGTGTCAGAGGGACAGTTATCGTTGCATAGTCTGCCATGAAGTTCAGGTAATACCCGGTGAGGCCCAAAAAAGCTCTCACTTGGGTTTGAGCAGTGAAAATCTCCCAGTCATGTACATCCTGTACTTTACTGGGGAGAGGTTGGATTCGACCCCTCCTACCCCATGACCAAGTTAAGTGACTTTCCCCTGAGCTATCTGGCATTTTGTAGCCTTGATATTGAGGTTAGCCCTTCTCAAGGCCTGCAACATCATATCCAAATGATTCAAATGCTCTTCCCAGGTGGAACTGTAGACAGCAATGTCGTCTAAATAGGCCACACAAAAGGCCTCCATCCCACTGAGCGCATGATTGACCAACCTTTGGAAGGTGTCAGGTGCATTCTTCAACCCAAAAGGCATGACTCTAAACAGGTAGAGCCCCTCGTGTGTTGAGAATGCAGTGTATTCCATGGCCTGGTCCGTCAGAGCTATTTGCCAAGGTAAGGTCAAAGGTGCTTACAAATTTGGCAGCACCTATGGTGTCCACAAGCTCATCAGCCCTGGGCAATGCCTGTGTGTCCGTTTTGGTGATGGCATTGACTCCTCTGTAGTCCACACAGAACCTCCAACCCTTGCTACCTGCCTGGGAACTTGCCTTGGGGACAAGGACCACTGGACTGGACCAGAGACTGGTCGAGGGTTCAATTACACCCAGATTCAACATCTTGGCGACCTCAGCCTGGATGTGGTTCTTCACGGTATCTGACATCTGATAGCATCTGCTTTTGACAGGTACACTGTCTCCAGTGTCAATGTTGTGCCTGCACCACAGGGTGAGACCTGGTGTCAGTGAGGCCAGAGGGGCATACTGCCAGAGCAAAGCCCTGCAGGTCCTCTGCTGCTCTGGTGTCAGATCACGAGAGAGATGTACTCCCTCCACTGAGCCATCCTGAGGGTTGCCATGCTGCAAATCAGGAATGGGCTCACTCTCATCATCCTCTTGCTCTGAAGCTAGCAAAAGACACAAGACTTCCTCTCGCCTGTGAAAAGGCTTGAGGCTGTTAACGTGGAATACCTGAGGGGCTACCCCATGGGCTCGATGTCAACCAGGTAGGTGACTTCACCCATCTTGGAGATTATCCTGAATGGTCCAGTCCACTTATCTGCCAGAGCTCTAGGTTTGGTAGGTTCTGTCACAAGGATCTCCTGTCCTGCAGTCCAATCCACTTGTGGGGCCTTAAGGTCATGCCAGTACTTGTTTAATTCTTGGCTTGCCCTAAGATTTGCTGATGCCTGGCCCATCATCTGTGCCATCCTCCATCTGAGACCTATCAGATAGTCCCCCACTTGCATGGCAGGACCTGGAGGGGGGGCTTCCAAACCTTCTCTGATTAAGGCAAGGGCCCCCTCACAGGATGTCCAAAGAGAAGCTCAACAGGGTTGAAACCAACACCCTGTTGAAGGACTTCTCTATAGGCAAACAGCAGGCATGGTAGGAGGATATCCCATTCCCTCCTTAGGGGCTCTTCCAAAGCATCCAGCATGCCATTGAGAGTCTTATTGAACCTCTCAACCAAACTATTGGTCTGGGAATGGTAGGAGGTGGAGAATGTATATGTTACTCTGTGTTCCTTCCACATCGCTTGCAGGTAACTAGACATGAAGTTGGATCCTCTGTCAGAGACTACCCCTTTAGAGAATCCACCTCTGGTAAAAATGCACCGGAGAGCCCTGGCAACCACCTTGGCAGTAATGGTCCGAATGGGAATAGCCTCAGGGTACCTGTTGGCTTGATCAACCAGGACCAAAATAAACCGGTGTCCACCTGATGTGGGACGGTCTAAGGGACCATCAATGTTGATGCCAGCCCTCTCAAATGGTCTGCCAACCACTGGCAAAGGTTGCAGTTGGTCAATGCCACTGCCTCCAGTCTTGCAAGACAACTGACAAGTGGGACAGGTCCGGCAGTGGGACACTACTTCTACTCCCATCCGGGGCCAGTAGAAATGTGCAGAGGGCCTTTGCTTAGTCTTCTTGGTCCCAAGATGACCAGCTAAGGACACCTCATGCACTAACTGCAATAGGAATTGACTGTAAACCGTGGGTACCACCAACCTCTTGAGGGTACTAGGTTTAGGCTTAGTGGGCTCACTACAAAGGGGCTCACCCTCCCAATAAATCTTTTATGGCCTAGGCACTTTACCTTGTTCCGGGGCCTGTTTTCTTATACCCATGAGAGAGTGGAACTCTCTCTGACCCTTTCAGAAGTCTCCCGTAGAGGGCCCCCCTTCAGCCAGCAGGCACTGAAGGTTAGGGTGATCCTCTGGATTGAGTACCTCCCTCACTGGAGGGTCTTCTGGCTCTTCTCCCGCTGGAGTTGAGTCTTGGGTTACCACTGGACCCAGCCCATCTGGAGTCTGAATCACAGCAGGTGCTGCTGAAACAGCAGGAAGAGAAGGAGTGCCCTTCACAGAGGTAGTCCTCTTGCTTTTCCTTCTCGCCTTAGGTCTCCCCTTTGCCTTGGTTACCTGACTAGCAGTCAGACCCGGTGTGACCTGAGATCTAGTTATTGCAACAGCAGTCAGGGGTAGTCCATCCGAGATCAACCCCAACTCCACTAGATCATTCCCCAACAAGATGTTAGCAGGTGCAAAGTCCTGAACCGGGACGGGAAGCTTTGCTGTCATCTCTGCAATCGTGATGTTGATGAGGGCTAAAGGAGATAATTTGGGACACCCACCAGCTAACCTGGTAGTTCTCAGAGGAGCACCTAGTGGTCCTCTGGCATGAGCAGGGTCCACTACACCACTCTCATACTTGCCCCAGTGTCTCTCAAACCAGTAGAAGGCTGGCCATTCAGGAGGGCACTTCTCAAAAATATGCGGGTGTTCTGTGGGATAGTAGCCAGTACTTCTGCATACTGGTCCCACGCCCCATGGGACACTATGGAAATCTCTTCAGGAGCACCAATTGTGATTCCTGTAGAGGAGGGGAGGATAGTGGCCTCCACCTCAGGCATGAAACAAGGGTAGGTCAGGCTGACAGACTTGACTCCAAGTGCCCTACCTTTACACTTGGGGTCACACTTCTTGTGGTCCAGAGCCCCACAGTCCCAGCAAGTGGCAGGAATGGGTTCGCTAGGAGCTTGCTTTACAGCAGGAGAACCGCTACTCTTGCTCCCACCATCATAAGACTTATCCCTAACTAGATCTCTGGTTCTTAGGAAAGGGAAGTTTAGGTTTACTCGACTGTGACTGCTTATGGGACTCCTCAGACTTCTGAGAGGTCCCTTTCTCTTTGTCCTTGTCCTTCCTACTCGGTTCCTTAGGGGACACCCAGTGGGAGACCCGCTTGTCAGCCAGCCTGGCCAGCTTAAAAGGATCCAAAATGTTCTGGTCAGCAACATACAGATGCAGCTTTGGTGAACAGGCTTCAGAAAAATGCTCAAAAAACAAAAGGTGGAACAATTCAATAAATGTTTTCACCTTGTATCCATCACTCCACCCCATCATGTTCATATGTGCAGTAAACACCCAGTCAACCCAAGACACATCTCTTTCTGTTTATATTCCCTGAACATTTTAAGGTGTTGAGTAGTTGTCTAGCAGCTTTCATGCACTCATACTGACCTCTTTCTTCCACACTCAGTTTCAGTTTCAGAATACAGTCATAACCAGTCTGAGGCACTCTACTTAACAAACACTTCCCTCAATCTCTTTTACCAACATCATGGATTCCACAAGCCATTACAAATGCGTTAATCCTTTTGAAGGATATCAGAACCCTCCACATTCACAGCATCCAAATCTTTCATAAACTTGGTGGCAGCGGTCCTGCCAACTAGTTTGGCTGAAGTCTCCGCTCTAGCTTTCTCTAGCTGGATTCTCTGAAATTCAGTGCCCTTGTTTTTAAGTTCAGTTCAAGATCCCTATCTTTGATCATCACTTGCTGTGCCAACTCTTCTTTCTTTAGTTCATCTTCAGTTTCCAACTTTTTATAGTCAAAGGCCAATTTCAACCTCAATAATTCACGTTCCAAGGCATTCCCTGAACAAACAATGCTGTGTTTCTGAATAGAGGCAGCAGAAGAGGTGGCACTCCCATAAACAGATTCAATAACAACCCCAGGGGCAGGGTCCTCAGTGGTTTCATACCCCCTTCATCAAGAGTATCACAATCAGTCTGGTAGTCAACCATGGCAGCTATCAGCTCAGCCCTAGACTTATCTTCAAAGACTAACTCCCTGGCCTCACAAACACTCTGGAGAGCCTCTAAGCTCATCCTAGTCAATTTCCCATTTGCAATAGATTCCATTGCTTGTAGTGAAGTTATCCTAGTACACAACTAAAATCTCAAATCAACAAAGAGTGGATATTTTGCAGGTGGCAAGGTAACACACTGATTCTTAAAACCATTAGCATCACACCGCTGCCACCAGTGTAAAGACTGGAGGTGGTTATCTGTACTCCTGCCCTTTATATGGCAGAGTAGAAGCACAGAGCTCTCCAGCCAAGTTCTCTATTTGGTAGCAATGGACGAGCAGCCAAGGCTTAAGCTCTCAGGAGGTGATGTGGGCTGGTTCTTAAGTACAGTGTAGTCCCCAAGCTCGTTATATGCTAACACAGTTCATTATATAAAAATAAGGTTCAAGTTATGAACATCAATTAATAGCGCACTTTGTACTCTGGTAATTCTCATTTGGCAAATATATACAATGTCTATGTGGTACCACACTTAGCTATTGACTCCTTTAAAATACATCAACTGCTGACAGTTATAATGGCATACAAATCATATAACAATGTGTATCAGCATAGATCATGGGAAGGAAGACAAGTTGGGTTAAACAATGGCAGAATGGTACTTTAGCTACTAAGACACATGGGCAACCTGTAATAAAGAGTATTACCAAGCCCAGTCCACTAAAGTTTAAATAGTCTTGTTTCCTGGTTAAAATGTTCCTCTACCCCAATGTACCTGAGTAAGAAGAGCTTCTTTGATGGTTTGTTGAAGGATCCCTTGAGAGTGGATTCCCTTTAAAGCAGGAGTCACAGGGCGTTGAGATTCCCGAAGAAATATGAACTCTGACATCGATACAGTAGCTTCGACTTTTGCAATGCTCATCGATGATTGATCATGGATGTCCTTCGAAGACGAGGTCTATAGTGCACCTCGATATAAAGAGTTTTGTGCCACAAAGTAGACTCAGTGAAGAACGTAGGCCCGGTAGCAGGCGTCCAGTGTTAGAGCCAGCGTTGACGATCGGGACTCGATCACGGCTGGATTTTGGATCTTCACTTGCCACCGTCTTTGTGGACTTCAGGTGGTGGGATACCCACCGGCAGACTTTTCTCGGTCGTCGACGACCTAGACTTTCTCAAAAAGGACAAAGCGGTTGACGGTGATGGCAAGGGAGTCATTCGTTTAAATGTTCTTACGCAAGGTGGAGTTTTGCAGCTCCTGTCGCTAAGCAGCACAGCGTCAAGCTATCCCCGCTTCTGGGCAACACTTCTCGACTGCCTTCCAGCAGTTACGCAAATCCTCCAAATCCCGGTCAACGATGATCGACTTTGACGGGCTTCAAGTTTCTCAGTGGACCCATCTCCAGTCAGCAGCCTTTCGGGACTGGCTTCCAGGGTGCCTTGATGAAGATCAGCTACTGCATGATGTTCCCTCACAGCTCGGGGAGAGGTCTCCTAGAAAGGTCCTCTCTTGGATCTGTCCTTGACAGACTAGACAGCTTTCAAATTTTGGCGACGGAAAACAGCAGCAAACATTCTTCTTCCACCTGGGGTTCAAGGATAAGCAGCGTCAAGTTTCAACTTCAGCTCTGAAGACATTGGGAAGTGAGAGGTCCCCAGATATACACATCTGTCCCTCATTCACACTGCTGAGCCAAGTTCAGTCAGCCAATCAGATAGAAGGGCATTCGTGCAGGCAGGCATCAAATCAGGCTCACAGTGCATTCAGGCCATTCACTTCCACCCAGACACCTATAACAAGAAATGTGGATTGGGGCAAGCACCCAGCCTTTCATCACACGACACTGCATTGATTTCAGTTCAGGGAGGGCTGTCTCATTCTTTGTGTCACACACACAGATACCAGACACCCATAACAGAGAATGCCTATTGGTCACACACTCTATTCACACAGATCCCACCCCAACGGTGTACCCGCAACATACAGTGCCTGGGAAGGCTCCAGACAGTCTGGCTTGGACTTCCCCACAAAAGCATATATGGTTCTTCCACCCAACAGCCAGTCAGGGGAAGGAACAGAGTCAGGGCCTCCCAGGACTTTTTAGGAAAACAAGGTAACAGGTAATAAAAGACAGGCGGCCGCAGGGGACATCTTGCCTTCCATCAGGAATCCACTGATTCCTATGGCAGGGTCTGGGTATCCCAAAATGGAGGATACTCAGAGCACGTGTCAAATTCAGCATGGAGCTTTCACCAGCCCATAGCCTTCTCTGTGGGCCACACATGGGTGCCCAAAAACATACACTAGGGGTACAGGGTTGTAACCCCACCTATGGGTGCCACAAGGGTATCCCAAGGGTCTCTGTTCACCACAACCAAAAAGATGAAGAGCTGCACTGCCAGGAGTCCCACGTGGACTCCTGTGCAGAAAATAACACAGAACACACATGATAAGGGAGTACAGGACAAGGACACAGAGGCGTGTCCCTCCAATGCATTTCCAGCATCACAGATGTCATGCTGGATGGTACAGAAAGCAAAAACATTTCATGGACTGTTGAAGAAAGCTCTGCATGTGCAGGCTCTGTACCTCAGCTGCTGGTTTAATAGGTTATAAGTGTTAATTCAATCAGCAGAGACTCACCTATTCGTAGTCGTTTGATGACCGACACCTCGGCTTCCATGTTCTTTGAGTTGGGCTTATTTATTTGTGGGGGCCTCAGACAAATCAGTGCGCATAAATATAATATGCAATAAACATCTACAAAAGCAAAACATCCTGGCTTGTTTGCTAGTACATTTGGCACTCTGCATCTACTGATTAAGTCTATTAATTAATGTGTGATGCTAAAACTTTGACTATCAAGCATTTTTTTTTCAAATTTAGGTGTCAGATACAGTATATCGCCATCATAGTGTACCACCCAATTTAATTTGGTCATTGTAATGTCATCAGTAATTTGTTCGTCTATATTGGAAATATAAGTTTTTCTTTTGTGTGAATAGTGTTTTATCTTTAACGTCTGTAACCTATATATACACACACACCCCATCTTCAGTGATTAAACTATTGTATGGCAAAAGTACAAGGGAAGCATAGGCTTTTATATATAATACCATAACTTGGCTCAGAGGTGTTTCAATCACAAAGGTAAACTTACAAAATTAGATAGTGTACCGACATCACTTTATGGTATTAATGGCTGAGGGCAGGGTATATTCTTCAGAGAGGTAGTTCGAGAGCATAAGCTTCCAAATAATCACAATATATTTAATACGAGCAAAAAGTACCCATACTCTCCACGGGTTCTGTAGACAAACATGATAATATCAATTGTTGAAAACTCACTCATCCTGCAGGTCACTGTTCCAAGTCACTTATCACTTGATGTGCTTTGCACTCTGAAGTAAACTGCCCTGAGAATGGGTGAGTGTGGCAGGCTGACATATCGCGGAGGAGACATGGAGGAGAGGCAAACGTTGGTGTACTGCAGCAAATTGGGACTATCAATGCGCTCTCCTCACCTTTCGACTCACCCTGGTGTTGTGCTGTGTGTTGCAGTGCAAATATCTTGGAAACGGTGCTTCCTAGGTTCTTGAAACATGGCTTAAATACCCAAGAGCAGAAGTGGAGGGGAGGTCAGAGTGGTGTGTTGCGGTGCAAATATCTCGGAAATGCTGCACCCTAGGGCCTTGAAACATGTTTTTCCAGGTCCTTTGGGACCTTTGAATTCTGTTTTTGTTTAAGTGGCTTAAAATGTGCACTGTCTGGGTTGGAATCCAGTGAAGGGTGTGGGGTGTCCAAAAGGAGTGGGGCGTCCAAATGCCATGTAGCCAGTAACGTCCAGAGGGTCCTAACAGGTAACTGCAAGAATTGGAGCAGATTGGTGCAACAGTGTGGAATTGTATAAGGAACAAAATGGTGCAGTGCAAACATCTCACAAACAGTGCTGCCTAAGGCCTTGAAACATGGTTCCCAAAGTCCCAGAGGGACCATCAGCTGCGTTCCTCACGTTGAGATGCTTGAGATTAGCTCTGCCAGCTCCTTCTATGACCACCTTGATGTTTCACCGCTTTCATACCCCCATCTCATGTGTGCAGGGGCTGACATCCAGGGAAAGGGGTGGGATGTCCAAATGTCATGTAGCTAGTGATGCCTGGAGTGTCCTAACAGTTAACTGTGGAAAATGTGGTGCAGATTGGTGGAACAGTGTGGAATTGTGTGAGGAACAAACAAACAAACAGATTTTTCATGTTATATATACATATACTAGCAGGTGTATCCGTGCTTCGCATGGCAATTCCTAATCCAGTCCTAGTTTGAGGTATATTTAATCAACTAAACCAATGCTTCTTTGTAGACAATATTGCTAGTCCTTCCTGTAGGAGCTAATGTGAACAAAGTGTCTTTGTTTCCAACTCTGGAGCAAGCCACATAAAGCTGACCTTGACAAAATAATCAATCCTGTAAATTGGTTCCAGCTACTTTGAGTTGGAGCGTTGAGATTGTGCAGCAACATTATTGGTGTCCCGATCTACAGCCAAGGCAGCAGCAACTGCAACATAAGTGCTGTACGTGTAGTCCTGAAGCGTGTAAGCTTGAAGTGCCATACCCATAGGTGTACAGGTGAAGCATGTAAGCTTCGTACTGTTGAGATGGCATACATTCATCAACTTCCATGAGAAACTAAGTTTCTGTAATTATCATGAGAGATTTGCCACGATATGACAGACAACTTCATTGCAGGCACTTTTGAAGAGACATGCACCGTTTCCTGTCACCTGCATTATTACAAAAGCACTGTATCGTGTCACCCGGATGACTTCAAAATTGAGTGCTGCTAATGTCAGCTAGAATGCTGATAGTATGGAAAGTTTTGAAACAATGAACTGCTGATGTTTTCATGAACTGCTGTACTTTAGGAACAGCGAACGTTGAACTATAGCAGAACTACGGCGTGAAGAGCCATATGGCAGGGGCCAGCTTTGCAGACTGCTTAAGAAAAATATATGAAAAAGGTATATTTCATACTTGTTACATTCTCTACACCATGGAACCTACCCAAATGCTAAATTTCAGGTTTGTAGCACGGTGAACATCATCCTATAGGATGGGGAAGCGCCTGCGTGGGTCCGCCTACGTCTCCGATAATTAAGAAGAAGAAGAAGAAGGTTTGTAGCATGTTGGGAAGTATGCTGAACATTTAGAGCGGACACCACACATATCCAGATATGGCAGGGGTAAGCATTGCTGACTGCTTATCTATTATACTTTTTACATTGTCTACACCATGGACCCTACCCACATGCCAAATTTCAGGTTTGTAGCATGTTGGGAAGTATGCTGAACAGTTTGAACAGACAGACACACACACACACAAACACACACGCACACATGTCCACATATGAAAGGGGTAAGCATTGCAGACAACTTTAAAAAAAAATTGGAAAAGTATATTTTATACTTTTTACATTGTCTACACCATGGAACCTACCCACATGCCTATTTCAGGTTTGTAGCATGTTGGGAAGTATGATGAACATTTTGAACAGACACACGTACACATAGCCAAGCATTGCAAACCGCTAAAAAAACTCCCAAAAAAATGAGAAAAAAGTATATTTTGTTCAGCATACTTTCCAACATGCTATACAACCCTGACGTTTGGCATGTGGGTAGGTTCAATGGTGTAGATAATGTGAAAAGTATCAAATATACATTTTTGGATATTTTCCTTTCAGCAGTCTGCAATACTTACCCCTGCCATATGGCTCTTCATGCCATAGTTCTGCCATAGTTCTACGTTCATTGTTTCTAATGTTCAGCAGTTCATGAAAACTTCAGGAGTTCATTGTTCCTAAACATTCTACACTATCAGCATTCTAGCTGATATTAGCGGAACTCACTTTTGAAGTCATGCGGGTGACACAAACTGTGCTTTTGTAGTAATGCGGATATGTAAAGGATTATAGAGCGCTGGTGCATACCTGATCTGATGAGTCCTTTGTCTTTCAACACCAAAGTGAAAAACAAGAACGATGGGAAGTACAGGTGTCACAGGAAAGCCACCCTAAGTCTGCCACCATATAATAAGAACCTTGGAGGCTAAAACTAGGGCTATCCTCCCTGTACCACGGATGGGTAACCCAGATTAACGTGTTGTAAGGACAGTGAAAGGCACCAGGGACGTCATTTGGAGGTCGCCAGAGTTCGCGAGAGTGACCCCTGCTATCTCCCGAGCGACCTCTGAAATATTTTTGCGACCTCTGAATTTTCAGTGCTCCTGGACTGGAGGTTGCACTTTTAAAAATAGTTTGTTGTTTCAACAAACTATTTTAAAAAGCGTGCAAGCTCCAGATTACCTGCTGCCATGCCTGGGCTGCAGCAGGAGCGGAAGCGGCGATGGCGTCACAGTGTCTGTGATCGTAAATGTATCCTTCTTAATCTTGATCTGAGCTCATTCGGAGATCGGGCGGGGCTGAGGGCCAGAGCTCTGAGAGCAGGCTGCAGCAGCAGCTCGGGTGCATGCAGGGGACGGAGACTGTTAAATCACAGCAAGGTAGGGTTTTCGTTTTGCAAAAGGATACCGCAACCTATGGCGCTTACATTATGTTGTTGACCCTCCTTGACCAATGAATCATTTACCTAACAATCTCCTCTCCATTTGGGTGCTGCTTAGCATTCTGCTCAACAGTCTGGCTCTGTGGAGAACATCTTGCAGGAGAGAAGAACTAGTTGCTTGACAGCTATGTCCTTAGTGGTGTCGATCGATTCGCATGGCACAGAACCATGAATGGAATGGATTACCATGTGTAGCATTGATATCAGGGTGGGATTAAATTACATCACTTCCTGTGATGTAACTCTTGGGGGAATGGCAATGTGATGTCACGTCCGCTACCCCAGGCATTTTGGTGAAATGATATCCCTGCAAGGCACTGTACCGGGTATCACAAAATGTGGGTCACTCGTGGATGTAGTAAGAATGACCAAATCCAATCAGAGCTGGGCAGAGGCAATAAAGTGGGACAGCTTGTCCAGAGGCAAGGTAAGGTAACAAAGAGCAGAAGAAGAGCAGGAGCCAGAGCTGAGACAAATAAGCAGCAGAATCACCCAGAAGAGGCGTATGGAGAACAGAGGAAAAGCAACAGAGCAAAGGAGTGTGGCAACAAGAAAGTTGAGATGCCACGAACTGAGTGGCTGCCTGACCGTTATATCTTACTGACAAAGCTTTGTTAAAGGGATGTTACGGTTAAGTTGCACTAACAAAAACCTATGTAATTCAGTGAAAAATCTTTGTTAAAGGGACGTTATGGTTATAAGTAAAATCGAAAAACCTCAGAAATTCGCCAGTTATGGTAAGCTAAGCAACCATAAATTGCGCCACCACCGTGCACTGCTAAGACTAACACCCAGGATATCAAAAATGACATCACAAATGTCATTGATGACATCACTGATGACATCACATATGAAATTAATTTTGATGAAAAGTCCCTACAAGGGGTTGTGCACCTTTCCTCTGCTACAACTCCCTTATATTGCACTCCCCCCAATGTGTCAGCTATTGAGTCACTGGACAATGCGGTAGTCAGTGAATCTCGGGTGGCATTTGCAAGGTTCAAAATCATAGGGGAGACACAAAAAAAGATGTACCCATCAACCAACAAACAGATATATCTAAAATCACAACTAATGTTTACAACATGCAAGTATACCTTTTTGTACAAATACCCATGTTTAAAAATATGATTTGTTTTATGTACGACACGTTGCAATGGAATGCACCAATCACAAACCATTACTGTACACTTCATATACTCTCCCCAATACAACTCTGGATACAGATTAAGAAACAGCAGGTACTTACTGGACAAGACATTCTCACTAAATAGTAAGTGCATTGCATTTATTTTTCTATTATTAGCCTTCATTACATAAACATGTGTTATAAGACAGAAGCCCTTTTTTTTCTCACAAAAATGGCAAGCACACTTCAATGGTTAGAAGAGAACTTCCCAAGAGAGGAAATGAGCAACAATAACATCTCCAATGTTATATTATACAATACACATGTTACTGCCAACTTATAATTTACTTTATACACACATTACTAAAATAATTATTTCTATTTCTCCTACAGTACATAGTTTTCATGACGAAAACACACCCCACTTTCATCGTTTACAGTCCCTAGAATCATAAAGAGAAGTCGTATGCCCCAATGTAAATACTGAAATCAACAATTTGTCAAAAAAAATTGGATGAAGTAATGATGTCAATGAACTTGTACAATACATGAACAATCATCTGATTAGAAAATGTTCGTTATCACTGTCCTACTTGCACCTTTACTCCTTGTCCCCAGAAATCATCCCCACCAAATTCTGAACATTGTAATTAAAGATAATTTGATGAAACCTCACTCCCTTCCTCCAATCATGATTATTGTGCACAAATTCCTAATTCTCCCATTTATGTTTCCCATTCCGATACCCCACCCCTTTCTTGGATAAATATGTTTTTTATACTACAAATGTTTTGTTTATTGTTGTGTGGTATTCCTGTGTTTTTTTTAAAACTCCCATTATGAATCCGTGGACCACGCAACTGTCTGTGGTTGTCTGAACTCAAAATGGAGGTGCCCCCGGACAGGAGCGATGTCCGGACATGTCTGGTTTTGCATGATGTACTTTTAATTAGTCCGCAAACATCGCACCTGTTCTACGGACATCCAGCGCATGCACCCTTCGATTTGCGCCCAATGGTTGTCCGCGGACGGACATCGAGACCGCGGATGTCCAGGGATGTCATCATGTGATGGTCGAGTCCGCGATCGGTGTTCCTGGCCGTGGACAGTTTAAAAGTGCTTTTCCAGCCAATCTAGGGTGTTTGAAGCTGAAAGTTTACCCTTGCACAGCTCCCAGTCCGATACAACGTTGATCGGGCAACTTTTTATAACTTTCCAAGGCGACTGTCCATGGACGGTTCCTCTAAAAGGACCCACCCATTACTTTTCTGCATTCTCAATCTGGCTATCCAGGAGAGAGCACCTGCTTTGCTGCTTTGCAGAACTGTTTTGCAGAAGTTGTTGGAGACCATCATAGGTAACTAAAGGGGGTCCCCTATGTGGAGGGACAAAAGGGCTAAGAGGTATGAAACGCAGGGTGTCCTGCCACTTAATAATTCAACATACAATCATTTCTGTATGAAAATGGTTATCAAAGGCAATGGCTGGAATTAATTTGCCTTACAAATCCTTCAAAGGCCTGGTTCTAGGTTCATGTTGTTTGTATAGGTAATAATATTCTCTACAACAAACTTAGTGTGACTAAACTTCGAAAGTTAGTCGGAGCAGTTTTATAACTTTTTACATATATCAATACAAAGGTAAGCTGCTTTTTTTCATTTTTCAGTTTTTCCGTTTTTTTCTTTCATGTTTGTGCATTCAAAACTAAATATTCATGGTGAAACAATGGTGAAGCAAATATAAAAATAAGAAACACAGATTATCAATTCAACATCATTATTGACTCTAGGTGGGTGTTCTAATCTATGACCTAAAAAGGTCAGGCTGCAGACAAGAAGTGACCAATCCTGGGTCTACATCAGGGTTTTGTTCCCTCGGTGTAGTAAGGACCCTGCGAGTAGAAGATTACTGGGTCAAAAGACGTTTCGGCTGCAATAGGGGACAACTTCTACTGGGCCTTGGATCGTGTCTCTCTAAAGAAAGGAGCACATGTTTATATTTAGTGTGCTGAAAATTAAAAAGCTGGCTGTTGAAGGATAATCAAATAAATAAAATGGGAGGAAAGTGTTGCTTCCTTGATAAGCACCATCGCTGGGTTGATATATATGCAGGCCAATGAGGCATATAGTAGGCTCGCTCGATGCTGAGAAGTGCTCTGTGGGGAAACAAATGGAGCATTAATTTACTAATTTAGTCAGGAGGAGCATGGGCGCCTACAGTAATTGTTCGCAAGACTCCACTACTGAGAGGTAAAGAGCTCTCTAAGATGTAGGCTACATAATGGTTGCATTCCTGGCTGCTTTCAGAGCACGCTTGAGGTGTTCGGGTCGGGCCAGATAGACCTTGGATCTCGGAAGGGGCACTGCATGTGGGACGCTGAAAAAGATGAAAGGGTTTTTTTGCGGAATGGGTCGGGATAAGAGGCAATGCAGGGAGGGATGGAATGTAAGAAACAGCTTAATGTCTTTATTTATTTATTTTTATTTATTGATTTTGTCATTTATGTAGCGCTCAAAGCCTGAGGGCATATAGGTGCATTTCTTGACAAATAACCTGCAGCGCGAGTTGCAGTGGTTACAAAGTTGCAAGTTGTCATAGTTATAGCGCTGCAGTACAGTACAATACTATGCTGTACATAAAGTAGTTACAGCATTGCCAGTGGCAGACATTGCATTGTTGTTATCATACAGAAAAAACGCAGGGTAATTACATGTTTTCATGTGGTGGGGGTTACATAGTTGCCAACAGTAACAGCGGCGATACAAGGTAAGAGAGACAGATCAAACAATAATACTTGGTCTGTCTGCTGAGTAGGACAGGGTGGACATATTATTTATCAAGTTTGTGGGAAACAGCCAGGTTTTGTGGTGTTTGCGGAATGCCCAGTAAGAGCTTTCAAATCTCAGTGTTGCTGGTAGGTTATTCCACTGTTTGGCTGCCATCACCGGGAAGCTGCAGCCGCCTGCCTTCTGGTGCTTAAACCTAGGTATGGCAAGGCAGCGCATGTATGCAGCGCGTGTGGGTCTCGAGGATTGGTTAGCAGTGGATTTGTCTGTGAGGTATTTCAGTGCTCGCTTGTGTATGCATTTGTGTGTCAAAGCGAGTGTTTTGAACTGGATGAGCTCTGAGATGGGGAGCCAGTGATGGTTTCTTCTGGTTGCCGATATGTGTGATTTCTTAGGAATGTTTAATGCAGCTCTAAGTGCGTTGTTTTGTATCACGTGGAGCTTGTTAATATTTTGGGTCATGGTGTCTGAGTAGAGGGCATTGCAACAGTCTAGTCTAGACAGTATTTATGCTCTAGCTAGGGTGATGCAGCTGTCAGAGGATTAGAATGGTCTGCAGGTGGTGATGAGCTTAGATGTATAGGCACACGCAGATGCAGTGGCTTTAACTAATTGTGTCAGAGTTAAGGAATATCCAACGGGTTAGCATAGGCAGAGTAGCAATGGCTTCTGTGTGCATCCTGCTATTGGTTGTCGCTGTTGCAACGGAACTGAGGCTGGGAAGAAGGTGCATGCGCGTGGAATAAGTTACATTTAGTTGACAGAAGCATAACTCAATACGGTGGGTGGGGAGTCTAGGTTTGTGCCGGTGCCATAGCAACCATCTTGTAGACAATAGTTATAGAGTTTGTTGTGGTGCTGTTGTCTGAGGACAAGTGCTTGCATTAAGAGGGAGCTGTTGTTATACTGGCCATGCGCTGCCTGAAGTGGTGGGGCCCTCAGAGTTGCAGGGCCTTGCAGAAGAGGGAAAGAAACAGGGGGGGGAGTGGCAAGACACTTGCATGTACGCTGTAAATCCACTGCTGATGTGGGAAAGGCATGTGTCCAGGGGAATGTGTGGTCGTATTCAGCTGTTTGGGCACACTGACCTAGCCTCATTAAGTCCTGGGGAGACTGATTGGAGTTTAAACATCCACCAAGCTTCCTTGTAGTTTAGTGCATTGCTGACATTAGTGTTGTTTTCTACTTTGTCAATCACCCACCAGCTGATGTCATCTTGGCTGCGTTGGTGTTCGATGAAGTGGGAGACCAAAGGGACAGCTTGAGTTTTGGATTGTATCCTGTAGCGATGCTCCCCTGTCCTCTTATTTACTGGCATCATGGTTTGGCCCACGTATCTGAGGCCGCATGGGCACTCTATGATATAGATAACATTTGTGGTTTTGCAATTGGAAAAGTGCCTTAGTGTCCAATTTTTCCCTGCTATTTCAAAAGATTTAGTTTTCTTGGTAAACTTGCATACAGTGCATGTACCACAGGATTGGTGTCCAGAGATATCCAGAATGAGGTTCTGGTTGGCTTCTTCACAAGTCTGGTGTGGTTGAGGTACTCACTGAGATTTTTGGATAGCTTAAGGGTCAACCTGTGGTAGGGTTCCACCGGGATACTAAGTTGGACCAATGGCCAAAACTGCTTGATTATCTGCTTAATCCTGGTTGTAACGGGGCAAAAGGTGGACACACAGGTAATTATGTCTTTATCAGTTGTCCTGCTTTTCAGTTGGAGTAGTGCTTCTCTGAGTGTGTGGAGTGCTCTCTTTCGGGTGTGTTTGAGAAGTTTTTGGGGGTATCTTCTGGCTTGCATCCTGGATCAAGGTGCTTGGCATGGTGTCTGTATTGGGAAGTCTCAGTGGAGTTTAGCCTTATTCTCCGAAATTGACCATAAGGTAAATTGTCCTTAAGATTCTTTGGGTGGCTGCTCCTGTAGTGGAGCAGTGTGTTCCGGTCGGTCCCCTTCTAGTGCAGGGTGCATGCTAGTTTAGCGTCTTGGACAAAATGGTTAGATCTAGAAAGTCAATGGAGGCAGAGCTGCTATTAATGGTGAATTTATTTCAGGAGTTTGGGTATTAAGCCAAATATGGAATTCGTTCAATGATGTAGGGTTCCCTTTCCAAATAAAAAATAATGGCATCTATGTACCTCATCCACTTATTGATGTTGTGCAGGAATGGGTTGATCTCATTGAGGGTATAGGATTTTTCAAACTCTGCCATATAGATGACCACCAGGCTGGGTCCAAATGCTTCCCCCATAGCTGTGCTGCAAGGTTTGAAGGTCGGAGGTGTCGTCAAACGTGAAGTAATTTTGGGTAAGATCCACTTCCAAGAGTTCCACAATGAAGTACACAGGTACTCTGCTTTGGGTTATATGGTGTGTGAGGTGAGCCCTTACACATTCAAGGGCTGCACCTTGGGGAATACTGGTATAAAAAGCTTTTATGTCCATCATGACCAGGATTGCACAGAGAATCCTCAAAAGCTTTGATGGTAGACATGGTTTCACGAAGATACGTGGGAGTTTGTTGGCTCAGGGGTTTCAGGAAGAAATCAATACATTTGCAGACTGCCTCCAAAATGGATCTGCAGCCTGGGATTATGGGCCTCCCTAGTGGATCCTCTGAATTCTTGTGGATTTTGGGAAGTGTGTAAAATGCCAGAATTCTGCTTTCAGATTTGTTGAGGTATTCCTCTTCTTTCTCTAGGGCATACGTGGTTATTTCTTGGATCTGGTGCCTTATGGCCGTGGTCGGTGCTTCTTGAGTTTGCTGTAGTTAGTTTCATCTTTGAGGAGTTGTTCAATCATCCTTCTGTATTTGTTAGTATTCTGAATCACGGTCCCACCTCCCTTGTCAGCTGTTTTAACAACTATATCTTTGTTGTCTGTCAATTGTTTGAGAGTGTGCTGCTCGTTGTTTGTCATATTGGAGACCATGTTGGAGACCATCTTGGCATCTCTTATGGCCATTGATTTCCCCCGGCCACCCCCACCACGACCACCCCCTCACCAACCAGGAGGGCCTGGAGAGGGGAACATGCACAGTGATGCAGAAGAGGATCAAGAGGAATAAGAGGATGAAGTGGAGGAAGTCCCAAGAGTGAGTCCTGGGTGTGTCAATTTTGCACAGATGTTGGAAATGTCTCAAAGGCTCATGCAAACAAGGTTCAATGCACTGAGTGTACTCAGTCACAGAAAACCTGGATTGTATTCCTACGGGACTACTTCCATGAGGCGCCACACCAAATTGGCCCACAGAGTGCTCTGAGAAAGACAATACATTTCTCAGGTAAGAGCAGGTTGACTTCCTCCACCCCATCATCTTCATCTGCTCCTCTCACCACAAAGGATACTCCTTTGTGGTAGAGAATCCCAGCGACAGCTTCACAGACATACACAATGCTGTTGACCCTTACCTTTTGAGGTTCAAAGTGCTATGCATGTACTATGAAGCACCAATCAGTAGGGGGGAGGAGTTTCAGAGTGCTTTCGAGGCTGCAGTCACAAGGAGCATGAGAAACACTGCCACCTACCTGATTAAAGCTTGCCCAGCATCTTCCTCTATCCACCTGCCACGTTGTCTCTGTGGTTGGTGCCCTTTCCCTCCCCTACCTTGCCTCTCCTGACAAAAAATACCAAAAAAATACAAAATTGAAAAAATACAAAAAAAAGGTTCCTTTAGGAGCCTCCTTTCACAGTAGAAGTGAGAAAGAAAGTCACAGGCCCCTGTGCAGCCCCCATAGTCCGCGGACAGTGCGGTAGTCCGCAGACAACTAGAAAATTCCAGGTGTGGGACAGTTGGATTCATTGTAACTGTTTTGCGTTAAAAAAGGGTGACTCTAAAAAAAAACCTTTTTTGGGGGTTTTGGGTTTTATATATTTTTAAAAATGTTTGGTTTTACAAACCAAACTAAGAAAACATTTCACTGATTTTCATTATTTCTTCTCACTTTTACAAAAACTACTTCAAAGCATTTTTAATGTTTTTCACAAAAATCTGATTACCCATGTCAGTTAAATGGACTCCATCTTGCCAAAAAATGTTGGCCCTATCAAATGTAATGTTCTCGTACAAAACATTGTCATGCCAACATCTCGCAGAAAAGCACACACAGCTTTAGTGATGTTGCGCTGTGCTTTTTCCATTTGCAGACCAAATGAACTGGAACGCGTCCACATCTGTCTCTGCTCGATCCGTGAAAACAATATTTAGGAATAAGGGAACATTTCCTTCAACTTTCCCAATGTCTCCTTCATTGCAAACTGCAAATAAATTCCAGTTACGTTGCCCAAACTGTTCCCACTACAATGAATGATAACAATGTCTGGATGCTTCAAGTGAACCATATTTGCACAAAATAGGAGCAAGTCCACTCACTTCATGTGACACACTGCATACCAGAACACCCCCCAATTCAGGGAATCCAAGAGTTTTGGCTATTCCACAATGCTCAGCATACACCTTCACCGAGTGCACCCAAGACGCCCCCAAAATACAAACACTCTGCCTGCTGAAAGACAAAGGCATGACCATTTTCAATCCTCTCAAAACTCTGCAGTCCCCTTGCATGCAGAGCAACCTCAAAAAACCTGAACGTGGCACGTGCCGTCCATGGCCACCACAGTGTCCACTGATAGATCGTCCAATTGAAATGGTTGGGGAGGGAAATTAAACACAATGGGGGTTATTACAAGGTTGGAGGTAACCATGCACGGCATGGTTACCCCCTTACCGAGTACCGGGCCCGGGTTCCTCAAATGAGGAATTACCGGGCCATTCCAACCTTAGAGGACCCGGTAATTCCTCATTCAAGGAACACGGTCCCAGTACATCGCCATTCCTATTCGAGCCCCCATAGAGCTCAATGGGAATGGGGAGGGAGCGAACAACGGGCCCGTTAATAACAGGCCCGTTGTTAGCTCCCTGGTCTGCTAGCGGGGCCCGTGAGCAGACTCGTAATAGGGCGGTAAGGGGTTAATGGTGCCGGTACCTTTACCGGCACCATTAACCCTTTACTGCCCACCTTGTAATGACCCCCGATGTAAGTTATTTACTCGATAGTGGTAGCTCTGAAAAGAACCTTTTTTGGGGGGGTTTCTTAAGAAACACCTTATTTTTTCTTTTTTTCTGTTTATGTTTTTTTTTCCTTACGTGAACCTCTTCAATTCATTCCTAAGATTGTAAAGGAAAATTGCATTTCTGACATATGTGAAATGAACTCCATCTGGACAAAAAAAAAATCACACCCTGAAAATTGATGTTATTATTCTCAAAAGAAGACGTTCCTGCAGCATACAAAAAAGCAGATACACCTTTATTGACAATCTGCCTTGATTGTTCAATTTGAGGACTGAAAAAGTTTATTCCACATGCGTCTCTGATTTATTTCTGAAAAAATAATCTGAGCAGCAGGATACAGTTGCATTAGGCTTGTAAAAAAATCCTTCTGCACAACTTGAAAAGATACTGAAGTCACAAACCCCAAACTGTCCCCTCCACAATGGACAATCACAATATCTAGACACTTAAAGTAAGCCATACTCTCACAGAATGAAAGCAAGCTTGGCCAGTTTGAGCCACAAACTGTATGCCAGGAAACTTCCACTTCTGACAATCCAATATTTCCAAGGATGCCATGATTATCATCATATAACTTGAATGACTGAATTGAAGAGTCTCCCGTAATCCACACAGTCTACCTTCTCAAACATATAGCCATAGCCATTATCACTGCTCTCACAACTCCGGCAAACAAAACTCCTACTACCCTCTCTTCCTGTACACCACACCCAGGCCCAGCAAATCTGATTGGCTACTCCCCACAGTCCCCTTTCCATGCCAGGCACTCACAAAAGACCCGGATGTGGCACGTGCCATCCGCGTACTACCACGGTATCCACGGACCCTCTTACAAAGGGCAGCCCTTCTGCCCTTTCCACTTCCATGTTCTCAACACTCCCTCATTCGTTGCTTTCAAAGAGTCAAACATCCATCCACCAATCACATCCAAAAGTTCTCTACACCTAATCCTGTTATCTCACTTCAACAATTCAGATGTACACTTGAACTCACAGAGTATATATCTCCTGTTAATGAAAGACATTTGCATCAAAAACTAATATGCAACTGGCCAAGATGTCTATTTCCAGATTTAACAAAATCTCCATCTAACAAGATATAGTACAGGCATGCTTATATTTAAAAAAAGGTCCTCTTGAATTCTTTCACAAATATATATATATATATATATATATATATATATATATATATATATATATGTATATATATATATATATATATATATGTATATATATATATATATATATATATATGGTTCTTGCTACTTACCCTGTAATAAGCTTCTCCATAAGCATATTCTCTTTTTTAACCACTCTAGTAAATGACATGCAGTGCAGCATTCATCACCTGCTCATATGAAGCAGCAAACAATTACAATGCTCTGCATTTCAAAATGTTGATTTTTACAAGCATTCTTATGAAAGTAAAAAAATGTATATGTGCATGAACAGCAGCACTGTGTCACTTTTCCATAAAATAAAGGAACACCAGAACAAATAGACCTGTAGACCATTTTGAAGTGGCACTTAGTGTCTGATAGTTTAATATGTTGGCAGCACATGCAAACATCCCAACATCACCCATTCCAATGCATAGGTGCTTCTTAAGTCTTTCTTTTTTCCTTTGCATTCTGTCACTTCCAATTGACTTTTCCCATTATAAAACTAAAACTACAAGTCCCAGAATGCAAAGAAGAAAACACAACTAAACTTCACAATTCAAAACTCACATGTATATCAAATAAACATGTGAAATGCTGTGCCTTTCAAAATATATTTTTGGAAGCCCTTGTAAGAAAGTTAAAAAATGAATATCTGCATTTTCAGCAACACTGTGTCACTTTTTCATAAAAGAAAGTAAAAGCAGAACACATAGATTTGTACACCATTTGTAATTGGCGCTCAGTGTGTGCCAGTTTTTTATATTAACAGTACATGTATACTTCCTAACATAACTCATTCCAATCTTCAGCTGCTTATGCAGTTCTACTTTATTCTCTACATTCTGAGACTTGTATTCCAACTTTGACAATGGTAAAAGTGAAACTAAAAGCACCATAATGTAACAAAAAACAAATCTATGACTACATAAACACCTACAGATTAGAATGCATCATGTTGGCAAATATGCGCATACTCCTAACATATTAAACTGATACACACCAACTGCCATTTAAAAGTGTACTACAAATCTTTTCCATCCACTTTTCAACTCTTTTACACAATGTTACAGAACTTCTGCAAATGCACTTACACATTTCCTAAATTTCATGAAAATGTTCTTAAAAGCAAACATATTTAACCATCCACCCATCTTATTAATGTTTTCTCCAACACTAATCCTTCAATTACAAATATGACCCTTCCTTCCTAACAGTACTTCACTGTTACCAAAAATCCCTATTAACTTGCTTTTACAATTACAGGAAAGAAGCACATCACTGCAATCAACAACAAAAAACAAATACCTTTTGCATCCGACAAAGTAACTACATTAATGTACCAGGTATATCTATGTTATTATAGCAGCACAGTGCCACTATATATTACCCCAGACTACACTTTAAAACCAACGTTTCTTTCACTCTAGCCAATTATATTCCACCATTCACACTCCTACTATTCCCATCTACACACCACCATTGCAACACCCACTCTGTTCCTCAAAACAACACAATCACATACAGATTCCATAACACTAACACTGCCTTTCTTACTAATTCAACACCATCACACCTCTGTACACTAGTATTCTCACAACCTTTCCAACCACACCTAATATACCACCTCACAACAGCACACTATTCATCTCTATTATCACACCCACACACCTATGCACCATACATGCATATACACGGCACAACTTTCCAATACAACCTTTCTCTTTTCCCAACAGACACAACAAAATGCCCATTAAACAGCAACTCCATAGAAAAGAAATAACAACTAGAGCAGATAAGACTAACAGTACAGCACATAGTCTTCCACCTCTTAAACAATATGTAGAAAACATGAAAACAAAAGAGCTAGTAAACTCACTCAACAAAAAGAAACCAACCACGATTAAAGAAGGTAGGGCCCCTTTTGCAAAAACACAAAGTAAAACATTATGTACAAAGAAAAGCAGACCTACTGACAAACCCAATCCTCCATCTACCAGTGTTAACATAGTCACGGTAAATCAATCTAAAAAAGTGATGTTACAAAATCTTTTCAACCATAGAGCTCTTCACAATCTTATAAAAACATTTGAAAAGTCAAAATCTTCCCGTAAAAACGACTGCAAGAGAGTAATTCTGTATGTTCTAATTAACAACACTTTTCTACTCAAGAGAAAAATGTTTATATTGATTGAAACAGAATGAAACCACTAACTAAATTAATCAATACATTAAAACAGGTACTCCTAAACATGCACAGTGTCAATATAGAGACATTTTCTGTGATGGTGAATGCATTCACACAAGCAGCACAGAAACATACTTCAATGAAGAAGCTTATAAACAAGAACAACATAAAACAATGGGCGTAGACAATAGTGGTCGAGGATATGAAATGGTGGAATAAACCATTATGGCAAAAGAAACCCTTATAGAACAAAAAAAATCCCCATCAAACTTTGAACCAAATGTTCCTTTCACCCAAACAAACCATCCAGTGTACACATGGACATGCAGCTCAATGTGTACTGTACGCCAACAATCCTTTAAATCTTTACATCAATTCCTCAATCACTTTGTAAAACTAAAAAACAAAAGTAAAATAAAAACTTTACAAACCATAGACTCCTGTCCAGCGCACAGCCACACCAGTCTGCGAGGACATTCATTAGCCTGCATTTTAGGAACTGCATAAAAAAGAACTTTCCACCACATCAACATGTTAGTGACACACCAATCTACTCTACAGACTCTTGTGCATCGACTATACTATGCAAAACGTCCTGCTCTAGAACTGCACAATTAAAATAACATTCTCCTACATGGAACAGCCAAGGAACTCCTTCAAGAAATAGAACACATCCAACGCAAATACTTTGGAACTGTAGGTGACTTAGAAAATTCTGTACCAAAAACCTCATGAACACCAACATCCTAATAAAGACATACACAAAAGAAATAACTAAGTTTCAAACCACATCTGCTGAAATACCAGACCAAATATGAGTTTCTTTTGCCACAGAACGTTTCTTTAAAAAGAGCACAAAATAGTAGATCTAGCTTACAAAATAGAAGACAATGAAGAATCCCAATGGCTCCAATTAGCTTTATATCTAACAGCAGAAGGTACATATAAAATAACTAACCCCTCACGAATGTGCACGTACTGCAACAAAAAGCTGGACAATAACCAAATGCCATCAGGTGCTTTTACTAATAACCAAGAAATATTCCCACTTCCAAAAGCTCTTCAACAGGTTAAATTGTACAAGAGCATTAGAATACAAATAGTGCACCCATTTCAAGCTATACTACACCTTCAACCAGAATCAGCCAAATGATCTCCGTTTGAGCTACTAAAGGGCATCCGTGGCAAGGTAGTGTATTTACCATTGGATCTAAAAGAAAATGTTCAAACTCTAGGACTACAACGACCAATAGATCAACCTTTGATTGTACAAGTTAGTGGTGTGCCAACAATAGGTAAAAGAATTTGGCAACAACTAGTTGACTTAAACAAAGTTAGACAAGCCCTAAAATATCTAAAAGAAAACAACGAATACTACAAAGATATACACATAGAGGAAAACTTTAAAAAAAACACCCACATCATTCAAGAGTCACCAGAAACTGGCCAATTTGAATGTGTAGATCCTGTTAGAGCAGCCAACATGTTAGACCAGTATACCATTCACCAGCTGTACTCCAAAGACACAATTGATGATGCATTAGAAACATATCGAATGCATCAAGCCAAAGGATCCCCGATGAGCATAAGGGAAAAAAGTGTAGAAGCACATTCTTTTCCTCGACTCTTTCCTACAAGAAAAGGAGGAAGATATGATGAAAGGTCCACACAAATCACAAATTCGTGCATCAGAATATCACTCTTTACGAATGTACTCTGAAGACCTCAGATCCAGGCAATGTAATGTAGTTGCACACACATTAAAAAAAGCTCTAACTTTGTAAAAATATCCGCTACCCAACTGCTTAAAAAAATAAAAGACAAAGATGAAGTTTAGCAGTCAAGTATCAAAAATCTCTTGGCAAACATGAATGGTACAAAAGAATACTGGTTCTGACGTCACACTAATGTTCATTGTGTGCTAATGAACATAGGCCCACCCACATGGTTTTTTACTTTAAGTTGTACAGAGTATGCATTGGGTGACTTGCATGACTTCTTACGCACTGCAAACCAAAATAAAGAAGGAATACACATAAAAACACCAGGAGAACTCTGTTCTCTTGACCCTGTAAATGTATCAAGGTATTTTGACCATTGCTTCATAGTCATGCTGAATTTTATCTGCAATAAAACTTCCCTTCCGCTCAGAGAAGTGCAACACTTCTTTTGGAGAAAAGGATGTCAATCCAGAGGAGCAACACACATCCAGAAGCTTTTGTGGATAAAAGATGCTCTAAAGTTTGCCCATGATAGTGATGTGACTGTTTTACAGTTTATTCAAAAGTGCATTACCTGCGTCATCCCTTCAGAAACCACAGATAGTGACCTACATACACAAGTGTTAAGCGTCCAAAAACATAAATGTGGCAAATACAGCCAATGTAGAAATAAAACAAAGGGGAATACTATACCAAATGCCACTTTGGCTTCCCTAGACGAGTGTGCAAAAAAGAACAAGTGAATAGCTTGATGTCTTCTGTTAGACACAGCGTTAAAGGCAAATCCCCTAAAAATACATACAGCATTAAAAGGGAAGAAGAATCCAAGTACATCAATGATTACAATGCATTAAAAAAACTACTGAATGGATTTACAACAAATGTACAAATGCATGCTTACAGGACCAAGCCACTGCTCCTGGCCCAAATTTGGTTAAAATCCATCCAGCAGTATGGGCTGTAGGCGTGATTAAAAAACAATTCCACTGCATCTATGAGTAAGACCACACATTTTGGGAGCCCCCTTTACTTATGCACCCCCTGCACACTTCTCAGAATCAATCTGACAGGGCCATATACATTTTTGGGAAAGTTTCATGAGGATTCCTCTAGAGTGGTGAAGTTATAAACTGCCCAAAAAGTGCTCTTCCTATGGGTTGAACAACTTAACCGTAACTACACAGACGCTACAGCAGACCGTGTAAGTCAGTGAAAAAACTTTGTTAAAGGGACATTATGGTTAAGTTGCACTAATTAAAACCTATGTAATTCAATGAAAAAACTTAGTTAAAGGGACCTTTTGGTTAAGTTGCACTAATAAAAACCATGAGATTCAGTGATAAAACTTTGTTAAAGGGAAGTTATGGTTACAAGTAAAACAGAAAAAACCCAAAAATTCACCAGTTATGGTAATCTAAGCAACCGTACCTCGCGCCACCACCGTGTACTGCTAAGACTAACATCCAGAACATCAAAGATAACATCACAAATATCATTGATGGCACATTTCTGGGGGTTTTTGGTTTTACTTGCAACCATAACATCCCTTTAACAAAGTTTTTTCACTGAATATATATATTAAAAAAATATATATATATATTACATGTCCTGCAGTAGCAGCCATGTAGTTATGGTTAAGTTGCTAAACCGATAGGAAGAGCACTTTTTGGGCGGTTTATAACTTCACTCCCCCTTGACGAATCCTCACCAAACTTTGCAAAAAAAGTATATGGCCCACTCTGAATTATTTGCATAGTTTGGTGAGGTTTGGTGAAGGGGGGGTAAAGTTATAGGGCAGTCCCAAAATTACCTTTTTTCCCATAGGCTGAATGGAGAAAAACTTTGCTCACGTCTACAGCACAAAGCGCTGGACGGATTGTCACCAAATTTGCGACAGGAGTGGCGGCTTGGTCCCAAAAGCGTGCTTTTGTAAATGTGGTAGAAATACGTCCAGTAGTTTGGACTGAAATTGCCCTGATCGACCTGAAGGCACAAATCGACACGCTGAGAGACAATGGTAAGACAGCCCTACTGCTCCTACTCGACCTCTCTGGGGCGTTCGACCTAGTGGAACACAAAATCCTATGCAACCACCTGGATTCCGCTGCCCATTTTTCCCAATAAACAATAGGTTGGATCCAATCTTTCCTCAGCAACAGGACTATGCGTGTCTTTTCACCAGCAGCAGCAGCCAATCCTATTCCCATCACCTGCGGGGTGCCACAGGGCTCCTGTGTGTCTACCACCTTGTACAACATCTTCACGAAGCCCCTTTTTGATGATCTAGATGGTCTGGGTATCACCTACACTAACTATGCTGATGATACCGAGATCCTCATCCCCTTGACGGGAGATTATACAAAGGATTTGGCCTTTGTGAACAGAGTGTACCTCATTATTCAGGCATGGATGGCCTTGCATGGTCTATGCCTGAATAATGACAAAACGGAACTCCTCATCCTCGGCACCCCAGCCAATCTCAATAAACTTGGCCACAACTATACCAATTTCAGAATAGATGACAATAACATTACAGTAGCTAAAGAAGTCAAAACCCTTGGCTTCTACCTAGACTCCACCCTTACCTTCAAAAACCAGGTTAACTCCATGGCCTCCTCCATGGCCTATACATGCAAGTTAATTAGAGCAGCAAAGCCTTTCCTCTCCACCAACAATGGCTTACCCCTGTAAGAGCCCTTGTTTGGCTAAACTGGATTATTGTAATCCCCTATACTTGGGGAGCAACAAATACATTACTAACAAAATCCAGATTCTTCAAAATAATGCGCCGAGAGCAGCCCTAAGCTTCCCTAAAACAGGTCATATTTCAGTCATTAGAAGAAATAATAACTGGCTTACCACTAAGATAAAATTCTACTAAAAACAGCCCCCCTGATACATAAATGCCTCCACAATGACGCCCCACAATAACTCATAGCTAGATTTACGAGGCCCTTGATTGTAGCCCCTGTTTTACACCCCCCTACATTCCAGTCATGCACCAGCCAAGTCAAATTGTCCTGCAGAGACAGAACGTCTAGAGAAAGTTTGTTTTCCAACACCTCTTAGCAGCCAAACTTTATTGACGTTGTAAACAGTTGGGATGCACAATCCAGGCTGGCAGTGGGGGAAGCCACATGTGAATTTTGCCCATTGTCCTTAGCTGAAAGTAACTCACAAATTGCATTCTCTAACAGCAGCCTTTATTCTTTGACACCCGGTATGTTTTAATGATCAGAATTCACTTTGCTTTTTCGCTGAAAGTGCAGAATACACTTTTAATTACTTGCTGTTAATTTTTCTGCTGAAAGGTGGGTCAGGATTGTCACAGTTCACCCCCTTTTGATGGGTGACAGTTGCAGTGAAAGAATTACTCCATTTATTTCTGAGCCCACAATGTGATGTGCTTTTGCAATCTGCAATCGGATTACATTTTTGTTTTAGCATTCTCTGGATTTTCCCTGCAGAAATAGGCCCAATTTTTCTACAGGCAGGTTTTTGAATGCTGGCATGACAGTTTTGCAGTGGACCCTTCAGTTCTGTTGGTTTGGCTCCTTAATTAAACCCACATGCCCCCCTGTTCTTCCAGGATTCTTTGGTAGGGAAGAGCACGGCAGAGTGGGGTTTCATTCGAAGTCCCCTTGTCTTTTTCTTATAATTTTGTTTTCGTTGGATCCCGGCCACATCAATTTCCTTCATTAGGGAGTGGGCAGTCAAGTCTCCGCTTCCAACTTTGGGTTGGGGTGCAGCGGAGCAACCCCTTTATTCTTTCCTTCTGGCGGCCACAGGGTCCTCTTTGGACTCTCATCTTGCTTCTAGGCTGGAAGTTAAGGAAGTTAGTTTTCTAACAATAGAAAGAAAAAGAGGTTCAGTGCTTTTTACACACCACATTTTCCCAGAAGGTCGACCTGGCCTTAAAGAGAACATATTTACATAGAAATATACATCAATTTTAAGACTTCCATTCGAGAGAGGAAAACATTACTTAAAACTATAAACAATATTTGAGAACATCAATTTTGCAAATTTTCTTATTTTTTTATTTTGTTTACCTTTTCAAAGAATATTAATTAAAATACTCACTTGTTATAATTCAACACGGATCGATTCTCTGCTTGACTTGCCTTTGGCTCCTCAATCTGGCATAAAGCATGTCTCGGATATCAGCTTTCCAAGTGATTGATGTGGACCCATTTTTCTTTTGTCTGTCCTCTTTTGGAATGCAGATCTTGTAGGCAACAGGTGATATTTTCTATACAATATCCTAGGCACCACGCCAAGATGGAAGAAATGTCTGCTCCTTGACCTGATTCCTTTGAAAATTGTACAGGTAAAACTTGTCACTCACTTCATATTCTTTCTTGGTGGTCTTTAGATCATAAAAGGTCTTAATTCCTTCAGCCAACTTTTCTAAATTGCGCTGAGCATAAGCAAAAGGGTGCTGGAGGTGCTTCCTTAAATGTTCAATGTACTCATGAGTAGTGAGCGCATTTATCAGTGTTTGCTCTTGAGATCTGTAGTGCAGATGCTGAGGTAACACCATTTTTCATCCGGTCATGAGCTCAAATTGAGACATCTTTATTGCAGAATATGGTGCAGACCTAATAGCCATCAGGACAAGCGGTAATATGATGTCCCTACTGGGCCCAGAGTCTGCCATGAATTTCTTCAACTCACAATTGTTTTGTTGTATGTCTCTACCATCCTGCTTGAGGCCAGGCAGTAGGCAATGTGGAGTTGTCTTTTTACCACATAGAATCTCCCATATCTTCGCCCGCACCTATAGTGCAGCAGCTGTCTCTGCCTTACAATTCGAGGCTGTAAGACATTCTACCCACTTTGTGAACAAGCATGTCATAGTCAACATGTACTTGTTTCCTCTAGGGGAGTGAATCACTGGCCCGATTAAATCGACTTGCAAATGTCACCAAGGCAGTGTCATTCCCCTTTTTTATAGAGGACCTCTGTGTGTAAGAGAACTGGGTTGAAATTTAGCAAAAACAAGTCACCCTTTAGCTAGCTGTCGAGGTCTTGGCCCATATGTGGCCAGTAGGCAGCTTCATGCAAGATTTCTAATGTTGTGTTATACCTTCTATGACCGGCAGTGGCCACTTAATGGGTGTGGTTCATCATCAGGCTTCAGAATGAGGTAGGTACCACCCACTGGTCACAGCCAGATAGGGCTTGCCTTACCAACAAACTGTCTTGGATCTAGAACATCTTGGAAAGCTTCATCAACCCCTGGAGCGCCTCTTTGCGGGTATAATCCGACTCTGTTAGCGGAAAACTCACAGGGTCTTCAATGTGTTGATAGAATTTTCCAATGCTCAAGTCCTCTTTCCGTGCAGTGATCAAATCTGCATCTGGTTTATCTTTTCTCCACTGGGTGGTTGAAAGTTCACTATTCGTAACAGTTTGAGGCCTGGTGACAGCAGGATTTCCCCCAGCAGGGATTCTGTTTCTATGAAATCCATCTGCAGGGCTCAGGTTTCATTCCCAGTCTTATCTGGCTCCTCCATTTTGGAATGACCTCATATCTTCCTTCAATAGATGGCCATATCATTGGAGGACAGCAGATCGTCAATTGACTGGATTAGTTTGGCATGTTTTAAGGGTTTATTGCTGCCACAAAGCATGCCTCAATTCTTTCAGTTGATCAGGTGCTCCACAAACATATTCCTGACATAATCACAGTCAGTTATTATGGCCAGCTCATTGAGTTGATGGTGCAAAGAAGTGAATATGGCTTGATGAACGACCATCAACTCGGCAACCTGACTTCTTCAGGGTCCTATTTGTAACCAGCAAAGGGTTCTGGGGTATCATTCGCCCAGGCATTCCCAATGCCAGCCACCAGTTCTTTTTCCACGTCATTATCAACATGGTAGGAGAACCCATCCAGATAAACCATGGGTATTCCCGGACAAGTGTCTTCTTCAAAGACCTTGTGTGGGAAAGTTAAGCACGCCTCCATGTTGTTTTGGCCATTAGACTTTACTCCTCAAGACATTTCTCTTGAGCGCAAACATGCAAGTCCACCAACCCTTGAGCTAGTGCACTCCTCTTGTTTTGGCCATATCTGACCTCCACAGGAAAGCATTTCATGGACAGAATCAAGGAAGTAATTCTGGAATTAAGCAAAGTTTGTGGGAACCAAAAGTACCTGAGCACTTGGTGTTTTGATTCCTAGTTAAACCCTGGTTGGTTTACTAATAAAAGAAATGATCAATCTTGCAGTGCTCATTGAATGCAGCGGCCCTATTGGCCTGCAAGCTCGCTGTTCAGCAGAGTAACACCCACAAGCCTTAAAATAGGCACACTGGGCACACCAGATGTCTTGTACAGCTATTACACAAACTGTCTTGATAAAGACCCTTGACGGGTAGAAACATGTGCTAGCACCTCGAATGTTAATAAAACAAGCACTACGAACCTTTTTCAACCAAGATTGATCCTTTCTTTCATTAGTGAACCAACCAAGGTCTAACTCGGAATCAAAACACCAAGCGCCCGGGTACTTTTGGTCCCCATAAACGTTTCTCCTCTCTAAACATTGGGACAAATGAGCACTGTCCTTTGGGAACCAACAAACCAGCAGCAGGACCATTGCTCTAAAAACATGTTCATCAGAGCAGCACCCCAGTGTTCCTAGTGTTCTATTTATAGGTTATAATTCTGGAATTACTAACGTTCCCCATCCAGATTCTGTGACTCTGGAGATATTGCAATGGTTGGTGAGGAGTCTCAACAGTGATGATCTCCCCCTGGATGAATGGGCGATAATTTTTCAAAACACATACCATTGCCAGGAGTGCCTTCTTGCAGTCATTGGATTTTTCAGCCACAGAGGACAAAGTCTTGCTCACGTACGAGATGACTTAGTTGACCTTGTCATGCCTGTGATACAACACAGCTGTTAGGCAAGTATCTGAGAACCCTGTATCCAAGAACTTCTTGTTCTTTATTGGGTAAGCCAAACAAAGAGCCTGGGAAAGGCTTTTTTCAGTAGTTTAACTGCCTCAGCTTGTTCCAGACCACACTCCCACTTGACTCTGGCCTTTAATAAATGGACCAAGAGTCGAATGACATCTGCATAGTCTTCAATACATTTCCGACTATAATTAGTGAGTCCAAGATGGCTTCTTAATTCTCGCTGAGTAGTAGGGTCTTTAATTTTATTAAGGCTTCCACCTTCTTTGCCTGGTGATTAAGACTCTCAGGGGTGATCTCATTCTCTAAGAAGTACACTTGGGTCTTGCACTACTGTGCCTTCTGAAAGGACCGTTTTTTCTCCAACTTTCTGCAACTGGGTTAGAACATGCTGGATTTCTGCTATATGTTCCCCCACAGTTGAGTTCTTGATCAGAACATCATCCACATAGACCAGGTTTGCCCTTTCACTCAAGTCGAGCATGGCCTTATGTAGGAAGATGTTGAACTAATTGTGGAGTTTATGTATCCAAAGGGGGTTCAGGTCCACGTGTGCTGCTGCCCCTTGAAGGTAACGGCAAGCCTGTACTGGTCTTCCCTACTAGGGGTACTGTCAAGTAGCCATTGGTCAGGTCAATGGCGGAGTACACCTTTGACCATTGGATCTTGTCCAGCCCCTGATCGATGAAGGGAAATTACCAACTTGACATGTCGACCCATTTGGTCAACTCCCTCAGGTCTGTGCATAGTCTTCATTGGTCGTTTGGTTTGAGTATCCCCAGTACCGAGTTGTTGAAGGTACTGTGGATAGGACAAATTATCCCATGGGATTCTAAGTTCTTAATAATCTCTGCGAGTGACTCCATCGGCGCGAGAGGTAACTGGTATTGTTTCACAAATATTGGAGCCATCTCGGGGTCTGTGGGTATGGTGGTTGGTTGAATGAATGGATGTGCATCCACAGTCGTATGAGTCAACTGAAAAGATATCTTGGAATTCTAGGAAGACCTGTTTCAGCCTTTGTCTTTGCTATTTGATCTCACAGGCATCAGCAAGATTGATCCTTTACTCAACCATCTGCTTGAAACCTGGAATGTTTGGAAATTTCAGCTGAATCCTCCAGATCTTTTTTGATGGTATTGACCTGGACAGTAGGTTCCAGGGAATCGATGTAGTGGTCCTTAACTCTGAACACTACCTCCTCCCTCCTAATGTCACAGATCACCTCTTCCACCCCATAAGGGCAGAAAGAGTATGTTATGAAATTTCCCCTATGCATAGTAAAAATCTTTTTTGGAGGAATGCTGTCACTGATGTTGAAACAGTTGTCTGGGATTGGTCCCCATGATTTCATCACCTAAATGGGGATGCTTGGAATTTGGGGTTTCCAGTCCTGTTTCTCATTTGTCAATAAATGTGGGAATAATCTCATCTTTTGGGAGTTTCCTGAATAATTCTTTGCTGGTGAAGCACTTACTGTTATTCATGCATACGCTGGTGAGCACCGGCTCCTCCCTTTCATTTAACTGAATGGGAAAACCAACTGTTAACCTTTTTCTTAATGTCTGTCAGACTTTGAGTGGGATATTCCTTGTCTGGTTTCACAGGACTCAAGGTTTCTTTTGATTTTGGACTGGTGTCAAATTTTAGGGTGTTTCCTTCCAATGTGGATTGCCACTTAAAACTGGGAGGAACGTTGATTTTCAAGAATGGAGAAGGGCCCCCATCACCAGTTTCTTCTCCTACAGAGATGACAGTGATGTCTGGGACTTGGTTGTTCTTTAAATTGAATTCTACTTTCTCAGAAAGTTTATCAATTAAATTAAAGGTACCATTCAAGCTTTCATAATTGGTACTCATTTTTAAAGTTATGGGCTTGTTAGTCTGGGTCCAGAGGACCTTGTTTACACAGTTGATCAGAGGTGATAGCCTCCTCATGGGATCATTCCACAGTGCACTCTTGAGTCACGACTATCACTGAATGTTTCAGTCAATGTCGCCCCAATTTTATTTCCAGATCCACAGCCCTGTCACTGGAAAAGTAATTCCTGCTGAAATGTTTGAGTTATCTGGGAAGTGGAGTGAGGGGAATTTGGTGGCCCGCCCCCTGTCTACAGTTAAGTTGGTCAAAGGTCTTTTTGGACCGGAGGGTTGTTTGGGATCCAGTTTCCACCAGAGCTGATAATTCACACTGACCCTGCACCCTTACTGGTGCATAGAATTGGACTTCTTTCTCCTTCAAGGAGCAAAGAAATTGTGAGTTATTTGACAGCCTGGTGGTAATTTTCTTGATCTTGAACTCTGACGCTGCATGATCTGGGGCAATTTTCTGTGTTGGAGATCGGGAATCTGTAAATAAAATCCTCTTCATCCCCCAATTCTTTGCTGTGCCCCTTTACCTGGAGGTAATTCTCAGAACCTTTTTGGGGAAAGGACAACCCCTGAGTTTCAATTCCGTCTAGCTAGTCTTTTTGGAGTTGAACAGTTTCTTGCTCTGGGTCGATCTCCATACTTACCCTGTCCAACTCAGGGTCTTTCGGGACCCATTTTGTCTTTGGGAGGGATCCCCCCATTTCTGAAAGAGAAGGTCTGTTTACCTGAGTGTTCACAAAAAGCATACATGAATGAATAAATGCAGTAAAAATAATAAATTAATGTTTAATTACTACACAGATAATGAATGTAAAATGTGAAAAAAACTCTTCACAGTTGAAGCAACTGCAACATAAATCTTCATCTCGCCAGGAATGCACTGAAAAGCCCCAAAACAGGCAGGCAGAGAGATCCTTGCATAAACAGGCATGGAAGTAGTGCGTCCACTCTTCCAGAGAAGCTTTCTGCCTGACCGTCTCAGTGCCCCTCATTTAAAGCTTCCCACAAATGCTCGATGGCATTTTCCAGAACTTTATGGATGTCAAAGTTTCTACCTGTCGACAGTTCTCATGGGACACTAGCCAGAGTGACCCATGACAACCCCAAACAGCAAAACACTTCCCTTTCTCATGAAAGTGCAAAAACAGCTACATAACTTTTGTTCAGCTTTGCAAGATTCCCTCACAGCAACATTATCAAATTCCAGTTGGCACCTCCTTTAAAACAGTCCTTGAAGCAATGCAGAAGCAGGAAAGCATGTTTGGCAGTGGAATAATATGAACCATGTTACAGGTTCACATCCAATGCAGCTTTCACTGAGGCCTGATGAAATATGCAAATTTCATTGAGGCATGAAGAAAATGTTCATTATGGCTCTGGGAGCACCCAAAATGCACTGCGCACAGACGCCATGTTTTATTCAAAAGCATTTCAGCCAGATTGGGGGGTCCCCTTTGCCTTCCATTTTGCTTGTTGGCAGGAGGGTTACTTTTAGGCCCCCCAACTCCAGATCCAATGAAGGCCTAGTTTTTACCTCCGTCACATTCTCAGCAGCAGGGGTGTTAGATGGTTTGGGGTTTTTGGCGGTGCTTTACACTCAGTACGCTTTTGGACCTCATAGATCCTGGTGGCCTCTTCAATCACCCAATCCAGGGTCCTGTGCTCATGAAAATCACACACCAACTGAGTCATTATGTACTTCAGGAGTGCTTGGAAATATGTAGTTACGAACTCCCTACTATTTGTGTTCACCCGCCGGGAAGTCTGAGCAAATGCGTGCTTTAGCTCCTGCACGAACTCTCTAGGTGCCTGATCCTCCCCACATTGCAAATTATATGCAGCCTTTTCGGGCCACCTGTCCGTTTCTATGTCAGGAGAAATGTTTTTAAATGGCTGCATCATAGGTAGACCATTTGTACTGATCCTGGTCCTCCAGTCCTGCAAAAAAACAGTAGTACTCAGATGAGAAAGTCAATTTAGCAAATGCTGTACAATTCACATCCTTTCTGAGCTGGATTGATGCCATCATCTGCTCATAAAGTTCCAGGTGCTCCCATACCGAATACTTGGCATTCTTGTGGTATGGGTTCAGGAAACTCTTTATGGCCTAGATGTGTCTTATTGGGTCTTTCACAAAACCTTTGCTCTATTTCCCTGTCTTTTTCTTCCTCTGCACTGGAGTCCATTCACCTTATGACTTCGAATTGCTAATGGTACTCCCTTCCCTGTCTTCTAGGTGTTCCCTATCTCTATGAGACTGGGAATATCTCCCAGAACAACAGTGTCTGGACTCCTCTCGCCTGGACAAAAGTGAACTCTCAGGGTCCCTCTCCCTGTAGTTAATTTTAGGCCCAAGATAGAACCCAGTTTCCTCATCCCTCCTTTTAAGGAAGGTTGGGGAATTCCTCCACTTCCCTTGAATGTAGGGAGGCTTTTAGAATGCCCCTCCTGACTGAAGCTTTGAATGTTCTTCTGCAATCTCATATTTTTAATTCCATCTCCCTCATTTTCTCATCAAGGGAGTGTTCATTGTCTGAAGTACTCACTGAATTGTTCCTTCCTTACTTCACAGGACACAATGGTCCAGCCACGTTCCCTTCTGTGTGATAGAGGTGTGTACTCGTCAATATCAGATAAGGACTGGCCTTCTGCATCAGTTTGGCTAGGCCTGGGTAAGTCTAGGTACCTCATTATTATTATTATTATTATTATTCTCATGTTTCCTTGGGCTTGGTATAGGGAAAGTATGTTATCGGTCGCAGACGGCTCCTAGGAGGTTGTGGTTAACTGGCATGAGGTTCCTGATGGGGAGGGCAACTGCCCTGGATCAGAGGGCCCTTTCCAATATCCTGATTGGTCAGAGTACCTCAATGCCTGTTTGTGTTTTTCATTTTCATTTGCCAAACTCTCACACCTGCTTCTCTCTGTCCTCATTTCCTGATGGTCTTCAGACAGCTGGACTTTTACCTCTGAGACCAGGGCTTGAATGGCCTTGAGCACTTTACTCTGGGCCATTAAATGATATTTCAATTAGCTGATTTCATTCTGACTTGACTCATTTTAATTTTGTATGGTCTGCATTGTGTCTGCATATTCAAAGAGGTTGACTTTCAAAAGACCAATCTCTTTCTCTTGCACATTTCTACATTGCACTGCCTGTAACAGGTCACAGCAGCTTGTCTCACTTGCTCCATGAATTATACATTTTCTTTCCTATTTCCAGTCAGTTCCTGAGAACCTGACTGACTCTTTTCTGCATTCCATTTCCAACTGATGCACCCACTTTGCAAGAACACTCTTCTCCTGGTTCAAGAGCTCTTTTTTCCATCACCAGTTGAATTTTGTGTTATTTTAAAGTATGTACCTGCTGATATATATGATCGAAGTCATTTTGGGAATCAACCCCTTTTATAATTAATTGACTGTTTTCATTTTTTAACTCCTTTATTTGTAATTGAAAGGCCATAAGGTCATCTAACATCCCTCGATTATAAATAGTCTGATCATTGACCTAATGCTGCAGTGTGCTCAAATTTTGCACACACTCTTTATGTTCCTCTTGCAGTACAGACAACTGTGTTTCACACTTTCCACTATCTTGCTTCTGGGTTTTTTACTCATTGTTGAGTTGTTCCATGAGGTGTTCCTGTTTTAACTCAAACATATTGTTCTACTGTGCTTGATCTTGTAACTGTTTAAGTTCTTTCTGCACCTCATTTAGAACCTCAGTCTGACTCTTCGCACACGCCTCACTCTTCATCACTCGCTCTTTAACTAACTGCAAGTGGAAGTATAGATAAGCTGTGATCTGAACCATTTGACTCAGTTCTTCTTGAGCATTTTGGGTCATATAAATGCCTCTAAAGTGTTGTGCCATTTCCCACCTGGACATAAAATTTCAATTCATTCTGATGTGACATCTTGCATCATTTTAGCTTGCCAGCTCCCTTCATCTGCCTCTGTCCACTCACGAGGAATGAACATCTTAGTAAGGACATGTTTCCTGACATCATCTAATTCAATTGTATTCGTTTAAAGAAATTGCCTTTTTCAAATTTTAGTAGAATTTCCTTTGCGCACAGGCAAAAATCACCCTGTTCTCACTTAATCTCCACTCACAATGCCAAATCCAAATCAGTTCTTACTCAATCTATAGACCGCCCTGGAACTCATGGTTCAAATCAGCATGGCAATTTAACAAAACATAGATTAATGCACTTCCCTCAAAATAAATGGTCTGTCACAATGCACTTGTCATGAGTCTGAAATTTTCAGCCAAATCCCGCCCATGAAACCCCAACTTGTAACAGTTTATTGAGAGGTCACCCTCAACACAGGGAGTTCCTTCCCTCCCCAAGCCAAGTGTCATACAATAAAAGAAATGGTTAATATGAGTTCTTTTATTCAGCCCTGTCTCAGCCTCATATGATGCCTCTTGGATTCCTTCCCCTAAGCTACCAATGAGCCAAGAACCAGGCTGGTGTACAAGAAATATATTCGTATTTATTTAAATTACACCTGCCACCTTTATTTATTTATGTACTTATTTATATGTATAGCACCTAAGCCCAAGGGCACCAAGGCGCTGTTGCAAGCCAGTTACACAGTGAATGTACATGGGGAAAAGAATTATTAACAAACAGGTAAGTGTGGCGCAAAAGTCAAACCTCATTGCTCCCGCGGTAAGTGGTCAGTCAGAGCAATGTTTAGGCAAAGAGCCAAGTTTTGAATGCTTTCCTGAAGACCCAGTGGGAGTTTTCTGCTCTTAGTGAGAGCAGAAGGGATCTCCAATGAGACGCTGCTATTGAAGGGAAGCTAGTACCTCCTCCTCTGGCATGAATGAATTTCAGTGCGCGATACGATAAGCGTGGGTTGCCCTTGCAGGCCTGATAGTGGTAGCTCTGATGATTTTTTGGGCCAGGTACCCAGGTGCTGTATTCAGGAGGCATTTGTGGGTGATGGTAAGGATTTTGAAGTTAATCCTTTCCTGGATGGATAACCAATGCGACTCCTTTCTTACTTCTGAGATTTGGTCTCTTTTGGAGATATTGAATGCCTAGCATAGCACATTGTTTTGGATTGCCTGCATTTTACAGATATTCTTCTAGGATGTGCCTACAAAAAGGGCATTGCGGTAGTCAAGTCTTGCTCCAGTTACTGATTGTGTGATGATGAGGCAGCTTTTCGGTGTAAGGAATTGTCTGGCTGCATTAAGAAGTTTGGCAGTGAATGCTGCTGATGAGGCAATTGTGTTGTCTTTGTTTTGTGAGGGCGAAAGTGGCAGCTAAGTGCACGCCCAAGATTTTCACAGACGCATAGACTGGGATTTTGATGTCATCGATCAAGAAGGATGAATATTGAGGGGAAAAGAGTTTCTTTAGCATTGCGGATAACCCCACTATGAGGATCTCTGTCTTGTCGTGGTTTAGACAAAGATGGTTTGTGGCCATCCAAGTCTGGATAGTTAGGTAGATTTTATTGATCGTCGTTGTGTCCTCCTTATGGGACCCTGATAGAGGAAGGAGAATATGGGTGTCATCGGCATAGTTGGTGCATGCTATGCCGAGGTCTTCCAGGAGGTGAAAGAGAGGTTTGAAAAATATATTATAAAGGGTAGGGGAGACACAGGAACCTTGCGGGATGCCACAGGGAATAGGTGCAGGGGGGTGCTAGCCGAATATGAGAAGACTCTCATGGATCTCCCTTCATCCCTTCAAGGAAAGATGCAACCCATATCATGGCTTCTTGGGAGAAGTTGGCAGCAACTGTGAGGTGGTGGCACAAGGTTTTGTGGTCTACCAGGTCAAAGATGGCTAAAAAGTCAAGGAGAAGGAGGAGGGCTGTCTATCCTTCATCTCTGAAATTGTGAAGCTGATTTTTCAAGTCTAGCACTGCTGACTCTGTTCCATGTCCTGGTCGGGAACCAGATTGGGGCTTTCCTAGGATATGGTTGGATTCCAAGAAGTAGGAATGGAACTGTGATAATCGAGCAGTAGTTGTTGGGAGCTGACGGATCTAGGCTTGGTTTTATAGGTAGGGGGAGGACACAGGATTCTTTCAGACTGGCGGGTACATGGCTAGATGAAAATGAGGCATTGATAAATCTATTAATGAATGGGGATAGGACTTCAGACCAGTCCTTAATAATGTACGGCGGGCATATGTTGCCTTTGTATCTGGAAGGTTTAAAATTTCTTATGATATTCGCAGTCTCTTCTTCTGAGACCTCTCTAAAGTGAAAGGTCTGGGTGGGAGGGCTGGGGGAGGGAGGGAAATCTTTGAGGACGGTGCATTGGTGCACCTTCTTTGTGGCTCACAATTAACTTCTTGTTACACAAATAAATCACACCAATGGGTTGGGAAAACACAGATTACAATACTTTTCTTTCTACAGATTTCACTTTAAGAAATAATCAGCACTGCTCAATGACCAAATTCCATTTACATATGCAATGCTGTGCGATTTCAACTTTCCTGCAAGCTTTAAAGGCTAGCAGTTTAGTTTTACCAATTTGTGCAAGTGCATATAGCAATTGTTATTTCACTCACAACTTTGCTTTGAAATGAGCACAGGGTGATTTAGCAGTTTGTTTTTCAGACCCCCCCACCCCCTACTTTGATATGTGTTGGGGAAATCAGACAGAGAACTTTGAATGATTTTGGAGTTTGGGATGTCAAACCGCCCTCCACTTAAAGGCCTTTGTTGGGAAAGCTGGACAGAAAGACATTGAGATAATTAGAGAATATCGGATTTCAGACACCCCCTCCACTTAAAGACCAGTGTTGGGGAAGTTGGACAGAAACATTGGAATGATTTGAGATTTTGGGATTTCAGACCCCCCTTGACTTAAAGGCCTGTTTTGGGGAAGCTGGACAGAAGCAATTGGGATGATTTGAGAATGATAGATTTCAGACCACCCTCCACTTAATGGCCTCTGTTGGGGAAGGTGGACAGAAACATATTGGGATGATTTGAGAATTTGGGATTTCAGAACCCCTCCACTTATAGGCCTTTGTTAGGGGAAGTTGGACACATAGGATTACCCAATTAAATTACAGTCTATAGTTTTCAGTGCACACTGCCAATGAGCTTTGTTAATTTGATAATTCTAACAAAAATCACCCTGTGGTGTTCTGCCAAGGGGAATTCATTAAATTAATATTTTTAGTTAAATAAGCTAAGGATCTACACAGTTTTTCCCCCTGCCGCCCTCCCCACCTGCTATAAAGGGAAATTATTAATGGAAATCAGGTTCCCCCACCTTTTCTTTGCAAAGGGTTCAATACTACTTACATAGAAAGCCTCTGTTTAAAGTTCTGTAAAACGAGCTGCATGTCAGGGCCCTCTGGAAGCGGAGGGCAAAATCTGGTCACTCCACTCTCAAGGATGGTCCTCAGCTCCACACCATAGGACCCAGTCATATTTTAGGCCTACCCAACAATCTCAGCTCCCCCAGATGTAATCTCAGCCAAATCTCCTTTTGCTGTTTCCTTGTGGCTGTCAGATGATAGGTGTGAGCAGCTCTTTTCATGGTAATTTGAACAGCTCTGTCCTTTTCTCATTGTTCATCCACTCTATTTACTAGTGATGACACCACCACGTTTAGAATCTTGGGAAATACCCTGCAAGAGTTCTCACAAATGGAACTGGTCAGTTACCCTTCTCTCTCCTCCCAAGCCCAGCCTCTCTCTCTGGATTGGTTTAGGTGTCTGGCGCAGACATATGGCAACTTCCATTTGAAATCTAGTTATGTGTCAAAAACGTTGTAATTTACTAGTAATTGCCATAATGTATATATTTTCTGCTTTAGGTAATCATGGGAAATCAGATAAAACTACAGGCAGGTTTGCACCATTTTGCACACCCATTTGGCAATTTTCCACAATGTTTATAAAAAGCATAATAGTTATGAACATGTAATGTAATAGCCATATTCCTAATTTTACCCTCCACCCGTTCAATAACTTTCAAATTCTGAACATGTTCACAGCAGCCAGGAACACCTTTTAGCTGGTCATTACAATTCTCTACGTTGCAGGTGGAGGAATTGTACATCACCAACATCCCTTGCAATTATCTAAAAAATAAAACATACATGGATACAGTGTGATTTGTAGTTTCAGAGAAACAGCCATGATTGTGACAGTCCATTTAAACTAAGGGGAATCTTCATATGTGCAAATTTGAGCTTCCTTTCCTACTTGCCATTTTCCACCCTGGGCCATACTGTGACCAGGCCTTTCTTTTCTTTTATTATCCTCTTTGTGGTTTGAAGTTGGTAGCTGCAGATCGTAAATGGGGGATGTATTTTCTACACATAGAAGTCAGGTCAGTCCAAGAATTTAATTGGGCACTTTTACTTTATGGTATTTTAGAATTGTGATTTTAGCCTGTCAAAGTTCGATTTTAGAGTAAATTGCATTTTACCTACTGTTTAAATCGTTTTGGTGCTCTAGACTAAGGAACCTTTGAACCAGGATTTTGATGGTAGCATACTAGAGAACTACAGTGTTTCGAAAACAATAGATTTGTGCTTTTGAAGATCGCGAGCTATTGCACGCGCTCCTAGCACCAAAGAACTACAATCCCCAGAATAATTGTAGTTCTTTGGCACTATTTACACAGAAACCCGGCGCGAACGCCCCGGCGCGCATGGGCAGGCACAGTCTGTTTCAGTATAAATAGACTGTGAGCCCATAGGAAGTTGGTCAGTCCAAGAATTTAATTGTGCAGTTTTACTTTATGGTATTTTAGAATTGTGATTTTAGCCTGTCAAAGTTCGATTTTAGAGTAAATTGCATTTTACCTACTGTTTAAATCATTTTGGTGCTCTAGACTAAGGAACCTTTGAACCAGGATTTTGATGGTAGCATACTAGAGAATTACGGCGTTTCGAAAACAATAGATTTGTGCTTTTGAAGATCGCGAGCTATTGCATGCGCTGCTAGCACCAAAGAACTACAATCCCCAGAAGAATTGTAGCTCTTTGGCACTATTTACCCAGAAACCCGGCGCGAACACGCCGGCGCGCACGGGCAGGCACAGTCTGTTTCAGTATAAATAGACTGTGAGCCCATAGGAAGTTGGTCAGTCCAAGAATTTAATTGTGTAGTTTTACTTTATGGTATTTTAGAATTGTGATTTTTGCCTGTCAAAGTTCGATTTTAGAGTAAATTGCATTTTACCTACTGTTTAAATCGTTTTGGTGCTCTAGACAAAGGAACCTTTGAACCAGGATTTTGATGGTAGCATACTTGAGAATTACGGCGTATCAAAAACAATAGATTTGTGCTTTTGAAGATCGCGAGCTATTGCACGCGCTCCTAGCACCAAAGAACTACAATCCCCAGAAGAATTGTAGTTCTTTGGCACTATTTACCCAGAAACCCGAACGAGCGTGAGTACATTTTCATTACTGATAACCCTCATACCACTAGGGTTATCCGCTCCTTACCACCAGCTAGCGGCAGTAGGAAGTAGAAGTAAACAAGGCTGAAGTCCATAGACTCCCTAGTAAAGGAAAGAGGAAGTCATGGACCAAGCATACACCTTTAACACTAGTCAAAAAGGGAGGGAAGCGAAAGGAGGGAAATGGACCATAACAATAGGCTGCAGAGCCTCAAAGTGGGGCTTCTTAACACGCGATCACTAAACAAACACGCGTACAACATTAATGACCTCATAAAGGAGAAAGACCTAGATATCTGTTGTATAACAGAAACCCGGCTAAAAGAACCTATCGGCCCGTATGTGAAGCCGCGGTTCCAGAGGGGTACATTATGTACAACACCAATAGAGAGACGGGAATGGGAGGAGGGGTGGCCGTTATAGACCGAGAAACTTTGAAACTTTTTAAAGTGGACTTTCCGTGCATGGGCTGCGAAACCATCCACCTAAAATTAATTTATACACCAAATGATAGACTAAATATTCTAGTTATATACAGTCCCCCCTCGCTAGTCTCAGACTTTGAAAATTAAGTCACCTCTCAAGCCTCAAAACTTATATCCACTAATTCATCCACCTTGCTAGTGGGTGACCTGAACAGGTGGAGAGGAAATAAAGAGGATAAAGAGGCCATAACATTGGAAAAATCAATGAACAACATGCAATTTATTGTAGCCAACAATGAACCCACTACCCCCCAAGGAAACCAATTAGACTGGGTCTTTACTAATAACCTGAAAATATTTAATGTGCTCACAGAACCATGTATATGGTCCGACCACTACTTAGTCACTTTTGAAGCACAAATGAATAAACAGGCACCGCACCATGATAATCCACACATTAAAACATGGAGTAGAAACTTTAAAAATCTTGGACCTGAGATCCTGAAATCATGTTTACAGACTATTGCTGGTTCATTCGCAGAAAAGGACAACTGTGAGTGCATGCTGAGAAAATATAACAAACACATGCAGGAAATGGTTGAAGAAAATGCTCCTCTTAAACAAAAACTGGTTAGGAAAAATAGCAACCATCAAAAGTGGTACAATGAAGAGCTAAGTAAGCTTAAGCAGGAAAAATGAGTGAAAGGAAGGGCATGGCATCAACAGCCTATACCAGCTAACAAAGAACAGTGGAAAAACGCCAACCACAGTTATAGGAAAGGCATACGGGAAGCTAAAAGAAACTATTATAATAAGGAAATAGATGGAGCTAATAATAAAACCAGCAACATTTTAGAAATCCTTAAAGGCTTCGAAAAACCAATATCACTTTCCCTGCCACACACTCCCACAAAAGAACAGTGTGATAAAGTACAAGAAGCTTTCACAGCTAAGATCTCGAAGGCACGTACAAATATCATCCTAGCCAGAAAAGAAGGGGAGACCATAACCCTCCAAGACAAGACTAGCATTCCTGAAGGAAGAGAGAGCTTTAGATTCCTTCCCATATCTGAGGAAGAACTCTGTGAAATCTTAGCCAAAATGAATCCCACTTCCTGTGCAGAGAATATCTTACCGTCTAAAATTATACTAGACAATAAAGAAATCTTTGCTCCAGTACTGACAAGGATAATAAATGCCTCCTTCAGGGAAGGGGTAGTCCCAAAGTAAATCAAGAAGGTAACAATAACCCCCTTAGTGAAAAAACAAAGGTTGGATCCAAAGGACCCCAGTAATCTAAGACCGATAACAAACTCTAACTTTATATTGAAGGTCTTAGATAAAATCGCCACCAACCAATTACAAAAACATGTAGAAGACCAGAATTTACTACATGAACATCAATCAGGTTTTCAAGCTGTACACAGCACTGAATCGGCGATGCTTGATCTTCAGACTCATATATTAAATCTGATAGATAATGGCAATACCGGGATCCTTATGCTGCTAGACCTTAGCGCAGCTTTTGACCTGGTAGACCATCAACTCCTGCAGGAGGCACTGGCAAGAATAGCCGGGTGCTCATCCAAGGCACTGGAGTGGCTAGCATCCTTTTTGAAGGGTAGAAGCGCCAGGATTCATTGGGGTGACATCTTCTCGGAGGCAGCCCCAATCCTTTACAGTGTTCCTAGGGGGGCTAGCCTGGCTCCCTTATTATTCAACCTGTGCATGAGGGGTTTATGTGAGCTCCTAGAACAAATCGGTGTGTTCTTAACGAACTACGCCGATGACACGCAGCTTGTGTTTGACCTCAAAGGAGAATATAGCATATACAGTGTTAAAATATCAGAAGTGTACAATATCATTGACAATTGGATGCAATGCCATTGGATGTGTCTTAATAACACCAAGACTGAACTGATGAGTTTTGGGACTCAACAAGCCAGATGTAGATTAGGGACAGAATATCAGGCGTTCATCATTAAACAGGCCAAGATCTCAGTGATGCCGCAGGTCAAAACCCTGGGGATGATTGTGGAAGCCTCACTAGGATCAGAGGCTCAGGTAAATTACCTACAGAAAAACAATGCCTATTATATACGACTCATGAGAGCCATAAAATCATTTATAAATGAGGCGAATGCAGCTACCATAGCAAGAGCAGTCATACTGTCACGTCTCGACTAAGGTAACGCCCTACTTATCGTAGCCTCAAAAAGAGAACTTCAAAAGTGTCAGGTTATGGAAAACGACACAGTTCGTAGCATTAAGAACATTAAAAAAGGGAGCATGTTATAACAGGGAGAAGATCCCTACATTGGTTAAGGGTGGAAGAAAGAATACTCTTCAAATCTATGGCCATAGTACAGAGATGTGTATATGGAGAAGCCCCGAAGTACTTCAAAAAACAGTTCTCACTGTACATGCCCCAAAGGAGCCTCAGATCAGAGAACAAGGCCTTTCTGAAAGTTCCCAGAGCTAAGCGCGCGCATGGAGGGGGAAAATTCTTTCCAGTGATGGCCGCAATCTGCTGGAATAAATTACCACCAATCCTACGGCAGGAAGAGAATTACTTACGTTTTAGGAAACTCATGAAAACTCAGCTTTTCATGTGAAAAAACCTGTATAACACCCACATGTCAGGATAGTTTAAAACTCGCCCTACAATGAATTAACATGGATTTGCCCCGCGCCCTGATGCCTGCGGGCGACCGGCGCGTTATAAACCAAAATACAATACAATACAATACACTGCAGATAATGAGCTGGGCTGGCCCTCTGATGTCACGAGGCCTGTCCACTTATTTGAAGGGGACCATCATTCTGGTCTGAAAGGCTTCTATTTCTTGTATCTCTTTCAAAGTGTCAGCTTCCCTTGATTGTAGCCCCTGTTTTCACACCTACTCCCCAAATCTAGCTATGCGTCCAGACCTTTGTGATTTACTAGTAACTTCCATAATGTATATATTTTCCACTTCAGCTTATCATGGGGAATGTAATTAAACTGACAGCCAGGTGCGCAACATTTTGCACGCCCGTTTGGCAATTGTTCACCGTTTTTAAGAAAAGCATAATAGAAACATGTAATTTGTTATCCATATTTCTCATTTTAACCTCCACCCATTCACGAACTCTCAAATTCTGGAGCCTTTTAGCTGGTCATTACAATTCCCTAAGTCATAGGTGGAGGAATTGTATATCACCAGATTTGCCTTGAAATTATCTAAAGAATAAAACTTACATGGATACTTGTTTAACTGACTATCATTCCAATCTGAAAGGCTTCTGTTTCTTGTATTTGTTTCAGAGTTTCAGCTTCCCCTGATTTTAGCCCCTGTTTTCACACCTCCTCCGTACATTCTGGTCATGCACCAGCCAAGGACAATTGTCCTGCAGAGACAGCAAGTCTAGAGAACGTTTGTTTTCCAACACCTCTTAGTAGCCACACTTTATTGCAGTTGTAAACAGCTGAAATGCACAAACCAGGCTGGCAGTGAAGGAAGCCACTTGTGAATTTTGCCCGCTGTCCTTGACTGAAATTAATTTGCATGCTGCATTCTCTAACATCAGCCTTTATTCTTTGACACACAGTGTGGTTAGCTGATCAGAGTTCACTTTGCTTGTTCTCTGAAAGTGCAGGACTGTTTCTTTCAGTTGTTAACAAACTACACTGTTTATCTGCTGAAAACCCCTTTTGATGAGTGACAGTTTCAGCGAAAGGATTGCTGCCTTTATTTCTCATCCCACAATGTTATGTGCATTTGCAATCTGCACTCGGATTACATTTTTGTTTTAGCCTTTTGTGGATTTCCCTGCAGAAGACACCCACATAGTCTGTCTAAATAGGCCTGATTTTTCGGCTCGCAGGTTTCTGAATGCTGGCAGGTCAGTTTCCCAGTGGGCCATTCAGTTCTGTTGATTTGAGGCCTTTCATTACACCCCACAACAACCACTGACCTGCTGAAATTCTGCTTGTGTTGATAACTGATAGAACTGCTCAGAATCCTGCTGCAATGAAATGGCACGTTAACTGCTATTTGTATCACACACAGGCTAACAATATTATCATTGCCAATGCGTGTTCATACTTTGCTTTGAATTAAATCCATGGGTATAATATATTTAGTATGTGCAATATTTTTCTAACTTAAAAGGAATGGGAAAAAGACCAAATCTCATCATCTGAAGCCAACAATCTAAGTTGTGAGTCTGCATAAGAGTTCCTTGTGGGAGATTGTAGAAAGGTGTTGGTGCAGAAGGGACACCTAGAAGAGAGTTAGGGCCTGATTTACACACATTTTTTTAAAGGGACTTTGCCATGTTAAAATATTTTTTTGTAAATCAGGCCCTTAGTGTATTAAACATGTTCAGGTCCTGAACATTAGGTGGTTCAATGTGTTAAAATTGTGGCACAAATGTCCGTTTACACAAGAAATCGCAGCAAAAAGGCTGTGGTTTTGCCACCGCAATCCATGCAAAGGATGCGGGGGACACCCACACAACCCCAGACCCATTATACCATTTAATGGGAGCAGGGGACACCCCCGCAACCCCTATTCCCTTTAAATGGTAAAATGGGGTACACCTTTACCGGGTAAAACCACTGCATTTTTGCGGCGATTTTTTGTACAGGCAACATTTTTGCTGCAATTTTATTACTGCATACCCATTTGGTCTAGTCTCCTTGATGTACAGGGGAGAAGTTTGCAAGTTAGGATTTAACTTTTTAAATCTATGCGCAGATATGTTAACTAAACCTATGGCAGGTGAGCGTAGCCCATCTACCCCAGCTTTTTCTCTGCATTCTTGTAGTCTTGCATGCATAGAGTAAACTCTCAAAATGAAAAGAATAAAACCAGAATTGTATTGACTACTTGACAAGGGACAGGTTGAGTGCATGCCCTCTCTTTGTGTTTGTCATCTATAGTCTCTGAGTTAAAAGCGGTCGCTGGTTAATTTTCTTCTTGGTGTGGTGTTAATGACTGCCAAATGTAGACAAGTAGATGAGTAGGTGCCAGGGGTTGAGCAAAACAGTCACCCCAAAGGTGGCTTCAGAATGTCACCAAGACATTTACAAAAACAATTGAAATGCTGGGTTGATGGGTTACTATGCTTTACCATAGAACACCATTTTAGGAAAATGTGATTACAAATCCTTAGGATTTACAGATCTTGGGGAAGAGGGAGCACAGAAGATATCCGCTTAATTGTGGAGCTTCTGATCCCTGAGGACTTCCCTCAGGAAGATGCCCCATTAAGAGTGCAGTGTCATGCATGGAACATGGCCCCTGAAACATTAAATCGCTGGGGAGCACTGCAGAGCTGGCTGCGTGCTGAGGTGAGATATGAAATAGGAGAAACACTGAGATAATGGCCTTTGTGAATATGGGCGCGGAGCCCTAACTTGGTGGGTGGCACTGTCTAGAAAGACCAATGAAAGGAGTGGCGGCACAGGACAGGGTCCCCAGTGGAAGCGGCGGAGCGGGACTAAGGAGGCAGCACCGGAGAGTATATGCAGCAGAGAAAAGAGGGAAACTGAGTACGAAGCGAGGACCGGCCTCAGAGGACCTCTGCTGTAGTGATTGAAGCCAGTGGGGAGGTGGGACTCTGACGCATCGAGGACGAAACACCACTGCATCACAGGTCCAAAAACACTGTGAGGAGACTCTGTTGTGTGGCGTCCTCGCAGCCGGGTGGACCCATGCAGTGAGGGACACAGCCAGAGGAGAGGAAGCACAGCAGTTGCCGGGGGACAGAAGCTGGACCAGCACAACAACAGGTGAGGAGGCAAAGTGCAGTGCGGCTGCCAGGCTTTGATAAGCAGCTCCCCACTCCACAACACAGCTATGAGCTTTAGGTACAAGCACCTCAGGCACTGGAATTAAACCCGGATTTACAGAGGGGCAGTAGTGTTGCACTGCATGGGGCCTTGAGAAGAATAGAATGCAAATAGCACCAGAAGCTGGCATGCAGGTGAAGGAGCAGGGTCAGAAGAAAGGTCAGAGATTGCCGGTCTGTTGATGATATAGACCCAACAGGAAAGCAGTACAGATACACAGATTGAGACACCACAACCTTAACCAGCAGTGCCTGGAGGGAGCAAGGAGCTGACGAGGGGTCAGCCTGAGGCGTACCGTGGTGGTGGATCGGGGTGGAAAGAGGACCCTGCAGACAATAGTAGGAAACATGGACAGGGCAAAGGGCCCTGACCAGGCACAAGCAACATTGGAGACTGACAGTGCTGCTGAGCAGTCCACAATGGAGTTGACTATGTTGGACCTAATACTACAGCAATTTGTGAAACTCAATGAGGCTACTGTAGGCATGGATGCTAGAGATAAACACGCTGAGGTGCTGCAAGTGAAGTCGGCATGAACAGACTCGGGAGCAGGTTGACAGAGGTGGAAGAGAGAGTGGGCATGTGGGGGAGGTAGCAGAGAAAGTATTCTCACTTCCGGCTCTATTAGGCCATCAATGGAAATAAGGCACAATAACCATATACGCAATGACACGTCAGTCGTGAGGTTCGATTTCCAAATAAGTCTGGTTTTATTCAAAGTATCTCAGTCGGCCGACTTGGTCTCAACGCATCAGAATGTGTGTTCCCAGACACTGTGAGATGCGAGAGAGCGAGCAGCGCTCAAGCAGTCATATATATACATAATACATCATCATTTGTTAATGTGGTTCGTCCCACCCTTACACATGTTGTACAGGCTAGAGTTTGGTAATTGACAGTTATGACATGTCTTCATTTAGTCTAAACATTAGTTATTCTAGCAAAGGCTGCAGAGACCCTTTTCTGTTATGAGGAACATGGTGCTGGCATAGGAAGGATATCTTGTTCTTAGCAGAGAAACATTCCATACAATGTTATCTGTTTGCCACGGCTCAAGAGCTAAGGGTCGACAGTTCTGAGGCAGAAATACCATCCTTTGTGAAGGAGCACTGCTAGTTGCATATAATTCATGTTTAACTGCCCTTTACAACAGCGCTTGCAAGACAAACCGGCACCTGGACTACTGATTAGGCGGGGCTTCTGCACAGCTTCAAGGCCTCAGTGAGAGGGAAAACAATCTATTTCTGCATGGCTCTACATTCCTGCCTACGTTAGTATTTCAGAGTTCAAGCTGTGGCCTCGCACCGTGTGTGAGTCTAAAGCATATAATATATTGTGCAAAGTGTTTAATAAAAGAAAAGCAAAATGGCTGTTATTTACAAAATTGACTCCCTATGGTCGCATTCAGGTTTCTTGTTTTGCAAAGTTTGTCACATGATGCGATTTGCTTATGGCCAACATACTATTCATATCATTCGGGCTATGTGATTACTTTTTCGGTATAACAAACCCTCCTTTTGGCCTTAAGCCACTAGCATCATTATCCAAACATTGCGTCCTCATCAGACCAGGTGTCACTTTCTGAACTACCCATGTCACTATCATCATCAGAAATATTGATTACCATAATTTCCTTAAAAATGTAATTTCCGTGTTTCGGACCATCATTTATCATTCTCGCAGGAGGCTTCACAATCGTTGTACTAATTGTTTGTACACATTCCTTCGAAATTATGGAACAAATGGCCAGCAAGCATTGTATGCAACAACAGCAGAATATGAGGATACCGAATATCATAACCAAAATTGCAATTAGTTGCCATCCCCAGGATCGTAACAGTTCCCAGAACCATGAACCTATGTTTAGATTCCAGCCACCTGAGGGAACATGAATTTCAGAACTTAGGACATGTAATTTCTTAATTGCTTCAAATGTTGTAGGGGGGGTGTCACTTACAAATACACAGCACGCTGACCCCACTAATTTGCATACACCTCCACGGTCAGCCAAAATAATATCAAGAACCATTCTATTCTGAAGGGCAACTAGTCTGATTGCTTTTTGTTCCAATGTCATATTGTAAAGTATGTCAGTGGTTCCATTTATTGGTTTCTCTAATACCCTGGATAATTTTCTTATATTCCATGAGTTTATTGCTTGTCCCCAGAAAGGTATAAATGATTTTGCTATGTCCCTAAAAATGTGCCCAGCAGTATCATCTCGTTGTGGCCGAGATCTAGATATTTTTGCTATTTCAGAAGTTTTGGCAAGGAAAACACCAAGTAAGATTATCCCTAAATAACAGGTACCTTCCCAATTTCTACGTAACCATGGAGAAGCTTGGTGTCTTCACACAAAATAGACAGAACCTCCTCTATATAATGGTTTCTCTTCTTGCTCAAGTACAGCAGTATTCATACACCTAGTAAATATACAAACCCATTCCTCTTTCCCTGTGTTGGGGTAAATGTGAACAAACCCAACAATTGGATCTATTTAAACTAGCATGAGTCATATTCATAATCAGTAATAAAGTGTTATTGTCATAACCTTTTCTGTGGTTCACATCTCATGACGGAAGAATGTAGGAAAGCATATGAGCTGGGGTAAAGGTAGTGGGGGCATTTACAGTTGTCAATAGAGTGTTCATAGGATGCATAGTTTCCAAGTACCAAAACAGTGGGGTCAATGTAACTACTATACAGATAGGTATGGTAATCAGGAGCAGGTTAGTCTTTGTAGACCAAGTATTTCTGGAGGCAGGCTTAATGTCAATGTCTATATGTCTATCAATGGCAACATGAGTGCAGGCAGCAGCAAGAGCGAATACAGGCATGACCAAGGAAAGTTTCTCAGCGTCCGTCGGAAAAGATCTCCACAGCCACACACTTTGGCAGCAAAGTTGAAACATGTTCGGTTCAGCCTGCTTAAGATGGCAGCAAGCTGGTGTTTACCTTGACAGCTCCAAAAAGGCAGGAGCAAGCATCAATCTCAGTTTTATAGTGTCAGTACCTTTTGACCCACTTGTTCACGCTAGGTTACAAAGGCCTTCACTTTCAATGGTAGCACCGGGAAACCGCGTGTCAGATCTCTCATCCGATACAGCTCATACGCTCCCTTTCCCTAGGCCTCAGTTCCCAGCTCTGTCCGTGAGCTAGAAACAAAGGCAAAACAAAACCTGCTGTTTACTTCCAATTTCATGAATGCAGATTGTACCTTACAGATCCAGGTACGGTATGATCAATGAACAATGCACTATCGTTGTTTGCAGCAGATGCAAAAACATTGCCAGTCGGTGATGCAATTCGTGATGATGAGGCAGCAGTCGAACAATGTTGAGGTAACACTGATGTTTCAATTTTTGTTGCAATCTCCCCAGGCTCCTCTCAGGGTTAGGAAGGACTTCTGGCTGAAATTCAGCTATGTCTTTGTGATCGATCACGGCTGTCTTACTTTCAACGTCAGGATTATCGATCTCTTTCTCATGTGGTAAAGGAAACGGGATTTATTTCGTGTGTGTTGCGTTCATCCAATGCTTTCGACCATTCACTCGGACTGCAGTCTGCGTAGCCACTAATACCTGGTAGGGACCCTTCCAGTGCGCTGCAAGTGAAGATTTACTTTCAAAGTTCTTAACCAGGGTCCGGTCTCTTGGTTGCAGACAATGTCCTGGGCCTGTATATCTGACAGGAAGAGCCTCCTGCACCTGCTGATGAATCAAATGCAAGTTTTGAGTCAACTGTTTACAATAGTCAATGAGCAATGAGTATTCAACATCCCTCAATATTTTTGGACGTGGCACATTCCAGATATTCGCTGGTCTCCCAATTATTATTTCATATGGGGATAGGCCAGTCCTTGCCTGCACAGACGTGCGCATACACAGTAAAGCTAATGGCAATGCATCTGGCCATTTCAAATTGCTTTCGCGCAAATCTTAGCTATTTTGTTTTTCAAAATACCGTTTTGGTGTTCTACCAAACCGGCACTCATCGGGTGTCTGGCTGAATGGAATCGCTTATCTATTCGGAGGCCTACACAGATTTGTAATATCACGGATGCTATAAAATGAGGGACATTGTTGGACCATATAACACGGGGCAGCCCGAATTGGGGAGAATATTCTTTTAACATGGATTTCGCTGTTGACATAGCTGAACAATCTTTCAGGGGATAGGCCTCCACCCATTTGCTATACACACAGACCACTACGAGGACATATTTATAGTTCTGGCATCTTTCCATTTCTATGAAGTCAAAATGGATGACCTCAAAGGGGATAGAGGGGGGGCCAAAACGTCCTACTGGTGTCGCTGTTCCTTTTCCAATGTTATGTTGTAAACAAGTCATGCAATTCTGAACCAATCTCTCAGCATTTTTCTTAATGTTTCCATTACACCATACAGAATAGAGGTGCTGTGACTTATTTTTCAGACACATATGTGTTGGACTATGGGCCATGGTAACCATTGCCCTAACTTATGCATTTGGCAACATCCATCTATTATTCTCTTTGTCCACCCAGCAACCCTCAGGATCTAATTCTGCTGGACCCTCAGATCATTATTTTATTTCATCTGCAGTGGCTTCTGCTTGTATCTCTCTGCCTGTCTCAATTCCGTCCTCTATCATGCAGGACACTTTCTCTGCTGTTTCACCATACATTTTTGTGTGTAAATCAATGGCATTTTGTTTCGCAATTCGGTCAGCAAATGCATTTCCCATTCCTATATTACATGTTATTTTCTTATGTGCATCACATTTCATTATTGCTAACTGCTTGGGAAGTGCAAGTGCTGACAACAGTGTCACTATCAAAATGCCATGTTGAATCTTAGTTCCATGTGACATCAGGAAGCCCCTTTCAGCCCATAGTCAGCTAAAATTGTCGACCACCCCGAAAGCATACTGGATGTCAGTATAAATGTTTACACTAAGGGTTGCAGAAATTTCAAAGGCTCTAGCTAACGCTATTATTTCCACAGCTTGTGCTGAGTTGTATGAGGCTTGTTTGCTCTCTACAAAAGTTTTCAGTGTAGTAATGGCATAAGCAGCAATTGATGTGCCATTCAGTAATTTAAAACAAGAACCGTCACAAAACTGTTCTCCATCTGGCTCTTTCAAGGGGGTATCAGTTAAATCAATTCTTCCTTTTGTCTCTTTCTCAGTAGTGATTAAGCAATCATGTGAGACTTGTTTCTCGCTCCCTTTTTCACTAGGAGGTGGCAATAACGTGGCCGGATTTAAAGCGCAACATCTCTTAATTTGAAAATGTGGTGAAAATAGGACAATTTCATATCTCGTTAGTCGGGTGGATGTGAAATGTTGCATTTGTGTTCTATTTAGAAGAACGTCTACTGAATGGGGTACCATCACGGTTAAATCGTCACCTAAAACCATCCCCTCGGTTTGTTTTACTGATGCTGCAGCTGCAGCAACAGCTCACAAGCAACGTGGCAAAGCACATGCAACAGGATCCAGCATGGAAGAGAAATAACCGCATGGTCTATTTCTGACCCCGTGTTCCTGAGTCAAAACAGCCAAAGCACATCCATCCTTCTCATGCACAAATAACATAATACCCTTCTCATAATTTGGCGTGCCCAAAACTGAAGCTGAACATAACGCAGCTCTGAGCAGGTCAAAAGCTTCTTGACACTCCATGTTCCATGGCAAAGGTAAGGTAACATCCTTCATTGTCAATGCCACTATGGGTTTCACAATCATTGAAAAATTAGCTATCCACTTCCTACAATATGAAGCCATGCCTATTAAAGCCCTGACTTCCTTCTGCGTGTTTGGAATAGGCATATCAGAGATGCTCTCTATACGTTCTGGTGTCAATCTTCTTCCCTCCTTCGATAGAAGGTAGCCGAGATAGGCCACCTCCTCTCGACAATACTGGAATTTCTTCAATGACGCCTTGTGACCGTGTGTCGCCAAATGTGTCAATAATGCAACAGTTCCTTTTTCACAATGTCCTCTGAATCTGCTGCTATAAGCAGGTCATCAATATATTGTAACAATATACATCCTGATGGTAATTCAAGCATGTCCAGTTGTTCTTTTAATGCTCTACTATAAATACTTGGACTTTAAGTGTAGCCTTGTGGAATACGTGTAAATGTAAATGAGCGCCCTCCTAAAGTAAAAACAAACAAATATATGCTCTTGGGATGTACTAGAATGCTGAAAAACACATTCTTCAAGTCAATCACACTGAAGTGCGATGCGGAAGCAGGAATCATAGTCAAAATCGTGGTTACATCAGCGACTAATGGGAATTGGGGATCAACTACTCTGTTAACAGCATATAAATCAATTATAAAACAGTAAGGGATATCATTACCTCCTTTCTTGTAAACTGAAAGAATTGGGCTATTCCAAACACTACCAGAAGTTTCTTCAATTACATTTCAAGCAATTAAGTATGACACAATATATTTCAATGCCTTTTCACCTTCACTCGAAATTTTGTATTGTGGAATACGCGGTAATGTGATTCCTTCCTTCAAAACAATTTTCACTGGTTCTACTTTCAAACATCCAACATCATAATCATTCACTGCCCATATGCAAGCTGGTACTTCACACAATTCAGTCAGCAATGGCATGGATACAAATTGCGATACAGGAGTTTTTTGTGGCGAAATAGTCAAGTACACTCCATCAGGAGAACAATAAATTACTGCATTCAACTTTTTCAATAGATTCAATCCCAACAAATTTGCGCAGGAATTTGTCGTAAAGAAATGGGTAAGATTCAGTAAATGGACCTAGTGTAATTGGCACTTGTTGTGAAACTGGACTAATCACTGGTGTACCTGAGAACCCTACTAAGACATTCTTATGCCCTGACCGTGGTATGTTTGGAACCCGCTGATGATCAATCGAACATTTTTGTGCACCTGTGTCCACTAGAGAAATGTGCTCCCTATTCCCAACCTTCATTTCTACCCAGGGCCCTTTCTAGTCAACGGGAATAGGCACTGGTTCCAACCCCTGTTTCGGGCTGTCCCAATGGAACAGTACATCATCAGATGTAAAGTCTCCAGAGTAATATGCATTGGAGGAATTATCAAAAACATTTCCACCATTCATGGTGTTCCATTGTTGATTTTGATTAACATGATTATCATGAAATTGTGGCGTCACCTGGCTTCTATTCGGACCTGCTATTCCTGGCCGACCTCTAAATGGTCTTCTCGAAATAGTCCCATTTCTATTCTGCAAGTGCGGGCATTGTGCTCGCCAATGGCCTTCTTGTCTACAATAGGTACATTGAATTATACCTATTGGACCCCCTTGCATGTTGGATGTTAAGGCAAAATTAACTCTAGACCATGCATTCCCACTACCTCTATTATTGTTTGCTACCTGTTGCAGTAACACTCTAGTTTCAAATCTCCTTTTTCCCTTATTTCCTTATCCTTCTCTGAATTTACTCGATTCTCCTAATTTTGGGCCATATGTAATACTTCGCTTTGTGATTTTGCTAGCTGTGCACTTTCAGATGTCATTATTAATGTTTCAATTTTCGGTAACAATCCTCGCACAAACTTATCAACAAACAATCTCTTCCCAGATTCAGTACTTAGATCTTGACCACTAAAATCTGCAAATACATCTTCAAATCGGTTAAAATAATCTGTTGCTCCTTCCGATTTGCCATGTAAGCAAGCAGTCAATTTATCCCAAACTATTCTCTTCTCAGGCACTAGAGTTTTCAATTTCTCTACTATCCATAAAGGCAAAGTCAAAATTACTTGCGGAGGCTTCTCCCCAGCCTTTCTTTCGCTATCAATTCTAATCAGGTTCTCCAATGTATCGCCTAACATCGGCGCATCATGTATACTTCTAATCTGTTTCCATATGTCCGCAGGAAGAATCACAGGGAACAATAAATCAATGTCACTTAGCGTAAAAACAGACAAATTTAAAACAGATTGAATTTCTTTATAGAATCCTGCTGGATATTTCTTAATGTCAGGGATGGTCTGCTTTATCGTATTCACTTCTTGCCTAGAAAAGGGAACATGTACAAACTGTACGATATGATGGGCTTCTATCGTTGGCGCTGGACTCGCTCCATCAGCGGCAACTTCTACTTGTGGGACAAACGTGGGAGGCACCTCCCTCATGGGTAATTGCAGAGTAGGGGATTCTACCTCTGTTCATCTATGAAGCAGTAAAGCCAAATCAAAAGAAAAAGGAGTTGTTCCAGTGTCAGGCGAAAATGCTCTTTTATAAATCATCATTAAATCAGCAGGACAACACACCTTTTTCTTCATACATTCATCCTGCAAATACTCCACCATAACTTGTAACACCATCTCTGGTGTATACTGACTAAACGTATCATGCACTTCAATCGGGGAAATGGCGGCATCCATAATCCATCTAAGCGCGTCTTGCGTACAAAATAGCATCTCTTCACTGACGGGTTTCAACGGCGGGAGAAACCGTTGCTGAACATATGACATATGCGGTTTCACCTTTACTCATTATCCCTTCATGCAATAGATCAAGTTCTCACTTAAACACAAATATTCGCCCTACATGTTCTCGTATTTTGCAGCATTATCTCACAAACTGGAAATGACAATCAAATCATGCACCTCTTGCGGTACCACTGTATTAGTCAAATCACTCCATATTTTAACAAGATAATCTACCATACATTCTAACAATACCTGTTGTTCGCCAGGGCCTCTCTGATCAAATATGGAACTTTGCACAGCCACTTCATCGCCATCATCAATATAGGTCTCAGCCCACTGTTTCAGTTTGTCTTTCCATCCCTTGCTAATCGTATTTCAAGTCAGTCTAACATTTCCTTGTTCGGGCCCCATTGGGGCAGAACTACCATCTAAAGCGTATAGCTCATGCTCTCAAGGAGGTGGAGGAAATGATGTCATGGGTGCAGATGGGACGGCTACTGCAGGTGCAGATGGGATTGTGGGAATAGCAACAGGAGAGGATACATAAGGAGGCGGTGCAACTGGTTAGTGCTTGAATGTTCATTCCTTTGCTCATTTAATATCTTATTTATTAGTTCGTCTCATGTATACAAATCTTGTGAAGGATATATTTTCATTACGTCTAATTGGAAGGCCTAATCCATGTTCCTAATAGCTTCTGTATGCTTCTGCTGATCATACTCTAGCGTTTTTTCTGTATTTGATTTATATCTACGTGCATGTTTTTCTCTACTTTTCAAGCGCAGATTTGCTTCCTTTCCCCAGTCTCTTACAACGTCAAACGCTGCAGGTCAGGCCTTTTTCCGTAGCAAAACAGATTCTAAATGTTCTATACGAACTAATTCAAAACTCCCATTATTTGGCCACTGACGGTCTGATACACGTCTGGTCTGCCTATGCCAAACAGCATTAAACACTATTTCCCCTATTCCGTATTTTATGTAAATATCATATGCCGGCGATCCTTCGGGTGGCGTGACCTGGCCAGTTTCCAAAGATTGTCTACCGCAGTGAAAAAATCTCACTAGACAGGAAGACAATTTCCCAGGCATGGTTAACGTTTCCCTTTTCGTACTCTGGGCATTTGTACTTGCAAGTGCAACTCTCGACCAATATCAGGACATTTAAGAATTGGGGCACAAATCACCTGATCAACCAATTTGTCTCTCAGGATGCAATTTGCACGTATACAGGCGCAACCAAGAATCGTCACAACTGCCTGTCTGGCTCAATGTGCCTCACTTCCAGGACCCTCGCCCCGATGCTCTCTGGCCACCGCTCCTCGATCAGGGATTGACTGTGTACAGATCTGCGGAGGAGTCTCTAATCACTTCTGCAGGGGCACCCCGAACACCTTCCGATCCCGGTCCAACAGCTTTGTCCTCGACCTCATCACTGCCTTCAACGTATGCGATGGAGCATCACAGAGAGGGTCCCTATTCGGGCGCCATCTTTGTTAGGCCATACATGGAAATAAGGCACAATAACCATGTACCCAATGACATGTCAGTTGTGAGGTTCGATTTCCAAACAAGTCTGGTTTTATTCAAAATATCTCAGTCGGCCGACTTGGTCTCAACGCCTCACGGCGTGTGTTCCCATACACCGTGAGATTCGAGAGAGCGAGCAGTGCTCAAGCAGTCATATATACATGTCATACAGGCTCGAGTTCGGTAATTGACAGTTATGACACGTCTTCATTTAGTCTAAACATTAGTTATTCTAGCAAAGGCTGCAGAGACCCTTTTCTATTATGAGGAGCATGGAGCGCTGGCACAGGAAGGATATCTTGTTCTTAGCAGAGAAACATTCCATACAACGTTATCTGTTTGCCACGGCTCATGAGCTAAGGGTCAGACAGTTCTGAGGCAGAAATACCATCCTTCGTGAAGGAGCACCGCTAGTTGCATATAATTCATGTTTAACTGCCTTTTACAACAGCCCTTGCAAGGCAAACCGGCACTTGGACTACTCATTAGGCAAGGCTTTCTGCACAGCTTCAAGGCCTCAGTGAGAGGGAAAACAATGTATTTCTGCATGGCTCTACATTCCTGCCTACATTAGTATTTCAGAGTTCAAGCTGTGGCCTTGCACCGTGTGTGAGTCTAAAGCATATAATATATTGTGCAAAGCGTTTACTAAAAGAAAAACAAAATGGCCCATATTTACAAAATGGACGCCTTATGGTCACATTCAGGTTTCTTGGTTTGCGAAGTTTGTCACATGATGCGATCCGCTTTTGGCCAACATACTATTCATATCATTCAGGCTATGGGATTACTTTTTCGGTATAACTGGAGGAAGTGAAAGCAGCACAAAACGAGCTGGAGGCATTGTAATGTACGCTTCTTCTGATTCCTGGAGTAGGGGGAGGAAGACGATCCAGTGGCTTTCCTGGAGAAGTGGATACCGGCGGTAATAAAGCTGGAGTTTAGCAGACCTTTGGAGATGTTGGGATAGAAATTAGTTGATCCCACCCCCCTAGGTGCTTTAAGGTGAGGCGAATGCCATAGGAAATCTTGAAGTGTACAAGGGGGAGAGCACCATGCTGTGAAACTCGGTACGGACATAATATTGAGAGAACGATAGATGCATAACCATAGTTTACGCAGAGAAAGGAACACCATTTTGTAATTATGGAGGATGCATAGGCTTGCATGACTGTGCTGCACAATGCTTATCTCCCTAAAAGGACTCCACTAGGCCCAAATCATTAAGACAGGATGGGTCCGCATAAACAGTTCTCATGGAAGCGGCCTCTTATCCCTCCATTGTTGCAATTACTTAGTATCTCTGGGAGGAATGCTCCCTGCAAGGCAGTGAGACAACACCATGCTCCTCACAGTGCCCATTCATCACAGCCGAGCTTCCAGAGGGCCTCTAACCCCCACGCAGCCGACCCACAGCCATGGGCCACACCAGTGACCTAATCCCCACACCCCTGCAGTCTAAGATAAGGAACGACCCCAGCACAAATAAATCATAAACCTAATGGACATAAAAGATCTAAGCATGAGCAACTGTTTCACCTCACCACATAAATGCATCCTTTGTAACACGAGGTAGAGGAAGGAATACATTATAGAGCAAAACTAGGGTGGAAGCCCTGGGTGCAAGAGGAGCAGTATCAACAAAGCAAAGAATGCGTGGGTCAATGGGTCAGTGCGACTGTATTTCTTCCTCCCTTCCCCATTGGAACCAGCCCCGAGCCTCCCAGGTGCATGCCATAGTGATATAGCATTAGGCTTAGCGTAGCATAACAATTATTACAAATGTAACTTATGAGAGACCTGACTTTCACTCCGCAGAGAGATAAGCCCAGCGGACACACGTGGGGACTGACAGACGGCAGAGAAAGCTAACCAATTGTAGCCTGGCATCCACTATGGAGCAGGACCATGTATTCTGCCTTACCAATAAAGTGTGCGGGTTTATACCCTATATGTGATGTCCTTAGTGATGCTGTGGCCTCTTAAAGGGCACTAACAATCATTCTGAAGTCAGAAAGTTCTCGAGCAGCAGAGTGCTTTTGCTGATATTTTGTATTTTGTACAATTAAGCCTTGTTATCCTTGCAAGCTATCTCTTGTCCTATTTCCGTAGAGGGGTATATTTATTCTGACATGAGAGTAAACAGGGACTTGCCTATATTTGGTGACCCCCGACATGATCCCATTGCCCCCATACCTGCAGAGGTATCCAGACAGCTTCTCGGAAAGGGCCGTGTCCACCTACAGTGACCAGTCCCAAAATGCATATCCCGAGTGGCCTTGTGGGAGCCGTCTTTGCAGAATCCTGCCTGCTCTTTGGAGCGGGGTGCAGCGCCAAGGAGAGGTGCAGGCCGATTGTGAAACCCCATGAACGGCGGTCTTCGGCAGAACACACGCATGTGAGTAGAGCCTGCAAGGGATAACAAAGTAGGGTTGGGGGTATGTAGCAGTGTGTATAGTGTGAACATGCAGTGAATGAAATTAAGAATGTGGCATGTTTATGGAGTGTGTTGATTTTTTGGTTTTGTATTATTATGAATTTTTTTAAGGATATTAAAGTAAAGGGAAACGGAATAGAGGGAGCCCCCCGAGAAAGAGGGGAACGTAATGCAACTTGCACTGTCTGGATCAGTGCTTGAAAAATCTCAGAATAAAATTAGGAGCTCTGCATAATTAGAGAGCTCGGGAATAGTAGTGGTTGTTGTTTTAGCTTGTTATTTTAGTTTATTTTCTTGGTGTATTTTAAAGTGTAAGGAGGAGGCCCAGGAAGGGCGTGTATGTGTGGTGTGTGTTTGTGTGTGTGTGTGTGGATGTATCAGGAAACCGTGAGGTGCATGGGTAAGAAGCTCTATTTGGGGGACAGTGGGGTGGGGAAATTGAATTAATGCTATTCGCTTTCGGAATTTGTTGACAGTCTTAAGATGTATAAGAGACTGAACTGTACATTTATTGAACTAAATGAATTACTGTTTAATTGTGACACAGTAGCATAGGCGTAGCTCCAAGACAAGACACCTACGATACACGGCTATAGGGGTAGAAACACCCGTAGACCATATATGCAAGTCCCTGCCCCTGTACTGCGAAAAGATAAAGAAATCCCACAACCAATGGATGACTGAGACTAAAGGGGGGAGACTGCCCTACTCTTGGCCAGACTAATGTGAAGGAACTTTTGGGTCGATATCACTTTATGCCTCCGCGACCTGGTTAATTGCAAAAATGTGCACTGTCGTATTGGTGTGTCATAGAACAGAGACTTTGAGTTCCTCGACTCCGTTTGTTAAACTCAAAAAACAAGCTGCTGTGATTGCATCATATTACTGCGGCAGAAGAAAATAAGGCTGAATCCAGGTAGGGTTATGTGATAGGAAGTTTTAATTAAATTGCTCTATAGATTACACGAGTTTCGGCAAGGTGCCTTTCTCAAATCAGGGCACATCCAGCATTGTTTCTTGTAACCATCACTGAAGATGTAATATCTGGGTTCAATCCCAACTGAAAATGTCGTTTCTGCGTCCCGCGTCGTGGCGAAGTAGAGCTGTGCAGTCAGTTGGGATTGTGCAATCAGTTGGGATTGATCCCAGATATTACATCTTCAGTAATGGTTACAAGAAACAATGCTGGATATGCCCTGATTCGAGAAAGGCACCTTGCCGAAACACATGTAATCTATAAAGCAATTTAATTAAACCTTCCTATCACAAAACCCTACCTGGATTTTACTCTTGGCCAGACCAGGGCTCGTTTGACAGAAGCATGTTGGAACATATGTCCACATTACCTGACAGCAAAATACAAAGGGAGACCGTTGCAAACTAGAAGGGCAGTATTGAACCTCTGGAGAATGTTTGAAGACACAGAGGGTCTGAAGGGGGAAGGGGCGACCAACGACAGGAATAACGGGACAAGCTAGGGAGAAAATGGGAATAACACCGGGGTGAGCGAGCGCAAGAGACTTAGAAGTAACGCTGGCATCAACATGGACAAAACTAGCAAGGCTGAGATCCGTATGAATGCGACCAAGGTAGATACACTGGTGCCGCCCATAGAGACACCAGTACAATCAGCAGAAGTCAAATGGAAATCGGGGATTTCCTATTCAGAATAGACAGAGCACCCACAAGAACCATTCACGTAGAGCTTGATGGAGAAACAGGCAGCTTAGGTTGTGAGAATGTGGGATCCCGCAGAGGAATTAAGGAATATTGGAGTAGTTTTGATGAGACCAAGGACGAGGGGGATGGGGACGTAGAACAGCAATTGGGGATCAAGCAGAAACTGTGTGGGTCAAAGCAGGGTACCAAGTAGTAACATTGAGCAATGATACTCAGGATGGAGCGTTGTTCAACAAGATTAGAGCAAGGGTGTGGGATGCATTGTGGCAAACGTTCCCTGATACCCCAGACTTGCAATCGATCATGCAGTGTACAATGGGGATGATGAAGATGCAGCCCAGTGCGTTCAAAGGGTCCAAGAGATGTGGAGAGCAGAACCGGGCAGCACTTGGGACCAGTGAACCTCACGTTTTTATTTTATAGTAAAAAGTGGTCTGCCCAAAGAGGTACAGAAAGCATTCAACAAAATAGCAGGGGTAGAAGTGAAGGAAATTCAAAGCATTATAGTTCACAATTGTAGAAGAATAAAATAGCGTGCAAAAGAAATGGTTCAGAGGCGGCAGGCAGAGGAAGCGAAACTGGTCCAAAACAAGTTAGTGAAATTGGCTGTGGTATCAACAGGGCCAACGACAGAACAGACGGAAGACCGAGGATACGCCTCCAATGCAATGCATGCAAGAATAGCAGTAGCATGGGCTGGAGGAGGACATGGGCAGTGGGGAGGTAACCTACAATTCTTGGGACCCCAGTGCAAGGAGGACAGCAACGAGGGCAAGGTGGGGTCAGAGGGTCTAGAAGGAGTGGGTGTGGGGGTCCAGGACCAAGCGGAGGTGTACCAGGACAGTGCTGGATGTGTGGAAGGTGGGGATATTTTTCAAGAGAATGCAGAGGCAGGTAGGGTATGGGGTACAGCTATAACCAGCAGAATTGTGACCTTCCACATCAAGGGAACCCCAAGGGCTGCCTCCCAGAATTACCTCGATATCATCTGAGATTCACCAGGCTTACACACAGCTACCCCCACATATCCCAGCCCACGCCACCCCCAGCCCCAGTAGCAAGTGGTCCAGCATTATCAACCCTGCCTTTACCCACAGCAAGCGGAAAATCGGAATGCGTTTGGCACTGCACCAAATGGCATCATAGCCTTGTTCCAAGGCGCTACAGTGGTAGGGGAAACCCTTTCACGTTCCCTAGGACAGACACATACCCTGACTAGGACAGCCCACAGAGAGCACTTGCTTGTCCAGTCCTGTCAATGACCCTAAATCCAGAAGAGGAACCGTTGGTGGGGGCAGAGATAGGAACAAACAATTAATCTATATGGTCGACTCAGAAGCAGAAAAGTCGTGCATCAGTGAAGGTGACTTCCCGCTATTAGGAAAAACTCTCAACATGCAGGGATACTCTGGGGCTGTTTTAACAGATCCTTACACAAAGGATTTAGACGTAAAGGTGGGAGGGAAGGTTGTAACGGCCCCCCTCTTATACTCTGAGAGTTCTCCTATCAACTTGCTCAGTAGGGATCTGCTAAGTAAGTTGAACATGATGATCTCATTCACAGACCGTGGCATCGTCTTCGCCATGCCTGGCATGTGTTAAATGAGGGAAATGCTTGTGATACACCCCATTGCACTTGATGTAGCAGTAAGAGGTATTCCAGTAAACCCTGACATGTTCATCTATGGCATTACAGTGCTAGCATGAGCAGTCTCCCAGATTACCAGAATTTGTTGGAGAGTACCCACTTATTTCATCTTTCGACCCGTGGTGTCCCCAGAGCTAGTTGCAGGAATGATACTCTCCCTAGATCTAGAGGGCTGACTAGTGTCTGCAAAGAGAACTGTAGTACTAGGTACCGATCCCCACGGATGCCAGTGGCACAACGTCTTATGCATAGATCCTACTGTGCCCCTCAAAGAATGTACCGATGCAGAGCTTTTTGAGGATAACAACAATGTCAGGGAAATCATCCTCAAAATGTGCATACCCTGTGAGATAATGATGCAATACCGAAGAGTTCAGAACCCCCTCATGGCTGTGGTCGCACCACCCCCATTTAGCCAGGCAGACTTACAAGATGTTCCCACAAACTTATGGACAATCCGCATGATGTAGGGATGTTAAAAGAAGTGAACCCTGTAAGACTCATATTTAAGGCGGGGGCAGTACTAACCCTTGGTGAAGCAATACCCATTGTCCAGGGAAGCAGATGAGGGGGTCAGGGCAACTATACAGGTCTTGCTACACCAAGTGATCATAGAACCCTCTACCTCACCATGCAACACAGCGATATACCATATCAAAAAGGAAACAGGGGGCGGTTGGAGGATGACTCAGGATTTACGCCCCTTAATGATGTAGCGCAAAAAGAGTTTCCGCGTGTTCCCAACCCGGCATCCATTTTGTGCAGCATCCCCAAAGAAGTAGCCCATTTCACTGTTGTAGATTTGAAGAATGCCTTCTTCTCAGTTCCCCTCCACCCATACTCACAGTTCCAGACAACATTTAGCCTCGGCAGAAAGTGCTACATACTTACTTGTTTGCCTCAGGGGTACTGTGAAAACCCTAGTATATTCAATAGGATACTGCAGGAAGACTCAGGTAACATCCATGTACTCAGTATGATAATTCAGTACATTGATGATTTACTGGTATGCCATGACAGTGAGCAAAATTGCCACAGAGACTCCATTGCCCTATTGCAACTGTTGGCACGTAAGGGGTACAAGGTAGACAAGGCAAAGCTCCAGTACTGCCAACTGGAAGTACTGTACCTAGGGCAGCTTATCTCTGCAGATGGCAAAAAGATCGTCCCCGACAGGGCAGCAACGGTGCATGCCACTCCCAACCCTCTCACAGTGAAAGGCATGCAAAGGTTATGCAATGACTGCAAGGAATGGATTCTTGGCTAAACACCATACACAAGGCCACTCTTACAGGGCCTCAAGGAAGCACAGAAGGAGAACAACAGGATAGACTGGACCGCAGATGTGATCAGGAGTTTCAGTGGGGCTCATTACAATACCGGCGATAACCATGCCGGTACAACATGCACGGCTGCTGCCGGTAACATTTTTTTTACCGGTGCCCGTGAATGGGAAATTACTGGGTCATTATGGCCCCGTCAGACCCGGTAATTGCCCATTCACGGGGACCTGAATAAAAATGCTCCCCATTCCCATTTGATTCCCCATGGGGCTCAATGGGAATGGGGGGGTTGGGTGTACCAGCACCATTAATAATGGTGCCGGTGCATCCGACATGCTCTGCTCACGGGCGCCAGTCTGACCTGGTGGGCGGGAAGCCACCTGCGAGCAGAACTCATAGTTTGCCAGTCCAGTAACAACGGTACCAGCAAGCTTACCGGTACCGTTGTTACCAGACCAGCAAACTTATAATTAGGCCCAATTACTTGAAAAAAGTCAATTCAACAGCCCCCGTCCTTGCCAGCCAAGATTACATGCAGGAGTGTATATCTTCTCGCACTCAAATGGCATTCTCATGACACCGGTACTAACACAAAGGAGTATGATGGGCCACTGGCCTATTACAGCTGAACATTAGACTCAGTGATACAGAGGCAATTCGGATGCAAACAAGCTCTCGCAACTGCAGCCTTTGCAATCAATTAAAACACTACAATTGTGATGGGGTATTCGATAACTTTGTATGTGGAGCACTCAGTATTTGCCATCCTAGACCACTCAGAATCCACCCTTAGCACCCAGATGGCATCCGCATACAAGATAATTCTCTCTCAAGTCCACACATCCACGTTGTGAGGTGGAAAACAGTGAACCCTGCTACGATCCTCACAGAGCCCTGCACTGACAACGATTTACAACTGCATGACTGTGCAACATATGAGAGTCAAGAAGATGATATCCCTTAAACCAAAAACAGCCCTTTAGAGAAAGGGAAAGTACTTTTTGTTGATGGGTCAGCAACGATTGACCAGGACATGGGGCAGAGACATGTTGGGGCAGCAGTGGTGAGATTAGAGGGCGATGACTATGAAACACTAGTCATGAAAAGGCTGCCTATGCACTACTCAGCTCAGGCAGTGGAACTGGGAGCACTAATTAAGGCCTTTCGGGCATCCAAGGGGTGTTATGTCATGATCTACTCAGACTCTGCATACATCACCACCACCGTACATGCAGTTATTTCATGCTGGAGAAGAAAGGGCTTCAGGTGAGCAGAAGGCTCACCAGTGCAACATGCTGCCCTGCTTATAACATTGATTTCCACCCTCGCAGAACCCTCTCTAGTGGCGGTTATTAAGGAAATCTCATTGGGGAATGCAGCCAACAATGCAGCAGCCAAAGCATACTTCCCGGTACCCATGCCTGCTAAATACATAATCGCAGCTGTGGTTGCAAGACCAGAGACAGACCCATACACAGCCATGCCCATAACCCAAGTGATAGAGCTTCAACGTAGGTCGCGCCAGGAAGAACAAGAAATATGGCTCAAACGTGGATGCACAGTCTCCAACTGACCTCTTATGAAGACATCAATTCACTGGGAAAGTATTAATGCCCGTAGATTTGCTACACACAACATTCAAGCAGTTGCACTACCCTTCTCACAGCTCCAAGCAACACATTGCAGCAGATAGCCAGGAAGACTGATTTACACCATAACTTCAAGAACACCTCTCAACAATAGTAGTCAAATGGGCCAACTGCCAAGTGTTCATTATGCAGATGACACTCAGAACATTGTGTGGTACTCTGCCAAGGCCCATTGGGCCTTTCTGTGAGCTGCATATTCACTGTGCAGACATGGGGAAAGATTCAATGGGGCTCGATGCCTAATTGTGGTGGTGTGTCCATTCTCAAGGTGGGTCAAGGCTGGCCCATGTGCCCACTCAGTTGCCAAGTGTGCTGCAAAATTCCTCGTACATGAGGTTTTCTCCTGATGGGGGGGTGTGACGTCTTGAGGTCCGCCAACGGCACCCATTTTTTCAAAGAACTATTCAAAGAGATCACAGCACTTTTAGGCATAAAGCACTGCATGTGTTTGATTTACCACTGATAAGTAAATGGGGTGGTGGAATGTATCAGCAGCCACCTCAAGAGCAGGCTCTCCAAATTATGCAACACCCTGAAAATGAATTGGGTATACTGCCTACTTCTGGCCCTGTTTCATTTGCGCACTCAGCCCACCAAGGATCACCACCTCTCCCCCCATGAAATAGTAACTGGCAGATGCATGAAAATGCCCATCTCTCCTGTGAGGAGGGCATCAGATGCCCATAGAGTAGCAAAAGTCCTAGGAGAGGAATTCAAACAGTACTTGACATACTTAACATGTGCGATCAGGTGCGATCACAACAAATGGAACTGCCACACCCAGAGGAGACACAAAATGTGGCAGATTCATAGCCTGACCCAGCACCCACCCAGTCATTGTTGCCGAGGGAGCTGGTACATGTCAGGACCTTTGTAAGAAAGTGGAACAATCCCAGGTTCCATGATGGGCCCTATGAGGTTGAGTTTTCCACCCCTCTCGCAGTAAAAGTGAAGGGGCTCTGATACTGGATACACCTATCAGACATTCGCAGGGCCCCACCACATGCCGCACCAGCAGCGCAAAGCTAATGCAACAGATCTACCTCATTTATTGTAGCTTAATGCTTACTATATGAGTGCATGTACAACAGATAAACAAACATGCATTGCTGCTAAGGGTATATGCTACCAAAAAAGTAAAATTCTCTCTCTTCCTCTTGCTCTTTTCTACTTCTTTTTCCCTCTTTTCTTCCCGCTCAGTGTTTACCTTGATTTCCCTAAATCCCCAAACCCGGCCATGCCTCTAATTTCCCTGTTTGTTCCCACTACAGGTTCTACAACCATGAAGACTTCACCGTCAAGCTGTTCCTTGTCTAGAAATAGAGATATTAGTAGCACAAGAATGTATTTGTATAACTGTGGCCTCCATTTTGCGGCCATTTTGTTTACAATTTTAATGTTTTCATTAGGGATTTTTTGGGGGCATCTTTTATCTGGGCTGGCCATCGAAAAGAAGGGGGGACCTCGCTGAACTGGGACAGAAGCACACCTCTTAATTTAACTGAACTGTCCCCAAGCCAAAATCCAAATGAAAGAATTAATAAAAGCACACCCTTTGATGTCATAAAACCAGAAAATAGGAGCAGAACTATATATAATATAACCCCCGCAAGTGATAGCAATGCCCACACCACCGTGTGCACAAGTATAATGTTTGAAGTATTACTTTCACATGTTAAAAACCATTTATGTAGCACAAATAATAGTGTTAATATCACAAATAGCAGAAACAGAGTGGGGAAATGCAAGTGTGAGGCCATAATAGAATAAAAAGACAAGTACGCAAACATAAATGTGATGCAGATGGGGGAGCAGGTGCAAGTGGATCTTGGTCACCTGGCCTAAGCCCCGCCTACCTTGTGCCTTCCTGGTTGCCGCTCTTTTTCCCCACTTGGCAAGCCCCACCCATCTGGTGTCTTCCTGGTTGCTGCTCTTTTTCCCTACTTAAGGAGCCCTTCCGCCTCTTTTCCTTTACAAATGGGGAGCAGGTACAAGTGGATCTTGGTCAGCTGGCCTAGGTCTCACCCACCTGGTGTCTTCCTGGTTGTTGCTCTTTTTCCCCACTTAGCAAGCCCCGCCCACCTGGTACCTTCCTGGTTGCCGCTCTTTTTCCCTACTTAAGGAGCCCTTCGGCCTCTTTTCCTTTGCAGATGGGGAGCAGGTGCAAGTGGATCTAGGTCACCTGGCCTAAGCCCCACCCACCTTCCTAGCCCTGCCTCTTCCTTCCTGCTCTTAACTCTTAGATGAAGGGTGTCTGAAGCGAAGGGCAGTAGAAGAAAATGGCAATTTCCTTTTGGACCTGTTCGGACCAGGAGGATCCAGGGCCTGAACCCTTACTCAGACAGCAGGTAAGCATGCACCAACATGTGTTTACCCCCTCTGTCCCCACAGGCCATCCCCACCCCACGGTCCCCCCATGATGTTCCCTTGTGCCCCCCTTCTCAAACACAGGTGTTGCCTGTTTTGCTTGATTCTTCTACCCTGCTCCCTCTCCCACCCCCCTCCAGCCTACTTCTGCAGGAGTCTGTCCTGATACGTTCTGGTTTCACCATCACTGTCTTGTGGTCAATGCTGGATTTGACTTTTTTGGACTTAATTGATTCACGGTGTGTCACCCTTTCTCATGGTTGACCTGAATCATACTGTTCCCATTTTCATCTTGTATCGAAGCTTGCAACAGTATGTGTTACTACTGACTTCTGCAATTGCATTCACTCTCCCCTCTTGCTTCTCCACTCTTTTTGACTGCTTACTCTGTGTTCTTTCCTCCTCTCCATTTTTCCCTTTTCCTATCTCCTCCCCTTACTTTTTTCTATGCACTTACTCTAGCAGAATTGTCCCTGGACCTGGTATTATAGCAACCTCGTCTGTCTCCTCCCTACTCTCCTTACTTGCCCCCCCCCCCATCACTATCTGAAATGTTGTCTGGCCTAGTACGATAGTCGCTTGTTTTGTTCCTCCCCTCCATTTCTGCACCCCTCTCCCTCACCTTTTATTTTTTTCCGGCTCCTCAACCAGCAATGTCAGGCATAGTACAGTAGTTGCATGTCTGTTTCCATTTCCTTCCCAGTCTCCCCCTCTCTTCCTTATCTATGTCTTAGCTCTTGCACTATCTGAAATGTCGTCAGGCCGAGTACGATAGTTAATTTCACATCCTTACTGTTCATGGCCTGTAAGAATGTCATTGTAATTTCCCTTGTTCCTTCCCTTGCCTTAAAGCGCTTTGAAACACATTGTGTATAGGTGCTATACATATAAACTATAATATCATATCATGCATACCATGGCCTAGTCCTAGACGCAGTTGAAGATATCCATCATCCAGAGCACTCCAACAGTTGGTATTCCGACATGAGTGCAGTGGGAAGGTGAACAACTAACAGCAGTTGCTATGTGTGCTCCTTAATACCTCACACATCTGGAACACCCAAGGTTTTAGTACTGCAGGAAGTACCAATCGTAGAGGCACAATGCCTAATTCACCTTGCGCTATGTAGGATTCAAGGCGCTTTCCAGGCACACAACTTCCACCTAGAACTTGTTGATCCAGATGCTCAGAAATGCAAAATGAGTTTAACCAACACCAACCGTCTAAAACATCCCTACCTGGTGTTTGAAGGGCGAAATACATTAACAACCAGTGGCAAGAAACAACCCTCATGTGTAAAGCTGAAGGACTTTGAGGGTAGCCAGAAAAGACTGTCTCACTCGTGGAACAGACTTACGCACAAGCATGGACAGAGCACATCACAACATTGACATGGATTGCAGCCATAGAGAATCTGGTAAAAGTGCATCAAGAAAAGACTTATGAACTGTGCTTTTTCAGCGAAGGAACTACCTCTGTTGGCTCAAACGAACGGTGTAACAGGACTGTGCTGATTCCAGGCCTCAAGACGGGGACGGCAGCATTGATGGACTACTAATGGGTGTGTGGCCAACAGGCGTACTTGCACCTCCCACCCTCCAGGAGGGGCAATTGTTCACCAGCTATGCTACACTCAGCCCAGTTAGTAGTCAAAGAAGAATGCCTGAAAGGGGGGCCACTGTGTGAAGAAGCACCCACAGTACCCCCAACAAGCGAAGCACAACACACTTTGCCATCACCAAACGTTGGCATCCTTCCTAAGAAAGAACCATATGAACAACTTTGAAGAAGAAAAAGAGCATCAAACTTCATATAAACAGAATCATCCAAACTGCTTACACAAATACCAGATGAATACAAGTTGTATACATCCACAGAGACATTTTTTGCATCCCTAATACCCAGCATACAGACGTGAGCGAGTGCCAAATGGCTACATATCGTTCGTTGGGAGCTGATACAATTGGCTAACAATGCCAAGCAAGTTTTCAACGTCATAAGAGTGGAGCTGTGCGCCTTTAGGCTCATGACGATGCAGAACCGGTATGTGTTGGATCTGCTGACAGCGATGGAAGGTGGTGTTTGTAAAAAGATCGGAAGTTCATGTTGCACATTCGTACCTTTCAAAGATGCTGAAAATGGGACATTATCACACGTCATTGCTGGAGTACATGAGCTATGGGTGAAGATGAAAAAGGATGCTGGCATCCAAGAAGAAGTTTATTTGGGCTCCATCCTGGCTCAAAACATTGGTGAAAATGATGAGGCCCATCATTGTGTTCATCCTGGTGATTTTCTGCACATCCCATTTGGGTCTCCGATGATTTCGCAAAGCAGAGCCTAATAGCACAATGGTGATGGTTTCTATTGGCGGTCCTAAGTACCTCGTAATACAAAGGAAGTAGAAGTACAGACTAATCATTGCATTCCTCATGTGGTCACTATCATTGTGGGAGATATAGTTGATCGATTGTATCACACAACCATTGTCCCTCCCCATGATCCTGAGAGTTACAAGGAAGAGTGGATTGACCTGACAGGGGATGGCGGCTGCATCTATATGACATGTACTACTGAGGAGTATGCGCGAGCAGGAGAAAGCTTGAGACATGTGTGTAGGGTCTGAATGCCGAGAAAGGGGACGCCCACCTATGAGGATGCAGTGAGGTGGGAAAATGAGCGCAAGTATGGGGAAGAATGTGTAAAGAAAGGGTGGAATGTTGAGATGGAAATGAGCCTATCCCACCCCCCAGGTGCTTTAAGGTGAGGCAATTCTCATTTGCTATGAAACTCAGTACGGACATAATATCATAATATAGCGCGAACAATAGATGCTTAACCCTAGTGTGCGCATAGAAAGGAATGCCATTTTGTAATTATGGCGTAGGCATAGGCTTGCATGGCCGCGCTGCACAATTCCTAGCTCCCTAAAAGGACTCCACTAGGCCCAGATCATTAAGACAGGATGGGTCTGCATATCTAGTTCTCACAGATGCGGCCTCTTGTCCCTCTGTTGTTGAAATGACTTAGTATCTCTGGGAGGAATGCACCCTGCAAGGCCATGAGACAACACCAGGCTCCTCCCACTTCCCATTCATCGCAGCCGTGCTACCAGCGGGCCGCTAACCTCCACCCAGCCTACCCAGAGCCATGGCCTACACCACTGACCTGATCCCCACATCCCTACAGTCAAAGATAAGGAACGACCCCAGCCCAAATCGTAAATGTACTGGACATAAAATATCTAAGCATAAGTGACAGTTTCACCTCGCCACATAAATACATCCTGGTGAGGTACATGAGGTACAGGGAGGAACACATTATAGATCAAGACAAGGGTGGAAGCCTTGGGTGTGATAGGAGCGGTATCAACAAAGCAAAGAATGTGTGAGTCAGTGTGACTGTATTTCTTCCTCCCTTCCCCATTGGCACCAGCCCCGAGACTCCCAGGTGTATGCCAAATTGATGTAGTATTAGGCCTAGCGTAGAATAGCAATTTTTACTAATTTAACTTATGAGAGACCTGACTTTCACTCCGTGGAGAGATGAGCTCAGCTGACCTATGTGGGAACTGACAGATGGCTGAGAAAGCTAACCAATTGTAGCGTGGCATCCTCTATATAGGAAGACCATGCATATTGCTTTACCAATGAACTGTGCAGGTTTAGACCCAATATTTGATGTCCTTAGTGATGCTATGGCTTCTTAAAAGGCACTAACAATCATTCTGGAGTCATAGCCTTCTCAAGCAGCACAGTGCTTTGCTGATATTTTGTCTTTTGTACAATTAAACCTTGTTAATCTTGCACGCTATCTCGTGGCCTATTTCCCTACAGGGATGTTTTCATTCTGGCGTGAGTGTAAACACAGACTTGCCTTCAGATATCCAGAGAGCGCACAGAATCAGGAGAAGAAACAAAAGTAATGTAATAGCACCTCGTCCTCTCATTGCGTGCCTCCTAAGATACCAACATGTGAAGTAAATTCTAGCAATGGCCAAGAAGGGGAATCCCACGTTATGGAAAGGTAATAAAATCTATATATCAGCTGACTACTCCAGGGAAACCATGGAGACCAGAAAGAAATTCTTGGTGCTCAGACCGCAACTGAAAAGACTCCATATAAGATACGGCTGCTCGGCCCTGCCATGATGCTGATAACAAAAGGACAGAGGACGATGGAATTCAAAGAACCAGAAGTGCTATGGGACCTTCTGCAGGAGCAACTTCCAGAGTCGATAAATGCTTCTCAGCCAGAGCGAAATGAAGAGGCGAGGAAGAACCTGAATGCCAGCAGAGACTTGCAAGATGGGAGGAAATGGGGGGCACCAGAATGCCAGCATGCAGGAGAAAACTATTGGCTGATAGGCCCATAACAACAAACATGCCTGGAGGGGAGTGACACACAGAGAAATCTAGATCCCCAATTAAGTCTCCCCCTTGACCGGGCTGGCGAGGAGGAGAAATAGGAAAATGGGCTAGCAGAAGCAGGAGGGGGAAGACCAGGTCCAATGGATCTGGAGCAGACACGCAAGTTTGGCATTGTGTAGGGGAGGGAAATGAAGGGGCATCTGACCTGAGGGAGGAGGTGGGAAGGGAGAAGGGCAAGAGAAACATGCCTCAGAGAAACAGAATAAGGCAGGGGTAGCGGGTAGATGTTTCCTCAAGAAGTGTTTGAAGGCTGCACCATTGGGTGGAGATGAGGAGGGACCATTGGAACCTTATGTTGTTGGTGTGAGAGGTGCGGCAGGGGGAGGCCTGTCGCACCACCAATGAGTGGGCCTGGCGGTGGGAGCGGGAGTTAAGTTTTTGTAACAGTTTTAGTTGAACAGTTTTAACAGTTTTAGTTTTTTTAACAGTGTTAGTTCAATGTATATAGTTACTCAGCAAAAAGACTGGTGACAAACTCAGTGGTGGGTCTGTTCAGGGGCTCATGCCATTAGAGTAAAATAGAGCCGAAAGAGTCTGAAAATGCTCTCAATGATCGACCCTGGCAAGCCTTGCCAGTACAATCTCTCGAGCAAGAGCGCTGGGAGTCAACAAGGGGAGGGATCCAATGGCATAAAGCACTAACTGTAGTCTCCCTCAACGAAATGGCCTGAACCATTATATTAAGCGGAAACAGGTGCTACAATATTTACACTAGACTGGGGTTGATGTGACATTACTACAGGAGACACATTTGTTGAAAGGAGTGGCAGAAACATTACATTTGAGATGGGTGGGGAAAGTATACCACAGCGACTGTGAGGGTAGCCATTCTGGTCAGGAAATCTCTACCTGTCAGGGTCAGCCAGGTGTGGACAGAAGGGGAGGGTAGGTTGGTAATGATCAAGGCACACATGGGAGATAGTACACTGAAAAGGTCCATTGTTTTTCGATCAAGTATGCTAGTATCTCATGAACTTACTAGAGAAACGGATATCGTGTAAGGGGCTGGTGGGTAAGCTCTACACAGAGATGAGAGATCAACTGTAGACAATTGACAACAGGAAAGGTGTTGTGGACAGATGGCAAAATCTCATAGGGGAGCAGTTTTCAGGGGACACGTTCCAAAGCATTTTTCTAAATTTTGAGAAAGGAGGTATGGAGGCTCGGTTAAAGCTAATGCACTAAAAAATATTACAGGGCTGGTATTGGATGCTGGATAGGCTTAGAGCTGCCCAACTCACACAGGATGGTAGTTGCTGGAGATGTGGAAATGACACGGGGCACTTAGGACACATTTTAAGGTACTGCCCAAAAGTGCCAGTGTACTGGCAGAGTGTATGGGAGGTGATACAGAGAACCCTAAAATGGCATACCCAGAAGAGCCCGAGGATATGTATATTACAGGTTAAATCGCAAGAGCCGAACATGGCCAGGCAGGATGAGAAATTGATGGGTACATCGCTGATGGTGGCAAAACAGGTCCTCTTACAGCTATGGAATTCCGACTCAGACCTGTTAGTGCGCGCATGAGAACAGGACATTTTCAAGGCAGCCTTGTATGAGCGACTGATATACAGGGCGAGAGTCAGGGAGGCGGTTTTTCAAAAAACCTTGGAGAAATATCTACAAGGCACCTGAGCGGCACTGACGAGGGGGAGGAGTGGGAGCCAGGCAGTGCTGCTGGCAGACAAGAGGAGACACTGGGATAGACCCAGGAGGACAGGCAAGGAGGGGACCAAGGTCCACTTACAGAGGGACCAATCTACAGAGCTGAGGTTACACATGTTTCCATATATTGTTCTCAGTTACTTGATTCATGATTTGTATTAACTTGCTTGTAATGTATTTCCTTTTGTTCATGTAAAGCGCTTTGGCTTATAGCGCTATATAAAATACAATAAATACAAATAAATAAAAATAAGGTTTTATTGGTTTTATTTGTTGATGTTTATAAATGTTCAGGACACACTGTCATTACACTGTCGTAGTAGGGTGTACACTAGTACCGTATCAGCGTGCATGGAATAGAAGGGGTGCCTCAAAGGGGAGGAAAATGGCCTGGCAGTGGTGAGTGTAGGGTCTGATTTCATGAACCTAAACCTAGTAGGGAGGGAAGGGAGGGGTGAGGATGGGGTAAACGAATGGGTCAACACCAGGGGGGGTCCAAGGGGAATAAGAAAAGAGGAGGCAGCAGCGGCAGAAGGAATTGAAGGGACTCTGGTGGAAAATAAGGCTGCAGCACAAGAATAATGAGGAAGACTTGTGGGCAGGTGAGGGGGTGGTAACAGGTCTTGGGGTGGGGGTGGGCTGGATGGGGCAAGGAACACTGCCTTGCACTGAAAGACACTGAAAAACGCTGCATTAATTAGGAAACTTTGATCGATTGTTTCTGACTAATTAACTTGATCAAATTGACCAACTTATGTTCTGGTGATTTTCAGAGCTGTACCAATGAACTATGACAATGACTGTGGGAAAGAACTCAGGGTCATGGATCTGTGGGGTGGTGGGGGGGCGAGATGACCAGAGGCCATACCAGGGATTGGGGAGAAGGCACATGCAGTAAGAGGTGATTGTCATTGTTCTCTTATTGTTCTGAAGGTTAATTGCATGAGTTATCTGTAATGAAATCTGTGATCTTATGAAACTTAAATGACAAAAAAACTAGTGGTGTAATAACAATGTCTTAACCATGCCTGCCTTCAGCAACTCGCTTTATTAGCACAATGCTTCTCCTTCAATGGAGTCCTGTTCAAAATGAGCACTGGCAAACCAACAATGTTGGCTTGTGTATACATATTAGTCATTTGCCAGGCACTAATATTAGATGCTGAGGTACTCGTACCAGTTTGCAGCTGTTACCATTAACGGCAGTGTCTGGAAAGTTCCTTTCCCATGCCTACACAAAAGCACAAACTATTGGCATTATCAAGACTTGTTACTCTTTGTGTTGCTTTCTTCTTTTCATGGGTCTCACCCTCGGGGCACACTCTGCATACCTCTCTGTTTGAAACAAATATATATGGTGGCATCAGGTAACAGTCCCATTTCTATGCGCCATAAGGTGCACAGCAATGGGCTGACAATCTGAAATATTCCAGAACGCTATTCATTGGGCCAGAGTGTCATTTCAAATCTTACTGTGGATTTGCCATTGCAGTTTCAAAGTTCCCCAGTTGATCGTATATTGTAAACTTCAACATTATCAACCTATTTGTTTCTGTAGAAAAGCACATTGTCATGCTTGTTTCACTTTGCCCTTATAAAACGACCGTGCCCAGATTGCCAATACAGCTGTCGCCGAGGTAAATACTTGCCATGCTTTTGATCCACACTGGTTACCACGACGTAAACTGTTAATTTGATACTGAACCTGGAGAGTGTCCATGTCAGCTTCAACTATTTCATGTGCGTATTGGTGCAGAAAACGATATTATTGGGCTATTTTTTTATTTTATTATTATTTGTGTTCTTGGTTTCAAATGGAACCTTACACAACATATAATTACAGAGCAAACAAACAATTTCATCAAAAATAAGCCCAATAATTCTAAAATTCACTTGAAATTTCATCCAAAAATGTAATTGTAGCCAAAGTTAACGAAATCTATCCGCCCTTGAAGATTTCAGTCCAAAGTTCATCCACAGACATCAACATACGACTCATAGAAAACTGATTAAAATATGTATATCTGTTCAAATAAGTATTTGGACAATTCAATAAAAGATGTTTTAGCATCTCAATGTTGTCTGGTTGCCGACAAAGCCTAAATACCCTTGTGACTCTATTTAGTCCAATTCTAGCTCCTCCCACTTATGCTGTCAGGAGGAGGTCCATACGCAATCTTAAGAATTTGCATCTCCATAAGGAGCAAGGACATTTTATTAAATATATGGTTCTTTAATATATGGTTCAGGCAAAGCAATAACCTCTTACAACTGAGCCGTTTCCCTGAACAACACGAAGTTCACAGTTCTTTCTCTTGTTCTATTTCAGTCTAATTCCCATTATACGTTGTTGACCTTGTGGGGATGTGAGTCCAGAACGTCACCCAATCTTGACAGTTCACACGGTGAAGAATTACATGACAGGATCCACCCTAATAAACATTTAGATGTTTTAGTCAACATCTTGGCGTTAAGATCCTTTATCCTAGGCTACTTTTTATATTCCTTCCGGGAAACGACCATGCCCCAATGAATGGCTAGGCCAGTTTCACACAGTCCCAAAAAGTGTCTGAACCTTTTTCAACAGAGCCATGCCAGTGTTGCCCTAGCCAAGAACATTGTCATGTTTCAGTAGTTTCAACATTTTCTATGCACATGCAGTTTCCCACAGGAAATGTATGTCAGTATTTCACTGCCTCCAGGTCATACCCATGCCAGTTTCACATTACCTCAAAAGTAGGTTGCAATGTCCTATTGTACCTAAACACATTATCATGAGCGCTTCTGTATTGTGCCCAGAAAAAATGCCCCTCCATAGTATCACGTGCCTTCAGAAAATAACTCCATTACAGTTACATATTGCCCAGACAAAAATTACCCCCTGCTAATATCATAGCTCCCAGAGAAATTGGAGAATCGCTGTATGATATGATGTAGCATACCTGCAGATGTATTTTCTCTATCTTTTAAAAGCTTGAAGAATTTAAAATGGTTGTATGTTAGATATACATAAGTATGATTTAGAAGTCCATGTCCCAGGCAAAAAGGCAAGGTCAAATAGCAAGGACCCCATGGGTGCATTGGTGATGGCAAGGTGGTCACTTGCCCTAGTCAGTGGTCACTTTGAGTGCATTTGAGGGACCCTCAGCATGGGCCAGGCAAAAGTGCCACAGGCGAGCCCTGGGGCAAAGGTCCTTGGCCAGAAAGTGTGCTTGGAGGGCACAGCAAATGGAAACATCATCCATGCCCCTATCAAAGTGGCCTCTAAAGCTTTGCCCAGTGGGCATATTAGGTGTCTTTGAGGTGCTATGCCATGCCAAGTGAGTATCTTTGGTATGATATTGTATATCATTAAAATACCACTACAATTCAGTAAGAAAGAACAGCACTTAGTAGGTGTTGCGAGACAATGGCACTGGAATACAGAGACAGGTGTTTGTGAGATTTATGAAAATGGCATCCAAATGTTCACCAATACATACAGTAAACTGAACTCATAGAGGCACAGTTTCCCTCCCTTCCCTCTGCATTCCTACTGAATGGTTAACTGTCCCTTACTTTGGGGAAGGCGGCTGGGCAGTCACTGTTCTGTCAGCAGTGTTTTATATTTGTGCTGCTGAAGTGGGACGCTTGTCATTAGCCTTACTGGAGGTAAGAGGGATGTTTGTGAAGTATATTTTGTTATGTGCATAGGTGAATGTACAAATGCAAGCTGCATTCCTGGGCATAGTGTGTGCCCACAAAGACTGCTTATCCTTCATTTGAATTGCATTCCTTTGCATGCTTGAAAACATAATTCCGAACGCAACTGATAGGGTAAATACCCCACCACGTTACCCCTATTTGGGAACTGGAGTAACCAATACCTAATTACCAAACATATTTTATTTCCTAGGAGAAATGTATTAGCTCACAGCAATACTCAACATCAAATTTAATATAACAAAAATGGATGTGAAACACTAAATGAAACAAACATTGCCAGTGTCAACAGTTGAGCTTTTATGTAGGCAAAGGAAAGCCACTTACCAGGCACTACCTTAGTTAAATTAACTGGCCATCCATGGTAGCATGTGCAAAATGGTGCACGTTCCTGTGCATTTAGTAGCTGTGTCTGGCATGTGCCTGATACTGATATACTTATATACAAGCTATAACTGTTGGCTTTGCCAATATTTGTTTTTAACAGAACTTCAGTGAAGGGCACGCAGAGTGCTTATAATTTGAGTGGCTGAAGGCAGACCTGGTTATGACATTTTTTATTGCACCAGTAGCGCATTTACAGCCTAAATTAAGTGATTAACTCTCCAAAGAATGCTTTGGAAAAAACACTGGAAGGCACATCAAGTGAAATGTTGGCTGGTAAGACTTGATTAAAGCGAGAACAAAATGTTCCCATGAGGAGGTGTTCTGGGCGGGAGGGGCAGGACCTCTGTGGGAATGGCCATAGGGATTAGCATGGCCATGGGCAGTCTATGGGTGTCCACATAACAAAACAACACAACACCTACACCTCCTCATATATTATGCCCCTGTGTCCCTCCTCATACGTCATTGCTCCCTATCTGTACAATAGTTTAGGCGCATAGGTGTCGCAAGCGACAGACACCTAATAGCCCACACTAAAAAAAGGTCTTGTAAATAACTTCCACCTTCACGGGGGTGTAAGGAAAACTGACTGCAGTTACAAGAAATCACTGGCCGGTGGGGCTCCAAGCTTCAATACTGAACGATTGGGTAAAACACTTCAACCATGACGCAGCTCTCGCCGTGGGTTCTTGCGCCTGCTGCTCATATCTGTGTACAACTTTATCACCTAAGAACGTAGAACTAAACACCCTTTATAGGCTTGGTTTGTACAATCAAAAACGTTCAATCAAATCAATTCATTAACGGGGTGATAACCTCTCTTCCTGTCAGTCTTTTAAGAATGAAACATGGCGAGGCTGATTAAACACTGGCCCAGTCTCTTTCTGCATGGATGTAGAACTGCTTAAGAATATATCTACTCAAAACGCAGCATGCATTTAAAAATATATAAAACAAACATTAAAACAAGTGTTTCATGCTCATTAATCAGATCGTTCTCTTTAAGGCTACTGAGTATCGCACTTAAAAAGGGTGCCACAAAGATTTCAATATTCAGCTAAAAGGTGGAAACTGGCCTAGCCCTCTCCCTTTTTAAATTAGCCCGAAGACCGAATACATGTTGCCAATCCCCGATAAAGCCCGCTCGCTATTGTGATCTCATCTTAATCAGGCATATCAAATAACCATTCTAGTGTGATAAACCCCCATTCCCGAGGTAGCACAGACAGAGAGAGCAGGAGAAAAACATTGCATTTCCAGTCTGAGAGGGGTTGGGGGATACTGGGTAACACCTCCCACTCAGTCTACCCCTTAGCAATTCCCTGCCTTTCCCACCACCGGCCAACCTTTGCGGCCTAGCCAGAGTATTTGTTTGATCATATACAGAAACACACAAAATAAAGCCACAACGCATTCTTTAAAGGAGCTAAGATTTGCCGAGAGGCTGTGCTTGGTGACCTATTCTGGCAGTGTTATCTTGGTTGTTATCCGCGAGTGTACAAGCTGTGTGAACCATCTTCTTAGGGTCAAGGAGTAGAGCTCAAAAACACGTGAGTCAGGGCAGGCACTGGGCGTCTTTCAGTTTTGTTTTCTCTGTAGTATTACGAATTATGGAAAGAGATGATACTTGTTAAGTGAGCACGCGCACTATCTATGCCAGTGGTCTTCAAACATTTTAGGCCTGGCCCACCCGCAAACCCGATTAAAATGTAGGCAAGCCACGCCCCCTCAAATGCCAAATGGACAGTTCAAATGGCTATGAACTATTGCACGCCGTCACTGCACCCTACTTCGAGTATAGTCCCTGGGCTCCCCCACCTGATCCCATCACAGTCTCTGGACTCCTGCATCCCACTCCTAGCCCAGTGCCTGTTCTCTCACCACCCCACCACAGACCCTGGGCTCTCCAAACCCTGCTCCCATCCCTATCCCATGGCTCCCGCCCATCCTGCCCCCACCAAGGTCCCTGGGCATACCCACCCTGCTCCCAGTGCAGTCGCAGGGCCAGTGGTGGCTGGTGGATTTTTTAAGTAGAGGGACATAAATATTTCCATCACATATGCCATAGCGGCCGAGGGCAGCGAGGGAGCCCGGACCAATCAAGGGTGATTCAGTGTGTGGGGGGATCCCCCATGAATTTCTTTAAAATAAAGGGTAGAAATGTTGCATTATAGAGCATACGTAAATAAAAAATGGGTAAAAAGCCAAACAGTTTGCAATTGACACTGGAGAGCACAACAGGCACGCATGATATTTTTCACTGGACATATATGATAGATGTCCAGTAAAAAGATATCATCCCTGTGCGGTGGGCCCCACAGTGCACAGCACAATCAACAAGATTATGTGTTTATGCAAGGCGCTGGGGGGCCAAGGGTGAAAGCATGGCATTTTTGACTGGACATCTATGATAGATATCTAGTAAAAAAAAATAACATCCCTGTCACCTGGGATCCACAGCACCCCAGAGGAGAGCTGATTTTGGCAGGTGGGTAGGGGGATTGTGAAACAAAGGCATTTTTAAAAAGCCTTTGTTGTAAAACCCTTCTTCCCCCCTCTACCCCCACTCACCAAAATCAGCTCAACTTACCAAAACAAACACACACACGTTCAAACAACAATCACTCTATCATTCACACGAGCACGCATCACCATACACTCACTCATAACACAAGCATACATGCATCCATTCACATATTTAAGTAAAATGTTGGCGTGTTGGTGTTGAAACGCCCCGATCCTGCCTGCTCTGTCTGTATGTGCGATGAAGCGCAAGAGCTCCCCCTCGCACATACAGACATGCAGTGCCCCAGCCAGCATTTCCAATGAGCTATGCGTGGCTGGTGAAGCAGAACACATGGCTCAGTAAGCATGTGCAGCTGGGGAACTGAAGTGAACTGTCAAATGGAAACAGTGTTTCCCTTTGACAGTTCAGCCAGACCAGGAGCACTCCCTCCGCTGGAAAAAGCAACTGAGGGAGTGATCAGTGCTTCACTGGGCTGACTCCCCTGCTCCTCCATAATGGGTAAGTGGGCCACTGGGTGGACGCTCCCTTGCCCATTATGGATGAGCCGCCAGGACTGGCATATAGGGCAATAGGGCAATAGGGCAATGGCTGTGCCAAAAATTCAAAATGCTAGTGTGGGCCAGTCAAAATGGGCCACTTTTTGTCCAATGTGGCCCATTTTGATGAGTTACTTCACTATGCAGCTAGTAGTTTTCACCATTGTTGCTTAAATAATATTCTTTAAATATCACAATGTGCTTACATTTCTTTTAAAAACACCCCCATGGGTGCCATTCAAATAGTATGAACTAAAGGATGGAATATCCATTTGCAACTGCAGGCCACTTTTTTCTTGATGCCTGAGACAGTGTCTCCTCTAGTCCGACCATGTGAGCCTCCCCTGCTCATTCCCTCCAATCTAAAAGAATTCAGTTTTTTTACATTTCATGCTGTACTCTCGCACCCTTCCTCGCCCAGGGATGTGGCTGCGTTCCCCTGGGGGGTCACGCCCCCTCAGTTTGAACACCTCTGCTCTATGCACATGCGCAGACAGAAACCACGGTAGATTTCTTGAGAGTACTATTGTTAAGAAAAGGACAGAAAAATCATGGTTGCTTGCCATCCTATGGTATGAAGCCATGCTTTATGTGACCCGCCTGCATTTGGAATATTCCACAATATTCCTGTAGTGGCTGCATTTTAGAACACACACGAAGGAGACTGAGCAAGCCTCCCTCATCAGCCTATCTGCAACAAGGTGCCGTGGTTAAACAGAGTATCTGCTTCATAGAAAAGGGAAAGAAGCGAAGTTTGCTAGCAATTTTAAACAATGTATGATTGTATTTGGAAGAAGCATGGTGTCTTTCCCATTCAAAGATTGCCGCACATTTTTGTTTGTTTCCAGGGAGCTTCCATAGAGGCAGTCATCCAAGATGGCTGCCTCCATGGAAGAGCTCAGAGCTCAAAGAGTTTTGAGATGGGCAGGAATGGGTGGGATTAGCCATAGGAATTAGCATGGCTAGGGAAGGTAATGGGAGAGGATCCATAACCAATCCATAACCAAACAACACCAAATACACTGTGTATTCCTCCTCAAATGTCATCTCCATTGAAAAACATCACAGACCCACATTCAAAGCCAATATTTGAAGCTCTTATGTTAAAGATTTTATTTTAATGTCAATAGTTTCGGCTTAAATTTAGAGCTTTCATCGATACCTTATAGCCCAAGCTAAAAATTAGCACTTTAACCAATGCTTTGAAGACAACTATTTAACACAAATCAAATTTACAAAAAGAGCATGTACATATGCATAATATTTTAGCAAGTAGAACACCTTCATAAATGAGGACAGACAGAAACACAACACATGATCATAATCACAAAAGCTACAACTGTAAACACAAATACATATGTTTTGAATTACATTGTAATTTTAAGTACATTCTTATAATGGGAAATGTACTAAACATCCTACATATATTTAGTTCACTATTATTTAAAACTATAATCATGACAACAATTTGTCAGAATACTTTTATTATATATATGATATATTTCATCATGAGCTGTCAATTTTTGAAAAAACAACTTGAGTTTCAGCTAATGGGTTGACAATTCCAAAACTCCAGCATAACTAAAGATTAAAGATACCATTGCACTGAAGAGTTCTGTGAATTACATAGAATATCATTTCGATTCTTGCTTGTAATTAAAAAACAATCTCATTATATTTAAAATATGTATTGACGGTGCCCAATGTGCTACAAATCCGCAGTGATCTTATAGCTGCCTATACATGGAACCAATTTATACAGCAAATTCAAAAACAGGTACTTATTATCTTAGACACTTCATCATTAGATCAAAAAATGTCACCTGACATAGAAAATAACTTTAGAGATTATAAACCAGCCTTTTACAGGGACGTAGACTACCTGCAGCTTTTAGACATCCAATTGGTTTACCTCATTGCATAAATAAAATGCTATAATGAAGCACACCAATGAGTTTGAATTAAGAGGCAGAAAGTCCCACATCCTATAGCTGAAAGAATAGAGAGGTAGCAATGTACTGAACAAACCCTGACTTAACAACTCAAGTAAATCAAGGAAACGGCAACAGTTTCCATATTTTTCAATTTACTCAAACGATCTATATAATTTGGTTGCTGTGGGCATTCAAAATACATCAAACATTGACAGAGAGGCAAAAATAAGCATCTAATCACCGCCATCAGTGTATGGTCCACATAGTACAACATTAGGCTTATATATGCGTCATATCGTAACATATCTGAAGAGCTTATAACACATTCTATGAGGTTCTACTCAAACAGCAATTTAAGGGATGAGTACTGCCACAATGTCATTATCCTTTTCTTGCCTCTGCATTCAAAATGTAGAGATAAATTATATACCTAATCCATCTCTAATTCCCTATTTTCCTTTTCCTCCAGAAGACTACGGTCTGGTGATCCCTGTGTGGGGATACACAACACCCTAACAATTCGGACAAGTATAGGTGCTTTGAGATCACTGTGGTGATTTGGCAGAATAAGAAAGCTCAAATAATTAAGTGCTGTGATGATGTAATTAAGAGTAATTACACTAAAAAATAATGCTACCAGAGATTTTACATTTACCGCCAGCTGCAATCCTTAAAAGGATAGACATACACATTCTGTAAATCGATGCAAGTTCAAATTTAAACTGTAAAGTATTATTTCAAAACATAACAATCATGTGATGTAATGACTAAGCCTGCTTGAACTTTCTTGAAAGTGATTTGTGGGCTTCCACAAATCACCCAGTGAGAATTGGATACTGTAACATTTTTCTGCAGAATTTCCTTCCAGCCTGAATCTCCCCGAATTCCCTTTAAGAACTTAAATCCTTAGGAAAGTTTGGGAGAAGTTTGCTTTATGTTCAGACTGATGTGTGGGGGAAAGCACAGGCCAAATGAATTAAAAGGTTTCAGTAAGTGAAAGAAAGATTAAGCTAATGAGAAGGACTGGTAAAGGGTGTTAGCATGGGGAAATGATGTGCAGCGCATCTGTGTATTTATTTATTTGTATTTATTAATTTATAAAGTGCACAACAGCCCAAGGCCATTGTGGCACTGTTACAGTGATCATTTACATACAATTGATAAAATTGCGATAAGCAGGCAGTGTTGATATTGGTAACATACATCCAGTGGACCTAGAATAAGTATAGTTACAGACAAGTCTAGTTGAAGAGCCAGGCTTTGGGGGCTTTGCGGACGGCCCAGTAGTAAGGCTCAGCTCTCAGGGTGGGGGTGCAAGGAGTTCCAATGTTTGGCTGCCATGTATGTCATCCAAGTATGACAGCACATTAAAATCTGCAGTAGGATATCTCAGTAGATTAATTCTTCTACCTCAGAGGTCTATGTGTAATGTGCAGACACCAAGTTTGAATCTAGGTATGAAGAACACAGCCTTACAACCTTCTAAAGTTGAACAAATTAGTAAAGTTAAAGTGGGAAGTTGCAGGATTCATGTCAGTTCAGCCGGTCAGTCGTGTGTCAGGTATGACTGTATCTGCTTTTCAGTAGTTATCGGTTGCCATATTGTGTATTATTGGGGTTTATAACATTACAATATGGGGAACTCATAACAGACATGGACCTCAAAAAAGCCTACAGAGAAGAGTCAGCCATGAATTTGGGGTTTCATTATGCCAAGAAGACTATTGAGGTTATTTATTTAATAATAGGAAGAGTCAGGGATTTCAGGTCAATGAACAAAGAAAGGCCAGAAGGGCTGAGGGAGAGTCAGTCGCTCATCAAGTATTTCTGATGTATACCATGGTGTTTCTTAAATGAATACTATTTAGTCAAGTGGGACTGAAATGCTATGAACTCCTTCCCCATGGTGAAAAATACATAACATATATCTACAGTAAGAGGGCTATGATTGTACGGAGTGCCAAACATGCTCCCAACACTAATGTATGACAGGGGGCTGGCCAGTACATAGTTTCCACTGCAGCACAGCCACCTGGATAGGCACAGGCAACCTTTGTGGATAAGGTGACTACACTTGTTTCAAAGTAATGCAAATAAAAAATGCATCTTCTCTGCAGTTTTTATTTGCATTACTTTTTGTGAATTGTCACTAATTCTTTTATTAAAGATTACAATATTTGTCAGCTGCAAGAGAAGACTTCATTTAGGTTTCTAGATTAAGGAAACAGCCAGATGAAATCTATTAGACACTTTGCTTTCTTTGGGTATCCCTTGTAGGAAAGGTTCTGAACTTCTGACCTTTTGCTTTAACTTTAACTTTATATGTTGTTTACTTTGAATATGTGCTGGAAGGAAATGGTCTGATCTCTTTAATTCAATTTTCATAGCAGCTTTTCATGAGCATTAATTATCATAAAGTTAACCCACATCTATCACCCACATCACTTAAATGTTCGGCGGCAGCCGAATCACCTAAATATGGTGAAAATTCAGAATGGTTCAGGATGCAGACAAATGTATTCACCCAGGATTTCTGACAACATTTTGAAGACATTGCTATGTTGCAGAAATACATGTTCTAACAAATGAATACAAAGTTGAAGTTACAAGAAGATGGCTGCAGAACACGATTGGTTCAAAAACTCTATAATGCACCAACCATTTGATAATTTGTTTATCTAACCCAAAAACATGGCAATTAAACTGTGTATCCAGTGCTATTCCAACTAGTCAAATCTTGAAATTACAGAATAGCTGTTAAGGTTCGGAATTACTAGGTCTACAATTGTTCAGGAGAGCTGACCTTTTGAGTGATTATTCTCCATGCCATTGCCAACTAAAGATGCCTGAAGACTTTTCTATTGTCAAGTTTATTAAATTTAATGATACTGTATTTCACTAAATAGGGTGCATTGAGCATAGCTTTTCATCTCTATAATGTCAAAATGCCACAAAATGAAGTGTTTCTCATGTTTGATGTGAACAGTGTTCATTTGTGCAGCCATGTTAGACACATGACCCATAACATGTATTCTAATATTCTGTGAGAAGATGGCAAGTCAATGTACAATATATATTGTGCAGATTGAGTTAAATTTGTGGATGAGGCATGCATTATCAAGTTCTTATTCAGAAATTAGTTCAACATGGTCATTGTTTTCTGTATTCATTTCACTTCAAAATGGTCAATGCTGCTGGCATCTGGTGAAACTGTCCTATCCTTGCAGAGAGCTCAGTTCTCAAGACAGAATGTCCAGAGGTCACATTTATAGTAAAACAAACCCACCATTTATCAGTAATTAATCTATTAGTTTAACTGAACAGACACAGCTTTGGGTTCACAGAGCATGTGTCCTGCTCTTACAAATACATGAAATTCAACCCATTCCAGTCCTAAAGTGGATTTTTCATTGAGCTCCACAGTGTATGATGGCACAGGGTCAAATGTGACATGCCTGTTCCTTTAGTAAGGCTGCTTCAAAATACTAGTTCATTATGTGTCTGCTTCATAGCCTGAGATCTCAGAACAGGGTGTTCAGTACATGTTTCTGGTCAGGATGAATTCGAATAAACATGCAATGTACAGCTTTTAAAAACAATGTAAATGGGTTAAATCTAAAAAGACCCAAATTCATGAAATATTATTGGCTATAACTTCTGAGCCCAATGCTGGATTTAAAAAACTAAAATAGATTTGAATTCATCAAAGTGTTCAACATCATCTGCCTTGAAACGCGATAATAATATGTGTGAATTATTGCTAAATTCGGATTTTTCAATGCCTTTCTAATATTACTAGCAAATGGCACATAATGGATATCCATGAATTCAGAATCATCTTGCAATTTTGAATGTATAGGCCTCACTAATTGCTAGAACCATAAAATAATTATCCGGGAAATATGTATTTCATTCAAATTTGATATAATTCTGGAGGGGAGGAGGGAGGTACATTCTCTTGTCACAAGGCAATATACATTGGGACAATCAAGGTAAAGGGGAGGATAATTGGGAGTGTCAGTATCTAAAGAGAACCTATCATAAGCCCCATCCAATCAGACATTACTGCACCATACAATGTTGTGTGGTGCAGTGTGGCAACACGGTAAGTGGAGTGGGAAGTGGTCCGGTCTGGTCAGCGGGGGTTGGCGGAGGTAAGAGTGGCACCATCTTCCCCAAAGCAATTGTTTACCGAGAAGACTGGGACCAGAAATGCTGCAATACAAGTAAGAAGTTGGGTATAATTGGTGGATAAAGTGCCATCACTCCTATATGCCCGCCGTGTGCAGAAACTCTCAACTTCATAGCACAGTAAGGGCGACTTGCAAACATGCTCACTCCACTAATACAGTTCCTATGTGCTGCAAGAGAGGCCACGTTGAACAAGAAAAATAAGTGAAAAATGTCTGCCTGCAGATACCAGATGAGGTGGCTAGTGCTAACGATCCAAATGCACTGATTAATTTGCAGATTATGGCTGCAGAGCCCATAGATAAGAACTCGCTTTTAACCCTTTGCCTGAGCTTACAGCAAGAGGCAGTTCTCACGCCTATAATAGAACCTACCAGTTAGAAAGCAGGTGGGTCTGGATTCAGTGCATCAGTATTTCCCCTAACTTACTTGTCAAAGTCTCCCAATTTAGAAAGAATAGCAAAAAGCATTTGCACCGCTTCACCAGTGCATAGCACTGTGTTTTCTTCATCCGAATTTTCTGGTGATGATCACTATCCAGAATCTGAATTGCTTATAATGCTGAAAGCATTCATCGCACTTTGCAATACTTTACATATATAACAATGAGTAATGAAGAAGGTTTATTGTGCCTTGTGGACACGATATTCGAAGTGGGATGGACAGTGGACATTTATGCTATTGCAGAGCGTCTACTGGAGAAAAATGTAGCGAACATGAATGAAGACAACTCAATTATAAGTATACATGCTCTGAACACTCTCCAGATTCGAGAAAAGTCTCTAACTATTGTTGTGTTCCAGATAGGAATGACTCTGAGAAGGACCAAACGGTGACAGAAAGTCTTGCAATCAGTGAAGCCATGCACAGCAGAACCGTAAAATGAAAAAAGAGAAACATACAAACAAAAGCAGCACTATTTTTCCAGCTATAAAGGTGAACATTCTGTAACATTCGCTAGCAGCGATGTCCTCCTACCTCTAATGACGCCTTGGATAATGATGAACAGTATAGCAACCGGAATGGATCCCTATTATCTAAACCTGGCAGTAACTCCTTACCTGAAACACAGGAGGAACAATGGGAAACCAAGTGCCTTACAAAGTCGATACAAATTATGGCTATGCAAGCCACTAATGCCAGCCCATATTTAAATCACAATAACATGCTGACACTACTGCATCGATGTTAATTATTGCAAGTTGTTACCACAAAATATATTGTGCTGGTGGGGAACCCACATACTATATATGAGACTAATTGAGCAATTGTACACTTGGTTTCTCCTATTATTGTAGAGTTGTGTCTCATGTAATGGTGCTACTCAGCATGGGTCATGTGATAGAAAGAAAGCAAGATTCTATTTCTAAGGGAAAGAGGGTAAAGCAGTGTCAATCTGAAGAGCCCAGGTCGAATTTGGCACCATACGATATTGAGGTTCTTGCGCAGCAAATGCTTGTATTAATGAATTCTAAGATATACAATCAGCCAAACAACGCTGCATAAAAAGATGAAAATGTGTATGAATTGGTTGCATGACGAGAACAGGGAAAATTAGAGACCATGGTAATTACCTTCTGGAATTCTAGAAGTGTTCATTCTTTGACCAGAAATCCACAGGGTCAGGCCTATTTGTTTTCTTCCAACACCTTCTTATTACAGGAGACGTGGATGACAGAGACATATTATCTGGATGGCTATAAGACCATACAGAGGAAGGCCATTGGTCTCCAACAGGGCGCCCATTGGGTGGGCTTTTAATAGGGATACAGAATCATCTACCTACGAGAGAATATAAATTGAAATCTGATAATCAGGAAATATTGGCTTTGACTGTAGCCATTGAATCAAGTGTTCATTAAACATGTCTAGAACACTCCTGCTAACTTATTAATCAGCGAGATTGTCAATGAAATACTGACAATACTTCAGGAATGGCGGTTTAACAATCCACATGGATATTTTATTTTGGCAGATGATTTGAATGACTCATGTGTTGAACATATGCAGAATTCAAGTAAATTAACACATAAAAACATGATAAGCAATACATATGGTGTCCAAGCGGCAGAGGCTACAAAAAAGGATTTGAAAGGTAATGAAAAAAGTTGGCCAATATTTGTGGGTACTTATGATCTGGTACAATTGAGTAAATTATCTGATTTAGATGGACTGTTACTTTTATACCTGCACCAAAGGCCACAGAACATCTTGGATTGATATGTTTTGCTTACAAAAAACATGTTTGAGTTTTATTTCTCAGTACTTGCTAATTCCCACAATGTTAAGTGATCATGGTTTAGTACAATTTTCTTTAAATTGTAATGGTAACAGAAAGTGTCAAAGTCTTATTGGAAGCTATGAGATAACCTTGACAGGCAAATGATCGAAATGGTCTGAGTCAAATATCATGTGATTTAACGTCTGGATAAGTGATAACTTAGTGGTTGATGGAATGCCTAATTTTGGGGAGGTAAAAACATACGAGAGGACTTTAGAAATGGCTTTTGAGCACTTTGCAAAAGAAAACTGAAACATCATTATGTGAAGTCTGAGGGGCATAGAGTCAATAATGCAGCAATTGTCGCCAGAAGGTTTCAGTTGAAAAAGGCGATTAAAGAGGCCACTAAACCACAATTGTCGAGCATTGGAATCAAGGGTGTCATTATTAAGCTAAAGACCCAATATAAGAACTGGATAAGAATATATTAAGGTTCAGCTGCAACTGCGCATCAGTAGATTATGCATAAATCATGGCACCAGACTGACACCAAAAGGTTCTGGTCTCTAATTAAAACGTACTGAAATCCATATGTTAAAAATGAATTTAATCCAACCCCTAAAATTAATTGGGCTAAAAATATTTGTGATACCTATTCCAGCCTCTGCCCCTGCAATGACATATGCATAATTGGTGGAAATACATCTTCTTGATATTTCAGTAGAGGACATATCGGAAGTGATTAACAGACTAAAGCACTCAAGAGCTCCTAGTCCAGATGTGTTAGCTAATATTGTAATTAAGAGCGACCCTCTGGGTTGGGCTCCTATTATGCACAAGATATTTATGATCATCTTGGCTATGGGGGAGGATCCCCATAGTTGGACTAAACCGATATGTGTTCCTGTTTTTAAAAAGGGACCCTGAGAAGACCCAGGGAATTACCGACTTTTAGCCATGATCGACACACTGGCAAAGATCTTCTCTAACATTTTGTTGGTGTAAGTCAACATCTGGAAAAACAAGATGAGAATCCTCAGTGTACAGCAAACTGGCATTATAAAGGGCTTTGGTACCCTGGCAATTTTTGGATATTAATGTTTCTGATCCGTAACTCATTATTGACCAAGGATTCACCTCTGTATATAGGTTTTGTTGACTATAGCTGTACATTTGATACTGTTAATAGGCATATTCTGTGCACTAAACTAAAGGGTGGGGGACTTCACAATATGGTTTTGCATTTTGTTATATCCCTGTACATTGATACTTCTGTTCAGATAAGGTTAAGACAAGAAGGCATGCTTAGTTCTACGATAAAAATGAATTATGGATTAAAGCAGGGTTGCACCATGGCACCAGTATTATTTAATGTATTTGTTGTGTTGCGGATCTGGGGGAAACCTTCACTAAATGCAAAAACATTGCGCTCGTGTTGGATCCCAATCAATAGTGGGGTTGTCATATGCAGATAACATTGTTATCTTCAACCACGCTAATATTGGGCTCTAAAGCAGTCTTACTGCTTTAGGTCAACATGCAGACAGGAATTATCTTAATATTAATCAAAAGAAAGATGAAGATTTTGGTTATTAATTCTGGTAGAAAAAGGAGCACTAATTTTAATTGGAAGCTTAAGGAGGAGTATGTAGAGGACATTACGAAATATGACTATCTAGGTATTCCTGTTACTAATATGTTGAACACTGAAATACTTGCTACGGCATCAAGGGGAAAGTGCAAAAGAGATTTAACGCTATACAAAAATGTGTTTCTAATTGCTGCTGATACTCTATGGAAGGACTACTAAGGGTATATAGGTCTAGTATTACTTCCAGTGCGCTTTACAGCCTGGAAATATTTACAAATAAGGAAAACTACTTCGCTGACAAAATTGGAGGGTTGACTGTGGTGCCTGCATTAGGTGAATTGGGTCTGGCATCAATGATAGTCCAGAAGAATATAGCGACTGGAATATTTGTGTTGAAATACTCCTGCAGCAGGGGAATATAACCTTCTAATACTTGAATTTTAGTAAATTATTGGATTTGAAAGCCCCTTAGAAAGTGCTTAGAATCTGGATACAAAAGGTCACCTTGTTTTTTAATGCTATTGATTTTGTAATGACCTACACCATAAATGTAGGCACTACCATAAAGGATATTAAACAGAAGGGACAGAAATGATAATATGATGAAGTTTAGTCAGAAGGCCTCTTTTGCAAATTATGGTAAACAGAGTATTAAGATTGACATGCCTTGCTCCTGCATTATTACAATTAATAATGCTAAGTTAAAAGATTTATTTTACATCTTTGTTTAGAACAACCACCTACCATTGTTCATCTGGGCGCATGGGCTCATATTCCCCTTCATGAGAGACTATGTAGGATCTATAAGAGGGATATAGAGAATGGTAGGCATACGTTAACAGGGTACCAAAAAATGATGGAGGTCTATAAAAGAAATGATACTGGTCATATGGATATAGATAACCTGGAGAGGGATCAGACATGGGCATACATCTGTTCTAGTGAAAATCTTGCTTTAAATCACAGAGTTTATTATGTGTAGCGATTTTTGATACTGTCTATTCATGAGTTTTAACATGTATTTTAGTCAATTTTACATAATGGACTATTCATTGCTTGATATTAATTGTTGATGTAGCTGATGAAAATCCCCCTGATGAAGGCCTTTTACAGAGGGAGCCCAATGAAGAATCCTTTCCTGAAAAAGAATCAAATTGATTTAGAGGGATTTTGGAAGCAAGGAACTGACTGAGAGCAGAGTTCCCTTGACTGAGCTAGCTGTAAATATTCCTTCCTGATATGGGAATTTATAAAGATGAATCAAAATGGGGAACACCAACTCCTGTAAGTTTAGATATGTGTAAAATGATTAATTCCCTGGAATGTATGATTGTGCCGGGCATATTATTTATTCCCTCGCAGTACCCAGACATTGATTAATCCCTGACTTTTCACAAGGGCAATTTATATCTGGATTTGTAACATGGTGAACAATGTGATTCACAGAATCTATAGACTTCTTGAACTATGAAACCATATTTCACATAACAAGAGAAATCTTTAATATAATTATATACCCCTTATAGTGGACTAGGAAGGATGCCAATTAAGAGGAAGTATTGGTTGCTTTTTTATCTCAAATGTATTATCTCAAACGTGTATGACCATTTAACTGAATCTAAATTCTGTGCACCCTCAAATTACAAGCTTCTATCCTAAACGGAAACCTGTAGACAAATTATTGAAACATTTCATAGCCATTATTCTTGTATCTATGTCCAAACTAGACAGCAACAATGCAGGGGAAGTAAAGGGTGACACATCTGGTGATGTTGTCACCACTTCCCTGGGGAATATCTGCCCTCATGTGGCCAGGGCGAGGTATTCGCTACCTGATCCTCACCCTGGGGGTGACTATGTGAGGGAGGGTTGCATGAGGAGAGATGATCATCATGGGAGTGGGGTTGACTCGCCAGGTGAGACATGTCATCTCCATTCAGTTTCACCTCCTTTTCCTCTATCTTTGCTTATGACCAAGAATGCTCCTTATGCTATTCCTATACACGTTCTCAAACCTTCCACTTCCTCATCTTTAAAAAGTACTGGTACGAGGAAGATGATGACCTACCCTCATGAAGATGATCTTATAAGTACTGGCATGAGGGAGAAATACAGAGGAATGAATATTACCTCCAGGAACCACTTGAAACATTCTAGAGGTTGCTGGTTTCCTATTCGTTCCCTCCCATTAGAAATAGAGAAAAGGAACCAGGAAGTGTTGTCAGTCACTCTCTGAAGGGGTCTCAAGCTGGGAGGACATGCTGCTGCTGCTGCTGATGCTGGAGGGGGTGCTCTGAACCAGAAAGCAGGAGGACCCTTGAAGGGCCAACTGGGTCCTTGTCTACTTGGGAGCTCCAGAAAAGACTGAGCAGCCACCCACCCCAGAAGGCAAGCTAAGGTCCTAGATCCACTGCAAGGGGCAGTCCCAGGAAGAGTAATTCCCTCCCTGGAGGATTTGAAAGGAAGCTGCTGACCGGGATGCCCGCAATGACCGGTGATGTGGTCCCTTCACGCGAGTACCGCCACCAAGGGTCTGGGACACACCATTACCCAGGAGAAGCCTGGGAGGAAGAGAAGCAGGACGAAGTGTTGCCAAAAAGGGTCTATGATCCACCATTTCCCTGTGAAAGCCTAGGAGGAAGAGAAGCCAGGCAGAGAGACACCACCAAGGGTCTGAGTCCCACCATTACCCAGGGGAATTCTGGGACCAAGGTAATCAGGGCAGAAGTCTGTCACCTACCCGGGGAAGACCGGAACAGATGAAATCAAGAGTCTGGGGCCCAGAACTATCCCAAGAAGTCCTGGGCAATCAGAATTGAAACAACCAAGAAAGTGAAACCCAGGGCAAGAGACCCCAACCCAGTAGAGAGTGAGAGAGTGATTTGGAAGATAGAGAGTGTGAGACTGATTCAGAAGAACACAATAGGGGAAGGGAGACTCCAGTATGTGTGAACAAACAAGTAGGAATACAACCCCGTGTGGAGCTGTTGCTGGAATTCACCCTGGGTGTCCACAAGGTGACATTCTGTGTTTTTGCCAAGTTTTCTTTGAAACTACAGTTAAACATTCTAGGGGAAGGGAAACCCCTAGACTGCTACAAATTCGTCGAACTGTGCCAATCAATATTTTGAACTATCTGTAAACATTCTAGGGGAAGCGAAGCCCCCTAGGAATATACAAGCCAGTTGAACTATAACATATTGTTGGAACTTTGTTTGTTGAGATCCTGAAGCCTTTTCTTCATATGAGGAGGACCCACGAAGAATTTGCCCTTTTTGAACATTTCTTGGAACACTGTTTGGAACATTCTGTTTGTTTCACATTGGAAGTGTTGGCTTAAGAAGACAAAACCCTATGCGCATTCTTTTTCTTCTTTTAAGTGTAAGGGACAGAGTTAGGTTAAACGAGACAGTGGACTGTTATGTTAGACTTATTACCATCCCTAGTTTTAGTTTTGAGGTTGGGCAAACCCTCTTAGTGGTTAGGGACATGCAGGCATTCCCCCAGCCCTTTTTCCTTTTATTGTTATCTGAGTAAAAGTCTTTAGCCCAAATAAATATGCCAGCTGTGTTTTGTTTCTCTCCTTCTGTACCCTTACAAAAGACATATATCCAAGGGGGTCCCGAAGGAATAAACCCTGAATTCCTTGCAAGCTAATCGGCTTGCCAGGGCTCATTTCCTACTTGTTTCCTAATACAAAAGCAATGGCTCACTTCAACTAGACCTTATGGCTGGGACGGATCCAATCACATGTCTGACTTCCTTACATGTAATCACATATTAGATTTCCTGACATTTGACTGACTGTGCCCCAGTAATACTAACTTATCAGAGGATATTTATAAGATTTTCCCTAGACCTTTTAGTCTGTCAGAATACATGACACACACTATACTCATGTACTACTTGTTCTTCAGAATCATTAGCATGTTGTGAAAAACGACTCATTGCCCTACAGGTGACACCATCACCAATAGCCAAATCTCACTCTTTGCCTTTACGACAGTGCTTTAAATTGGCAGGTGCTCGATTGTGTCATAGAAAATTAAGCAAAATATATGGTGTGAAATATATCTTTCAAAACATTGTGTGCCGTCTTTGAAATGGAATGCTGACAAGTGATGATAACTTGAGTTTTCATATTGGAGAAGATTGCATAGTTTTGTCTACAATAAATATACAGACCTTTTTGTTTGAATGGATGTTTGTATGCACTGTGAATGTACAATATTAGAAAAATAATATCAAGGGTTGTGTTTTTTTCTATAGACAAGCTGCCTGTATTTGTGTGGAATATTTTGGGAATCTTCCACAGCATTCAAAGTTAGAGGACCACCTTTAATTTTGATTTATTTTAAATGAAACAGAATACTCAGATTATAAACAGCCTGTTTCTTGTCCGAAAATGGCAGGGTGGAATTGTTTGGTTGGGGGGTTCAGGGGATGATTCTCTGTGAAACAAATCTTCAAATCCGAGACATATTTTTCACATATTAAAGTCATTAGAGTATGACGTTTTGACCAATGTTCAACATTCCGGATCAATGCATGCTGTGTAGCCATGCAAATATATCATAAGAGATTCCAACGGTGATGTCCTCTGTAATCTCATCAGTGTGCCCAGTTTACAGTGATGTCATTGAGGATGTGATAAGTGATTTAATTAGTGATGTCACATGTGATGCCTCGGGCTGTGCAACATGGGGTTCAGACTTAGGGTGGCATAGCTTCCAACACCTGGCACATTTCAGTGGTTTTGTTGTATTAAACCTTCACCATAACAACACCTGAACTAAGATTTTTTCACTGAATTTCTTTAAGTGAATTTACAAAATCACGATGTGACATCTTGAAGTTTCACGAGCATGAAAGAAAAAGCATTGAAAAAGCGTTAAGAAATGAAAATTAAAAAATGCTAATAAAGGGGCAGATTAGTGGAAGGCTGGTGAATATTTTAAATACATTTAGAAAGTAACCCCATGTTGAGGAAAAAATTAGTTATTGTTTTTCAAAAATAATTAAATACTTTGGCGTGTTGAAGGAATTGAGGAGAACTAGCGTTGTGAAATTTGGCAGAGAAGGGAAATTACATTTGAAATTACACATATGTCAGAGATGTGGGAGCACATGCAGCATGTGTATTCATTATGGGTCATTTGAAAGGGGGGGTTGAGAAAACATCTTGATTTCCTTCACAGTGTAAACATGTAAATGTGACACTGGGATGTTTACATATATACCATGTATGAAAAAACACATGTAAAGGGCTGGTTTACAATTAATTGGGAAGAAATGAGGCGGGACCAAGGATCCTAATAGAAAAGGTTTGATGCATATTGGTAGTGTCTGAGCAGAGATTATTTGGGTAACAACTAGATGTTTCAGTGGAGAATTACGATATATGAATACAATGTGCACATAACAAACCCCTGAGCTTTTGGGAGTTTTGGTGAAGAAACAGAAGATGTGAATAGAGAGAGGAGGAACTAATAAGTTTTAAGGTTGCTTCAAAAGTGTATGGGTTGTCAGCAAGGGTTGGTCATGCATCTGCTCATAACATTAGTCTAATAGTTACGAGATCTCAAAAGAGTTGCTATTTTTGGGAAAGAACCAACACACAACCAAGTGATTGACGTTACATGTTTTATTTTGTTACAACATTCTTTTTCACTTCTTTATCACACCTTCTCATGTATGTCCTTTTGTGTTAGTAACATAGTGATAGTGACTTTTAGTGGATTAAAAAGTTGCCATGCCAACTGCATGGCCATGGGTTTTGCCCCACTGGCTTTTTCAAGGTTACGACCAATGTGGGATGTATTTACCCATGCATCCGAGCCATACCTCAAAACTGTGCAGTACTGACATGGAAAACATCATGATGGCCAGAGCTTCCCAGAAAATGCACAGGGAAATGCATGAAGAATAGGCTGCCATTCATTTTTGCCGATGTTATGGGCACAGAAGGAAACTGCCTAAAACCACCATTGGACTACCCACACAGTAGTCTGAAACCATTGGGAATGGCAATGCTGATTGCCAAATGCAACCTAGAATTGTTGGGGATTCATTTTCTTAAATCCCAAAAATGGGTGCAGTACCAGTACTCACCACTATCCAAAAGCCGGCAGTTTAAAACCACCCTGTGTTTCTCTGAAGGCAGGCTCAAACTGTCTATTTTAAACATTGCAACACATCTAAAAACTCACTGGACACCAGCAGACATTTGGTAGAATGGAGTGTTGTGTGCCTACAAAATCTGGGAAATGAAGAGCCCAAAACAATGCTTATAACAAAACTGCTGTGGATTTCAGCAGTTTAAGTTGCATTGGACTGAAAGACACTACAAATCTAAATGTTCAAATTGACTGAGTGACCTACTTTTGAGTGTCACATAGGTTGTAACTGTTTAAATGTCATAGTTTTAAACTTAGAATCAGCCTTCTAGCTGCATCTGTGAAAATGTTTAGTTTTATTTGAATGCAGAAACTGGGGAACAAAAAGTGACATTTTATCTGAAACTTGGCTTAAGGAACTTGATTTTGCTTGGCAGCTACCCCCACCAGGAGTGAAACTTGAGTCACCACTGTGTTCCCAGGCCAACCTTCCTTTTGCTCCCCACACTAAGGATATGCCATCTATCTGATAATTGAATTACCTGTGCTCTGTAGGAGAGTGAACAAAGCCCTCTTCACTCAGGCCAAGGTTTTTATTACCGCAGTCGTAAAATGTAGCTTCCTCTTGGCAGGTGCTGGGATGGGCACTGCCTGTGAGAGCAAGCTGGCTTGGCAGAACTGGAAAGACCAGTATTTCTACCTTGTGCTGAGGGTAAACCACACCCCTTTGGAGCCAGAACATAACTTTAAAAAGATGAATAACTCATAGAGCGGACATGTGAAAATTTTATAAATGATACCATAATTCTTGTGATTTTTCTGCCCACATTTTAAGAGGTTTTTCGACCCGGTGGCATGTTCAGGGGGGTTTTAGCGGAAAAGTGGATATTACTCTAAATGTATGCATGTTAAAAATCTGAAACTTCATCAGTTAATGTCCCTACTCCCTGCACACATGCATGTAAAGTTGGGTCAATGTCAGAAATTGAGAAAATCAGTTAAAAAGTCAATAATGTGCCATTTCTGAATGCAAGCTCTTAGAAACAGCAGATTTGGACAGAGACATGGCTAAATTCAGCCACACCATGTATATGTAATTTCAAGCAACTGTGTAACTGTGAAATATGTCTTTTATTATCAAATATAGAATATGTGCAATCTGACAGAGGAGTGTCCTATCTGCAAGCCATAAAATGGCATCCCTCTGACTCACAGTTCATTCCCCAATCAAATAAGAAATGGAAGTTTGACCAATTAGAAGCTGAGAGAGAGGTAGGGTCAGTGATGCTAGAACACACCCACATTCTAAACACATAAAAGCAGACAGACAGGACAGATAGGGACCTTCAATTCCATTTGCTGCAACGCACTCTGCTGGACCATACAACATCCTGAGATCCAGACTTCAAATTCATCAACCTACAGAAAGCCAAACTAGAGACTTCAATCTATCCAGACCAGAGAGAAAGCAGTGCTGTACCCAGAGAGACCCAGACCAGCAGAGAGAGCTGACCCAGATCACTGTGAAGTGCAGAGGCCAGACCAGACCAGACCAGAGTCCAGTCTAAAACCCTGACCAGATCCGTGATGAGGCCCATTTAATTCAAGAATATAGTGTGAGTACCCAGCAGAACTGTGTAGAACCAATCTCTTAGTTTAAATTCATCTAATTCAATCTATTTAACCTAAGCAGAACTGTCTCCTAACTGTCACCTGTCATTTGTAAAGCTGTCACTAGTCATTTCCTAATTGCAAGCTGCACTTGTCTTTTTGAACTTTAAAATTTCAAATCTGAAAAACGACCTTCACAAAATCGCTCATATCTCCGCAACCGTTTGTGCTAGAGACTTGCAATAACTTTTATTTGAAAGCTTAGAATCGTGGCTTTCCTATGAACCTAGAACCGCATTCCCACCCCTTATAGTTTTACCGCAATCGCGGAACACGCATCCGCGAATTTTACCGCGATTTGCAATTTCTTCACATGTAAAAACTGCTGCTGCTTGCCTTCCATTTGCCAGAAATTCGTTTGACCTGCTAACTATCCCTGCATCATTGCTAGTGTGAGCCTGGACTAATATTAACTAGATACCACTCACCCTGAACCTCTGAAAGGGAATTAAAAGCGTTTCCAGCATATTTCTCATTCATTGCCAGCACATATCAAAGCAATTTGGGCCTGTGATTTCAAAACTCCTATCTGTTTTCTGTTGTCTAAGCTTGCTGGATTGAACTGATTACATTGATTGCATTTCTGAGAACTGTGTGCTTTCCTCCCATTTCCTTGCATTGCATAAAGAGGGGGGGAGTGAATAGCCAGAGAAAAGTGATTACATTGTTTGGTTGAAATCATATTGAGTATTTTCTGTACTGCATTCATTGAATATTGCATCCACCTGAGCTTACATAAAGCATCCTCTACCACATTATACTTTTGTTCCTATTTACCAGTGTGCTACCTTATCCATTTCTTGTCAACTCCTTATTGATTATAGAGAAGCGTGTTAGTGCCAGATTCTCCGTTATTAATCTTTATCATATCAGATTAAGTGTGCTATTCAATTATTAATTTATTATAAAGTGTGATATATATATCTATTTTAAATTATCAAATAAACCTTTTAAACTTGCAAAACAGAACTACTTCTTGGCTCAGTGGGGTCAGGGGGATTCCAAGAGAGGGGTGTTATATAGGGGTAGTCATCCAGAACGCATGAACTGGACCTAAAGATATATCAATAAGGGTTTTCATTCAGTATTATAGACTAGGCGTTGACTTAGCTGTAGTGTTGAATTGAATCCTCTTACAAAGTGGGGGCTCGAGCCGAGACGTTGGGTTAGATTTACCATTTGTGCAGCTTAATACAGTGTGCTAACTGACGGGATACATACATCCAGTCGGATCACCACGCTGCATTACGCTGTGAAGCATTCCTCAAAAGGGACACACCAAGAAAAGTTCTGTTCTGCAAAACTAAAATACTAACTTCTGTAAGTCAGGACAGAGACCAATCTCTAGAATGACGACCTTGGTAGATATGAAAATAGCCTGAGAGCACTTCTTACACAAACTATTTGTGAGAGGTGAATGGACTCACCAGGACCAAACAGTCTGGTTGCAGGCCATCACGCAACAGGTCACTGAAACAGGGTCAGATATATATAGAGATCAGGGTCCATTACACGTGGCCCTGAGTGAACTATATATGGCTCCTAAGGCCAAAGATGAGCACGACAAGATTGTTAGGATAGCGGCATATTTATATTTATACATGGGAGCCATACAGAATAAATGTGCTGAAGGCCATGATCTGGCAAAAAGGCAACAGATGGTGTTAGAGAAGGCCCAATCTGATCTGGACTCTTCTGAGCAAAGGCTGCACAGAAGCCAGGAGTCAGAAAATGAGACCAGACAGTACATCACTAAAATAAAGGAGGATATGGATGTGCTGCAAAAGGAAAAGTCAGAACAGGATACCAGATTTCTGGCCTTGCAGAAGGAACACCAAGAAGGTTTGGACTCCCTACTGCAAAGCCAGAAAAAGCTGGAGCAACAGCTAGACTTCAATAGGGCATGTGCTGAGCAGGTAGTCACCCTGCAAGGCCACCTAGATAGAGTGAAGGAGGAGAGCAATAAACTGATTCTGAAAGACCTGGATACCCAGGCAAAGTTTGATCAGGAGCGCCAGAAAGCTGGTGCCTTCCAAAGGCAAAGGGACGACCTGGCGGCACAAATGCAGGCTCTTAGTCAGGAAAGAGACGCCTTAGGCCAGGAAGTCTGCCATTTAAAAAGAAAAATGGAAGAAAATCACCTGGCCCACCAGGGGCTGGGTGACCTCCAAAAAGAAAACCAGAACTTGGTAGAGCACACCAGAAGGGTGGAGGATGCTCTAGCAAGAAAGGAGCAGGCCAATAGGGACATTGCCCAGGAGGTAACCCTCCTGCAGCAAAGACTGGCCCAGTTCTCCAGGACCAATCAGGAAACACAGAGAGAGAATGAAGCTCTCTGCCAGCACAATGATAGGCTCCAACAGCAGGTAGCGATGCAGGAGAGACTGATAGAGTCGAGTAAGGCCCTAACTGAGGAACTGAAGGCACAAATGCAGGCTCTTGCATTGCAACAGGGAGCAGGGGCGGATAGAGATGAGGTTCGCTTGGAAATGGAAACTCCGGAGCATAACCTCAGGAGCCCTAGTACCAGAGGCCCTCATACCTCTCAGTCCCTGGACTCTGCCACCCCCATGTCCCCTGGCACACATGAGCACAGGGCCACAGGGATGGCAGATTACTATACAGCCAGAAGCATGGGGCTCATAGGCCAGTACCATCCAGGAATGGAGGGGTGGGCATCCGGGTATGGGCACCCAAGTACAATACAGTTCAGTGGGGAACCCCAGGAGAGTAGGCCCATTAAGGGCATCCTGAAAACCTCTGCCCAGTTAGGTCAGTGGAGGGGGTACCCATCAAATCCTGGCAGCAAGGAGGAATCTGAAGACTCCTCTGAACTGCGCAGGACACAGGAGACCAGGTCCCCACATTCTGCCAGCCATTCCCAGGCTCGCAGAATCCGGGAAAACCTGGAAGAACAGACGGGAACCTCTGGGAGCAGTGCCTCTGAGTCCGAGGAAGAATGGACAAGGGTTACCCGAACCAAAAAGGCCAATAAGGCAAAAAGGGCCTTGCTTAAGGACCCCTTAAAGCAGATTAAGGCGATCAGGAGCGTCATCACGCCTTACCATAAGAACGCTAAGTATTCTGTTTGGGAGCACTTAGAGTTGTTTGAACAAATGATGGAGACTTTCCATTTGAAGGACAGCCAAAGCTGCATTCAATATGTAAAGTGGACCTTCTCCCCGGAATACTCCAGTTTCTTTGCGGGGCTGGAGGACCAAAATCATTTAAGATGGTCCACCTATAAGGCGGCCATCCTGAAACATTTTTCTGTTCACAGAAATCCTCAAGAGGCTCGCAAGGCAGCCTACAATTTGCAATGTGGGGAGGATCAGGCCCCACAAGAATTTGTGCAGGAGTTAAAGCGTGCTTTTGCACAGACCACAAGAAGGGTGCGCACAGATAGTAGAGAGTTTATAAATATGTTTTTCCATGCCTTGCCCAAATATATCATGACCCAGCTCGTGAGGGATTTTCATGAGAAAAGATCTTTAGACTGGGTCATTGAACAGGCTACCCGGATCTATGAGGTGCAGAAGCCCATAGAAAATAAAAGCAATGCCCAGAAAAACCCCAAAGCCAACAGCACCCCTGCTGCTGCCAAGGTGGCAGAGGTAAAGGTCACCCCCGTTTTGGATTTGGAGATGGGGGGGCCTAAAAACCTACCTGCACCTAATAATGCTAGGCCCAGAAGGTCCTCGGGCCAGTCACAGACAGGGAGCCAGGGAGGCAGCCCCACAAATGGGGTCCCTCGCTCTCCTGACTATGTAAGTCCTCGCTACAAAGGTAACAGACCCATCCTGGGTTATGTGTGGACTCCTCCAGCCCAAGGGGGGGGATCCAGCCAAGCACCTAACCCAGGGAACTTCCCTCCAAACTTCCCACCGGAGGGCAGAAATTTACCAAACCCTGGGCAGAACTTTTTCCCCAGATATCCACCCGACTTTCAGCCCCAAAACCATCCATCCTTCTTTCCCCAATTCCCTGAGCCCAGACCACTGAATCCGGGAGAGGGGAGGCCAAGGGTGGAGGGGTACCCAAACCTTCCCAACCCGGGGTATTACCAGAGGAGGGACAGCTACCCTTCCCGGGATCAGCCCAGGGGAGAAAACAGGGCCCCGTATCAGCCTGAGCGGGTTTCCCAGTTAGAGCGCCAGGTTCAAAACATGGCGCGGGATCTGGGTCACATACTGAGGGCTCAGCAGAACCCTCAGATGGGCGTGCCGGCGCAGAACGCACCCAACTCTGGACCTGGTGCTCCAGAACAATGACGGGGGCAGCACCCCGATAACTCACCGGTTCCCAGGGAGGAGGCACAAGGGGAAGGGGGGTGTAAAGCCTTGGAGGAAGCTTCCTTCCTCACTTGTAAACAGCCCATGGAAACCCAGGAACCGGAAACAAAATCTCTTGCCCCTGAAAGTCTGCCTCCTAAGGAGCAGAGGGGGGGTAGGAGAAACAAAAGACCCAAACAGACTCAGTTTGAGGAGGAGGTACAGATCTTCCAATTTGAGGGAGAGGGATCCTCAGAGGATCCTGAGAAAAGGATCTTCTCCTTCAGAGAGGGGGAACTCCTCCCAAAGAAAAATGGGTCCCTAGGAATGCAAATCCAGACTGGGGAGATGTGGAGACTGAGCTACCGCCGCCCACCATCTCATCCCAGAACCAACAGCAAGAAAATCCCCTGGTTCAAACCCATCCTGGGGACTGCCTCCAAAAAGGGGGGGGCAGCCCAGAACCGGAACCAGGGGAACCCACAATGGCTCTGATCTCCAGTTGCCAACTTTTTCTTTCAGATTCCCAAGGCTCTCCACAGAATTCTGCCCAAATCTCTTCGCTATCGATGTCCAAAACCAGAAAATTAGCCCACCAGTTGTCCAAAAATGTACATTATCTGTGCCCCCTTGAGGAGAAGGAGGGAAGATATTATGCCCCGGTACAAGTACAGGGACAGGGTACAATCTCGGCACTGGTGGACACTGGATCTCAAGCTACCCTTCTGTCCAGAAGGGCCTTTGATGAACTGAATGCAGGAAGGGGAGAGAATTACCAAATTCCTCTCACCTCACTTCCTGGACAACTCCAGAACTTTGACGGGAAGGAAATTCCCGTTGAGGGGACTGCAGATTTGGACATTAAAATTGGGCGACATAAGTTGAAACACCCGGTCATAGTTGTGACCCCAGAGGGCACCCCTTGTTTACTAGGGAATGACCTCCTGAGGAGGTTGTCACCCCTAATATATTGCGTAAACAAGGTCCTCTGGACCCAGACTAGCCGACCAATAAAATTAAAACAGAGTGTCAACCATGTTAGTTTAAACGGCACCTGCCACATGGTTGAACAAAAATCTGACCAAGTACAATTTCACTTCCAGAACAACCAAATTCCAGACGTGACAGTAATAGCAGTAGGACAACAGACTCGTGATGGGGGGTCCTCTCTATTTCTGAAAATCAACCTTCCTTCCAGTCTAAAGTGGTATTCCACGCTGGAAGGAAACACTCTGAAATTCTATACTAATCCACAATCAGAAACTCCCACTCCTATAGTCCAGAAAGATGTGAAATCAGCTCAGAGCCTGGCTGAGATTCAGCAAATTGGAGAGCAGTTGTTCATCCCTTTTCAGTTAAATGATGGGAAGGACTCTGTTCTCGCTCGAGTGTGTGTGAACAACGGTAAGAGCTTCATCAGCGAAGCCATGTTTCGCCAACTCCCAAAAGATCCAGCCATTCCCACCTTCAAACTGATAGACAAATGGGAAATGGACCTGGAAGCACCTGATTCCAAACATCTCCTGCCAAGCAGGTGTATGCTCAAAATCTCCATTGGCAACAAGAGCATAGTGCACAATTGTTGGGTCGTGCGAGACGTCCCTGCCGCCTTTTACTTAGGCAGTGACATTCTCAATCGCTTTGCCATTAGTTTGGACCTAATAAACTTCAAAGCTTGGTCCCGATTAGCGGATAATCCCATGGGCTTTGATGATCCAGAAAAAGCATTTAGGTCAGCTCAATTGCTACCTTATGCAGTTGAAATTCAGGTTAAAGAGGAAGTCACCATCCCAGAAAGGACCCAACAATTCTCCCTGGAAGTGAAAGTTAAAAGGGGACAAGAGTTGAAAAACCCTGATGCTTACATACATCTAAATGCTTCTCTCCAACTGCAAGGGTTAGGGGTCAACCCAACTCCATTAGTCAACATAGAACATGACACCATTCTAATAGAGGTGGATAACAGCGACTTAAAGAGTATTACTCTAGCCGCAGGCACCATTATTGGAATGGCGGTTGATGACCGACATTTTTCCATCGACTTAGTAAATGAACTGTTAGGACCAATCCCCAAGGACTGCGTTGACAGTGACAGTGAGGACCACGCAACACCAGACAGGATTTTTACCCGGCATGGGGGGAACTTCCTGGTGTACACTTCCTGCCCCTATGGTAAGGAAGATGTGACTTGTGACTTCAGGAGGGATGAGGTGATTTTCCAGGTCCATGAGGGCTGCCTTTCCCACCTGAAGCCTCCGGTCCAGATCAGCACTCTGACCAGGGACTTCTCCACCCAGCTGGAGGAGGCCGCGGAGATAGCCAAACCAGAAGTCTTTCCAGGCTTCAGGCAGATGGTGGAAGAGAGAGTCAACCTAGCTGATGCCTGTGTGACTCTGGAACAAAAGCAAAAGTTGAAACAAGTTTTCTTGGATTTCCAAGATCTCTTTGCGGTAGACTCATATGACTGTGGTCGCACTGACATCCACACAACAACAATCCCCACGGACCCTGGCATGACTCCTGTGTTTGTGAAGCAATATCGCTTGCCTCTCGCATCAATGGAGTCCCTTACTGAAATAATTAAGAACCTTGAGTCCCGGGGAATAATCCGTCCAGTCCACAGCACCTTCAATAATCCGGTGCTGGGAATATTGAAGCCAAACGGCCAGTGGAGACTCTGCGCCGACCTCAGGGAGCTCAACAAACGGGTCCATACTTCCCGATGGCCACTGCCCTACATTGACCAAGGGCTGGCCCAGATCCAGGGGTCACAGGTATTCACTGCAATAGACCTGACCAATGGGTACTGGACCGTGCCTGTCAGTAGGGAGGACCAATACAAACTGGCTTTTACCTTTGGGGGCCAGCAGTACACATGGACCCGGACTCCCTTCGGATACCTTAACTCCGGTAATGAGTTCAATATTTTCCTACATAAGGCCATGCCCGACCTGGGTGCGAGGGGTAACCTGGCTTATGTAGATGATGTCCTCATTAAAAGTTCATCTGTGAAGGAACATATAGCGGAGATCCGTTATGTTCTGACACAGTTGAGGGCCGCCGGAGCAAAACTTTCCTTTCAGAAAGCACAGTGGTGTAGAACCCGTGTTAATTTCTTGGGCCATGAGATTACTCCTCAGGGTCTCTGTCCCCAGGAAAAGAAAGTGGAAGAACTTCAGAAACTGAAAGACCCCACAACTCTGCGGGAACTAAGGAGCCTCCTTGGACTGACTAATTACAGCAGAAAGTTCATTGAGGGCTACGCAGAGATCACCAGACCCCTGATTCATCTCCTGAAAGGGGGGGTCAAGTGGGAATGGGGTCCAGAACAAGCCGAGGCAGTAAAACAACTCAAAAGAAGCCTCTCACAAGCGCCCTGCCTAGCTTACCCTGTCAGAAACAAGGAGTTCTTCCTGGAGACGGGGTTCTCTAATACGTGCTTGACGGCAGTATTATATCAAAAGCATGACAAGGTCAATAAAGTAATCTCCTATGCGAGCAAAACTTTATCCTCTGTGGAGGAAAAATTCAACGATTGTGAGAAGGCACTCCTGGCAACGGTGTGGGCATTGAAGAATTACCGCCCGTTTATCCAGGGGGAACACATCATAGTGGAGACTCCACACCAGCCTCTGCAATATCTCCAAAGTGACAGAATCCGGGCCGGAAATGTGAGTAATTCCCGAATTACTTCCTGGATCCTGTCAATGCAAGGCTTTCCTGTGGAGGTCAGATATGGCCAAAACAAGAAGAGTCCCCTCGCGCAAGGTCTGGCTGACTTGCATGATTGTGCCAGAGAAAACTGTCTCGAGGACGAAAGTCTGAAAATAAAGGACAACATGGAGGCATACCTTAATTCCCCCCACAAAGTCTTTGAAGAAGACAAGTGTGAGGGAATGCCCACTGTCTATGTGGATGGATGCTCTTACCATGTTGACAACAACGGGGAGAAAGAATTGGTGGCCGGCGTAGGGAATGCATGGGTGAATGAGTCCCCAGAACCCTCCGCTGGATACAAAATTGGTCCCCGAAGTAGTCAGGTGGCAGAATTGATGGCTGTGCATCAGGCCATCCTCACTGCTGTCCAGCATCAACTCCACGAACTGGTCATAATCACAGATTCGGATTATGTACTGAACGGGTTCGTGGAGCACCTGGTTAATTGGAAAACCAGAGGCATGTTATGTGCTAACAACAAACCCTTGAAACATGGGAAGTTGATCCAAAACATTGATGATCTGGTCACATCGAATGGGATGACCATCTACTGGAAAAAGATCAAGGGTCATTCCAAAGTAGAGGGACCAGACAAAACTGGAAATGACTTAGCTGATCAGCTGGCCAAAACCGGGGCCATCCAAGGAGATCTAATTGAGATTGAGTCCCTGTTGGGGGAAATCCAGGTCACTGCTATCACTAGGTCCCAGACAAATGCTCACAACGACCTTTCAATTGCACAATGGAGTAAGGAGACCCCTGATGCTGATTTGATTACCGCTCAGAAGGGGGATCCAATAATTGGTAAATTTTACCAGCACCTTGAGGACCCTGAGAACTTTCCCCTGACGGATACCGATTACATTGGGAAAGAGGACCTAAGAGTGCTGATGAAATGTCCAAAAATGTTCCGGATCCAAGACGGTTTGTTGGTAAGGAAATCCAAAGCTGGCCACGACCAGTGGGTGGTTCCTACCTCATTCCGAAGCCTGATGTTAAGTCACGCCCATGATGCGGCCACCGCCGGTCATAGGGGGTTTCACACAACATTGGAAATCTTAAGAGAGGTTGCATACTGGCCACACATGGGCCAGGACCTCAACCAATATTTGAAGGGTTGTCTTGTGTGTGCACAATTTCAGCCGACATCCCTCACACACCGGGCGCCTTTACAAAAGAGGGGAATGACACTGCCATGGTCAGATTTACAAATCGACTTTGTAGGCCCTGTGATTCGCTCGGCTAGGGGGAATAAGTACATGTTGACTGTGACATGCTTGTTTACCAAGTGGGTGGAATGTCTCCCAGCCCCAAATTGCAAGGCAGAAACTGCAGCTGCCTTGATGATTAACCACATCTTTTCCCGTTTTGGTCTACCTCAAAGGATTGAGTCAGACAGAGGTAGCCACTTCACCAGTGAAGTAATGACAAAGATGTGGGAGATACTGGGGGTCAAAAGGAAGTTGCATATTGCTTATCGGCCAGCTTCTTCTGGGGCAGTAGAGAGATATAACCGAACCATTGTGAGCATATTAAAGAAGTTTGTGGCAGATTCTGGGCCAAGTTGGGATATCCGATTACCTCTGGTCCTAATGGCTATCAGATCTACCCCTTCATCTGCAACCAAAATGTCACCATTTGAGTTGATGACTGGGCGCAAGATGGTGCTTCCTCAGCATTTGCTCTATAGGACCCAAGAGCAGACACTGATAAATGCCTCCACTACTCATGAGTATGTAGAGAATTTAAGGAAACACCTCCAACATGCTTTTGCTTATGCTCAGCGGAATCTAGAAAGATCAGCTGATAGCATGAAGACCCACTATGACCTGAAAACTTCCAGGAAGGAATATCAGGTGGGAGACCGGGTCTATCTATTCAACTTCCAAAGGAACCAGGCCAAGCAGCGCAAATTTTTGCCTACATGGAAAGGACCCTTTGAGATCATCGACAAGATCTCACCTGTGGCCTACAAAATCCACATCCCCAAAGGTTCGGCAGAGGGGGAAGACAAGTGGGTCCACATAAACCAGTTGAAATGTTGCCATCCCAGGCACACTCTGCAACAACTGGAGGAATCCTCTGGAATCCTAGCGGGTACTGTCTCAGACTAATACAGTTCCAACCATAAAACATACCACATCGAGTCTCTAAAATATTGTGATTTGCATGAAACTGTCTCTTAGTTATCCTGTTTTTTTTTTTTTCAAAATAAGAATGTAATGTTTCGTGACGATGAAATGCATATGCTGCCCCACTATCTCAACGGTGGTGGAAAAACGTCTATGAATAGGTATTGCCGCTCTTCCTTTGTCGTCCTAGGAGAAAGAAAACCTTGAGACGGGCCAAGGAGGACGATCCGGAGACCGGGAGCTGAGATGCAACGGGCTCGGGGTACCGCCCAATATTCCCATCAGGACCGGCGAGGAGAACCGATTGATCTGACCGGATGGAGGAAAAGATGCTGAACTGTGCTATCTATTGGAAGAAGATGAGGAAACATCCCAGGTCTTGCGAGTCCCATTCGTGAAATAGAATGGCCATCGCAAGAGGGGGGCTTGTGGGATGTATTTACCCATGCATCCGAGCCATACCTCAAAACTGTGCAGTACTGACATGGAAAACATCATGATGGCCAGAGCTTCCCAGAAAATGCACAGGGAAATGCATGAAGAATAGGCTGCCATTCATTTTTGCCGATGTTATGGGCACAGAAGGAAACTGCCTAAAACCACCATTGGACTACCCACACAGTAGTCTGAAACCATTGGGAATGGCAATGCTGATTGCCAAATGCAACCTAGAATTGTTGGGGATTCATTTTCTTAAATCCCAAAAATGGGTGCAGTACCAGTACTCACCACTATCCAAAAGCCGGCAGTTTAAAACCACCCTGTGTGTCTCTGAAGGCAGGCTCAAACTGTCTATTTTAAACATTGCAACACATCTAAAAACTCACTGGACACCAGCAGACATTTGGTAGAATGGAGTGTTGTGTGCCTACAAAATCTGGGAAATGAAGAGCCCAAAACAATGCTTATAACAAAACTGCTGTGGATTTCAGCAGTTTAAGTTGCATTGGACTGAAAGACACTACAAATCTAAATGTTCAAATTGACTGAGTGACCTACTTTTGAGTGTCACATAGGTTGTAACTGTTTAAATGTCATAGTTTTAAACTTAGAATCAGCCTTCTAGCTGCATCTGTGAAAATGTTTAGTTTTATTTGAATGCAGAAACTGGGGAACAAAAAGTGACATTTTATCTGAAACTTGGCTTAAGGAACTTGATTTTGCTTGGCAGCTACCCCCACCAGGAGTGAAACTTGAGTCACCACTGTGTTCCCAGGCCAACCTTCCTTTTGCTGCCCACACTAAGGATATGCCATCTATCTGATAATTGAATTACCTGTGCTCTGTAGGAGAGTGAACAAAGCCCTCTTCACTCAGGCCAAGGTTTTTATTACCGCAGTCGTAAAATGTAGCTTCCTCTTGGCAGGAGCTGGGAGGGGCACTGCCTGTGAGAGCAAGCTGGCTTGGCAGAACTGGAAAGACCAGTATTTCTACCTTGTGCTGAGGGTAAACCACACCCCTTTGGAGCCAGAACATAACTTTAAAAAGATGAATAACTCATAGAGCGGACATGTGAAAATTTTATAAATGATACCATAATTCTTGTGATTTTTCTGCCCACATTTTAAGAGGTTTTTCGACCCGGTGGCATGTTCAGGGGGGTTTTAGCGGAAAAGTGGATATTACTCTAAATGTATGCATGTTAAAAATCTGAAACTTCATCAGTTAATGTCCCTACTCCCTGCACACATGCATGTAAAGTTGGGTCAATGTCAGAAATTGAAAAATCAGTTAAAAAGTCAATAATGTGCCATTTCTGAATGCAAGCTCTTAGAAACAGCAGATTTGGACAGAGACATGGCTAAATTCAGCCACACCATGTATATGTAATTTCAAGCAACTGTGTAACTGTGAAATATGTCTTTTATTATCAAATATAGAATATGTGCAATCTGACAGAGGAGTGTCCTATCTGCAAGCCATAAAATGACATCCCTCTGACTCACAGTTCATTCCCCAATCAAATAAGAAATGGAAGTTTGACCAATTAGAAGCTGAGAGAGAGGTAGGGTCAGTGATGCTAGAACACACCCACATTCTAAACACATAAAAGCAGACAGACAGGACAGATAGGGACCTTCAATTCCATTTGCTGCAACGCACTCTGCTGGACTATACAACATCCTGAGATCCAGACTTCAAATTCATCAACCTACAGAAAGCCAAACTAGAGACTTCAATCTATCCAGACCAGAGAGAAAGCAGTGCTGTACCCAGAGAGACCCAGACCAGCAGAGAGAGCTGACCCAGATCACTGTGAAGTGCAGAGGCCAGACCAGACCAGACCAGAGTCCAGTCTAAAACCCTGACCAGATCCGTGATGAGGCCCATTTAATTCAAGAATATAGTGTGAGTACCCAGCAGAACTGTGTAGAACCAATCTCTTAGTTTAAATTCATCTAATTCAATCTATTTAACCTAAGCAGAACTGTCTCCTAACTGTCACCTGTCATTTGTAAAGCTGTCACTAGTCATTTCCTAATTGCAAGCTGCACTTGTCTTTTTGAACTTTAAAATTTCAAATCTGAAAAACGACCTTCACAAAATCGCTCATATCTCCGCAACCGTTTGTGCTAGAGACTTGCAATAACTTTTATTTGAAAGCTTAGAATCGTGGCTTTCCTATGAACCTAGAATTTCGGCCTGTGATTTCAAAACTCCTATCTGTTTTCTGTTGTCTAAGCTTGCTGGATTGAACTGATTACATTGATTGCATTTCTGAGAACTGTGTGCTTTCCTCCCATTTCCTTGCATTGCATAAAGAGGGGGGGAGTGAATAGCCAGAGAAAAGTGATTACATTGTTTGGTTGAAATCATATTGAGTATTTTCTGTACTGCATTCATTGAATATTGCATCCACCTGAGCTTACATAAAGCATCCTCTACCACATTATACTTTTGTTCCTATTTACCAGTGTGCTACCTTATCCATTTCTTGTCAACTCCTTATTGATTATAGAGAAGCGTGTTAGTGCCAGATTCTCCGTTATTAATCTTTATCATATCAGATTAAGTGTGCTATTCAATTATTAATTTATTATAAAGTGTGATATATATATCTATTTTAAATTATCAAATAAACCTTTTAAACTTGCAAAACAGAACTACTTCTTGGCTCAGTGGGGTCAGGGGGATTCCAAGAGAGGGGTGTTATATAGGGGTAGTCATCCAGAACGCATGAACTGGACCTAAAGATATATCAATAAGGGTTTTCATTCAGTATTATAGACTAGGCGTTGACTTAGCTGTAGTGTTGAATTGAATCCTCTTACACCAACCATAGAAAAACTGCACTGATTTAATGTATGCACTTTCAGTTTCCATTAACAAATGTTGTATCAGAATTGTAGCTGAAAAAGATCCACAATACACATAAAGATAACACAAAACAGTAAGAGATGATTAGCATATTTAAATTAGTATGGTATCATGGAGTATGATAAGTAACTATTGGCAAATAGATTTGACTAAGGTGGTCACCTTGATGTATATTGGTCAGTCTATCTTCAGATTAAAGTCTCTTGACATCTACATAACATTCAGTGCCAACATAGGTAGATATGTCTGGTTGTGACAGCAATATATCTGTTGGATCAAAAAAGAACAAAAGCCATGTGACATAAATCTGTGCCAATGCATATGCTATTTAATGTACAATCTAGATGCTAAGGGGGTGCTCACTCGAGCTAGACTGCCCCTGTTGTCATCCAATTAGTTCTTCAAATTCAGTTGTTCTACTTGCTATATTCATATTGATTTTATGAATAATAAAGACTACTGATGGTACTATTGTCCACATGAACCTATTGCATAGATTCTTTACAGTGGTAGCGCACTCATCAACATATCAGGCTTGTGCTTCTAGAAGTCTGAACGAGGCAATATACAGCCAATTTATGTGCTAGGAGTGTGGCCCGTGGAGCCCAGTGTGGGAGCTTTGTGTCAAATGCCATATAGAGATTATGTTACATAACAATCAAGAGGAAAGGGTGGGGTTTAACTACAGACAATGGCCCTGACACATCCCTGGGATGCTTTTCAGCTGGGGCATTTTGAGGGCAGATGCGGCTGGTTTGGAGGGATTATGGTAACAATAAATTGTCTTATAAAGGCTGGTGGGGCTGGTGCAGTACCAGTTGAATATCTGTGAATGGCTTTGGATAAAATGATGGAAAGTGTCAGGTCTGGGTGTTGTGATCCCTGCATCACTATGAATGGAATACGTGAAAGTATGTTAGTTGGAATACTGACTCATGAAATCATGATGTCTGTTCAAGCCCCCTGCCAGTGTATTGAAAATGTGTATGCATTTGAATTCATAAGGCTTTCTTGCTTAGTCAGTTCTGAAATTACATTGCAGTACAGCAATCTTGAGATCATCAAGGGTATGATTAACTTCTGAAAAATACCCACCCACTGGACTCTCGTTTTTAGTACATAACTTCACACTTTGACGATTTAGGTTCATGCGCTTATGTAGCGGTTGACTAGTTTTGCCAAAATAGTAGCCACATCCGGGACATTTCATGCACATTATCAAGTAAACAATATTGCTGGATGCACATGTAAAACGTCCGATATTATTGTTGTCCTGCCCTTTGTGAGATATAATGATTGCATCTGAAATATTGAAATGTGTGCGGGTTAGGCATCTTTTCTTTCTGCAAGGCACAGTACCCTAGTCTGTGCAATTTGTGTGTAGTTTGCTTCTGACTATCATTTCCATCAGATTGGCTGGTTGTCTGAAAGCAAGGAGGTCATCTCAGGAAATACTTCTTTCAGAAGTTCATCTTGCAGGATGGAATGAAGTTCCATAGCAATCTTGCAGGGGGCTTTAACCTCTGGATTGTATGTGGCTGTCATAGCACAAGGGCAAAGCACTGTTCTTGGAAGCAAGACCACGCAGAGCAACAGAAGTTTGAATCCCGGATACGTGCTTAGAAACCAAACTCAGGTATGGTATTAGGTGCGTTATTAATTAATAAAAAATAAAGTACAATACAGGTGGCAGCCAGGTTTGTGTCTCTTTTGCTCGGTCTTCTAAGAGGCTGCTATTGGGGGGTCTGTGTTGCGCTGTGAATCTGGCTATCCACAAGTCTGTGGTTGTATCCATGGTTTAGGAAGAGTGATCTCAAAGTTTGTGTGTTTTTATACCGGTCCTTTGTGTCTGGGCATATTCTGTTGTATGTCGATGTTTGGCTGAATCTTGGAGCATGTTTTGTGTGCACTGGGTGGAGGTTGTCACTCTTCAAGTAGCTGGCACAGTCAGTTGGTTTGTAATATACGGTGGTATGTAGCTGGACATTGTTATGATGGTGTGGAGAAAATGTACTTTTTCAGGAGAATATGAGTTTGACGGTTGCGTCAAATTCATTAATCGTGATGGCCTGTAATTGTGCCATGAATAAATGTGCATACTGCGGTGCCATTCGAGTGCCTATGGCCATCCCCATCATTTGGAGATAAGTATCAGTACCAAACGTGAAATAGTTGTGGATCAGGATGAATTCTATACAATTGCCTATAGTGTCAGCAAGTGGGTTTTGATTGCCAAGAGCATTCTTTCCTGCCTCAATGTCATCGATGTGGGCAATGTTTGTGTAGAGTGACTCCACATCCATGGTTGCCAGGGATCCTATATCATCCAGTTTGCTGAGTACATCAGTGGTGTCCTGGGTGTAGTTGAGTGTCACTCTTACCAGTGGCTCCAAGATGCTCCCGACCCAGCCAGAGAAATTCTCAGTCAGAGTTCCTGACACAGAGATGATTAGGCATCCAGGGTGGTGTTCTTTGTGTATTTTGGGGAGCATGTAAAAAGTACCAGGTATTGAGTTCTCTGGTACAAGGCCCTGAATGTGTTGCTGGAAGGCCTTCTGAGGTTTCTTGATGATCCTGTTGAGTTCTCTATTGTATTGTTTTGTTGGGTCTTCCTGCAGCTTTTTGTAATATCTTGTGTCAGAAAGTTGCCTGTGTGCCTCCTGCACATAGTCACCGGTGTTTATGATCACAAATGCTCCTCTTTTTCTGCTGGCTTCATTGTAATACTCTTGTTGCTATTTAGAGATGTTATAGCCCTCCTTTTCTTGAGGTGTCTGGTTATAGGAATATTTCATGTGTTTGTCTAGTATGACTGATATTGCTCTATATCTGAAGCATAATTGACGTCACACTACGTGGCAAACTACAAAAAACTACTTGGGAATGTGATAGGCTTACGGGGAACATCTAAGTATACATTCCATACTGACGGGGGTTGTGATTGGGTCTCTAACACCAGGTGGACAACTAAGCCCTCCTCTAGTGCAAGTCATCTTCATCATCATCCCAAAATACACAATGATTCATTGGTTACTCAAACTATAGGGCTCCTTAATAAGTGGACCTCTAAAATTGGTTGGCACGCTTTTATCCTTCTAGAATATTCCAGTTGCTAGTAGCACGCAAGCTGGTTACTTCAGGTGTTGGGAGGGTATGTCTGGTCATCCCTCCCCACCCAATTAGCCCAACATCTATCATCACTCTTGCGGTCTGCCATTTAATTAAGGATTTGAACTCGTCCTTGCAGAATCTCTTTGTGCCTGAGAATAAAATGGAGTATGGCCTGGTCTTATCTTCTGGTTTCGGTGTAGCTCGAGCCAAAGTATATTTTCATCTGACCATGTGACTGGAGACCAGGTTTTCGAGTTCTTCATTGTATATAATACTATTAAATGATGTACTCTTGACTCCTTCAGTGTTTTTTTCATCCTACCTCAAACAGAAAATTGTTTCTTTCTCACGTTCATGTAGTTTCTTGACAGACAACAAGGGTCACGGTGGCCTCGACTCTTGGTGTTGGGCCAGCTAGCCTTCCTTGAATCCTCCTTCACCATTAGCTATTTTCCAACTGCGCCACACTCAAGCCCTTTCTATTCACAGGGTGTTAAGCTTACTAAAGTGCATCATGGAACATCCAGATTCTACATATTCCTATATATATATATACATTGGCACATCGCCGCAATCTATTCACTATGTAGCCAGCCTTGGGATTATTTCGTATACTTGCGTTACAGCTTCTGTACAAGTGTAAAATGACTTTGCATGTTCTGCAGCGTTCGTTCGCACGAGCATCTTCATTTTCGATGCTGAAATGTAACTTATCTTCGACACCTCCTCTTCAGATCTTATAGAATGTCTATGTTCTTTCGTCTTTTGCGTCATTTCTGCTCCGCACAATGTCACCAGTTGTTTTTCTCATACACTTTCACACTACTTCCGGGACTTTGTCTAGAAGACCATCATTTCTTCGATAATGCACGTAGGGTTTTCTCAATGGATACCTTGTTTTAAGAACTCTTTTGGTACAGGCATCCTCACTGGTACTGCACGTGTCACCATTTCTGGGTCCCAACATATAGGCAACATGGGGGCGGAGCTTCTGGTAGGGGCATTTGGCCTTTCCTCTACAAATTAAAAAAAGCAAGGCTGTTTCCACCGTCGATCGGGGTTGAGGAATTATCAAGACTCCTGTACGCTGATGACATTGTGCTGGTCGACAAAACTCCAATTGACCTTCTGAGACAGTTAATGGTGTTAAATAACTTCTTGCAGTGAAATGGCTTATCTATGAACTTGTATAAGACCAGCATAATGATGTTGGGGCCGCACAGATTTAGCAAAAAACCTACCTTAAAGTGGCGCATCGAAGACCAGACTTTGGGGACATCACAAGAGATCATTTACCTTGGAATGCTGTTCAATAACAGCACTTGTGATCAGCCTTGTCAAGATCATCTTAAAACCAGATTGAAGAGCCTGATTTGTCAGGGGAAAGGGATCTACAAAATGTATGGAAAGTTTTCGATTCAGCCCATCCTGTCCTTCTACAGCCTAAATGTAGTTCCTTCTTTGACCTTTGGAGCTGAGGCATTCCTGCTTACTCCCTGGGAACTTTGGGCTACTATGGAGGGTTCCTTCTGGAGGTATCTCTTGAGGCTGCCCAGGATTGTGTTGACAGCCCTGATTAGATATGAGTTAGGGCTGGTTTAATTAAATGGGCGAGTGGCTGGAAGTCCTTATCACCTTACTGGAAAATCTTTCTACCTGCACCTGCGGCTCCTTATGAAATCTTGAAATTTAAACAAGAGAGATCAGATGAGGTCTTATTGGCACAATGGTTGACCTGCTGCCAAACAACTTTTGAAAAACTTGCAAGCAGATCTCTCCCCTAGCCATTGCTTTACTGTGGCTACTATCTATCAGCCAACTGGTCAGATTTCCTCCTTCCTCTCTGAGTGGGTGGACCTTTCCTCCTCGCTCCTGGCCTCCCCCACTCAACTCCTCCTTCTTGGAGACTTCAACATCCACCTGGATGCCTCCTGTCCTCCCTCTGTACTATTTTGCGACCTCTGCGACTCTCTCTTTCTCACTATTCTCCCCTCTGGTCCGACTCACTCTGCAGGGCACACTCTGGATGTTCTGATCTCCTAAGACTTTCCCCTTTCTGTCCCTCTCACCACTCCTCTCTCCTGGAGTGATCACTTTATCCTTTCCTCCCATCTCACCCTCAATACCCCACAAGCCAAGCCACTTCCATCACTGCCACCCACCTTCTCGGTCATCCGACCCATGAATCGCGTATCAGTTGAGGCTTTCGCCGCCACTTGCTCATCCTCCCTCCACCTTTGGCTGATTCTCACCCTGACACAGCCCTCTGCACGCTCCAGTCTGCTATATCTGATACTCTTGATATCCTTGCCCCTGTCTTGAGGATCTGCCTGAAGCCCAAAGCCAAGTGCAACTCCTGGTACGACTCAGACCTCATCACCCTTAAACACAAGTGCAGGGTGGCCGAGAGGAAATAGCGAGCTTCTTGTACATCTCTGACAAACTGGCCTGCCGCCTGCTCCAGAGGCAATATCGGCTCTATGTCCTCACCAAGAAGAGAGCTCATATCCAAGCCCGCGTCTCGGCGCCATCTAATAACTCGGCTGAACTCTTTAAAATCTGCAAGGAACTGGCCAATCCTGCCACAGTCTCTACCTCTCCGCAGATGAGGTTTCTAGACAAGTCCGATCTATGAAAGTCTTGTCAAAACAGGTTCACCCCTGTTCTTCCAAAACCATCAAGAACCACATTGACGCCCTGGCTCCTGTCATGGCGGACTTCTGCAACCACTCCTTTGCCACTGGAGTCTTCCCATCTCCCCTGAAGCCCTCTCTTGTGCACCCTCTTCTTAAGAAACCCTCTGCCGATCACTCCTGCCCGGTCAACTATTGCCCAACCTCCATCACTTCCTTCCTGGGCAAGCTTCTGGAGAATCTGACAATCTCCACATTGAATCTGTTGGTTGTCTTCATGATCATCAGTCTGGCTTCAGAGCTGCCAGAAGCATGGAAACTGCTCTCCTGAACATCTGTGGAGACCTGCACCCAAACCTTGACTCTAACACCCCCTGTGTCTTCGTCTTGCTTGATCTCTCTTCTGCCTTTGACACTGTCAACCATTCCATCCTGCTAAAGTGTCTCCGTGATAACCTAGGTATCACCGGTCAGGCCCTGGCCTGGCTGACTTCCTTCCTCTCCGACAACCCTCCCAGGTCCAACTTCGGTCCTTCCTCTCTGCTATCTTTTTCTCTACCTGTGGTCTCCCCCAGGGGTCTAATCTCTCTCCTTGGCTGTTCAACCAATACCTGCTACTCCTTGCCCACCTCATTGTCGCTCTCTGCCCCAAATTTCAGTGCTATGGGGATGACACTCAGCTCATTTTCAGGCTACCTTCGGCCACCTCTTCCCCATCTCTCATCTCTGACTGTCTGTCTGCTATCCAGGAGTGGTGTGCTGCCAATGACCTCTGCAATAATGCCAGTAAGACTGAGATTCTCCTTATCGGCACTCCCAATCCCTCTGTTCCTGTAGCTCTCTGGCCGGCCTCTCTTGGCCCTCTTCCTGCTCCCACCTGCAAGGCTAAGAACCTGGGGGTCATCTTCAACTCCACACTCTTTTTCTCCCCTCATATCTCTGACGTCCCTTAGAAGTCACACTACCAGCTGCACCTCCTCAGAGGTATTATTCATTTCCTCTGCTTCCCCCAGAGGCTCACTGTCTCCAGAGCTCTGGTTCTCTCCAGGCTGGACTATTTCGGCAGCCTCTTTCTAAATCTGCCTACTTCTACTCTACGCCCTCTGCAACTCATCCAGAACAGGACTGCAAGACTTGTCCTTGGCCTCAAGCCCAGCGGTCATATCTCTCCAGGACTGAATCTCTGCACTGGCTCCCAGTGGCTGCGAGGATTAAGTTCAAAACCCTCTGCATCATCCACAAGGCCTTCTGGGGCCTCAATACCTTTAACTCTCTCTTCCTAAATATATTCCTTCTCAAGCTCTTCTCTCATCCGGCTCCAACTCCCTCAGGGTCAGTCGCTTCTCCAAGCAACAAGTTGGTGGTAGATCTCTTCCTTCGGCTGGGGCCTCCCTCTGGAACAGCCTCCCCGCCTCCCTGAAACTTGAGGAGAACCATCTTCGGTTCCGGTAGCACCTAAAAACCTTCCTCTTTGCTTCTGCTTTCTCTTCCCCTCTCCCCTGCTGAAGTCCTGGCTGATACTAAGACTGCACGGGTTACCTGTCCACCCATCTGATAACGGGCCCAAGCCCTGCCAGTTGCACGCTTGCGTTGCCTTCCTGGCAACCCCTACACCAGAGCACTGTTTTCTGTATCCCTACAGTCCCGTAACCAGCACTTATGTCTGCACTCACCCTGCACTTGCCACCAGTTGGCCGTTCTTTATTTATTTTATGTTATTATTAATATTATTATTATTCGTATCCCATGTACTGCACTTTCACTTCCCGCACCCCGCACTTTTCTTTTCCCTCTTCCCTTGCACTTGCGCGATCTGAATGACACCTGTCCTAGTAAGATTGTTGTCTGTCTTCCCTCTGTTCCCGCTCCCTTGCATCCTCACGCCTCGAAACACTTGTGTATAGGCGCGTTATAAATGTAATATCATATCAGATGGATAGGAACTATGTAATTTTCCAGGAAAGGTGAAAATAAACAATGGCGTAGCGATTGGATTAAGACATTGGAGGACTGAAACTCACACTGAGTGATGGACTCCCCTAGGGAAGAATTTAAACGCTGCTGCACCCTTCCAAAATATCTCGGCAAAGCTCTGAATGGATGGTATAGAGACTGTTTCCTTCGCTTTAGATTCCATCTGTACCCCACCAATCAACTCTTAAGCATCTATGGAAAAGCTGCCATAAAGGGATGCAGATTTTGTCGGAAGGAAGACACAACTGAAACCCTTAAGCATGTGTCATTGCTTTGCCAAGGACTGACAAATGTTAGACCCATATATTTGATAAAATCCTTGGAGGCTTTTGAATCGTTGGAAGTGAGGAAGATTTGGTCCTTGGTGCTGAGAGGAGAGAGCTTACCTGCAACTATTTCCCTCTTGCATTTTCTGAAGGAAGCTTTTGAGTTGGCCTTGACATTTTGATTGTGAATCATTGATTGTTGGACCAAGAGATGAATGGAATGTATGGATTTATGTTTTGATGAAGGTTTGTTTTAAGCCATAAATCATTTAATTAAAAATAATTAAAAAAAATACAGAGATTACCTCACTCATTGGAACAAAGCCATTGAAATACGGTGGGTGTGGTAAGTCACGGCCATCTTAACTTCGAGTCCCCACCGTTACTCAGCCCATGAGTACACATTTATCACATCACAGCAGGGATTAACGATGATATGGACAATGACATCATGGGGACATCTATGGGGGACTCAGAGTTAAGATGGTTGTCACTTCCCACCACCATACATGTATAACCCTCTGCCCAATTCTGCCTGCCCATCTTATCCCCAACAGATATCGGGCAGGCCTGTGCCATAGCCCAGTGCATGGACTGGAATTGCAGCTCCCCTAAGGCATCTAATTATCCAGGCAGTGCCACCCTATTTCTGCACATCGATGCAGTCTAAAAGCACTGATGGGCAGTTTGAGCTAACTTCATACCCCACCACACATGGTCCAACGGTCATGTACAACTCTACATCTATCTAAAGATGCAGACTTGGTGCTAGACTAGGGGCCACAAGGAAAGCTGCTCAGCCTGATAGCCACTCTCTGCTGTAAACTGAGAAGCCTGCTCTGCTCAACTTCTCTCAGCTCCTTTCTAATGGGTGGCGGGGTATCACCCCACTTGCTTTTAGGAGTAAGTCACCACTGTTATTATAATGAGTGGATAACTAACGAGTTAAGCCCTCACCACAGACATGGGGCAGGCTTGCCTGTTCAAATTCCGTGACAGGGCTGAATCATGCTTCATCCTTCAGAGGTGAATACATTTGGGCAATAATAACACCTGTAATTACAGAGCTTAGAAGTGGGGGAAATCCTCATGAAGTGCTATATATAAAACCTGAGGTTATTATTCACTGCATAGTTCTCCACTGCTTTTTGGAGCTATGACCATAAAAAATCAACCATTTAGAAGAAAACATACTTTTTTAAATCGTATTTGTTTTATCATTATTTTGAGTGTTGCCTTTCAACCAATAGCATAACCCCATTATATGTTAAGAATTCTAAAAACAAAGCTAGGTACATTTTTGAAAGTACAACATTTACATACCCCAAAATCTGACCTCTCCTATCCCGTCTCTACCCCAACCATGAACCTGCCTCTAACCCACACCTCACCCGATACTCTATATGTAATGCTCTTTCCCTTTGCACACCACTCCATGAACCAGATTTGCAAAAAATGGCTAAATGAAAGGAGCGCAGACAGTGCGCTCCTTTCACTTGCACTATGTTTAGAAATGTGCAGGTCATCTTATTCTCAATGGTGACCTGCAGATTTCAGGAGTGCCTGGCCAGTGGCACAAAGATGTGCTGTCCATTTCCTTTGTTTACATTAGTGTCGGGAGAGACAGGCTTCCAGCAACCACGTTGTTTCTGGGAGCATATGTCACCAAGATGGGCAAAGGGACCGTCTCGTTGAAATAACTAAAACAAAAAAAATTCCTTCCCCGTTTGGGGGATGGAAAAGCTAGTGTGACAGCCACAGATTAACCTGCATCTGTCACACTTCAAAGAATAATTCTGAGAAATGACCCTGCCAGAAATGACACTGCCATGATTTGTGCATCCCCCTGATCCTGCTCTGAGTTTGCACAGGAGTGGGCACTCGTTTCAGGGCATTTAAAAGCGCAACCCATTTGTGAATTTAGTGTGTGCTTTTAAATGCCCTGAAACACAAATGTGCAAAGGGGGAAATAAGGGCATCTGAAGGAGTGCATGTAAGAGGCTCTCATTCAGATGCCTTACGTGTATTGGCCCTCATTACAACTGAGGTGCTAAGTGCACCAACTTTACCACCATGGTGTAAACTATGTTTACACCATGGTGGATGGCGGATTTACCGCCCCATTACAAGGTGAGTGGGGCTGTAAATCCCCATTTCCCATTTTCCCTTCCCATTCCCATTTTTGCCCCATAGGGCATAATGGGAGTGGGGAAGGCGCTAATTACGGCACCGTAAATTACGGTGCCGTAATTAGCACCAAGGTGCCTTAGCACCATGGAACTGAACGCCTGCAAAAAGCAGGCGTTAAGGTGGGAATCAGGCGTTAAGGGTTAACGGTGGCGTTAACCCTTAACGCCTGAGTTGTAATGAGGGTCATTGTGTTTATCCTTTTTTGACACAAGTGAGTCAAAAAATGCATATCCTCGGACGTCGCACGGCACAATCTCAAAGCATCACAGAGCATTCAGCATCATTGACGTCACACTACATGGCAAACCACAAAAACCTACTTGGGGATGTGGTAGGTTTACGAGGAACATCTAAGTCTATGTTTCATACTGACAGGTTTGTAATCGGGTCTCTAACATCAGGTGGACAACTAAGCCCTCCTCTAGTGCAAGCCATCTTCATTGTCACAAAATACACAACGATTCATTGGCTACTCAAACTATAGGGCTCCTTAATATGTGGCCCCCTACAATTGTTTGGAACACTTATACCCTTCTAGAATATTCCAGTTGCTAGCAGCGCGCAAGCTGGTTACCCCAGTTGCTGGGAGGGTCGGCCTGGTCATGCCTCCCCACCCAATTAGCCCACATCTATCATCACTCTTGCTGTCTGCCATTCAATTAAGGCTTTGAACTTGGCCCTGCTGAAGCTCGCTGTGCCTGAGAATAAAATGCAGTATGGCATGGTCTTATCTTCTGGTTTCTGTGTAGCTCGAGCCAAAGTATATTTTCATCTGACCATATGACTGGAGACCAGGTTTTTGAGCTCTTCATTGGATATAATACTATTAAATGATGAACTCTTGACTCCTTCAGTGTTTTTTCATCCTACCTCAAACAGAAGTTTGTTTCTTTCTCACGTTCATGTAGTTTCTTGACAGACAACAAGGGTCACGGTGACCTCGACTCTTGATGTTGGGCCAGCTAGCCTTCCTTGAATCCTCCTTTGCCATTAGCTATTTTCCAACTGCGCCACACTCAAGCCCTTTCTATTCACAGGGTTTTAAGCTTACTAAAGTGCATTGTGGAACATCCAGATTCTATATATTCCTATCTATATACAGTGGTGCATTGCTGCAATAAATTCAAAAGTGCGTCAAAAAATGATGTGAGAATCTGGCCCCATGGCTTGCCAGCTATGTTTGCACTACATGTGGTTTGTCCAACTCCAGGCCTCGAGGCCGGAATCCTGATGAGTTTTCAGGTTATCCCTCTTTAATATTTATGAGACAAAATATGCATACATTTAAAGTCATTGCATGCAAATTTATCTCATGAATATAAATGAGGGGTATATTGAAAATCTGACATGTTTCCAACTCTTGAGGCCTGGAGTTGGACAACTTTGCGCTATATGTATCCCCCTTCTTATATTCATAAGTACCAGAACCGAACAGAAAGAACCTACTTATCTCCATTAACATCTAACACCAGAAACATCACCCGTGTCGTACCACAAGGATTTAGACTCTCCCCTCTCCTCTTCCACATCTACATGTTCCCCTTAATGAAACTCCTTCAAAACCCCTGACTGACCGCATACACGCAGGCCATACCCAACTCAGCTTCAAGATCACCTCAAACCAAGACCCAAACAACACCCTCAAATAATGCTGCACGGACATATACACCTGATTGACGATTAAAAATCTCAAACTAAACCTTACCAAAACAGAAATAATGATCTCTTCACAGAGGGTAATGCAACACACACACACATGAACTGCCACAATGCATGGGAACCCAACCAGAGGCAACCGCCATTCTAAAGAACCTGGGAATACAAATGGACAACAAACTCTCACTAGAACCTCATGTCAACATAATAATAAAGAAATGCTTCTACCTCTGGCGACCAATCAGAGGAATACTCCTCTGCCTTTCCTTCCCACACAGAACCCTTGCAATCATCTACTTAGTATTATCAAGAATAGACTATGCAAACAATCTCTACCTTGGAATGACAGAACTTCTCACAAAAAGACTCCATCGCATCCAAAACAGTGCAGCAAGACTACTCCTGAGACTAAACAGAAGAGACCACATCACACAGGCCCTGAGAAACCTACACTGACTTCCAGTAAAAAAAAACGCATTGACTTCAAAGCCCTCTGCACAACTCACAAATCTCTACAAGGACAAGAAGTCAAATTCCTCCAAGCAAAAATCAACCACTACCAACCAGGAAGAAACCTGAGATTGAGCAATTAACTCCAAATTGAAAGGAAACACTACGAGAAAAGGAAAATTCTGAAGAACTTCATTTTCCCGTTTGATAGCCAAACTATGGAACTCAATCCTGATGGAAATAAGAACGAAAGAAGATCACCTAACCTTCAGAAAATGGCTGAAACCTGTCTATTCAACTCACCAAGACTAGCATCAAAACAGGCACCTTGCACAACTCTGACCTCGGACCCAAGGCAATAAAGGGACAGAATGGATGCTGGAACCAACTATAAAACAACCACACTGTACTAACTACGAAACACCCCTGCTACCCACTCCTCTTCAGCATACCTCCCACATACAACACATGCCCTTATTGGTCAGACTTTAAAACACACCTAACACACATTTGCCAAAAGAACAAACTACTGCATACAAACAACCCAGACACTGGACGTTACCACTCAGGGCACAATAACCCCAGTGCACATAGTCTCAGCTCACTCAGAAAGCGGACATGCACAGACACCACTTTGTCCTGGTTCCATAAACACCAACAGAAGAGCACAACGTCTATCCTATCCCTCTTCCCTCACTTACCTACCCCGCCCACTTTCTTACGGAGCCACGTGAACACCTGAAGACCATGCAAATGGTAGTGGTGCACAGTATAAATCAACATAACATAACATATACATAGGACCGCATTAATTTTAAATGCAAGGGTCCATACTTCCTGACCTATGGCTGGCTATGTGCCTCACAACACACCGGATCAGGAGCACGACAGAGCCCTTAATAGTGCATCATGTTGCATGCTATGGTTTTCCTAACCCATCTGTCACTGTGCACCGATAACATCATATTAGACTATAACGAGTGCATCAGAATGCCTAAGAAAGGGGAAACATGGGAAGAACCGTAACACGTGTTCACTGGGAGGTAACGACTTCTGGGGGCAGATTGGGAGGCAGTGGGGCACCTGGGAGATCGAAGAGGGCACAGTAAGCGCCTTCATCACTGCACTGCCCAACAACAAGCACAAGGAAAGCCAACATGCAGTGCACTGTGATATTAGCAGTTGTTTGGTTTGATGTGCCCTTGATTGGCTGCTTCTCTGTGATGCTAGACTATTGTTCACATTGCGGACGTGCCCATTGTGCCTCGAGTAAGAGGGGGGAGTGCGGCGTCGCTTTCGACTCAGCAGACACTCAATGGCTCAGTCAATGGCTCAGAGGCAATGCCCGCTCTGCTCAGCTGATCTCCCACTGAACCCATAGAAAGGATGCGAGTTGTCTAATCCCTCCGCCCCATTGTCTGCGCCATTCTAGTCCATTGCAATGAATAGAAAGGGACCACACACGAAATCTGCAAATGCGTTGATCCACTGGGTGCAATTAGAGGCTCATAAGAGCGACGTGCCAAAGTTACACCATTTGGGTTTAAATGTAGTGTTTGTAATTGAAGTGTTTTACACATGTAACTAACTACTCCACATGGGTGCTCTTTGTATCGTCCTTTGAAAAATTGCGAATTTGGGTCCGAAATTCTGAGACTAGAACATATATTTGATTTGACTCGTGCTTTTCTACATAGTGCACAACACAAAGGGCCTGATTTACAAAGCCTTTTTCAATGGGGTTTTCCCATTCAAAAGTGCTTTTGTAAATCAAGCCCGAAGTGTTGCTTCAAAGTGCTTTGGGGTGGGGAGGAGAATCAAATGGGCGGTAGAGCGGAGGTAAATAACGCTGCAATATATGATGTCATGTCAAAGCCAAGCTTTACAGGAGAGGAAGGGAGCGTGTCCTTCGTGATACTTGCTGAAATCAGTCTCCATGAGTGAAGGTAAGGGGTGGAGTTCCAAAAAGGGGAGCACTGTTTCAAGAGAGTTTCTCCCGCCAAACTTGACCGGCAGCCACTGTAATATTTATCTAGCAGGTGAAATGTGGCCAAGCCGTTCCTGTGAAAGAAAGAGATGAGCAGCTTAGTGCTGTGATCTCCGAGGCCTGCACTTGGCTTTGTCTGGGACGCGGCCATAACTGGGTTAACAACAATCAATGTGAGTGAACGACCACGGCTAGCACCATGGCACGCCATTGGGCCAGAGATGGAGAGTGGGGAGGGCGTTCTTGATGGCATGACCTATGTGCCATAGGGAATGTAAGCTTGGCATCAATGAGGACCCCTTGGTTTCAGGCCTTCAGTGGACCAATTAATAAAGGTTCACCAAAGGGCAGCGAGGCAGGGCCTTCGCATGTAAAGAGTAAGATTTGCATTTGGGAAGCTTGGTGGTGGGGGCGATTTCGGTCCCTCAGTTGTAGGACATGGTTGAGTGACTGCAAGCACTTATATGATATGATATTTTATTTATATCGCGCTCTTACACAAGTGTTTCAGAGCGCGACTAGACATGGGAGGGGAAACAAGGGAGAACCAAAACAACGATCTTATTAGGCCCAGTGACATTGAGAATGCACAAGTGCATGGGAGAGGGAGAGGAGAGAAGTGCATGGGGGGGGAGAAGTGGAAAGTGCGGAGCAAAGGAGAAAACAGATGCATCATAATAAATAAAATAAAGACAAATGATGATCTCCAGGAGTATTTCAAATTCTGACATCAAGCTGCATATTGGCTGCGTAAATTTGGTCATCCATGTCATAGTAGCTATTACTGGATGTGTCATGAAGGCATTAAATAGAATTGGGAAAGGATCGAAACCTGGTGGCACGGTACATGATACTTTTGACATGGTGGTGAAGAAGTATCCAGGCTTAACCTTGTGGGTGTAATATGTGAGAAAGGAGGCCAAGCAGAACAAGACTGTTCCAAAAGGACCATTGGGAATTGCCAGACGTTTGGGGGGAATACTTTTGGGTGGGTAGTGGGGGGGAGTCAGGCTCACGTCTGTCAAGAGGCCTAGGAGAAGCAGTGCACATGCTTGAGCTTGGTCCCTGGAGGTGGGCAGTTCTGTCCTGACATTCCTTACCGTTATTTCGTTTTCTGCCAAATACATAAGCTAGTTAGTGAGTCAAGGAGAAAGGAATTGAGTTGCAAATGAGAGTATCTTTTAGCTTTTGCGGGTGATTGTAATATCTTGTCATAGAAGGGAGGCTGGAAATTGATCTTGAGTTGACTAGGTTCCCCGAGCCCGCCTTTCTTCTAGCACTGGGAGATGGCTGTGTGCTTTTATCGATAGTGGACTGATGCATGTCTATGTGGGGGATTCAGGAATTTGGTATGTAGGTGAGTGGTGGCTGGTTGGCACATGGCGTTTCCATTGTGAACACCAGCTGGTGGGAGAGAAGGCTTAAGGCAGCTGATGCTTTTATTGACCTCTGCTTCATGGACTGGTGCAAAGTGCCAGAAGAAGGTGACATTGGTAAGCCGCGTTTCGCTGAAGGCAGTCTGGATGGCTGGCCTGGTGAGACCAGAGAGCAGTCATTCAATGTTGCCTTGGAAGAAAGACACGCAGTGTTCATGTAATTGTTGAGATTGATGTCTATTTGCACTGTCCAGTGAAGGGGGGGTCAGTTATTGGCAGATCTGGAAAAATGTAGCTGACGCGTTTCCCCCTTGTGTATCCGGCCCGCGCAGCGGCATTGCTTTCTCGCCGTACACCTGTGTAGCCTTGTGCATTCACCCAGCTCAGGTGGTTCTTGGTGCTAACTAAAGCCAGGTTTGATTTTATTTAGAACCTTTCCAATTCTAAACCTTATCTTTCTTGGTAACAACGATTTGGCAAGAACCACTCCTTACCTAAATTGGCAATTTTGGTAGTTCGCTGGATAGAAAGATAGATAGATAGACAGACAGACCTTTCGTGTGATTTTATAGTTTCTAATACAGTTTAGAGCGTTTACATTTCATTTTGAAACAGCTGGTCCTTGTTTGTGTTTCCTGGGCACAAACGGGGACAGGACATGATTTTTGCCGTAAATGATGTTCTTCCACACACGGGTGTTATGTGGCCATAAGAAGTTCTGTGTACAGCTAAGGCCTGTTTGCTACAAAAGCGCAGAATAGACATGTTTACAAGTGATAGAAACCCCCCGAGAAACATCCAGGGTCTTCCCGTCCGTGTGATGTCCTTCATACCCCAACATTAGCGGGAAGCGAAGCAGTGGCGGCGCGGCGGGCCGCCTATTTGAGCGCTGGTGAGCCCGTTTAGCAGACAGAGCACCGAGACGCTACAAGGGCGCGGTTCGGTTTCTGGAAGTGGGCCAGAACTCCCCCTTTCATCCTTCAATGGTCGCTGAAATGTGTGTTGTTTGGGTAATAATAGCCTAGAACAATTCAGGTTCTGGCTCCTTGCTGAGCTAATAGTTGTCATTAATATTGTCAAATGACAGAGGCACGTGTGACCTGACGCAATGTGCACGCTCTTATGCAATACAGCCCCGTAGCATTGTGTGTTGTTTACATACATACACACGTTGTGACTATTTGCCTTAAAAAAAAACTAATATATATCCTGCAAAATTGGCCGGTAAAATGAAACTACATATGCACAACAACTATACCGTGAGCATGGCACAAATACGTGTCTTATTTGTACACAAAAGGTGTAATTGAATGAGGACCGATGGTGTACAGCGCGCCCAGGCTTGAGGCGCAGACGGTGTGAGTGCGCCGCGCAGCCACGCAGCTCTGCAGCCCCGCGGCTCTTCGGCACCGCGACGCGCCTCCTCTCTGGGGGCCATCTCTGGCCATAATCAATGGCCGCCCTGGGAGGGCGATAATTGTCTGTAATGATAGCCTTCCGCCAATACCCCTTGATCTCCAAAAGCCGCGGCAGCTTTTCTCTCCATTCAGCCAAAGCAACTCTGCAGTCGCCCTCATGGAAAGATAATACCCGTTAAGCCCCGCATCCGAATATACATTTAAATATACAAGAAGAGAGGCGAATTCTGGCACTTGAACTCTAGGGAGATGGCGTCAATGATTCGAACGTGTTTGGGGATGACTAAAATCGGAGCATTGAAAAGGTAGTTATTAATCCAATACTCTCGGCCGGGGGTATAGGGGCACTCTCTGGTGTTATGTATTGTTTTGCTCTGCGGTTATTTCATATATTAATATGGACGTTAATGTATCCTAGACAAAAAAACAATTGTGATAAAGCAAAGGTGAGAACCCATTTTGGGGCGAATGAAAATGAAGGTAGCCCTCCTTTAAGCCCAACTTTCATACCTTCAAACCCAACAAATATGTAATAAAAAAAAAGTTGTATAATGGGAAGAGGGAACCCATTTTTTCGACGATTTAATGTGTGCTGCAGCGCACCCCGGAGTGGGAGTTTCTTGTGTGTTTCCCATCTGTATTTGCAGGTGTTATACATTTACTACCGTGCTTCCGGCGAGAGCCGGCGTTCATTGCGGTGTCCCGGTATATTTGCAGCCGTGCTTCCTGCGAGAGCCGGCGTCCTTCATTGCGGTGTCCCGGTTGAAGAGCAGACATGCACGTCCACGCCGGTATCACCGCAGCAGGCTCCAGTACCTCTCCTTTTACAACGAGCGCCCCCTTGAATATTGACAGGGCTTCGAGCAGACCTCCCCCGGCGCTCTATTTTTGAATTGAGGTACTTTGTACATGGTGCAAAAATGATACAGGTCCCATGCAATGTACAACACAACGTTCCATCTTAGTCTTGCACCTTTGTTGCAGTGGGGGTTGAAACTGCGACACAGCACAGTTAATTTTTCAAATGTTGCTCACACGTGTTGATTATTTCCGGATGTTCAGATAGCCCAGGGAGTTCAGCTCTGGCTGCTGTGATGGTCAGCGTGCAGGTCACGCGATATAATCCGAGCCCCAGCCCTTCTATGAATGGATGATATTTATAGCTATCGCTTAGAGCGCCAAGAAGCAGCACAAAAGTGCAACGCCCTGTATAAAATGCAAGGCAGTGTTAATATTATTTGAGAAACAGGAGCATACAATAATTTGCCCAGAATCACAGGATTATTGCTCAAGCCTCGAAGCCGGGATTAGAAGGAGCTTTCAGACTGTTGCTTTCGGGCAGGTGTCCGCTCTGGCACACTGAAGATAGCCTATGCCTCGTCTTACAAAAGGTGTTCAAACATGTAGACGGCATCACGCAAAACATAAAGGTCTCGATTTCACCGTGTGCAAGCGGCATATTGTATGTGTGTTTAATAGGCAACGTAGTAGTCAATAGGGTGGGGCTTGACATATACATTTTAAATGCCCCCCCCTTTTGAAATTATTAGTAATTCAATATCGGTTATCCTGTAAACCACGTTTTCATAACAAAATGACACGCAAAGACAGCACAAGTCTCCGACATGAACACAGAGACAATCTATAAAGTGTTTACTCATAGAGCGATGCCAAACACTAAGCGGCTATCAAACCCAAAAAAAGAAAGGGGGAACACAGTTAACAACCGAGACGGGAGCAGACAATTACCAGTCAAGCAGATCGCGTTTATTCAGTGCCCTGATAAGCGCCTATTTGCTCTTCCCTACGATGCGCTCTCAGTATTTATAAATTATCATTTAATTACGCTGGCAAGTGGTAATTGTCAAATAAAGCTCAGATAGGCATAAGCCCTCGAGCTGTACATGACAGGAGGCTGTCTGCGAAAGCCGGGCTGAGACGGGCGCCTCAGGAATGAATTACCCCTCCTCTTGTTATCCTCGCCATCAAACTGCTACTCTGCGCGCATTTCAAAGTCGGCGCGGACGGAGGGGAAGGAAACCCCGGTTGCTCGCCGCCGCCGCCGCTCCGCTGCTCGCCCATTCTGTAAGCAGGCTCGAGAAGCCCCGCCCTGCTGTAACAAAGAAGCCCCCAAAACTCAAGGGGCCGCATTCTCGCAGATTGTCTGGTGCACAAGGAAGAGATGCGCTACTGGATAGGCTCTTCTTTTGGACCATGAACGCGTTCTTTCTATTCTCAGATGGCCTCAGAGGTCCGCACATTCTGATCCCCCCCAAACTCCCTTACATCGCGCAAATGCACACAGCAGTGGGTGGAAGGGGGCATGTTTGTGCATTTCAATGCACATCCCAAATTCATAAATGGGATGCACTTTGAAAGGTACAGAAATGAAACGCGTTATCCTGCCTCTGTTTGAAACAGGGTCGGGGGGCTTTGTAATGCACAAAAGGGTCTTTACTGACCCTGCCACGCCCTTTTAATTTGTTCATTTCCATTTGTATCCATCAAGCAGGAACATAATACTTGTTTTTTTGTTGACAAAGGGCCCATAACTGTGAAATGCATCCCCAGTACCACGTGGGTGCTGGGAGTCTGTACCGACACCAATGTCTGCAAGTGGGGTTGCCAGCATATCACTTACACTGCAGCCCAGCACCCCGGAAACATCCAGGTCACTTTGAGAATAGAGGGATCTAAAAACAGCGCATCCACTGCACTACTTGTTTGAGAAGCTGTGGCAAGGAATCAGGGCATGTAAAGAGCTTATGACAAGTGTCAGTGTTTAAGTCTGTACTGCAAGAGCTTAGTACATTTAAAAAATAAAATCTAAGTTTTCAAACATTTATTTTTAAATGTATCAATCTATCTATCTTCTAACTAGGAAGCTCTGTTGCCCTATCTATATCAACTGAAAACAGTGAACATAGTGTTAAGGATACAAAACAAAGTAAAATAATCATTGGCCCAGTTACAAGTGTTGCCTTTTGTAGATACATTGTATAGGGAGGTGCCTGGCAATAAGCAATGCAAACTGTAGGCACCATGTCAGTCCTTTGACTAGTAGCTTGGACAATAGTCCGGGCAGTTGGTGCATTAATCCACTGAGCTATCATGCTTGTAATTATGCATTTGCTATCTTTCCCAAAGTGATGGTGCGCTTGCACTGCTGCAACAGAGAGCTTTGAGGCAATGCAGTAGTACACAAGAACTCACATGTTATGTTATGTTATGTTATGTTAGCGGTACTTGTATAGCACACCGTCACCAACGGAATTGGTCCCAAGGTGCTCTGGCGGATCTGTACACAGGAAGGGTCGGGTAGGGTTAGTCGGAAGGAGGGGAGAAGGAGAGTGGGAGAAGTGGTGTGCTGTTGGCAGCTTCAGCTCGGTATACACCGTGTGCTGGGCTTTGGTGCTAGTATCGGATCGGATGAAGGCTTCGAGTGCTGTGGGTGTTGTTGATGTGGTGTGGTAAAGTGCATGCAGATTGCTGGGAGAGAGATGGTTGTGTGGTTTTGTGTGGGTTTAAGTATGCAGGAGATTGAGGGTTGGGTTAGTGGGGTCTGTATCCTGGTTCAGGTACTTATGATTCCGTTAGAAAAAGGCTACACGCTTTTAGCACGCCAACATACTTGCACTGACGTTCAGCGGGCTTCCTGCCTGGCAGTTCCGCATGCCGCTATGTAAACTGTGGAATGCTGATGAGCCCTGTGCTATCAGGAGTCCAGGCAAGAGTGCTGTGCATCCTGGATGCATTTCTATACCTACTCCCTAGCGCATACTCTACTTGGCTCCAGCATTACACCTGTGTTGCCATTATAAGTGCCGTTCTGTGCCTTTACCCCTTTTCGTTTTGTTTCAGCGCCTCAGTTCTTGTTCATTCTGCCAGGCCAAAAGGTAGGGACAATGCCAGAACATGTTTTTTTTTTTTAAGAGGGCACCACATTTGCAAGAGATTATGGTGGTCTTGATGTCTCAATGGATGACATCATTAGTGCTTTCTACATATGAAAGAACTTGTCTCCAGAATAATGGGGTGCAACATGTTGTTCTACTGCGAAATGGCTGTGTATGTTCAGTACCTGCTGCAGAAATGTGTGTGCAACCTACACAACATAGTTTTGAATTCAGTTGGGAATGATTTAGCCCGTTATCCCATAAATCATTGCATGGCGTGATTTACAAAGGGGAGAATAGCTCAGCACACACAGATGGGTGGCAATGCACACAACAGAAGCGGTTCCTTTTTTAAATTACTCTAAATAAATGACTATTCACTTTTTAATACCATGATGCACGTCATGTTGCATATCTTTCTATCACTATAGAATTAGAATGCCTCAAAATATACTAATGCACATTTATATATCAAAATAACTATGTACATTTGTATGCTGCCTACACAATCTTAAGCATTGACTACACAAATAACACTACAGATCTCAATAAAGCACAAACTTGAAAAATCTGTCATTGCGTATTATTGAAAAAAACAGATATCACTAAACAAGTTCAGACCCAAAAATAACCTGTGCTGAAGCAAAAGCAAAAAAACAGCTGGATGTTCCAGTGCCTTGTCAAAATCCACTGTAGAGAGCATTGGCCCATGTCATTTTGTTTGGGACAGGGGCATTTCGGCTGTGGAAAATAAAAAAACTACATTTTCGAAAAGAATGTTGGGGAAAATCAAACAGTCATACGGGAAATTCAACAGCAAGCCTTATTTCGGATCAGACCCGACTGAGTTTGCAAGGGGGCACTTTGCCTCTGATTTTGCTGTAAAGAAATCCCAAACACAGCAGTGCCTTGCATCATTCAGTGGGAAAGGCATGAATTGCAAAAAACTGCAAAAGGAACCCTAAGCATTCACCGTCGTCTCAGGGGGTATTTAAAGCCTCGAGCGATCAATGCACGTCAGATGTATTGCTTCTCAGAGCTATTAGATGGGGATGCAGAGTATACCTCCAAAAATACAATACTTCCTCTAACTTCAGCAGTCCATTAGCTTCAAATGCATTGACTGAATGTGATAAAGGAGTGCAATAGGAGAAGGTAAGCCTCTGCCACTTAGCTGCTTTCAGAAGCTTACACTTTCGAACATTGAACGACACTACCACAGAGCCAATGGCAAGTCTATCGTGATTTCAGCCCCAAATCCTGTGTGTAATGAGCGTGTCTAGGGCGGGGATATTGTTAAAGCCCTGGAGTTGTGTACCCCTACTTTGATTTCATCTTCATCCATAGCAATAGGTTTGGGACTGTACATGAGGCTACAGTGGTATATAAAATGTGTCATGAAAAGCGACATAACCAATGAAATGTGTCATGAAAAGCGACATAACCAATGAAATCTCATATGAACTCAACAGTGAGATAATCGATGATATCACTGACAGTTTTGTGCATGACATCAGTGTGGAGAACAATACAGATGGCAATGCATCGATCACGAAGAAGACAGTGGGTGCTCATAAGTGTTTGGTGATAAGATACATACATGAATGCAGTGCATTCTATTAATGATCGGTGGCCATATCTGCATTCACTCTTGAATAGCAATCATTTAAACTTAGTAAACCAAAAACAAATCATCTGTCACGTTGTGCAATAAAAAAAAGTCTGCTTAAAGTGGCCAGTGTTGATGGTAAAACAAGACTATTTTCACATGAACTGTCACCATGTTTGGTTTTCCACACATGCAATCCATTTAAAGATCCCCTCTTTTTATTCTGCACCTGGATGGACTGATGCATGAACAGGATCCTTTGTTAATATATGTTTTTATTTGTATTTTAACAGTTTATACAAAACCTTCAGTGCATCGAATGACCAAAAACAAGGAACAATACTCCATTATAACGTACATTTATGAAAACAGTTCATACATATTTCATATTCCATACAATGAATGACAAATATGAAATAATTCTCTTCTCTGCCTAAAACCTAATACAAAGGTTCATTTGCAAGATCTGTTTCACTCAACATAAATAGTTCCACAATTCTTCCTATCTCTAACAATGATTAACATTCAATCTAAAGGTGTTTAAAGGTCCCACCTTTGTTACAACTTCTACATCATCAGTATACCATAGGAATTTTTCATATGCCCAACCCTTCTACAGTAGGAAACTGATTGCAATGGAGTTTCATAAAATTCCTACGCAACGTTAGCAAGAAAAGAAAACGAAATCTTTCATAATTCTTAAATACGTGCCTTAAAAATTCAGGGAGGGACCATTTTTTGGTTGTATGCGATGCATAATCATTCTTTTAACTTTTAGTGGTTCTTTTGTTTTTACAAAGAAAGTTCACCACTTTAATGTCTCCCTACAATAATTAAACCCTACAATTTCGGACAAGGAACAGCAGTTTTAATCACATTTTCTATAAAAAAAAATATATATATATTACATTGGTTAACATTACAGGTGGTTCCCTAACTCACAATGCTTGGATAGTCAGCTCAAAACACAACCATTGAATTCAAGAAAAAACAAATTCCCACCTCAGCCTGCGTTTTTCTGTCTCACTACCATATTTATTATCAACACAAAATAAACACCCACGCACCATGAACATATCAGAATGACTATTCGATCTACCATGATGGATTTTCCATTGTATGGTGCAATCATCATCATAAAGAGTAACCTTCAATTCAACATTGAATTTATGAAGAAAGACAATTGCCAAACAAAAGAACCAGTTAAACGATGTGAGCTTAACATTCCATAGGGCTGTGCGAGAGAAAATATGTCAGATCATACTTACATTGGATTGAGAACCTAAACAGAAATTCATGTGGCATTTATCTTTTAGGATTGAAATGTGCTCCTCTTCAGAACACATGAAGAGAACATTGTAATTGTTTTGGCTTCCAGTTGTAAATAAGTGAAAGGGAACATTCAAATGGTTTTGCTTTCTTCTTTAAAGGTGAGAAAGGCTCGTGGGGATTGAAACACCATGAATCCCAGGAATCTAAAATTGAATTTCATATCCAACTCCTCCCTCATTATTTTGCATCCTTGACAAAAATATTCTAATTCATTTAATTTAATTATAAAATAGCAATTTCAGTGTGTCAAGCCTTTTAATTCCTTTGCCAAATGTTTGGTTTCCTAAGGATTAGAAGCTACAGAGTTCAAGAGACTATTTTATTTCTAAATACAACTCTGGAAATTAATATTTTATCTGGGGATACTTGCCTTTTCTCAGGGTTCAATTGTTAAGGGATTTGTTATTTAAATGCAATGGGGCAGAAATGCACTTAGTGTTTTTGTTGTTAAATTAAATCTCGTGGATAGGGATACGCCTCTGCAAAATCTTAGTATGTCTTGTACGGGAGCTGTCCACTGGATGGATATGGGAATGCACTGAATTTCCAGGTCATCTGGTTTCCTCAGCCCCTTTGATCCAGGTAACAGGATGTCCCCCAGTTGTAGTTCTCTTGAGATGCAGTTAAATCCTTCTGGGCCCACTGGCTGAACTCTTTCTGCAAATTCTGGTGTCGATCTTTCTCTGCCATATTGTGCTGTTTGATAAGTAGCACGGTAGCTTTCTTCTCTCGCATATAAACATGACTTTATATATTAGGCCATTCCCCTCCCACTAGCATGATTTGACACCACAGTTTTGATTGGCCATGTCATGTGATTGGTTTCTTTCACTAATCCACACCCAAAATGGCCCTCCTCCTTGCTTCTGTTTTCTGATTAAAATTGATCTGTCATTAGAGTGATGGGTGAGCATCACACTAGACCGCCTCCATTGTAGTGGGGAAAACGTGCTGCGCTAAAATGTTCATTTGAACATGTATACTCGCCTCTTCACATATGGGAAGCCTGATCACTTTTCATTTGCCATCCTTCTGTTCTCAAAAAGTAATTTAGCTGGACAGATGACCGATTCATAGTTTCTGCTGTGCAATAGGGAGTTAAGGAATACTTTTAAGCATGATGTGTAAAGATTATTATTTTACCCTAATGATTCAATGCTAAAGACTACTGAATCCTTCAATTCATTTTCTTATTGAATACAACAGTATCGTGTTGGTGGACCACCTTTTGTCAAGATGATAGTGGTCTTGAGCTCAGCAAAATAAAATACAAGAACATCAATGGATGTGTCTTCAAGCAGTTATACATGCATTCCAATGTATGTTTTAGCTGTAGATGCAGATACCTACATTAGTAAATTCAGCTGTACAATTCATCATCCAGGATTTGTTGTAAATGATTTGTTAATAGAGGCCTGAACATTATTTTCAATTCATTTCTTAGACAGGTCATTGGTTCCAGTTTCATGGGGTCTCAATACTGCACAAAACCATTTTCTGTCACATTGTAAAAGACACAATGTACATCATCAACCCTTTTTCACTCATACCAGTTAAGGAATGTATTGCTCTGAGAAGGTATAGCTGTAATAATGGAATGATTTACAGCAAGTGTTCCATGTATCATTTACTTATAGAGCCCTGCAATCTAAATAGCATAGTTATTCAGATTGCGTCTTCATTAATACAAAACATGTGGACATATACCTGATTCATGTATTTATTTTAAAATGATTCCTATACACGCAAGAGTTAAAATAATATTCTTATAATCCCCTTATTATGCACTGGTTTTGATGTTTCCTTCTGTTGGGCAATCCCTTTGGTCAGTTCCATCAATCTTTATATCCAAAAAAGGAAACTGGTTAAATAATGATATATTTTGCCTTAAAAATAGTGGCTTTCATACACAAATTAGGATTCAATAGTTTGAGATATTACTTACATAATCACATATTATTATTAATCCAAAATTGAATTGTTTTGAACATCTCTAAAGCATGCTAAGCCATTAACCTGAACTCTAAAAACTAACAATCAACAGAAGTTGCAGTGCCTAGTCCAAACGGTCTACACAATAATGTACTCTCTAATTTTCTGAACTAGGATATTTCATCCAGTTCCCAAATTTCATCTCCAAGCTAGGCTTTTGCTATTATCCAAATTTTGTAGGCCTGTTTGAGAGGTAGAAAAACTACGCCATGCATGTTTTCTGTCAAAGCGGATTAAAGCTTTAATATGCTTTAGAGGTAACCATTTTACATTGTTAAGACCATATTGATTTATTTGTTTGACATTGATCTCAAGGAAAGCTCCAAAAAAGGGAACACTGGTGTCCAACATAGGCAGTATAAGCCACCTCTTTAATACCTGCCCAAATGTGGATGGAAAACAAACGTAAGATTTACATAAAATGGAATATCATCCAAATGCAGATGAAACAGATTTAAGCAGTGTTGTCTATGAATAGGGTCAGTCAAGTCACAAGCATTATATTTATATTATAGAAGAACAATTAAACCTTGGTAAGTGTCTTCCTAAATTAACAGGGCTATACCCCAGAGAACAACGCAGCTGTTGGTAATCAGCCAGACACCATTGAATGTTGTTAAAACCTTGCAGATGTTTTACCTTCTTTGAAGATATTGGGAGAGAACTGAGGCGAAATGTGTGCTTGGAGGCTAACTATTTGCCTATGTGTGATGTGTTTAAGACATTATTGCAAATTTCCTTTGGTACCTGCCAGTGAAAATAGATCATCTCTGAAAATGAACTAGAATAAGAGAACTGAAATCTAAAACATGGCCACATAATTGATAAGAATCTAGGCCTAGCCACCCCTGGTGAATAATCACTCCAAGTGACAATATGTTCAGCCTGGTAGACCTTACGGTGGAGACATAAGTGTGAATTCTCTTTTTTTTTTAAACTACAAAAGGACAGATGTTGTTTGAGCATTTCTCCCAGCCACCACCGTGGGAATTTTGTAAAAATAAATTAGTTCTGAAGCTTCAAAAGGGTTTTATCACCCGTGTTTGAAGCTTGTGTAACTTGCATCAAGCCTGATAGCCAATGAGTGTAGGCCTTTATTAACAGTAGAATGAATGACTTTTATCGTCAATGAAATAGAATGTAACTTGCATCACAAACAATTAATTCCAGATATGAAGCTGAAATGTGCTAATAATGAAAACATGCAGAACATGTTTTAAACAGACAGATTTAATATGACTGCAATCTGGAGAAAGAGGAATATTTGACTTTCATCTTGATAACTTAAACTCTGTTGATACTAGCTGTGCAGGACACACAGCACTTTTTAAAGTTCCACAGTATAATTGATCAAAGTGTGAATTTTTTGCAAATATATATTTGGTAACTTCATATTTATTTTGCAAAATCGTGCTCTGGGTGATGTTAGTTTACTGAGTGGAGGAATACAATTGAGCGTGTGATCTCTTCTCAGCAAAGAGGAGGTGGAAACCTGAGAATAATCCACTGACCCCAAATTATTCTTAAATTGCTTGAAAAATAGTTGCGGTTTTTTGAAGTGTAATAAATCCAAACTGAATACAGAACAAATAGAAAATATGTTCATCACAAATGTCTCAAAATAATTGTGTTGAAGTCTGTGGCTATAATGGAGATCTTTGGGAAACATCCAGAGCAAGAAAGAAATGATCCAGAAAGAATGCCAGGGATATCATAAGGAGAAATATGGATTATAACTGAAGAGAGTAAGCAGCCAACATGGAAGAGGGGTCCTAGCTATACTTTGGGGAGACCCCCTCCAGGCTGACATTGAAGAAGATGGAATCCAATGACCAGATCCTGTGCCAGAAGGGCCTAATTGTAGAGTTGGTTCCTGAGAATATCTGGAGGCTTTGCAGATCCAGGGTGTAAGAAAGGAATTACCAGAGGGAGCCAATAGAGTGACCAACTTGTGCATAGTCATGTTGCCTGGTGGCTACTCAAAAAGCATCAAATGTAAGTGAAACACAAAGAAACATATTTAAAAGTTACATCCTGATAGAAGTTAGTATAGCAAACTATGCATCGACCTCTGCCAAGTTGAAATCAGTTAACGTTAGTGGTGTTTATAGTAGCAAGGACCTGGGTGGATTTGTGATTTCCGCAAGCTTTTGTTGTCATTTATTTACAGTGCTTTTTCTTGTCATATATTAACAGTGGAGAATTCCAGGTCTGTTGCTCTGTAAAAAGCAATTGGTTAAAATAATAATCTTGAACGAACGTATGGTTATGAAAGGAACTAGAAATAGAACAGTGATAGTGAGAATGTAATTCCAGTGGAGACCTGTTGGTAGGTTAGATTCTCCCATGCATTTTCTATTGAAAATAATACCTACTTTTAAAATTACTCTTTTCAAAGGTATTGCAATTTTAAGGAAGGACATAAATTAATCTGTTTTAATCACAAGTGAGCACCAGAGACCAATCAGGGAGCACCTTGTAAATTCCTTGGGTATTTTGTTTTCCTAACTGTATGATTGTGTAACATTTCAAAAGTATTTTAACATTGTTTTCAAAAATAATTTAAACGTAAACTGGTTATAAATGATGCTGTGGTTTTATTTATGTACTTTAAATGGAAATTTAAACTAGTATTATTCAGAATAAGCGTTCACCTATTGAATGAAGAGTGGTGTTTGTTTTGAATAAGTGTTGTAATTTAAACTTGCAATTTTTAATTGTTCTAAGAAGGATAGAACAAGGCAAATTAGATTATCCTGATTTATAATATATTCAGTTTCTCTTTGTAAATAGTGTTTCAGGTGTATTTCCCTTTTATTAAGAGTGGGGAGCCACCTGAAATGTAACTTGTGCCTGTGACAAAATAGCCACTGCTCTGCACGAGTAGAAGAATGAGTTGTGGCTAACTCGTCAACTCAGTCCTACCAATACTACACATCAATGGTGATCCCAATCATAAAGGTAAAAGAGGCACAGTCAAGACATATATCTCCTTTGCCTTTTGTGGTAACATGCGCAAAGGAAAAGATACTCTTAAGAGGGATGTGATTGCAATACCAGTTGCAACCCAAACAAACATAGTACAAGACTGCAAAATAAAGTAATATCCTTCCCAATACTACACACTAATTGTGATCCCAATCATAAAAGTGAAACAGGCACAGTCAAGACATATACCTCCTTCGCCTTTTGTGGTAACATGGGTCAAGTATCCTTTACTCTTAAGAGGGGTGTGAATGCGATACAAGTTGCAACCCAAACAAAAATAGTACAAGACTGCAAAATAAAGGAATTTCCAATTCAAGTTCTATACAAATATACAATTTTAACTAAGACACCAATACGGAAGACAACTGATGATAAAAACACTAGCAAAAACCCTCCTATTTAGAAAGAATACATAAAATGCAGCACATGGATATGAAGGCACTCTGGGTTATGACAGGGACGAAGAGCAAGAAATCACAACAATGCAATTTTTAAACAAGTATGTCTTTTGAGAAAAAGGTGCAAACGGGTGGTTTACCAGTCTCTGGGGTCCCAAAAGTGGACCATGAGGGTTGGACCTCACAATGTACCGTAGTCTCTTCTTGGTGGCTCAACAGCATTGCACTGGCCTTCTCAGCTCTGTGCCTGGGGCTCAAACCAGGTTCAAATATGGCGAGTCGCTGTGATCCAGGTAGGAATTTCATGTTGATTTGGTTTCGATTTGACGCTCTGTGCAGTTTATTACGGCATCAGAACCATGAAGTTCAAAGTGTTCATCAGTCGAGTCAGTTAAATGTGTTGTGTACCACTGGTTTGAGTTGTTGGGTGAGACAATGCTTTCAGTGGTGTGAATCAAAGGTGCAGGGAATTTTTATGCAAAGATTGTGGTGGTTTGAGGTACAGTTAGAAGAAACAGCAGTTTAAAGACTTCTAAAGCAGCAAAATTCTTGTTTTTGCAGAAGCAGGTAGCACACTCTTCTGGCCTAATGCAGTGGGGAAATGGTTTAATGCAGCTACAAAGTGGTTTTTGGTTCGAAAAGAGTGCCAAAGGCAGCACCAAGGTACCTGAATGGTTCCCAAGCATTCAAATGCTGTCAACTGTTGCTCGAGGAAAGTTTCTATTAGCAGAACAAAGGAAACATATTGCTTTGGTTTTGCTGATGCCGTGAGTCCCAATTTAGAGGCTCAGGGACAAGATTGCTCCCTTTTCTCTTCAATCCTACCCCGTGTAGGCAAGATGGTACCTATAGTAGTCCTTCACCTCCAGTGAGAAGCCTACATCCTGGTGCAGCTGTCAGAGAGTGCATGTCTTGATCCAAAATCAGTCACTCCCTATGTTCCCTGGGGGCGGTTATGGGAACAGAGCTTGCCTTTCCCTTGTAACACCTGCCTTCATCTCACAACTGAAGGACTTTGGAAGGGACTGCCCTCTTAAAAGGTTCCAAACAAATACTTCTTGAATGGTCTCTCACTCCTTCAGGGAAGGAGTGAGAGACCATTCACATTGAGGTAAAAGGTCACAGAAAGTTTGGATAAAATAAAGCCTGCTTTAAGAAGTCCGATCTCTGCCAAGGTGACAAGTGACTTTTGCTTTCTTGCATCATACCCAAAGTGCTCTTCTGTGCAGCAATATGAGGAGACAGGAAGGAAAAAGAAGCCCTTAGCAAACCAAGATATAGGAACCCTTCTTCCAGCCCCTTCTGCTCTGTCTGACGATTGTAATTCTGCTCCCTTCCCACACCTGCAGCTTTAAAGGATCTTTGGTATGCAAAAGCCTTGTGTGAAGCTAGCCATTGCGTAATTGGTGTGCCTTATTGAAGCAAGGTTCCAAGGAAATCTCCTCCTGAGGGCTTTCTGTGCTGGAGAGAGGTGTTTCCCAAACTCCCAAAGGATCAAAGAGAGACAGCTTTCCTGCCTATTGCCATACTGACTTCAGCAGAGACAGGCAGCCAGGCTACGATTCCACACAGCCTATCCATAGCTAGTCTGAGCTTAAAGGGTTGATATGAGTATGATATAAATATGATGTGGCTTTAATACTACTGTCTACTATCAGCGTCTATACCAAAACCTAGTTATTGCTTATTCCTAGAGATTACACCACCATCACACGGATAGTCAATTATTATGGCTTTGAATCAGAGGTGCAGATTTAAATGCAACCCCTGTCTGCAGTGGCTTTAGTACCATAACAACTGTCAAACAGGGCACTCACACCTTTTGAATCTGCTCTGTGCCACTGAAGAGCACAAACTGCAGACCAGGAGACTTTCCATAAGCCAAACACCCTTTATAAAATAGTCTATCTTTATCATGTTATTTTTTATTTTTTTTATTTTATTGAAAAATCTACAGTGTTAACATACGTAAAAACTTTTGTTTCAATTCCACGAACATAACTTAATAGGCTCTTACAAAACCGATAGCTCTTCACGTCAGAAAAAGAAAGTAAGTGAGCAAAAGCAAAGATAAAGACACATCAGCCAGTTTATACATAACATGCGGAAAGTCAATTCTATCCCAGTTCATTAGCTCCAAAACACAGAATAGAAGCTTGAGATCATTACTCAAAGCGGGCATTTCAGTAGTGCATCAAGATAGTTCACAATTGCACCAACATGTTTAACATTTGCACCAGATGAAATCTTAAGCCACCAAACGAACATGTCATTATCTAAAGGAGCAAATTGACTCAGGTGTACACAACGCAAGGCACTAGTTTTCTCACACTCGATAACTAGGTGTTTCAGCGATTCGACTGCCACGGAACAGAAGCGGCATAGATTGTCTTTTGCCAGTTTATAGTTTCTTTGCCAGAGAATTTCCTTAGATTTCAAGATGTTCAGTCGAAACCTGAGGAATTGCTCACGGTAATAGCGAGATGGAGAATGCATTAAATAATGCGACTGGAAATGTTACTTTTTTTGACCAATGCCTGGCCAATTTGTTGAGGATAGTTTTTCCCGTTTGTCGATGTTGATGATCCAAGCCCAAGATTCAAATTTCTTTTTTGCATGTTGTGGTCCTGTGGAAAGATCGAACTCAGAGATTCCCGCGGCAGCGACCCAGGCTTGTACTCTGAGATGCCACATGTCTAATAAAGTAACATTATTGTCAGAATAGGTTTTGTTGAATATTCGATACGCGGGCATTGGATTTTCAACAGACATTTTTCGCATTAATGTGATTGATTTACAGATCACATGGCTATACAAGGAGTTCAGCGACAATTCATCTCGTAAAGATATCATTGAAATGCATTGAGGTAGGTGGAGAACATAGCGCCAAAAACGTCCTTCTAAAGAGTTCCAAATATGCTCACTGATGTTCCAGCTGACCTCAGCTCCAAAAGTTAATATAGAAACTACCTTTTGCAAGTAGAATGTCAGGACCGGGGATAAAGAAAATTTGCTGTAGCTTTTGTTTATTTTTGCTCCTTGGAAGGCAAGACTCATGCTTTTTAGTTTCAGATCTTTCACCCATTGGTGTTCACAGATGGAGTTGTTAAACTGCACACCCAACTATCTTATAGAGTCAACCGTATCAAGGAACTGGCCACCTACAGCCCACCTGAACGCCTTGGCCTTTTTACCTGAAACAGTGCCAATTTCCACAATTTTTGTTTTTTCTGTGTTAATTGTGAGCTCATTGATCGATAGGTACTCATATAAAGAGCTGAGCAACCGTTGGAGACCAATATGAGTTCTATCAATTAACACTAGATCATCCGCGTAGGCAATACAACTCACTGGAACTTGGTTGATCTTCGGAGGAAAACAGTGGACATGTCCAAGATGATCTGGCAAATCTGCCAAGAATAATTTGAACAAATCCGTGGCAAGGGGGCACCCCTGCTTTACACCCTTTGCCATTTGGATAGAATCGGACAGTTCACCAGTTCTATTTAGGCGTACCCGGATTGAGATATTCAAGTGAAGAGCTATTATTGGATCAAGGATATTTGGTGGACAACTCAATTTTCTTAATTTGTTCCAGAGCAGGCCTCTATTTATGCAATTGAAGGCCTGCTTCATGTCGATAAATGCTAGGTAGATGTTATGCCTGGCTTTCTGAGCTTCAAATTTCAGGATTGTGAGAATCAAAAGGTTGACATCGACGCCCACACCTTTTGTGAAGCCAGTTTGCTGCACGTCAGGAATACCAGCTAAATGCACCCATTGAACAAGCTTCAAGCGCAGCTGAGAGCCAAAGATCTTCCCGATTGTATCTAGGAGAGCAATCGGTCGGTAGTTATCCGAGCAATCCCAGCAAACTTTCATACGGATGGAAACTATAATGACTGTTAACCATGACACAGGTAGATATTTTTGCAAGGCAATACTGGCAAATAGTTGTTCAAAAAAACATGGCCCAGACTGATAAATTCTCTTTGAGCGTCACATTGCTAATCAGGTCAGGGCCAGCAGCATGAGAGTTCTTTAGACTCTTAATTGCTAGTTCAATTTCATCGAGCGGGGTGTCAACAGCCCAAGAACCATAACTTGCAACCGAGTAACACCCAAAGGAGTTAATTGGACTTTCAAAAACACCAGAGAAATGTCTGGATCATCTATCACCCGAGATGGTGTTTTGAGGTGTGGTTGAACGGTCAGTTGTGCCCATGTTTAATATTTGCCAAATTTCCCGAGTGTTCTTGGTGATTATAAGCTTCATCATCAGCTCAGCATGATCTTGTTCGATGATAGCTTTGTGTTAGGTTACCCAATTCCTAAAAATGGCTCTTCTAACTCTGACAGCATCTGGTACCATGCTCTTTGGTGAATTCTTTTTTTATGAGGCGTAATTCTTTATGCAAAGCTTTTTTTTTTCTCGTGCATGATTAGACTGAACACATGGTTATGTTGGGTATGCTTTTGACCCTGATCCTTAGTGACAATCGGATGGTCAATCAATAGTGAGGGGTAATCAACGCCATTCAATAAGCCGGTAAATCTGTCAGTCAGGTGGCTGATCTGCGCTGCATTTATGCGAAGACGATTACCCGCATTATTAGATTCAACTGGAAGATTGTATACTTCACCAGAGCTAAAGGTATCTAATAGACAGCTGAGTTTCAAGAGCTTGTGGTCGCTATTGGTCATGTTTTGGATTTGAAGGCTTAAAAGCTTCAACTCAAAGTTCCTTGAAACCCAAAAATAATCGATGATGCTGTGTTGGTGCGCGCGGTGCCAGGTTGGCTGGGCAGCGATATCACCACTGACAGCACCATTTAACATAACGCAGTCACGTGATTTCATTGTGTCGGCCCACATTTGCCCTCTGGCCACCACATCCTTTAATGGACGTCGCTTATAACAATTAGTTATTATTAATACAAATTTAAAAAGCCAGGGCTTCCACACCATTACCAGATGGCAATCCTTCACAGTGCCACATTTCAAATAAAAGGAATTGTTGTCATAATTGTGGTGAAATATAACTCAAAACTATATTTGTTTATGTCTCTGTTACATAACGTCTTGTGATAATTACTGTTCTTTTGGTGTTTTCCATTAGAGCTTGGAATGCTAAAATAATAGAAATTCTGAATGTACAGTCAGTATCGAGAGAACACATTTTAGCTGAAATTATGGTATGACTTGTGAAACTTTGGTCTAGATCTGCAATATATCACACAAAGGGTCAGCACAACATTAGATAACTGCCATTAAAACAGCTGGCCATGCATTTTGAAACTTAGGGGTCTTGTAGGGGTCAAGTGATTGGGATGCTCGGACAATAACGGAACATGGTTATGTGTGAATTAATAGAAAACCATTTACAGAAGGAGATGGCTTAACACTGGTGGCTGCTATTCGTCTGGTTTTCTAGAAGGTTTGAGATCGGGTGATGGGTGTGACTAGTACTACACCTATGTCAGGAGGTAATCACCATAGACACCAAAGGAAGGGTGGTGCAGACCAACAAAGCCTTTATTGCTTCCTTTATTAGAGTTTTGGTTTTAATTTGTCACAACCATGTTGGTCTATAAAAGGTGGGGTATCAGGGGCGCAGAGATTAGGTTGCTGCTGGGAGGTATATAGAGATATGCTAATAGACTTTATTTCATTTCATTGCAATAAACTGTCTCTGTCAATGCTACTACATAATTTATATAAACACCCGGAAAGTACTCGGCCAATCAAGTGGCTGAAAACGTGGGTGAGAACACACAATGTACTGCTTGTGTTTTATCAGCCACCTGAGGCCCTTCCTTCTTTGGCACCCCCCTGCCCCTCCCTGACCTCCCTATTACCCCAGATGACCCCAAACCCACATGCAGCCCCCAACTCTAATAACCTCACCCCACTTACCTGCTTGGGCTCCTGGCACTCCTGCTCTTTACCGTGGCAGTGGCCACAAAAGAAATAGTAAAAGGATTTTCTAAGGTGGTGGCCATTTTGTTTGTTTTATTCTTATAGAGATTGTGATTGCGCAATACACGCACAGCAAGTCTCCCATAAATAAAACCTATTCACACCCAGATAAACCCAGGGGTGTGAATAACAATAACCTCCACTTGGGGGGGGTGGGGGGGAGGTTGAGCGCTGGAAATGGCCCTGAGCCCTCACCAAGACTCTTCTTTTGCTTGGACATTTGTAGGCTCAGACTGGCAGGCTATTACTAGCCCTGTACGTCCCCCTAAGTGGGGTGATTGCTACACTGTGCAAGCCCAGTTTCTCTGACATTATGACTCTGCGAGGATTAACTTGCAGTGTGAGGATTGCCTTTTCGCAAATCCATGCGATGCAACAACCTAAAGGTAAATAATTACTTCAGCCTCTGTAGTGGTGGTCAAGAGGAGGCTGGCCATAACTGGTGTTTTCTAGGAGTCACACAGGGTTCTGTCTTTTAATAAAATAGTGAGTTCAGATAGAGTCTGTAATCAGGAGATTGTAAATGAATAAAATATCTGCTAAGGGATGTGTTTGGTCTGAATTATGTAAGTACATATGCACATTGTACCAGAAGTATGTTACACTGCACAATCTGTTAGTCATGCAGGAAGATGCATGCTACTTGTAAGAGTTTTCCTTTCCTCTGTCACTGTTTGTCCGCCTCAGCACCTCAGGGAAACTCTGAGGCTTGACAGGTGTATATAAAATGGGTACTGAAAAGATGCTGACTCCAGACCCTTTGGGATTACTTCAAGTGGATTTATTCCAGCTTCTTAGTTACAGTTACATATTCAGGACATATAAGGAATACACAGGACATTAGCTAGGACAACACTGGCTCCCATCACCCAGGCAGACCAGCTGTAACTGCCTCTACTCAGAACTCCCACCCAAAACATTCCATCATTCACTTGGCAACATTCCATGTGACATCACTAGCTTCATCATACCAGACAGACACTACACAACACACCTCCCATCCTACATTCTCGAAAACCCTTCACCAAGACAACAAAACTCCCTCTGCCTGTTCCCGCCACAAACAGACAACTGGGCTCTCACCCCAGGGCCAAACCCGCCCAGGCACTGGGCTACTTCACATACATGGGTCTCCAGGCTGCCACTCTGGAACTCCAGCAGGCCTCTAGACTGCCACTCTACAGCACAATCGGGCCTCAAAGCCCCCAAAACGCCAACCAACCACAACCTCAAACCAGCAAGAAACTGCCACACAGTGGAAACACACACACATCAACTCGACCAATCGAGCACATTCCACCAGACCACATTGTAAAAACCTACCAAACACATTGGGAATGGTGGCCACACACTCTGAATGCCATCAACAACCACTGGTATAGCTAAACACGCCAATCCGCTCAGATAACATTCTCACACAGGTCGGAACAATGAACCCATGATATAAAACAGGTCCAGGCTCAACACCACAAATAACATGAAAAACAACTGTCTCATCACCTTATGAATCCAGCACCCTCCATTCCAATGGGTCATTGCAGGCGTCCCCAGCCATGCACCCCTTATAACCAGCTACATCCTGTCTCCCATGATGAGAAGGGTAGCAAACCCTAGTGGAGGCGCCACCTCCCCTACAGAACAACCACATCACTGTTCAACCCTTACCAGAATCAGATAATCTCTATAAACCAGACCAATACCCAAACATAAATTTTAAAAAATCCAAACCTCCTTGCACTAAAAGAGCCGAGGCGCTACATCACTCTAGAACACCCAGATGGATGTTCAGCTTTTACCACATCAGGTAACTACATAAACCAGACCAAAACCCTATCAGGAGAACCATACCCCTTCAGACTCTATTGCCCAAAGCAACACCAAACATGCATCACTCATGTCGCATATTTAAGACCCGCACGCACAATCCATGCTCACTATGGGTGCAATCCATTACCAAGCTCTCACTGACTCTCTCCCTCCTTTACATAAATTGCATATTATATACAATGTCATCAAAGTCAGATAGGTAACATGCATTCCAAAACCATTACATGCTGTAACTATATGTTCTGCTGTAAATAAGTCAAAAAGCTATGAACCATGTGCATTATATACCTGGAATACCATAACCATATTTTGCTATAAATAAAGCAAAACATCAAAACCAAAACATTTATGGACCTCAGACACCACAGCCATTATTAGGCTCGATCACAAATCTAAGAGTCTGTAGCCTTTTTGGGCTCCAAGGCACACCTAAAGGTCCATAGCCATTTAGGCTCTAACAAAACCCTAAATGTTCATAGCCCTGAACGGGCACCATTGTGAACGTGCCATTTCCAACCCTACCAGTCAACAATGCTACATGCAACACTAATATTTAAGAAGATTGGGGTTATGACACTCCTAAATTCCTTGTTGTTCTCAACAACCCAACACTTAAAAATCCTCAAAGTGTTACTCTAACTCATTCACTCAAATAAACACTTGGCTGTATAGGCATCCTAAAATTGTTCACATAGTCCAAATCCCAGCAAATCCTCAAAATAGGTTAAGTCTACAACACCATTATACCTTAATCCTACCAACCTGTTATTCAGGCACAGACACAAAAGGATTTATAGCGTGCATCACACACACACAATCCTAATCAACCATCTTGGAAGTTTGGGCAAATTTATACCATTCACATCACATTCGTACCACATTATACATGCAGTACCCCGTTATCTGCTTACAGTAAATTCAATACTGTTCCCAAACGTGAACTTTCTGCAATGAAGATACCTCACCATGGAGACGTTACATCCCTATTAAGAGAATTAACCTGTCAATGTCACATTAATTGTTGGCCGCTTCTGTACGCCTCCTAACTGAGGCGGAGCGGCATTCCTTGTCTGACTGGGGCGGAGTGCATAGCGGCATTCCTTGGTATGTCGCTCCTGCCCTCCCCATCACAGAGGCAGAGCAGCTCCCCCAGTCATGTCCATTTCCATTCCGGCACATGATACGTCACAACGCGTCTCCTTCAAATAGTTCTTTACTCGAGCCATCATCTCCTTCGTCGCGTACTATCTAGAATGCTCGAAGTGCTGTAGAAAGCTAAAATCCGTTTCCAAATGAGATTCATATCTCAAAATTGTCTCCCTTGAACCGACGTATATGCGATTTCATAGCCTTCACTTTGCCACTTTACATTTCCTGATAACGTAACCCATGCTAGTGGGTTCTTTACTCGAACGGCTCCTTTTTTTAAAAACATTTTTTTTTCAAGTTACGCACAAAGGAAGCAGCAATCGAGACATCAGAGCAATGGAATCCAAACTCTTGGGAGTTCCGCGGGTTCGCCAACTCCCTTGGTACCAACAATGATGTCATCAGTTGCAGCTCGTAGGCTGCACCCTGTGGAGCTCCGCAGCTCCTACTGCCGCTCTTTCATGCTCCCGCAGTCACCTTCCCTTAGCTAGTGCTTCCCATCCGACCACCATCATGCTGGCACTCTGGGACTCTACGGTGGCATAACAACAAAACGTGACACTTGGGGCACAGTCCACGAGTACGACACGTCTTTAAATTGTCTTCAAAGGACACATAAAGTGCATCCTCTGTACTCCACACGAAGCGCAAAGATAAGTACTTTCTTTCAGCTGCGCCCCAGACCACCGCCAATAAGCATACAAACCGACTATGTCAGGACTGATATTTCTCCATATCGACTTCTGACCAGTTCCTTCTCAGCTAGCCCACAGGGACACAGCTCACTTTATGGCTTCAACCGCTCCCAACTGATATAGAGCCCCACTTCAGGTTCCATCCCCTGCACCCTGGGCTGTCTTTGTGCCTCCTGCACCCCCCGCAGAAGGTTCCTTTCCCTTCCTTTCGAGTCTGCAGGTAGGTCCAACTTCAAAAGACCGCCTCATCACCAATGAAAAGATGCTGACTCCAGGCCCTTTGGGATTACTTCAAGTGGACTTATTCCATCTTCTTAGTTACAGTTACATATTCAGGACATATAAGGAATACAAAGGACATTATCTAGGACAACACCGTCTCCCATCACCCAGGCAGGCCAGCTGTAACTGTCTCCACTCAGAACTCTCACCCAGAACATTCCATCATTCACTTGTCAACATTCCACGTGACATCACTAGCTTCATCATACCAGACAAACACTACACAACACACCTCCCTCCTTTACCCAACCACACTTACTCTTAGCACATCACATGCAGGCACTACACAACAGGTACGGGTCAGTCTAAAGTGACAATATGACCACGAGGCACACCAAAACATAGTATGTACACCAAATCTAGGCTGTGCCAGTATTTGCAAAAATGGCATGCCTTAATGCTGAAGATAACAAGTTCCAGTTGATTAGTGCCTTTCATATTGATCAGTTGTATCGGCTCAAGCAGAAATAGGGGAAAATCTACCCAAAACAGTAGGGAGCCTATTATGATTGGTATGAAGAATGAAGGCAAAATGTGTCAAATTTAAGAGGAGGAAATCATTCTAATGAGAAATTAAGACCTAAAATCAAAAACCAAAGGGGGAGAATGGAAAGAAATGGGGCCTAGCACATACCTAGTTCTACCGTCAATTGGCAAAAGGTATTGTCACTAGTGTCCAGAATAGAACTTGATCAAATTACTTATCACATGTCTCAGGTACTTCACAATCAGCTACTGCACCACCTAGTTACCTAGCCATATAGTACCTGTCCCCCAACAGCCTGTCATTCACCAATCAGTTTTCCCATCATATCCATACATTCTATGGTTCCACAAACAATCATATCTAACAGGTCCCCAAGTTACACACCAGTATCAGAACCCGGGGACTTCGCCAGCCCATTGTTTTCCAAATGCTCTCTGCATCCCCATACCCATTGCATGTAACCCATGGAGGAGCATATAATGGGAGAGAGGCTCCTGTGATTTAAACCCCTCTGAGACAATTCCCAAAAGAGTCCACCGATGGAGAGGAGAATCCGGTCAGTCTTCAAGTCCCAGGGTTGCTGGGGGGATCTCAGGAATCTGCTTAAGGAATCCCTCAACATCAAAGACGTCCCAAAAAGATTTGATTATGATTGGAGACTGTCATTCATCGATACAATCTTCCATTGGCATACAAGAACAAGCTTGTGAGACCATTATACATCACAAGTCAGGCAGAATTCTTCAACAAGTCGGTTGGGCAGTAGCCACCCCAGTAATGAGAACATTGAAGCCCAAGGCATACTATTAACGTCTATAGTGGGTTTGTACCCCAGAAAAGTATTCTGGGAGAAGATCCATAATTGCAAATCGAGTAAAAGAAAGTCTCCACCCAATTTCTTGGATATACTTAAGTTTTCACCGAAAATTCAGGCAATATTAAAATGATATACACTACAGAAGAACCAGAGGCAAATGCATTTGTAATGGAGCTAAACTTAAAGCTGAAATAATAGTTTGTCAGAATCTGTGTTGGGTGGAAAACTAAATTCTTAGCCTAACGGGTTATTTATTTATTTTATTTATAACACACTTGTAAAGCATGTGGTCGCCCGAAGGCATCATGGCGCTACACAGCAAACAAATGCAGAAACTAGAACAAATATGCCTTTGGAGATCTCCTAAAGGACAGGGAAACATCCATCCTCCGCATATCCAGAGGGAGGGAGTTCCACAGGACAACCCCCACCACCAAAAAGGCACCCCCACCGACCTAAGACAATCTGAAGTGGGGGACCTCCACCAAAAAGACATCAGTGGAGCAGAGAGAAAGACAAGGTACATAAAACTGGAACTTAGTCTGCAAATGGGCTACCCCAGTCGCATGTAGGCCACAGAAAACCAGACAAAGAGACTTAAACTGCACTCTCTTTGCCCCGTGAAGCCAGTGGAGAGAGCGCAGAACAGGTGAGATGTGGGGCCTATAAGGGGTGGAAATAACCGGGTCGCCAAGTTTTGTAAAACCTCAAAGCGTGGATCAAATAGGCAGGCTGACCCAGCAGCAGTGCATTACAATAATCAAGAGATGATAGCTCCAGGGAAGAAACTACCGGAGCTTGATGCTGGAAGGGTAAAAAAGGTAGACTTTTCCACAGTATCTTCATCTTAAGGTACCCCACCTGGGCTATGGAACTGACCTGAGTTGCCATAGAGCGAGAGGAGGTAAGTGTCACCACAAGAACTATAACAATTGGCCCAGGAATGGGAGAAGTGAAGGGAGCCAAAAGAGGGGGGACCAAAAAACAGAAGCACAATAAGGACCCACCACCAGTATCTCTGTCTTCTCCCTCTTCGGTTTCTGCTAGTATGCAAACATCCATTCCCCCATCGCCTTCAAGTATGACCTAAGCCTGATAGCTGTCTCAGGTACCGCCAGATCTAGGCGGACAAAGATCTTGGGTGTCATCAGCGTAGGCATAGCAAGTGAAGCCTGAGATGGGGAAGGAAATCCAACCAGGAAGGGGAATTTCAGAGGAGGTGGAAGGGGAAGAGGCAGAGGAAGAGGGCAAGGTGTTGGACAGGATCCCAGAGTAATGGACGTGTGAGCTCCTCAGCATTTAATCATTGCAAAGAAGAGGGTCATTGAAAAAATGAGTACACAAACAGAACCCAAAGGAATTTTCAACACCCACTCTCAAATCCCTGATGAAGGTCAAACCATTTCATTTCATGTTTAGTATATGTAGGGGCAAGGAATTCTGCTATACAGACCAACGGTTTACCCAATATCCCTCTGTCATCAGCTATGATTAATACCGTTATTATGTTCAAAACCAGATGCCAAACCCTGTTACTAAACCAGTATCAGTCACCTTTGGTCCTATCACAGGCAATCCTGTTTTCTTGCTAAGTCCTCTCGCTCCTGTTAACTTATTGGGCTGAGACTTCCTCTGTAAACTGAACTCCAGACAGAGTATTGTTGGATATCCCTGACTGTCATATTGAGGATGTTTTAGCTACCCTCCTTAAGGGTTCTGTTCAAAGCTTTGAACCCAAGGGAAGTTACTATGTACCCATATCTCACTGAGTTCTTGCCCCAAGACATTAATTGCCTATAGTCAGTGTATTTTAATGAAGTAGGGTATATTCAGAATGCAGAGCCTGTGTGAATATGAGTTGACGAGTCCAAAAGACTAATAGTATCCCCCAATATCAGTTGCACTCTGAACCAAAATAAATAATGTCCCTTATTATAGAGTAACTCCTGAAATAGGGAATTACAATTCAGACTAGTAGCCCGTGTAACATACTGATACCCCCCAAGAAGAAGCAAGGAAAGGCAACCTGACCATTTGTGCAAGACCTCTGTGCTACTCTCATTTACAGTGGTACCCAATCCTGCAACTATATTGTCTTGTATCCCACATTCAGCTAAACACTTAACAGATGTAGATCTTTGTTCTGTATTTCCTCTATTCTGATACACACTGACAGAAGATATTCATAAGAGATATCTGGCAGGTCATGAGAGCCCTCATGACCTCAAGGGTCATGACCTGCCAGATATCTCTTATGAATATCAAGAGATACTGACCACACTTACTAGCTTGTACACTCACAGACATGGAGGGATTGAGTGTTTCTTTTATAAGAGCCAATTTTAGATTTGTTCTTGGAGTGGACAGTCCGACTGCACCCTTTGCATTCCATTTACTAAGACCTACAGGCACTATTAAATGTTTGCACTTAGTTTGAATCCACTGAGTAAACCTGGTCTCCAGGTTGCCCATATGTATAATTTGTCTGGGACAGATTTATGCCACTAGTATAGAAGGTTAGGGACTGCTCTCTCCTCTATCCCTTTTAGATAGTCGTTGCACCACATGCCACCTAGGGTGAGGCACCCCCGACAGGGTTAGGGTGTCCTTCCCCAGGGCTAGCTTTTAGCTTGGTTGTCTTCCCTCTTTACATACTGTGTGATTATGTAAGATTACTCAATATATTGAATTCTTTTAAATAACCATTGTCCTACTGAACCATTGTTTTGTGCTACCACTTTGTACCGGGTTAACGGTTAAGGACAAGAATGGCTTGTCCGTCTCTCCTTGTTTTTTTCACAAACTTACCCTGTTTGTTTGTATACAAGAACTCTGGTATGACACAGTAGCTAGTTTTCATAGCTGAGAGTATAGGGATAGTTTTGCAAATGTGTCTATATGTATAAACAGGTTCTCATTACCTTGGTCTGCTCATAAGGATACATCACAGTGTCCAAACTGTTCCAAAGGGACAGCTACACGGTTTCTATTGCAAAAGACGATATTATCCTTCAGAAGAAAAATGGACACAGAGCATTGAGTATGGAACAGGGGAAATCCGGTACTGTCCTTGCAATTTGTGATACTTACAGAAGCCAGCCTATTAGCAAAATGATGGGATTTTAACTAGAGGGCAAATGTCAACTATTGATGGCAACATTAGAGAACTGAAAATTGTATCTGTCCTGAGCACACTCACTTAAGAATTCTTGACAAATCTGATCTGGAATGTCATAGAAGCTGGAAAATCTATGAATTCAAAAATTGCCTGTGCAGAACTTGATGACTTCCTGAACAAGCAGCTGCAGAGTATTCTTGAAGACAGGTCTGGCCTCTGGAAGTAAGGAAAGATTCTGAAATTCCTGATAAACTGTAGCCATGGAGACGACTCTGTAAGAATAGTAGCTGGAGATGTCAGAGAATGCAGCTTTCCTTTCAAGCTCATAGGGAGATTGAAGGAATCTGGGCATGCCCACCAGTCAGACACTGCCGCGTCCTTGGGCAGGGTGTATACGGGAATGGGTTGTGCACGGTGACTTTAAGATACCAGCACAATTTGAAATGCTCCTGATCAGTGCCCCAGCCATAACCCCCGATATCTGGTTTGGGAACAGATTGGCTATTGTGGTTCCTTAAACCTCCACTGTTGCAATGATTTAGCAAATGAGAACCTGGTCAGTTAGGTGTGATGGACAGTAGAATATGCCGGGAGGGATGGCTGAATGTTTCTTCATAGAGGGATCAGAGTTGTTTATCAGAGATAAACTTTACATCTGGGTCAAGGATATCCACTTTTACACATATACTTCATCATTAGGTCTCAAAGAAGGTCACATAATGTATTCTGGCTTACAGAGAGAAGAAGGTTGGTAAATCTCAAATATGTAATATTGTCTAATTGGTCCACTCGGCTACTCAATAGGTTTCTGAATCTTTTAAGGATTCTGCCCCAATGATGACAAATAACTGATATGTGGAGAGAAATGCCATAATATGTTGAGGAGAAGAAGGCTGTCCAGGTCACTCACCAGTATGCCATCCAGATAGAGAAAATGACAACCCTACACCAAATCCTAGACAAAATGTCTCCTATAGCTTATAAGATTCAAATCAAGAGTGCATTTGAATGCTTCGTCCTTTTGAATCAGTTGAATGCTTTGCTTTTAAAAGTGAAATAAAAATGTTTATGGAATTTTTTGAGAATAATGAGGAATCAGATTATGAAGGGGAAAATGCAATAGCATGAAAACAACCTGTAAAAGTTAATATAACCATTAAAGGCAAATAAATATGCTGGTATGAAAGGACAAGAAAACAAAGAAGTCATTGAAATAATATTTTCTAGGAAAGTAGAGAAATGTTGTCAAGGTGTCCAAATTAAATTATATGTTATCAGTTACTAAATCTAATCCCATTTCCTTTTAAAGGATGAGTTGCCAATGGAGGGACCCAAGATGGTGATTCTGAAGGCCAATTCTGAGACCCTGCCTAAAGAGAAGCTGGATCTAAATGATGTCCCAACCACACAGGATAGCACTAATCTTCCTTTGATTCTGGAAAAATCAAAACCGAAGATTTCGAAGATACCAATGATCTCTGTGCTCTACCTGACAAGCTGATTAAATTGTCTATTCCACCATGCAAATCGAAGGGGATGGCCACACCCTCTGAAGCCTTGAAGGCAGAAAATACATTCCCGAAGTTGTCTAACCAATTGACAATAGGTCAATGAAAAAGAAACTTGCCTCCAATGATTCGAAGCTGGACCATTCCTGTTTGTCCCTATACACAAAGCCACCATTCGACAAATAGCTATATTGAGGAAAATTGCCATGTGTGATAATTTCAGGGGGATTGCACTCTTAAAAATAAATGACAACTAAGCAGCGGTTAAATTATTATTTAATAATGGGATTTAATAATGTTTCTTTTTAAATATGGTTTTAAGAACAATTTTGCATTGCACGATGGCGATGTTCTCGAAAAGTAAACTGGAAACTCGGAATATCTGTAAATGGGTGAAAACCGATATTTGTAATCTGTGATAGGCAATTAGTCTGAATGGATTTAAGCTTGTTTTGTAAGCCTGCTTTGTAAATTGTTGTTTTTAAATAAGAATATATATATATATAAAAGCTCATTATTTGAGCTAAAGCAAATAAATACATTATTATAAATGATCTTCAAGACACAAGTCTAATGAGTATTTTTCCTTTGCTAGCATCAAGAATAAAATTCTCATGGCCTATACAGTGTTGTAGCTTATCCACAAAATATTTTTGGACGAAAGTTATGAATCAGTTGGTGGGAAATTATGGCATTTCTTTCTGCCTGAGGAACGACCTTTTTGAAGCTCTGTAAGGAAGATCAATTTACAGCAAGACGGCGACAATTTGGATCCCGATAAACCACATGTTTTGATTATGTAGTACATTTGGAGACTCAAATGCAGATTTGAATTTACAAATGTTGTGAGCTTGGAATCTAATGTCCGGATATATTTCTATGTTACACTAAAAAGGCTAGTTCTAGCTCGATGAAAGGTATTTGAAATAGTAATATCATGTTTTCAGTAGTTTCTTGCACAGTTAGAAACATAGTACAAGGTAGCAACATATTAGGCTTGTCTTTCAGTAGGAGTACAGTATGAAAGATGGAACAAATATTATTGCAGCAATATATATCCTTCTCTGCTTTCTCTGGATCATTTTTTAATTTTTTTTATAAAGCGCTTAATACCTGTGTTGGGTTTTTTAAACACAGATCCGGGATTCAAACTGATGTTGCTCTGCATAGTTTTGTTTCCAAGACCTGCACGTTGCCCCTGTGCTATCCTCAATTCATTGAAATATGGGATTAAAATCTATGGTTCCAAAGTAAAATTAAATGGTAAAGTGAGCTATCTGCTAGTGATCTGAGTTGTGCAATCTACATTTAATTACATGTATTGAAATTTCAATTACCAAACCCCATACATTCACCTGTCACAGGGGGCACTCTTTACAACATATGTATGATTTTCACTTGAAGAAAATAAGGCAATTGAATCATCACTCCAGAAAGAAGGCTGGTCTCATGGCCAGACATTCGGAAATTGACTCAAGGGACTCTCTGACAAATTATTTCAAAGTAAGCCCTGAAAGAATAAACACTCAAATAGATAATAGTTTACCAAGCCTAGAGAAGCAATCTAGCAACGGCTTGGTCGGCAGATATGTTTCTTTGAGGTTGGAAAACAGGTTGCTGCTGCAGGTGGGCTCGCCACATGAGGCAGGACTGGGAGAGTCTCTCAACAAGGCTCAAAGTTTCTGCTCAATAACAAACCACAAGGTAGGCTTTACAGGCTATTTTCATGAATCCTCGACTCTTCTCGCCACCTCGTCTTCACCTCTGCCCATATAAGCTCTTTAACTCATCTCCTCCCCCTCCTCATCACTTCTGACTACCTCCTCCTTAACCCCTCTCCAAATTCCCACCAACTGGCTCTCAGTTTTGCCAATCATTGGTTTCCAACTACATCCAAACAACTTTCCCCTCCAAACACCCACAATGGATGGGTTTCCACACTCTCTAATAACTTAATGTAGGGATGTCCTTAATTTGTGTAGTTTTGACTATGGGTGGTTTGGATTGACTTCCCAGGTTTGGGTGTACTAATCTATCATATGCATTTAATTGGGCAGATACATTTTTGATGCATTTTCGTGGCACAATCATTTTAAAATGTATTTATTTGCAGATGGGCAGTTTTTGCCCTGGTGCCTACAGCATGCCAAGCTGCACTTGCCATAGTGAAATGGGTTTCTAATATTTGCTAGTGTTTTTAGAAATAGGAAATACTTTTATCCAGTGCTAATACCGTGCAACTTTGTGACCTGGAACCAGATTTCAGACTCCTTCAAACAGTAGTTGCAAATCTATACAGGAAGTTTGGGGAGACTCCCCTATAACATTGCCCTCAAGAGAGAGCTTGAGGAAACTGAAGAAATAACCGATTTTTATATAAAGGGCATCCTTAAAAGTTTGGTGGTGTGGGAGAAAAGTGGTGGTAATTCCCATTTTTGGCAGTAATGGAATTATCACTGCTTTCCTGCACCTCAAAACCTATAATGAGACCCTACACATCAAAATCAATTTTTTGTTTTTTTTGTTTCCTCAAAACCCCTCTTGGGGGAAAAGTTATAGTTACAGGGTAGTCTCCCTCAACTTGCTGCTCCACCAAATTACATTTTCTTGCAGATTTACCACAGGTGTAATTACCACATTGTAAATACACTGATATTTGGAGGTTAAGTGAAGGATTTACCTAATAAAATGCTTGTGGTAATTCAACTGGTGGGTTAATCAACCAAAAATCCACATGGAGTCCTATGAACTCCAAAAATGGGGAATTACCACCCATTGTAATTCCATGGTAAACCCACAGGACCAAGTGGCGGTAATGCTAATCATTTTGGTGGTAATTCAGTGGAATTACCACTGAATTACTGCCAAATGCCTAATGAGGCCCTTAGTTTTAAAAGAAGGTGTGTGTAGATTTGTCAAATGACTCCAATGATACTGTCAATGTACATGAACGAGCGTTCTTTGAATGTTCAATGCAATTTAACCACAACTACAGAGTCTATATTGTCAACTCAACTTAAACCCATCTCCATAAAGTATCTACAGGTTCCTATGGAAATGACTCATTGAAAATATACAAGAGTTACCATTTCTTTATTTAGCAGTCCCTTTAGAGCGTGCCAAATCATTACAATTCAATGCAGCAAACTTGTCATGTTTTGTTAATTCACCTATAAAGTCAGCTCTTGAAAAATAATATTCACAGTCCTTTAATGCCAATTGGGTTGCAATCTGCAAATGCAGAAACTGCGCCAGACAAGACCACTGTATATTATGTTACGACATGGGGAGTGCCTTGTGGGGGTGAGTTATTGTTCTCTTGACAACAGTGACTGGCTAAATTGACTGGTTCTTAAGTTTTGCATTGTAATCTGAAAGTCCCTTTAAATCTAAAGTCTTTTCAGTGATGTTTGTCATATATATTACATGGCCGCGGTAGTGGCCATGTAGTTATGGTTAAGTTGCAAAACCCATAGGAAGAGCACTTTATGGGCGGCTTAGAACTTTGCTCTCCCTGGACGAATCCTCACCAAACATTGCAACAAAAGTATATGTCCCACCATGAATTCCTTTGCAAAGTGTGGTGAGGCTTGGTCAAGGGGGGGGGGGCAAACGTATAGGGGGGTCCCAAAATATATTTTTTTCCCGATAGACTGAAAGGAGAAAAAAGTTTGCTCACGCCAACAGCCCAAACCGCTGGACGGATTTTCACCAAATGTACGGCAGTAGCGGTGGTTTGGTCCCGAAAGCATGCTTTTGTAAATTTGAAGGAAATCCGTCCAGTAGTTTTTTAAAATACAACCAAAAAGTAGGTCCAAAAATATTGGTGAGATCTCGCTCTGCAGACACACTTCCCTGTCCGCTCTGCGGACAGGATACCGGTTGGCCAATCGACCTACGTCGTGTCCGCGGACAGGCAACGTGTCCACTGATTGGTTGGAGTGAAGCGTGAGGTGCGTCCCATTTTCTCAATGTGTATGCCATTTTGGATCCGTGGACAGCGCGGCATGGAACTGAGCATAAATCTAATTATCCGCGGACATACTAAACACTGGGCGAACTACTGGGTATTTTACTATAGTCTGATGTTGGTTTTGGGTAGTTAGTAGAGCATTGGGTGAAGAGGGTATGTATTGAAGAGTTTGTGCATTGGCTGTAATTATTGTTTCAGAATGTTAACTGAAGTGGATAGTTTTTGAGGTGGCTGTGTTATGGTTTTGGGTTGTGGTAATTTGGCAGGTGTTTGCTTGCATGGGTGTGTTATGCTGCTGTGGTTGTGGCCAGGGTCTAGAGTCTTGGGCCTATGGGATAGTGACATGATGTCTGGTAGGTGGTTTGTGTCATGATGCCTGCCCCCGGAAGAACAGACCAGGCCCAGCAGCCCGGAAGCAGGCATCATGCCACTTGGAGCATGCCCAAAAGCCCCAGTTAGGGGCTGTTTGGGTGCAGTCCTGGCGCCTATGGCACCAGGCTCATTAAGATAAAGTCAGTCCTGGCGCCATGGGCGCCAGGCTCATTATTGATAATTTACCTGAAGCAGACCATGCTGCATACTCACCTGAGGCAGACCATGCTGCATGAAGACTCAAGCCAAATGAGGCTTAGGAGGGACTATTTTACTGAAGGGACTATTTTGTTACTTGGGTGGGGCTATTTAAACCACACCCGGACAGCCACACGTGCTTCGCGTTATTCTGCTTGCTGCAGCGTAACGCTCACCGTGTTTTCAGCAGCTCCAGTCTTCAGCCACGCCCGCTTCAGTCCTGGGACTGCTGAAACAAGAAGAAAAGAAGGATAAAGGTTAGAACAGGAGTTTTAACTTTAATCCTTACCTGAATCCTGATCCATCTCGCCACGGAGCTGAAAGACAGAAGTCTTTGAAGCATCGCTTCACATTCCTACGGGGCCGCGCTGAATTCACCTGCTTGGCGGTACTTCTGCATTCCATCACGCTCTCTCCATCTCGCGGCCGCCCTCCAACACCTAAGGAGACAAAGGCAGCAAGGTGAGCAAGGGGACTCTCTAAGGCTATACAAGCTACCCCCAAGGACTTACCTGATTTACCACGGGGGGTACTCACCTCATCTCGGGTCGGTGCAGTCAACTCTGCTTCATCGCCGTACCCCGGCCCCTAAGGGGAAAACCACAATAGACTTACCTGAATCTTACCAATTGCCATTTGGAAATCTTCAAGTGGATTAATTGGCAACCTGCAAGGAATCGGACAGAGTGAAGATCAGACATTTGAACTCTTATGAACAATTGGACTTTAGAGTCAATACTGGAACTCACCAATTCCTCTACGCCAGTGAAGTAACTGGTCTTCAACGCGCCCCTGCGGTCGACGCAGGATGGAGAGCTCATCCTTCCAAACCATCAGGTGAGACTAAGGAGGGGGCATCAAGAGTGATCTGTGGGAAGACAACGGGAGTGGGGGAAGGTGGGGTGACACTCAATTCCACGGGTGGTTAATTCCCTTTCTCCTTTGCAGAAGAATATTCCTGCGAGCCAGACAAACTAGGCTGAGCGGGCCAGTCCAGTCAGTCATCTCGGCGCTACACGTCACGCTGGTGGAAACAACAGCGGCCCAGTTCCGATCGATGCCCCCGTGGGAACCAGGTGAGCGTAACAGAACGCAAAGCCTACCCACAAATACCCACCTGGGCGTCATGGAGACCTTGGAAACAGATCAGTTGGCCCAATTATTAGGGGAATTAAGGGCCGAAGTGCATTCCGCCCGCCAAGAAACTAATGCCCTCAGGAGGGAACTGATAGTGTCAAAAAACGAACTGATGAGTTGGCCAGACAACTATTACAGAGCCAGGCTGGACAAACACCTCTACCAGGACTTGGGGCAAGTCCAGCTCCTGTACCTTCGAGTAACCCGGTGCAGATAAATTTATCTTCAGCCGTTCCACTGGCTCCGCCTGAACGCTTTGCCGGAGACCCAAAAGGGTTTGCAACATTCATGAATCAATGCCGCTTGCACTTTTTATGTAGACCTGGAGCTTTCCCAAACGATCAGGCCAAGGTAGCCTTTGTACTGTGATATCTCAGCGGCAGTGCGGCGGATTGGTCCATTCCACTAGTTAACCAGGATGACCCGATTCTTCGAGATTTCCAGGGTTTTCGAACAAGCATGGAAAGACTATTCGCTCGACACTCCCGAGGACAGGCTTTGGACAACAAACTTTTATCCCTACGGCAAGGTAACCAGGATCTTTTATCTTACATTGCGACTTTCAATAGATTAGAAGTGGAAACCGAATGGCCTGTAGCCAAGCGAATCACATTATTCCATCGAGGACTTCGGGGAGAACTCAAAGATGTTTTGGCCCAAATCGTAAACCCGCCTCAAGACTGTGCTGAATGTATAGATCTAGTGGTCCAGCTAGATCACAGACTTCAAACCGGGAAGACTGACCGAACCAAGTTTGAGAACAGGGTGTTGGTTAAAACCCACGTAAGCTCCAAGGGAGTAGATGTCTCAGAACCTATGCAAATCGGGGGGGTAAAGGACCCTTAACCCAGAAGGAAAGAGATAGAAGACGGCAACTACAATTATGTTTATATTACGGAACTACTGGTCATTTTCTTCGGAACTGCCCTGTAAAACCACCCAAGAAAGTCATAGGAGCAGCAGACGAAAACCATGTGAAATCTGACTCGGGAAACGACCACACCCGGCAAGCGTAGAGGTCCGCTTGCCGAGCTTAAAGAAGGACACTCTGACCTCGCATTTCACCATACCCATGGTCCTTGTAGATCCAGAGCAGCCATCACGCATGCACGCGGTAAAGGCGTACTTAGACAGTGGAGCCATAGGAAATTACTTGGACTGGGAATTGGCTACCAGGATGAATCTATCTCTCACCCGCAAGACCACGGCCGATGTTGTCACCACTGTAGACAGAACGGAAATTGCCTCTGGACCCGTAACTCATTCCACTGCAGAGATGACATTGCTGAGTCAAGATGGGCACCGAGAGGCTATGGTGTTTGACTTAATCAAGGGCCGACAGTTTCAGCTAATACTGAGGATACCTTGGTTGGAAAAACATAATCCCTGTATTGATTGGCGAGAGAAGAGACTAACCTTCCCAGAATGTGCTCACACCTGCTACCCAAGGAAAACTCAAAACTCAGTCCTGGCCCCAGTAATTCCAGTAGCCATACAATTACCTGTTGAATACCAAGACTTTCAGGATGTCTTCCAAAAGGAACAGGCAAACACCTTACCACCTCACAGATCGTATGATTGTCAAATAGATCTTGTACCTGGAGCACAACCACCTTGCAGCAGAATCTATGCCCTTATGGAACCCGAAAATCTCCATTTGCGCCAGTACCTTGACCAGTACCTTGCTAATGGCTTCATTCGCCCGTCCAAGTCCCCTGCATCTTCAGCTTTGTTCTTCGTACCGAAAAAGGATGGCGACCTTACAACATGTATAGACTACCGCGTACTGAATCAGATAACCATCAAGAATCGATACCCACTGCCTTTGATCCCAGAACTACTAGACCAGGTGAAGGACGCTTGCATATACACGAAACTAGACCTTCGGGGGGCATATCATCTGGTACGTGTCAAAGAGGGTGACGAATGGAAGACTGCTTTTCGCACCAAGTACAGACTATTTGAGTACCAGGTGATGCCCTTCGGACTATGCAATGCACCAGCAGCCTTCCAGTTTTTCATGAACGATGTCCTCCGAGAGCTTATCGACGTTTGTGTGGTCGTTTACATCGACGACATCTTAGTATACTCTTTATCGGAATCTGAGCATGTAAAACACGTCCGAGCAGTCCTAGAGAAGTTATGCCAGCATAAATTATATGCTAAACTGGAAAAGTGCATCTTCCACACTACGGAAGTGGAATTCCTTGGATTTATTCTGACCCCGAGAGGAATCCGGATGGATAGACGAAAAGTGGATGCCATTCTTAATTGGCCTTCGCCAAGTTCAATCAAAGGAGTTCAAAGCATGCTTGGCTTTGCCAATTTCTACCGCAGGTTTATTCCGGACATCTCGCACATTGTACATCCCATTACAACGCTATTGGGAAAAAACAAACGCTTTGTGTGGACAGAGGAAGCTGAGAACGTCTTCCAAGAGTTAAAAGCTAAATTCACATCTGCTCCCATATTAAGACACCCGCACCCCGAGCTTCCCTACATAGTGGAAACAGATGCATCCAGTTCAGCCATGGGAGCAGTCCTCTCCCAAAAGGATCCCGAAACTAACCAGCTTCACCCAGTGGCGTTTTGGTCAAGAAAATTTTCAGCCCCCAAATTAAACTATGCCATAACCGACAAGGAGCTGCTGGCCATCAAGTCCGCCTTCAAGGCTTGGCGGCACTATCTACTGGGTGCCAGACATACCATCACGGTCATCACCGATCACCGCAACTTACAATACCTAAAGACAGCCAAAGCCCAATCTTCGCGCCAACTCCGTTGGGCATTGTTCTTCGCCGAGTTTGATTTTGTAATAACCTATCGACCAGGTTGTAAAAATGGTAAAGCAGACGCCTTGTCCCGGATTGGAATGGGAGAAGCAGAAATAACTTTAGAACCCGTACCCATAATTCCGGAACAGAGAATCCTTGGCCTGACATCCATACAGACACTGGAGGACATTCAAAACAAGATCCACCAACTCTTTGATTCCTTTGCCCTACAGGACTGGGCAAAGAAAGGTCCAGAGTACTCTGTCATCAATGATTTACCTTATTACCAAGGCCCGCTATTTTTTACCGCAAAAAGAACTACAGGAACTTGTAATTTCCCATTACCATGACACCTTAATAGAAGGGCATCCGGGTATTGCAAAAACCGAGGCTAAAATTAGGAAGCAATTTTGGTGGCCCACCTGGCAAAAGGATGTCAAGTCATTTGTCATGTCTTGTGGCATTTGCGCACAAAATAAAGGGCAAAAGAAAAAACCTGCTGGATTATTGCAACCATTAGACATACCACCTACCCCCTGGCATACCTTGTCATTAGAATTTATCACAGATTTACCCCCGTACCAAGGTTACAATACCATTCTAGTTATTGTAGATCTTTTTTCTAAAATGGCCCACTTCATTCCTTTAAAAGGGATTCCTTCAGCTTCAATCCTGGCCAAGGAATTCCTTGAAAATGTTGTCCGCCTGCATGGCTTTCCTTCAGTGTTAATTTCAGATCGGGGCAGTCAATTCATTTCACATTTTTGGAGGAAATGCTGCCAACTGGCACAAATTGATGTTAGGCTTTCGACCAGTCACCACCCTCAGACCGACGGTCAAATGGAGAGGACCAACCAGACTGTTGAACAGTACCTCCGTTGTATGCTACATCAGTCTGAGGGGAATTGGAAAGACATTGTGTGGATCGCAGAGTATGCGTACAATAATTCCGTACACTCAGGAACTCGGACAAAGTCCTTTTTTTATCATTTATGGGCACCATCCTCGAACCTCGGATTTGGACTCACCCCAGCATTTAGAGATGCCCGCAGTGGACCATCTCCACGCTGTTATTACACAAGCCTTTAAAGAAGCAACCATCCATTTGCAAAAGGCTAAGGAAAAATACAAAAAGGATGCGGATCAGCACAGAAGTGAAGCTCCTCAATACCAAATAGGGGACCAAGTATGGTTAGCCATTAAGCACTTACCACTCAAGGGGACTCGGACCTTTAACCCCAGGTATTTGGGACCTTTTTCTGTCAAGGCAATTATTAACCCAGTGGCCGTCAAGTTGGACCTACCTGCTCATATGCGAATCCATCCCGTCTTCCACGTGTCTCTTTTGAAGCCAGTGCAACCAGGAACTAGGCTAACCACTCCACCTGAACCTATCCTCATAGACGGGGAGCCCGAGTTCGAAGTCAAGAATATTTTGGACTCAAAAAGAGTGAGATCAAAACTCTTTTACCTAATTGACTGGAAAGGTTATGGTCCGCAGGAAAGGTCTTGGGAACCTAGTGACCACGTGCATGCACCTCGTTTAGTGAAGAGATTCCACCGGGAATTTCCAGACAAACCACGACCAAGGGGGAGAACGACTTTAGGAGGGGCATTGAGGGGGAGTGCTGTCATGATGCCTTCCCCCGGAAGAACAGACCAGGCCCAGCAGCCCCGGAAGCAGGCATCATGCCACTTGGAGCATGCCCAGTTAGGGGCTGTTTGGGTGCAGTCCTGGCGCCTACGGCGCCAGGCTCATAAAGATAAAGTCAGTCCTGGCGCCATGGGCGCCAGGCTCATTATTGATAACTTACCTGAAGCAGACCATGCTGCATACTCACCTGAGGCAGACCATGCTGCATGAAGACTCGAGCCAAATGAGGCTTAGGAGGGACTATTTTACTGAAGGGACTATTTTGTTACTTGGGTGGGGCTGTGGAAGAATACTTACCTGGAACTTCTTCCAAGGCTATTTAAACCACGCCCGGACAGCCACACGTGCTTCGCGTTATTCTGCTTGCTGCAGCGTAACGCTCACCGTGTTTTCAGCAGCTCCAGTCTTCAGCCACGCCCGCTTCAGTCCTGGGACTGCTGAAACAAGAAGAAAAGAAGGATAAAGGTTAGAACAGGAGTTTTAACTTTAATCCTTACCTGAATCCTGATCCATCTCGCCACGGAGCTGAAAGACTTAAGTCTTTGAAGCATCGCTTCGCATTCCTACGGCGCCGCGCTGAACTCACCTGCTTGGCGGTACTTCAGCATTCCATCACGCTCTCTCCATCTCGCGGCCGCCCTCCGACACCTAAGGAGACAAAGACAGCAAGGTGAGCAAGGGGACTCTCTAAGGCTATACAAGCTACCCACAAGGACTTACCTGATTTACCACGGGGGGTACTCACCTCATCTCGGGTCGGTGCAGTCAACTCTGCTTCATCGTCGTACCCCGGCCCCTAAGGGGAAAACCACAATAGACTTACCTGAATCTTACCAATTGCCATTTGGAAATGTTCAAGTGGATTAATCGGCAACCTGCAAGGAATCGGACAGAGTGAAGATCAGACATTTGAACTCTTATGAACAATTGGACTTTAGAGTCAATACTGGAACTCACCAATTCCTCTACGCCAGTGAAGTAACTGGTCTTCAACGCGCCCCTGCGGTCGACGCAGGATGGAGAGCTCATCCTTACAAACCATCAGGTGAGACTAAGGAGGGGACATCAAGAGTGATCTGTGGGAAGACAATGGGAGTGGGGGAAGGTGGGTTGACACTCAATTCCACGGGTGGTTAATTCCCTTTCTCCTTTGCAGAAGAATATTCCTGCGAGCCAGACAAACTAGGCTGAGCGGGCCAGTCCGGTCAGTCATCTCGGCGCTACACGTCACGCTGGTGGAAACAACAGCGGCCCAGTTCCGATCGACGCCCCCGTGGGAACCAGGTGTGCGTAACAGTTTGTTGGATTGTGTTCAGAATGTTGGTACTCAAGACTCTAGGCATTTGGGATGTATTTATTGGTCAGGTGTTCGTTTCCATGGGTGTGTTATGTTGCAGTGTTTGTGAGTCCAATTATTATATACTTACTGTTTGCTTTGTTGAGGCTGTATGTAGAGTTGAGGCCAGGTCATGCACTCAAGACTGTAGGGTTTGGCCAACACCAGTGCAGCATAAGATACCCATGCAAGGAAACATTTTGGATTGAGATCTATGGTTCGGTGTTTGCTTGAATAGGTGTGTTATGCTGCAGAGTTTGTGAGTCCAATAATTATATACTAACTATTTGATTTGTTGTGGGTATATGCAGTTTTTTCATGACATGTGTAATTGGAGCAGACATTGTTTTTTCAATCTCTGTGACAAAATAAAAGATCAAATGTTAGTATAGGTAGTTTTTAATGAGTTATTGCATTGCATAGTAGACATTTCTGTACGTTGTTAACCCTCATAGTTAGTACTGTACAAGTTCTATGGTTCAAAGTATTGTATTGTGCAATTTGCTCAGTTCCTGTGTTTGTTCATGAAATCATTGGGTCTGTGGGAAAAAAATCCATGCCGGATTAAAAAAATCCTTTCTACGTTATGGTACAATATCTTTCTGTGGTTGATTTCAATAGGAGGAATAGAATAGTTGTATGGTTTTTGGTTTGGAAGTGGTGGTAGTATTGTTGCAATCAGATACAAGTTAGAGTATTCTAATTGTTTATTTTTTGTTGCATTTTAGTAGTATTCATTTAGCTGTTTGGTTGTTGCAGAATTTTGGGGCAGTTAGATACCAGTTGGCGTATTCTTACTGTTTATTTCTTGTTGCATTTTAGCAGTATTCATTTATCTGTTTGGTTGTTGCAGAATCTTGGGGCAGTTAGATACCTGTTGGCGTATTCTAACTGTTGATAGTTTTGAAGTTGTTCAGGGTATTTTTATACGTAATAAGTCTTGCAGTGTTTCCTTACAAAATTTCTATTGACGTCTTCTGGTTGTAGTTAGATACTAGTTGGAGTATTGTAACTGTTTATAGTTTTTCACTGTTAGATTCTTGTTGCCTTATTTTATTAGTTTATGGATTTAAAGGTTATTCAGGAGATTTTGCTGATGTTCATACTCAGATTAGTGATAACATTTTGGTTTTAAGAATATTAAGTAAGCGTTTACAAGATTTGCTGGTAAGCTCTGCTTTAGAGTAATGGTAGTATCATTACATTCAAACCATCCACAATTCTTTTTTACGTATGCAGTGTAGTGACCTGCATTAGTTGTGGCTCCTGCATGGTAGATTATACCTACTGTTGTGAATGTTTTCTTACCAAGTGATACTTGTCCATGTGTGAATCCAGTCAGCTTGCAGTTGTTTTTGGTACATCTGCATTGTAACGTAAAAGCATTACTATTACGTATTCACTACGTGACTGTATTTGTAAGGTGGAACAATTATCAGAATTGCAGGTAGTACATAATCTGCCATGGTTTGCATTTTGTGCAAGTTGCTGAAATGGAATGAATTCACAGTTTGGTATGGATACATACACAAAGCGTTCATTGGGGACTTGTTCTTATGCCACATGGCTGGAGAGAGTGCATGTATGTTTCCACATGTATGAAATATGGAAGATTTCATTTATAGGTATGTTTTTGTTTTCAAGTACTTGTAGTAAGTACATTAGAGATTCTTGTGTATCATCTTGTGTGTTTATAGTGAATTTGATCATTCCAGCGCAGTAGTCCAATTCCTGCCTTATTCCAGAAACACTGTAAGTGTTGTCAGGATTGTTGGTTGCATTTCTGTGAAGGAATAAAATTTGCAAACACAATTGGTCTGTCCCGTTAAAGTAAATGTTTTCAACAATTGGTGGAAATTGGAATAGAATATTGATTGCTACATTTGACTAGCAATTTACACCAGTTGTATTTGAAAACTGGAATTGAGGAGACAGTTCTGTGTCCAAGTCATTTGTTCGGAGTGCACGTTGTTCCTTTGAAGAGGTAGTTGGTTTTGTTTGTGCACTAGATCCTTCTTTGGTTGTGGTCATTGATGAAGTATTAGCTTCTTTTGATTTCTTTGCAGTTATTGCTGTGAGATCCTGCATAACTTGAGTCTGAAGTAGTTTTCTTTTACAAACCTTTGCTTTTTGAGGAACAGGGTAGGTTTTGAGATGGGGGCACAGATTGCACGCAGTCTATTGTATTCTAGAATGCAAGGAATATCAGTGTTTACTTTACTTGCATCAAAGTTGACTAGACACAGTCCATCAAGTGTACATAAGCGTCATAGTGCTACATAGCTCATGCCTTCTTTAAACACTGTCCTACCAATATCTATCAATGCTTTATCTAGGGTAAGACCTTGTTATTTATGAATGGTGACTGCGTATGCTAGAGATAGAGAAAATTGTTCTCTGTGTACATACATGTCTTTGAAAAGAAGGAATCGGGCTGTTGAGCATCCTATCATTTTAACTTCTGATAGTTTGTCGAAGTGAATATTGACAAACTGAATGTTGTTGTCAAGTGGGTATGTTTGAAAGCCAATAACTGTACCAAGTGCTCCATTAACTAGTCCTTGCTCCACGTCAAGGTTACGTTTAAGCATTACTCTACAGTTTAAAGATAATTTTAATATTTTCTCCAAACCAGCTGAGTTAGAGATATAGTTTTCTAAGGTATTTAGTCATGCTGTGGCTTTTTTACACATGGGTAGTGTCATACCGGGCATGTCCAGTTTGTCTGTGGAGCAAATTCCAACTATTAGTTGCATTTCTTTTTTAAACATTGTTTCATTGAATTGGGCACAGCTTGCAAGAGTTGACATCAAGTACATATAGTTTACATTTTTGTGTGCTAATTGTTCCATGACATCAATACCACATGAGTTATGGCCATAGAGTGCATGGATGTGCGTGGTATTTAATATAGATTGTGCTTCTTGAGATAGTACACCAACTCTACTACTTTTTAAAATGTTGGCGTACGTGAGGTCTGCAGACTGACGCATGTTTTCAGTTAATTCTTTGTATTGGAAATGTTGGCAAAGGTTGACATTTCCTATGCTGCCAAGAGTTTTATGGCATAGTTTGTGCCCTAATGTTTTAAAAATACGTTCACCTTTAACTGGTCTTAATTGAAGAAGATCTCCAAAAACTATAATGTGTTTTCCTCCAAAGAGTTCTTCGCAGTCTTTTCTCAGGACCTCTTGTCATCTGAGGTGAATCAAGGCTAACATTAGTTTGGAAATGATGCTCACCTCATCTATTAGCAGCATTTTAATTTGATTAAATACTCTGCGTAGTTCCATTGCTGCTTCTGGAGAAAGTTTGTAGTAATCTAATATGTTTTGGTGTTCTACTGGAAGGAGTAGTAATCGGTGTAAAGTGACACTGCCTATGTTGTAGGCGGTTAAACCTGTGGGTGCAGTTTTACAACAGCTGACAGTTTGTTGTTTGTCAATTGTTGGAGGAACTTGCTGATGATTTTTATTAAGAATTTTTTGCCTGACCCAGATTGACCACTCACGTATAGCAGTATAGGTTTGTAGCCTTGACCCGTACAAGTTTTAGTTTCGTGCTGCATACCATGCTCAATTTGTTTTGTTATTTCTAGAAAAATGCTATGCTGCTCATTGTTTAGTGGTGATTTCAGTAGAGAAAAGTCTTCTGCAGATTGTTCATACTGACACATGGAGCCTCATTATGAGATTGATGGTAGTCATAGCGCTATTTGCGCCATGACTGCCACCAATAACGTGTCCGGCACCAGTCTCGTTCAATGGGGACTTACCGGTGTAGTCCGACCTTTGCGGGACCGGTAAGTCCCCATTGAAAAAGCCATTCCCCATTCCCATTTGAGCCCCCATAGGGCTCAATGGGAATGGGGAAGGCGCTAATAACAGTACCGCAAATTGTGGTACCGTTATGGGCTCTGAATTCTCTTAACAGGTCCAGTCCATAATGCCTGTTCAGACCAGGTGTTAAAGGAGGGACACGCTAAGGGAACTGGTAGTAGGGCGGTAAGGGATTACCGGCACCAGTCTCCTTACCGGTGCCCGGTATCCCTTACCGCCCCACTCGGAATGAGGCCCATGGTGTTTTCGACTTCAGTCATGGCTAATTCTGCTTCATTTGCTAGGAGTGGCTTTCCAAGTAGTTCATGGCTTCCTGTTACAGAAGGTTGACTGTTGTCAGGAATGTCTACATTTAGTTGTGCCTGGAGTTCTTCTTCTTGTTGCTGTTCTTTGTGTAATATTGTACTGTACTGCGTAAAGTTTATGTCGGTTATAGTGCTGTCATTTACTTTGAAAGCATCTTCATAGGAGTCATGGGTATCTAGTAAACCTTATTTTCTCCATGGTTTAAAAAGTTGTAGTAGGGACATGTAATATATTTCTTTATGTTGATGAGTTTTTAATGACAATTTCATATGATTAATTAAGCTTCCTTTTGTAAGTTTCACTAGGCTGCCTTCACAATTTGCCACTCTGTATCTACCTTTGTTCTCATCTGGTGTAATATTATGTTTGTATGTGTAGTTTTGTGCTACGTGGTATAGACACATGGTTTCTAAAGTGGTACTCCTTTTTGGCTATTGTTTCTATGTCTTCATATGATTTAAGAACTCTTTTTATAGATTTAACTGGACCAAGGTTCAGCCCTACTATGTTTTCAGATTTTCCATGCAAGACAGTACCGGTTAAACAGTCTGTGGCTTCATAGCAGCCACATTCTCTATGATAGAGCATTTTTTCATGCCTCAGCTGTACAATTTCTGTGACAGTGTTTTGTCAGATGATATATCATCCCAGAGGTCTTTGAGCTCTGTTTTTTCTGCTTTGGTTAAGTAGGCTGTAACACATCGTTCAACTGCAGTGGAATTGTCTGCAATGTATTGCACATCTATATTTGCATTCCATAGGAGGACAATGATTGCAATGTAAACATTGAAGTATTTTGATCCTTCTGTTCTTTTAATGCAATATGTGTTCTTAGGTGATTCTCCTTTGACATGAAGTTGTTCACTTGACCTGTTGTTGAAACTGGTCTAGGGAAATCAAAACGACACTTGGTGTAGTATTTCCCTTTGTTTTTATATTTGCGACAACAATACTTTCCACAATTATGTCTTTGAAATTGTAAAATATGTGCATGTAGGTCACTATGTGTAATTTGTGAAGGGATTTCACAAGTGACATATTTCTGAATGAACTGTAAAACAGTGGCATCACTGTCCTGACCAAATTTAGGAGCATCTTTAATCCACAAAAGCATGTGGATGTGTGGTGTTCCTCTAGCTTGGTACTCTTTTCTCCAAATGATGTTTTGCACTTCTCTGAGGAGAGGAATTGTTTTATTACAAATGAAGTTTAGCATCACAATGAAGCAATGATGGAAATATCTTGATACAGTTACAGGAAACATAGAGCAGAGTTCTCCTGGTATTTTCATATCTATATTTGTTTCATTTTTGTTTGCGATGCGCAGGAAATTGTGAAAATCTTCCCATGCATATTCTGCACAACTTAATGTCACAAACCGAGTGGGTGGGCCAAGGTTTCTCATCATACAGCGTACATCTGCATGACGTCAGAGCCAGTATTCTTTTGTACCATGCATGTTTGCTAAAAGATTTGTAATGTTTGATTGTAAAACTTCATCTTTTTCTTGCACTTTTTGTAGTAATTGCTTAGCTGACATACTTTGAAAATTGGTACCTGATTTCAATGTGTGTACAACTCTGTAGCATAGAGTTTCTAATTCACTTTCAAAGAGAAGGTGGAATATGTATTCCACGTTTTGTCTGAATCTGGGGTCTTCAGAATACATTCGTAAAGTGCGATATTCTGATGCTGTTATTTGTGTGGTTCTTTGATCGTACCTTCCTCCTTTTCTAGTAGGAAAGAGTAGAGGAAAGGCTTGTGCTTCTACACTTTTTTCCCATATGCTGATTGGAGATCGTTTGGCTTGTCACATTTGGTAAGTTTCCAGTGTATCATCTATGGTGTCTTTAGAGTGCAATGGGTGAATTGTATAATGGTCTAAAATAATGGATTCTGTAGTATAATCTAGAAGTGGAAATTGGCCAGTTCCTGATGAGTCTTGAATTATTTTGGTGGTTTCCCTCTGGTTTTCTTCGATGTTAATTTCTTTGTAGTATTCATTGTTGTATTTTAGATATTGCATGGCTTCTCTAACTTTATGTAAGTCCACTAGGTGCTGCCAAATGTTTTTGTCTTTTGTAGGTACGCCATTTACTAGGATAATCAAAGATTGATCTATTAGACGTTGCACTCCCAGAGTGTGTACATTTTCTTTGAGATCTAATAGCAAATAAAACTACTTTGCCAGAAATGCCTTTCAGTAATTCAGAGGGAGGTAGTTTTGCTGTTTTTGGTTCAAGGTGTATTATTGCTTGAAATAGGTGCACTGTTTGAATTATTATGCTCTCATACAAGTTAAGTTGTTGCAGTGGTTTTGGTAGTGGGAATAATTCCAAGTTATTAGTGATAGCACAAGAAGGTATTTGATTGTTGTCAAGTTTTGCAATGCAGTAACTGCAAAGTATTAAAGGGTTAGTCCTTTCATATTTGTTTTCCGCTATAAGATAGAGAGCTAATTGGAACCACTTGGAATCTTCATTGTCTTCTATTTTGTACATTATGTCTACAGTTTTTGTGCTATTCTTATAAAAAGTCCTGCGGCAACACAATCACACATGGTTTGGTACTTCAGCATAGGTGCTTTTAAACATTAATATTTATTTTTTGTATGTGTGTAGTAGAAGGCTGTCATCTGTTAAGTTGTTGCTGGTTTGTTCTAAAATATTGAATTTTGTAAGTGGCTTTCAATTTCAAAATATTTTTTCTGGATGTGGTCTATTTCTTCGAGTAGTTCTTTGGCTGTACCATGTAGAAGAATGTTATTTAAATTGGACAGTGCTAAAGCAGGACTTTTGGCATAGTAGAGTTTATGAACGTGATTTCCTACTGTTGAATGGTGCATTCCTATCATTTTGATTTTGTGCAAGGTGCTTTTGCAAATAGGTCCAGAAATGCAGGCTAATTAATGTCCTTGTAGTCCTGTATATTTTGGCACTGGACAGGAGTCCATAGCTTGTAATAGTTTAATTTTCAATTTGTCTTTGCCTTTCACATACTGATTGAGGAAGTGGCATAAAGATGTGATATTTCTTTTGCCTATGTCACACATTGATGTGCAAGGCCATTTGTAGACTTGATGTATTGGTTCAGTGGAATGGAGAGTTGATACTCATTTTGCTGGGGATATTTTTGTGAGCAGCGTTTCTTGTTCCATAATGGTATTATTAACCTTTTCATATCCTCGTCCACTGCTGTGTATGGCAATTGGGTTTCTTTGCTTTTGTTTGTATGCTTCTTTATTCAAATATGGTTCTGTGCTGGGGGTGTGACTCCATTCACCTCCATAGATGTTTGCGAAGCTATCTTTGTTGATATTCCGTTTATTGAGAAGTCTTTTTTTTTGTAGTTTAGTAGTTTGTTTTGTTAGTGGTTTCATTCTGTTTAAAACTAAAATAAATAATGTCCTTTTGAGAAGGAATGCACTGTCTATGAGAGGTTCCGGGATTTATTTTCTACGGTAGGTTTTAAGGGTTGTGCATGATTTGTCTCCTGTTTTATAAGGTTCTGAAGGACTCTGTGATGGAAATCGTTTTGTAAAATATTTTTTTTGGTATGCTTACTTGTGGCTACATCGAGATTTATAGGTGCATTGTTAGCACTAGTGGTAGCTGCAGTCATTTTAATAACTTTCTGTTTAGTTTTACATTGTGAAAGAGGAGTCAACGTTTCTTTACTGGAAGCTGCTTTTGTTTCGCTTAGTGACTGTATTAGCTGTTTTGTTTGAACTTTTTGTATGAATTCTGCTAGTGGTGGATGCTTATTTTGTCCACTTTTATTTTGATTTACTCTACTTCTGCGTTGCTTCCTCTGGAGTTGGTTTTTGGTGGGCATTCTTAGGGGTATGTTGGAGAAAAAAAGAAAGTGTGGGTTGGGACGTTGTGCAATGTATGTGTGCATTGTGCATGAGTGTCTGAGTATGATGGTAGGCATGTATGTAGAGGTGTGTGATTGTGGAATAGACCGTTACTTCAGGTTGAGAAGGCTATTCTCGTATTTGTGTGTTACTATGCTGGTGTTCAGATGCCAATACAAAGTATGCACCTGCTGAGGTGCAATTAGTAATACTGAATCTAATGCTGCAAGGTTAGTACAATTGTTAGTTTTACAATACTAGAATTCTACAGTGTTTGAGTAACAGTTAGAACATTATGGCAGTATTGCACTTACTTTTTTGGATGCAAAGAGTAGGTTTCTTCTGAGTTCTCTTTTGCACTTCAGATGCTGCTGGTTTTCATGAGAGTGGTCTTCACTGCAATTGTGAAAGAAAGTAGTACATATGTGTGTTAATAGCACTGTTGTTAATGTACACATGTATTTGTTTGTTTTTGCAATAATAGTGCTTTCTGTTAATTGTGCATAGCATGTACATGCAGTTTCCTGTGTGTATGTGCATTCTGGATATTTTACTTAGAATCTGTCAGTTGAACTTGCCTTAGAAATGATTACAATAGTAAGCACATAGAGCACACTTAGCTTTTTAAGGCAGTGTTATTTGATGTTAGGAGATAGGAGAAATAACTGTATGCTTTTCCTGCGAGTTGTACAGGGTAAATAGCAGGAACTCTGGTAAAAGCATGCAATGTATGTATTTACAATGCAGGGTACCTGCTACTTACCCTGTATAACTAGTAAACATTTCATGCTGTCATTTCCCTCATCTGCTATGATCAAGTGTCACTTTCAATGGTGTGTGTTTGCCAGGTCTTGATTTACCCATATCACAACACAGAACAGGAAACCATACATTGCATGCATTTGAATATCGTTCTTAACATTTACAATCATACTGTTATTTCTCCCATCTTTTAACATGAAATGACACTTTGTTAGAAAGCTGTGTGCGCTATGTCTGATTACTATTGTAATAATTTCTAAAGCAAGTTCAAATGATAGATTCTATGTAAAATGCCCAGAATTTACACAAAGGAAACTGTATGTACATCCTATGCACTATAATGCATGAAATGCTATTATGCTTGAAATGTGGATAAATAGATGGCAGTGGGTACAAAAATGAAAGAATGAATGAAGAGAATAACAGTTTTCACATTACAATTAGTAATATGGGTAAATGAAAATTTGGAAAGCACACAGCTTGGCAAGTGACACTTGATCATAGCAGATGGGAGAAAAGACAGTAAGCTTTCTTTGCATGTTATACAGGCTAAGTGACAGGTACTCTGTTCATGTGCATTTATAGAAGAGTTGTACACGTACTGTGCACAAAATATGCATTCCTGTAGTTTGTGTTCATGCATGTGGATGTGCATGAATCTGCAAGCAAAAATCTTGGAGAGTTTTACAGTAGCTATTGCTGTAGGTGCTTTGCAATTATAGCAGAATTGTACTCAGAGTGATCAACAGTACATCTAAAGTGCTGAACTGTGATGATAGCGTTAGATGTAGAGTTCTTGGATGTGATTGGTGGATCTTTGTGTTACTGCTGAACAGTAGCCAATGAGGGAATGAGCCAATGAGGGAATGGTGCAGAGAGTGAAGTGGAAAGGATAGAAGGGCTGCCCCAGTGTTACGCGCTCCGCAGATAGGGCGTGCCACATCCGGGGCTTCTCAGCATATTTGGCATGGAAATAGGACTAGGGGAATTAGCCAATCGGGTGATGAGGGTGCAATTCACAGGGAGATAGGGTCATCATTTCTTTCATTGCTGTATGCTGTGAAGATGGCTGTGGGTGCTGGGATGGACAGAGTTAGAATGTGGGAGATGGTTATACCACTAATCTGCAGTGGTATACAAACATGTGTGGCATTTCAGACAATGTTGGAATGCAGGGAGTGAAGGCTACCTGGTGTGATGTGCCAGGGAGAAAGTTGCAAGGTGTTTTTACACTTTGTAGAAATATGGCTTATTTTAACACTCCTGATAACCTGGTGGTAAATTGTGGAGGAATGTCTTTGGGCTATCTGAGTGCAATACGTTTGCAGAGTGCAGTGAAGCAGTTGCTAAAGGAACTGATGACCTATTTCCATCTGAAAAGATAATTATTTCCCATATACCACCTAGGACTGCTTGGATGCCTTATCATGTATTTAATCCTTAACAGGACACAGTAAGATATCTTGTTAATAAAGGAATATCTTGTTTTATGTATTTTGTGGGCATGTCATCATTCCAAAATGAGAACCTTTTGGAAGATGGTGCAATTTATTTTTGTGATGGAATAACTTTTACAGATTTTGGTCATACACTATTTCTTAGTATTATGCAGAACTCAATCGGGAAGTTGTTGTGAAGTCATGTAACAGACCAAATCTGAACAAAGCCTCAAAAAAGCTAAAAAAAAAAGGCTCTTTTCAGAGCCAACATCAAAGTGGAAGTGGAGTACACTATTTAAATTGTATTCCCTACTGTCATGTTTTTTACAATATGTCTGCAGACACCACGGCTGTTCACGGAGCGCGCGTGTTACATACAGGGATTTTAAGGCTGAGAGGCATGTAAATGAGATTGTGCAAGCCAAGTGATTGCTCACTAAGGTTTACTGGGTGTGATGTGTAAGGAGAGACTTTGGCAGAAAGTCTGTTTCTGAGAGGAGAGCAGATAGCTATGGCTGTGTCTTTCAGAAGGCAGATTGTCTGGATTTTGGGTGACTTGTGGATAAATTGGTTGGAGGTGCATGCAGATGGCTGTGGAGTGGTTGCACATCTTGAATTCCCTCATGTGGATGTGCACTGGCATGGAGTGCCAAAACCAGAACTGCGTATTACTAAGCAGTAAGCCCAGATGCACTCTAAGAGAACCTAAGTTCAATAATTCATTTAACACCACAATAGTAATAATACTAATAATGATGATAATTTGGATTCACTGTGTAACGTCAGGCTTATATTGATGTGTTTGGCTTCATAAAAATCATTCAATTCAATGGTACTTCTTCAGTCAATGTTATAGCAATTATTTCAAATGAAATTTTAGATACAATAGACCAGAAATGTCAAAGAAAAACAAAAAATGTATCACACTCATCAGTGATAAGGTTAGTTTTAATTCACCCATCATCCTTTTTTTAAAAAAAAATTGAAATTTCCCAACAAGGATATTGACAAACAATGTGTTATATACATTTGTTCCCCATGACATGAACCAACATTAAGTCATGCCATCATTACTGTATGTTGTAACAAAGGACCAATACAAGCAAAATCAAGTGTATAAGTTAGAAACAACTTTTTATGTGTGCATCGGTTCCCGTCTGGGAAAGTTTGTGGGAGTTCTTATAGGCTAACAGCTCCCTCCAGGGAAGCCCTTTTTGTAGATATTGCTAAAATAACCAACGCGTTTCGGATCTTATAGAGCCATCTTCAGGGTGGGGCTTCACTGTTCTTGTGTTCATAAAGGCAAATAGTGGTTTGTATTTTCTTTAAATCTTCCTCTGTGGGGAATTTAGAAAATAACAAGTATTTTAATCTATTCATACATGAAGGTTGACTTCCAAAGCTAAACTATCAAAATAAGGGGTTAAAATATCACTGACTTCTCCCGGGAAGTTGCTGTGGTCTGGGATGAAGACCTAATCGAAGGAAAGTACAACGGTAACTAAAGGCAACAATCTTGTTTCTAACATGCTAGTCTCACAGGGTTGGAGGGTACAAAGTTAACTAAATTGAATCACTCACCCAGTCTTCAGAATGAAACTCTCAGGAGACTGGGGCTATGAGTAGTAGGGACTTCCACTACCTCAACGTTGTTATTCTCTTCACCCATCTCTGCATCCTCACGCCTGTTTCCCTCTCCAGGCCCTTGGGAAGGTGGTAGTGGTGGAGTGAGTGGGGGTGGTGCTGAAGCCGAGGTAGCTGCACACGTGGAAGCCATGGTTGCCACCTGGAATGTAGCAAAGCAGGCAGAGGAATGGCACAGCAGACATAGCACACACAGGACAGCAGGTAGAGGTCAGCAGCCAATGCAGTGTAGATAGCACAGCACACCAGTATTGAGCAATGCTCTCTCTGGTAGCCAGAAACAGAATGAGGAACAGTTCTGGGGTGCAGCCTTTTATAGGGGTGCTGTTGAGCGCTTCGCAGACAGCGAACACTTTAAACACCAAAAAGGGCTCAAAAAGTTCCAAAAGATATCCAGATCGCTGGGGACATGGTCTGGGACATGTACAAAGGTGAAGTTTCACATAAAATACCTTGGATTGCTCAGAAAAGCACTTTTTCGGTGTCCGGGTCCAGACTCTGTTCACGGAAAGGGCCCGCGCTTAGCGTGGGTGCGGTCACATGATGACATCGCGGACATGTTCGTGAATGGGACAGTTGTCCGTAGGACACCAAATGCGTGGGGTTGGTTGTGCGCATGCGCATGGGTGTTCTGCGGACAGTGATTGGGACCCCAAACTAATTAAAAGTGTGACACACGTGCAGCAGACAGTTAAGGACAGGCGCAATGTTCGTAGGATCCGAGGGTGGGATGTGCATGCACACAACTGCCTGCCGGACAGGGTTTGGGTCCCTCCTGAATTAATTAAAGGTGCATCACAACTTTTCAGACATGCAGACAGGTTATGTGTTCTATGGACACATTCACTCTGATTGCGGACAATACGAACCGGGGGCATGTTCTTAGGACACCCAGATTTTTCTACGAATTACTAACTTCCAGGAAGCATTTAGCAAACTGGAGCAATGTTTGACAGAGGTAAGCAGCTGGATGTCAAAGAACTATTTACAACTTAACGCTGCTAAAACCAAATTTATATTATTCGGTCCTAAGCATTTGCTGACAGCTGCTAAAAAACGGCCTATTCCAACACTGCTGGGTAAAAATTTACAATTTGTTTCAAAAATAAAAAATTTGGGATGTATGTGGCAAGAAGACCTGGGGAGTGAAACACAGATGGGAGCAAAGACCAAAGCAGTCTATTTTGTTCTGAGAATGTTACTCCAGGCACTTCCCTACATTCCCAAAGAGGCTCATGCCGCTGTGGTAGGGGCGCTAACTAGCGCCCACCTTGACTATTGTAATAGTCAATTGATGGGCATCCTTCCAAACAACGTCAGTGACTTCAGAGAGCCCAGAATGCGGCCATCAGATTGATATTTAAATTAGGTAAATGTACCCATGTATCATCTTATCGACGAGAGCTACACTGGCTCTCAATTGCTGACCGCATTAAATTTACGATAGCCTGCATCATTTTTAAATGCATAAATGGCATTGCCCCTCTGTATCTGAGAGAGCAAATTCAGCCATACCACCCAGTAAGACAATTACTTTCTAGTGACAGTCATCTTTTGATCATTCCTCACTCAATTTATACCTCCAAAGGTGACAGAAGATTTTCTGTCTTTGGTCCCAGGTTGTGGAACTCTCTACCTTTGCAATTTAGGACCATGAGCTCTCTTCTGCAATTTCGCCGAGCAAGAAAATCTTTCTCTTTAGGTAGACAGCCCTGTTTTTCAGGGGATCTGTTTGATTTAACACTCTACCTTTGTTTTTGTCATCTCCGCCTAAATACGATTAAGTTTGTCATGTGCGCTCTATATATTTCACAGTGCAACCAAACACCACTGCACATTCCCCCATTATAATAAGCTAAGCAACCATAACTCGCACCATCTACGTGCACTGCTAAGACTAACACCCAGCACATCAAAGATGACATCACAAATATCATTGATGGGGGCTTAGTTTACCATAACTGTCGAATTTCAAGGGTTTTTCGGTTTTAATTTGAAGCATAAAGGGGAGGTGGAAAGTATTTTTGTAGTGGGAGGGAAGCTTGCTGTGCGTAAACATTTTTGGGAAACACTGCCATGGTGTATCAGAGGACAGTGCGTTGCTGAAAGGGCACGGCAAACATATTTTATGCCATGTGGTGGTGGGAAGAAGGGATGGAAAGGGTGGGGGAGTGAGAAGTGGTTCATGGGATATTTTCCGTTAGGTGGAAGAAGACGGTGGTGTGCCTGCAGTATACCTGCATACTGTGCCAATTTGCAGGTACTTCCACAGGATTGTGGAAGTACTTCCACTTTACCTTGTGTGGTGAAGGCAGGCAGCACAGCTCATGCAGCCACCTCTTTCTGTGGTGACTGGTGGCAGGTGAATTGCAGAAGGGAAGTGCATTGCACATGATGTAAACATTTTACCATAGCATGTACTATGCTGTGTTGCACGTGATAAGCCTGTAGCCCCTTCCATGCATGGCTGGAGGCCTTTCACCGACAACTGTGTGCCCTGGTTGCAAGTAGGTTTGACATTGTTGCCTTGTGTGTGTGGATTGTCAGCATTGCATACATTGTTGGTTCCATGGGTGTGGTGATTGTTAGCACATTCGACAGTGTTTTCTCCATGCCTGGAGCTGATGGAGTGAACACTCCTGCAGTGTGTTGAGTGGGTGCAATGTTCAAATACTGTGTGCATAGACATGGAGAGGGTTGAACTGCATATTTCATAGGCTTGGGTAGTGTCCATTGCGCGGAGTGCTCACTACTGAACTGCACTGTGAAGTATTGGTTTTTGTGCACTGAATAGAGTGCTGGGAGCAGGGCCACTGTTGTGAAGAGTGTTTTGGTTCGGTTGGCAGTAATATCATAGTATGTGAATGAAAGTGGGTAAGGGTGCCAGAGGGTGTGTTATGTTTGTAGATTCTGCTAACTGTAGCATGTTTCCATGTAGAGCTGTATTACGGTGCAGAGGTTGGGTAGGAGTGCCGGTGGCTGTAGTACATGTGTGCATTCTGGTACTTGGTCACACGTTGGCATGCATGACTGCATTACATTGCGGTGGGTGTGGGCAAGTCCTAGACTATTGGGTGCATGGCCAAAGGCCGTAGACCATAGCCCATTCACCCAAGAGCCAAGGCCTTGACCACACCCACAGCAGCAATGCAGTTTTGACTCTGCATCTCTCAGAGGGTGGTGACCTTTAAAGAATGGTTATGGAGCACATTTTAGACTTCATAGAGTACCAGAAGTGAGCTACAATGTGTATATTGTTGGTTCCATGTGTGTGGTCATTGTAGAACATCCTACAGTTTTCAGTGTATGGCTGGAGATGGTGCAGTGACAAGTCCTGCAGTGTGCCCACTGGGTGCAATGTTGGAATAATGTCAGTATAGAAGAGGGTACAGTTGAAGTGGATCTTTTATGTGCTTGGATACTCTGTTTTGTGCAGATTGCTGGGAGTAGGTTCAATGTTGTGAAGATTTTGTGGTTTAGTTGGCAGTGACAAAATACTTTGTGAATGTAAGTGGGTAGGGGTGTCGGAGGCTGTGGTATGTTTGTGAATTGTGGTAATTGTTACATGTTTCCATGAATCACTGTGTTATGGTGTGGGGGTTGGGTAGAAGGGCCACTGGCTATGTTACATTTGTGGATTGTGGTATCTGGCCACATGTTCGCATGCATGGTTCCATTATGTTGTGCTGGGTGTGGGCAAGGCCTAGACTATTGTGTGCATGGTCAAATTTGTGATCGGTGCCGCTCTGGATGATTTTGGGTGCTGAAATCGTGGACCAGAACTTTCTACTGGAGGTGCATGGAAGCACATGCGCCGTGCACTCGGAGAGTTTAACTGTAAATATGGAGTGCTGTACAGAAGTGATAATGTTGGATGCAGATGTCTTGGATGTGATTGGTGCATGCATGTGTGAATATTTCACAGTAACCAGTGAGGGAGTGCTGGAAAAAGAACAGTGGAAAGGGAAGAAGGACTGTCTCTGCTTTACTAGGGTATGGCCCTCTCTGTAGCAGGGTAAGTGCATGTGTCAAATCCTGCCATTCTTAGCATGGTGGGCATGGAAATGGAACTGTAGGGATTAGCCAATGAGCTGTTCAGGGTGTGGTTCACATGAAGGGGCAGTACTATTTTTCCCAATACTGTGTTTAATGAGGTTGGTAGAGATGGAGAGATGCACAGTGCTGATCGTGGGTGATACCTTTGTGCCAGATCTGCACAGGTATGCCATGCAATGAGGCGTTGCTGCTAATTTTGGGTTGGAAGGAGTGGACGCTTTGTGGGGCAGTCTCTATGAGTGCAGTTTCAGTGGGATGGTTCACCTTTGCAGATATGGGGCCTCTGTCGCAACTGTCAATGTTGTTGTGGTGCATTATGGAAGTCTACATTTGGGTTACTGGTTGTGTGGACGTTTGCTCCATCACCTGAAGAAGTAGATGAATGCAGTGATGCAGATTTATGCCGCTGCCAAGGTTGTTTTCTCATGCATACCACTGAGAGGAGTATGGGATCATGCTGGTGTAATTTGTCCCCAGCCAGAGCTCAGAAGGAAGCATGTGTGCATTTATGTGCACTGATGGGATGGTCTCCACCCACTAGGAGATCATGAAGTCGCAAAATATGCAGTGCTTCCATGCAAATGGCATATGTTTGACAGCCATTGGCAATGATATTTTATTTTACACTGTGCAAGAAGCGTTGACCAGAATTTGGTAAAAATGTAAGGAGGAGAAGCAAACAGAAAGTCATATAAAGAGAAAAAATAAAAAAGATTGATTGCAAGCGCGTTAAAAAAACACGAAAATAATATATATCTTTTCTGAGCCATGACTAAAGACCCAATCTCCTACCCTGTTTGAAATGACTTCACCCTCCTGTTCCTAGTACGATAACTCAGCAGATTCCGCAGTAGTTTCAGGATTACACGTGCCACATCCGGGCCTTTTCAGGATGGCAGACATGGAAGTTGGTCTGTGGAGGCTAAGGCATTGCTCAGTAAGGTTTCTGGTTGTGGTGTGCATGCAATAACTGTGGCAGAAGGTCTATTTGTACATAGAAATGGAGAAGGCTATGGTTAAAGTGTGCATGGTAAGGGGCAGGCATCCTGTTTGTATGCATTCACTGTATGTACTTGTTTAAAGTTGCTAAAATATATTCAGTGCTGCTATTGTGCGATATTTTGCAAATTTTGTAGGAAATGGGTCACTTCAGAAAGAAAATTCAAGGTAAATTGCAGGCATCCTGTTATGCATGCAATGTGTGCATGATATGATATATGATATGGTATGATATGTTATTTATAACGCGCCTATATACAAATGTTTCAAGGTGCATCGAGGCAAGGGAAGGGGAACAGAGGGGAGACAGAGACAACAATCTTACTAGGCCAGGTGTTACTCAGTTCACACAAGTGCATGGGTAGGGTGAGGGGAAGTGCAGTACATGGGAAGAAGAATAAATAACAATAGGTAAAAATACGGGCCACTGGTGGCAAGTGCAAGGATGAGTGTAGACATCAGGTGGTGGTGGCACTTTTAGGGATACAGAAAACAGTCCCCAAGTGCGGGGGTTGCCAGAAAGGGTGTGCAGGGGTACGACTTGTGGGGGGAGGTGGTCTGGGCCTGAGATTAGAGGGTGGCCAGGTAACCAGTGCAGAATCAGTTTCAGCCAGGACGTCAGCAGGGTTAGAGGAGGAGAAAAAGCAGAAGCAAAGAGAAAGGTTATGAGGTGCTTCCAGAACCGGAGATGGTTCTCCTCAAGTTTCAGGGAGGCAGGGAGGCTGTTGCAGTGGGAGGCCTCAGCCAAAGAAAGAGATCTATCACCAACTGGTTGCTTGGAGAAGCAACTGACCCTGAGAGATTTGGAGGCGGATGAGGGAAGAGCTCGAGCAGGGAGACATTTAGGAAGTGGGAGTTGAAGGTATTGAGGCCCCAGGGCCCAGAAGGCCATGATTCAGTCATGTTGGTTTAGGCGTTGTTCAAACACCCACTTTTTATGTTTTGTGTATTTTGATTAAAATATGTGAATTTTGAATATTTCCTGTCTAATTGAATGATGACAGTTTTTGATTGGTGACATCTGTGAACTGTTTTGACCTTGTGCGTGAGAAGGTGGGTAGCTGTTTTGTGGATTCTTGTGTATACTATTGGCTAAGGGACTGCACAATAACGTTTCTGGGTGTGGTGTGTACGCACAGGACTATTGTACAAACCTAATAGTGTTACATGGAGAGCTCTCCAATGTGATTGGTGGATGTGTGTGACTATTTAACAGTACCCAATGAGGGTGTGCTGGAAAGAAGAGAGTGGAAAGGGAAGAAGGACTGTTTCTGCTTTATTGGGGCATGGCCCTTGCCATACTTGGGGGACTGCACGTGCCACATACTGCCATCTTCAGCATGCTGCCCATGGGAATGGGACAGTGGGGACTATAGGTACTGAGGGTGTGGGTCACAGGAAGGGGCATTAATACTTTTCTCCATTACTGTGCGTAGTGAGGCAGGCTGACATGGTTGCCATTGCTTGCAAAGGTAAAGCAGCAGAGCAGATTTGGTCCGACATCAATTACAGCTCAAAGCTATGTGGCCCTCTACTCTGTTTTCAAAAGTTACAAACAGATTGCAGAGCATCTCTGAGTCGTGGCCTTTTGTAGGGCTGCGGTGGAGACATTGCACCCGGAAAACAGGCCTCCATCGTTCAAACAAATACATTCATGCGCAACGGCAAAAAAAGAGGGAGCCAGACATGTGATGTCATCAGTGATGTCATCAATGACATTGTTATGTCACTTTCATGTCATGGTTGTTAGTCCTTGCAGTGCACAGTGGTAGCATGAGTTATGGTTGCCTAGCGTACCATAACTGGTGAATTTCTGGAGGTTTTCGGTTTTACCTGTAACCATAACGTCCCTGTAACAACATGTTCCCATTGAATTTCATACATTTTTACTAGTGGAACTTAACCATAACGTCCCTTTAATAGCGTTTTTTTCACTGAATATATATATATATTCACTGCGGTCACGGCCCTGTACTTATGGTTAAGTTGCTCAACCAATAGGAAGAGCACTTTTATGGTGGCTTATAACTTCACCACTATGGACAAATCCTCACCAAATCTTGCAAAAATAAATAAATGATTGCCTCGGATTGATTCTGCAAAGTTTTGTGAGGTTTCATCCAGGGGGGCCAAAGTTCAAAGAGGTCCCAAAATGTGTGCTTTTTCTCATAGATGCAATGGAATAAAATGTTTGCTCACACCTACTGCCGCAGGATGGATATTCACCAAATTTGCACCAAGAGCGGCGGCCTGGTCCCAAAAGCGTACTTTTGTAAATTTGATGTAATCATTTTGGCAGTTTTTTTAAAAAACTGCCAAAAAGTAGGTCAAAAGAAATTAGTGATATCTGGGTTCGGTCCGCGGACTCACTTCCCTATTCGGACATCGGACGAGCCTGCTGATTTGATAGCGAAAGCGTGAGGCGCATCATATTTTTTTGAAACACCCGCCATGTTTGGTCTGCGGTCACGGACCGGTGTGCGTGGAAAGCGCGGTGGGGAAAAAGTCTGGAAAGCACATTTTGGGTTACTTGGTGGCCGCAAGAAGGCCTGGAAAGGGTGGGGAAGTGGAATAAAGATTATATGGGTCTGTTTTATAGGTGGAAAAAGGGTTTGCAGGTGCGGGCAAATCTCTGTCAATTCAATGGCAGGGGGTTCAGGGCGAGCTTTGAAATTTGAAAGTGTATTTATGCACTTGTAAATGTTTTAATTATATTGTGGAGGTTATGGTCAGTAGCCAGATTCTTGGGGGCATGGCTACAACCATTATAGTAATATGTGTATATTACTGCTTCTCTCAAACTTGAGCAGAACCACCTCCGGTTACAGAAGCAACTCAAGACCTTCCTTTTTGCTTACACTTTCCCTCTTCCTCTCCCCTGCTTATGCACCTGACTGCTCTGTGCACTGGTCACCTGGTCACCTCTGAACTCTTGCCCAGGATCCTGCATGTCCAGTTGCCCTTGCACTGCCTCTGCGCTCCCCAGCACTTAAGGGGCTGTATCTGCAACCCTACAGTCCCTTATCTCTGCACGTATGAGCCAGCTGCTGGCTGCACTTGTAAATTAACTGCACTTCCTCCTTCCCCTGCCCCCTGGCGATTCTCCCCCCTCTTCCACACACTTAGTGATCTGAATGACACAAGGCCTTTTAAGATTGTTATTCTCTCCTCCCTTGTTTCCCCTCCTTGTCTTGTCGCAACTAGAAACACTTGTGTACAGGCACGTTATAAATGCCACATCATATCATATCATATAGTAGTTATAGGTACTGTAAGGGGAGTAGAAAGGATGTGGTATTTATGATTGTAGTACAATTGAGGATAGTGCTTATGGAATATGTATTTGTTTACACTTGGTAGGATTACTTAGTTGTATACAGTAGTAAAGCTGGAATCTCTGGTTCGTTTCCTGTGGGAAAAAAAACGGTATAATTTGTTCCGCAGGATAGTTGAAAAGCTTTAATTGAGTACAATTTTACATATACATTTACTTTTGACCCTCACAAACAGTTCTTTATATTTACTATGTTTGGTACACAGTGTTGTATTGACTTGAAGAAACATTGGGTCATTGGGAAAAACAATCCATAGAGGATTAAAAAGAAAAACCTACTAGAATTACGTCAGTGTAAGTGTGATAGTATGTTTGTTTGAAGTGTTTTGTTATTAAGGGAATGTTTAGAGTAGTTAGATACCTGTTATCGTATTCCAACTACTTTATTTATTTATTTGTTGTGCATTTGTAAGGTGCTTACAGCAAGTAAATTGTGTTTCAAAGCACCCACAAGGCAACAGGGAGGGAACAAGGGCATGAAAATCAATTACAATAATGAAGGATAGAGGTGGACCTACTAGGCCTTGTGAGGATTCAGAATGTGCAAGTGCAGAGAGGAGAGAAAGGATGAGGGAGTGGGGGAAGTGCTGGGTGTGCCAGGAGGGAAGTGCAGAGAGTGAGAGCCGTGAGTGCCAAGTGCTAGGAGTGGTCAGCTGCCAATAAATAGGAAAGTGCAGGCATGTGGTGGCATAGGCCAATAAGTGCCAAGGCAATTGATGGGAGCAGGTGGAAGCTGAAGGAGATTGGGTGTGGGAGACCAGGGCCCAGAAGGGCCCAGAAGGACACATAAGGGCCCTGGCGCTAATCTCAGCAACTGTGGGATTAGCAGGGGAGGGAGGTAGGGAATCAAGAGGTGAAAAGGAAAGTATTGAAGACCTTCCGGAATTTGAGAAGATCCAGCTCAAGACAAAGAGGAAGGGGAAGGCTGTTCCATAGGAGGGAGTCAGCCGAGGAAAGAGATCATCCACCAGCTCTCTGTTTAGTGAAGCGATTGACACACAGAGAATCGGTGCCGGAGGAGCGTAAAGAAGTAAGACGTTTTGTAGTAACAAGAATTGTGATGGCGTATTTCAAGTGTATTGCAATCAAGGGTATTTTCTAATTAGTTAGATACATGTTGGCATATTCAAACTGTTTATTGTGCTACAGTTTAGTGAATACATTTGGGTTGAAGGAATATTAAGTAAGCATTTGTTAGATTTGCTGGTAATCTATGTTTTGGAGTAACAGAGGTGGTGTTCCATTCAAACCAACCACTTCTTTCTGTGACATATGTTGTACAGTGCCCTGAAGTGGTTATGACACCAGTGTGGCATATTATACCTACTGCTGTGAAGGTTTTCTTCCTAAGAGATACTTGACCGTGTTTAGTGCCAGTAAGCGTACAGTTATTTTTGGTACCATCTGCATGGTACCTTAGAAGCATTAGTATGACATATTGGCTATGTGTGTTGATTTCCATACTGGGAAAATTGTCTGAATTGCAAACATGGCATAATATGCAATGATTTGCAATCTGCAGAAGCTGGTGAAATGGAATGGATTCACAATTTGGTATGGATACTTATACAGATCGTTCATTAGGGATGTGACCTTGTGAAACATGGTTGCAGAGAGTGCATGTATGTCTCCACGTGCATTAAATCTGGAAGATTTCATTAATAGGGATTTTTTTGTTTTCCAGTATTTGTAGTAAGTACATTATGAGTTCTTGTGGATCTTCGTGTGTGTTTATGGTTAATTTCACCATTCCTGCAGAGTAGTCTAATTCGTGTTTTATACCTGAGGCACTGTAAGGGTTGTCAAGATTATTTGTGGCATTTCTATGAACAATGAGGATTTGCAAACAGAACTGGTCTGAGCCATTTAAGTAAATGTTGCATCTTTAGTAGGCAGACCAGTTCTAATGCTTTTTAACATGTTAGCATAGGTGAGGTCTGCAGACTGACACATGTTTTGAGTTAGTTCTCTGTACTGAAAATGTTGCCAGAGATTTACATTTACAATGCTGCCGAGTGTGTTGCAGCATCGTTTGTGTCCTAATGTTTTTGGAAATTGGTTGACCTTTTGCTGGTGTTAACTGTAGGAGGTCTCCATAAACAATTATATGTTTTTCTCTAAACCGTTCTTTGTAGTTGATTTTTAGGACTTCTTGCATTCTGAAGTAAATTAAAGCCAACATGAGGTTGGAAACCATGCTTACTTCAGCTATTAGGAGCACTTCCATTTGTTTCAGAATTCTGTGTGCTTCAGTAGCAGCTTCTGCTGATACTTTGTAGTATTGTCATTTGTTTTGGTGTTCTACTGGAAGGAGGCAGCTAAACCTGTAGGGGCTGTTACAAAAGCCAAAAGGTTGTTACTTGTCAGGTTTGTAGAAATGTGCTGATTATTTTAATTAAGAATGTTTTACCAGAACCAATTTCACCACTTACATACAGGAGCAGATGCATATAATTTCTACAGCTATAAGTTTAAGTTTCATGTTTAAAACCATGTTCAATTTCTTTAGTGACTACTAGATAAAAGGTGAGTTGTTCATCATTTAGCTGTAATTTGAGCACTGACAAGTTTTCTTCAGATTGTGTATATTGATACATGATGTTTTCTACCTCAGTCATGGCTACTTCTGCTTCATTTAGAATGAGTGGCTCTCCAAGTGGTTCTTGGCTTCCTGTAAGGGAAGGTTGACTGCCCTCAAAAGGGCCTTTATGTAGTTGAGCTTCAATTTCATCCTCTCGTTAGTGTTCATTGTCCAAGATGTCTTTGTATTGTTTGAAATTGACATTTGTTATACTGTTTTCATTTGCCGTGAATGCAGCTTCAAATGAGTCATAATTACCTAACAATTCTTCTTTTCTCCAAGGTTTAAAAAGGGGCAGTAGGTCCATGTAATATAGTTCTCTATGTTGCATACATTTAAATGATAACTTTATATGATTAATTAGACTGGGTTGGGTAAGTTTTACTAGGCTTCCTTCACAACTTAAGACTGAATAGTCATCTCATCTGGTGTGACATTGTTTTTGTAGGAATAGATTTGGGGTACAAGCACATGCTTTGCAAAGCATTCTGTTTGGGTAGTATGCGTCAATTTAATTGTTTTCTACAATGTCCTGGCGGTTGGGATCATGTGTGGCTATTGTTTCTATTTCTTGGTAGGATTTTAGTAGTCTTTCTTGGGATGAAACTGGATCAAGGTTTAGCCAGACAAACGTCAGCAGCTTCATAGCACCCGCATTCTCTATGGGAGAGCATTTTTCTAACAAAGCTGTGCAATTTTCGTGACAGTGTTTTGTCAGATGAAATGTCATTCCAGAGGTCTTTTCTCTCTGTTTTATCAGCTTTGGTGATATATGCTGTGACATATCTTGCAACTGCAGTGGAATTGTCTGCAATGTATCGTATGTCTATGCTTGCATTAGACAAAAGGGCAATAATTGCATTGTAAACATTGATTGACTTAGTTGCTTTGTCCCTTTTAATGTTGTATGTGTTTTTAGGGTATTTGCCTTTTACACTGTGTCTAACAGAAGACATAAAGCTATTTACTTGACCTTTTTTGGAAACTGGTCTAGGGAAGCTAAACTGACATTTGGTATAGGACTTATATTTGTTTTTATATCTACGTCAGCATTATTTGCATGCTTATTTTTTGGAATCTTAAGACTTCTGTACATAGGTCACTATCTGTGGTATATGAAGGGACGGTGCAGGTTATATATGTTTCAATAAACTATAAAACCGTGGAATCACTGTCAGGGCCAAATTTGAGAGCATCTTTTATTCGCTAAAACATGTGGGTGCGTGTTGCTTCTCTGGATTGATAATCTTTTCTCCAAAAGAAGTGTTGCACTTCTCCGAGCAGAGGGGTAGTTTTATTGCAGATGAAGTGCAGCATGGCAAAGAAACGATGGTGGAAGTACCATTGATATATTGACAGGGTCAAGCGAAAAGAGCTCTCCCAGTGTTTTTATATCTATTCCATCGTTATTTTGGTTTGCACTGCGCAAGAAGTCGTGCAAGTCATCCCATGCGTAATCTGCACAGCCTAAAGTAACAAACCATGTGGCTGGGCTAAAGTTCCTTAGCATTCAACGTACATCCGCATGACGTCGGAACCAGTATTCTTTAGTACCATGCATGCTTGCCAATAGATTTGTGATACTTGACTGCAAAACCTTTTTTCTTTTGTTTTTTAAGCAATTTGATAGCAGACATGTTAGAAAAAAATTAAGAAAAACTAAAGCCTGTTTTTAATATGTGTGTCACTCCATAACATAGAGTTGCTATTTCACTTTCAAACAGGAGGTGCAAAATGTATTCTATATCCTGGGTGTTAGTCTTAGCAGTGCACGGCGGTGGCGTGAGTTATGGTTGCTTAGCATACCATAACTGGTGATTTTCAGGGGTTTTTCGGTTTTACTTGGAACCATAACATCCATTTAACAAAGTTTTTTCACTGAATTTCATAGGTTTTTAGTAGCGCAACTTAACCATAATGTCCCTTTAACAACGTTTTTTTTTACTGAATATAGATAACATAGTGTGAATTTGATAGGTATTTACTAGGATTCCCTTAGTTTATATACATGCAACATAGAACATACTGAACCCCCAGCTAATGATGTTGATGTCCGCGGACTGTGCGTATGTCCACGGACGGACGCGGTCAACATCAACACTATCCAAAAACTCAGGGGGCATCTTACATTGTTGTATCATACAATATAAACACTGAACATGTTCAAAAAGCAGCACACAAACACATTATATGTAATAATAAATAAGAAGTGGAACCTATATATGTAAGACATCAACCATCCATTTAAATAGCATATGCACCAGAATGGAATATACTAAAACAAAAAATATATGCCTCCAACATAATTACCTCACAGAAACTGCACAGCAAAAAGCAACAGCAGACCTACACAACAGTAACAACAAAACTTACCAAAAACTAGTAAGTAAACTGCATTTTTCTTATATTTCTAAACTTTCTATATTAGGTGCACTAGAAGTAATATATTTGTTTACACAGAAATGTCCAGGAATGGCTGGAAGAAAATTTCCCATGTGATGAAATGAGTGAAGACAGTACTAATGGTAGATACAACACTTCTCTATATAAGCCAATTAATAACCATTACTTTATGTGTACTTAACATATTTTTTTAACAGACCATACAAACAGTGAAAATAATATACCAAGAGAGACATTAGAACATGCTCTGCAGCGAATGGAACAAAAATGGATATGTTAATGAAACATTTCAATCTTTTAAAACATTTTGTGGAGGACCACATAAAAGAAAACATTAAATATCACTGTCCCACATGTACCTGTTCCCCCTCTCCATATCCCAGTCAACTATCCCCAAACCCTCCCCACCAAGAAAAACGTTATGATGAGACTTCCATCCCTTCATCCCCTCCCATCCATCATCTCCAAACCCCTAATTTCCCCATATTTGTGTCAGTTTCTGCTTCCCCCTCTCTTTCATAAATTTTATATTTGTATACAATAATAAAATATTATGCGTTTTGTTACTTTATTCCTCTGTGTCTTACTTTAAAAAAAAAAAGTTAAGGTGTTCGCGGACAGCGCAGGTGTCCGGAATGTCCACAATTAACCAAAATGGACACTATACCTGTCCGTAAAATCTGCAATCAAGATGGAACTGTTCTTAGAACACACTCGGTGTCCGGGATGTCCGCAATTAACCAAAATGAAGGTGTCCTAAGGACACTATAACTGTCCGAACTGTCCGCAATCAAGATGTAACTGTTCTTAGAACACACTCGATGTCCGTAATGTCAGCAATTAACCAAAATGGAGGTGTCCTTGGACACTATACCAGTCCGTACTGTCCGCAATCAAAATGGAACTGTTCTTAGAACACACCCTGTGTCTGGGGAGTCCGCAATTAACCAAAATGTCCTAAGGACACTATACCTGTCCGTATTGTCCGCAATCAAAATCTAACTGTTCGTAGAACATACTCGATGTCTGGGATGTCCGTAATTAACCAAAATGGAGGTGTCCTAAGGATACAATACGTGTTTCTACTGTTCGTAATTAAAATGGAAGTGTCCGCAGGACACGACATCCGTTCGCATGTCCGTGATTATTCGAAATTAAAGTGTCCTAAGAACATCCCCCTGTTCGCAATGTCCACAACCATAATGAATATGTCTGTAGAACACTTATCCTGTCCGCCTGTACGCAATATTATGACACACATTCATTTTATTCAGGGTCTTCGACACTTTCCGTAGAACATCTATGCACATGCGCACCACACCCATGGGTCCTACGAACATCGCGCCTGTCCGTAACTGCACGTCGCACATGTGCCTCACTTTTAATTAGTTCGGGGACTAGAACACTGTCCATAGAACACCCGCACGCATCCGCACAACTGAACATGCACATTTGATGTCCTATAGACAGCCTTCCCATTCGCGAACGTGTCCGCAACGTCATCATATGACCACACCCATGCTGAGCGTGTGTCCTTATTTGCGGAAACTGTCCGGGTCCCCAAACATTTTTAAAGTACTTTTTTGGACAATCCAAGGTATTTTACAGTAAACATTCACCATTGCACATGTCCCAGACAATGGGCCTCATTACGAGGTTGGTGGTCCGGTAATAATGGGGCCGGTAAGGCAATAATAAGGCAATTCCAGCATCCATTACTGGTCTGTATTATTAGGCATCGACAAGGACCCGCTGTGGCCGTGCACCACCATACCGGCATGCGGGCGCGGGTGCTGTGCCCATAATACCGGCATGCCGAAAGGAAGAGGACATCATGAGTAGCACATACATGCACATACCAGCATCGAGATGCCGGTAAGAAGGGCCACCATGATGCCGTCAATACCAACATCGCGGATCACCCGTTAACAGCAATCTGCTGTGTAACCAGCTGCCACAGGTGCAGACAATCAGCACAGGTGGAAGAAATGGAGTCAGGCCCAGCACAAAAGGAACACACCCACACACCACACCCCTTCCAACACCAAAATGATAACACTGGCACTTGCCATACTGGGGCTGGAGGACATGCCTGCACTGCAACTCCTTGAGCAGGCAGTACAACAGGCAACACAGAGGAGACGCAGGAGGAGAAGGAGGGTGACACCAGCCCAGCAAATTCCACCAGTGCAGGCAGTTGTACCCAGCAGACAGCCATCAATTCCACGTATAAGGGCCAATCCATTTGACTTAACCACAGCACAGATCCACACCCTGTACTGCCTGGACAGGGACACCATCACCACCATAGTGGAATTAATACAGGAAGACTTAGTCAGCCTGATCAACATCCGCACAGCCATCCCCCCTCTGAACGTGTCACCTGTGCTCCACTTCCTGGCCACAGGAACCTACCAACACACAGTGGGCCAAATGCTTGGCATGTCACAATCATGCTTCTCTATTGTGCTAAACCAAGTGCTGGGTGCACTACTAAAGCACGCAAGGGCCTACATATCCCTACAAGGGACACCACAGGGGGCAAATGCCACCAAAATAGCATTCCATGCACTGGCAGGCATGCCCAATGTATTTGGTGCCCTCGATTGCACCCACGTAGACTTGGTAGTCCCACATGCCGTGGAGGTGGTGTACCACAATCAGGAGCTATGCCACTCCATCAATTTGCAGATGGTGTGTGATGCCAGCCAGATTATAACACATTGCTGTGCCAGATATCTAGGATCCACGCATGATGCCATGGTGCTGCGGAACTCTTCACTAACCCGCTAGATGGAAGGAGATGTCATACGACGTGGCTGGCTGTTGGGTGAGTCTGCCCACTGGGCCATGGGAGGAGAGGGTTGGGGGACCTACATGCATATGCAAGGGGAATGCCCTCTGGGCCATGGGAGGAGAGGGTTGGGGTACCTATATGCATATGTAAGGGGAATGCCCCTGGGCCATGGGAGGAGAGGGTTGGGGTCCTACATGCATCTGGAGTAATCCTCTGCCACACAGCCCTCACATGTGCATACATAATGGACCTTGACAATGCATCGGGGTGCCTGGTGGTTCCAATGTCTAGGCCCCTAAGTCATGTACATCACCCAAGGCTAGTACCATGGATTGGCAAGTACTATACAGGGCAGATAGTGGCTGCCATCGACTGGATAGTGCATGTGAACATGAAAGATGTACAGGCTGAGCACATATGGTAACTGATCAGTATCCTTACACATATCTCCTTCTGCTCCCATGCAGGTGATGCTGGCTATCCCCTGAAGGCGTGCCTCCTCACCCTGTCAGAAATCCGCAGAACAGGCATGAAGAGGACTTCAATCGTGCACATACACACACTTGTGTGGTCATTGAGCAGACCTTTGGCCTGTGAAAGGCACGATTTCGCTGCCTCAGCAGGTCGGGTGAAGCCCTCATTTACGGGCCTAAGAAGGTGGGAAAGATCATCATAGTATGTGCAATTCTGCATAACATGTGCATACGGCAGAATGTACCTCTGCCACCTGACATGGAGCTGCCACCACCTGGTGAAGTAGAAGGAGAGGAAGGAGTAGATGTTGGGCATAGGCCAGGACACAATACATTTGAGGGTCGCGCAGTGCGCCAATCAGTCATTGGCAAATCATTCTGATGTGCTAGGATGCAGAGGGTGCCATGTATTGGGAACTGTGGGCACTGGGTGTGGGGGTATATGGGCTCAGTGCACTATGAAGCAATAAACTGACACACACCAAAGAAGGAATGTCCACTCATGTGAGGTTTTGTACACAATGGGTGTATTCAAGTGAAGGTTTGTACAACATAATTTAACACTCCATGCCCAAAACACCCCTCCCCTCTCCCTCTGACACACCCACACGTCCACCACACCCCCACAAACCCCCAGTGCTACACCCCCCACAACCCTCCACACACCCCCAATGCCCATACACCCCCGCTCTGAGTGGAGGACTCATGCATTGGTGTATTCGCCAGGGCCACCTTACTGGTCACCACTATGCTGTGCCGATGCAGCCGTCTCCCCTATTGAGCTTGCGGCAGCGGACTGTGTGCCATTATTCTCCATACCAGCATTTGTGTCCTCGCCCTGTGTAGGTTGTGTGTCCAGGGGTACAGGGGCAGGTGTCTGCTGGTCCTGTGTAGGTGGCAGCGTGGCTGGTTGGGCACTGGTTGTTGTCTTGCATGCAGCTTGGCCCATCCTTGGTCCCTTCAACGTAGATGGCCTGGTGCCATCATCCTTGCCCCTGGGCCTTTTGGTTGGTGTTGTGGATTTGCACTTCCATGAGGTTCTTCAGTGTCTGCATCTGTACCTATGGGGGACAGAGATTGGCAGGGCATCAGTGATGTTGATGCTTGCATCATGCATGCGTTGGTCTTAGTACAGTTGGCACCATGTGATCAGTTGCATGCCTGGCTTTGCAGCGGGCTAGGTACATGCAAGGTTGGGAGTGAGTTTTCCAATCACGCAGGTGTTCACATGTTCACCATGGTGTCTGCTGTGGGGCCTTGAGGTGTGTTGTGACTTGCATGCTGTGTGACACATGCAGGTCATCTGTGTGTTGGGTGTATTTGTGTATGGGAGCGGCATGCAGCATGCATTGGGATGTGATAGTGGTGGGCCTAGCATGTGTATATGGATATGTGTTGGTGTGTATGATGGGCCATGTCTTGGCTGTCATCAATGTCCAATTTGGCGGTGAACTGTGATGATTGGTTGTCATGTGTTTGTAGGGACACTCGCCTTCATCTGCCGATGTTGGCATGGCAAACTCTGCTCCACCGACTCCTTCAATGTACTCAACATCTATCACTGAGCTGCAAGTTTCCTCCCATCTAGCCTATTTGATAAGTGAGTGAGATCCGCCACCTGTTGCCAGCCACTGGCTCGATTGGCCGACAATATGTTCCTCACTCTGAGCCTCAGATCATCCCAGTGCTTTTTTCAATTGCGCACTGTGCATGCGGTGGTGCTGACTGCACTTACTTTCCTTGCCACTTCCTCCCAGATGGCCTTCTTTCTCAGCTCTGCTGGACACCTGAGGTCACTGCAGAAAACCACATCCGCATTCTCTACTAGGGTATCGGCTAGCAGGTTCAGCTCCTCGTCCTTAAATCATGGTTTCCGCAGGCGGGCAGTGCCTTTCTAGGTAGCCTTTGACATGTTGTCCGTGGTGTGCTTCGAGTTTTGCCTGTGAAGATCCAGTATGTGGAGGATGGCAATGGATTGTGTATTTGAAGAAGGCCGCCAATGCATTTCCCGTTCCGGTGCGATGACGTTACTTCCGGGTCCGGTAATGACAGGCCCGTTCTTACCACTATGTTAATAACGGTACTGCTATTTAGGGGTTGCCAATGGCGGAGGTGTTATGTGCGCATTCGATGATGCCGCTATTTGGGGGTTTGAGGGTCGTTACCAGCATGCTGGTATGGCCATTATCGGCATGCTGGGGTGCGCGTGCTTGCGCACTCATGATCACCCGCTGTTTGCGGTATCAAGCCAACACGGACATGTTATTACCAGCATGCCGGAAAAGGGAGCATCTTAGTGCCAACCTGGTAATGAGGCCCAATGTCCCTGATGATCTACATTATTTTCGGAACTTTTTGAGCCTTTTTTTGATTGTTCAATCTGTCCGCGGACAGCGCGGCTGTCCGCGAAGCACACACCAGCACCCCTATAAAAGGCAACACCCTAGAATTGATCCTCATTGTGCTTCTGGCTACCTGACAGAGCATTGCTTCTGACCTGCATTCACTGTATTGCTGCTGACTTCTGCCTGCTGTCCTCCAGATGGCGACCATGGCTGCTTCGGCTTCATCAGCAAACCCCACCCCCTCCACCACCTCCTTATGGGCCTGCCGAGGGGAACAGGCGTGAGGATGCAGAGGAGAGTGATGAAGAGGATGAAGAGGATGAGGTAGTGGAAGTCCTTACTACCAGCACTCTCCGTGAGACTTGGGTGTGGCGGTTATTTACCACTCTTGATGGAGTGCCAAAAGCTCATGCGAATAAGGTGATCTGCAATCAGTGCCGCATGGTGCTGAGTCGTGGAAGGCCTGGTTCGTATAGCTTTGGTATGACATCAATGAAGTGACACCTGAGGTCGTTTCACAGTGTGGCTATTCGTAAGGTTGTACCTTGCGATAACCGTAGTAGGTTGAGTTCCTCTGCAGCATCCTCTGTTTCCGCTCCTGCCACCACAAGAGACACTCCTGTGGGACAGCGCTTCCCTCCAGCTCTGCCTCACAGGACATTCATGATGCTGTTTACCCTTAACTTTCAAGGGTCACAATATTGTGCATGTACTGCAATGCAGTACTCTGCAGGAGGGAGAATCTTCGGAGTGCTTGCGAGACTGCGGTCAAGGATCACGAGAAGAACTGCCCACTACCTGAATAAAGTCCACCCTACATCTTCATCTCTGCACCTGCCCTTTCTTATCCCAGTGGTTGGTGTCCCTTCCTTACCCTCCTTTCCCTTCCTTTCCTTGTGTGTCATGTTTAAAAAACTAAAAAATATAAAACAACAAAAACAAAACAGTTTAAAAATAGAAGTGACAAATAAATAATGCAGGGTCATTAGAAGTCCGCGGACATTCACATTTTTGAGGGCCGCCCTATTAGAACTATTGCACTTTTCTCTGGGAGGAAGTGGTGGCTCTGAAAAGAGCCTTTTGGTGGGTTTTTTGTGTTTCAAAAACGTACTAATGTAATTCCAAAAAAGGTTGCAATGCATTTTGTATATTCCACAGAAAAATCTGATTGCCAGCATAAGTAAGATGTAGTCCATCTCTGCAAAAAATGTATGTGCTACGAAACATAATATTTTCATTGTGAAAAGAGGACATGCCAACATCTCTTATAAAGGCACAAACAGCCTTATTGACTTTACACCTCGCTTTCTCAATTTGTGGACCAATTGAGGAAGAATGCAGCCAGATTTGTCTCTGCGCAATATGGGAAAAAATTACTTGGGAATTTGGAAACATGTCCATGACCTTCTTTGATTGCAAATTGCAATGAAATTCCAGACACATGTCCTATATTGTTCCCTCCACAATGAATAATAATAATGCCTGGATGACACTGTGTCACCAAAGTAGCACAAAGAGGTACCAAATCCAGCCACTTCATTCCATGGACTCCATGCCAGTGCACTTCCACATGAGGGAATCCAAGGTGTGCAGCCACTCCACAGCATTCTACATGCACCTCCAACCAATTTATCCATGAGTCTCCCAAAATCCAGATAATCTGTTTTCTGAAACACACAGCCATAGCTATCTGTTCTTCTCTCAGGAAAAAGACTTTCTGACAAACTCTGTCCTTACACAACACACCCAGTAATTCATATTGGCCAATCCCTTGCTCTGCTCAGGCTCATTTGCATGCCTCTCAACCCCAAAATCCCTGTATGTAATACATGTTGTCCGCGGACAACCGCGGTATCCGCGGACAAATCAAAAAATCTGAGCGTGGTGAATGTAAATTTAAATAGTGTGCCCCATTTCCCCTTTGAGGTTGACTCTGAAAAGAGCTTTTTTTTGTTTGTTTGTGTTGCAGATGCTTGAGAGACACCTTTTATTTTGTATTTTGTTTTCTTATTTTACTCCTAAAATCTTCACATTAGCTTCTCCAAAGCAACCTTTATGTTCCAAAACAGCATGGCATTTCCCATAAACAATAAAGAAATGCCATCTTCTTTAAAATAAACAAAATTACCAGAAACAATGTTCTCATTATTACAAAAGAACATATGAGCTCTAAGCATGGAAGCAAACATGCCTCGGTTGATTGCACACCTAGCAATGTTTTGCTGAGGACAAAAAAACAGAACTATTGTCCCATATTGCGCTAGGTGCTAAACCAAAAAAAATGACTTTGGCATTTGGAAGGACTTTCATTACTGCTTGAACCAAGTGTTCCAAATCTGCCAACAAAGTAGCGGCACTGACATAGCCCAAATGAAAAGAACCACAGTGCAAAACTACCACATGGGGACTCTTCAACCTGCCCATATCTTCACAAACTTGTACAATTCCCTGCACATTGAAATTAGGCACAGTACTCCACACCACCTCCACTCCTTTAATATCAAAATTGTTTGCCACATTCCTGCATTTAGCATACTTCCCCAAACCATGCATAAACATGTCTCCAGCCACCAACACCCTGACTTTCTCCAACTCCACCATCTTCACTACACACAGCCCCTTTCAAAACAAATTCACAACCTCAACACCTGATTGGCTAATCCTTACAGTCCTATTTCCATGCCAAATATGTTCAGAAGTCCCATATGTGGCAGGTTCTGTCCGCGGACAGTCACGGTGTCCGCAGAGCGCATAACTCTTGGGCAGCCCTTCCAACCTTTCCACTTCACTCTCTGTACCATTCCCTCATTGGCTACAGCTAAGCAGTCACACAACCATCCACAAATCACATCCAAGAACTCTACATCTAACTCCATCACCATAGTTCAGCACTTCAGATGTACTGTTGAGCACTCTGTGTACAAGTCTCATGTCATTGGAAAGCACCTACTACAAAAACTACTGTACAAGTCTCCAAGATTTCTACTTGCAGCTTCATGCATATCCAAATGCATGAATACAAACTACAGCTATGCATATTTTTTGCACAGTACATGTACAGCTCTTGTATAAATGCATATAAACAGGGTAACTGCCACATAACCTGTATAACCTACAAAATGAACTTACTGTCATTTTCCCCATCTGCTATAATCAACTGTCACTTGCAAACCTGTCTGCTCTCCAATTCTTTTTTTACACACAAAGCTATCGAAAAAAGTATAATTTCAAATTAAAAGATGGGAGAAATAACAGTATAATTGTACAAAAACACTTTCTAGTGTATTATAAAATTGGACGCAGCCAGGATGAGTTCATGCATCTTTATACAATCACACAGAAAGACACTATCATTAGAAAGGCTCCCAGCTGAAACAACACCACTGCCTCTACATCACATCCTTCTGCTTTATTACCCACACCTTCACAAATGCATACATTCCTGCCACACTGTATAGCATGGACCAGTTAAAACAACAGGTCAAGTAAACAACTTCATGTCTTCAGTTAGACATAGGGCCTCATCATGAGTTGGGTGGTAATGTCGGCGCTAATAGCGCTGGCGTTATTTGCCCTACCACCAAACCCACGCTATTAGTGCCGGATCACGGGTTTGGCGGAACAGGAAATCCCCATTCCCCATTGAGCCCATTCGGGAATGCCCCAATCCCTATTGGGCTCAATGGGGAAATTTCACGCTCTTACCGCCGGTGGATTAAGAGCACGAAATTTCGGCGGATTCCCCCCAGCTCAACCGAAGCCGTGATTTGGCGGACCCTTAAATGCGGCGGTAATAGCTCTACCGCCACATTTAAGGGTTACCACCAAACTCGTGATGAGGCCCAAAGTGTCAAGGGTAAATCACCTAAGAACACATATTACATAAAAAGGACAGAAGAAGCAAAATATATCAATGATTACAATGCAACAATTGCCCTCTTATGGAATGCAAACATAGATGTGCAGTACATTGCAGACAATTCCATTACAGTTGCACGATATGTCACAGCTTACTTAACCAAAGCAGAAAAAAAACAGAGCTTCAGACCTCTGGGATGACTTATCATCTGACAAAACACTGTCACAGAAATTTTACAGCTCAGGCATAAAAATGCTCTCTAATAGAGAATGTGACTGCTATGAAGCTGCAGACCGTTTAACAAGTACTGCTTTGTATGGAAAATCTGAAATTATAGTATGGCTAAGTCTTGGTCCTGCTAAATGTAGAAAAAGATTTCTGAAATCATATGAGGACATAGAAACAATTGCCAAAAATGATCCCAACAGCCAAGACATTTTGAAAAACAATTTACTAGACACATAGGGCCTCATTACGAGGTGGGCGGTAAGGGATTACCGGCACCGGTGCCAGTAATCCCTTACCGCCCTACTATGAGATCCCTTTGCGGGTCCTCCCTTAACGCCTGGTGTTACCAGGCGTTAAGGACAGGACCCGCGAAGGGACTTTAGAGCTAATAACGGTACCGTAATTTGTGGTACCGTTATTAGCGCCTTCCCCATTCCCATTGAGCCCTATAGGGGCTCAATGGGAATGGGGAAGGGCCCTGGTGAATGGGGAATTACCGTCCCGCCAACCTTGGAATGGGGCGGTAATAGCTCCATTCACCAGTCGGTAAGGTTTTGGAGGCAGCCGTGTTGCTAATAGCGCCATGGTTACCTCCAAACTCGTAATGAGGCCCATACTACCCAAACAGGAGTACCACTTTGGAATCCATGTTTCTATACCACAAAGCCCAAAACTTCACATACAAAAATAATATAAAACCAGATGCAAACAAAGGTAGATACAGAATAACAAATTGTGAAGGCAGCTTAGGGAAACTTACCAAATGAAGCTTAATTAATCATATCAAATTGTCATTAAAAACTCCTCAACATAAAGAAGTATATTACATGTCCTTGCTACATCTTTTTAAACCATGGAGAAAAGAAGAAGAGTTACTAGATATCTATGACTCCTATGAAGACACTTTCAAAGCAAATGAAAGTACTATAACAGATGTAAACTTTACACAGTACAAAACAATGTTACACAATGAACAGCAACACAAAGAAGAACTCTAGGTCCAACTAGATGAGGACACTCCCGACAGTAGTCAACCTTCTGTAACAGGAAGCCAAGAACCACTGGGACAGCCACTAATAGCAAATGAGGCAGAATTAGCTATGACAGAAGTAGAAAACACCATGTGTCACTATGAACAAGATACAAAAGACTTCACTGTACTGAAATCAAAACTGAACAATGAGCAGCGTAGCATTTTCCAAGAAGTAACAAAACAAATTGAACATATGGTACAACATGAAAATAAAAACTGTACCTGCAAAAACTACAAACCTATACTGCTATACATCAGTGGTCAAGCTGGTTCAGGAAAAACATTCTGTCATGATGCCTCCCTCTAAGGAGCCAGGTCCGACCCAGCAACCCCAGAGGCAGGCATCATTTTCCCCAGGGAAGTCCCAGCGGGCCCAAGCTGGGGCCCTTTGGACACAGTCCTGGCGCCTTAGGCGCCAGGCTCATGTTGGACCCCTGTCCTGGCACCTTAGGCGCCAGGCTCATAAAGCTAGACATGTGTTCAAGTGTTTTAAGGTGCACTTACCTGATGCAGACCATGCTGCTACATCCAGGCCCTCTTGAGGCCTGAATGGAACTACTTTACCTGTGGAACTACTTTCCCCTGGGTGTGATCGGTGGAAGGATACATACCTGGAACTTCTCCCAAAGCTATTTAAACCACGACCGATCAGCAACTCACGCTTCGCGTTGTTCTGCTCCTCGCAGCTGGACGCTCACCGTGTCAGCTCCTGCAACTGGACTTCAGCCACGCCTGTCAGCATCCTGGGTCACCTGCTAAGAGAGAATTGGAGAGAAAGAAGACCTTACCTGCTAAAGCTGCATCACGGAGACTTCACACCGACGATCCTGAAAGGGAAGACATCATTTTAAAAGCATTTCGCTACGATCGCTGCAGCGCTGCATTTCACTCACCTTTCCTGGGCACCTCCATCTTCAGCAGCGATCATCCGGATCCGCAGCCACTTCCCAGAGCCTAGAGAGAAAAAGACAAGAACACAAGGTGAGAGAAGAAAGGGAATAGGGAAAGCTCAGTTTCCTTCTAAGACTTACCTGTTGGGTCATTCCCATTTCATTTCGGGTCCTGCCACTTCCTGGCATTCCGGACCCCGGCCCCTATGGGGAAAAAAGGCAAAGACATTGAATGAGCGAATGCAAAGACATTACCTGAACGCTCATCCAGAACTTACCTGTCATTTACTGGAACTGCACGTTTCACTTCGGGTCGGCGCCATATCTCTGGCATTCCGAACCCTGGCCCCTAAGGGGAAAAAAGACATAAGCGTTAGCGCTTGCTGTAATAAGACAATGAACATTATTATTTAAGCTTGAACTTTTGAACTTGTTACAGAACTCTTACAGCGCCTTACCTGAATAGTCAAGCTTATTTGAACTCCCATCAAACCTCAATCCAGTGAAGTAACTGGGTTTCAACGCGCCCCTGCATCAGAAGCAGGATGGAGAACTCATCCTTCCAGACCCTAAGGTGAGACTTCACAGGGAATCAAGGAAGGGTATCGTGGAGGGTTGAAAGGGAGTGGGAGGCTTGAGCATTATTCCGTCAGTAGGTAATACTCCCTTTTCACGCACAGGGGAATATTCCTGTGAGCCAGTGAGTCCATCTTCAGAGTCCTGCGCTTCACCATAGAAGAAGCATCAGCACTCGAAGCCAGACCTGCGCCTCCGTGGGAATCAGGTGAGCGTGACACATTCTTAATCAAAATCATCAGCAAGTTCCTTCAACAATTGACAAACAACAAACTGTCAGCTGTTGTAACTGCCCCCACAGGTTTAGCTGCCTACAACATAGACAGTGTCACTTTGCACCGATTAATACTCCTTCCAGTAGAACAATAAAACGAATTAGATTATTACAAACTTTCTACAGAAGCTGCAATGGAACTATGCAGAGTTTTGAAACAAATGAAAATGCTGCTAATATATGAAGTGAGCATGGTCTACAACCTAATGTTGGCTTTGATTCACCTCAGATTACAAGAGGCACTCAAAACAGACTACAAAGAGCTCTTTGGAGGAAAACACATTATTGTTTTCGGAGATCTTCTTCAATTAACAGCAGTGAAAGGTGAACCTATTTTTAAAACTTTAGGGCACAAACTCTGCTGTAAAACCGTGGGCAGCATAGGAAATGTCAACCTTTGGCAACATTTCCAATACAGAGAATTAACAGAAAACATGTGCCAGTCTGCAGACCTCACATACGCCAACATTTTAAAAATTATTAGAGTTGGTGTACTATCTCAAGAAGCACAAGCAATTTTAAAAACCGGCACATCCATGCACTCTATGGCCATCACTCATGTGCTACTGATGTCATGGAAAAATTAGCACACAAAAATGTCAATTGTATGTCCTTGATGCCAACTCTTGCAAGCTGTTCAAAATTCAATGAAACAAGAAATGCAACCAATAATTGAAATTTGCACCACAGACAATCTAGACATACATGGTATGACACTACCCACGTGTCAACAAGTCACAACAACACTAAATACCTTAGAAAACTCTATCTCCAACACAGCTGGTTTGGAGAAAATATTAAAATTATCTTTAAACTGTAGAGTAATGCTTAAACATAACCTTGACGTGGAGCAAGGACCAGTTAATGGAGCACTTGGTACCTTTGTTGCCTTTCAAACATACCCACGTGACAACAATTTTCAGTTTGTCAATATTCTCTTTGACAAACTATCAGAAGTTAAAAGGATAGGATGCTCAACAGCCCACTTTCTTCTTTTCAAAGACATATATGTACACAGAGAACAATTTTCTCTAACTCTAGCATACGCAGTCACCATTCACAAATAACAAGATCTTACCCTAGATAAAGCATTGATCGATATTGGGAGCACAGTCTTTAAAGACGGCCTGAGCTATGTAGCACTATCACGCTTACGTTCACGTGGCAGACTATTTCTAATCAACTTTGATGCAAGTAAAGTAAATGCTAATATTCCTTGCATTCTAAAATACAATGGACTACGTTCACTGTACACCCCCATCTAGAAACCTATCCTGTCCGCAAAACGTTGTAAAAGAAAACTACTTCAAACAGAAATGATACAGGATCTCACTGCAATTCCTCCAAAAAAAGTAAAAGAAGCTAATACTTCATCAATTACCACAACCAAAGAAGCATCTACCGCTCAAAGTAACTCAAGTACTTCTTCAAAGAAGCAATACACACTCTGAAAAAATGACTTGGAAACAGAACTATCAGAACTATCAGTTCCATTAAAATTTTCAAATATAACTGGTGTAAATTGCTAAGCAAATGTAGCAATAAATATTCTATTGCAATTGCCACCAATTATTGACAACATTTACTTACACAATAAAGACCAATTGTGTTTGCAAATGTTAGTCCTTCATAGTAATGCAACCAAAAATCCTGACAACACCTACAGTGTTCATGGAATAAGACAAGAATTGGACTACTGTGCTGGAATGGTCAAATTCACTATAAACTCACAAGAAGATCGACAAGAATTTCTAATTTACTTACTACAAGTACTGTGAAACAAAAACATACCTATAAATGAAATCTTCCAGATTTCATACATGTGGAAACATATATGCACTCTCTGCAGCCATGTGGCACAGGAACAAAACCCTAATGAACGCTTGGTGTATATATCCATACCTAACAGTGAATCCATTCCATTTCAGCAACTTGTACAAAATGCAAACCATGGCAGATTATGTACTACCTGCAATTCAGATAACCACTCCACCTTACAAATACAGACACATAGTAAATACGTAATCGTAATGCTTTTACGTTACAATACAGATGGTACCAAAAACAACTGCAAGCTGACTGGAGTCACACATGGTCAAGTATCACTTGGTAAGAAAACCTTCACAACAATAGGTATAATCTACCACACAGGAGCAACAACCAATGCAGGTCACTACACTGCATATATTAAAATGAATTTTGGATGATTTGAATGTAATGATAGTACCATTACTCTAAAGCAGAGATTACCAGTTAGAATACGCCAATAGGTATCTAACTGCCCCAAAAAAATCTGCAACAAGCCAACAGATAGAAGATTAGCCAGAAACAACAAATACGCACTGAAAACAAAGAAAGAAATATATTGTACCATAACAAAAAAAGTTTTTTAATCCAGCATGGATTTTTTTTTCCCACAGAACCAATGATTTAATAAAAAAACACAGAAACTGAGCAAATTGCACAGTACACTGGTTTGAAATATAGTACTCTAAAGTACTAACTATGAGGGTCAAAATAATGCAGAAATGTCTATTATACAATGCAATAACTCATTATGAGCTACCTACACTACCTACACTAAGATATGATCTTTTCTTTATCACAGAGATTAAAAAAGAATATCTGTACCCGTTACCCAAGTCATGAACAAAATATATCCATTCACAAAAAATCAAAGAGTAAGTATATAATAATTCAACTCACAAATACTGCTGCATAACACACCCATTCAAGCAAAAATCTAACCATACACCACAATCCAAAATGTTTATTTCCATGGATATGATATACTGCAGTGCTTGTTACCAAACTCTACAATCTTAATTGTATGACTTAGCCAAAACCTCACATACAAACTCTACAAATCAAACAGTATACAAACTTTTGATTTGTGGATAATTGATAGATGTTTGATTCTATGGTTGTGTTATGCTGCAGTGGTTGTGGCCAGGGCCTAGAGTCTTGGGTGCATGGCAGAAGGCACCCAAGACTCTAGGCCCTGGCCATAACCACTGCAGCGTAACACACCCATAGAATCAAACATTTTAACTGTGGTATATGGGCTACTTTTAGGGGATATTAATTAATTACACTCAATGCTCTACTAACAACCCAAAACCAACATCATACTAAAGTAAAATAGCCAGTAGTGCATTTATTATGTCCACGGACAGCCGTGAAGACCGCGGATATTATGTCCGCGGACAGCCGTGAAGACCGCGGACATGGCAAACACATCAAGGGAACCTGCCACCTAAACAAATACAGCATTTGACCCATCTCTTACTCCCCCACCCTCCCCAAGCACTCTTACACACCAACACACTCCCCAAAATAGTATTTTTCCCCCATTCGATGCCACGCTGTCTGCGGATGTCCATGGATCCAAGTTGGCGGGCGCATTAAAACAATGTGACGCACCTCACGCTTCAACCCAGCCAATCAGCGAACACGTTGCATGTCCGCGGATATGACGCAAGCAGGTTAGCCAATCGGTGTCCTGTCCACGGAGCGACCAGGGAAATGTGTCCGTGGAGCGGACATATATATCACTAATTTTTTTAGACCTACTTTTTGGTCATTTTAAAAAAAACTACTGGATGGATTTCACTCTATGGGAAAGAAAGACATTTTGGGACCCCCCCTATAACTTTGACCCCCCCTGCATCAAACCTCACTAAACTTGCAAATACGTTCAGAGTGTGCCATATACTACTTTTTATGCAAAGTTTGGTGACGATTCGTCCAAGGAGAGCGAAGTTATAAGCAACCCAAAAAATGTTCTTCCTGTGGGATTAGCAACTTAACCATAAATACACAGCATACCTGTACGATGTATTGTTAGATGCATATGCGGTTGAATCCGGAAATAGAAATCTTGGAGAGTTTCACATTATTTTTTGTTGCGGATGGCTGTGCTTAACAGGGGATTTGTACTCTAAAAGTTCAAGTGACCATCTAAAGTGTTGAATTTTAGATGACAGCGTTAGGTGTAGAGTTTCTGGATGTGATTGGTGGATGGATGTGTGACTGTTTGAAAGCACCCAATGAGAGAGTTTTACAAACATGAAAGTAAAAAAGGGTAGAAGGACTGTCGTGTGCTATGGCGTCCATGGACGCCGCAGTAGTCTGTGGATGGCACATGCCACATATTGGTCTTTTGAGGGTGCCTTGCATGTAAACGGGATTGCAGAGACTGCAGACAGTCGTGGATGTGTGAATGTGAATGTGTTTTTTTTTGTGATTTTGTATTATTTTGTACTTTTTTAAAAAATGTCTAGAAGATGGAAAGTAAGGTGGGGGAGGGAAGGGAAGGTGCACCAATCACAGAGATGGAGGGGCAGGTGGACAGAGAAAGATGTTGGGCAGGCCTTTAAATCTAAGATGGGGTCAGTGTTTCTCATGCTGCTTGACCGCGGCCTCGAAATCACTATGAAATTGCTCTCCCCTACAGATCGTTTTTTTGCATTACAAACATAAGACTGTGACCCTCAAAAGGTAAGAGTCAACAGCATTCTGGATGGCCTGTGAGATGGCTGGTGGGATCCTCTGCCCCAAAGGAGTATCCTTTATGGTGACAGGAGCGGTTGAGGAAGATGATGCATTCTGTATCCTTGCACCTGTTCCTCTTTCCAGGCCCACTAGATGGTGATGGTAGTGGTGGTAGGGGTGGTTGGGGAGGAGACATGACAATGACAGATGCTATTGATGCACAAAACAAGTCTGCAAAGCAGGAGCTCTCCCCTGGACTGTCAGATTGAGAATGGGAAAAAGTAATGGGTGGGTCCCTTCAGAGGAACAGTCCACAGACTGTGCAACTGTCAGCGGATTAACCAGTCAAAAATAAGTGTTGAAAAGTTGTAAAAAGTTGCCAGATCAACTAAGCTTGGGTCTAGGAGCTCTAGAAGGGTAAACCTTTGACTTGAAACAATGTTGATTAGTGGGGTGTAAAATGCACTTTTAAACTGTCCGCAGAGCACAGACACTGTTTGTGGTCAGGTCGTCATGCTGCACGGTTGTGGTCACATGATGATGTCTGAGGACATCTGCGGCACTGACGGTCATTCACGGACACACATTCATATCGGAATGTCTGTCCACTATTCAGTCTTGTGGTGCTGCAAACAACCTCTGCCTCAACGCCACTAAGACAGAAATAATTTGCATTGGGACACCTGCTCCTGCTTTCCCACTTTCACTCTGGCCAGCCTCCCTTGGCCCTGTGTCTGCATCCACCTGTGGAGCAAGAAACCATGGGGTCATCTTCGACTCCACTCTCTCTTTCTCCTCTCACATCTCAGACATCTCTAAAAAGTCTAACTCTTAGCTTCACCTCCTCAGAGGTACTCTACCCTTTCTCACTTTCCCCCAGTGGCTGTCTATCTCCAGCAACATAGTTCTCACCAGGCTGGACTATGGCAACAGACTCTTCCTGAACCTCCCTTCTTCGGCCCTACGCCCTCCTCAACTCATCCAGAACAGAACTGCAAGACTTATCCTTGGTCTCAAGCCCAGGGGCCGCATCTCTCTGGCACTGAAATACCTTCACTGGCTCCCTGTGGTGGCAAGGATCAAATTCAAGACCCTTTGCATTGTTCACAAGACTTTCTGGGACCTGGGACCTACTTATCTGCAACGCTGTCCACCTAAATACTGTCCCTCATGAGCCCTGCACTCATCTAAATCCAACCCTCTGTGAATGGGCCTGTTCTCCAAGCAGAGATTGGAGAACTATAACTATCAAGCCAGCTGATAAAGGCGGAGCCCTTGTTATAATGGATACAACTAAATACAAGATGGAAATTGAAAATCAATTACGGAACTCGGACACATACCTAGTAGTCTTTACAGACCCTACTGAAGCTGTTCGCAATATTATTGACACAGTATTGGAAGAGGCAGCAACAGAAAATTACATCAGTCATCGAACTAAACAATTTCTCACCAATCTCCATACATCCATGCCAGTTATCTACACTCTACCAAAGATACATAAGAACCCCCTAGATCCATCAGGGAGACCTATTATAGTCGCTACCAACAGCTTACTTGAACCTTTGGCTCAATACATCGACAGAGTTGTCCAGCCTCTAACACGAAAATTTCCAACATTCATAAAAAACACTAATGAATTTCTACAGAACTTCAATTCAATGAAACAACCAATATTCTGTTCACTATGGATGTAACCAGCCTCTACACCAATATCACACATCAGGGAGGACTTGAAGCTATGGAATGGCTATTACTTAATACGTCAGAAACATGCCCGGCAGACTGTATTTTTGTCTTGAAACTATTGAAGATCGTGTTGAACAACAACTTTTTTATGTTTGAGAAAAGATATTTTGTCCAGATCTCAGGCACATCAATGGGGGCATCCATGGCACCTATCTATGCAAATACCTACATGGCATATTTAGAGGAAAAGAATGTGATGAATAATAACAAATGGAATCAACATCTGAGAATGTTCGTGAGATATATAGACAATCTATTTGGGATCTGGGAAGGCTCAGTTGAAGAACTAAAATAATTCTTTCAATTTATGGACACAATGGCCCCAAGGATTAAATTCACTTCCAAAATGAGCAGGACACTGATTGATTTTCTAGACCTAAGAGTCTACATAAAAAATGGGAATCTACTCGCAACGATTTTTTCAAAAGAAACAGACAGAAACAGCCTCTTACACGCGAGAAGTTTCCACCCAAGGAATACAATCTCTAGTATTCCATTAAGTCAATTCCTAAGATACCGCAGAATCATCTCAGAAGAAACTGATTACAGGAATAAGTCCCATGATCTGGCTATCAAATTTGAACAAAGAGGATATGATCCATCGAAAATAGAGGAAAGTGCAAACAGAGCTAGACAGATACAGAGACAGGAGGCTCTCAAACCTAAACAACATAAGGAATCTGAAAGTCTGGTTTTTGTAACTACTTATTCGAATCAGAGTGCTAAAATCAAGAACATCGTGAAAAAACATTGGAAAATTCTATCATTAGATCCAACATTGGCAGAACTGTCTCCATCGCCACCTCTGTTCGCATATAGCAAAAGCAGATCCATAAAGGACAATCTGACTAAAGCGGATTTCTCAGCCAAAAGAACAATTAAACAGAATTTCAAAGGGACCTTAACATGCAACAATTGCAATAATTGTAATAATTTGATAAAGGGTGAATTCTTGAATCATCCCCACAAAGGATACAAAATTCGGCTTTGACACACAACCACATGCGATTCAAAAAATATCATTTACGGCATCAAATGCCCCTGCGGAATATTTTATGTAGGGGTGACAACAAGAAAAGCAAAAACCCGTTGGTCTGAGCATAAGTCTAACATCAGACTTAAAAATGAACGCTCACCGGTAGCACAACACTTCTTGAAAGAGTCCCATTCAATTGCCCAAATCAAATTTATTATCTTGGAACAGGTAATTGTATCAAGGAGAGGCGGTAATCTGGCAAAAACTCTTTTACAACGTGAACTGTATTGGAATGACAAATTGGAATCGATGTACCCGAAAGGTATGAACGTTGATTGGGATATGAGCTGTCATATGTAAACCAATTGAAATAATACACTTTCAAATGGCATAATTACTATGCCTGACAATTTACAAATATGGATTACCATGTTACAGAAATGCACATTCTGGCATACAGTGCGCCCGTGTTTAACAAGTTTCTCTCACCACAATAGAATGAATACAAAACAACGAAACTCGAGATGCGGCAAGACACTACAAAATGGCGCTCTGCATTTGCAAACACTTTGGACCAGACTCAAATTACCCAATGTCCCTAGCGGTCACTCAGTTAACATTGTTTTAGTAGAAAGTGAAAACGCTCACGCGTCCTCATCCGTGACGAAGAAATCAATGAGAAAGTCTCCGACAGGAACGAACACCGAACCTTGTTTCTCCAGGATGGAGTTGACATTGGAATGTCTACATCACGATTGCGGCACGAAGACGAGCACAACAAGCAGCAGTGCGTTCAAGGAAAACAAGTAAGCCGGCAGTACCATACATAGTGCTAATTACACGGCCAGTTATCCTTAAACAGTCTAGTCCAAGAGTTTTGAGATTATTACAATCCACACTTTCTGTTACTATTTACAGAACAGCGAGGTGGATTATATTTAAAGACAAGTGTGGACAATACTATCATTATCATGTAGATGAAAACGGTAAAGGATTCTCCGTGTCACATGAAAATTTCCACTCTCAATCCACCAGCATATGCAAACATGGTGAGCATATTGTGATGCTTTTTTAAAAAAACAGATGAAATTACCAAGGAGTGGGACCCAGCGCTTTTGTAGAGCGACTTGGTCCCACTCGCGGTTCTTGTACACATAAAACATATGATTAGTTTTTGAAAAATTCTTTTGCATTTCTCTATTAGGCATCAGTGTCTAACACCTAGAAGATTTCACCAGCTAGTTGATCCTATATATCTTGGTTCAGTTACCATTGGCACTTTAAGAACACAGGTCAGTTGTCTTTTCGTTTGATTATTTCACAACCTTTTATAAAACTTAAATAGACAAGCTTTAATTAAATTAAATGTAAGTTCTATATCTTTATCTTTATTTCAACTTACAGGAAAAGTAAAGCTTGAAAATTGTACCTGAAGAAGGGCTAGTCCCGAAACGCGTCGTACGCTCTGTTTTGTGAGAACTGTAATCTCATGTGTTGTGATTAAGGAAAAACCAATGTTACAAATGTGTTTGTCTATAAGGACTGCATATTGCTGAAACCATTGTCTTGTGGAACGCACAAGTTATTTATTTATTTGTTGGAATTTGTACCTGTGATACAAACCATCTTGAAAAAATAGTTGTCTTGAAGTAAAGCAACTTAAATCAAATTAAACAGTATATTTTCTTTAAAAATGTATACAATATTTACTGATGTTCATCAGATAAAAGTGTGCCCTGTGTTTGCCCACCAAGTTAATGGTGGACCTTTTCTCTAGTTCTCAAAAGGTAATCGTCAACAGCATTCTGGATGGCCTGCGAGATGGCTGGTGGGATCCTCTGCCCCAAAGGAGTATCCTTTATGGTGACAGGAGCGGTTGAGGAAGATGATGCATTCTGTATCCTTGCACCTGTTCCTCTTTCCAGACCCTCTAGATGGTGATTGTAGTGGTGGTAGGGGTGGTTGGGGAGGAGACATGACAATGACAGATGCTATTGATGCACAAAACAAGTCTGCAAAGCAGGAGCTCTAAGCTGTGGGGAGGGACGCCAAGGGACACCTCCAAGTGGCATACAACACACAGCCATGGTGTGGGCACAGCAGCACACCATTGCCAGCTGGCAGTGTAAACCAGATGCTTGCCAGACAGTGAATGCCTACATTAACAATTTATTCCTGCCATGCCACTACTGGGAAGCCACATTCCCAATTGTGTCCTCCCTCCCTCACCAGGACCTATTTTACACCAACCCACTGCAAAATGCAAGCAGGCCAGGCCTGTATATGAGTCCATGCAACTCCCTCTGTAAGAACTGCTATGCATGCCAAAACACGTGAGCGAATGTGACCTAATGTAATCCCATATGTCCCCTATGAGCATGCAGGCATCACCTGAGGCATCCAGGGATGATGAGGAAGTGGGCCATGTTATAGAGCGTTCACCCGCACCCGCACCACCACCCCACGAAGGGGTGGAGAGGACACACCAAGTCGGTAGAGCCCCCCCACCACTCCACACTGCAGCAATACTAAGCCACCATCAAGGGCACAACCCTCCAGGGCCATGCCAACACCAATGGCCCAACCCTTCAGGGGCATGCTAACAACAAGGGCCCAACCCACAAGGGCCAACCAGGAGAAGGCAGTTGAAGCAGTCCCAAAATCAGCCACCCCTAAGGAGGGAAGGGCAAACAGCGATGACCAACAGGCTGCTGCAGTCCCCACACCTGAAGACATGCATGTGGTGGAAATGAGCACACCACTAGAGACCCATCACCGTGTGGAGGTGCGCAGCCCAAGGCCACAGTGCCGGGCACGCCGCTGTCACGTCTACACCCCGGTGGTTGATGAGGATACACCCTCTATTGCCTCATCATCAGTAAGCCCCACCTGGCAGGACAGCTCCTCAGGTGGTACAGCCCCCCCAACCAGTACAGCTGCCTGAGGCAGACAGCCCCCCCAGGCAGGACAGTCCCCCCAGGCATCTCAGCCCCACTCCAACACCCCCTACTAGTCCTGTGGCCACTGTGATGGCGCAGCTCAATGTGATAGAGGGACACTAGCTAAGAATAGAAGGCATTGCCAGAAGACACAATAGGCATGTGAAGGACATCAGCCGTGCCATCATGGGTGCAATGAAGGGGTGTAATTCAATTTACAAATAACATGTTAGAACAAAACAAAGTTACAGTGAACAAATATCAGTGTTAATAATGGACACTGAGAGGGTGGAAAAGTCGTCGGCACTATTGTGTTTCGGCCAAAAGAATAAAGCTGTTTGGTAGAGCTTGCATGTGCACATTGTTTTGTTCTCACATGTTATTTGTAAATTGAATTCTGTTGATCAAAAAAGAGAAACATGTTCTATGTTCACTAATATCCAGTCTATTTGACTGGACTGTACTCATGTGTATTGTGCATAAAATTGTAAATTGACAAGTGTCCTTGGTTGTTGTTCTTTTCACTATGACAAACAAATGTGTATTTAAAATCTCAGGGTAAAAAAAAAAAACCTTTTGACCATTAAAAAACCTAGAGATTTCTTTCACTCCGTCGGAGTACAGTTATGGAATGTTGTGTGATCTCTCAACCTGATTATTTAGTAAGTTTATAAGTAGAAGAAAACTGCTACATGCTAAACGGACAGACATTGGGAGATATCCCCGGTAAGCCGACATGGACCAGTGGATACTGGAACTCAACGATAGACTATTTCTGGAGTTCCTGGAAACACACACCGGGTTTAAAAATGCAAATCAACAACATAAATATCCTCACAGTAATAACGTGGACACAGAAAAAAAGACAACTGAGAGCAGATCTAAAGTCATTAAAGAAGGCACATACCCAAAAAATGGAAACAGATATTAAGACAGGAATACAACGTTATATGAATTGGCAGAGAAGCTTTCGAATATTACGTGAGCAAGAACAAGGAGAGGAAAGGCACAAAGCAATAGTGCAAGAGGAATAAGGTGCAATATGCTCAATCTTAAATAAAACCACGCTCAATCAAGAGGAATGTCTCAGTAGCGGAGTTTCAGAAGAAAAATGGATAGACCATTTCAACAATGTATTCAAAAACAAAAATACGCAATAAGTGTTGACAAAATCTCCACAGCATGGTCAATGCAATTCAATAAGATATGCGGAGCAATTAAAAAATTGAAAGCATCGAATGCTGCCGGCCCAGATGGGCCAACGAATAAGATTCTCAAGAAAAATCCAGGTAGATGGAGTGCATTTATAGTGTTACTATTCCAACAAATAATAAAAGCAAAAAAGATTCCTGAGTCATGGTCCACGGCAATAATAATTCCGATTTTCAAACAGGGGCAAAAAGATGACCCAAGGAATTATAGGCCTATTGCCTTACTGGATGTGATAAGGAAAGTATTTGCATCTAACCTACAGAAATGCCTGGAAAGGTGAGCCAAAGCTGCCAACATTCAAGATCCTAGGCAGACCGGGTTTACTAAGGATGTGGGGACAGAACTAAATCTTTCATTTTGAATATTCTTAAACTACACAGGATCAAAGCAAAAGCAAAGATATATTTAGCCTTTATTGATCCCCAACAGGCTTTAAGAAATTAGAAAATTGGAAGTGCCTGTGCAACTTGATTGAAGTAATGAAAGCCTGGTATTCCAACACAACGGTCCAAGTAAGATTTAAAAATCAAGGAATGTTGTCTGCCAAAATACATACAGAAAGTGGAGTCAAACAAGCAAGAATGCCCATTGGCAACCACATTGTTCAATTTATATTTGGAGGACCTGCCCCAGTATCTTAATAAAGGATTTCCCACGGAAAATCAATGAACAACACATAGCATGGATTTTGTATGCAGACGATCTTGTGCTAATAGATCAGACGCAAATTGATATACAACGTAAATTCGAAGAACTACAAAGATATACGCAAATCAATAACGTAACGATTAACATGAAAAAATAAAAAATCCCAAGTCTATCGGACAGATGTGGAAGAAAGCAAAAACATGCTATGTTTTTTTATTTTTTATTATTAGTTGTTTGGGTCGCGAACAGAAATTCAAGACCTTTCAACTTAAAATACATACCATTTTTACAAAAGTGATACATAAATAAAATGATTAAATCTTTACATAAAAAATAAGACATCACTCATTTAAAGGTTTCAGCAGGAATTACAACACAGATTATAACACATATAAAGTAATCATCATTTTGGTGCTGCATACATTGGTATTTTCAATTGATGCAAGTAATTGACAACTGCATATCTTACAGCCTTTCTATTGGTATAGAATAATAAGACCCATAAATCATTCGGGGTCAAGACCTGTTGGTACATAAATAAAGGCTTAAAGTGGGCACAACGTATTGATAACAGTTTATCGCATTCTGTACACAGGTGCTTAAGAGTTTCTGCTTGTTGCTTACAAAACCGACAAGGCAGAGAGATATCAACATTACTCCGTCTGTTCAACACATCGTTTGTCAACCACAGGTTTAGCCTGAATCTCATAAAGCCATTTCGATGGCTAGAGCTAGGGTACCTCACAATGTAATCAGCCACAGTGTTGTAACGCTTTAGTTCAAATGGAAAAGCCTCGAAGTTTTTTTTTATAGTTGGCACAAGCAAGACGTGTATGGATCCAGTCAGCTTCCCAGATTTTTAGTCTCGTCTTGTTTGGATTTTCCATTAACAAGGTTGGATCTATCTTGGCTTTTTCTAGAATTAATTGTATTTTTTGGCGCCATACTTTCGGAAAAGTATCCATAGAACTCATTAGGTATGTGGAAATGATGTTAGTAATCCCTGTTGTAGCTTTATTCAGAAGGCATTTGCGATACAAAGCGCACAAGTTCCATTTGTAAACTGCGTAGACAGAAATTAAGCCCATCTCACATCATATATTCAAAACTTGCCTCCAGAACCGACCTTCCCTCATGGCCTAATAAGAATATGACATTATATACCGGGTCTCCGCGCCATAGAGAATCACAGGCACCACTTTTAATTTGAAATAGGTGAGAATCGGTAATAGAGAAAATTTACAACATCTCACTTTAATGATCCAGGCTTGCGAGATGCACATTTGAAGTTTATGGAGCCCTTGTTTGATGTACTGGTCAGGAGCACACAGGCTGGAAATGATCATACCGAGGTACACATAGACATTAGTGACAGTTATTTTACAATTTTGAAGAGGCCAATATAGCTGGGCAAGACTTTGTTTCCTAGTACCAAATTGAATAATGTTTGTCTTTGCAATGTTGATTGTTATGCCGTTTGCTTTGGTGTATACGTCCAGGGCACCTAATAAATGTCGCAAGCCTTTGGGGGTATGTGACATTAGTACCATGTCGTCGGCATACAATAACCATTGTATCTGAACCCCCAATGATCTTCGGAGAGTCGGATATCAATTTGGTAAAGCTTTGATGAATGTCGGAAACAAAGAAGTTGAATAGGGCTGAAGCTAATAAACAGCCTTGTTTTAGACCTCTAGCAGTTGGAATCGGAGATGTTAATAAACCTTCATTAGTGAGTCTAACCTTGATTGAGGTGTTAGTCTGTAGTTGGATTAACCATTTCAAAATATGCCATGGGCAATTAGCATCAGTCAATTTCTTGTACAGAAGTTCTCTTGGAACGGCATCAAATGCCATTTGGAAATCAATAAAAGCGAGAGGGGCTGTTTCCGTTGATAGGCTCTCTGAATGAGGCTTGATAGAGTAATGATATTTACTCCAGTACCTATACCTTGCAAAAATCCTGTTTGAAAGGGATCTCGAAGGTTGCTGTCCTGTAACCAAGTATTACATTTTTTAAGAGCAGCCTAGCAAATAATTTACCCAGGCAGTCCAATAGCGCTATTGGCCTGTAAGACCTGGGATTCTCATGATTACCTTTTTTAAAGATCGGAAGAATGATGGATTTTTTCCAGGTCTCGGGAATAAAGCCAGACTTCAACACTTGATTAAAGAAATGATGGAGAATACCTGCCCATTCATCAATATGCATTTTTAACATAATATTATGCAGCCCATCAGGACCTACGGCACGAAAGGAACTCAATTTCGTAATGCAAAGTTTGATGTCATCAATATCAAATGTAAATTCACCTGATACTGTGAACGAATGGAGACATAATTGCAAGTCAGAGAAGGGAGAATGATATAGTTTATGAAAATACATCTGCCATGTCTCAGATGATATCGAGTTTATCTGGGCTACAAGTTGGGGAGTGTCGGATGTATGATTGAGCAGGGCCCATATACCAGCTGTAGATTTCGATATCAGTTGTTTAAGCATGGATGCCCCCTCCAGTTCATACAGCTTGGCTCTTCTTGTTCTGAGCCATTTTTTATAGCTTTGTTTAGCTGATCTAATTTTTACAGCAATGTCAATTTTATTTGACTTCCGTAATTGTCGAATTTCTTGTCTTAGGTCAGCTTTTCGATATTTTATTTCTGAATCATAGGCATGAGTATGCCGTTGTTTAATCAGCCCATTACCACTAACAACTCGAGTAAACATCTTCATGGCAGTTGTATAATCTTTGACCAGAAGATCATGGCTCTGATACATGTTCTTTAGATTATAATCTACATTTCTTAATTTCTCTCTGTCCCAAGACAATCTGTTACTCCCATTATTCACAACAGCATCAGTTATGTTTGTGTTCGACCATTGTATCATTTGGGTTTGACCAATCTGCAATGACAATTTTAGTTTGTGATGATCACTTAAATCTGTGTGGATGACCTCCAACTTTTGGACACAATTAAAAGCTTTGGCATTAATATAAATATAGTCAATTATGGCATACTGGGCACCTCTTTGCCAGGTGGTCTGGGCGGGGCAATCGCCCCTCACATTTCCATTTAACATCAGGAAATTGCGCTCAGCCATAATTGAAGACCATATCATTTCATCTCCTGTTAGGGCCGAGTCCCCCTCTGTGATAAGATGCAAATTAAGATCGTCCAGTATTAAAATATATGTTATACTAACCTCAAGGGCCAATGCATCTAGTATTTCCACAAATTGATTGAAAAAATCTTCTGATTTCAACGTGTTATTACACCAGTAGATATTAACAATTGCTATTTTTTGATGTGTATTAAACATTTTTACCACTTGAAATGATAAAGAAGGAGACTTGCAAATGGTCGATTCCAGGCCACAGTTCTTTTTCACTGCTATTATGAGCCCACCTTTCGGTCTACCAAGGGCACCTTTTTCTGCTGGTGTAAACAGTATAGTATGTGAGTCCCAAATCAGTGGCAGCACAAGCCAGGTTTCCTGGAGGGCAACAACATCAATGTCAACCAGATCTCCAGCGGTCATAGAATTAAGGTGGTTGTGCCCTCGTGTGTTCCAGGAAATTAAACTCAAGATTTTAACATCTGGGAATAGTTATGCAGACCTGGTCTGATCCGCTAACTCTTGGTGGGAAGCACTATTGCAAGCTGATGTAAAAATAAGAGACATATGGCCCTGTAGTGTGGTAGAACCGGGCAGGGTTTCTTGAGTTAGACTAAACCCTAAGTCAAACAAAACCATTCTGGCCTGCCATAAAGTCTCAGCTACCAAGAATGATCGAATATATAATCGCGCTACAGACAAATCATTATGATTTATAAACTCGATTTGGTCAATATCCAATGATGAAATAACTGATAGAGCAGGAATTTCTGCACAGATGTTGAGAATGCTAGACCGGTCAGATCATAGGACTTGAATGGTGTATCTCGACATTTGATTATGAAACGATGATGAGATAGCTCTTGTTTTGCCTTGGTCTGAGCAGATCGATCTCTTGACGGCATTGGTAACATTACTGGGGATCGGGGCCTCCTATCTTGATAAGTGGCTGTAGCTGCTTGGGGCCCCTGTAATAGGGGCTTGAGTGAGGGAAACTCTTTTTCTGTCATTTTATATTGATTATTGTCATTTGATTGCTGAATAAAGGCTTCAATAGAGGCTTTGATGTCTTCCCAAAGCTCTTGTCGGGAAACTAGGGCCAGGTTAGAAGCAGAAATGGGAATAGTGGCCTGCAGTGGTTGTACATGCTTCGTCTGTATGTTAGTACTGGAGTTCCGTGTCAGATACGCCTCAACTGAGGCTCGAATTTCATCCCGTAAATAATTTGTGAAACAATCATCTTTTGTGGGGGCATCAGTGCCTACTGAACTTTGAGCTGTGTGGCCATGCGATTGTGAAACTTGTAAGGTATCAGATTGTAAACATTGAGCCTCAGCCTGGCAACCCGAGATTGTTGGGTACGAATTATCACAATGTTCATGCCTTACCATCTGTGAAGTCTTAATTGGTAAAAGCTTCATGTTTGTATCAATGGATTTCTGTAACTGGGTCTGCATCGACACCAAGATGGGGGCACTCTGAGCAATAGATGTTTGGTTCAGGGACTCGGCTAGAGCTTCTGCAGCAACTACAGAGGACATCGAGGAAGATACTTCTGGGCCTTTTAGCTGAGAGACTCGCTGTTCGTTACTGCATTCTACCATCTGCACTAGATCATCCAATGGTTTATGCGGGTCTATCGCCACAACCGTTGGAATAGCCTGTAGAATCTGGGGACCAGGATCAGATGTAGTGACATGCGCCTGATCCATTGATGAGTCCACAAGGTTTTTCCGTTTTTTCCCCACTGTTGGTTTCAGGGTAGGTATTTTAGATTTGGCGGGTTGCACTTTCCTCTTTTTGCTTGGCCGTGACGTGCTAGATTTAGCAGATGTCGTGCTAAAAACCTCAAATACATTTTTTGAGGCTGGAGTGTGAGAAAGCTGATTTTTCTTGAGGTTAGTGACACCCACGGACAAGGGTGCAGCTGTGGGACCAGCTGACACCATCGCAGCGGCAGTCACTGTGTCCCCAGAGATCTTGGAGGTAATATCAGTGATATTTGTTTCCCCCATTGTGATGTGGGATTGTTCTCTCGCCGGCACAATAGGCGTGTTAGATTGTGCGGGCAACATACCAGCAAAGTCAATAGGATTAGTGTCAAGCGTTTGCGTGTAAACTGTTTGTGTAGGTTTGGGGCTCAATGGTTCATGAGTTTGAAGAGATAAATTGGGTTGTATTTTGATTTTTGAGTATAGTGAAAGCAATTGTTCAAGACACATGGTCTGTTTAGAAACCTTTAAATCCAGACTCTCGTATAATTTTGCCACAGCTAACAAGGCTGTGTTCATAGCTGCCAACGTGTTGTTCAGGGCCCGGGCCTCCGGAAAAGAGTATCTCTCCTTGTAAACAGGGTTCAGGAAGAAATCGGATACTTGAGCACCCTGATCAAAACATGGTTGCCTCGGAGTGGGCGCTATGAATGAGACTGCTTCCTCAATTGATTCAATGGGAGGGTTCAGGTCCGTTATAGGGGAAACTATTGGTTCCACTGCTGGTGTATCACTGTGGGACAGCACAGGTGAAAAAGTTTCGCCGTTTGTGCCAAAGTGGCTTTTATTACCTTGTTCTAGCTGAGTTAAATCACCAGTATTTGAGCACACATCTAAAACTTCTTCAGAACGTTTGTCAGTTCGATTAGAGAGGTTCATGAATGTGATATCCTCCTCCTCTATTTCTCCAATCATGGTCAAATGAGTGTAGGATTGTCTCAATTTCTGTTGGGCCAAGACAGAGCATAGAACAGGTTGTGGCATTGTATCCCCTGGGAAGAGAGCTACAACAGGCCGTAGGTCTCCTGCCAAACAGGCCGCTATTAGCGTGTTATCAGTAGGGGCACCATGTATACTGGTTTCTTGACATGAAGTATCAGGAGCTACTGTATGAGTAGGGTCGGGGATTATGGGGCCAGACGGCTGAGCTGCCGAACAAGTCCCCATGGAATCAATTTGGGCAGTAGGGGGCGGGTGACCGATATTTCCCTCTACCTCAGATGTTGATCCCTCCCTTGGGCACAATCGAATGTCATCAGAGGCTGAGTGTGAGCGCTGAGTGGAGATACGACCAACACTTGATTGTAAGGTCGTACGTCGGGGTAAATCACTGAAGTTTGACTCTGTTATGACAATTGTGGTATCTTGTGTTAACTTCATTAGAGCTCATGCACTAAAGCACAGACAATTTCAGGAATTTCTGTCTGAGCTAAATGCTGACTATGGAGATGTTCTGTACCACACAGAAGTCCGTTGGCTGAGTCGAGGGAGAGTTTTGAAACGTTTCTATGACTTACTTCCACAGATTACAGCTTTTCTTCTTTCAAAAAACAAAGAAGTACCAGAGCTCAATGATGCAGAATGGAAATGGCACCTTGCCTTTCTAACAGATGTAACAGAGCTACTCAACAGTTTCAATGTGCAACTTCAAGGAAAAGGGAAGCTCATCTGTGATATGCAATCACATGTCAAAGCATTTGAAGTAAAATTAGGCCTCCTCATCAAACAAGTGAAGGAGGGAAACTTCTGCCATCTACCCACAACTCAAAATCTGTTAGCGGAAAAACCATTGGTTGCATTCCCAAACAAAACATGTGTGGATTCACTAGAAAAATTGCAAAAGGAGTTCCAATTTAGAATTAAAGAGCTTCATCTCCATGAACAGGACATACAGCTTTTCCGTAACCCATTTTCTATTGACATTGAAAATGTGGATACAATTTACCAAATGGAACTGGCTGAACTGCAGAATTGTGACTCTCTGAAAGACGCATTCAAGTCAAGCAGCCTTCATAGTTTCTATGCATCTCTCCCTTTTTCCAGAATGAAACATCTGAAATCTCCAACCAAATCTAGACTAACGGATGAACACTTGCATCACTTGTTACGACTAGCAGTGACAAATATGGAACCGGACATTGACCATCTCGTTAGCCAAAAGCAGGCCCATAGTTCCCATTGAAATACTGGTAAGTTTGTTCATTTAACTTTACTTGTTCTTCATTTTAAATATTGTATTTATTGTATTTATTCCCGTTTTGTTTCTTCACTTCAAAATAAGATATATGCAGTGTGCATAGGTATTTGTTCATAGTTTTTTTTTTTAACTATAGTCCGGCCCTCCAACGGTCTGAGGGACCGTTAACATGGCCCCCTGTTTAAAAAGTTTGAGGACCACTGGCCTAGAGTCTTGGGTGCATGGCCAAAGTGCCATAGGCCTTCATCCATGCACCCAAGACTCCAGGCCCTGGCTACAACCACCGCAGCATAACACACCTATGTTATCAAAGATTTTGACTGTGGTATGTGGGCTGCTTAGAGGATATTTTTTCAAAGATGTGTGCACTGATTGGTTGTAGTCTAATAGTGTCTATAGGATAGTGAGATGATGTGTGTTAGTTTGTTTGTTGGATTGTGTTCAGAATGTTATATTGAAGACTAGGCATTTTGGGTTGTATTTATTGGTGAGGTGTTCGTTTGCATGGCTGTGCTATGTTGTGGTGTTTGTGAGTTAAATTATTATATACTTACTGTTTCTTTTGTTTAGGCTGTATGAAGAGTTTTGGCCAGGCCATGCAGTCAAGATTGTAGTGTTTGGCAACAAGCACTGCAGCATAAGATACCCATACAAGCAAACATTTTATACAAGAGATGTACATGTACTGTGCGGAGATATTCATACCTGTAGTTTGAGTGCATGCATGTGGATATGCATGAATCTGCAATTAGAAATGTTGGAGAGTTTACTAGTAGTTTCTATAGGTGCTTTGCAGTGTCAGCCCAATTGTTGAGTGGTCAACAGTACATCTAAACTGCTGAATTGTGATGATGGAGTTAGATGTAGAAGTCTTGGATGTGATTGGTGGATGGTTGTTTGACTGATTAATAGTAGCCAATGAGGGAATGGTGCAGAGAGTGAAGTGGAAAGGGTAGAAGGGCTGCCCCAGGGCTGCCCCAGTGTTAGGCTCTCAGTGGAAACCGTGGCTGTTCATGGAGGGGGCGTGCCACATCTGGGGTTTCTCAGCAAATCCAGTATGGAAAGGGGACTGTAGGGATTAGCCAATCAGGTGTTGAGGTTCTGCTTTGTATTGAGAGAGTCTGTGTGTAGTGAAGATGGCAGAGGTGGAGAAAGTCAGGGTGGTGGTGTTTGGCGATATGTTTGTGAATGGTTTGGAGTGGTAGGCAAAATGTAGGAATGTGGGAAACAATTTTGATCTAAAAGGAGTGGAGCTGGTGAGGAGCACTGTGCCTGGTTTCAATTTGCAAGCAATGGTAGAAGTTTGTCAAGATATGGCTAGGATTAACAGTCCACACTGTGGTGCTTTGCATTTGGGTTATGTAAGTGCCCCTACCTTGTTGGAAGATCTGCAAAACTTGGTTCAGGCAGTAATGAAACTACTTCCGAATGACAAGATCATTGTTTCTGGTTTGATACCTAGGGCAATATGGGACAATAGTTCTGTTGTTTGTCCTCAGCAAAATGTTGCTATGTGGTTAATCAACCGAGACATGTTTGCTTTTATGACTAGAGCTGGCATGTTCTTTTGCAACAATGACAACATTGATTCTGGTAATGTTGATTACTTTAAAGAAGATGGCATGTCTTTATCTTTTATGGGAAATGCCATGCTGTTTTGGAACATAAGGGTTGCTTTGGAGAAGCTAATGTGAAGATTTTTGGCGGAAAGGGGTCTTTTCAGAGCCAACCTCAAAGGGGAAATGGGGAAAACTATTTAAATTTTAATTTCCAACGCTCAGATTTTACGATTTGTCCGCAGACACGCATATTAAATACAGGGATTTTGAGGCTGAGAGGCATTCAAATGAGACTTAGCAGAGCAAGGGATAGGTCAATAGGGTTTACTGGGTGTGATGTGTGAGCAGAGACTTTGTCAGAAAGTCTTTTCCTGAGAGGAGAACATATAGCTATGGCTGTGTGTTTCAGAAAGCAGATTGTTTGCATTTTGGGAGTTTGTGGATAAATTGGTTGGAGGTGCATGCAGATCGCTGTGGAGTGGCTGTACATCTTGGATTCCCTCATGTGGAAGTGCTGATGATGGTGCTTATGCACAAACTTCGAGTAACAGTTTGCCCTCGCAATTTAAGTAACGAGTAAGTGTACTCTAGTTGTGATGTCACTTAGCCCACTACCATTTCATGGTTGAATGCATAGTTGTTCAATATTGTACAGTGTCTAAGTAACATGTGTACTGGCAACAATCCCATTGGATTCTAGATTTGTCATTATCAACTAAGGTTTAATAAGGTTTAATACACTTACTTTGTTTATTTAAAAACAGTTTGTATCTTTCTAATTCACAGATGGTACAGGCTGGTGGCCTATCGTTCGTTTACATGGTGGCTTTATGGGAGACTTGGACACTGCGTTCGACAAGTAATACTCGCCTATGTCGTTGGTGCCATTGGAGAAATTTTCCCCAGTTACAGCGGTCAGTACAGGGGATTTTCCCTCACTGTGGTGCAACCAGAACTATTTACAGGCCGATTCATGGAATAATTAGCGCGGCGCAAGTGGGCAAAAACGTGCGAATCGCAGTGGAATAGCGAAAATCGCAGTGCAAGTGCGAAAATCGCACGAAAAGCAGCGCACATCGATTCATGGAAGGCCGTGCGCGAGAAAACCAGCGGATGTGCGATAAAAAAGTGCGCGGCGCACGTTGGCGCACAGGCCATCTAACAGCGTGCGCCAGGTCACAGCGAAAATCGCACAGGCCACAGCGAAATTTGCACATAGCGCGGCGCACGCAACAAAAGTAGGCGTAACACGGGCGTAACACTCGGAATGGGGAACAACTTGCCAAAACGTGGGCGTCACGGGGGAAGTACAGGGCACAAGTGCGCGGAACGCCCACACGCTCGCCTACAACACGTATTCATGGAATAGAATAGGGCAAAAAAGCGCACGCTCAAACCAGCGCACAGGCACAAACACGACCGCCACAAGAAAGCAGGCGGTAGCGTCTCTGCGGCTGTAAGAAATGTGCGCCAAAAGGTGCGCCAACAAATAGCACCTATATACTGCCATGATGAATGTCCTATACTGTGGCCCTCCAGGACAAATGACGTGCAAAGGGGTACCCACAAACACGGACACCCGCTGACAAAAAATATGTGTGCGTGTATACCGGGGTGCGCGGGAAGTCTCACACGCGATTTGGCTGGGTACGTGGATTTCAGGGGTGCGTGGGAAGTTCCACACGCGATTTCAGCAGGGTACGTGTATTTCAGGGGTGCGCGGGAAGTTCCACACGCAATTTCATCAAGGTACGTGTATATCAGGGATGCGTGGGAATTTCCACACGCGATTTCAGCAGGGTACGTGTATTTCAGGGGTGCGCAGGAAGTTCCACACACGATTGGCCCAGTGCGAGCAGGGTACGTGTATTTCAGGGGTGCGCGGGAAGATCCACTCGCGATTCCAGCAAGGTATGTGTATTTCAGGGGTGCGCGGGAAGTTCCACACGTGATTTCAGCAGGGTACGTGTATTTCAGGGGTGCGCGGGAAGTTCCAAACACGATTGGCCCAGTGCGAGCAGGGTACGTGTATTTCAGGGGTGCGCGGGAAGTTCCCCACGCGATTTCAGCAAGGTATGTGTATTTCAGGGGTGCGCGGGAAGTTCCACACACGATTGGCCCAGTGCGAGCAGGGTACGTGTATTCCAGGGGTGCGCGGGAAGTTCCACACGCGATTTCAGCAGGGTACGTGTATTTCAAGGGTGCGCGGGAAGTTCCACACACGATTGGCCCAGTGCGAGCAGGGTACGTGTATTTCAGGGGTGCGCGGGAAGTTCCACACGCGATTTCAGCAGGGTACGTGTATTTCAGGGGTGCGCGGGAAGTTCCACACGCGATTTCAGCAAGGTATGTGTATTTCAGGGGTGCGCGGGAAGTTCCACACGCGATTTCAGTAGGGTACGTGTATTTCAGGGGTGCGCGGGAATTTCCACACGCGATTTCAGCAGGGTATGTGTATTTCAGGGGTTCTGGGGAGTACCACACGTGAATTGGCCGTGTGGGCCCTCCCAGGTGTACGCTCCACAACCTCCACGGACCCTGCAGGCAGCCCACACCACGGGGGACTACCCTGCACCCATGCTCATGTCCCGCAGGCAGCCCATCCACCATGGGCATGCCCCCCAGCCAACCCACATGTCACCTTGCACTACTGATCAACAATGCATGTCTCCCACCACCCCCACCCCCCTGCCACCATGGGCATCCTCCACCAGGCCCCCACTCATGTCTCCCACCACCCCCACCCCCCTGCCACCATGGGCATCCTCCACCAGGCCCCCACTCATGTCTCCCACCACCCCCACCCCCCTGCCACCATGGGCATCCTCCACCAGCCCCCCACTCATGTCCCCCTGCACCCCCACCCCCCAGCATCCAGGGTCACCCTCCACCAGGCCCCCACTCATGTCCCCCTGCACCCCCACCCCCCTGCCACCATGGCATCCTCCACCAGGCCCCCACTCATGTCTCCCACCACCCCCACCCCCCAGCAGTGCAGGGGCAGCCTCCACCAGGCCCCCACTCATGTCTCCCACAACCCCCACCCCCCAGCAGTGCAGGGGCAGCCTCCACCAGGCCCCCACTCATGTCTCCCACCCCCCCACCCCCCAGCAGTGCAGGGGCAGCCTCCACCAGGCCCCCACTCATGTCTCCCACCACCCCCACCCCCCTGCCACCATGGGCATCCTCCACCAGGCCCCCACTCATGTCCCCCTGCACCCCCACCCCCCAGCATCCAGGGTCACCCTCCACCAGGCCCCCACTCATGTCCCCCTGCACCCCCACCCCCCTGCCACCATGGGCATCCTCCACCAGGCCCCCACTCATGTCTCCCACCACCCCCACCCCCCAGCAGTGCAGGGGCAGCCTCCACCAGGCCCCCACTCATGTCTCCCACCACCCCCACCCCCCAGCAGTGCAGGGGCAGCCTCCACCAGGCCCCCACTCATGTCTCCCACCACCCCCACCCCCCTGCCACCATGGGCATCCTCCACCAGGCCCCCACTCATGTCCCCCTGCACCCCCACCACCCAGCATCCAGGGTCACCCTCCACCAGGCCCCCACTCATGTCTCCCACCACCCCCACCCCCCAGCATCCAGGGGCAGCCTCCAGCAGGCCCCCACTCATGTCCCCCTGCACCCCCACCCCGCAGCATCCAGGGTCAGCCTCCACCAGGCCCCCACTCATGTCCCCCTATACCCCCACCCCCCAGCATCCAGGGTCACCCTCCACCAGGCCCACACTCATGTCCCCCTGCACCCCCACCCCCCAGCAGTGCAGGGGCAGCCTCCACCAGGCCCCCACTCATGTCTCCCACCACCCCTACCCCCCAGCAGGGCAGGGTCAGCCTCCACCAGGCCCCCACTCATGTCTCCCACCACCCCCACCCCCTTGCCACCATGGGCATCCTCCACCAGCCCCCCACTCATGTCCCCCTGCACCCCCACCCCCCAGCATCCAGGGTCACCCTCCACCAGGCCCCCACTCATGTCTCCCACCACCCCCACCCCCCTGCCACCATGGGCATCCTCCACCATGCCCCCACTCATGTCTCCCACCACCCCCACCCCCCAGCAGTGCAGGGGCAGCCTCCACCAGGCCCCCACTCATGTCTCCCACCACCCCCACCCCCAGCAGTGCAGGGGCAGCCTCCACCAGCCCCCCACTCATGTCTCCCACCACCCCCACCCCCCAGCATCCAGGGGCAGCCTCCAGCAGGCCCCCACTCATGTCTCCCACCACCCCCACCCCCCTGCCACCATGGGCATCCTACACCAGGCCCCCACTCATGTCCCCCTGCACCCCCACCACCCAGCATCCAGGGTCACCCTCCACCAGGCCCCCACTCATGTCTCCCACCACCCCCACCCCCAGCATCCAGGGGCAGCCTCCAGCAGGCCCCCACTCATGTCCCCCTGCACCCCCACCCCCCAGCATCCAGGGTCAGCCTCCACCAGGCCCCCACTTATGTCCCCCTGTACCCCCACCCCCCAGCATCCAGGGTCAGCCTCCACCAGGCCCCCACTCATGTCCCCCTGCACCCCCACCCCCAGCATCCAGGGTCACCCTCCACCAGGCCCACACTCATGTCCCCCTGCACCCCCACCCCCCAGCAGTGCAGGGGCAGCCTCCACCAGGCCCCCACTCATGTCTCCCACCACCCCCACCCCCCAGCGGTGCAGGGGCAGCCTCCACCAGGCCCCCACTCATGTCTCCCACCACCCCCACCCCCCTGCCACCATGGGCATCCTCCACCAGGCCCCCACTCATGTCCCCCTGCACCCACACACCCCAGCATCCAGGGTCACCCTCCACCAGGCCCCCACTCATGTCTCCCACCACCCCCACCCCCCAGCAGTGCAGGGTCACCCTCCACCAGGCCCCCACTCATGTCTCCCACCACCCCCACCCCCCAGCATCCAGGGGCAGCCTCCAGCAGGCCCCCACTCATGTCCCCCTGCACCTCCACCCCCCAGCATCCAGGGTCAGCCTCCACCAGGCCCCCACTCATGTCCCCCTGTACCCCCACCCCCCAGCATCCAGGGTCAGCCTCCACCAGGCCCCCACTCATGTCCCCCTGCACCCCCACCCCCCAGCATCCAGGGTCTCCCTCCACCAGGCCCACACTCATGTCCCCCTGCACCCCCACCCCCCAGCAGTGCAGGGGCAGCCTCCACCAGGCCCCCACTCATGTCCACCTGTACCCCCACCCCCCAGCATCCAGGGTCAGCCTCCACCAGGCCCCCACTCATGTCCCCCTGCACCCCCACACCCCAGCATCCAGGGTCACCCTCCACCAGGCCCACACTCATATCCCCCGGCACCCCCACCCAACATGCAGTGCAGGGGCAGCCTCCACCAGGCCCCCACTCATGTCTCCCACCACACCCACCCCCCAGCAGTGCAGGGGCAGCCTCCACCAGGCCCCCACTCATGTCTCCCACCACCCCCACCCCCCTGCCACCATGGGCATCCTCCACCAGGCCCCCACTCATGTCCCCCTGCACCCCCACCCCCCAGCATCCAGGGTCACCCTCCACCAGGCCCCCACTCATGTCTCCCACCACCCCCACCCCCCAGCAGTGCAGGGTCACCCTCCACCAGGCCCCCACTCATGTCTCCCACCACCCCCACCCCCCAGCATCCAGGGGCAGCCTCCAGCAGGCCCCCACTCATGTCCCCCTGCACCCCCACCCCCCAGCATCCAGGGTCAGCCTCCACCAGGCCCCCACTCATGTCCCCCTGTACCCCCACCCCCCAGCATCCAGGGTCAGCCTCCACCAGGCCCCCACTCATGTCCCACTGCACCCCCACCCCCCAGCATCCAGGGTCACCCTCCACCAGGCCCACACTCATGTCCCCCTGCACCCCCACCCCCCAGCAGTGCAGGGGCAGCCTCCACCAGGCCCCCACTCATGTCTCCCACCACCCCCACCTCCCAGCAGTGCAGGGGCAGCCTCCACCAGGCCCCCACTCATGTCTCCCACCACCCCCACCCCCCTGCCACCATGGGCGTCCTCCACCAGGCCCCCACTCATGTCCCCTGCACCCCCACCCCCCAGCATCCAGGGTCACCCTCCACCAGGCCCCCACTCATGTCTCCCACCACCCCCACCCCCCAGCAGTGCAGGGGCAGCCTCCACCAGGCCCCCACTCATGTCTCCCACCACCCCCACCCCCCAGCATCCAGGGGCAGCCTCCAGCAGGCCCCCACTCATGTCCCCCTGCACCCCCACCTCCCAGCATCCAGGGGCAGCCTCCAGCAGGCCCCCACTCATGTCCCCCTGCACCCCCACCCCCCAGCATCCAGGGTCAGCCTCCACCAGGCCCCCACTCATGTCCCCCTGCACCCCCACCCCCCAGCAGTGCAGGGGCAGCCTCCACCAGGCCCCCACTCATGTCTCCCACCACCTCCACCCCCCCAGCAGTGCAGGGGCAGCCTCCACCAGGCCCCCACTCATGTCTCCCACCCCCCCTCCCCCCAGCAGTGCAGGGGCAGCCTCCACCAGGCCCCCACTCATGTCTCCCACCACCCCCACCCCCCTGCCACCATGGGCATCCTCCACCAGGCCCCCACTCATGTCCCCCTGCACCCCCACCCCCTGCCACCATGGGCATCCTCCACCAGGCCCCCACTCATGTCTCCCACCACCCCCACCCCCCAGCAGTGCAGGGTCAGCCTCCACCAGGCCCCCACTCATGTCTCCCACCACCCCCACCCCCCAGCAGTGCAGGGGCAGCCTCCACCAGGCCCCCACTCAAGTCTCCCACCACCCCCACCCCCCTGCCACCATGGGCATCCTCCACCAGGCCCCCACTCATGTCCCCCTGCACCCCCACCCCCCAGCATCCAGGGTCACCCTCCACCAGGCCCCCACTCATGTCCCCCTGCACCCCCACCCCCCTGCCACCATGGGCAGCCCCCACCAGGTCCTCACAATCCCCAATCATGTGCGTAATGGACAGCCTCCACAGCCAAAAAGCCCTACCAAGTAACCCATTCACCCACATGGAAATGGAAATCACATGTTACACCCCCAATGTTCATGAAGCTAATGAACCCATGTCCGTCACACACAATGGTTGCAATTGAATGGGAAAACACACAACATGACATGCATGAAACCAATGAGATGATACCACACAGTGAAGTATGCAAACAAAATTGTATTGAAAAAAATAAAGAATGCTAAAGAAAGAAAACAAACTACAATGTGAATGAGAAAAAAAAACCTGCATGTCCGTATAAAAACACAAAACTGGAAATCATAATCCAAAAAATATTTGGCCAAAGTCAAAATTAAAAAAATCTCCATGCAATAAAGAACTATGTAAAAAACTACCAAGGGTCCATGAGCCCAACTGAACAAAGGAAACCTACTAAAAAACCTACCTAAAAATCAACTATATACAAAAAGTGGAGCAGTGTCCATCGACTCCAAATCATAATAAGAAAGAAAGGAAACCTAAAACTAAAGAACTATATACAAAGGCGGCGGGCAAGTCCAGTGGCTCACTCCGTGGTGTCCCGGGCCAGGGCATCATCGAACTCCTGTTCGATGTCCCGGAGGCGGTCCAGTTCCATGGCCCCGAGGGTCCGCAGGGACGACGCCGTGTCCTCCTCCAACCCCCTGCGGATTGCCTCGAGGCAGTCGGCCCGCCTCAGGGCCCTCCGCATGGAGTTCTCTGCCCTGACCATTGTGAGCCGCGCCTCTTCCGCCCGCCGCCACTCCGCACCTATGGCGTGGCCCAACCGCTGCCACACGGAAGACACTCTCTGTCCTGGGTCCCCCTGCCCTCCGGCCGATGCCTGCCCCTCCGATGTCGAAAGCCCCGAGCCTTCATGTCTCCCACCATCTTGCTGCTGCTGCTGCTCTGCCTCTGCCCGTGCACTGCCTCCTGCTGCCTGCACATCCTTCGCCGGCTGGGGTGCACTTGTTGATGTGGCCACCCCTGCTGGACCTCCGACTCCCGACTGTGGCAGGGATGCCTCCTCCACCAGCCTGGCCGCACCGTCAGAGGCAACTCCACAGGGCACCCAGGTGACTGATGGGTGGGAAGATGGCACAGAGGACGACTGGCGCGTAGGGGGTCCAGTTGAGGAGGGGGTCGGAGCAAGCCCCATCAGACGGAGGAATCCGGCCTGGGTGACCTGTCCCAGCAGGCTGACGTGGTCAACGAGCCATTCGAGATGACGTGCAGTCTCTCCATGAAAAGACTGCAGGTCACCTCGCATGGCCCGTTGACGCAACGCCACACCAGCCAGGACAGGCTCAACCCGGACCTGGATGGCCACGTCCGCAGGCAGAGGAAGGCCAGTTGACGTCAGCTCATCCCCTGCCTGAAAACGGGTCTGGACATAGGCATCCCTTCTGGTGCAAGATGATGCAGGGACAGGATCGGGGACAGGATTGCACACAGGCACCTCCGCGGCCGCCTGTGCTGCCTCCTGTCCCTGGTCCTGCACTGCACCACTAGCACCAGTGGGATCCGCACCTCCAGACCCCGTCTCTGGTGCTTGCGCGGCCCCCTCCTCCACCAAACCCCCCACCAACCTGGATGACCACGTGCCATCTTCCACTGTTGGGCCCTGTGGGGTCCCAGCTGTCCCTTCTGCTGCCGAGGAGTCCAACTGCAACCTCCGCCTCTTGGACCTCCTCCCGGCAGCTGCGGCCTGGGACGCGGCACCGGACTCCTTACTCCCCGACGAGATGACAACACGGGAGGGGAGCTGGGCCTTGCGTCTCCGGCTGGCGGTCGGATCCCCGCCGCTGTGCTCCACAGCACCTTCTCCGCCCTCTTCATCAGTTGACGCTGCAGACAGGGTGAAACAAAACACAGGCATCAGGGCACTGTACAATGGACACATACACGCATGACAGTTGCACATGAGTGGCATTGGCAAACCTCAGACATGTCATCACAATCCCCAACACACATGTCATTGCAACTGGCACACATGAGCCATACCACAGCCATATCGCAACTGCCACCACCATCCCTACACATACAACATCATCAGCAGCCAAAGGGGAGCCAGACATCACATGCAACACAGGAAGTGCACCACACATGTACACACACCACCACACTTGCATGCATGTCTAGACCTCTGCCAAGTGTTGCACTGTTCAGACGGGCATCCATGTCACATCTGCCAATCAGCCTTCCACATACCGCTGTCACATGCATCCATGTTGCATCACTGTTGCACCCTTGACAAATACACACACATGCACATGTACACAGTGCTCATACATGCAGCAGAAAACAACATACATGCCTGACATCACGGACATGACTACTTACATACACATTCATCCAAACATGTGTGCACGCACAACTGCATTTGCCATGCAAGCCCACACACACAAGCACCATCCATGTCTCACACATTACAGCCCTCGCATGTGTCAGCCCCACGGCCCTGTACACCCCCACCCATACTCGACCCCATACAAACAGATGTGCAACCGGCACAATGCCGAATAATCACCACACGCACTGCTCACAATCAGGATGCATGTACACTCACCGCTCGACTCCAGACGGGTCTGCTTCTCTAGGACCTGGACGTGGAGCGCTGGGGATATGCATTCCAGGACCCCCATCTGTTCTTCCGACAAGTGGCCCCGGCGCCCCTTGGCATCCGCTGCCTTCAAGAGGCGCCGGGCCTTGTTCAGGGTCCTGGACCTGAAGTCCTCCCAGCGCTTCCTGACATGTTGTAAGTCTCTGACTGCCACCCCCTCCGCGTTGATGGCAGTCACGATGTCAGTCCAGATCCGAGTCCGTCCTTCCTTGTCGGCACGGGAACTTCCGAAGAGGGCATCATACTGCCCCAGGACTTGCTCCACCAGGACACCAACTTCGGTGGCACTGAAGCTGGTGCCCCTCTGCCTCTCTGGCCGGGGGTTGTCAGTGGTCACAGATGGTGTTTGCCCCAACATGACAACCCCAGAGGCAGGAGTGGGTGGGCAACTGGGTCCTGGGGCTGGGCTGTGGAGCGATGGAATTCCAGTCGGGAGTCTTCGGTTCCAGCAGGGGTGGTCACAGCAACAGCACCCCTGGCTGATGTGCAGGCAGCAAATGGCAGTGCACGTGGGCAGCAGGCAGTCAGGCAGCAGCAGATGGCAGGTGGGAGCGTGCTCGCGGCTCTGGGGGGCAGTAGTTCGGCCTTCTGGGCAGGAGCGTGGTCTTCCGTGTGCTTACGCGTGGCCAGCTTGGTACGGAGTGATTTGGCACGTGATGAAAATCCTGCACGTCAGCGTGAAAATCGAGGAAAGGCCCTTAGCGCGTAAGCGCGTCAGCACGCATACGCGAATCTATTGGACCAAAGGCCCTCAGCGCGTAAGCGCGTCTGTGACGTGACCCGCACGGGTGTTTCCCACACAGCACGTGATGACAGAGCACACGTGGAAAGACTGCACGTCAGAGTCTCATCGCGTGTAATTGGACAATAGTTCGCGTACACGAGATTGGCCTATGTACGTGTATATCAGGTGTGCGCGGACACTTACATACGCAAGTACGTCAGCGCACCTGTATCCCGGTGTGCGCGGCAATTTCCACACGCTATTGGACTGGGTACTGGATTTCAGGCGTGCGCGGGTCACACGCTCGCCTACAACACGCGCAACGCATTAATTTGCGCGCTAACGAAATAACTAGCTCAGACCCAGGATGAACATACCGTTCCTAGCAGCAGTGGGCGTGGCCTACCAAAGGAGGAGGAGGAGGATAGCCAGGGCCAGAATATTCACACCCAGAACCAGCCTTTTCGGGATGCCTGATGACCAGGTGTATGGGAGGTACAGGTTTCCACCACACATCATACTGGACCTGGTGAGTGAGTGGGAGGACGACCTCACATCACCCACCCTGTGCTCCCAAGCACTCAGCCCCCTGGAGAAGGTCCTCAATGTACTGCACTTCTTAGCCACTGGATCATTTCAGCGGACAAGTGCCATTGTGGGTGGTGTATCACAGGCCACCCAGTCACGCTGCCTACACCAGGTCTTGAACATCATCACTGCACGCCCATCAGTCCGCAGGCACATATACCTGCCCAGAACCCCTGCAGAAAGGCTGCCGCCCTGGATTTTTACACTGTGGCACGATTCCCCAAAGTGCTAGGTGCCATCGACTGCACCCATGTGGCTCTACGTCCCCCCAGGGCAACTGAGCACATCTATAGGAACCGCAAGCACTGGCATTCCGTCAACGTGCAGGTAGTATGTAATGCCAAGGGAATCATCACCTCAGTATATGCCAACTATCCCGGGTCAACCCACGACAGCTTCATTTACCGAATGTCCACCCTAAGCCGGGACCTAGAAGCTGGCCGGCATGGCGATACATGGCTGCTTGGTGAGTATGAATGCCACTGCACATGCATGCATGTCAGATACTGAACAAGGTCACAACCCCACCAATGATACCAATCACCACCTTAACAGGGGACAGTGCCTACCCTCTCAGCCCCCACATGATGACGCCAATTCGGAACCCCACCACGCCACCCCAGGTAAGATATAACGCAGCCCACATTACAACCCGGGGCATAGTGGAGCGCACATTCGGAGTGCTGAAGTCACGCTTTCGCTCCCTTGACCGTTCTGGCGGGCAGCTGTTGTACCCTCCCCCAGTAGTGTGCAGGATCATAGTGGCAGCATGTGTCCTGCACAACGTTGCAACAAGCCGGGGCCTGGCCGTGGACATGGTGGTGCCCCCCCATCCCCAACCACATGCACAGCCGCTGCGCATGGGAGGTGAAAGGGCACGGGGGGAGGCAGCCCGTACACAGCTACTGGCTAATTACTTCACATAGAAATCACACCCCTGTGGAGTGCACACTGCCCTGGCACATTCCATCTGACAATCAATGATGACTCAACCTGACACTGATCCTGAATGTCTGGAGAAAGAACCGTGAAAACCATATCAGCCTGAGATTGTTCACCTGGAAGTGTCACAATGTGTGCATCCCTACCCACACTGACACCACCAATGCAGTTTTGTGAAGTTACACATTCAAGCAGCTAAAATGAATACCCACTTGCAAAATACAACAAGAGGACAGTGCCATGTCAGCCAACCCAACCCCAGCAACGCCACACGACACACCGTGCCATGTCATGCTCTTTGCAGGTAAACAAAGTAATCCCCACAACATGACACTAGTGTCACAATCTACAGTGTCCCTATTAGAAACTTGCAACACCTGAAATGCTCACAGTAATGCCGGACCAACAACAAACTTGAGCACGTACTACCATTAACATGACATCACTAATGTTTAATATTAGTAGTCTCACCACCTGGAAATGCCTGCACTCCCACCACTACCAACTGTGCAGTGTTGGCGCCATGTAGAGTTGTAGGTGCACTGCTGCCAACATGGACCACATCTCCAGACTAGAGGTCCTTGTGTAGACATGAGGAAGGGACCTGCAAATTGGGAGGTAGACACAGAAGATGAGTTACACATCAATGCAACATGCAGTGTACAACACAACAGCAATATGCACTAGGAATGTATACACAGTATTGACTACAGACTGCCCACACAGCTCATGGGAGTCCAACGTCACTGTGTAATTCACTGTCACTTGGGCACACCCTTTGCAAGCCCATGGAAACAGGAAGCAGGAGGGGTGTGTGTGACTCAAACTCAAGCATCTGAACCAAATACATTACAAGCCTGCATGTGCCCAGCCACAATGCAGCGTATGCCCACAGGAACCACGGAAGCCAACAAATCGTCCCAAAAAAATTGGGAATAAAAGAAATAAAAATAAAAACAAAAATAAAATTTAAAAAAAATCAAAAATGGCCATTGAAGGGCCCGGGGGGGTTGGGGAGGCCACCCAGGAGGTCCGAGGACAGGATGCACACCAGAACCCACCTGCGTGGATCCTGGGAAATAAAAACACCTCCATGGGCTCATGGCCCACACGGCTACCCTATTGTGGGAGTATCACTGCTGTCGCTATTATCACCCTGTGCAGCTGCATCCGGAGGTGGTTGCACTATGGGAGGCAGCCCACGCAAGGCCCTAGTCTGCTCCTCCATGGCTGCAAGCATGCGGGTGTGGTAGGTCTGGTTCTGGAGGATGAGTGTGCGGAGGTCCCCATGCAACAACTCACGGGATGCCCGGACCTCTGCCCTCGTTGCCTGCATCTCAGCTGAGAGCGTACGGGTGAGACGCTCCAGCTGCTGTTCTGTCCTTTGGTGTGTAGAAGCCTCAAGCTCAACAAGAGTCGTCCTGAGGTGAAGGAGCTCCTGCCTCAGGGCTTCCCTGTGGCCCTGGGACTCAATGGAGATGGCCTCCTGCAGAGTCGCCAGTGCCGCCCGCCTGTCCCTGTTGGACCCCGACATGTCCTCCCTGTGTGACTGGCAGATGGAGTCGGTTGCCTGCTCTAGTCGCTCCATCAGCCTTTCAGGGGGGCAATGGAAGTGGCCACCCTATCCATGGCCTGAGCCATCATCTCGGATGATGCTGCCTGTTGGGTTGCCATACCGTAAATGGATTGCTCCCATGCAGTATTGCCAGGTGGCGTATGGCCACCACGTCGGCAGGCACCACACCTGTCTGGGGCAAGGCGAACTGCGCCTTGCTTTGCCGGCACTGCCTGAGGCTGCAGGACTGCATTCCCCCTCTGACCTGCTGGCCCAGGAACAGGATCAGATGTCGCGGAGTGTGACCCTGCATCCGTAACCACCAAAGGCGTAGCTGCCAACACTGACATCCCCATTGAGGGTTCTGACCCTGGTGCAGGTGGGTGAGACAGAACAGAATCCCTCCCTGGAACACTCACCTGCGACGGCACGTAGGTCTCATCCGAATCAACACCTGAGTACAGCTCGGGGGAGGTGCAGCCAGAGACACCCCTTGAGAGCAGGACCTGCAGCACTTGTGGGTTCTCACCCACCACCACACCACGTCCCTCACTGGTGGTTGGTCGGCCCTCGGACCCCTCCTGGGTCTGCACCATCTCCACAACCCCAGCAGTATCAGGTGCGTCTTCCCCTGCAAAGACATAAAAACAAAGAAATGGAAACAGGCATTAGCACCATGGCACACAATGAGGGCTGAGAAGCAACAGAACCAGTACTTGTTTGACACATGTCCCACATGACTAAAACCCTCCCATGCATGCACCCTCACTGCGTATGAAGGGCAGGAAAATGGCACACACTGATGACACCAAGATTGAAGATTAACACATTTTCTGCATGCTGCCTGGCAGTGGCATCACACATTGGCCTGTGATTGGCAGGTGAAACACACATGCCATCACACAGATGGCATGTACCATTGCTATTGAGTGAAGATGGAGAGGAGGGCAGCACCTATTCATTCTGTCCAGTTCGCGCATGTAATAGCTTTTCTAATTCAAACAGGTCAGATTCTTCACCTGGAGCTGCCAGTCCGAAATGGTGCAATTGCACAGGGACATGTTTGAACAAATGATATCCAGGTAACAAAGTCACTCCACTTTACCATAGCCATGTCAGACATGTGATAGAGGACTGCGACATGCCTAGTAGAAGTGGTGGAATGCAAACAATCTGACTAAATGAACAGTGGAAAATTTAGCAACAATGTTGTGGCAAGGTGACACTTCAAGGGCAACTGGCGTGCAGTTGGGCTAGATGTCTACTGTTGGCAGAAGGGATACTGCTATGGCCAAATGCAGCTGCGCAGGATGTATTGCATGAAGCACATGGCTGACCCATATGACTCAGGCGCACACACTCTTACCTGTCACACAAACAGAAGCCCTCACACACACCATGCACATGGATGACACACACATGCATGTGCACTCACCGGACAATGCCTCGTAATCAGCCAAATCTCCCACGCCTTGGATCTGTTCCTCCGTGACGTAGGTCCCAGCGACTGACTCATGTGGAGTGAGTTCCATGTCTACTACTGGAGACCCACCTCCAGTCACTAGAGTTGCGGCATGACTTGAGGCCAGCTTACTCTTTGCCCTGCGCTTTAGGTCATTCCAGCGCTTATAGCAATCATTGGCTGTGCGCCTGACGATTCCAAGGGCACTTACGATGTCCGCAACGGTCTGCCAGTGTGCCTGGCGTTGTGCAGGTGTGGTCTTGGATCCTGCAACAATGACCATCTCGTTGTCATGTGCGGACACATACTCGACAAGTGCATTCAGTTCGTCATCCGTGAAGCTGGGCTTCCTGGACGGGCCGGACTGTGTAGCCGTGTCTGGGGCATCAGCCTGTGCCGGACGAGCACTCTTCCTCTTCCGCTTGGAAGGTGGTGGTGATCCTGAGTGTCCTGCGCCGCTCTGGACACTAGGGGCAGGAGCCCTGGTGGACTCTGTATCAGGAGTGTGGGATTGCACACTCAGCATGGGAGTTGGTGCAGGCATTGGCTCTAGTGTGATGGTGTCAGGGGGAATATCAGCAGCATGGACTAGGACCGACACTGTCCGGGCTGGGTGTGTGAGGGCTGGGGTGGATGGAGCCGCAGCTGCCCCTGCAGCCTCTCCGCCCTGCCTACTTGGTGCAGCAGATGACCTTGCTGCCCCAGATGCACGTGGCATGGTGACATCAACGTGCACCAGCGCACGTGTCATAGGCCTGCTGACCTGGAAGTCAGCCATGGAGTCAGCCAGGTCTGGTGCCACAATGGGCTGGTCCAACAAGGGCTGAGCATGGATGGTGTCAGCCACATCAGCCTCAACGGGAGGGGGGGGGGATTATGGGTGCCCTTGACTGGTCCTCCACACATGGGGGGACAGGCTCACCCTGCAAGTAACGACCACGTCCCCTACCGGATCCACCACGGCCACCACTTGTGGCTCTTCCACCTTTGCCACCCTTACGGAATCCTCGCCTCCCAGCCATGGCACTGATGTTAATGTGCGTATGGGAGTGGCTGTAAAATATGGTCCTGGGCAATTGGGGGTCAAAGGGGTTGGGTACCAGATGGTAATTGTACCCTAGTGCTCTTGCAAGGCTGATTGTAACCCCTGGGGAAAGATGACGGGTCACGCTACGCACAGGAGCCCCAAAAAAGGGAGATGACGTGCACGCAACCCCTCCTAGACCACGTGTGCAGAAAGAAAAACCTGCACTACGCTGTGGCACCCAGTAACACAAGAATGAACGTATAGGCTACACACGGGGCAAGCACAGATATTAGATACGTGCGTGACTCACCGTCTGCCAGGTAAAAGAGCGTGAAAAAGGAGCGCGTTTGGTTGGCAACACCCCCGCCAAAAGAAGATTTGTACGCTGTCTGAGGAGACAGGACAACAGTAGAAGGGAACACTGTTTGAGGGAACAGGCCCAGGTAAACCAGTAAAAGAGAGAAAAGAGAAAAATCTGTCAGAGGTAACAGGGAATACGAACTTGAAACGCCGTGAAGTAAATCGCGTGTGAACCGACAAGAAGTACAGAATTCACCCACTCGCTCTCCACGAAAAGCACATACAAGGAAATGGTGTTCTACGCGTACCTTTTATACAGGCCCAGACGTCCAGCGTCACTTACGCGGCGTGTATGCGCTAGGGCCATTTCCACCAATTACACGCTTTGTCACTTATGCGTGTAGGGCCATTTCCACCAATTACACGCTTTGTGACTTATGCGTGTACGGCCATTTCCACCAATCACACGCGATGACACTCTGACGTGCAGTCTTTCCACGTGTGCTCTGTCATCACGTGCTGTGTGGGAAACACCTGTGCGGGTCACGTCACAGACGCGCTTACGCGCTGAGTGCCTTTGGTCCAATAGAATCGTGTATGCGTGCTGACGCGCTTACGCGCTAAGGGCCTTTGCTCGGTTTTCACGCTGACGTGCAGGATTTTCACGTGCCAAATCACTCCGTACCAAGCTGGCCACGCGTAAGCACACGGAAGACCACGCTCCTGCCCAGAAGGCCGAACTACTGCCCCCCAGAGCCCTGAGCACGCTCCCACCTGCCATCTGCTGCTACCTGACTGCCTGCTGCCCACGTGCACTGCCATTTGCTGCCTGCACATCAGCCAGGGGTGCTGTTGCTGTGACCACCCCTGCTGGAACCGAAGACTCCCGACTGGAATTCCATCGCTCCACAGCCCAGCCCCAGGACCCAGTTGCCCACCCACTCCTGCCTCTGGGGTTGTCATGTCGGGGCAAACACCATCTGTGACCACTGACAACCCCCGGCCAGAGAGGCAGAGGGGCACCAGCTTCAGTGCCACCGAAGTTGGTGTCCTGATGGAGCAAGTCCTGGGGCAGTATGATGCCCTCTTCGGAAGTTCCCGCGCCGACAAGGAAGGACGGACTCGGATCTGGACTGACATCGTGACTGCCATCAACGCGGAGGGGGTGGCAGTCCGGGACTTACAACATGTCAGGAAGCGCTGGGAGGACTTCAGGTCCAGGACCCTGAACAAGGCCCGGCGCCTCTTGAAGGCAGCGGATGCCAAGGGGCGCCGGGGCCACTTGTCGGAAGAACAGATGGGGGTCCTGGAACGCATATCCCCAGCGCTCCACGTCCAGGTCCTAGAGAAGCAGACCCGTCTGGAGTCGAGCGGTGAGTGTACATGCATCCTGATTGTGAGCAGTGCGTGTGGTGATTATTCGGCATTGTGCCGGTTGCACATCTGTTTGTATGGGGTCGAGTATGGGTGGGGGTGTACAGGGCCGTGGGGCTGACACATGCGAGGGCTGTAATGTGTGAGACATGGATGGTGCTTGTGTGTGTGGGCTTGCATGGCAAATGCAGTTGTGCGTGCACACATGTTTGGATGAATGTGTATGTAAGTAGACATGTCCGTGATGTCAGGCATGTATGTTGTTTTCTGCTGCATGTATGAGCACTGTGTACATGTGCATGTGTGTGTATTTGTCAAGGGTGCAACAGTGATGCAACATGGATGCATGTGACAGCGGTATGTGGAAGCCTGATTGGCAGATGTGACATGGATGCCCGTCTGAACAGTGCGACACTTGGCAGAGGTGTAGACATGCATGCAAGTGTGGTGGTGTGTGTACATGTGTGGTGCACTTCCTGTGTTGCATGTGATGTCTGGCTCCCCTTTGGCTGCTGATGCTGTTGTATGTGTAGGGATGGTGGTGGCAGTTGCGATATGGCTGTGGTATGGCTCATGTGTGCCAGTTGCAATGACATGTGTGTTGGGGATTGTGATGACATGTCTGAGGTTTGCCAATGCCACTCATGTGCAACTGTCATGCGTGTATGTGTCCATTGTACAGTGCCCTGATGCCTGTGTTTTGTTTCTCCCTGTCTGCAGCGTCAACTGATGAAGAGGGCGGAGAAGGTGCTGTGGAGCACAGCCGCGGGGATCTGACCGCCAGCCGGAGACGCAAGGCCCGGCTCCCCTCCCGTGTTGTCATCTCGTCGGGGAGTGAGGAGTCCGGTGCCGCGTCCCAGGCCGCAGCTGCCGGGGGGAGGTCCAAGAGGCGGAGGTTGCAGTTGGACTCCTCGGCAGCAGAAGGGGCAGCTGGGACCCCACAGGGCCCAACAGGGGAAGATGGCACGGAGTCATCCAGGTTGGTGGGGGGTTTGGTGGAGGAGGGGGCCGCGCAAGCACCAGAGACGGGGTCTGGAGGTGCGGATCCCACTGGTGCTAGTGGTGCAGTGCAGGACCAGGGACAGGAGGCAGCACAGGCGGCCGCGGAGGTGCCTGTGTGCAATCCTGTCCCCGATCCTGTCCCTGCATCATCTTGCACCAGCAGGGATGCCTACGTCCAGACCCGTTTTCAGGCAGGGGATGAGCTGACGTCAACTGGCCTTCCTCTGCCTGCGGACGTGGCCATCCAGGTCCGGGTTGAGCCTGTCCTGGCTGGTGTGGCGTTGCGTCAACGGGCCATGCGAGGTGACCTGCAGTCTTTTCATGGAGAGACTGCACGTCATCTCGAATGGCTCGATGACCACGTCAGCCTGCTGGGACAGGTCACCCAGGCCGGATTCCGCTGTCTGATGGGGCTTGCTTCGACCCCCTCCTCAACTGGACCCCCTACGCGCCAGTCGTCCTCTGTGCCATCTTCCCACCCATCAGTCACCTGGGTGCCCTGTGGAGCTGCCTCTGACGGTGCGGCCAGGCTGGTGGAGGAGGCATCCCTGCCACACTCGGGAGTCGGAGGTCCAGCAGGGGTGGCCACATCAACAAGTGCACCCCAGCCGGCGGAGGATGTGCAGGCAGCAGGAGGCAGTGCACGGGCAGAGGCAGAGCAGCAGCAGCAGCAAGATGGTGGGAGACATGAAGGCTCGGGGCTTTCGACATCGGAGGGGCAGGCATCGGCCGGAGGGCAGGGGGACCCAGGACAGAGAGTGTCTTCCGTGTGGCAGCGGTTGGGCCACGCCATAGGTGCGGAGCGGCGGCGGGCGGAAGAGGCGCGGCTCACAATGGTCAGGGCAGAGAAGGCGGGCCGAGTGCCTCGAGGCAATCCGCAGGGGGTTGGAGGAGGACACGGCGTCGTCCCTGCGGACCCTCGGGGCCATGGAACTGGACCGCCTCCGGGACATCGAACAGGAGTTCGATGATGCCCTGGCCCGGGACACCACGGAGTGAGCCGCTGGACTTGCCCGCCGCCTTTGTATATAGTTCTTTAGTTTTAGGTTTCCTTTCTTTCTTATTATGATTTGGAGTCGACGGACACTGCTCCACTTTTTGTATATAGTTTATTTTTAGGTAGGTTTTTTAGTAGGTTTCCTTTGTTCAGTTGGGCTCATGGACCCTTGGTATTTTTGTACATAGTTCTTTATTGCATGGAGATTTTTTTACATTTGACTTTGGCCAAAATTTTTTTGGCTTTGGATTTCCAGTTTTGTCTTTTTATACGGACATGCAGCTTATTTTTTCTCATTCACATTGTAGTTTGTTTTCTTTCTTAAGCATTCTTTATTTTTTTCAATACAATTTTTTTTGCATACTTCACTGTGTGGTATCATCTCATTGGTTTCATGCATGTCATGTTGTGTGTTTTCCCATTTAATTGCAACCATTGTGTGTGACGGACATGGGTTCATTAGCTTCATGAACATTGGGGGTGTAACATGTGATTTCCATTTCCATGTGGGTGAATGGGTTACTTGGTAGGGCTTTTTGGCTGTGGAGGCTGACCATTACGCACATGATTGGGGATTGTGAGGACCTGGTGGGGGCTGCCCATGGTGGCAGGGGGGTGGGGGTGGTGGGAGACATGAGTAGGGGCCTGGTGGAGGCTGCCCCTGCACTGCTGGGGGGTGGGGGTGGTGGGAGACATGAGTGGGGGCCTGGTGGAGGCTGCCCCTGCACTGCTGGGGGGTGGGGGTGGTGGGAGACATGAGTGGGGGCCTGGTGGAGGCTGCCCCTGCACTGCTGGGGGGTGGGGGTGATGGGAGACATGAGTGGGGGCCTGGTGGAGGGTGACCCTGGATGTTGGGGGTGGGGGTGCAGGGGGACATGAGTGGGGGCCTGGTGGAGGGTGGTGACCCTGGATGCTGGGGGGTGGGGGTGGTGGGAGACATGAGTGGGGGCCTGGTGGAGGCTGCCCCTGCACTGCTAGGGGGTGGGGGTGGTGGTAGACATGAGTGGGGGCATGGTGGAGGCTGCCCCTGCACTGCTGGGGGGTGGGGGTGCAGGGGGACATGAGTGGGGGCCTGGTGGAGGCTGCCCCTGGTGGCTGGGGGGTGGGGTCGGTGGGAGACATGAGTGGGGGCCTTGCGGAGGCTGCCCCTGCACTGCTGGGGGGTGGGGGTGGTGGGAGACATGAGTGGGGGCCTGGTGGAGGCTGCCCCTGGTGGATGGGGGGTGGGGGTGGTGGGAGACATGAGTGGGGGCCTGGTTGAGGGTGCCCCTGGTGGCAGGGGGGTGGGGGTGGTGGGAGACATGAGTGGGGGCCTGGTGGAGGGTGACCCTGGATGCTGAGGGGTGGGGGTGGTGGGAGACATGAGTGGGGGCCTGGTGGAGGGTGACCCTGGATGCTGGGGGGTGGGGGTGGTGGGAGACATGATTGGGGGCCTGGTGGAGGCTGCCCCTGCACTGCTGGGGGGTGGGGGTGGTGGGAGACATGAGTGGGGGCCTGGTGGAGGCTGCCCCTGCACTGCTGGGGGGTGGGGGTGGTGGGAGACATGAGTGGGGGCCTGGTGGAGGGTGACCCTGGATACTGGGGGGTGGGGGTGCAGGGGGACATGAGTGGGGGCCTGCTGGAGGCTGACCCTGGTGGCTGGGGAGTGGGGGTGGTGGGGGACATGAGTGGGGGCCTGGTGGAGGGTGCCCCTGGATGCTGGGGGGTGGGGGCGGTGGGAGACATGAGTGGGGGCCTGGTGGAGGCTGCCCCTGCACTGCTGGGGGGTGGGGGTGGTGGGAGACATGAGTGGGGGCCTGGTGGGGGCTGCCCATGGTGGCAGGGGGGTGGGGGTGCAGGGGGACATGAGTGGGGGCCTGTTGGAGGCTGCCCATGGTGGCAGGGGGGTGGGGGTGGTGTGAGACATGAGTGGGGGCCTGGTGGAGGCTGCCCCTGCACTGCTGGGGGGTGGGGGTGGTGGGAGACATGAGTGGGGGCCTGGTGGAGGGTGACCCTGGATGCTGGGGGGTGGGGGTGCAGGGGGACATGAGTGGGGGCCTGGTGTAGGCTGACCCTGGTGGCTGGGGGGTGGGGGTGGTGGGGGACATGAGTGGGGGCCTGGTGGAGGGTGCCCCTGGTGGCAGGGGGGTGGGGGTGGTGGTAGACATGGTGGGGGCCTGGTGGAGGCTGCCCCTGGTGGCTGGGGGGTGGGGGTGGTGGGAGACATGAGTGGGGGCCTGGTGGAGGCTGCCCCTGGTGGCTGGGGGGTGGGGGTGGTGGGAGACATGAGTGGGTGCCTGGTGGAGGGTGACCCTGGATGCTGGGGGGTGGGGGCGCAGGGGGACATGAGTGGGGGCCTGGTGGAGGGTGACCCTGGATGCTGGGGGGTGGGGGTGGTGGGAGACATGAGTGGGGGCCAGGTGGAGGCTGCCCCTGGATGCTGGGAGGTGGGGGTGCAGGGGGACATGAGTGGGGGCCTGCTGGAGGCTGCCCCTGGATGCTGGGGGGTGGGGGTGGTGGGAGACATGAGTGGGGGCCTGGTGGAGGCTGCCCCTGCACTGCTGGGGGGTGGGGGTGGTGGGAGACATGAGTGGGGGCCTGGTGGAGGGTGACCCTGGATGCTGGGGGGTGGGGGTGCAGGGGACATGAGTGGGGGCCTGGTGGAGGACGCCCATGGTGGCAGGGGGGTGGGGGTGGTGGGAGACATGAGTGGGTGCCTGGTGGAGGGTGACCCTTGATGCTGGGGGGTGGGGGTGCAGGGGGACATGAGTGGGGGCCTGGTGGAGGCTGCCCCTGGTGTCTGGGGGTGGGGGTGGTGGGAGACATGAGTGGGGGCCTGGTGGAGGCTGCCCCTGGTGGCTGGGGGGTGGGGGTGGTGGGAGACATGAGTGGGTGCCTGGTGGAGGGTGACCCTGGATGCCTCTGGGGTGGGGGTGCAGGGGGACATGAGTGGGGGCCTGGTGGAGGGTGACCCTGGATGCTGGGGGGTGGGGGTGGTGGGAGACATGAGTGGGTGCCTGGTGGAGGCTGCCCCTGGTGGCTGGGGGGTGGGGGTGGTGGGAGACATGAGTGGGGGCCTGGTGGAGGCTGCCCATGGTGGCAGGGGGGTGGGGGTGGTGGGAGACATGAGTGGGGGCCTGCTGGAGACTGCCCCTGGTGGCAGGGGGGTGGGGGTGGTGGGAGACATGAGTGGGGGCCTGGTGGAGGCTGCCCCTGCACTGCTGGGGGGTGGGGGTGGTGGGAGACATGCATTGTTGATCAGTAGTGCAAGGTGACATGTGGGTTGGCTGGGGGGCATGCCCATGGTGGATGGGCTGCCTGCGGGACATGGGCAGGGGTGCAGGGTAGTCCCCCGTGGTGTGGGCTGCCTGCAGGGGCCGTGGAGGTTGTGGAGCGTACACCTGGGAGGACCCACACGGCCAATTCACGTGTAGTACTCCCCAGAACCCCTGAAATACACATTCCCTGCTGGTATCGCGTGTGGAACTTCCCGCGCACCCCTGAAATACACGTACCCTGCTCGCACTGGGACAATCGCGTGTGCAAGTTCCCGCGCACCCCTGAAATACACGTACCCTGCTCGCACTGGGACAATCGCGTGTGCAACTTCCCGCGCACCCCTGAAATACACGTACCCTGCTTGCACTGGGACAATCGCGTGTGCAACTTCCCGCGCACCCCTGAAATACACATACCTTGCTGAAATCGCGTGTGGAACTTCCCGCGCACCCCTGAAATACACATACCCTGCTCGCACAGGGACAATCGCGTGTGCAACTTCCCGCGCACCCCTGAAATACACGTACCCTGCTCGGACTGGGACTATCGCGTGTGGAACTTGTGGCGCACCCCTGAAATACACGTACCCTGCTCGCACTGGCCCATTCGCGTGTGGAACTTCCCACGCACCCCTGGAATACACGTACCCTGCTGTAATCGCGTGTGGAACTTCCCGCGCACCCCTGGAATACACGTACCCTGCTTGCACGGGGCCAATCACGTGTGGAACTTCCCGCGCACCCCTGAAATACACGTTCCCCGCTTGGCGTTTGCTGTTTGGTAGCCCGGTGAACTGGTCCAGGGTTCGCGCAGCCCTTTGCGATGAATTAGCGATTTTGATGGCTTTTCCTTGCGCGAGGGCGTTCTTGGGGGCGTTACTGGCGCTGCTGCAGGGTCGCTGCGATTCTCTGCGCCACGGCTGGTTTGGGAGCCTGAAATCCATGAATACGCTGTGCGCAGAAATCGGTTTTAGCGCACGTGCCTGGCGCAGACAATCGCACGCGGACACTCTGCGCCAGCCGCTTGCGACACTTTTCTGCGAAATTCTATGAATTACCCTCATAATGTGTAGTAAATGTGTGCCATTAAAATCAGCAACAAAATAAAGTACAACAGAACTTTCATCAATGGTTGTTTCAATTTTTCAGTGAATCAAGTGTGTGTCCATTCAGCAGTGTTCTGCCCTTGCCGTATTCTGTGATTGTGTCTTTGACTCTGTATTCTGTCAAACCAAGAATGTATTAATTTAAATCTTCCTCTGACATCACTGTCCTGTGTGTGTCAGCGGCAAACAATGACTTGTAGTTGTTCATCCATCTCATCATATGTTCCCTGCTGCTGGAAATAGACGAACAAGTCAACTTATCATTCGCCGACTGTTATTGCTGGCTACATTGTACTCGGTTGTTCTTTGTGGCGTATTGCAACGACATGGAAATACAACAGGTGTGGGTACTTGTCTTTGTCCCGGGCACATGGCCAGTCCAGCATCGAGATGCATGTAGTCCACCACTGGGATCCCTCAGGTTACATAAACGCCTAATTCAGTGCTAATATTTAATTAAAATTCTATCTATGTGTTCTTCTTGCACTTAGCTTGCTCCCTGATTGTAGCGTAAGCCTCCACATCCCATTTCGAGCTGACCATACTCCATAGCACTAAGTTCTGAAGCAAATTGTGGAGTACTTTCCACGTTGTTTTCTCTGTGTTCCCATTGTTTCACGTCTGTGTTCATCATTAGTATTTACATGGGGCCGAATTAATAGGTAAAATTATTGTAATAAAGATCAGCTACTGACACACATTTCTGTTGTGGTTTTGAAACAGCTACATCCTGCCTTTCTGCGATTGTCATCGATTCCAGATACCAGCTGACAGGTTTTTTAACCGGCAGCTGCAGATACACTTGAATGGCTGGATCACAATGATGATTTTGCCCTTACACGGTACCAGCGATAAGGAGCAACCTGACATCGTTTACAGTGGCCTAGCGCCAAGTTGATGCCAAAGCCTTGCGATTGACAGTGCGTCTAATGCGCTTCTTATATCCAAAAGGAACACCGCGTGACTCACAATAAACATTTGTGGATGGAGAACAAAGAAAAAAAGTACCCATTTGCTTGAATATGGCAATCGCCGGATGTTCTCGGAGCGTTTTTTGTGAAATAAAAGTGCTTTCCAGTTTTGCTATTTCCTTTAAAAGTATAGATTTACAATCAAAATTGGGACGTGCTGTGTTGTGAGATGATGTGTGTTGATATTCCGGGTTCTGCGTCAACTAACGTCAACACGTAGGTGATGACTGGGCGTGTTTGGATACGCTGCCCAGCAACGTCCTGTAGATAGGCAGAGATTATCACTAGGTTTGGTTATGTCAGCCTCAGGGGTGGGGCACATGAATTAGTGCCGCCAGGGCAGTCCACCTTGGGCGATGCAGCAACAGATAAGATTATCACAAGATGGCCGCGCCCTGCTGCCTGATTTTGCAACTGTAAAAAAGAAGAAAAGTACGTTAAGGTGCATAGGAAATGTTTGTACGATCGATTAACGTATGCTTAAAAACACATGCCCGAACTCTCGGACAATAATATTTCTGAGCGCACTATTCCTTTAATAGATCAATTTTTTGCTCCATTCGCTGCAGATGATTTTCTAAGGTCTCTGTTTATTTATTATTTTTAATGTTTGTGTGGTCTGTGAAAAAAGAAATTGTTAAGTACACATAAAGTAATGGTTATTAATTGGTTTATATAGATAAGTGTACTGTCTACCATTAGTATCACTGTTTTCACTAATTTCATCCCGAGGAAAATTGTCTTCCAGCCATCCCAAAGTACTAGAAATGTCTGTGTAAAAAAAAAAAACAATATTACTTTTAATGTACCTAATACAGAACGTTTATAAATATATACAATACATGTAGGGAACTTATTAGTTTCTTGCTAAGTTTTGCTGTTACTGCTGCGTAGGTGTGCTGTTGATATTTGCTGTGCAGTTTCTGTGAGGTAATTCTGTTCGAGGCATATTTATTTTGTTTTGGTATATTCCATTATGTTGCATATGCTATGCAATTGAACGGTTGGTGTCTTACATATATAGTTTAAACTTCTTATTTATTATTGAATGTGATGTGTTTATGTGCTGTTTTTTGAACATGTTCAGTGTTTTTATTGCATGATACAGCAATGTAAGATACCCCCTGAAATTTTGGATAGTGTTGCTGTTGACCGCGTCCGTCTGCAGACATGGACATGGTCCGCAGACATCAGAACCACTAGCGCAGGTAGGGGGTTCAGTATGTTCTACGTTAGATGTATATAAACTAAGGGAATCCTAGTAAACATTTATCAAATTTATATTATCTATATTTATATTCAGTGAAAGAAATGTGATACAGGAACGTTATGGTTAAATTGCGCTACTAAAAACCTATGAAATTCAGTAAAAAAAACTTTGTTAAAGGGACGTTATGGATAAGTTGTGCTACTAAAAACCTATGAAATTCAGTGAAAAAAACTTTGTTAAAGGGACGTTATGGTTCCAAGTAAAACCGAAAAACCCTTGAAATTCGCCTGTTTGGTAACCTAATCAACCATAACTCGCGCCACCTCTGTGCACTGCTAAGACTAACACCCAGGACATCAAAGATGATATCACAAATGCCATTGATGACATCACTGAGTACATCAAATGTGCATTTACTTTTCATGAAAAGTTTGTACAAGGGATTCTTATTGTAATGTTGAAAGTGTCAAGGATCATTGGAATAACTATCATGAGGTACGTAGTGCATTAAGCAATGCATTAATAAAAATAGCATTCTTTTATGAAGTACTTTCCAGTATACTAAGCTACTCATGTAGAAACAGAGGCATTGTGTGCAGCATACAGCTAATAAAACCCACTTACTACATAACTGCATTATTGCAAACAAAACACAAACAGACAACAACACAAACAAATATGAGCATATTCAGGGAAAATGAAGTAAACAAAAAACAGCAGTATTACCAAACGATCGTCATACCCTAACTGATAATCTTCATGCACAGAAATGATTGCACTGCTTCAAAGCTACTGCTTCCCTATGTATAACTATCACATATTGTGACTAGACCCTAAGGAAAGTAGTGTGAGTACAATATATACAAATATGAGCATATTCAGGAAAAGTAGAGTATTAAAAAAACAGTGGACCCATAAAAAAGTGTTGACAACCTTACTAATCATCTTCATACCTAGAAAGCATTGCTGTCTTCCAAGTCTGTGTTTTCCCCTATGTATATGTTTCATATGCTATGAGTGAACCCCAAATGAATTACTGTGAGAACATATTTGAAGTATAAGTCTGTAAATATAGTACGTTTTGAGGTTTTAGTTCCTGACTGTTACTGGCCTAAATATGTCAGTAAAGGAAAAAAGAGGAGCCAGACACGTGATGTCATCAGTGATGTCATCAATTACATTTGTGATGTCATCTTTGATGTCCTGGGTGTTAGTCTTAGCAGTGCACAGTGGTGGTACGAGCTATGGTTGCTTAGGTTACCATAACTGGCGAATTTCAAGGGTTCTTCGGTTTTACTTGGAACCATAACGTCTCTTTAACAACGTTTTTTTCACTGAATTTCATAGGAGTTTAGGAGCGCAACTTAACCATAATGTCCCTTTAACTAGGTTTTTTTTACTGAATATATATATATATATATATATTTATAGATTGTGGGAGCCCAATACAGCAACTGGGATGCAATACGTAGATGAACAAGTTAATATTGTTGATAATTATTTTAGTGGTGTGCCCAAGATGGTGACTTGAGCCTGGGCCCTTTTTTACTCACACCCCTCAGCAGCATATTATGTGTGCACCAGGGGTCATCAGTGTGTACTTGAATCCCTGAGTGACAGAGTCACCGGGTAAAATCTATCTTCAGAAAATGGTACAGACCAGCAAACACAAGGGGATGTATCGAGAGCCACCTCCAAGAGAGGTGAGACCTCTGCAAAAGGGAGGTGCAGCTGAACTGGGGACGCTGAAGTGCAGGACCCACCCAAGACACTTCCTGCTCCATGCACACCCCATGGACATCACCTTTGTGGGAGTTTCTCCCACGGAAATAGAGGGGAGGTGCACAGTGACCTGCCAGCAGGCCGGACTTGTTTACTTTACTTTAATTTAGTTTATTTATAACGCGAATCCATAAACCCGTGGATGTGAGGGCGCAGACAAGGACAAAAAAAACAAGCAACACATAGAATATGAGGGGATATTCTTACCACCTGAAAAAAGCTGAAAAAAGATGGAATACATTATCGGAACAACCAGGTCTTGAGCTCTTTTTCAAACAGGATCAGAGATGACGAACCTCTCAACGATGCGGTAAGGAGTTCCATAATGTGGGAGCAACGCCAAAAACGCTCCTCCCTGAACCTTCTTAGTTTTGCATTTTGGTAAGAGTAGGACATTTTGGGTACTGGATCTCAGACTTCTGTGGTTGGGTTTTTCTCTAATGTGATCTTAAAGATAGGTCGGCATGGTGCCCATTCGACACTTGAATGTGATAACCAGTGGCCTGAAAGAGATTCGTGCTACCACAGGGAGCCAATGTAGCACGCATTGAGACTCCGTTACATGAGAGCATAAGGTTAGACCTGTGATGACTCTAACAACACCATTTTGGACCACTTGGAGTCTATTGATGGTTGCTTTGTTAGCTACTGCTAGGAGACAGCAACAATAATAATTTTTGCACCTATTATTGCTCGAGCGATAGCTTCCGCATTATCTTGGGAGATGTATGGTCTAAGATAAGCTAGCAATTTAATGTAGCATGTTGCAGATGCGACCCTACATCCTACATAAGGTTTCATATTCAGTACCTGGTCAAGAACGGCTCCCAGGATTTGAACCTTAGGGAGCGTAGAGATGTCTACATCCCCCAGCTGAAAGTGCTTATAAGCTTGCTCCAGCTTGGCAAGTGTTCCTACTGACCCCACTACCATAAGTTCAGTTTTACCACGATTGAGCGCTAGGTTGTTCTGCATCATCCAGTGCTCATAATAGCAAAAATTCTATTCAGTTCCATTTCATCTTGACGGTGACACCCTGTAAGCGGAATGACACATTGTGTATCATCCATATAGTTAGAGAATAGGACCCCTTCCTGTTCAAGATGTGCAAACAAAGGGGCCATGAAGATGTTATAAATGCACGGCGACGGGCATGCACCCTGCGGTACTCCAAAAAGCACATAGATAGGCGGAGCCATTGGGTCATCTGCACTGACCCTACTGACTCTGTTGGAAAGGAAGGATAACATCCATTGAATTGCTGCAGATGAGAAGTTTGCCACTTCCTTCAGCCGTTCGGCCAAGATGGTATCGTCAACAAGGTCAAATGCCGCATTTGATCTCAAGAAATAAGCAGGGAGGCGAGACCTTTATCCATTCTGTTTAATAGCTTCGATTTTAGGTGTAAAGGAGAGATTTTGGTCCCAAAACCCTTTCTAAAGCCCGATTGCAGAGGGTTTAAGATAGGAAAGCAATTAAGGTGTGAATAGGCAACTTGATCCAAGATTTTAAGAAGAAAGGGGGTGTTGGTTATAGGACTATAATTAGTGGGAATATTTTGGTGCAGGCTGTTTTTTTTAACAGTGGTGTATCCCACGCCTGTTTCAGATCATCGGGAACCATGCCATTTGTAAAAGATGAATTAATGAATTTGCAAATTGATTGGACTAGTAAGGGTGGGCAGGTCTTAATGATGATAGAAGAGCAGGGATCGCCCGTACATTTAGACGCCTTAAGCTTGACGATTACCAGAGCTAAATCATCGGTAGTGATTGGACTAAAGTTAAATATGGGGATAGCCTTGTCTCTAACAAAGGCTTTACACTCCCTAATGTCCCCATTACCAGATCTCAGAGCTTTTTGTATTGAAATGCCTTCTCAAATCCCCTCCAATTTCAGGGACATAGCATTCTGAATTTCGATACACCACTTATCATCTTTAGTTATTGTGGATGCCTTCGGTTGGGGTATGGTCTCCTGCTCTTTAAGAATCTTAAACAATTCCCTCGAATGTGAGGTTGCTTGAGAGATTCTTAGATTATGGTAGATCTTCTTAGCTGCCACTATGGCCGCCTTATAGTTCTTAGAGGCGCTTTTAAATTTCATTAGTGCTGACAATGTTTGATTGGCCTTCCAGATATAAAATAGCTTGAGAGAGGAAACCTTTAAGGTTTGTAATTCAAGGGAAAACCATGGTTTACTTCTTTTAATCTGAAAGGATTTCTTTTTAAGTTTGGGAGGGGCCAGGGTGTTCGCAACAAGTTCCAAGGTCGTCTTGAGTTTCATGGCCATAATATCTGTTGCCTCTACATCTGAGACAACTGGTAAGTGCATAAAGACTGGTTCAATTCTTTCATAGGTCGAGTGCTTAACATTATGTTCTAATCCAGTGTGTACATATTTTGGCTTACTTTTGGTGGGGTATGGTACTGTAATGGAGAAATGCACAAAGGCATGATCTGACCAGGGACAGGGGCATAACAAGACATCATGACAAATAATATTGGCAACTGATATCCAATCAAGGGTATGCCCCAATGTGTGAGAAGAATCCTGAATAACTGGACTCAGAACAGGTCTGTGAGCGATTGTGCGGGCTCTGAGGCCGTGTGGTCATCAGCATGCCCTAGCCAATAGTTAAATTCCCCCAAAACTATGATGCATGCATTAGGCTTTAGGAGAGGGAGTAGATAGCTAGTGAGCGCTAAGGAGAAATTTTCTGTAAGGGAAGGTGGGCGGTGGATTAGTATAATGTTAATCGTGGCTCTCGCATTCATTCCCATTTTAACATGCATGAATTCAACCCCCTCCATGAGATGGCCTTTTACTTCCCATGCAGACAGTGTGTATTTTTTCCTCCTCCCCTACCTGCAATTCTATCCTGTCTCAGCATATTATAACCTGCTGGAATGGATAGAAGCAAGGGCGGGCCGGTGGAGCTCCATGTTTCTGTAAGGGTACATATGTCTAAGTGGTGGTGCTCTATATAATCTGCCATCTCATGCGCATGTTTGACCAGAGATCTTGTATTGAGTAACATGTAGCGTAGGGTGTCTACAGGTAAAAGTGGGGGATGCTGGCATTTTTGTGTCTCAGCAGGTATCACAAGTGGATTGGTGATCATATGAGCAGCTAAGTGGTCTACAGTAATGTGCTCAGTTGAATCCTCTTGGGGATTAACAGCTTCAATGGGGTCACAAGTGAAGGAGTGATTTTTTTTAATCTTAGAAATAAGATATGAGGTAAAGTTCCTGTGAATCAGTTCTATTCTTGATGCCTAATCCAAGTCCTGGTGTAGGAAAGGGGAGACAAGCAGGAGGCTAAGAGTAAAGGAAGAAGAGGTGTTAGCACTGACAGATGTCAGATGTGGGTAGCGAAGAGGCACTCTGAAGCTCTGGCCTAACCTGATTGGTGCTCTCTTCCCTGCCTAGGAAGCGACTGGCAGTGAATCATTTCGGGGCCACTAGTGACAACAGGTGTGGGGTATACCCTCATTCAGCCTCAATGTGCCCTTTCCTATAGGGCTGTGGAAATACATAGAAGCTTGGGATCAGCCCTGTCAAACCCAGAGCTGGCATACTACCATTCTTAACAGCTATATCTATCCTACTCACAATATGTAGGTGACCAAAAATAAATTAACCAACAAGGCATCCTCAAAAACAGAGATACTGTGCATCCAAGCATTGTTGGGCTTGAGCAAATCCAATAACACATTGGAGTATGTCTTACCCATTCAGAAGACTTCAGTAGCAGCTGATAAGCTTTACTCTGATGGGGGAGCCATCTCAATATGTACAGAATTTCATTTTGGACCGAACAATAATACAACCTTTAAGATCAGCAGAAGGACACTCATAGTTGGCCAGTTTACATACAGATCTAAAAGTGCCTATAGCTGAGAAGAAGAGAGAAATATTGAACTTGTGCATGTGGATGAAAAAGGTGAAGGCAGTGATAGCTATGCTCAAAATCAAAGCACAGAGAATGATGGAGGAGATCAGAGTGCTAAAAGATACCACTGAAGCACTCCAACTAACATGGATGAAGTGGCAAGCTACCCATACACTTTTTGAAAGAGAGCATGGAAGTAACAAATATCGAGGTCTGTGTCCTTGAACTTCTCTCACTGCTCCTATTGGATACCCACATTGCAGCTATTAACATAGACAAGGCATACAGAGTTGGCCAACACAGAACAAATTGTGACCATTCACCACAGGACATTGTTGTTAACATGCATGATTACACAATCAAAGAAGTCAAGAGAAATGGACTGATTGATTACTTAGATTCTTGAAACTGAAATATTTGAAAATTCAGCACAAGTCACACTCAACAGATGCCACACAATGAAACCAATTTCTGAATAACTACAGAACAGGCAGATTAGATACACATGGACTTATCAGATCAGCCTACAGTGCAATTTGGAAGAAAAGGTTGGCAAGACTACATCACCTGAGAATGGGCCAAAGATTCTGGACATTCATCTACTGTCGAAGAATAATGACATAATGAGGCCATCAACAGAGGACAAATCAGAAGGTTCCTCAAACCAGCAAACTAAAAGGCCATATGTATATTAATAACGGATAGGAAGAATGGAGAAGAAAATCGGAACCTTATGTTGATGGCCCTAGTCAATGTTTATCTTTTTACAATTCCTCATAGGAGAGATGGGGATTGCACTTCCATGTGTTTCTATGCACTGAAGGGGGTATACACTTGTTCTTTAATGGTTGCTGGGTATTAAATCTGAAAAAAGTTGATTGTTACTTATTTGTGATAATGATGCTTTGTAGATTGTCGTAAATTTGTTGAAATGCCTTCATGGGTTTACATTAGGGGACCTATGGGTATTGCTGATTTGAACATATCTTGCAGGTGTTTTGTAGGTTTGCAGAGTGAGATTGAACACTTGGCAGACCTCAAGAGTACTTTGGGTCTGCTGTCATGGAGGAAACTGCAGTTTGAGTTTGTGATTCACCCAAGAGGTCAGCCCATTAATGACAAATTATGTCCTAGGGTAGTGTACCCATAAGCATATAGATCCTTTAAACATTACAGCGTAGGGTTTCACAGTTTCTGGGCATAAGATTTGAGTAGGTGAGAAATACTGATGGAGGAGGAAAGATTCTACCCATATTTATTATACAGCAATCTGATAACATGATATTACACATAGACCATGATTGAATGGGTAGGGTCCCTCAATGTGCATATAATGAAAATAATGCAGGTCTTCAGGAAACTGAAGACTAGATGCTATCCATAATTGCCTTACTGAAAACTCATCTATGAGCAGAGGAAAAAACTGAACCAAACATAAGGATTTCCCGACACAATTGCATTAATTATTTCACCATGCTAAAAGGTCAGGGGTGGCCCTTGTGATACACAATCTTCTCCCTTCCATCTCTGATGAGGTGAAAAAGGACAGGTGGAAGGTATTTTGTGGAAAAGACAAATTAAGAGGAGAAGCATTAACAGTGTCATCATTCTATGCCTGTAATACTTTTCAAGATATGTTTGGATACCATTTTTGGAGGTTATGGAAAATTTTGTTTATGGTCATCTTATATATATTTCTTGCAATGGATAATGAGAAAGTTAGATTAACACATCTCCATTTGCAGCAGGCAGGGAAGGTATCCAAAAAGCTTAGAGCTTTCTCTCACAATTCACAAGTTCATTGATCGCACTTCAGAAAAGAATATGTTTTTATTTCTAGTGGTCTGGCAAAGAGCCTTCAAAGGGTGGAAATGTATCCTATGACCCTCACGGATAATAGCTTCATCAGGGCATTATTTCTTGTAGGGGGTAGAGAGCTGCGGTTCTGGTAGATGCAGGCTGGATTCTACTGGCTTGCATGACTTGGTTTGTAGTGAGAAACTAAAGAAGGCAGGAAGGGACTACCTGAGGTCAAATAGGCTCACTGATTGCTGGAGCACAATGGGATGCAATGAAGGTGGTAGCAAGGGGCATCATCTTAGATCTATCATCTTCATTGAAATGAATCTCCGGGCTCACTGAAAATAACTATTCTGAAGAACTAAAAGTACTGTAATGAAAGCATAGGCAGGCTCCCAACAGAATTAATCATCATACTGTTCAGAGTAAAGGGGCATTTTTCTGATCACAACAACAGGGCAATGAAAATGCTTGCATACAAGAGGAAAACCAAGGAGCAGAAAACTTTTATTCAGCCCTTTAAAAATGAAACATCAGAGGAGAGTAGGTGTGAGTTGATCAAATGTTTAGCTTTTCGGTCTTGGTATGGGTCTCTTAATGCATCTGATCAACACAACTCATCCCTGCAGGATGAACATCTGCCCACTCGGATGGAGAAAGGATGAGTCCTTCAATAAGCTTCTCTCCATTCAAGAAGTCTTGGCAGATAAAGCAAATGAGAACTAATAGAAAGCCCCTGGCCCGATGGCCTGACAGCGTCCTTTTATAGGTCTCTAGGTTTTATTGTGGCTCCCGCCTTGATAAACCTATTTAATCAGATACATGAAAAAGGAGTCCTGCTAGAATCTATGTTGGAGGACATATTACCAAAATTTGGGAAGTACCGCAAACCTTGTTATCCATGAAGACCAATAGCTTTTATTAGCGTGGATACAAAATTATTGACATGACTATTAACTGACGAGCCCGGACAAATGTTGCCCATGTTAATATCCTGATCACTTAGGGTTTATCTTGAAAGGAAGCAAAATAGACAATGTGAATAGTTTACTACCCCTACCAGATAAGGTGATAATTCATTTAAACATCAAATTAAGTCAGGGCACCGTTATATTGATGACGTCTTTGTATTCTGGGGAGGTAGTCAAAGTTGTCTGTCGAGTTTTCTAGAATGGTTGAATGCACAAGAGGTATGCATTAATTTTGCCATGTCGTCCAACAAAGACAAAATTGCCTTCTTGGACTTAGAAATATACAAATTTTCACTGGACAAACTAGGAACTACTTTGTTCAAAAAACCGACAGAGAAGAATACCTCACCCCCAAGCCCTATGTGAAAATTTACTGTACAGCCAGTTCCTACGAATGAGACGGGACTGCAGTACTAAGGACGACTATGAAATCAACAGTAAATATCTAAGTGCCAAACTTAAAGAACGCGATCCCCTGCGCACATTATCCACAGACCAATGAAACGAGCATGACACACAAATAGACAAGAGTGTCTAGTCAAACTGGCAAAAATTGTGGAAGAGAAAATCACATGTGTATCTACTTTTTCACCAATCAGCCACGATCTGCAGAGAATTTTCCTAAACAACTGGGGGAAGATTACTACAGAGGAGTTTAAAATAAATGAACCCTGTTTCGCATTCAAACGGATGTCAAATGTGCATGACAAGTTTGTCCATACTTACCCAACAATAAAGGAAAAATAACTCCAAACACAAACTACACTGTGGGGCCTTCCCCAGGACATTGGTCACTTTAAATGTGGCAATTGCTTGGTATGTCGACTTACCAGCAATATAAAAGATATTGGGGGTCATTACGACCCAGGCGGTAAGTACGCCAACTTTACCACCATGGTGTAAACTACGTTTACACCATGGTGGATGGCGGATTTACCGCCCCATTCCAAGGTGAGTGCGGCGGTAAATCCCCATTTCCCATTTTACCCTTCCCCATTCCCATTTTTGCCCCATAGGGCATAATGAGAGTGGGGAAGGCGCTAATTACACCACCGTAAATTACGGTGGCGTAATTAGCACCAAGGCGGTTTAGCGCCATGGATTTTAACGGCTGCTAAAAGCAGCCATTAAAATCGGAATCAGGCGTTAAGGGTTAACGACGGCGTTAACCCTTAACGCCTAAGTTGTAATGAGGCCCATTGGCCTCAAAGGCAGAAAATGGTGTTTCAGAACATTCACTAATTGCAAGATAAAATGGGCCATCTACGGCATAAAATGCCCATGTGGGCTGTTTTATATAATCAAGACCAAAAGACTGGTGTGACAAAGGATTGGTGAGCACCGGTCGTGCGTCAAAAATACAGTTCCTGATAAGCCATTACAAGGATTCTATTTCTTAGCCGGGAGAATACATCTCTCCCTTAGCATCCTATTATTAATAGACATACCATAAAAAATGACCCTTTCTGGTTCCACTAGATGAGGGACATCATTATTTTAGTTAAAAATATTAATTGCAAAAATGTAAGAAATGTGTCCCTAAACTTTGGAAGATCTATTATAGGGACTAGACAAAATTGCCATTTACCAATAACAACATAGATTAGATGGTGTAATTTTAAGTGCTTCATCAGGTAACAGTGTGTGTCCATAAGAACCATCTTGAAAGAGTGACCACCAAAGAAGCAGATGGAATAACAGTTCCCCTGCTATGAGGATTTCATCATTGCCGGAAAATATAACCTTCCCCTAGCAGTATAAAACACAGAATTCAATTTTCTGGTCTCACTAGTTGAAAATGGGGACATTATTTATGTCTCCCCTTTTTTTGTCATTTAAAAATATCTTACTGTCAAACTTGAGAAATATGTTCTCTAATTTTATAAGATCTATTTAAGGAAATATACAAAAATTACAATTTATTATAGGATGACATGATACAAGATCACATCCCTCGAAAAACAGTTCAGTACACCCAAAATGGCGGATATTTAACGTGAACCAACATTGTAGCATTCAACAAATCATATAAAACACAGATCACGTGATGGTGTGAGCGTTTTCTCCCAGATCGCAGAAAAAAATTGACCGCGGTCTCCGAATATTAAAGTAAGTGAAATACCTTTCTCCATATAGAATTATACATCGGTTAGAAAACAACTTCAAATATCATCTGGAAAACAAACTGGGTTATAATGACCGCACATGTGTGTCTTTTTGAATAGGAACTCCACTTCCATGAAAAAGTACCTGTGGGAATGCAGCGCAGCTAGTGCGCCCGCTATAGCGAACATTGCAGGGAATAAGCTGCCAAAAAATGCCTGCTTGTTCAGATACAACGTGAAGGTAATGAATTTACAACTAAACACCAATGATGGGCGCTAGAACTAATGTAAAAAAGTGAATGAAGGGACATCTTTGATAATGAACAGTGTTTTCCATTTATTGGGCCTCATTCCGAGGCTGGCGCTATCCATGGAGTAAATAGCACCATGGTAAGCAACCATGGAGCTATTTACTCCATGGAAATCCGGCATGGTGAATGGAGTAATTACCGGTCCATTCCAAGGTTGGAGGGACCGGTAATTCCCCATTCACCATACCGGTTCCCCATCCCCATTCCTGCCCCCATAGGGCTCAATGGGAATGGGGAAGGAGTAAATTACGGCACCGTAAATTACGGTGCCGTAATTTACTCCAAGGTCCCTTTGCGGGTTGGATTTTTAACGCCTGCTAAAAGCAGGCGTTAAATGCCAACCCGCAAAAGGGAACTCGGAATATGGTGGTAAGTGTTAACGGTCACCGTTGCCATTAACGGTGACCGTTAACCCTTACCGCCAGCCTCGGAATGAGGCCCATTGTCATTTGACAACAGGCTGTTGTGAAACATATAAGGCCCCTGTTGGTGAATATATTATCAAGATAATGCAGTCTCAAAACAAATATCAAGGATGCAAGCTAAATAAACCAAGGTAACTGCATGTAGAGAACAGAGTTTTCTAATGATCCTTAAAATAATAAAATTCCGGATCAATAGCGGATATGGTTAAATTGGCATTAACTATATAGAATTATTTGTTTTTCTGAAATGCATTATAGTAGCAAAAGAGAGCCAAAATATTTTTATATGTTTCCCTTCCCAGAGTGTGCAATCACTGTCACTACGCGGACTACTATGTAGACATTGCTTTCAGAAAAGGTTTCCTCACATGCCACTCAAGAAATCAAAGGTTAGTGACCTATCCATCACGCACAAGACCGGGAGTTGTTTAGTGTTTTTTAGTTTTTAGTAACCAATATTATATTTTGGTTTTTATAGTGCTTCACACGAACAAGGACAGATGTGATGCAACATATCCTGTCGTAAATATGTTGTCCCAACAAGAAAAGTCCTGAAAACGGCCCCATCAAATTTCGTTATTGAGATTGACTCAGATACGTTCTTTTGATGTACCCAGAAACACGACTAAGGGCCTCATTACACGGTAGGCGGTGAACCATGGCGCAATTAGCGCCATGGTTCATGCCGGTAAAATACCGGCACTGCCTTGGTGGAAAGGGGAATTACCACCCCATTCCAAGGTTGGAGGGGCGGTAATTCCCCCTTCCACCATTGCCCTTCCCCATTCCCATTTTTGCCCCATAGGGCATAATGGGAATGGGGAAGGCGCTAATTACGGCACCGCAAATTGCGGTACCGTAATTAGCTCCCTGGGTCCCTTTGCGGGTTGGTTTTTAACGCCTGCAAAAAGCAGGCGTTAAAATCCCCAACCCGCAAAGGGACCTCGTAGTAAGGCGGTAAGGATTTACCGGTACCGGTAAAATACTGGTACCAGTAAACCCTTACCGCCTACCGTGTAATGAGGCCCTAAGTGTAGACACATAGAGATATTTAAAAAAAATCTAAACTCTGGGAAGAATTGTTCAAAGGGTTGACTAGTAGAATCTCCCCTGCACCTCCCAATACTAACCCCACTTTCATTCCAAATAAGGGTTTTGATGAATTATATGTTGTAAAAAATCACTTATTGTTAGTACATATCAATGTGTGTGTTTTTTATGTTTTTTAGAAATATTTGGTGTTTTTGTAGAATATAATGATTAAAATACATATCTTTATGTCCTAATTAATAAAGACTATTTTCCCTTTGCCTCCCTATAGTCAAACATGTGCCCTGCTGGGTACATATAGGTCTCTTCGGGAGGTTTATTAACCTAGTCTTTGTATAATGCTCTATGAATGTTTGGGTATAAACACCCATCCTTAGCCCAAGACCAGAATTCTCCTCTCAGGCCCACCTCTTCTAAAATTCAGTAAAGCTCCCGGTTTTGGGGAGAGGACACATTGGGCCTCATTATGAGTGCAGCAGTAAGGGGTTAATGGCACCGGTAAGGATGCCGGTGCCGTTAACCCCTTACCGCAGCATTCCGAGGTCACTTAGCGGGTCCCTCTGAGGCCGGCTGGTTTTACCAGTCGTCCTTACCGGGAGCCGCTAAGGGACCAGGGAGCTAATAACGGGCCCGCTATATGCGGGCCCGTTATTAGCTCGTTCCCCTTTCCCATTGAGCCCTATGGGGGCTCGAATGGGAATGAGGATTTACTGGGTCCTCCAAGGTTGGAATGACCCGGTAGGTCCCCATACCGCGAACCCTGACCCGGTATGCGGTATGAGGGCAGCCATGGCGCTAATAGCACCATGGCTACCTCCATACTCGTAATGAGGCCCATTATCTCTGAGAAACATGACAGAGGATGGTAGGACATCGGACATTAATTGAATGACAGATGTTCCAGGCATTTTACCCTCACATCCAGATCCTGAGGCTGTCTGAAGGAGTGTGTATGTTTTTTATGGTAAAAAAAAACATGTATGTTCGAGTCAATGTTGTGATAAATGAAATGCTCACCCAGCCTAGAGTGCATTGTGACTTAGTGTAGTGCATACAAAATATATATCATTGGAATATTTGGCAAATATCAAGATCTGTGATCATTCCTAAGTTCCCAAAATACTCTTTAATTTTATGCATTGAAGCCTGGAGCCCTTATTGGTTCTTATGCCACCTTGCTCTTTCTCATAGGGATATTTTGAAAAAAAGTTATATTGGAAGTAATTAATATGGATAGTCTAGGACTTGATCAAATGCTTTGCTCAGTAAGACAACTGTGATATTCTTGTCCAACTACAATATATACATTATAAATTATTATTGCACATTTTTATAAGCAACCGTTTAAAATGTAAGTAGAATTCAAAATGTTCCTTTTTTATAATACTTGTTTTTCTGAGAATACACAACTTTGCCACTCAAAATGTCATTCCTTCCTGAAAGGGTCATACCCAGATTAAAACCATTTTAAATTGTTCGTGCTGGCCACTGATTGGTTGGAATTATTGCTGAACTTTTGAATTTGTTATGGATTGCACAAAAGCTATAATTAACAGAACATAGAAAATAAGAAAGACAGCCCCTAAATCATTGTCTTCAACTTCTTACAAGTTCTATAAGAATGCCATAACCCCGAGCACAGAGTAATCGCATACCCTTCTCCTCCTCTGTACAGCCAATTAATCCTCTGTGTGATAGTGGCTCTAACTAATGGGGAGCAAGCAATATGATGGGGAAATGCAGAATACGGGGTGCACTGGCTCTGTGCAAACTATCCCTCCCTCACATGGGACCCTGATAAGAAGTGCCACTTAAGATTACTGCTATGAATGGCTCTCTGCTTGTACATCTCCCCGAATAACAAGGTGAGCTAATTGTGCACCACCACAATTTAAATGCAATGCAATGCAAAACTCTTTAATGGCATGACTTGAAGTTTTGCAAATAGTTTTAGAAAATCAGATGTCTTTGATTAGCTTTCCATGTTATGCTGACCCACACCCACACTACTGAAGTGAAGTCCTACTTTTGTGTTAGCAGACACTGTCAATAGCAATCCCACTTCTATGTTGATGGCATGTCCAAGTTTTTAATTTTTAAATATAATCACTATACACATTGTGTTCCAACTCTTTCTCTGAGCCCCATCCTGTGCAAAAGTTAGCAATGCTCCTTATCTCACATTCCACATCACAAATAATTACTTAAATACAGCAAGGCTCTCTGGACAGCTGCACTACACTCTCCCACTCAGCCCCTCCTTGCCTTGATATGATATGATATTATCTGGCTTTTATTACCCGCCTATACACAAGTGTTTCAAGGCGCGACAAGGCAAGGGAGGGGGAACAGAGGGAAGACAAACAGCGATCCTACTATGCCAGGTGTTATTCAGATCGTGCAAGTGCATGGGAAAGGGGGGGGAAGTGCAAGGGAGAGGGGGCGGGGAGAGTGCAGTACACAGGATAATGGACTAATAACATAGTAAGTATGGCCAGCGGGTGGCAAGTACAAGGGTAAGTGTAGACATCCGGTATCAAGTGCTGGTAGAGGAACTGAAGAGATACAGCGACAGTCCAGAGTGCGGGAGTTGCCAGGAAGGTAGTGCAGAAGTGCGACTGGTGGTGGATGGGACCTGGGCCCGAGAATCAGCTGGTGGCCAGGTAACCAGTGCAGTTTCAGCCAGGTGTTCAGCAGGGGAGAGGAGTAGAAAAAGCAGAAGAAAAGAGAAAGGTTTTGAGGTGCTTCCGGAAACGGAGATGGTTCTCCTCAAGTTTCATCGAGGTAGGGAGGCTGTTCCAGAGGGTAGCCCTACCTGAAGCGAGAGATCTACCACCAATTTGTTGCTTGGAGAAGCAAATGACCCTGAGGGAGTTGTAGGCGGATGAGCCAACAGCTCGTGAAGGAAGATAATTAGGAAGAGAGAGTTGAAGGTATTGAGGCCTCAGGCCCCAGAAGGCCTTGTAGACAATGCTGAGGGTTTTGAACTTAATCCTCGCAGCCACTGGGAGCCAATGCAGGGAGTTCAGTCCTGGAGAGATACCCTTCTGTCCCAATCCCCCTTCAGGGCAGAGGTGCGGGGGTGGAGAACCCAGCAAGGCTCTCCCGCTAACGCACAGGCAGAGGGAAAGAAAGTGAAAAGGAGAGGGAGAGAAAGAGACAGAGAGAAAGGGAGCGAGCTTGATTGGTGTATGATGTGACTAGTCCAGCTAGTTTAGATATATTATCTCATTTTAATTTGCCATTTTAGATGAATAAAATTAGTATATGTACATCACTCTTTTTTCCCTTGATTTACTACTATACAGTTCACCCAAGCTCTCTATTTTCCCACACCTACTCAACTCTCCAGCAGTCCTGCTTTCATTTAAAGAAATTGCTTCAATGTTTTTTCCTATATTAAATGGATCTCTGATCAGAAACCCAATAATACCCAAAACCTCTGAAACGTGCACTGAAGATTCATTGCTGTGGAAAGAGAATCTAGCAGATTCTGACAGCGATTCAGTTTTGCAGGGACAGCTGACCACACTTTCAACTCTCATGGAGATTGGCAGGAGTTCAGAGTGCATTTTTTAAAAGGTTTGGCAAGGCTTGTGCTCCACACTTTATTTATTTATATCACAGGGAAAGCAATGCATTTTTGGCACAAAAACGCTTAAAGAATTTACCATTGATAACTGAGCAGAGGACATGAGCCCTTTACAATGCGGCGAGAGAATGTGACTTGAAGGCCAGATGTTGCAGGGGAAGGTGGAAACATAAACCTGGGATGATGGCAGGGCAGAATGACACAGGAATGGGATGGTGGAGAAAGTGCTGAATTAGGAATGAAGGGGTGACGGAAATGTTCCGTAAGGTTATCCATGAATGGTTGGGAGAGAGGAAAACAGGGTGACGCAGTAATGTAGAGTACAAGGAGACGTGTTCTTCAGAAAGAAGGAAAGCTTTGAGGTTGGATTTAAACAATGGTAGAGTTGGAGTAGTACAGGGAGGGAGAGGAAGAAAATTCCAGAGAAGGGCACTTAGGAGAGCGTAAACCAGAGAGAGCACAGGGGGCTTGAGTAGTGGCACGGAGGTGAGCTGAGGATGATCTTAATGAGTGAGGAGGAGAATAGGAGTGAGATGAGAACATAGGTAGGGAGGGACGAGTCCACGGATAGTTTTGAAGATAATGAGAAGAATGTTATACTTAGATCTTTGTTTCATAGATAGACAGCCGATATGACTATGGGTAGAGGAAGTAGAGGTAAAGTGAGGAAGGTTGAAAAGTGTTCAGACTGCAAAGTTTGGGACTTTATCCAGAGATGGAAAACATATTTGTGAAGGCCATAGAGGAGCTTGGTACAGTAGTGAGATCTAGAAAGGACTAAGGAGGAGGTTAGCAGTTTAAAAGTATTGAATGGAAGAAGATGACAGATTTTTCTGATATTGAGGAGGTTGAGCATGGATGCATTGGCAGATTTGGAGATAATGAGTGAGAAATTGTGTTGAATATGACACCAAGGTTATGAGTGGAAGCAGAGTAAAGAAGATAGTCAGGAGAAAAGAGAAGAAGAGGCAGAGAGAGAGAGATAGCTAGTTTGGCTGGGAAGTAGTGGACTTCAGTATTGGAGTTGAGCATGAGTGAGCGAGACACCATCCAAAATTTGATGGCGGGGGGACAGTTTGACATTTTTGACAACATCTCATTGATAAGAAGTAAAAGGAGAAGAAGATCTGAGTGTCATCAGTGAAGAGTTGATAGGAGAAGTCATAAGGGAAAATCAGGGCACCAACATCTGAATTATAGTGAATGAAGAGAAGTGGACCAAGGACAGACCCTTTGGGAACTCCAACAGTAAGGTGGGTGAGTGGGGATGAGTGGCAGTTCTAGGACAACGGAAAATGTCTGGGAGCAAGGGCTGAAGTGAGGTCCATATCACTGATGCCAAGGAAAGATAATGTAGAAAGAAGGTCAGAATGGTCGACAGTATTGAGGAAGCTGAAAGTTCGAAAAGAATAAGAATACATTAAACGTTTGCATGCTGAGCGGAAGAGATGAAGTTGCTGACATTGAGAAGAGCTGTCTTGTAGAATGCAGAGGGCAGAAGCCAGATTGAAGACTCCCCTCGAGGTTCTGAGTGTCAAGGAATTAATTGAGTCGATTCAATACTATTCACTCTAGGATTTTACAATAGTGTGGTAGAAGGGAGATAGGGCGAAAGTTAGCAGGACAGTTAGGATCTATACCAGGTTTCTTAAGGAGAGGGTGATGACAGTAACTGTGTTATAGGATGAGGGGAAAGTGGCATTGTCAAGAGAGGAGTTGAAGAAGGAAGTAAGATTTGGAGCAACACTGGGAGCTATGTGGTGCACAATGTGCAGGGCCAGTAAGTCGGTGGGGCAGAGCAAGAATAGCCATAAGGAGTAGGGCAATAATCTCATCAGGGTTGGTGGGGAGAAAGGAAGACATAGTAGGGGGGAGAGGAAGGTAGGATTGGTGGAAAAAAGTGAGCAGGAGGAGAGGATAGAGGGTAATTAGAGGGGGAATTGGGAATGATAGAATTTTCAATGCAAAGTCGGAGCAAGATAATTTGCAAAAAGAGTAGAGGAGATGGATGTGTGTTTAGGAGGTGAGAGAGTTGAGTTTAGAGATTTTTGGAGGTACCTGTGTTAGGAGGATTGAGATGAAAGGAAAACGAGATAGAAGTCACATTTGGCAGACACAAGAGTAGAGGAATCATTTTGAAGAACAGTGAGATAACGTTGGAGATCAGAGGAGTGTCTTGACCTTTGTCAAGGGGAAGCTTTCTCTGCATTGTTGTTTTCAGGGTGCAGATGAGAGTTGTAATCCGGGGGTATAGAGGGGAGGATTTCAGAATGAGTGTAGTAAGAGAGCAGTGAGATCAAAAGGGACCATAGAGAGCAGTGTTAAAGTTAGTGAAGGCGTCTTCAGTGGATGGAAAGGTGAGTTCAGCATAGGAGGAGAGAGAGTGGTGTCGGTCATAGAGGTAGTCAGGAAGTTTGGAGGACAAACTTGCACTTATTATTTGTTCTAGTAAATGGAGAGAGTGAGGAAGAAGCAAGTATGGAGATTGAGGCAAAGATGATAGCATGATTGGAGGGAGAACGCACAGTGGAGATATTAAGGCAGAAATTTGAGAGGAGATGAGAATAAGGTCAAGGGATTTTTCATTTGAAGGGATGGACAGAGGGTGGACAGAAGAGAGTGAGTGGTTACGTAGAACAGAGATAAAGTCAGTGGTTAGAGCAACAGAGAGAGAGTGGAGGTTGAAGTCACCAATGACAGCAAGGTGGTGATTGGGAGGGAGAGTCAATTAGTTGGGAGAGGTGGTCAAAGAATTGACCTACCAGACAAAGGTGGCCGGTAGAGAGAGATATGTATGACATATGGGGCAGTGATTGTGGAGATACTGTATTCAAGTGAGTGAGAATTAGCAGGAGATGCGGAAGTGGGAGAGATAGATATGGAGTTTGGAGGATGAAAACAGTCCTACACCACCACCCCTGCCAGTGGGACAGAGAGAGTGAGTCAAGGCACAGACAGGGCCATGAAGTACAACAAGGGTTACAGAGTTGGAGGGAGAGATGCAAGTTTCAGTAAGGGTATGAGGTAAAGACAAGCAGAATGAGAAAGGAAGAAGTCGAAGGTAAAGGAGGTTTTATTGCAGGCAGACTGCATTTCAAAGAGCAATAGAAAGAGAGTGAGATGTAGAAGCATAGCGACGTTGGGTCTGAGAAATAGAGAGGTACTTTGGGTAGATGTGAGAAGAGGATATATAATGGAAGGTAGGGAAGGAATAGGTTTTGTGAATAGAAAGAGTAGTGGAGCGAGAAGAGAGGTGGCATTGAGGAGAAGAGCTGATAGGGATTTGGAGAGAGTTGAGCTGGTTCTGAGCAGACGAGACTGAAGAAAGAAGTAGTTAGAAAAGGAAGAGATAGCATGAGAAGTGCATGGCAACGGTGCAGCTTAGAAGAAGTAATTTAGGACAGATATCAGGACACCTGTAAATACTAGAGGGGGCTATTTGTATCTCTGCCCTCTATATGGTAAGGTAGAGACACAGAACATCCCAGCCAAGGATCTCTATATGGTAACTGTGGATGAGCAACCAAGGCTAAAGCTCTCAGGAGGTGATTCAGGTTGGTTCTTAATTACAGTGAGTCCCCAAGCCCCCACAAAGAACCCAGCCTTTCAGCACACCACACTGCATTCATATCAGTTTCAGGCAGGGCTGTCTCATTAATTGTGTCACACACACAGAAACCAGACACCCATAGCATAGAATGCATATCGGTCAAACACTCTATTCACACAGGTCCCACCCCAAGGGTGCACCCACAGCATACAGTCACTGGGAAGGCTCCAGCCAGTCTGGCCTGGACTTCCTCACAATACCATGTATGGTTCTTCTGCCCAACAGCCAGTTAGGGGAAGGGACAGAGTCAGGGCTTCCCAGTACATTGGGAAAACAAGGTAACAGGCAAAAGAAAACAAGAGGCCCCAGGGGCCATCTTTCCTTCTATCAGGAATCCACTGATTCCTATGGTAGAGCCTTGGTATCCCAAAATGGGGGATACTCAGAGCTCCTATCACATCAGTCTTGGGAGGATAGCTTAGCGGCAACATGCTTGCCTTGGAAGCAAGGCGACATGGAGCAACACAGGTTTGATCCCCGGGTCCACGCTTAGAAACCTCTGGGTATTAAGCGTGTTATAGATATCATATCATATCATATCAGCATGAAGCTGTCACTACTCCATATCCTGCTATGTGGGGAACACACAAGTGCCCAAAAACATACATAAGGGGTACCCCCACCCATGGCTGCCATAAGGGTATCCCAAGGGTTGCTGTTCATCACAACCAAAAAGAGGAAGAGCTGTACTTCCAGGGGTCCCAACTGGACTCCTGTGCAGAAAATAACACAGAACACACATGATAAGGGAGTACAGGGAGGCACTGTCCCTCCAATGTATTTCCAGCATCACAGTCACCCTCCCCAGCCCCCTGACTGAGGTTAGGGTGGATTACTCTCCTACGAGATTGACACCCTCATCCAGATGGTCAACATAACTTCTGGAAAGGCCATCTGCATTTTTATGACTCTTCCCCGGTATATGCCCAATAGTGAAGCCTAGCCCTTGCAGGCTAATGGACCACCTGAGCAGTTTAGGGGGTTCACGCTTCATCTGTATTGGCCTTTATAATGGCTTATGGTCAGTGTGGACCTTCAAGGTAGACACAGTAAGGTAAGGCCTAAAATGCCTAAGGCTCAAAACTATACTAAAACATTCCTTTTCAACAGTAGCCCACCTGTGTTCTCTACCTTTGAGTTGCCTACTGATGAAGATAATGGGAGGTTCTCTCTCTTTTTCATCTAACTGGACAAGAATTCTCCAATTCCGGTGTCACAGACATCAGTTTGAAAAATAAAGGGTTTACTGTAACCAGGAGCACACAACACAGGGACCCTACACAGACTTTCCTTCAAGCTAGCAAAGGCCCTCTGACAGTTGTCATTCCAATTAACCTTCCTAGGTTTCTTGGGTAATGGCAGAGCTGTCAGATGTGCAGCTATGGTGCCATAGTCTGCCATGAAGTTTCGGTAGTACTCAGTGAGGCACAAAACATCTCTCACCTGGGTTTGAGTAGTGGGAATCTGCAGTCATGTGCATCCTGTACCTTACTGTGGAGAGGTTGGATCCCACCCCTCCTACCTCATGACCAAGGTAAGTGACCTTCCCCTGAGCTATATGGCACTTGGTGGCCTTAATAGTGAGGTTAGCCCTTTTTAAGGCCTGGAACACCTCATCCAAATGAGTCAAATGCTCATCCCAGGTGGAACTGCAGACAGCAATGTCGTCTAGGTAGGCCACACAAAAGGCCTCCAGCCCAGTGAGTGCATGCTTTGGAAGGTGTCAGGTGCATTATTCAACCCAAAAGGCATGACTCTAAGCTGGTAGAGCCCCTGCGGTATTGATAATGCTGTTTTGTCCTTTGCCTGGTCCATCAGAGCCATTTGCCAATAACCTGATGTGAGGTCAAAGGGGCTTACAACCTTAGCCGCATCAATGGTGTCCACAAGCTCATCAGCCCTAGGCAATGGGTGAACATCAGTTTTGGTGACTGCATTGGCTCCTCTGTAGTACACACAGAACCTCCAATCTGTGGTGCCTGCCTGGGAACTTGCCTTGGAGACAAGGACCACATAGCTGACCAGGGACTGGTTGAGGGTTCAATTACACCCAGATCCAACATCTTGGCGATCTCAGCCTGGATGTGGCTCTTAACAGTCTCTGACATCCAATAGCATCTGCTTTTGAGAAGTACACTGTCACCAGTGTCAATTTCGTGCCTGCACCACGGAGTGAGGCCTGGTGTCAGTGAGAGCAGAGGGGCATAATGCCAGAGCAAAGCCCTGCAAGCCCTCAGCTGCTGTGGTGTCAGATCGGGAGAGAGATGTACTCCCTCCAATGAGCCATCCTGAGGGTTGCTAGGCAACAAATCAGGAAGGGGCTCACTCTCATCCTCCTCTTTCTCTGAAGCTAGCAGAAGACATGAGACTTCCTCTCTTCTGTGGAATGTTTTGAGCCTGTTAACATGGAATACCTGAGGAGTTACCCCAGGGACTCCCATGTCAACCAGATAGTTGACCTCACCAATCTTGGAGACTATCCTGAAGGATCCAGTCCACTTATCTGCCAGAGCTCGAGGCTTGGTAGGCTCCATCACAAAGATCTCCTGACCTGGAGTCCAATCCAATTTTGAGGCCTTAAGGTCATGCCAGTACTTATTCAATTCTTGGCTTGCCTTAAGATTTGCTGTTGCCTGGCCCATCATCTGTGCCATCCTTCCTCTGAGGCCTAACACATAGTCCCTCACTTGCTTGGGATGACCTGGAGGCATGGGTTCCAAATCCTCTCTGATTATGGCAAGGGCCCACCTCACTGGATGTCCAAAGAGATGCTCAAAGGGCCTGAAAGCAACACCTTCTTGAGGAACCTCTGTATAGGCAAACAGCAGGCATTGTAGGAGAAAATCCCATTTCCTCCTTCAGGGCTCTTCCAAAGCACCCAACATGCCTTTGAGAGTTTTGTTAAATCTCTCAACCGGACCATTGGTCTGGGGGGTGGTAGAATATAGAGAACTTGTAAGGTACCCCACATTCCTTCCACATTGTTTGCATGTAACTACACATGAAGTTGGATTCTCTGTCAGAGACCACCTTTTTAGAGAAACCAACTGTGGTAAAAGTGCCCAGCAGAGCCCTGGCAACCACCTTGGCAGTTATGGTCTGAAGGGGTATAGCCTTAGGGTACTTGGTGGCATGATCAACCAGTACCAGTATGAACCGGTGTCCACCTGATGTGGGAGGGTTTAACGGACCAACAATGTTCATGCCTATTCTCTCAAATGGTGTGCCAACCATTGGCAAAGTCTGCAGTGGGGCAATGACACTGCCTGCGGTCTTGCCAGACAACTGACAGGTGGGACAGGTCTGGAAGTGGGATTTCACTTCTAATCCCATCCTGGGCAAGTAGAAATGTGTAGAGAGCCTTTGCTTAGTACCAAGATGATCAGCTAAGGGCATCTCATGCGCCAACTTCAGAAGGAAGGAACTGTAAACATTGGGTACCACCAGCCTCTTGAGTGCACCAGGTTGAGGCTTAGTGGGCTCACTAAAAAGGAGCTCACCCTCCCAGTAGATCTTGAATGACCTTGGCACTTCACCTTGTACCTGGGCCTGGGCCTGTTTTCTTAGACCCTCAAGAGAGTGGCACTCTATCTGACCGTTACAGAAGTCTCCCCTAGAGGACCCACCTTCTGCCAGCAGGCATTGAAGGTCAGGGTGATCCTCTGGTTTGAGTACCTCTCCCTGAGGAGGGTCTTCTGGGTCTCCTCCCTCAAGAGTTGAGTCTAGGGTTACTACGGGCCTAGTCCATCAGGAGCTTCAACCCCAGTGGGTGCTGCTGAAACATCAGCAAGAGAAAGAGCCCCTTTCACAGAGATGGCCCTCTTGCTCTTCCATTTTGCCTTTGTGTCTCCCCTTTGGCGTGGGTAACTGACTAGCAGTCAGACCCTGATTGATCTGAGAGCTATTGACTGCAGCAGCAGTCAGGAGTAGGCCATCAGAGATCAACCCGAACTCCACTAAGTAATTTCCCAAAAATATGTGGCCAAGCACCTTGTCCTGAACCTGGACGGGAGCTTCACTGTCGTGTCCTCAATCTATATGGTGACTAGGGCTACAAGGGATAATATGGGAGGTCCACCAGCTAACGTGGTAGTTCTCAGAGGAACACGTACATAGTCCTGTGGCATGAGCAGGGTCCTGTCCACCACTGTCATGCTTGCCCCATTATCTCTCAAGCCAGTGGATGGCAGGCCATGCAGGAGGACACAATGCAAAAATCAGTGGGTATTCTGTGGGATGGTAGCCAGTACTTCTAGGTACTGGTTCCAGACCACAAGGGATATAAGGGAAATCTCTGCAGGAACACCAAAGGTGATTCCTGGAGAGGAGGGGAGGACAGTGGCCTCCACCTCAGGCATGAAGCAGGGGTAGGTCAGGCAGACAACCTGGAATCCAAGTGCCTTACCTTTACACTTGGGGTCACCCTTCTTGCGGTCCAGAGCCCCACAGTCCCAACAAGTTCCAGGAATGCAAGGTACTGTACTGGATCCACTGAGAGCCTGCTTTACAGCAGGAGAACCACTACTCTTGCTCCCACCCCCATGAGACGTAGCCCCGCTAGATTTGTGGGTCTTAGGAGAGGGATATTTAGGCTTATTCAGATGTGAGTGCTTATGGACTCCTCAGGCTACTGAGAGGTCTCTTTGTCTTTGTCCTTGTACTTCCCACTGGGATCTTTAGGGGACATAAGGTGGGAGACCCACTTGTTAGCCAGCTAGGCCAGGTTAAAGGGATCCAAAACATTATGGTCAGAAATGTACTGACACATCTCTGGTGAACAAGCTTCAGAAAAACGATCAAAAAACAAGAGGTGGGACAATGCAACACACGTTCTCACTGTGTATCCATGAATCCACCCCATGATGTTCATATGTGCAGTACTCACCCAGTCAACCCAAGGCACAATCTCCCTTTTCTTATATTCCCTGAACCTTTTAAGGTATTGGGTAGGTGTCCTGCCACACTTAGCAATCAAAGCTGCTTTCATCTACTCATACTGGCCTCTTTCTTCCACACTCAGTTTCAGAAAACAGTCATAACCAATCTGAGGTACTCGACTTAACAAACACTTAGCCCAATCTCTTTTATCAACATCATGGATACCACCAGCCACCTCAAATGCTTCTCTCCGTTGGAGGATATCAGAACCCTCCACATACACACCAATCTATCTATCATAAACTTGGTGGCAGGGGACCTGAGACTCTCAACTGGTTTGGCTGAAGTCTCCACTCTAGCTTTCTCTAGCTGGATTCTTTGACATTAAGTGTCTTTGTTTTTTAGTTCAACATCCCTATCTTTGAGTATCACTTGCTGTGCCAACTCCTCTTTCTTCAATTCAGCTTCAGTTTCCAACTTTTTGTATTCAATGGCCAATTTCATCCTCAATAATTCAAGTTCCAAGGTATCCCCTGAATAAACAATGATGTGGGTCAGAATAGAATTGACAGGAGAGGTGGCAACCCCAGTGGCAACATCTATGACTTCACCAGGGGTAAGGAACCCATCAGAGCCTGACACATTCACATCATGTGTGTCACAATCCGCCTGGTAATCCACAAGGGCAGCTTTAAGCTTTCCCTAGGCTTATCAGTCAAATCTATTTCTCTCTCTTGACAAGTATTCTGGAGAGCCTCTACGTTCATCCTAGTCAATCTGCCATTTGCAATAGATTCCATTGCTTGTAATGTAGTTACACTAGTATACACAACTTAACCTCAAATCAACAAAGTGTGGATACTTTGTACATGGCATGGTTACACACTAAGGGCCTCATTACGACCCTGGCGCTAATGGGTTAACAGCGCCGTAAAAGGCTGCGGCGCCGTTAACCAATTAGCGCCTTACTACGAGGTCCCTTTGCGGGACCCGACCTGAACGGCTGGTCTAGACCAGCCGTTAAAGTAGGGACCCGCAAAGGGACCTTGGTGCTAAGTACGGTATTGCAATTTGCAGTACCGTACTTAGCGCCTTCCCCAGTCCCATTGAGCCCTATTGAAACTTGGAATGGGGTGGTAATTCCCCATTGAACATTGGCGGACTTGTTACGATACCGGCACCAACCATGGTGCTAATAGCGCTATGGTTTAGCACCAGTATCGTAATGAGGTCCTAAGTCTGAAAACCATTAGCATCCCACCGCTGCCACCAGTGTAAAGATTGGAGGGCAGCATCTGTATTTCTGCCCCATATATGGTAGGGTAGAGACACAGAGCACCCCAGCCAAGGTTCTCTATATGGTAGCTATGGATGGGAAACCAAAGCTTAAGCTCTCAGGAGGAGATGCAGGAGGTGATGCAGGCTGGTTCTTAAGTAGAGTGAGTCCCCAAGCCTCCACACACTACGTTTTGTGCTAACAAAGTTCTGTATTTAAAAATAAGGTTCAGTGATATATACAAAATTGTTCTCTGGTAATTCTATAATGACAAATCTATACAATTCTATGTGGTACCACACTTTAGATTCCTTTAAAATGCATCAACTACAGGCAGTTATAACGGAGTTTATCAATCATTCATTAAGATGTATCAGCATAGATAATAAGGAAGAAAGGCAGGTTAAGGTTAGGCAATGGAAGCATGATTTCTTTGGATATAAATGCACAATTCTGAATGAGGGTCCCTCCACCTGGGCAACCTGTAATAAGAGAATTAACAAGCCCAGTCCATAATTGCTCAATAAACCTTGCTTCTTGGTTAAAATGTTCAACCACCCCAATGTACCGGAAGTGGAAGTGTTTCTTTGATGGTTCATCGACTGTATCCTTCGAGTGTATACTCCTTTTCAAGAAGGTGCCACTGGGCATCAAGAACCTCAAAAAAAAGTCTTCGACAAACGTTTCCTCGATGGAGGGAAGATGAGGCGTGCAGTAGACCTCAATGCAAAGTGCGTGGTGCCGCAAGTAAGACTCTGCAGACTTGAAATACCTTCGGTGTTGATGGATGCAGGCCTGGCAGCGGGCGTCGGATGTCAGGGACGGCAGTCCGCATCCTCTGGCCTGTCGGTGCTGCAGCTGCAGCCCGTACCTCGGGATAGCTTCGGCAATCTAGACTCGACCATGGGCTGGACATCGGATCTTCACTCTGTCAGTGTGCTCGGTATATTTGTCAGCTTCTAGTGGCGGGAAACCCACCGGCAGACTCCAGCGGGGCAAAGTGGTTGACAGTGATTGCAAGAGAGCCCTCTGTCAAATGTTCTTAGGCAAGGTGGAGCTTTCTCAGCTCTGAAGGTCAAGCAGCACGGCATCAAGGTGTCCCCGCTTCTGGGCAACACATTTCGACCGGCTTCCAGCGATCACAGAAATCTTCTGAACCCCGGTCGATGCCAATGGACTTCGATGACCCTCGATGTCCAGGCGCTCTCTTCAGGATTCTCGGCGGACCCCTTCTCCAGACGTCAGACTCACAGAACTGGCTTCCAGGATGCCTTAAAGAAGAGCAGCAGTTTTTGCTCGATATTCCCTCGTAGTGCGGGGACAGGTCTCCTATCCAGGTCCTCTCTTGTGTCAGTCCTCAACAGACTCGACAGCTCTTGGATTACATCAAAGGAAATGCAGCAGCAATCTTCTCCTCCAGCTGGTCTTCAAGGAACAGCTTTAAGTTTTGACTTCAGCTTTTGAACAAATTGGTAAGTGATAGGTCCCCAGATTTACACATCTGTCCCTCAATTACTCTGGCTGAGCAAGGCTCAGTCAGCCAATCGAACAGAAGGGCAATCATGCAGGCACACAGGGAATGTGGATTGGGGCATCATCACAACACCATAAAGCAAAGGCTCATAGGTGACAATGCAAAGAGGCACTTTACTGTGCCAGCCCTTCACTGGGGTGCCCCTAGCTGGACGCCCCCTAGGCATTTCAGAAGGGATGACACATGCTCTCGCCACCTGATCTCCTACTCCTTCCGTTGTTGGTCTCCCTGATATTGTCCCTCGTGTTGCTGGGATGAGGCAATTTCTTACTGATTGGTGTTCCCGGTATACGGCCTTCAGCTGGAGATGGGGCTGATCCAACATGGCTGCAATCCTCTATGCCTTATCCATTTTCTGTTCCCACTGCTCTGTTGCTCAATTTCCCAATATATTCTTTTGCAATTTTCCTCTCTTCCACTCTTCCTCTCATTCCTAGATCTGCTTTAATGACTGTTTTCGTAACATTAGCGTTTTTAACGCTTATGTTTTCAGTGAATTACATATTTACATAATTGCAGTTTTAAAATGAGTCATTTCTATTTTTTCCTGTATACACAGATGAATTCATTAAATAAAACAAAGATGTAATAATACATGGAAAAATAGCCTTTTATTTAAAATGTTAGTCGTTTACTTTTTATTTTTAAAACAATAGCACTGTACTTTGAAGAGAATGGTAGAGCTTTGCAATTAGAAACACAGGCTTTTATTGCTTGAAAAAAGTGTGCATGCAAAAACTGTACAAAGGTTAACTCTTGAATATTGTTTTCAGCCTAATTCAGTGACGCTAATATGAATGTGAAGATGCGGTTTCCTATGAGTGCATTTGTATTAAACATAGCAAACCAATGACAGAAGATAATGCGTTGTTCCTCTCGCCAAATAAGGCAAAGTGACCAAGAAACCAAGGAAGATAATGCTAGGTGAGCAACTGTAAGTCACCACTCAGCGAAGAGGAAATGAACAGGTTGCCCTCATTGATTAAAAAAATATTCATACTTGATTGTGCCAGCTGTGAATACAAGTAGAGATAGAAACTCACTGTCCATGCAGCCAATTCATAGGGCCATATTCTCAGAAACAAGCACAAATACAAGAAAAACACAGAGAAAGCACCTTTTATGTTCACTTTGATGCAGCTGATGTCCCTCTTAAAAAACAATGCATGACCAGTTCATGGTCCTGTCATAAGAAGCTCATGTCCGTGCGCTGTTGCGATCAGGCATAGGGGGGTGCCTTTGTTTTCAGCAAACTTTAAAGTGCATCATGTTGTTGGATACGGGGCACATTTTACAATATGCAGAAGCAATGCCATATGTGTGCAAATGCATTTAAATGTCCACATCCATAATTCTGCTGGCGCTCAAATGTCCTTTGCGCACAGGAAATGTCACCATTCGTAAATAAAGAGGCATTTTTTGATTGAGTGCTTTCTTTACTCTTGAAGAGGTACTAATGCAATCCTTACAGCAACAACAATTAGATGACTTTGTGCCAACTTATCTGATAACCTTAGCATATCCAGTGCCACATAACTTTCAGTGCTAAATCAGCAGCGAATTGTGTAACATTAGATAAAGAAAATGAGTGCCAATGGCACCGGTATTTTATGCAGTACATTATTTGCTTAACTATTCAAGCATTCCTGCCATAACCTGGCGTACATGTTGTGCAAATGAGGCATTGAGTGAAACACCATCGTTAAGCATGGAGCTAGGCAACAATTGGCAATTCAAATGAGCATGGAATGTTGTTGCATAGCATAGATGTGTAGCAATAGAATGCTTATTTCTTCATCATTTTGTGAAGTAGCACCTGGAGTATTCCAAGTGTCGAATGGGATTACCAAATAAATTATCTCAGGCCCAAAAAACCAGACAGACACAAAGAATATGGCAAAATACTACTTTATTATCAGTTCAATAAAGTAGGGAAACCTGGCGGACAAACAGATTGTAGCTCACACACTCTCAGCGCATTTCAATTACGGAAAAGGCTTTATACCTCAATGTACGTCAGCTATGACATCATTCTACATGGAAAACAGTAAAAACCTATTGGGCGGAGTGATTGGTTAAGGGAACATATATACCTATAGTTCATATAAGTGCTAGCATCATCATTAGGGACCCCTTATCTGGAAGGCAGGCCTTCAACAACCTCTAACTACGTAAAATACTGATAATAGCATAACAACAGCCCCAGATAAGCATCTACAACAATGTATAATCCACATCACATAGGCACTCATGATTAATTTGTATGTTTGTTTGTTTGTGTATTTATTTGTATGGCGCACCCGACCCAAAGGTATCTGGGCTCCTTTACATGGTGAATTGGCACTCTCTTCCAACCTTGGACATTCAGCTCATTAGTAGCACATCAGCAACAAAACTAAGGTGCAGGGAACAACGTCAGACAACTTCCCTCCTTAGCTAATTAGCCTACCATCTCTCACCAGTTAGGCCCTAAACCAAGGCTTCTTCTTTGTAGTTGACCTTGCAGGCTGACTGTTCTCTTCCTCTGAACTTTAAACTTTGCTATCTTCATCTGGAGCTTTATGAATAGGCCTTGTTTTCCAGTCCTGAATCACATGTGAGGAGACCATGATTTTGTCCATTCTGTCCTTTTATTTAGTGCAATTTGATACGATTATATTGGGTGCTATTCCTCTCCTCAGCCTCTGGAGACTTGGTTGCTCTGTCTTACATCTGCTTTCTGAATCTTTGATTTGTTCCATACTTAAACACTCCTTTACTTAATCTAAGAGAAATATGTCTTGCATACATGGCTTATCCTCTTCGACTTCCATTCCTTGCAGTTGCTTCTTGCTGCAGCATTCTTGATTCTGAGTCAAGCAAATAGCCTTTTTTTCTTGCACAAATCTGTATTTCAGTGCCTGTCAGCTCTGCAGCCTTATTCTTTCTTCTCAAGGCTTCTCGCTTACTATTATATAATGCTGATGTTCATTTTCTCAACATGACTGCTTTACTCGCGTTATATTTTGTCTACCTTGCATTTATGCGAATATACATCTACTGCATCTCTTGTTACTTATCTTCTAAGTGTACATGGTTTTCTTCATATTTGCATGTATGTTTACCTTGACACTTTAGTCACATCTTCATTCTTGAGATATCCATATATCAGGTTTAGTGCACCCACATGTCTTCTCTTCTTCATGACATCACTTTACACTTGTCAGACTTTGCTTATAGTTCTTCTATGTCCAGTGGTGTCTGTAGACTCATGTGTACCACATCAGTTTGGGATACATTCAATAAGGTTGTCTTAGTGCATAATGTCTCTTGTACCTTTGATGTTACCAGGTGTCATGCACAGAGTTCTATTGCTGTTCTTCCAATATTACGGAGGTGAGGAGATGGGATCCATAGATGACGTGTACATCTGCCTCTCTACAATTTCCTTCCTACATTGCTTATTTTCCATCCTGGCATTGTCCATTTTGTTTAATGCTGACTGCCAGTGAGGGTGAGTTATTTAGCCAGTTCGGAGGTTCTTTGGTTGTCATTACTTGTACGTAATGAAGGCGATGGTGCCTTGTTTTAGGGCATATGTTCTCCAATTTCTCTGTGCAATTCATGATTTGCTGCATGACTTTCCGAGGAAGGCGGGTGGAGGCTTGGCCACCAACAGGTTTAGTGATGGTATCATCCAGGTGGGAAAGGAGAAGGGTTTGGGCTACTGTTATTAAATCTGAGAAGGGTGAACTTCTCGATCTTGTGTAGCAGAGTGGGCTGTTAAAAGTCAGTTTGTGTTTCCTGGTGATGTAAGCCACGAAAGAGAGGTTTTGGTCACTGGTGAATCCAAGAATCTTTGCACTGGCTGTCAGCTGGGGGAGAAGCTGTCATGCTTAATTTCTGTTAATCAGCTTTGACTTCAGTGCAATTAGCTGAGTACCTGCGTAGAATGAATTCGATTGACATTGTATTCAACTTCAGGATGGAACTTGGCATCCTGGCCTGAATGAGGGGCAGGCAGGCTTTCAGACTGTTCATGATGTTGATACTGCAGACCTTGAACTAGAGCTCTTTGTAAGGTAATGTAATATAATCTGAAGAGGTCATGTAAAGCCAATGTCTGCATGTTAGCATTCTGCAAGTGAAAGGGTGGATAGTTGGTAGGGTAGAGGGGAAGGTATGTGTGAAATATGTGGTGTTGATGAGTGCAGACCAGAAATAGCCAATGTCTGGGTGCTGGCATGGGTTTATCTGTTTTTGACAATGACATTTGAGTGTATGCTTTATCTAGAGTGAAAGACCCTAGATCCATTAAATGATATCACTGGGTCACCCATAAAGTCTTTGGCATGGGGCATGGGATATGCCATCTGTGTATTGGTAATTCATTATGTTGCAGTCTTCCAGGCATTCCTTCAGTATCCCTATGTAGAAAATAAAATGGACTGTGGAGTGAATCAACTCTCTTTAGCACTCCTAGGGTTACTGGACACTGGAGGGATCTGGTGGGTACCACCTGATGAACTGAGGTCTGCCTTACTAGGTAGTGGATGAACCATCTTAGGCCATCATCATTATGAAGACATGTGCAGGAGTCTAGGATTCCGAGTAGTGTTTTTTGTTGAAGGTGGCAAAGAGATCACAGAAGCCAGAAGGCAAATGTCTTATTTGACAAGGACATGAGGTGCCTTGCCGAAGACCTGAATGGTGACAGTTTCAATAATGTATGTGAGTCAGAAGCCAGATTTGCATTTTCAGAGGGGACGGCATTCTAAGATCCTTTTGCTTCTCTGGAGTCAGACAATATTCTCAATGACATTCCCAATGGAATGGAATAGGTGTATGATGTAATGCTATTTGGCCAAGTCCACTGTGGCACGTGTTGGCTTATTCAGAGATAATCATATTTTGCTAGACCTCAGGTCTTCAGACAAGACTGTGGGATTTAATGACAGGTGAGGCCTCCATTTGAAATGCATGGGTCATCTGTTAAGGCACACTGGTGAATGAAAAGCCTGCCTTAATGCTTCAATACTGCTAAAGGAGCCTAGCAAATCCAAATACAGGTATTTCTTTAGTTGACACACAGACTATGGGGAGATGGAAATGGCCCATTGTTGGTTGAGAGACAAAAAAAAAATTTTCCATTGAAACCATCACACATCAAAATGTGGTGCAGACTGAAACGTTAAGTGTACAAACTGGGTCTTGCAGGCGAAATTAAAGCCATGTTCGTATTGTTCATGTCGTGTGACTAAGCAAAAAATGCACTTTGTGAGTGACCAAATGAACAGCACCACTTCACTTTCAGTTTGCCAAATTAATTAAAAAAAAGATTTCTAAAAGAAGAAAAACACTGATTCAAAAGGACCTCGCATGTACAAGGAACAATAAAAGAGATTAATGTTACATGTAAAGCAGGGTTTTTCAAATACTGGAACTGCCATGTTCAGAACTGTGTGCATTTTGCAGTTGTAAATAAAGACTTGGCACCAAATGGTTTCTTGATGAAAGGAAAATATTAGTAAGAAGGGCACTGAACAATACTAGCAAGATGCAGTTACTAAAAAGGAAAAGGCTTCATATGCTAAATGAATGTAACACTTTGAAAGGGCTTTATACTTGAAAATTCAACATGTGAATCCCTTATGAGCCCAAGAAAAACATGCATTTATTTTAGGTTACTGGGCAGATCTCCCAATTATCTTCCTCATGTTGCAAGTCTGATTGGCTCCTTATCTGAAGGGGAAATCTCTTTGAGGCACATGCATAATAGGTATTTATTTAAAGGTTTATTCCACAGAGGCAGCTTGGGTGCTATGCTTATAAATGTAAACTTTTAGATCTGAATTGTATTCAACTCACAATTACAAGGACGAAATTGCAAATTACAGCACTGCCCCATGATGATTCAGAGACCATTTGGTCATTGAGATACCTTCTCTGCGGTATCCATAAGCTCAGCTTTTGACTCCACTTGAGTGATTGATCATTTTATTGCAGGCAAAATCAACATTGAGCTCTGAGGCTGGGACACAGATGCTCTGGACCACATGGTTTCAAGGAAATGGAAGAAATGAAACTTCATATTGTATATGTTAATTATGTGGTCATTGATTTACATTACAAATGTAATTTTAATCAGTAAAATTTGAACCGTGATACTTACAAAAAGGTGTTTCTAGCTGCCCCGACAATGTTATAAATCTGTAAATTGGGGAGCGAATGGCTTATTAAAATCGATCTCTAATTAGGACATTTCACATTCCCAACTATGTTTGTTTTTGCATAAAGGATGAAAAACCCTAGTTTACACGTGCAGTAACTTATCGAAACAAAGATAAGTTCCATCTATCCATCATAATTAGGGGAGCTTTAATATCTATATATTCTGGCGTTCATTGGAAAATTACACTATTTTGTCATGTAGGGATTTTTTGAGTGAAAAGCTGACATGTACATGAAAGAAGGTTTACCTTTTACATCACTTTCATCATAGATCTCCAAGGGCCTATCGGCAGTGAGGGGTTGGCTCTTGGGAGGAGGAAGAGAAGATAATCCTCCAATGAAAATGTTAGCATCAATACAATGACACCGCCTAACTGTCATATTTGGAGGTGTGGCATATACATTAAAAAATCCTTTCTATATGGAGATGGTGGGACACAGAAAAATCCTACCTAAAACCATCTTGGAGGGAGAGTTGCTAAACATCTTGAAGGGAAATTCCCCATAATTCACCGAGGGGTATCCTGAGACAGCTGCTTGACCTTACTTGGGTGGAGTGGTCAAAAACTGATGTAGCCTTAACTTTGCATGGGAGTGAGAAATTGGGAAAGCCAAAAGCTGACTGGGCCCGGTTATAAAGCAGAGCCATATGATGGATGAAAGCTTGTGACAATCTCTGACGGAAGTGACCAGACCCTGTGCTGCCCTAAAGAGGAGCCCTATCGTCTTTCCTGGGTACCGAGAAACAGATGTTTAGATTGTGAGTCAATTGATGCAAATGACAACATATGTGTGGGATACTTGCCTGACTTCCTATCTTCCCTTAATCATGGGTGCAGGCAAATGGTGTAGACCCTTAGTATATTTGACTCAATAGTAATTGAATACAAACACCCAAATAGATTGACGTAAGGGGGAGCTTGGAGTAGTTTAAAATCTTTACCCTCTTCCATAGCACAAAGTAAGTGTGTGTCATTAAAGTAATTGGGTGCATTTATTTTTCCTGTCAACCACAGACTTTTCTAAAGAGTAGGGGTGTATTTGTGCAAAAATGAAATTCCCAACTGTTACCACTTCCAAAATTTTGCCTTTAAACAAAAGGTGTTTTGTCCCAAAACAAAATTGCCAATTGTCACCACTCCTTAAACATTGGGCCTCATTACGAGGTAGGAGGTACCCATGGTGCTATTAGCACCATGGCTACCGCCTTTCGCATTTCGGGTCTGGGTTCTCGAAATAGGGATTTACTGGGTCATTCCAACCTTGGAGGACCCGGTAAGTCTCCATTCGGAGAACCATTGTCTATTCCCATTCGAGCCCCCATAGGGCTCAATGGCAATGGGGATGGAGCTAATAACGGACCCTCTAATAGCGGGCCCGCTATTAGATCCCTGGTCCCTTAACAGCTCCCGCTAAGGGCGCCTGGTAAAACCAGGTGCCCATATCGGGACCCGCTAAGGGACCTCGGAATAGGGCAGTAAGGGTTTACCGGCACCAGTCGACTTACCAGTGCCCGTTAACCCTTACCACCCACCTCGTAATGAGGCCCATTGTCTTTAATCAAAGGGGTGGCCTTGGCCCTAAACGAAATTCCCAAACTGTCCCCACTCCCTAGACCTGGCCTTTAAAAGAGTGGTGCAGCATATAACGGATGCCTGAGTTTTTGGTGTTTAGGGAGAGAACTGATTTGCAAAAGAGAGACCCAGTGTAATTCTCCATTGAAAAATATGCACTCTTTCCTGAGAGTGAGTAAGTGAACTTGATAGCAGAACGAATATGGAATTGCGTTTGGGGTGCAGAAAGAAAGATTTTATAAATTAGAAAAGTATTTGCGCTCCCGGAATGACGGGGGCTGGTACGGGACCAGCTCCCTTCATTCCGGGAGCGCGTATTACGAGGTTCCCTTCGCGGGACCCGGATCAGACATCTGGTAAAACCAGACGTCTTTTCCGGGTCCCCACGAGGGGAAGAGGGAGCTAACAACGGGACACTTATAATGTGCCCGTTGTTACCTCCATCCCCATTCCGATTTAGCCCTATCGGGGCTCAAATGGGAATGGGGAATGTTCTTGCAAGGAGGACTTACCGGGTCCTCCTATGTCATAATGACCCAGTAAATTCCCATTTCAGGAACCCGGTAAAGGAGCTCCATGGCTACCTCCAAACTCGTAATGAGGCCCTATGTGCACAGCTGCCACCAAAGTCATGAATTTTCCGGCACCTGGGAATGGGCAATTACGGGGGCATTACAGCCTTGGCGGACCTGGTAATTGCCCATTACCGGCCGCTGGAAAATATTACTCGTCATTCCCTTTGAGTCCTATCGGAAAGAAAGCTTACTGGTACTGTAGTGCCCGGACCGGCAAATTTGTAATTAGGCCCAATGGCTTGAAAGCAAAGCCTGGAGCTGGCAAACCAGAATGGTGCAGGATGTTACCTCAGTGGGCACTGACATTTCACTTGAAAGGTGGGATATTACACAAAGCATTAGAGGCATTTTAACTGACCCAAACTACTCATGAAGAACTGATCAAAATGGCTCAGCTCACAGCTTATTTATATTTCCACGTGTAGTTAGTGGAAGAGCGAGTGCAAAATAGTGAGGCTTGTGTGCTGAATCAGACTGAGGTCTTGAATGAGGCCCAGAAAGAACTAAAACAGTTAGAGATGAAGCACAACAAAGCCATATTTTTTAATTAAAACAAAAAACCTCACTGAACAATTACAAAATGAGGAGAAAACCCACCTACAGTCTAGTGCAGAGCGTGAGATAGAATTCTCTGCACTGCAAGACACATGCAAATAGAGTTCAGAAACTGTTAGCTCCAATGTCAATTGAATGAACTGGTCACAAAAGAGGGCTGTTAAATTACATTTTGGCCCCAAACTACAAATCAGGGAATAGGAAAGTGAAAACAGTCAGTTAATCATCAAAGAGATGGAATCAGTAGGCTTCAGGATTTAAATATTGTGAAGCAACAGAAATTACAACTGAGTAAAGATCAAGATGCATTAAAGTAAAAACATGATGCAGAAGAGTGTCAGCCGGTTACTCATGAAATTACCAGAATTAGGTAAGAGAACATGGAGCTTGTGGAGTGTATGAAGTAAGCAAAAGCTGACCTGTCACAGGTAGTGCATTGTAAGGGTGCACAAGAGAAAGAGATGTGTTTCATGAAAGAAAAGCTACTGCAATAAGCACACATAATAAAGGAATCCCAAAGAGAAAATGAAACCTTTCAGGATTAAGTAAAGAAAACAAAGGGTCGATTAGTGGCTCAGAGTAGGGTTCTTCAGACTAGTCAGGCCTTGGTGTCAGAGTTAAAAAAAACCTGCTCTCTGAATACCACCAGGAAATAAAGACAGAGAGAAGCAGGTGTGAGTGTCTCACAAAGGAAATTGAGAATATATAAACAGGCCCTGAGGCACAGTGGACAATCAGGGTATGGCATAGGGCCGGGCCCTCTGATCAAGGAGAAATGCCCCCCCATCAGGGTCCTCAGGCCAGGTATCTACAATTTCCCATGTACAAATGGGAACTCACCTCATACATGTCACCTAAAAAGAACAGGGGAATATGAGACAATTGGACTTACCCAGGTCTAGCCAACGGATCCAGAAGGCCAGTTCTTTTCTGACATTGATGAATATCCATCTCTACCACACAGAAGGGAAGAGGGCTGGACCTGTGTGTCCAGGGAGACTACAAAGAATGTTGTGAGTGCTTCAGACCATGAAAACTCCTATGATGAGAAAATCAGGGACTTAGGCCGAAGATGGGTTTACAAAGAGACCACCTAGATCATTTTGCTGGAGGAGAAAAGCCAGTGCTTCAGCCTAGGAATGGCATACTAAAATCCTCCATACATTCAGGGGAAGGGGGTTGGAGGATTGTGTTTTATCCTGGGCCTAAAAGCGACATCAGGGAAAGTGACCTTGAGAGTTCACTGTGGCCCAGGCGAGAGGAGTCCAGATCCTATGAGTCTGGGAGTGCCTAGAAGACAGGGAATGGAGTTCAAATAGTAGCTCCGAGTCAGAAAATGAATGGACTCAGGTGCAGATGAAGAAAAAGACAGCAAAACAGAGAAAGGACTTTGTTAAAGACCCAATCAGACAGAACAAGGCCATAAAGAGCTTCCTGACCCTTTACCATAAGAATGGCAAGTATTCGGTGTGGGGGTACTTGGGACTTTATGAGGAGATGATGTCATCATTTCAGGTCAGAAATTATGTGAATTTCATACAATTTTCTAAATGGACATTCTCACCTGAGTACTCTAGTTTCTTTGCAGGACTGGAGGACCAGGATCATTCTAAATGGTACACCTATAAGGCGGCCATTTAAAAACATTTCTCTACACATAGGAACCCACAAGAGGCCCATAAGGCGGCATATAGTTTGCAATGTGGGGATGATCAGGCGCCTACAAAGTTTGTGCAGGAGTCAAGCATGCATTTGTGCAGACTTCCCGGTGGGTAAACACAAATAGTAGGGAGTTTGTGATCACCTATTTCCATGTGCTCCCCAAAAACATTATGACTCAGTGCATGATTTTTATGAGCACAGCACCCTGGATTGGCTAATTGAACAAGCAACCAGGATCTATGAGGTACAGAAGCCCACAGAGATACAAAATGCCCTGAAATCCCCAAAGCCTTCTTACACACCTGCTGCTGCGAAGGTGGCAGAGGTGAGAGCTACCCCTGATTTGCAGCTAGAGACAGGGGGGTATAAAAATACTCCTCCTGCCAACAAGCAAAATGGAAGGCAGAATTGACTCCCCACCCCAATCGAATGGTAGTCAGGCAGAAGTTCAGAACAATGATCCCTATGACCCTGCTGCCACCTATGCAAGCCTTAGGTATAAGGGTATCAAACCAAGCCCGGGGTATGTGTAGACTCCAGTGGCACCAAGTGGAGCCCAAGCAGGTAAGTACCACCCCGGGAAACTTCCCTTCTAACTTCCCTCACAAAAGACATATGACTCTACCTCCCAACTTGAACTTTTTCCACAGGTACCCTCTGAACTGAAACTTCCAGAATAATCCTGCTCTCTCTCCCCAGTTCCAGGACAATAGATCCCTGGACCAGTGAGAAGGAAGACTCAGGATGGAAGATTACAGGGGAATTTCCAGTACCCCGCTACTCTGGGAGAAGGGAGAGTCCCTTTTCGGGAGCAGCAGAGGTATGACTCGAGACCCTCCTACAACCCAGAAATAGTCTCACAGATGGCGCTACAGGTGCAGCAACTAACCAACAATCTGGGGTGCATGCTGAGGGATCTGCCAAACCCTGAACCTAACCCTGCTTTCCAGAATTTCCCAACACATGCGTCTGATGCCCAGGGAGGTAAATGATGGGGGAAACATCCGACAAGCCACAGGTGCCTGAGGAGGGGGCCTGGGCAAAGGGGAGCAGCCAAGCCCTAGAGGAAGCTTCCTTTATCACCCAGACATAATCCCTGGAAACCACTCAGCCTGAAAGGTACTCTTCTACTCCTGGGGAAGTTATAACCTAAAGAGCAAAGAGTAAGTAGGAGAGGCCAAAGAAGAATCTGCTTTGTGGAGAAGCTAAAGATAATCCCCTTTGAAAGAGAAGAGTCCCTGGAGTTTTCAGGTAAGCACATCTTCTCTTTCAGGAATGGAGAGATCCCTCCTTAAGAAAAATGGGTCCCAAGAGACCCTGAGTTGGAAAGGGTAATTATGGAGACTGACCAGAACATGAAACTCATCAACCACAAAAATGTGAGCCAGACGAGGTAGAAATGGAGGAGCTGTCCTTCCCCCAAACAGGTTCTAACAACTGTTTCTAGGTAAAGGGGGACAGCAAAGAATTGGGAGAGAAAGAGGAGCCCCCAAATTCACCCATTGTTATTCGTAACATTTTCCTTATAGATTCCAGATCTCCGACACGGAATAGCGCCCAATATCCCACAGTACCGAGTTCAATATCGAGAAAATGACCACCGGGCTGAAAAATAACTCACACTTTCTTTGCACCTTTGAGGAGAAAGAAGGCAGATTTTATGGCCCCTCAAGGTACAGGGTCAGTGTGAATAATCAGATCTGGATGGACCCTGCATCCCAAGCCACCCTCCTGTCCACAAAGACCTTAGACTAACTAAACTCAGGAAGGGGGAGGGTCACCAAATTCCCCTCACACCTCTTCCTGGACAACTCCAAAATGTTGATGGGAATGACATTCCCGTTTAATGGACTGCAGATTTGGAAATAAAAAGTGGGCGACATTGGTTGAAACATCCAGTGATAGTTTACTCCCAAGGTCACATCTCCTGAGGAGGTTTTCACCTCTAATCGTCTGTGTAAACAATGTCCTCTGGACCCAGACTAACCTGCCTGTAAAAATAAATATGAGTACCAATTATGTAGGCTTGAATGTTATATGCCATTTAATTGACCAACGCTCAGAGAAAGTGGAATTTCCTTTCAAGAATAACCAGGTCTCAGACATCACTGTCATCTCGGTAGGAGAACAACCTGATGATAGGAAGCCTTCTCCATTCTTTAAAATTAACCTCCCTCCAAGTTTTAAGTGACATTCCACACTGGAAGAGAATAGATTGAAATTGTACACTGGTCCCAAGTCAGAAGAAACATTGAGTCCCGTGAAAAAAGACGATGAAGAACCGGCTTGAAGTCTGACGGATATTTGGAAAACGGGCAAACAGTTGTTTTTCTCCATTCAGATAAATGAGGGGGAGGAGCCTGTATTCGCTAGAGTACCCTGAATAATGGAAAAAGTGTCATCAGCGAAGGATTATTCAGGAAACTGCCAAAGGTCAGACCATTCCCACATTTAAATTGATTGATAAACGGGAAGTAGGTTTGGAAATCCCAAATTCCAAACATTTTCTGCCTAGCAGGTGTATGCTAAAAGCTTCCATTGGCAACACAAGAATAGAACATAACTGTTGGGTCGTGAGAGATGTCCTTTCTACCTTTTATTTAGGTAGTGACATTCTCAACTGACTCGCAATCCATTTGGACCTAATTAATAATAAAGCCTGGTCACACTTGGGGGGTAACCCGTGGGCTTTGACAACACAGAAGAAGCATTCCAGTCAGCACATTTTCTGCCTTATGCAATTGAAGTTCAAGTGTGAGAAGATTTTACTATCCCAGGACAGGTGCAGCAATTTACAATTCCCCTCAAAATTAAGCGAGGACCGAACCTCAAACATCAGGATGCATATATGCCTTTCCCATCTCCAATAACAAGGTTTGTATTTAAATCTTACTCCTCTAGTAGATCTGGAATGGGACACCATTTGAATATTGGTGGATAACAGCATCCCTCAAAGTATCACTTTGGATGCAGACACCTTTATTAAAAGGATGTTTGATGGCCAGCATTCTTCTTTTGATTTAGGTAATAAAATTATTGGACCAATCCCAAACAACTGTTTCGACATCAGCAATGGTATTCCTACATAAAAGTTTTTTACCAGGCATGGGGAATTTCTTCATGTGCTCTTCCTGTCCTTATGTGGTGGAAGAGGAGAGCTGTAACATCAGGAGGGATGAGGTAGTATTCAGAGTCAATAACAACTACCTCAAATCTCTGGAACCTCCTGTTCAGGTCAACACCATTCAAAGACATCTTTCCACCCAACTGGAGGATACTGCTGAAATTGCCAAGACAGAGGTCTTTCCAGGTTTCAAGAAGATTGTCAAAGAAAGTATCAATCTTGCTGATGCCTGTGAGACTGAGGAGCAATAACAAAAGCTGAAACAGGTATTCCTGGAATTCCAGAATACCTTTTTGGAGGGCTTATATGACTGTGGACGCACATCTATACATTCTGCCACCATTTTCCAGCTTGCCACCAGGTAAGCATGTGGTTGTGGACCCCCCTGGCCCCCCTTTGTACCACATAGCGCAGGTCTCCCTAGCGGGACCCTCGCAGACCCCTCCTTCCTATGTTCCTGCCTCCCACGCCCTCCCCCCGGCCCTTATAGGCCAATTCCTCTGTGTGTGTTAGCTAGGAGCTAACCCTATGCACACCGCTCTCTGGGCCATTTTCCAGATTGGCACCAGGTGAGTGTGTGGTTGTGGACCCCCCTGGCCCCCGTTTGTACCATCATAGCGCAGGTCTCCCTAGCGGGACTCTCACATGCTCCATAGCCGCGTTGCAGCCTCCTTCCTATGTTTCCGTCTCCCGCGCCCTACCCCCGGCCCTTATAGGCCAATTCCTCCGTGTGTGTTAGCGTGGAGCTAACCCTCTGCACACCGCTCCCTGGGCCATTTTCCAGCTTGGAATCAGGTGAGCGTGTGGTTGTGGACCCCCCTGCCCCCCTTTTTACCATCATAGCGCAGGTTTCCCTAGCGGGACCCTCGCAGGCCCCATAGCCACGTTGCAGGATCCTTCCTATGTTACTGCCTCCCGCGCCCTCCGCCCGGCCCTTATAGGGCAATTCCTCCATGTGGGTTAGCTAGGAGCTAACCTTATGCACACCACTCCCTGGGCCATTTTCCAGCTTGGCATCAGGTGAGCGTGTGGTTGTGGACCCCCCTGGCCCTCTTTGTACCATTGTAGCGCAGGTCTCCTTAGTGGAACCCTCACAGGACCCATAGCCGCGTTGAAGCCTCCTTCCTATATTCCCGCCTCCCGCACCCTCCCCCTGGCCATTATCGGGCAATTCCTCTGTGTGTGTTAGCGTGGAGCTAACCAACCCTCTACACACCGATCCCTGGGCCATTTTCCAGCTTGGCACTAGGTCAGCATGTGGTTGTGGACCCCACTGGCCCCCCTTTGTACCATCATAGCACAGGTCTCCCTAGCAGGACCCTCGCAGGCCCCATAGCCGCATTGCAGCCTCCTTCCTATGTTCCCGCCTACCGCGCCCTCCCCCCGGCCCTTATAGGCCAATTCCTCTGTGTGTGTTAGCGTGGAGTTAACCCTCTGCACACCGCTCCCTGGGCCATTTTCCAGCTTGGCACCAGGTGAGTGTGTGGTTGTGGACCCCCCTGCTCCTCCTTTAGACATCATAGCGCAGTTCTACCTAGTAGGACCCTCGCAGGCCCCATAGCCGCATTGCAGCCTCCTTCCTATGTTTCCGCCTCCCGCGCCCTCACCCCGGCACTTATAGGCCAATTCCTATGTGTGTTAGCGTGGAGCTAACCCTCTCCACACCTCTCCCTGGGCCATTTTCCAGCTTGGCACCAGGTGAGCGTGTGGTTGTGGACCCCCCTGGCCCCGCTTTGTACCATCATAGTGCAGGTCTCCCTAGCGGGACCCTCGCAGGCCCCATAGCCACGTTGCAGCCTCCTTCCTATGTTCCCACCTCTCACGCCCTCCCCCCGGCCCTTATAGGGCAATTCCTCTGTGTGTGTCAGCATGGAGCTAACCCTCTGCACACCGCTCCCTGGGCCATTTCCCAGATTGGCACCAGGTGATGTGTGGTTGTGGGCCCCCCTGCCCCCTCTTTGTACCATCAACTGACACTGTGCAGCGGCCTACCCACCCACCCATCCCAGCATCCACTTCCTCATTCCCCGCTCCGCGGCCGCCCCTGAACGTTCCTACCACCCCCTGATTGGCTACTGTTCCACGATCATGAGTGACCCTTCCAGGGCAGCGCCCTGCCCATGCAGCCCCTGCGGCTAAGGGCCCAAGGCAAAGGATGGCTCCTTCAGTAGCGGCTCCACAAAGTGTCTGCAGGTGTCAGCAGGGGAAGCCAGTGAAGCCTGCAGCGAACAGACTCCAACAAAACTGTCTGTGTGGTATGGGTGGGGTGTAGAGCAATTGCTCTACTCCAGAAAGCCCCTGCCACTCTACCTTACCTGCCCATAACGTAAACTGCCAAAGAACTACACCAATCACACCTAGAGAGATCCGAGCACAAACCTAATTCAAGTCTGGACTGTAAATGTTGTCCTGCATAACATTCTAACATACTTTCATTACTAACTAATGCCTCTCCCAGAGACAATGGTGAAAATTAGCCAGCCCCACATTTAGACGGGTGTAACAAAGTTAGCATGTCCCACTCTTAGCTTGAATTGCGAATGTTAGCATGTGCCACACTTCGACACAATCGCGATAAATAACATGTGCCCTAACAGCGTCACTGTGTTAGAGCTGAATCACGATGGTATTCCCAACATCATTGAGTGTGCTCTAATAGCGTCACTGTGTTAAAGTTGAACTTAAAAAATGTGCCCTAATAGCGTCACTGTGTTAAGGTTGAACTTAGAAAATGTGCCCTAATAGGGTCACTGTGTTAAAGTTGAACTTAGAAAGTGTGCCCTAATAACGCAACTGTGTTAAAGTGACCTTAGAAAGTTTGCCCTAATGTCACTGTGTTAAAGTTGACCTTAGAAAGTGTGCCCTAATAGCATCACTGTGTTAAAGTTGAATTTAGAAAGTGTGCCCTAACAGCGTCACTGTGTTAATGTTGAATCTAGAAGATATTCCCAACATCATTGTGTGTGCCCTAATAGCATCACTGTGTTAAAGTTGAATCTAAAAAGTGTGCCCTAATGGCGTCACTGTGTTAAAGTTGAATCTAGAAAGTGTGCCCTAATAGCGTCACTGTGTTAAAGTTGAACTTAGAAAGTGTGCCCTAATAAAGTCACTGTGTTAAAGTTGACCTTAAAAAGTGTGTCCTAATGTCACTGTGTTAAAGTTGACCTTAGAAAGTGTGCCCTAATAGCATCACTGTGTTAAAGTTGAATCTAAAAAGTGTGCCCTAATGGCGTCACTGTGTTAAAGTTGAACTTAGAAAGTGTGCCCTAATAACGTCACTATGTTAAAGTTGACCTTAGAAAGTGTGCCCTAATAGCGTCACTGTGCTAATATTGAATATAGTCGGTATTTCCAACATCACTGAGTGAGCCCAATAGCGTCACTGTGTTAAAGTTAAATCTAGAATATATTCCCAACATCATTGAGTGTGCCCTAATAGCGTCACTGTGCTAAAGCTGAACTTAGAAAGTGTGCCCTAATAACGTCACAGTGTTAATGTTGAATCTACAAAGTGTGCCCTAATAACGTCACTGTGTTAAAGTTGACCTTAGAAAGTGTGCCCTAATAGCGTCACTGTGTTAAAGTTGAGCTTAGAAAGTGTGCCCTAATAGCGTCACTGTGTTAATGTTGAATCTAGAAGATATTCCCAACATCATTGTGTGTGCCCTAATAGCGTCACTGTGTTAAAGTTGAATCTAGAAAGTGTGCCCTAATAGCGTCACTGTGTTAAATTTGAATCTAGAAAGTATGCCCTAATAGCGTCACTGTGTTAAAGTTGAACTCAGAAAGTGTGCCCTAATAGCATCTCTGTGTTAAAGTTGACCATAGAAAGTGTGCCATAATAACGTCACTGTGCTAATATTGAATATAGTCGGTATTCCCAACATCATTGAGTGTGCCCAATAGCGTCACTGTGTTAAAGTTAAATCTAGAATATATTCCCAACATCATTGAGTGTGCCCTAATAGCGTCACTGTGCTAAAGCTGAACTTAGAAAGTGTGCCCTAATAACGTCACAGTGTTAATGTTGAATCTACAAAGTGTGCCCTAATAACGTCACTGTGTTAAAGTTGACCTTAGAAAGTGTGCCCTAATAGCGTCAATATGCTAATATTGAATCTAGACGGTTTTCCCAACATCATTGAGTGTGCCCAATTGCGTCACTGTGTTAAAGCTGAATCTATAATATATTCCCAACATCATTGAGTGTGCCCTAATAACGTCACTGTGCTAAAGCTGAACTTAGAAGGTGTGCCCTAATAGCGTCACTGTGTTAAATTTGAACTTAGAAAGTGTGCCCTAATAGCGTCACTGTGTTAATGTTGAATCTCAAAGATATTCCCAACATCATTGTGTGTGCCCTAATAACGTCACTGTGTTAAAGTTGAATCTAGAAAGTGTGCCCTAATAGCGTCACTGTGTTCAATTTGAATCTAGAAAGTATGCCCTAATAGCGTCACTTTGTTAAAGTTAAACTTAGAAAGTGCACCCTAATAGCATCACTGTGTTAAAGTTGACCTTAGAAAGTGTGCCATAATAACGTCACTGTGCTAATATTGAATATAGTCGGTATTCCCAACATCATTGAGTGTGCCCAATAGCGTCACTGTGTTAAAGTTAAATCTAGAATATATTCCCAACATCATTGAGTCTGCCCTAATAGCGTCACTGTGCTAAAGCTGAACTTAGAAAGTGTGCCCTAATAGCGTCAATATGCTAATATTGAATCTAGACGGTTTTCCCAACATCATTGAGTGTGCCCAATTGCGTCACTGTGTTAAAGCTGAATCTATAATATATTCCCAACATCATTGAGTGTGCCCTAATAACGTCACTGTGCTAAAGCTGAACTTAGAAGGTGTGCCCTAATAGCGTCACTGTGTTAAATTTGAACTTAGAAAGTGTGCCCTAATAGCGTCACTGTGTTAATGTTGAATCTCAAAGATATTCCCAACATCATTGTGTGTGCCCTAATAACGTCACTGTGTTAAAGTTGAATCTAGAAAGTGTGCCCTAATAGCGTCACTGTGTTCAATTTGAATCTAGAAAGTATGCCCTAATAGCGTCACTTTGTTAAAGTTAAACTTAGAAAGTGCACCCTAATAGCATCACTGTGTTAAAGTTGACCTTAGAAAGTGTGCCATAATAACGTCACTGTGCTAATATTGAATATAGTCGGTATTCCCAACATCATTGAGTGTGCCCAATAGCGTCACTGTGTTAAAGTTAAATCTAGAATATATTCCCAACATCATTGAGTCTGCCCTAATAGCGTCACTGTGCTAAAGCTGAACTTAGAAAGTGTGCCCTAATAGCATCACTGTGTTAAAGTTGAAATTAGAAAGTGTGCCCTAATAGCGTCACTGTGTTAATATTGAATATAGTCGGTATTCCCAACATCATTGAGTGTGCCCAATAGCGTCACTGTGTTAAAGTAAAATCTAGAATATATTCCCAACATTATTGAGTCTGCCCTAATAGCGTCACTGTGCTAAAGCTGAACTTAGAAAGTGTGCCCTAATAGCATCACTGTGTTAAAGTTGAAATTAGAAAGTGTGCCCTAATAGCGTCACTGTGTTAATGTTGAATCTCGAAGATATTCCCAACATCATTGTGTGTGCCCTAATAGCGTCACTATGTTAAAGTTGAATCTAGAAAGTGTGCCCTAATAGCGTCACTGTGTTAAATTTGAATCTAGAAAGTATGCCCTAATAGCGTCACTGTGTTAAAGTTGAACTCAGAAAGTGTGCCCTAATAGCATCGCTGTGTTAAAGTTGACCATAGAAAGTGTGCCATAATAACGTCACTGTGCTAATATTGAATATAGTCGGTATTCCCAACATCATTGAGTGTGCCCAATAGCGTCACTGTGTTAAAGTTAAATCTAGAATCTATTCCCAACATCATTGAGTGTGCCCTAATAGCGTCACTGTGCTAAAGCTGAACTTAGAAAGTGTGCCCTAATAACGTCACAGTGTTAATGTTGAATCTACAAAGTGTGCCCTAATAACGTCACTGTGTTAAAGTTGACCTTAGAAAGTGTGCCCTAATAGCGTCGCTGTGTTAAACTTGAACTTGGAAAGTGTGCCCTAATAGCGTCACTGTGTTAATGTTGAATCTAGAAGATATTCCCAACATCATTGTGTGTGCCCTTATAGCATCACTGTTTTAAAGTTGAATCTAAAAAGTGTGCCCTAATAGCGTCACTGTGTTAAGGTTGAATCTAGAAAGTGTGCCCTAATAGCGTCACTGTGTTAAAGTTGAACTTAGAAAGTGTGCCCTAATAGGGTCACTATGCTAATATTGAATCTAGATGGAAGATGGCTCCAGTATTTGTGAAACAATACTGGTAACCACTCGCATCCATGGAGTCACTCACAGAGATTATTAAAAACGCATTATCCCAGGGGATATTCAGTCCAATCCACAGTATCTTTTACAGCACAATACTGGGGATACTCAAACCAAACAGCCAATGGAGACTATGTGCAGACCCTAGGCAGTTGAACAAATGGGTGGGTCCACATGTCAAGATGGCCACTTCCCTACATCGATCAAGGGATGGCACAGATCAACGGATCAAAGGTGTACACAGCCACTGAACAGTACCAGTGAGTAGGGAAGACCAATACAAGCTTGCCTTTACCTTCGGAGGGGCAGCAATACACATGGACCTGAAACCCCTTTGGATACATAAACTCTGACAATGAGTTCAACATCTTTCTACATAAGGCCATGCTGGATTTGGGTGAAAGGGGAAACCTGACATGGGTCCCAAGCCTGCTGGGCCTTGAGACCCAAGTTACTCCTCACTGAAGAAACCCAATGAGGCCGGACCATGTCTGGGGATGCTTGTGCGCTCATGAAGAAGGGATGTGACCTAGCAGTTTGGGCTGGACTGCCATTTTGGGATGGGACCAAGTCTGATTTGCATATGGTCTTTTGCCTCCTATAATGGCCTGGCAGGCAGAAGAACAGTGGCTTGGAGGTTTGCCCAGAGCAATGCCAGAGGTTAGATTAATTCCAAACCTTCCAGCCTCTTCACCTCTTTTGTTTTGTGCAAGGAGAAACCTGGCCAATGTAGATGATGTTCTGATCAAGAGCTCAACTTCGGAAGAACATATACCAGAAACTGGTATGTTCGGACTCAGTTGCAGAAAGCCGGATTGAAACTGTCCTTTCAAAAGGCACAGCGGTGTAAGATCTGAGTGAACTTCTTAGGGTAAAAAATCATCCCTGAGTGTCTCAATCCACAGGCAAAGAACCTGGAAGCCTTACTGACATTAAAAGACTCTACTACTCTGTGAGATTTAAGAAGCCTTCTTGGACTCTCTAATTACAGTCAGTCAGTTATTCGGCTTTGTTTCGATCCTTAGATCATAAAAGCAACAACAAACAATAAATTTAAATCAAAACTGCTGGCTGGAATGTCCTTAGGGCAACATCATAGCAATGTACATAGTATATATCATTTAAATATAGTCATTACAAAATAGCAAAAATAGAAAAAATAATTGCATAGTTACTCATAGAGAGGATCAATTGGTTCTTAAAGTCTCATGGCTATAAGCTAAAATCAACAAATACAAAATTGTTAATATTAGATGTGAAATCTGATTACAAATGTCCTTTTTCTCCTTCAAATGTATACTTGAGTCTAAAACAGCATCATTTTAAAATTCATCTTCAGATCGTGAACAGTTTTTAAACATTTCATAACTACATAGTCAGGGGTATATATACAACCACGATGTCCAATAGTAATAAAAGAAATCAGATTCTCTGTAATGGAGAGGACTAGTGCGTGGATGACACACTCATTTCACACCCCTGACAGTATCAAACATTGTAACGTGATCTTACCCTCCAGGCACTCGTCAGATAGTTCACAATCAAGTGCACTGCCAATTCATCCCTTGAGTCAATGCACAAAGCTAAAGAGTATTTTACAGTTAGTATTGATCTATGTTTAAATAATAGCTTGAGATATCTCTTACTGATATTGCAATAAAGTGGGCAGAATAAGAGAAAGCGAATTACATTTTCAATCTCGTTTTCACACAAAGGGCATTTGTTAGAAAGGTTGCTATTCCATTTATGCAATGATTCTGTCAGGGGTAATGTTCCAAATCGAAGCTAAAGGTACAAAGCCCTGGAAAATCTTGGGGAGACAGTATCCAAATAGGTTTGATAACCAAATATCTGCTTACTTTCCCAGTACTTCATTCGCCTCTTGCTGCTTAGAATATCAGTAAGGAGTCCACTTACTTCATTGTACGATAGGGCCTCCTTAATCTTTGATTTTGTGCCACAGTCAAACAATGGGGGTTTTAGCCAGTAGTCACAAAGACTGAGTGAGTGCAAAGCCATGTTTAGGTATATCATCCAGGGATGCAATTGGACACCCTCTTGTGACAAAATATCCTTCATTTCAGATCTGAACACAACTAATACTGGGGAGGATCATACCCTGGCCCAGTAGAAGAAGGGTTTTGACCTATACAAAAACCCAATTCTCTTGATATCAACCTCTACAAAAAGACCAAGGTATTTGGGGTACTACTGGGGAGGCACAACAGACTTTTGATAATTTTGTTCTCACTTATGGATAATTTGCCACAGTTTATTCCTCCCCAAAGTTCAGCCCCATAAAGAGTCTGCCCAAAAAAGAGCAGCGTGTCTTGCCTGAGCGGAGTAGGCTTCAAGAGACACTTTTACTGCCCCGTTGCTAGAGACCTGAGCAAACCTGATAATGGCACTGTTGTAGTGGTTTAGTGTGATATCTGCTTTATAAACCTGGGGAATCCAATTGCATTTTTCTGTGAAACAAACACCCACATAGTCATATTCTATTACCTGTTCAATGGGCTACCCTTTTAATAAAGGAAGAATAATTTTTGAGCCAGTACTCATCCTTGGCGTACTCCCATTTGGATGGGTATTGTCTTTGTAACCCTCCCACCTGCACGCCATCTAATCATTGCTGAAAGTTCATTGAAGACAACGCAGAGGTCACTCGACCTTTGGTCCAGCTATTAAAGGCCAAAGTCAAGTGGGAGTGGGTCTGGAACAATCAGCAGCAGTTAAACAACTGAAAAGAAGCCTTTCCCAAGTTCCTTGTTTTGCTTAGCAGATCAACAATAAGGATTTCTTCTTGGTGACAGGGTTCTCAGATATCTGCCTAACAGCCTAACAGCATTGTTGTATAAAAAGCACAACACGGTCAACAAAGTAATCTCGTACACAAGTAAAACTTTGTCCTTTGTGGAGGAAAAATGTAATGACTGTGAAAAGGCCCTCCAGGCAATGGTGTATGTGTTGAAAAAGTACCGCCCATTCATCCAGGGGGAGTACAACATCATCAAAACTCCTCACCAACCATTGCAATATCTACAAAGTGACAGAATCCAGGCGGGGAACATCAGTAATTCCAGAATTACTTCCTGGATTCTTTCCATGCTTGGCTTTGCAGTGGAGGTCAGATATGGCAGACTTGAATTATTGTGCCCAAGAAAACTGTCTTGACGATGAAAGTCGAATGATATCCAGGCGGGGAACATCAGTAATTACAGAATTACTTCCTGGATTCTGTCCATGCTTGGCTTTGCAGTGGAGGTCAGATATGGCAGACTTGCATTATTGTGCCCAAGAAAACTGTCTTGACGATGAAAGTCGAATGATCAACAACAATATGGAGGCGTACTTAACTTTCCTGCAGAAGGTCTATGAGGAAGACGCATGTCCAGGAATACCCCCAGTTTATGTGAATGTGTGCTCCTATCATGTTGGTAATAATGGGGGAAAGGAACTAGTGGCTGGCATTGTGAATTATTGGATGAGCGAAACCCCAGAACCCCATGCTGGTTACAAAATAGAACCCCAAAGTAGTCAGGGGGCAGAGTTGATGGCCGTTTACCAAGCCATGCTCACTGCATTGCACAACCAACTCAAAGAACTGGTCATAATCACTGACTCTTATTATATCTGGAATGGGTTTGCAGAACACCTGATTAATTGGAAGAATCGAGGCATGCTTTGTGCCAACAATAAACACTTAAAGCATGGCAAACTGATCCAGTCAGTCGATAATCTGGTGACCGCTAATGAAATGACCGTCTACTGGAAGAAAATAAGAGCTCATTCCAAGATAGAGGGTACAGGTAAGACTGGGAATGACCCGGCTGACCAGTTGGCTAAATCCAGAGCTCTAAAATGTAATCCCTTGTGGGTGAAATCTAAGTTGCCGTTGTCACCAGGTTGCAAACACATGCCAACAGTGTTGCCGTGACTGCCCATTGTAGTAGTAAAGATACCCCAGATGTAGATTTCATCACTGCACAGAAAGAGGACCCGATTTTTGGAAAATTCTATCAACACATTGAAGACCCTGTGAGGTTTCCTCTAACAGAATCGGATCACGCGGTAAAGAGGATCCCTGGGTATTGCTGACATTTTCCAAGATGTTCCAGATCCAAGATGGTTTGTTGGTATGGAGGGCCCTATCTGGATGGAACTAGTGGGTGGCACCTACCTCATTCTGAGGCCTGATGTTGAACCACACTAATGACATGCTCACTGAGTGGTAATAGGGGTTTCATACAACATTGGAAAGCTTACGTGAAGTAGCCTACTGGCCACAAATGGGTCAGGACCTCAACCTTTATTTAAAGGGGTGTCTTGCGTGTGCTCAATGTCAACCTAGTTCACTCACACACAGAGCTCCCCTTCAAAAAAGGGGACTGACACTGCCTTGGTCAGATTTGCAAGTTGATTTCATTGGGCCAGTGATTCGCTCCTCCATAGGAAACAAGTGCATGTTGACTGTAACATGCTTGTTCACTAAGTGGGTAGACTGTCTTGCAGCCCCAAATTGTAAGGCAGAGACAGCTCCACACTAATTATCAACAACATCTCTCGTTTCGGCCTCCTGCAAAGGATTGAGTGTTACCTCAGCATCTGCTCTATGAAACTCAAGAGCAGACACTGATAAATGTGTCCACCACTAATGAGTACATTGAACATTTAAGGCAGCACCTCCAGCATGCTTTTGCTTTTGCTCAGTGCAATTAAGAAAAATCGGCTGAAGGAATGAAAACATATTATGCTCTAAAGACCACAAAGAAGGAGTATGAGATAGGTGACAAGGTTTTCCTGTTCAATTTTCTAAGGAATCAGACCAAGGAGCAGAAATGTCTTCCTTCTTGGCGTGGTAGCTTTGAAATTGTAGATAAAATATCACCTGTTGCCTACAATATCTGTATCCCAAAAGGAGAACAGACGGAAGAGAAATGGGTCCATAACAATAAGTTGAAAAGCTGTCATCCCAGACAAGCTTAACAACTGATTGAGGAGCCCAGTGAAAGTTAAGCTGAGGAACCATCTGAGGAATGAGAGGTAAGGACGAATACCCCGGATGGAGACTAAAATATATATAACAGGGAGTAAAGTAATTAAATCCCATAAAGAATAAAGAAAGAAAGGAAAGTATGGTTTTAAAGATGTCTGTTTAAACTGTCATTTAAACTGCCATCCATGTATGTAATTATATGCAATGTTGCTCCATGCGTCTCTTAAATAGTGTGTATTTAATTCTCTCTAATGTTTCCGGGGAATATGTTTTGTACCAAAATACTTCATACTCTGTCAGATTGGGTGATATTAGTGGGCAGAACAGATACCGTATGTTTCCTGAGGATTCATGTGGGATTGAAAGAGATGAGGGGTGACATTATTTCTCTAGTACATCTGAAGGAAAGCTCTTGAATGATCAGTACAGTGTCTTGGTAAGTGTTGGTTGCTTGTGGGGGCTAGAAGTAGCGTGATGAAGCTTAATAGTTAAAGCAGTATAGTACATCCAGTCTACAGGCAGGGATGTAGGCGATTGATGTTTGTAGAGATTGAGAGTACCAATTTGAGGGTATTGCATTCATTGGTGGTGAGGATTTGTGATGGGTTGTTTAATTTCACATGAGTCTAGACAGTGTAAGAATGATTCTTAGATTTTCTGTAGTATTTGGTGTCCAGGAGGTGAACATGTTTGAGAAAGATAGTGTTTGACTAGTTAAGAAATACTATAACAATGCATGCAATGTCCTCAGGGAAGCAGATGTTGGTCGGGTTGTTTAATAGATAGCAGTGTGTGTGTGTGTGTGTGTGTGTTCCAGAGACAAGAGAGAGGTGGAGAAAGAGAGAAAAGAGGGAGGGTGAGAGCAAGAGAGAGAGATAAAGAGAGAGATTGGGAGTGAAGTGGTAGGGGAAGAGCTCAGTGGAATTCAATGTGGAGGGTGTCTATAGGGTCTATGCCCATGAAGCTTTGTGGAGGATTTTGAGCACTCCCCCAGCTTTCCCCTTACATCAAATGTTCTGTATACTTTACATTATGTGGTGAGGATGCTAAAAAGGTATGTGGAAGTGTGTGTGTGAACCAAGTTTCTGTAATTAGGAGTGTATCACGTCTGTGTGTCGTGATGTGGTTGACACTATCTGATGGGTACTTCTAATACCTGGACTGGGATGGTGCTGATGAGGTGCGTGAAGGGTTGAGTGGGATGTGAATATGAATGACCCATGTGTGAAGGGTGTTTGCATGTGCAGGTGAGAGGGGGAATAGTAAGAGTTATGTGAGGTGGGACACATCTGGTGTTGAACCTACCTTGCTTATACTGTCCATGAGCTCTTAGATGCTCTTCCTTCTGGTCCAAATGGGCCTGCTGCCAATGTATACATTTGCCTTTGGTTACAGAGGCCTGGTGATGAATGCCCTATGGGTCCTGATACAAAATACGTGGCCTAAAGATGTGAAAATTGAACTAATGTTTCTGTGTGTGCATTGTGCTATTAAGGACATACTCACTGGCATACTTAGTAAAAGATAGCACATTGAAACACATACAAATCACAGGACAGCAGGGATTGTGAAGGCTTTATGAAGTCGGGATGGCTGCCTGGGAGTCTATGTCAAAGTACTCAGGGGACACTGCTGTGGATCATTGAGTCACTGTTTGAGACAATTCAAACTAGAGGCAGAGGCTGAGAGTACAGGTAAGGGATAGATAGAGGCATATGACGGAAAGAAGTACATAAGCAGGAGTGTATATACAACAGTGTGGTCACTCTAGTACTAATACATAGATACTTAGAGTTTGAAGCTATCTGGCATGGAACAGGGTACTTATAACAGCCGAGGCAAAACAGTTGCTATTATAGACACTGAAACTAACATATTCAGAATAGCCTCAGAGAACAGGTTACTGTTACAAGATCTTTGAATTGGATACATGAATGTGGGGCTTCATATAAACTTGTGAAATTTAAGGGGATAAACACCATGCAGGGCATCTGGATGCAAATACTTCAAGCTGGGAATGGAGAGCTTGCAGTCAAAGGCTTCAAGCTGTCAAAAGGGGGGTTGTGAGCAATGTTTTCATGATATGAACAGGGGCTTGCAAGCAGGGAGCCTGGAAGCATTGGGGTCAAGCTGAAAAGGCGTGCAACCTCCAAGATAGGTTTTAGATGGGAAACTGAGAGCTTACATAATAGGACTCAAACCTGGAAACGTGTATAGCTTGCAAACCAGGTTTCAAGCTGAAAAGGAGTGTAGCCTCCCTCTCAATAAGAAACAAAGTGAAACAAGCAATCTGAAAGGTCAAGATCTCGTCCAAACAGACAAGGGTCCAGGAGGTACAGCAGCTGCTATAACACTGAACTCCACAACTAGAGGACTTATTAAGTCAGGCTCACAGGTGAAAGCAAATGGTAAGCACTTAGTACCCCACCTTATGAACTTAACGTGGTTTGAGATAAGGCACATTTGCATGCAAAGATTGGCATGGATAATGGGCTTGGGTTTTATTCCTGTAATTTACCATTGAGGCATGTAGAAATGTATCAACAATATTGTGCAGAGAAGCGTAAAGATATATTGTGAGAGCACTCTCAACATAGGGATACAATGCACTATTGATTTATTGGTTCAGCAGCCATATCTATGACTCATATAGAGTCACAGAGATTTCTCCCCCTGTGCCAACAATGATCCAAGAACCAGCCCGGGGTATAGAGAGAATATATATTTATTTAAAGTATATGTTCAATTAATAATTGTCTTTAATGGTTACACACGCTATGTCTCTGTGGCACAAAATACAAATTCAATGCAAAACACACTTTTTCCTTTTAGTAATAAACAGGTAAATATCACTCGATAGTGTTTATATTTAAAACAACTGCACAGTTTTGTTCTTCAAAGCAAGTTACACATTACACATGCAGTATGGGTATGTTTAATTTCCTGCACACTTGAAAATGCCAGCAGTTTTGAAATCACAGAGACTTTTTGAAAATATTGTTGATTGATCGAACCTTTCTTTCTTCACCCCAAAAGCAATACAGAATCATTCTGCAATCAGGTCACTTACTCTCAGGAAAGAGTGTATTTTTTCAATGGAGAATTACACTGGGTTTCCTTTTGGGAAGCACTTCTCCCCCAAGCACCCCAAACACAGCCATCAATTATATGCAATACCCCTCTGTTTAAAGGCCAGGTCTAGGGAGTGCGGACAGTTTAGGAATTTTGCTTTGGGCCAAGGGCACCCCTTTGTTTAAAGACAGGGTTTGGAAGTGTTAACAGTAGGGAATTTCATATGGCAAGGACACCCTGTTCATTAGAAAAGTCTGAGGATGACAGGAAAAATAAATCACCCCATTACTTTAAGTGACTATAACTTAACTTCCACTAGGAAAGAGGGCAGAGGTTTTGAACTCCTCTGAGCTCCCCCCTGTGTCAATCTATTTGGGAGTTCATTAAATTAATATTCAGTGAAATATGCTAAGGGTCTGCTAAATGTGATCCCCCACACACCCACTATGAATGGAAGATATTAAGGCAGGCAGGTCCCCAACAATTTGTTGTCATTTGGATAAATCTACTTTCATTGGAAACCTCTGTTGTGGGGCACCTAGGAAAGACAGCAAGGCACCCGCATCCATCCCTCATATGGCTCTCCTTAATGACCAAGCCCAGTCAGCTTTTGGCTTTCCCAGTTTCTGTCTCCCATGCAAGGTTAAGGCTCCATCAATTTTAAGGCCTCTCCACAGAAGTAAGGTCAGGGCGCTGTCTCAGGATTCACCCAGGTGGATAATTGGCAATTATCCTTCAAGATGTTTAGCAGCTCTCCCTCCAAGAATGTTTTCAGGCAGGATTTTTCTGGCTCTCTCCTCTTCTCGAAAGAGCAAGGGCTTTTTAATGGCCAAGTCCCTCTCACAAAACTTTGAGCGTCACTGTTGTCCACCAATATCTGAATGGTGTTGTTTTCTAGATCTACAAGAGGGGTTTGATTTAAATACAAACCTTGTTGTTGGAAATGGGAATTTAAATGTGTATAGGTTTCCTGATGTTTGAGGTTCTGTCCTTGCTTAACTTTGAGGGTAATTGTGAATTGTTGCACCTGTCCAGGGGACCAAAGAAATATCCAGGCTGAGTACAACAAATAAAATACAGCAATCATGGGCTGAAAAGACAAGTATCTTTTATTACTGTACAGTTTACAAAGCAAAACAGATAGCTACCTGGCTCCCAACACCTCGCAGTGTGTAACAGCTGACACAGTGACGAGCGAGAGTGCTGGACATCTAAACACAGGCATATTTATACGATTTCTACAATATTGTCCAGCCTCTCTCCACATTAATAATTTGTGGGCTAGAGTTCGTGCCTAGTTCACATGACAGATGTTACAATATTATACAAGGGATTAAAACAAGTGTATATATCCATGAAAATACAATGATGCTGTAGGTTCTCGGATCCACAGTAAGCCTTATTCCAAGAGTCACTACAATGCTGTTTGGCTAAAGCATACAATCGAAGTTTACTCTTCATTGTTTCGGTGTTTATATGAGGATGAGGCTTGTGAGCGCAGACAACACTTGAATGGCAGTTCGTATGAAGCGCAAGGTTTCTTTTCATAGGTTAAACAGTCGGCTCTCGGTCAACGTAAACATTAACGAAGCTCAAAGGTTTTTCGGCTCGACTGCAAGTCGAAAACACAGTCCACCATTTTAGAACATGGAACATAAGTTGAAATCAAAACAGCAGATGAGTCTTAAAATGGTGGCGAAGTTAACCCAAAATCGGAACTTTGCAACGCGGTTTTCTGCGTAAATCAAATGGGTTTAGGCCAATATTCATAATAAGGAGGCACTATATAATTATGGTTTAACAAACCCTCCTTTTGGCCTAAGCCAAAGAGCTTTACTAAACATTTGCTTTACTCAAAACCCCACATTTCAATCTCTGTACATCCTGAATCACATTCATCAGATATATCAATCGCCATTCGATCCTTAACAGTGATATCCTCCATTACAAAAACATTAGTCATTTTCTCAGGCGCATGTATTTTCGGTCCCAATGTACCTACAGTTTGTGCACAACATCCCCCTAACATCGAACATATGGCAAGAAGACATTGTATGCAACAACAACAGAACAATAGAATGCCAAGGATTACCACTAAGGCTGAAAAGAGCTTCCTTCCCCAAGACCGTAAAAAGTCCCAGAACCAAGCAATAAGATCCCAATTTCCCTCGGGAACATGTACTTTTGTACTTAGGACATGCAGATTTTGTATTGCCTTGAATATGGTAGGAGAGGAGTCAGGTACGAAAACACAACAAGCAGATCCCACCAATTTACATACTCCACCACTCTCATCCAGGATGACGTCTAACACCATCTGGTTCTGTAGAGCCACTGATCTAATTGCTTTCTGTTGTAACGTCATATTGTATAGTATATCGGTGGTTCTGTTGATGGTTCTCTCCAATACTCTTGCCAGTCTCCTAATATCCTCAGAATTCATTACCTGTCCCTAAAATGGTACAAAGGATTTTGATACCTCACCCATGACCTGCGAAGGAGTATCACTGTTCTTGTCCCACCTTGGACCAGCTCTAGAGACCTCAGAGGAGCTGACTACAAATATCCCTGGTAGCAAGATACCCAAATAACAAGTACCCTGCCAATCTCTAGGTAGCCAAGGATAAGCTTCATTGCCACAGACAAATAAATGGGATCACCTACATACAAAGGTCTGTCTTCACTAGTCAGATTTGCAATATTGATACAAACCTCAACAGTACCCATTGACTGAGAACTATCCCTTTGTATGCAGAAGGAAACAGAGTTGGGGCTATGATTGATAGTGTAAGAAGGAGGCATGGCATCCCGGTTGCCTACGGGAGCCATCTTGAAAAGAATCAACGATTGAAAAGGTCTAGAAAGTCTATCGGAAGGCCTAATAGAAGCAACATTGAGTTTGCTCCTATTCGCACAAAGGAAACATCCCAGAAGCGTCAGGACTCGTCTTTCAAACTCATTCAAATTAGTCCCATCGAAGTTCCCAGAGATGCTATCATTCCAACGACCAAAGAATAGTGCTCTTACAGAGGCCTAGCATGCATTAGTCAAAGGAAGAGGATGAATATACCAGCCCAGCCCTTTTTCCCCGTGCTGTGGCAAATGCGAACATATCCAGCAATTTGTTCTATTCAGAATTGCATAGGTCGCATTCATGATTAATAGAAGTGTATTATTGTGGTAACTTTGTCTGTGTTGGGAATCCCTAGAAGGTAAAGTGTGCAGATGCACGAAAGGAGAAGACATAGTGGGAACACTCTCGGTAGGTAACAAAGTCTCAAGTGGACGCACCCTCTCAATATACCAAAACCCAAATGTAAATACAACTGTTAGACCAATTAACATTATTACAAGAAAACAGTAAGTCCTCAAGGACCATGATTTTTGATACTCAAAGGGCCTCATTACGACGTCCTTTAGCGGGTCCCACTAAGGGCGACTGGTTTTACCAGGCGCCCTTAGTGGGAGCCGCTAAAGGACCAGCATGCTAATAACTGGCCCATTTCTAACGGGCCCGTTATTAGCATTTTCCCCATTCCCATTGCGCCCTACGGTGGCTCGAATGGAATGGGGAGGTACCGGGTCTGGGTTCCTTGAATGAGGAATTACCGGGTCCTCCAAGGTTGGAATGGCCCGGCAATTCCTCATTCGCGGAACCCAGACCCGGTATGCGGTAAGGGGGTAGCCATGGTGCTATTAGCACCATGGCTACCTCCAACCTTGTGATGACCCCCAATGTCTTCGTTAGCCACAAGACCAATCGGTTGCTTCGTACGAGTAGAGTTAGCTATGTGCATTGTTCCTCAAAGTTTGTTTTCGAAAAAGTTTCTGCGACAGACTCTTTCAGTTCGTTTGTTAGTGATCTCCTGACCACGTGGCTTATCTTGCTCATAGATAACTTTGCTGGTCCCAGCCACTTACTTATGTTTAAATGAGAGAGTGGCAAGGGTCTAGCCCAACAGTGATTTCTCGTGGGCACAGCCATGCTGTGCTGTAAGTCTAGCTGCTGTGGACGCAGATCGTACCTCAAGACTCGAGGTACGGTGTGATCTGTGAACAGAGTGTCGTTGCTTCCTGATGGAAGTGGTAAAACAGAAGTAAGATTGCTCAAGGGTGCAGAAAGATCTGAAGAAGAATTAAAAGACAAAGCAGCAGACTCCCCAGGCCCCACAGGCTCAGGAAGAATCTCCGAGACACCCTTGGTGTTGTTCGAGACAGGCTTATCATGCGAAGCAGACAAACAGTTTCCTTCTTTTCTTCTTCATCGAATGGCAAAGGAAAAGGTATTTTCTTGACGTGTGTCGCGTGTGTCCAGTGTTGTTTTCCTTCTACTCGTACAGTGGTCTGTGTGGCCAACAGGACCTGGAAAGGTCCTCTCCAACGCGGTGCGAGGCTGGATGCTCTTTCAAAAACTTTGGTTAGCACCCAGTCCCCAGGTCGAAGTTGATGACCTGGCCCCTCGTATTTAACTAGGAGGGCTTCTTGCACCTGTTGATAAATCAAATACAAGTTTTGAGTTAACTGGTCACAGTATTCAGAAAATGCTCCACGTCTTTCAGTTTCTTGGGCTTTGGTGGGTTGCATATATTAGCTGGTCTCCCCATTACAATTTCATAGGGGGAGAGTCCAGTTCTAGTCTGTGGGGTCATCCGCATGGACAGTAAAACTACCAGTAAGGCATCTGTTCATTTCAAGTTACTGCTTGCGCAGACTTTTGCTAGCTTGTTCTTTAAGATACCATTATGGCGTTCTACAAGTCTGGCACTATGAGCGTGTCTAGCTGAATGGAACCATTTATCGATCTGCAATCTCGCGCATACTTGCAAGATAACAGAAGTGATAAAATATGGACCATTATCAGACCAGATGATTCTCAGCAAACCAAGCCTAGGAAAATATTCCTTAAGCATGGTTTTCGCCATTGTCATTGCTGTGGCATCTTTCACAGGGAAGGCTTCAACCCACTTGCTAAAGGCACAAATAACTACCAGAACATACTTGTAGTTGTAGCAGCGTTCCATCTCAGTGAAGTCGAAATGAATCACCTTGAAGGGCACAGTGGGGGGACCAAAACTACCCCTCTGTGTCGACGTACCCTTGCCCACATTATGCTGTAAGCATACCATACAGTTTTGGACCAAACGCTCAGCAGTTTTTGAAATATTTACATTTACCCAAACAGGTTCTAGCAATTTACACATTTTTCTAGAACCTTTATGAGTAGGACCATGAGCCATTGTGACCATGGTGGTGACATATTTTTCTCTCGTTATTCACCCAACAACCTTCCTCATCCAGACTTTCTAAACCCTCAGCCCAGTGTTTGAGTTCTTTTGGAGTGGCATCAGCTTGAATATTTGTATTGAATCGATTCCTTCAACTATTGTACAGGTATTCATAGCTTCTTTTGTAATATACATTTCTGAACACAAATCAGTAGCAGTGTGTTTAGCTATCCTGTCAGCAAAAGCATTTCCTCTCCCTACATCGTCTATCACTTTCTGATGTGCGGTGCACTTCATGATTGCTAGTTGAGTAGGAAGCGCAAGTACTGAGAGTAGCTGAACTATCAAGGTACCATGTTGTATTTTAGTTCTGTGTGAGGGCCAGAAACCTTGTTCTGCCAGTAGTTTACCGAAGTTGTGAACCACCCCAAAGGCCTGCTGACTATCTGTAAATATATTTACTCTAAGCCCTTCGGAAAGTTCATATTCTCGAGTCAATGCAATAATCTCTGCAGCCTCCACAGAGATATGCGAGATTCTCTTAGTTTTCACAATCGTGCTTAAAGTAGTGATCGCATAAGCAGCAGTGGATGTACCATCCAGAAGTTTGAAGCAGGAGCCATCACAAAACAGCACCCCTTGTGGATCATTCAATGGTGTATCATTTAAGTCAATTCTGCCTTTGGTTTCTTGCTCTGTAGTATAGAGGCAGTCATGTGACTTTTCGTCACTGCAAGCAATGTCTTGCGGGAGAGACAATAATTCAGCCGGATTCAATACGCAACACCTCTTAATTTGAATAAGCGGTGCAAATAGGATCAGTTTGTATCTTATTAATCGTGCAGAAGTAAGGTGTTGTGTTTGTGTTCTGTTCAATAGAACATCTACAGAGTGGGGTACCATTATGGTTAAAGGATGACCTAAAACCGTACCCTCACATGGTTTTACGGATGCAGCAACAGCAGCGACAGCTCTCAAACATCTCAGCAAAGCGCATGCAACAGGATCAAGTGTGGAGGAAAAATAAACACACAGTCAATCTTCCCCCCATGTTCCTGCGTTAACACAGCCAAAGCACATCCATTACATTTATGCACATATAACACAAAGGCCTTATCATAATTTGGTGTGCCCAAAACTGGCACTGTACACAGTGCAGCCTTGAGCAGATCAAAAGCTTTCTGGTGTTCCAAGGTCCACTGCAATGGCAAAGAAATGTCCTTCTTTATCAATGCCAACACTGGTTTTATCACTAGTGAAAAATTAGGGATCCACTGTCTACAGTAAGAAGCCATTCCTATCAAGGCTCTGACCTCTTTCTGTGTATTTTGGACAGACATGTTAGAGATGCTTTTTATCCATTCAGGTATCAATCTTCCTCCCTCCTTTGCCAAGAGATAGCCTAAATAGGCGACCTCCTGTCGACAATACAGAAACTTTTTCAATGAAGCTTTATGCCCATGCTCTGCTAGATGAATAAGCAACAACACAGTACCCTCTTTGTAAGCAACTTCTGAGTCTGCAGCTAAGAGAAGATCGTCAACGTATTGCAACAATGTACAATCAGAAGGCAACTCAAGTGTATCGAGTTTCTCTTTCAAAGCTCTACCATAGATGCTCGGACACTCCGTGTACCCTTGTGGCACACGAGGGAATATAAACGAGCGTCCCCCTAAGGTGAATGCGAACAAATATCTACTATCCATATGTACAGGAATACTAAAGAAGGCATTCTTAAGATCCACCCTGAAATGAGTAGCAGAAGCTGGAATTATTGTTAATATCGTGGTTACATCAAGCACAATTGGAAATTGTGGAGCAACAAGCTTATTGATGGCATGCAAATCAATAATAAAATGGAAAGGAATTGCATTATCTCCTTTCTTACACACAGGTAAATCGGGCCATTGCACAAACTTCCTGTAATTTCCTCGATTACTCCACGATGGACAAAATCAAAAACTATGTTCTTCAGAGCTTGCTCACCATCAACTGAAATCTTATATTGTGGAATACGTGGGAACATAGCTCCTGGTTTCAAAACAATTTTAACAGGTTCAATTTTAAAATGCCGACATCATTGTCGTCAATCACCCATAAACACGCCGGAACTTCTCTAAATTCAGGCGGTAAAGGTCTAGTCAAAAACTGTGAGGCAGGAGATTGCTGGGGTGAAATCGTCAAAAGTACTCCATTCGAAGAACAATGAATTACCACATTTAATTCCTTCAACAGATTCAACCTCACCACAATTTGTCATTTGAAGAAATGGACAATAATCCACAAATGGCCCCAGTGAAATCGTTACCGACAGAGAAACCGACAGAGAAACCGGACTAACTACTGGCGTGCCAGAAAACCCTACAGAAATGTTATTTTGCCCTGAAAATGGGATATCTGGAACCCTTGAATGATCAATGCAACACTTCTGTGCTCCGGTATCTATCAAGAATAGATGCTTCCTATTCCCCACCTTCATTTCAACATAGTGCCCTTTCTGATCGATGGGAATAGGCACCGGTCCCTGACCCTGCTTCGGGCTGTCCTAACAGAACAATATATCATCAAAGACAAGATCTTCAGAAAGATAGGCCGTTGAAGAATTATCGCAAATATTTCTGCTATCTATTCTAGGTTGCTGATCATCTTGTGAGAATGACTGTAGATTTTGAGCGAACTGGCTTCTCCCAGGACCCCTAACCCAGGGCGGCCTCTGGATTGTCTACCCATGACACCATATGTGTTATTTGATCTCTGCTGAAGATTCTGGCATTGTGCTTGCCAATGACCCCCTTGTCTGCAATAAGCACACTTGTTCATGTGTACAGGACCCAACTGTGTATTACTTTGTGGAACAAACTGACCTCGAAACTGTGTACTCCCTCCTCTATTTCCTCTAAATATCTGTTGCAATAATACTTTGGTTTTTAGGTCTCCCTTTTTCTTTTCAATTCTATTTTTCAATATTGACTCTATTTTCATAATACTGAGCCATATGCAATACTTCGGACTGCAATTTAGCTTGCCAAGCACTTTCGGAAGTAATCATTTGTGACTCGATATCAGGCAACAATCCACGCACAAATTTATCCACAAAGAACCTTTAATCATCAATTCTGCAGGGCAACACATCTTTTTCTTCATACACTCATCCTGCAGGCATTACCCGTAACACTTTCTTCTGCATTTCTGCAGTATACTGACTAAACGTATCGTATACTTCTATGGGAGATATCGACACATCTGAAATCCATTTAAGCGCATCCCTTGTGCAAATTAGCGTCTCTTCACTCGTTGATTTACAAGGAGGAAGGAACTGTTTCTGCACATACAAAGTGTACAATCTATCACCATGTACTTCATCATTCTGTAACCGTTCTAACTCCCTTCTTAACTCAAAAACCGTCACAACATGCTCATTTACTTTCTCTGCAGTATCCCTTGAATAACCTAAAACATTCAAATACCTCAACCCTTGTGGGACATCAATGTCTGGCAAATTATTCCAAATTACAGGCAAATGTATTCCCATCCCCTCAATAAAAACATTCTGTTTGGGAATACTTTCTAGATCAAGAAGTGTAGCTAAGACAGCTGATTTTTCACCTTTCTCTATACATTGCTTAGCCCATGCATACAAATCTCTCTTCCTATCCTTAGAAACTGTACTACGAGTCACTACTTTTGATTCAGCACTCACCCCTTCATCTGCTACAAGCGGAGCAGAACCACTTGGGAAAGAGAGAGTAGACAAATCCTGTACAACAGCTAGTGGAGATACTACCGTAGGGAACAAAGTCGGAATTACAGGAACAGTAATAGTCGATAAAGGTGGAGATACAGGAGGCGAAACAACAATAGGAAGAGGAGCAACAGCTGGTGGCGGAGAAACAATGGGAAGAACAGGAACAGCTACAGGAGGAGGTGCAATAGCAGGAAGAGGTAAGACAACAGGAAGAGGTACATAGAGAGGAGGTGCAATGGCACCAGGCCTACGTTCATTTAAAAGCTTATCAATTAGTTTATCTGAGACATGAAAATCTTTAGACAGTTATATTTTCTGTACACCAAGTTGAAAAGCCTTGCCCATGTTTCTAACAGACACTGAATGTTTCTGTTGATCATACAATAATGCCTTTTCTGAATTTGACATATGACGACGTGCATGCTTCTCTTTACTCTTAAGTTGCTGCATAGCTTATTTTTTCCAATTCTGAATTACATCAAATGCTGCAGGTCTAGCTTTTTTCTTTAGTAATATGGACTGACTCTAAATACTCTCTTCGAGCAATCTCAAAACTACCTTTGACTGGCCATTGAAATTCGGAAGCATGTCTAGTTTGTCTGTGCCAAATATCGTTGAATACTATACTACCAATGCTGTACTTACAGTACATAGTACATGCCGGCGACCCCTCCTGTGGCGCCGGTTGGCCAAATTCCAAAGATTGTCTGTATCTGTGGAATAAACCCCTGAAACAGGCAGACAATTTCCCAGGCATGTCAGATCACTGGTGTGACATGGCATCATTTGTGCTCGCGAGTAGAAATCTGCAACCAAATATCAGGATACTTAGGAATCTGGGCACGACTTATCTGATTGCAAAGGACTGAGGAGGTCCAATCGGATTACAAAGGACAAAGGACCCTCGTGGTTGGTGATTTCGGCAAAACTGCCCGCCTCGATATATGGACCCTCGTCAAGATGCCTTCTCGGACTGCATGCTCACAGTCCAGGGACCGGATCATGCAGTACTGTTGAGTTGTCGCGTCTCATACAAAGGGGCCCCCTTTTTTCTCACCATCTGATCCCGGTCCAATAGCCGTGTCTTTTCTTCAACAAGGTGGCATCAATCTTGAGGGTCCCTATTCGGGCGGCATATGAAGGACCAAAGAATTATCGAGCCTGAGTACAACAAATTTTTACACCAATCATGGGCTGAAAAGATACAAGTATCAAGCAAAACAGATCGCTATCTGGCTCCCAACACCTTGCAGTGTGTACCTGCCAACACATTGAGGAACGAGAGTGCTGGACATCTAAATACAGGCATATTTGTACGATTACTACAATATTGTCCAACCTCTCTCCACGTTAATAGTTTGTGGGCTAGAGTTTGTGCCTAGTTCACATGATAGATGTTACAATATTATACAAGGGATTAAAACAAGTGTATATATCCATGAAAATATAATGATGCTGTAGGTTCTCGGATCCACGGTAAGTCTTATTCCAAGAGTCACTACAATGCAGTTTGGCTAAAGCATATGATCGAAGTTTACTCTTCATTGTTTCAGTGTTTATACGAGGGTGAGGCTTGTGAGCACAGCCAACACTTGAATGGCAGTTCATATGAAGTGCAAGGTTTCTTTGCATAGGTTAAACAGTCGGCTCTCGGTCAACCTAAACATTAACGAAGCTCAAAGGTTGTTTGGCTCGACTGCAAGTCAAAAGCACAGTCCACCATTTTAGAACATGGAACATGAGTTGAAATCAAAATGGCGGATGAGTCTTAAAATGGGGGCGAAGTTAACCCAAAATCAAAACTTTGCAATGCGGTTTTCTGCGTAACGCGAATGGGCTTAGGCCAATATTCATAATAAGTGTAAGGGATTTCAATCAAACACACACCCAGGTCTCGCCTAGCATGTAGTGCACAATTAAACCCTTATTTATTTTTGTCTATAAGTTCAATATTCAGAATGATATACCACTCATATCACACCCATCTCAAAATACCCCCTAGGTCACACTGAACCAGGAATCAGGCTAGTTTGTAAAGGTACATATTTATTTATTTAATATTCAAATCACACATAAGTTTAATATATATGTATATATGGGACAGCAATCACTTACAGGTGACAATACAATTCAGAAAATAAGCAAAGCAATTGAATTCACTTATAATGATGCAGAGTACAAAACACCAGAAAAAGAACAGTTTTGTTTTGTGCACAGATAGCGTTTAGGTTAATAGTTCGTCCTGCAAAGTACTGAAGTACAAATGAGCGAACCTACACAAATGTGGGTAACCAGCAGGTATTCAGGAATGAAAGACAATGTCTAGAGTTAGATGCAATCTACGCTCCCCCAACAAGCGAGAAAACCGTTTTGGCAACTGACACCAACACCAGCCTCTTATGTTGCCACCCTATACTGCCTTTTGGCAATAGTCTGGCATGCCGTGGCTAGGTTTCTGAATTTCACACTAACTAGCTCACACGCATTAGGTCCTTCAATCCAATTTTTTGGCTTTATATATATTTTTTACGGTCTGGCTCGCAGTGGTATAAAACATGCAGGACGCCTGGGCAGCAGCTCGTCTCATTCAGGCCAAGGATCTTTTCAGTGAACAGCAGGAGATGCCCATTTCTTTGCCCACGATTGGGGCAAAAAAGACAAACTTGAACTGTAGTACAGAGATCACTTTACTCAAGGACATTGAGAAGTTGCGCAAGAAAGAGATCTCTAAATGGTGGGAGGAACACTCACTGCAGAATTATCTGGACATTGGACGTGTACCTCGAGGATTGCGCATCATGACAATGCCATCCTTTGAGGATCAAGATCCGCTCATGCTCCAGGAATGGGGCGAAGCCAGCAAGGGCTGCTCTGCTCATTTTCTCACTATTCTAGTTAAATATGCCAAATCTGACCAAGTCATGGCTCTTGAGGAACTTGACAAGAAAGAAACTGAACTAAATAAGGTCCCCAGCACAGAGGAGGGCAAGCAATTACGTGTAAAAATTAATGAGGCTTTGACTGCATATGAAGAAGATATTAAACAGCGCAAACATCGCAAGTTTTTAAGGGATAAACTGGACTATGAGACAGGAAGGATGTTCACCTTTGCCAAACGATTTGACTCTCTATGCAAAAATCCCGTCTTTCAGTCTGCATCTGTTATGTTCGGTGATCGTGGCACCATTTCGTCTGAATCAGATGTTTCAGCCTCTGAAAATGAGGAGCCTGTTGTCAAGCTTAATTTTTTAGACAAGATGCATCTACTCTGTCAAGACAGGAAAAATCAAAAACGGGGCAGAGGTCAAGGCAAGCCAAGAGGAAGACGAAAAGGACAGAAATGATGAAAAGGATTCGCCGAGGGCCACGTGGGAAACCGCTCAGGCACAAATCAGGAGAGCGGATCAATGCGCTCTAGAGCCAAAAAATAACTATTGATACCATGAAGCTTTACCAAATCATTAATCTGTCCTCCCATATGCTCACCAAGCCTCAATCCTCGGTTCTTTCCCTTGGTCTCAATTTTTGCCCCACCAAGGCCTTTGATTATGTACAGGCACGTCTCGATTTTGATAAGTTTTTCCGTAAAATAAAGCTTAAGAAATTCTTCAACACAAATCCGATGGTCATTAAGCCCTCCGTACCTCGTACTGGTCGCACCGACCTTCTCATTTCGGATATTCCATCACTTATGGATCTAGCTTGTCTGGAAGACACCGAATTTGATTCCACTAATGTTGACTTTACGGGCTTTGACATTAATCCCAATTGGGACATACACACGAGGCTTAAGAACAAGTCCAAATTCAATCCTCAGATTCCCGCGGGTGGTTGTATCGAAGCATTCTATGATTTGTGTGTCAACAATCTAAGAAAATTACGGACCAGCAATGTCAGTGTAAAACATAATCTCACTGCCATACAACTCCAGGCCATAGGCGAACTACTGCCCAACATTGTCATCAAACAGGCTGATAAGGGGTCGAATATAGTGATCCAAGACAGAGTCCATTATGTCTCTGAGGCCAACCGCCAACTCAGGGACAGACTGTGCTATGCCAAACTATCTAAAAATCCTTTTTTGGATATACAGTCTGAACTCAACATTCTATGCACTAAATGGGCTGACAATGGCCTAATTGAAGAGGATTTAGTCAAATTCCTCGTTCCCTCTTGGCATACTGTCCCCACTATCTATTTTTTTACCTAAAACACACATATCTCTCACCCATCCACCTGGGAGACCCATTGTCACATTATGCGGATCCCTCCTTGAGCATTTGACCCAATTCATTGATGAGACCTTGTTTCCTTTTGTTTCAGTTTTGCCGTCCTACTTGCGGGATACAAAGGATTTCTTGCAACATGTCACCGAGACTCCCTGGGAGGAGGGCGTCCTTCTGGCCATCTGTGATGTTGTATCCTTATACACATCCATTGACCATCAAGTGGGTATGGGAGCTTGCAAATATTTCCTGGAGACACGTTCACTAAACTACCACGGTCATAGTTCCATGATCTTGGAGATGTTGTTCTTCTGCCTTACCAATAATGTCTTTTTGTTTGATGGTGCCTTCTATCGACAAGTCAGGGGAACTGCCATGGGCAGTACTTTTGCCCCAGCATACGCAAATCTGACGATGGGGTGGTGGGAGACTACCTTCTTAAATGACCTACTTGTGTCCGGTTTTCCCACTCACATTGTCGCCTGGTGGCGCTACATCGACGATGTATTTGTAATTTGGAAGGGCACCAAAATTGATTGGCAGCAGTTTGTGAAAATTATCAATACCAATGTATCCAATCTACGATTCACAGAATGCCACAGCACCACCGAGATTATCTATCTTGATGTAGTGGTAAGTCTAGACAGATCTGGCTTTCGCACAACTCTGCATAAAAAACCTTCAAATACCGGTTTACCTTTGCATGCCACCAGTTGCCATCCTGTATCATGTAAAAAAAGTATTCCTTACCGTGAATTCATTCGTTATCGCAGGAACTGCACTGACTTGGCATCGTTTGACCACCATTGTGCCCTAGCGGCCTTTGACTTTTTGCAACAAGGCTACACTAAAAGAACCATTGAAATGGCCTACACCAAAGCCTGTGGACTCTGCAGGGGCAGATTATTGTATGGTGCCAAATCTGATAAGATTACAACTGATGATGAACCCAGACTTATTGTCTCTTTTGATAATGCTTCTAATAATGTCCACAGAATCATCGAATGGCATTGGCGTGTCCTGATTTTAGACAAAGATCTATGCCCCTTATTGTCTAAACATCCTACCATTACCTACAAAAGAGTCCCTTCACTCAGAGATAAGCTTGTTTCCAGCTTTTTGTCACCTATTGATAAAAGTCCTTCCTTTTCCAATTGGTTGGCGGTCTCCCCCATTGGTTTTACTAAATGTACCAAATGTAAAGCATGTGCCCATGCCACTCCCTGAAAATCCTTTTTACATCCTGTCACCAAATGTAATCAAATCATTAATTACTCAATTAATTGTGACACTGCTTTTGTTGTTTATGTTCTCTCGTGTCCCTGCATGAAGTGGTACGTCGGGAGCACTACATGCAAGCTCAAATTAAGGATTCTACAGCATCTCAGGGCGATTAAAAATTCGGATCCCGCGTACCCCATGGCCAAACACTTTCGACAAGAACATGAGAATGATTCCAATTTGCTTACGTTCTTTGCAGTTGCACACATACCCATTCATCCTAGGGGTGGAGGCCGTGTTTTAAAGTTAAGACAATTGGAAACTCGATTTATCTTGGACTTCGATACAAAGTTTCCTAATGGACGTAATCTCGATGAGGAGCTCTATGCGTTTCTGGGCACCTAAGACTGGCTCACTTGCCCCATTCCTGTTATGCTTTCTCTTGCTTTGCCACATCTTGATTCCCCTTTATTGTTTTAAGTGTTTTCCATTGGCATTTTTCTCCATTTGTTGTATCCTTGGCCTGCTTTGGATTATTTTATACCTTATTTTGGGGTTTTTGTCCTTTTGCTTTAGACTTTCTCTTGTCTAATTTTTTAGCTGCTGCAGCACGTCTCTATGGGACCTGAGCTCCTCATGACACCTTTTGATTACATTTTGTGCAGTCCTTCCTGCTTTTCTATATTTCTTCTACTCCACCTTTGTTTCTATGCTGTCACACAGTTGCTCCCCATTTGATCTGTATACCTGTACTCATTATCGTTTTCATTTCCCCCTGTATATTCGTTATCTGTCACTTTTTTTTCTATGTTAGAATTACAACCTGTTATTTTTCATAACTTTTCTCCCCTCTTTTTCGTGCTGGTTACCCATAGACCATGTGATTTTATCTATGTCAATGCTACTATTCTGGTTTTGCAAGTTTGCACATTTTGAGGCTGCTATATATTGTTTTTATAATGGTGATACTTTGTAACTTTGCTTCCATAGATTTTAACACTCTGGCCTGGTACATTTGCACACTACTATGCTGCTATGCACCTGCACTTTACTTAACCTTTTATTGCGGCCAGAGTGTTGTATCATGCCATTTTTTATATCTATATATTGCTACCTTGTTCTTGCACATTAGTGCTCCATTATGTTGCTACGATTACCCGCACTTGCACTTTATTCAATTTACCAGATTGTTGTTTTCTGAATCTTTGCATATGTGGATTTTGTCATTTTGGTCGTGCGTTTTTGCACATTATTTTGCTGCTATATTCGCTTGCACTTGCACTTTACTTTGTTCTGTTAGGATTAGATAGCCTTCACCATGTCCAGCCATGATTTACATATTTGTGATATGTTTTTCTTATACTATGGGACTACGCTATGGTCTGGTCCATCCTCGTAGAATATCTTCGTTTGTTTTTTCAACTGTGGGGGTGAATTTTATTCATTCAACTGTGTACATTTTATGATCTGCAAACTTTGTTTTAATATTGCAAATCACATTGGTGGTATTATGACTCCTTGGGTCTGGGTGCTATGGAATGACAGCTTGGGTCATTATGTTATGGACACTTTGTCCTATATGTTCCCTATTCTCGCCCGTTCATTCCATCATGACCGCCGCCCATTCCATCCTCCCAAGCACCCATTTAGTTCTATTGAAATAGAAAAAGGACCGCATCTTCCTAGCTACTAATGGGCTCAGGTCCCTTGTTTCTTCACGTGATCAAGCACTCAGTTGAGTGTGAAACGCGTAGTGTGTGGGTCGCGCTCACGGGCGTCCTGCCTCTGTTTTTTCTACTGCCTTCCAGCTGTATTTTTTATTGATGCTTTTTTGTTTATATGACACATTAAACTACTTTTAGACCTCCAATTTGGTGCAAGCTGAGCTTCTTTTTTTCATTACCATGGCCTTTCAATCGGCCGCGGGAGTGCGGTTCATTTTTCCTCTTTTTTTTCTTTCTCATATATATATATACATATATATGGGACAGCAATCACTTACAGGTGACAATACAATTCAGAAAATAAGCAAAGCAATTGAATTCACTTATAATGATGCAGAGTAGAAAACACCAGAAAAAGAACAGTTTTGTTTTGTGCACAGATAGTGTTTAGGTTAATAGTTCCTCCTGCAAAGTACTGAAGTACAAATGAGCAAACCTACACAAATGTGAGTAACCAGCAGGTATTCAGGAATGAAAGACAATGGGCCTCATTACACGGTAGGCGGTAGGGACATACCGTTACCGGTAAGGGATTACCGATATCGGTAAATCCCCTCCCCAATCACGACCCGGACATACCGCTATTAGCGGCACCGCAAAGTACGGTGGCACTATTAGCGGCAAGTCCGTGAGCGCGCGGCCCCTCAGACCGGAAATAGCGGCATAGCGCTAATATCACGGCATCACGAGCCATGCGTACATGGCAATACCGGCATGTACTAGACCCAAAGAACCCTTACCGGCAAGGCGCTAATACCGGCATCGCGAACCACACGTTAAAAGAGCACAGCAGAGTTCCAACCTGCCACAGGTGGACAAAATCAGCACAGGTGGAGGCAATGGAGACTGGCAGCACAAAAGAGCACACCACACCCCTCCCCACACCCATTCCCACACCAAGATGGATGCAATACTAGCAGCATTACATGGGCTAGAGGACATGATTGCTGTGCAGCAGCTACAACAACAGGCAGCACAGAGGAGACGCAGGAGGAGGAGGGCAAGACAGGCGCAGCAAGCACCACCAGTGCACCTAGTGATACCACAGAGGCAGCCACCAATTCCCAGGATCAGAGCCAGTCCAGTCAACCTAACCCCTGAGCAGATACACACCCTGTACCGTCTGGACTGGGATACCATCACCACCATAGTAGACATGATATACAACGACATTGTGAGTCTCATTGACATCCGTACTGCCATCCCCCCTCTACTGAAGGTAGTAACAGTGCTCCACTTCTTGGCCACAGGCACCTACCAGCATACGGTAGGTCAGATGCATGGCATATCACAACCAGTATTCTCACGCACACTGAACCAGGTGCTCGATGCCCTCCTGCAGCACACAAGTCAACACATATACATGCCACGGACTGCCCAGGAGATCTCCAACACCAAAGTAGGCTTCCATACACTGGCAGGCATCCCAAGTTGCATTGGGGCCATCGACTGTACCCATGTAGAACTGGTGGTCCCACATGCCAATGAGGTAGTGTACCGTAACAGAAAGCAATACCACTCCATCAACGTCCAAATGGTATGTGACTCCAATAAGATCATCACACATTGCTGTGCCCGATATCCCGGTTCAACCCATGATGCAATGGTCCTGCGGAACTCGACAATACCACGATACATGGAGCGACATGCTGGACAACGTTCGTGGCTACTTGGTGAGTAGCAGGCCGACCACATGTCAGTGTGATGTGGATTGTGAGTGGGGGGGGAGATGCATACTCCAACTGGCCGTGAATGGGGGGGGGGGAGATGCATACTCCAACTGGGCGTGAATGGGGGGGGGGAGATGCATACTCCAACTGGGCGTGAATGGGGGGGGGGGAGATGCATACTCCAACTGGGCGTGAATGGGGGGGGGGAGATGCATACTCCAACTGGGCGTGAATGGGGGGGGGGAGATGCATACTCCAACTGGGCGTGAACTTGTGTCATGAGAAGAATGGACATACATATTTGCATCACTGTACAGTGAGGCAGCCCACAATGGACCAGAGACAAAACCACATGCCGGAAGTGAGTGCCACGGCAAACATATCAATCCATTACGCCAAACAGGCCATTCCAAACAACATGCACACCGCACAACACACCATTCCCCCATTACACAAATCAGCAACATGCATATCAAAATCACAACTGAAATGTATGCTGAACTACATCAGAAATGGTCCGCGCACATGAGTGCATACAAATGGATCCCCTGTAGCCATTGTGGTGAGGCACACCCGTACCCCACCACAGAATTGCCATCAAACAGCATGGGGACATCAACTAAGGAATGGCAGTGTACTAGCAGTGTGGCACTAACGTTGCCAGGGCCAGGAAACACAAATCACTTAAACTCTGGCGGGACATGGCAATCCCTGCTGTATGCATGCATGGTGCATGTCCACTTGCAAGGACCACCTCACCTTCCCACATTGCAGTTACCCTGATTGCCATGCGTGCTTGGATCAGTGGATGTCGTTGAATATGCAATGTTTGTTTGTGTGACATGTGCACGCTCCACATTATGTAGACACTTACACATACCCATTGTTGCACCCATGCAGGTGATGCAGGTTATCCCCTGAAGAGGTGGCTCCTTACCCCTGTGCGGAACCCACAGAACAGGCACGAAGAGGACTACAATCATGCACACACCCGTACCCGCGTGGTGATCGAGCAGACATTCGGCCTATTGAAGGAATGCTTCCGGTGCCTCAGCAGGTCGGGCGGGGCACTCCTGTACGGGCATGAGAAGGTGGCCAAGATCACCATGGCATGTGTCATGCTTCACAATATGTGTATCAGACGGAATGTGCCAATGCCCCCTGACATAGAACTGCGACCACCGTCTGAGGATGATGACGGGGATGAGGATGGAGGAGAGGGGGCTGCAGGTCATGCAGGTGGCGATGCCCATGAGGGACGTGCTGTGCGGCAGCACCTGATAGACCATTGTTTCTGATGCACATGGATTAGGAGGGTGCAATTGGTGTTCAGCTCAGGGCACGGGGTGTATGGAGGACATAATCACAGTGCACCCTTCAACAATAAAACACACATACACAATTATCAATGTCCAGTCATGTGATTATCCATGCCATTACGTCTGTATTGAGCATTATGACATTCAAACGTGCATGTACCCTCCACCCAAAACACCCTCACCCCCCTCCCCCCACAACTCCCCCAAACACCCTCACCCCCCTCCCCCCACAACTCCCCCAAACACCCTCACCCCCCTTCCCCCACAACTCCACCGAACATGGTGTGCACATCAGTGCTGCATTAGTTCCCAAGTGTCAACAGGGACAGGCTGGCCCTACTTCCCTCCTCCACTACCACCATTGGGGGGTTGTGAATCTGACCGCCGCAAGGACCGGCTGGACCTGCGCAGGATGGTTGTCTGGTCGGAGCTAGTAGACGAGGGCGTGGCTGGTTGATCTGCTCCCTGTGAGTGACGCATGCTCTCCATCGCCTCAGCAATGCGCGTTAGGACCTGCCTCACAGCGGCCATCTCCTCACATAGGCGCGTCGTGTTGCTGTCCATGGCAGCTTTCATGTCCCTTGACAACACCCGGATCTCCTCCCTGGTCGAGGCAGCCTCGCTCACTTGCCGGGCAACCAGGGCATTGAGCTCCTCCTGGCGCTGGCGTATCAGGCTCATGGTGTCGTCTGCGGCCCTGCCCCTGTTACTCCTCGGCGCAGCTTGCTGCATGTGGCCGACATCAGGTGAGCTCGCCACGGGACTGAATGACCCATCCATTGCATCTCCGGCATGCACCTCATGGATGTTGCCATTGGATGTGTTGCATGGGCTGTGGAGTGGGGACAGCTGGGGGCTGGGTGTACGCTGCCCTTCCGGTGTCGGACATGGGTCGTCCACATCACTCATAGGTGCCGTGGCTGCTGCTTCCCCAACGGAGCTATTGGCTGCGGACGGCGTGCCTTCTGGCACTGGCTCCTGAGTGGTGGGGGTGGGTGGTGGGGGTGCTGCCACAGTGTCGGATGGCATTTCGACCCTTGGTGTGGTCGTTGCGTGGGTGGCTTTTGTACGCTGGGCCACTCCAGATATCCCAGTGCCCCTCGATGTACTGGGCCTGGTGCCTGCATCCTTTCCCTTGGCCTGCTTTTTGGGTGGTGGGGCCTGCGTTGCAGCGTCCAGCTCCTCACTGTCAGATTGTGACCCTGTGGGGGAGCAAGACAGGGATAACATCAGTGAAGGGTCAACGTGCATCATGCATATGTTGTTGTTGCTGCAGTTCTTTGGATTTGGACATCTACTTTGGGCCTGCAGGTTGTTGGCCAGATGGGTGGGTCATCCGGACATGTGTCAGGGTGACACGTGTGTGAGGTGCTGCATGCATGTGGTTGTGTGGGGATGTGCAGGGCATATATGCAGGGTTGCGTACATGTGTGTGTGATGACCCCATCCATTAGCTGATTCCCAATTCACATTTAGGGGAGGGACTCATGCTTGGCATTGCTGTGTCTTGCGTGGTCACTCACCTCCGTCTGACGTTGTTGCCACACCACACTCCATTCGGCCCACTCCCTCGATGGATTCTATGCCAATGGTGCTGGCACATGTCTCCTCCCACTCCTGCATCTTCATCGGGGATCCACCTCCGCCTCCTGTGCCCATGGCCAGATTCCTGTTGGCCGATAAAATGCTGCGTACACGGAGGCGCAGATCATCCCACCGCTTGCGCACGTCCTTTACGGTGCGGGGGGTGGAGCCCACCGCACTGACTTTCTGCGCCACCTCAGCCCAGATTTCCTTTTTTCTCAGGAGTGCCGGGCGCCGCATGTCGCTAGCGAACACTACCTCTGCATTTGCAGCCAGGGTGTCTGCCAGCATTTTCAATTCCTCGTTTGAGAAGCGTTCTTTGCGCTGGCGCGCATCGGCTTTCTTTAGGGCCTTGGGCATTGTTTGTTCTTCTGGGATGTGGTTTTGCCAGTCGTGGTGTTGCTGCAGGTCCTGAGTGCAGGGGATGGCAATGGATTGTGTTTTTAAAGATGGCCGCCGGGCTCTTTCCCGTTCCGGTGCGATGACGCTATTTCCGGTTCCGGTGTTTTACGGTGACCGCTAATAGCAGTGACCGCTAATAGCAGTGACCGCTAACAGCGGTGGCCGCTAATAGCGTGCAGCATGAGGGCGGAGGTGCTATCAGCACTTTGGTCGGAGCCGGTAAGGTGCTTTTCCGCCATGGCGGTGGGGTCATTTACCGTCATGGCCCTATGCGCGTGTCCGCTAACTCGTAATGTGACGCTATTAGCGGTCTCCTACGATGGCGGACACGCTAATGGCGCCATGACGGTAAATCACATTTTTTAGCGCCTACCGTGTAATGAGGCCCAATGTCTAGAGTTAGATGCAATCTACCCTCCCCCAACAAGTGAGAAAACCGTTTTTGGCAACTGACACTTTTGAACTGACAGGTGAAAATTGCTTTGTAAAATAATGCAACAGGGTGCAAAAATGCTTAAATGGAGAAGAATTCTGAGGAAAGCAACACTAAACAGGTCCTAACACACATGAGCTATAATATAACCAACAGTACACACTGTAGATCAGAATGGGATGGAAGAAGCACTTTGAAATGGGACAAAGAGACATGTAAACTTTTGAACTTTGCAAATTTGCAGCAAACATTTACTATGCAATATTGGAGAAAAACAGGTAAAATACACTGTTTTAGTTCTGGGTGTAGCTAAGGGTCTTAGGTATCAGTGAGAGTTGAAATTTCTATTATATCTTTAAAATTTAAGAAGTTATGGAGGTTTTTGTGAGAGGCGTTTTTGCAAAATAGGCGCGAAAATACAACAGGAATTTGGTTCTAAAAATGACAAATAAGTTTTAAAAAAAAGAGGAGGCCACATATGAATCTTCACAGCTATGTGGCCAGCGCAACCATTCACGTGGTGGATACTCAATTTATGGGATTTACTTTAGTTACTCAAAATCACTAAGGAGTTATGGTTTTGTAACACAGATGAGAAAATCAGCGCAAGAAGGATTCTAACGATACTAGGGTTCTGAATTTAAAGATGGGATGGGTTGAGATTGGAATAATACAATGAAGACATACTATGGGTCACTGTTCTTCCTGTTCATACTTACAGTCCTTTGTAATTAAATTGGACCGTCAGCTCTGGTCATTGGGTCGGATCAGGTCTATCGGCAGCAGGGCACCTCTGGAGGGATTTGATCAGCGGCGCGGTTCTGGTCAATTTTGGACTGCGCCTCAGACTGGATTTGGTGGGCCCTTCTGGTCACTAGACACGGCAGATTACAGGATGCAAGTTTCAGCGGGCAAGCCTTAATGGTAGCAAGCCAAGCTGAATCAGAATTATTCTTTTAAGTTTTGGATGTTTTGAAATTAGGTCTAGCTAACAAGAGTTCATCAATGCTAAGTTTGGAGTCTGCAAAGACACCTGGATCTTCATAGAATTCTGGAGTCAGCTACAAGATGAAGAGTTCTGGAACAAGGTGTTGCGCGGAAATCTGTTTGGGTTCTGGAAGCACTGTGTTATGTGTTGTGAAGTTCCTATATTGATACTGTTAAATGCCATCCCCCAGTTTATGGTGTGGGCAGAATTTGAAAACACACCCCCACGGCTGTGAGTGGCTGCAGGCACATGCTTTGTCCTGGTTGGCGGTCTGAACAGAGCTGCCATCTTTGTGATGTGATTTAGGAACTCCCACATTGATTTTGACCACAATTTAGCTTTCCTATAAATACACATCTTTACAATTATGCCCTCTACTAAAATCAGACACACATGCATTACATTTATTATGGTTTATCCTGGCGTTCAATTCCCATTTCTGTGAGAGCTGTCTTTCTCATTCTATAGTATTTCATCAATTTTAATCAGAACAGTTTGGATTAACAATTTCTAATTCGGTACACCTCTGGGTGCTTATCAGTGGATCATGTACATACAATCTTAGGCTTGCTACATTAATAGTTCTGCTACCATGAGGATTTTTTCATAACTTTGGTTCCTTAAGTGGTACAGATTTCATCAATGTCTTAAAAGCATTGGCCTAAAATTAGGTTAACATCTACCAATTTTTAGATTTATACTCCTTTAGGTTGCACAGTTAAGAGTTGCAAACTTAACCCCAAATACAGATTTACACCAAGAAGTTCAGAGTTTTTTTCTTTTTCGCCTTTCAACAAACAACAGCTGTCAGATCCCTTTGATCAGGGTGGGGTGTAGAGAGAAGCATCCTGTCCCTCCCCTTCCTGGAGAGGGAAGCTCCCCTGTAGCGATCAGTTGGGCAGCTTGCCATTGTTCTTGGCTCAGCCAGAGACGAATGTCTGAGGCTCTCTTTGTTTTTATTATGCGGGAACCATTAAGCAGCCATTAGCCTTCCTGTAGCAATTGAGTGTCAAGCTGAAATGTGAATCTTTCCCAGGCTGGGCTGTCGGATCAGAATTAAATAGTTGATTAGCTCCAGACTGGGTTCCTTTAACTTAACTTTTTTCATTTCACATATAAAATATAAGCACAGTTTATAAGGGATTTGGACATTGCTTAAAATAGGCAGACTTTGCAATTTTAATCAGGAAACAGAAACACTTTTAAACTGGGTTTGACAGCTACTTTTCTGATGCAGCTGTCAGTCAGTGAGGCCTGGCCTTCTCTGAGCCACCTGTAGAATCTGTGATTTCAGCAACTTTTCATTTCAATAGCTCACTGGGCAAATGACTGAATTTAGCGCCAAAACAGCACTTTGAAGGTTGCCATTGATTAGGAAGCTGTATTTAAGGGCATTTTTGGATTTTAGCCTACTTTTGTGGCATTGATTCATGTGACACATAACAGCAACCACTGGCATTCTCTTGCCAGTGGAGTTCTTGCTTTGATATTAACTTTGCCTTTGTGTAGCAGGGTGTGCAGATCTTTGTGATTTCTGAACCATGCACAGTTTTGCAGATTTGGCGTGCACAGGGGTTAGCGCCTCCATTTTTGACAGATTCTTTCCCCATTGGCAAAGGGATGTAGTGTGGCGCATTTCCCTGGGTTGAAATATCCCACACACGGAGGCACTATATAATTACGGTTTAACATTCTCACATTTGAACTTCTACTTGATAAGGAAGAAATTGAGCTGACTGGAATGCTTTTTCAGTTTTATCAAAGCCCATGAGGTCATCCCCATGTCATAACTAGACTTTATTATGAATTAAATCCAAATTGATTGTGAATCGATTGACAATGTCACTACCTAAATAAAAGCCATGACCCAACAATGATGGTCTATGCTTTTGTTGCCCATGGACATTTTTAGCATATAGCTGCTGCGCAGGACATTTTTGACATTTGGGGTTTCTACACCTACTTACCATATATCAATCAATTTAAATGTGGGAACAATCTGATCTATTGGGAGATTCCTGATTAATCCTTTGCTGATGAAGCTTTTTCTATTACTTAGGCAAGCACAGGCTCCACCCACTCATTTTTTTTTAATTGGGAAAAACAGCTGTTTGCCCTTTTTCTGAATGTCCATCAGACTCTGGGCTGGTTCTTCATTGTCTTTTTTCATGGGCTCAATGTTTCTTATGACTTTGGAGTGGCGTACAATTTCAGAGTGTTCCATTCCAGTGTGGAATGCCACTTAAAACTGGGAGGAAGGTTTATTTTCAAGAATGGAGAAGGGTTCCAATCACGAGTTTGTTCTCCTACAGAGATGACAGTGTTATATGGGACCTGATTATTCTTGAAATTAATCTCTACTTTCTCTGAGAGTTGGTCAATTAAATGGCAGGTAACATTCAAGCTTACACAATTGGTACTAATTTTCAGTTGTATAAGTCGGCTAGTCTCGGTCTAGAGGACCTTATATACTCAGTCGATCAGAGGTAATAACCTCCTTAGGAGATTGTTCCCCAGTAAACAACGTGTGCCCTCTGGAGTCACGACTATCATCGGGTATTTCACCCAATTTATATTTCCAGATCCGCAGACACCTCGACAGGAATGTCATTACCATTGAAAGTTTGGGAAGAGGTTTGTGGGGAATTTGGAGACCCACCCCCTTCCAGGAGGGTGGCTTGGGATGCAGTGTCCATGAGAGCTGATAATTCACACTGACCTTGCAGTTTGACTGGGGCAAATAATCTGCCTTCTTTCTCTTCAAGGGTGCAAAGAAAGTATGATTTATTTTTTTGCCCGGCGGCCATTTCCTTAATATTGAACTCTGACACTGTGTGATCTTGGGCGATTTTCCATGTCACGGATCGTGAATTTGTAAGAAAAAGTTTACAAAGGGCAATTTGCTTTGTTGGAAGATACTCTTTCTCCCCAGATTCTTCGGTGTCTCCCTTTACTTGACAGCAGTTCTCAGAACCTGTTTGTGAGGTGATTACCTCTTTTGTTTCTACATTGTCTGGCTTGCATTTTTGGGCGTGTAGAGTATCTTGATATGGGTCAGTCTCCATACCGTCCAACTCAGGGTCTTTTGGAACCCATTTTTCTCTGGGACAGATCCCCCTGTTCCTGAAAGAGAGGGGTTGCTTACCTGAATCCACTAGGGACTCGTCTCTTTCAAAGGGGAAGATCTTTAGTTCCACCACAAATCAGGTTCTTCTTTGGCCTCTCCCACCCACCCTTTGCTCTCTGGGTACTAACTTCCTGGTGGTAGAAGAGTCACTTTCAGGATGAGGGGTTTCCAGGGGTTCTGGCTGGGTGAGAAAGAAAGCTTCCTCTAGGGCTTGTCATCTCCCCTCTGCCCGGTCCCCTCCTCAGGAACCTGTGGCTTGTCGGACTTTTCCTCCCATCATTGCCCCCCGGGGCAACAGACCTGTGTGTTGGGGAATTCTGGTAAGGAGGGCTAGGTTGCGGGTTGGGCTGAGCCCTCAGCATGTTTCCCAGATCGTTGGTCAGTTGCTGGACCTGTCGCTCCAGCTGCAAGACTTTTTCTGGGTTGTAGGGAGCTCTTGAGTCATACCTCTGCAGGTCCCGAAAAGTCTAACTGCCCCTTCTCTCAGAGTAGCTTGGGTACTGGAAATTTCCCCCATAATTTTCCACCATGATCCTCCCTGCTCCCTGGTTCAGGGATCTATTGTCCTGGAACCGGGGGAAAAGAGGAGGCTTATTGTGGAAATTCAGATTAGTGGGGTTTCTGTGGAAAAGGGGGTGGAGTGATACTTCTCTCCTGAGGGAAGTTTGGAGGGAAGCTTCCCTGGCAGTACTTACCTGGTTGGGTTGCCCCCCATTTTGGGGGAGTGTAAACATAGCGCAGGATTGGTTGGTACCCTTATACCTAGGGCTTACATGGGTGGCAGGGTCAGGCGGATCATTTTTCTGGACCCATTGCCTGACTACCATTTGATTGGGCCAAGGCAGGGGGTCTCTTCTGCTTTTAATTTTTCTTGTCGGCAGGTGGGGGGGGTGTTTAGGCCCCCCGCATCTCCAAGTGCCTCACAGCGGCAGGTGTGGTAGATGATTTTGAGGCTTTGGGAGTGTTCTTGATCTCAGTGGGCTTCTGGACCTCATAGATCCTGGTGGCTTGCTCAATTACCCAATCCAGGTTCCTGTGCTCATGAAAATCACACAACTCAGCCATAATGTATTTGGGGCGCGCATCACAAATTCCCTAGTTGCCTGATCCTCCCCACATTGCAAATTATATGCAGCCTTACGGGCCTCTTTTGTGTTCCTATGTGTGGAGAAATGTTTTAAAATGGTTGCCTTATAAGTGGACCATTTCCAATGATCCTGGTCCTCCAGTCTTGCAAAGAGACAGGAGTACTGAGGTGAGAATGTCCATTTAGCAAATGCTATGAAATTCATATAATTTCTGATCTGGAATGATGACATCAACTGCTCATAAAGTTCCAAGTGCTCCCACACCAAATACTTGGTATTCGGATGATATAGCATCAGAAAGCTCTTTATGGCTTTGATCTGTCTGATTGGGTCTTTAACAAAGCCCTTTCTCTGTTGTGATGTCTTTCTTTTTCTCTGTGCCGGAGTCCATTCATTTTCTGACTCAGAGCTACTATTTGGTCTCCATTCCTTGTGTTCTAGGCACCCCCTATCTCTGTAAAATTGATATTACCTCCTAGACTCATCGGATCTGGACTGGACTTGCCTGTGCTCAGGGGCACTTTCCCTGTTGTCACTTTTAGGCCCATGTTAAAACACAGTTTCTTCATCTCTCCTTCCAGGAGTCTGTGGAACTCCCTCGCCCCCTCCCTCTGAAAGTATGGATGTTTTAGTATGCCCTTCCTAGGCTGAAGCTCTGGCTTTTCTCCTCCAGTTAAGCGGGCTAGGTAGTCTCTTTGTAACCTCATCTTCAGCAAATCTAACTCCCTGATTTTCTCATCATAGGAGTTTTTAGGGTCTGAAGTACTCCCAATATTCTTTATAGTCTCCCAGGGCACACCGGTCTGGCCCCCTTCCCTTCTGCATGGTAGAGATGAATACTCATCAATGTCAGACCTGGACATCTGGTTCAGTTTGGCTAGGCTTGGGTAAATCTAACTGCCCCATGTCACACTGGTCTCTAGAGGTGGACTGCATGAGGTCAGTTCCCATTTGTGCATAAAAAATTGTGAATACCTGGACTGAGGTTCCGTGATGGGAGGGGCACATCTCCTTGGTCAGAGGGCCCTGTCCCTTACCATGATTGGGCAGGGTGCCTCAAGGCCTGTTTATATTTTTTAGTTTCATTTATTACATTCTCACACCTGCTTCTCTATGTCATTATTTCCTGTTGGTATTCTGAGAGCTGGCTTTTTAATTCCTACACCAAGGCCTGACTTGTCTAAAGCACCCTGCTCTGAGATTTCCCTTACTTCATCTGAAATGTTTCATTTACTCTTTGGAAGTGCTGTATTATATGTGCATATTCCAGGTGCTTGTCTTTCAAGAAACTTATCTCTTTCTCTTGCACACCCTTACAATATGCTGCCTCTGACAAGTCAGCTTCTGCTTGCTTCACACACTCTACAATCTCAATGTTCTCTTCTCTAATTCTTGTCATTATTACCTGCTGAGGAATTGACTGACAATTTTCTGCATAATTTTTTTACTTCAATGCACCTCAGTATTTACTCAGTTATAATTTCTGTTTCTTAAGAATATTTAAATCCTGAAGCATTTTTATTAAACTCCTCTTGTGAGTCCATCTCTTCGTTGATGAACTGTTTTCCCTTTCCAATTCCTTGATTTGTTGTTTGAGGGCTACAATGTCATCTAACAGCCCTCTATTGGGGCCGATCTGGTCATTGAATTGGCATTGGAGGTGGCTCACAGTTTCTGCACTCTGTTTGTATATGTCTTACAGCGCAGCAAATGCTTTTCCCGCTCTGCACTGTCCTGTAGGTGGGTTTTTGCCTCATTTTGTAATTGCTCAAGGAGGTTTTGTTGTTTTAATTCAATAATACAACTCTGTTGTGCTATATCTTCTAACTGTTTGAGTTCTTTCTGGGCCTCTTTCAAAACCTCAGTCTGATTCAGCACACAGGCCAAACTATTTGGCACTCACTCTTCCACTAACTGCAAGTAGAAATATACATAAACTGTGAGCTGAGCCCTTTCACTCAGTTCTTGATGAGTATTTTGGGTCATGTAAAATGCCTCTAATGCTTTGTGTATTATCCCACCTTCAAACCAAATATCAGTGATCAATGAGGTAAATTCCTGCACCATTCTAGTTTGCCATCTCCCAGCTTCGCTCTCAATCCATTCTCCTCGAATAAACAGCTTAGCTAGGAGATGCTACCTGGCATCACTCACTTCTATAATAGTCATTTTAAAAATGGCTTTTTGCAATTTTGTAACAATTTCTTTGAGCTAGGCAGAATCACCCAATTCCTGCTTGATTTCCACACTTAATGCAAATCAAAAATCTATTCTACTCAATCAACTTTTTGTATTAGTAGCACAATCTTAATTTTTTACCTATACACCTCCTTGGAACTCAGGGGTCAAGTCACGATGGTACTTAAACAAAGCATAAACAACCTTTTATTCACCTCAATGTGATTACACCAGAATTAATAGTCTGTCACAATGCACTTGTCATGAGTCAAAGACAGTAAGCTAAATCCCAGCACAAGCCCCCACTTTGTAACGATATATTGGGAGACCATGCTCAACAAATGGAGCCCCCCATTAATTGAGAGAGCCCGCAATACACCATTGATGTCTGGATTCAGCAAGCCCTATCTTTGACTCATATAGAACCACAGAGATCCCTCCCCCGTGCCAACAATGGGCCAAGAACCAGGCCGGGGTATAGAGAGAATATATATATTTATTTAAAGTACATATTCAATTAATATTTGTCTTTAATGGTTACACACGCCACCGTCTCTGTGGCACAAAACAAAACTTCAATGCAAAACACACTTTTTCTTTTTGGTAATAAACAGGTAAATATCACTTGAAAGGGTTTAGATGTAAAACAACTGCACAGTTTTGGTCTTCAAAGCGAGTTACACATTACACTTGAGTACTGGGTATGTTTAATTTCCTGCACACTTGAAAATACTACCAGTTTTTTTCAAATCAAACACACTCTTTGAAAATAGTGTTGTTTGACAGAACATTTGTTTCTTCCCGTCAAAAGCAATACAAAACCGTTCTGTGATCAGGGTCACTTACTCACTCTCAGCAAATAGTGTTTATTTTTCAATGGAGAATTAGACTGGGTTTCCGTTTGAGAAACACTTCTACCCCAAGCACCCAAAACCCAGCCAACAATTATATGCGGCTCCCCTCTGTTTGGAGGTCAGGTCTAGGGAGGTTTTAGGAGTGGTAACAAATAGGAATTTTGTTTTGGGACAAAATCTTTTGTTTAAAGGCAGGGTTTGGGAAGTGGTAACAGTTGGAATTTGCATTTTGTGGCAAGGGCACCCCTGTTTATTAACGAAGTCTATATGTAAGAGTATTTAGCATTATTTTTATGCAGCACCACTGCATGGGTTTGGTGCATTGCTATAATGCGGTACAGCAAGGCATGTGTTACCAGTGTGACATGGACATGTAAATTAAAACAGGCTATTCAGTCAAAAACGATTTCTACATTTAAAATGCAAATAATTCTTTTTCACAGTTAAAAGCATATTTTTTTTCTACACCTGAAATTCCTCTTTTCCAGGAGACACATTTGAGGATTAATGAACTAACCTTATTAACAATACTAACGATTCTAACTCATTAATGATATAATGTGTTCTCCAGTGCAAAATGGGATGGAAAATGACAGGCTCTGAAAGTCATTTTAAACGCGCATCCAGATTTTTTTTCTTTTCTTCTATCTACGCTCTGTCCACAGTATTTGCAGGAAGTAAAGACTCGAATAAGCACCCCAGTTACTTTAAGTGACTATAACTTAACTTCCCACTAGGAAAGATGGCAGAGGTTAATCTATTTGGGAGTTCATTAAATTAATATTCAGTCAAATATGCTAAGGGTCTACTCAATTTCCCCACCCCACACCTACTATGAAGGAAAAATATTAAGGAAGACAGGTCTCCCACACATTTGTTGTCATTTGAATAAATCTACTTACATTGGAAATCTCTGTTTGGAGTCCACAGGAAAGACAACAAGTCTCCACTTTCGTGACAGCATGGGCCTGGTCAAAGGCTTCTTTCAAAGATAGTCACCAGCATCCGTCTCTCATATGGCTCTCATATGTCTCTCCTTAATATAACAGGGCACAGTCAGCTTTTGACTTTTCCAGTTTCTGGGCCTCATTACGAGTGTGGCAGTCTGGAAACTGTTTCTGGTCCACCACACTAGAAGTCTGCCCGAGGGGCCCTGAAATCACACTTCTCAGTGAAGCACCAGCACTGTTAACAATGGAGCAACCTATAGGGCTCCAAGGGAATGGGGACTTGCCGAATTCCCCGCCTGACTTCCTGCTCCAGACTTGTAATGTCCTGGTGGCAGAGAGAAGTCAGGCAGCGGATTCAGTGTTTCTTGGTTGGCAGCAACCCACCGGTAGCAATGGTGGGTTACTACTCACCTCGTAATGAGTCAAAAACGATTTCTACATTTAAAATGCAAATAATTTTTTTTCACAGTTAAAAGCATATTTTTTTTTCTCCACCTGAAATTCCTCTGTTGCAGGAGACACATTTGAGGATTAATGAACTAACCTTATTAACAATACTAACGATTCTAACTCATTAATGATATAATGTGTTCTCCAGTGCAAAATGGGATGGAAAATGACAGGCTCTGAAAGTCATTTTAAACGCGCATCCAGATTTTTTTTCTTTGCTTCTATCTGCGCTCTGTCCACAGTATTTGCAGGAAGCAAAGACTCGAATAAGCACCCCAATTACTTTAAGTGACTATAACTTAACTTCCCACTAGGGAAGAGGGCAGAGGTTAATCTATTTGGGAGTTCATTAAATTAATATTCAGTCAAATATGCTAAGGGTCTACTCAATTTCCCCACCCCACACCTACTATGAAGGGAAAATATTAAGGAAGACAGGTCTCCCACACATTTGTTGTCATTTGAATAAATCTACTTACATTGGAAATCTCTGTTTGGAGTCCACAGGAAAGACAACAAGTCTCCTCTTTCATGACAGCATGGGTCTGGTCAAAGGCTTCTTTCAAAGATGTCACCAGCATCCGTCTCTCATATGGCTCTCATATGTCTCTCCTTAATATAACAGGGCACAGTCAGCTTTTGACTTTTCCAGTTTCTGGGCCTCATTACAAGTGTGGCAGTCTGGAAAATGTTTCTGGTCCACCACACTAGAAGTCTGCCTGAGGGACCCTGAAATCACACTTGTCAGTGAAGCACCACCACGGTTAACAATGGAGCAACCTATAGGACTCCAAGTGAATGGGGACTTGCCGAATTCCCCGCCTGACTTACTGCTCCAGACTTGTAATGTCCTGGTGGCAGAGAGAAGTCAGGCAGCGGATTCAGTGTTTCTTGGTTGGCAGCAACCCACCGGTAGCAATGGTGGGTTACTACTCACCTCGTAATGAGGCCCTCTGTCTCCTATGCAAGGTTAAGTCTCCATCAATTTTTAGGCCTCTCCACCCAAGTAAGGTCAGACAGCTGTCTCAGGATTCACCCAGGTGGATCATAAGTAATTCCCCTTCAAGATGTTAAGCAGCTCTCCCTCCAAGATGGTTTTTAGGCAGGATTTTTCTGGCTCTCTCCTCTTCTCCATAGAGAAAGGACTTTTTAATGCCTAAGCCCCTCCCACTAAATATTAAGATCTGGAGGTGTCTACCTATTAGCCTTACATTTTCATTGGACCTCTGCAGTTCGTTCCTACCCCCATGGTTTAACCCCTCTCTGCCGATAGGCCCTTTGAGTTCTATGAGTGAAGAGGTACACACCTTCAGTCATTTCCAGTTTTTTCACATGACAGCTTTTGCATTTAAAACGTCCCTGCATGGCTAAATGAAGTAATGTACCACTAAATGACGAAATATATAATGTTCCCCTACTCATGACAGATGGGTGTACCTAACTTTTGTTTTGGCAACTTGCACGTGTGACCTATTGTTTTTCATCTTATGTGCAAAATCTAACATAATTGGGAATATTAAACTTCCAAACCAGATGTCTAATTCATCAGCTCCCCAACTTTCAAATTCAGGTCCTTTCCAGGGAAGCTAGAAACACCTTTTACGTTACAACTAAAATTCCCCAAATCGCATTTGAATGACAGTGGGCCTCATTAGGTGTTGGGCAGAGTGGCAAGAATGTGGCTGTAATGCTATTACCACCACATTACCACTCTGTCCAATCCTGAGTTTGGGCGGGAAGCTGGAGATGTACCTCCAACTCTAAGCTGGAAGTAAATCTCCACCTTTCCGTCCATTCTTGCTGCTATCACCGCTGGTGGTAATAGCACCAAAAAAACATAGAGTCCTATGGCATGGACTACTAAAAAATGGGGACTAACAGCGCCACCCCAACACACGATCCAGCGCAAATTGCAACGGACGGAGTTGCGGTACTGCTAATTTCATTGGGCAGTATCCCAGTGCAATTACTGCCAGCATACTGCCCAACTCATGATGAGGTTCATTCACATCAACATCATCACCTTAAAAACAGCTTTAAAATGATACATGTCCCAACTCTATAAATATCACAGTTCCAGGTTTGAATAAAATGACATTTGTAATCTAAGTCAATGACCACATAATTGATATATATATATATAAGTTATAGTTTTGTTTCTTCCATTTAAAGTTAGAGGGATCATGGCATCTGTCACAGTCTCTGGCCTCAAATGTTGATTTTGGCAGGAATAAAATGATCAATCACTCTTGTGGCGATTTACCTTTCACCAGATGGTCCCTGATGCCATGTGACCGTGCTGGCATTTGCCATTTGTCTTTGCAATGTGAAGTCCACCACAATTCAGAACTAATAGTTTGTATTTTTAAGCAATGCACCCACCCAGGCTGTTCTGTGGTCAATCAGCCAGGTCATAAATATCTGATAGGATTGAGCAAGGTCTCACAGAGATTTGGCTTCTAGATAAGGAGCCAAACAGACCTGCAATGGTGCAAGTAACTTGCAAACTCTTCCCAGCAACCCAGCAACCCACATGGTCCTGTCTTTCTTGGGCTCAGAGTTGTACATTTTACATTTACAAAAAAATAGTTACATTTGTTTTCTTTCATTTGGAGCCTTTTATTCCCTTTCAAATACTTGCATCTTGCTATCATTGTTTAATGCATTTATGAATAAGTGTATTTCTCTTGCTATGCACCTCCAGTGTTTTTCATATGGCAGTTGGAACTGACAGGCAGCCCTTCCTTTTGTCATCCACAATGTGCATTTTCCATGTTAAAATGTTCCTTGTGTCACTTTTCAGCAAAACACACACTGTGCATTCACTAGGCCCCTTCACTGTTTTAAGGTTTGAGCTGGCATGTATATTCCAGTGTGTCCTTTTCCTTTAGACCAATGCATCTCACAGTAAAGGCCTAACCTGGCCTTTCAATAATGTCTTCTCGGGCTGTCATCAAACCTCACAGAAGGAGAATGATAGGCAGAAGTCAGATGCAAGCACAAACTTTGTAAATGTAGACTTTCCAAGGACTCACAGAGGAAAAGACTACAAGGACCACAATTTAGCATTCTGCATCGGTCGGTTTCTGGACTGGTTTTTGGAATGGAATAAATTCAATATTTTACCTGGAGGTTTGTCAATTAGTGCCACAGCACGTGGACAGAAGTATAGCCAGCTGGTGACTAGAACCCCACAGGCCCCTCAGGAGCACCCTTTGTTGGAAATAAGACAGTATTATGGAGAGAGAAAGACCTTGGTTAAACAAGCAATGGCAAAGCCACTATTTTGTTTAGTATAAATATTTGAAGGAAGGTCTTCGAAGACTGCAGAAAAGAGGGGCTGTAAGGAGTAAGGGAAAGAGGTTCCAACGAATGGGACAAATATGGAAAGAGAGGTGATGATGAACAATGTAAAGATGGGTGGTAAAAAGTGAGAGAATAAAGTGTAGAGGAGTCAGGAAACACTTTAGATGTATGGGTAGAATAAGGAGGGCAATGTAGCGAACAAGGAGTGGTAAGTAGCCCATTCAAACATTCAAACTTTCTTGACAATAGTTCCGTAGTGTTTCATATATATATATATTTATATATATATTTTTTTCTCTGAAATAACTTTGTTAAAGGGACATAATGGTTAAGTTGCACTAATAAAAACCTATACAATTCAGTGAAAAAGGGATGTTATGGTTACAAGTAAAACCGAAAACCCCCACAAATGTGCTTGTTAAGCAACCATCACTGCCACCACCACTGTGCACGGCTAAGACTAACACCCAGGACATCAAAGATGACATCACAAATGTCATTGATGACGTCACTGATGACATCACATATCTGTGCCACATGTTTTTGTTCACAGACATATCGAAGCTAGCTAGTTTTGTTTACTGACATTAAAATATGAAAAGGTGCTATTTATCTAGACGTTAACCTTCTTGTATGTTCTTAAAGTACTTTCCTTACAGCTTGGTCTCAGCTCATGGTGCACAGATATGGGGCAATAAGCAGGCTTGATAACTATGACAACCATAGGCTTTTAATAGTGCAACTTAACCATAACTTCGCTTTAACAAAGTTTTTTCCTGTGAATTTCATAGGTTTTTATTAATGAAAATGTTTCATGATGTTACATCACTGCATATAAGTTATTAATAATTCCTCTTTCAACATATATTAAAGAACTGTAAAGCTCCTTTAACAAACATATTTTTTGCAATGCATACTGAAGCGTGTCGTTATCAGCAGCACTTGCTGGGGCTGCAAGTCATGGTTGAATTGCCAAGGGCATAAGGCTCTACCATGACCTAAGCTCCACAAAACTGCCCCTGTTATCCACTGCACCTACCCTGCATCCTAGTTCAGTGTCCACTATACCCTCATAATGTGACCAATGGCCACTGTTCATGGCTTCCAGCCATGGCCAGTCTCCACAATCCATGGTGCATGGGCTTCGACCATGCCACATTCCCTGATAGGCAAATCAGAGTAGCCATTTGTCCTTGCCGAAGGCCAGGCCAACTGCCCAGGCAGCAAAGTTATATCACTATGTTTTGTACTTACATTTTGACACTTTCAAAAAAGTAAAACACGGGATAGATTTGCAAAAGCATGCTTTCAGGTCCTTGCTGATGCTCCTCGCGCATGTTTGCTGCAATCCTGCCCAGCACTTCAGGCTGCAGCCGCAAACAGAATTTGTTTTCCCATTTAAACCTAGGGCTTCAGCCATGCCGCATGCCCCAACAAGTAAATCAGAGTAGGCATTTGTCTTTGCCGAGGGCCAGGCCCACTGTCCATGCACCAAAGTTATATCACTATTTTTTGTGCAAGACAGATATGCAAACACAATCTGTCAGGTCCTTACGCAGGTTTGTTGTAATCCAGTCCAGCACTTCAAGCTGTAGCCACAAGCAGAATCTTTTTCCCCAAATTTTTTTTTTTTAAATGTATTTATTGTGTTATAGTATGTAACAAACTTTGTTTACAAATCACATCCTTTACATTACATTATTTACATAAAAACATCTAATCCCCCCTTCATGAGGTCTTCATTGTCTCATTTTGATCCGTTTTGTCCATTATCTACTTTGTTTTTTCCTAATTGCTTCTGTCCAAATTTTCTTCCAATTTCATTGATTCAAGAATTTGTCTAGAAAGTCTATACCTGCACATGTGCGTCCCACGTTTCCACCTGCTAAATAAAGTCTCCACCATTCATCGGGCGTTAAGAAGATGGCATCTCTTACATATGTCCTAATATGATTTGTTCTTCTTACTGTCAAACCTTTACAATCATAAGATGTTTTGTAGATTCAATCGTATTTATTTACTTACAGAATCTACATGAGCCATTGTGTTTTCTCCTATGCATGATCTCCTGATATAGATTCAGTTTTAGCTGCAGATACTGATTTCGATGATAAGTACTTGGGAATTTCCTTAAGTAATTTTAAATGTATTAATTGCCCGTGGCTCCCATGGATATAACACAAAAGATTTGTATTGCAGTCTAGAATTTTGCGATGTTATCCAGTCATTTTCTTTTACATTGGTTTTTGTAGCTTTGGTTTATTAATACTTCTGTTGTCATACCTAACTGAGTCAGGTTGGCCATGCATAGCTTTTGCCACTCTCCTAATGGCCATGGCTGATCTCCATTCACTTTCTGCCATAAGATTTTATAAGGCGCTGCAGCATCTTACATTATTGTTTTCTGAAATAAAGGAACACTTTTCCATATTATGACTGATTGCAGTGAATGCAGGCCAAGTTCACATCTTATTGCTGTTATTTTGACGATTTTTGGTAAGTGAAGCACCTTTTTCCAAAAGCATCCTAGAATATTCAAAAATTCACTAGACATGCTTAAGCCTGTTTCACTGCCATACATCACTGCTGGTACTGCCTTCTGTTTATAGAATATTAGTATTGCTATAAAAATTAATTTGCCATATCTGGCAGCGATGATGGGACCTTGTGTTGCTAGTACTTTCATTTTTGCTCTTAACCTGTTTACCCAAACAGCTTCTCCTAATGATTTAGAAAAGTGGATGCCCAAGTATCTTATCAACTCCACCTGTTCTAATATTTTGTGCCCTATAGTCCATTTGTACATAGCATGTTTAATGACTTGGAGCGGGAGCGTTTTGTATTTTCTCGGAGCACCTATTTGAAGTCCTTTCTGTTCGGCTTTTCGTGCCTGCAGTGCTGTGCATCCACCATGAGGACGTCTTACTCAGCAACACCTGCCTTGCCTGGACTCAAGAAACTGACAAAGGTTTTCCTTTCACTTTGGCCCCGCCCACCAGAAAGCACGTCTTGTTTGGCTACTACTTAACCCCACGTCACAGCGCACCCGCGCGCGCACCCGGCAAGTACTACAAGTACTGTTTGCTGTGCCGGCAGTCTGCGTGTTTAACGACTTGGAGGGGGAGCGTTTTGTATTTTCTCAGAGCACCCATCTAAAGTCCTTTCTGTTCGGCTTTTCGGGCCTGTAGTTCTGTGCATCCACCAGGAGGACGTCTTACTCAGCAACACCTGCCTTGCCTGGACTCAAGAAACTGACAAAGGTGACTTTTCCGAGCACGTTGTGCACACCCACTTAGCGCATACGTTGTGCACGTTGTGCTCACTGAACAGTAAACGCAGTGCCTGCGTGTACTACAGCTTCCTTCCCCAGCTGTATATTAATATGGTTTTTCTCTCTTTTGTATTTATTTAAAGGTTTTCCTTTCACTTTGGCTCCACCCGCCAGAAAGCACGTTTTGTTTGGCTACTACTTAACCCCACGTCAAAGCGCACCCGCGCGCGCACCCGGCAAGTACTACAAGTACTGTTTGCTGTGCTGGCAGTCTGCGCGTTTAATGACTTGGAGCAGGAGCGTTTTGTATTTTCTCGGAGCACCTATCTGAAGTCCTTTCTGTTCGGCTTTTCGTGCCTGCAGTGCTGTGCATCCACCAGGAGGACGTCTTACTCAGCAAGACCTGCCTTGCCTGGACTCAAGAAACTGACAAAGGTGACTTTTCCGAGCACGTTGTGCACACCCACTTAGCGCATACGTTGTGCACGTTGTGCTAACTGAACAGTAAACACAGTGCCTGCGTGTGTACAGCTTCCTTCCCCAGCTGTATATTAATATGGTTTTTCTCTCTTTTGTATTTATTTAAAGGTGTTCCTTTCACTTTGGCTCCGCCCACCAGAAAGCACGTCTTGTTTGGCTACTACTTAACCCCACATCACAGACACAGCGCTTGTTGGTGGATGAGGCAGTGTATGGCTTTTGGATGAGAATAATTATGTTTGTCCATCTCTTGGTTAATGCGAGCAATTACTCCTTTCTTAGACCCCACCATGCTAGGAGCACCATCAGTTGTCACACTGGCTAGTTTAGCCCAGTCCAGCTCCAAACCATTCAAAGTTTGGCAAACCTTTTCATAGATATCCTCTCCTGTAGTTGTTCCTTTGATGCTTTGCAGTGCAGCAGGCTCTTCTGTGACTTCGAAATTGTCATTCGTCCCACGAATAAAAATTAAATGTTGTGCAGAATCACGAACATCATTGCTTTCGTCAAGTGCCAAGGAAAAATAGGAAAGTTTTTTTGTCAGGTTTTGCAAATGCTGATACAGATTGTCTCCCATTTCTTCAATCCTCCGTGTAAGTGTTGGTCCTGAAAGACTCACTGTACTAAATAAATCAGCCTTCTCTGGACACATCTCTTTGGCAACAGAAAGAAGGCATTCTTTAACAAATTCTCCCTCCACGAATGGCCTGCCAGTGCGCGCTATTAGCTTGGCAACTTGAAAACTTGCTCTCAGTGATGAAATATTTAGCTGCTTCTGCTTCACAAAAGTATTTTGCTGAGCTGTCAATGTATTTTTGAGTTTTAATATTTTATCTTTTCTCACTTCTCCGACCAAACAATCATATTTATCTTTATGTTGAGTTTCATAGTGTCGACGCAAATTGTATTCTTTGAACACAGACACTATATTCTGGCATATCAGACACACAGCTCTTTCCTTGTACTGTATGGAAAAGTAATCATAAGTCCACTGTTCTTTGAATATCCTACACTCCTAGTCAATTTTTCTCTTTCTTGACATCATTGTTTCCTAGGGATTCCAAATTGCTATTAGTAAAATACCAATAAAAACAATATACCAGCAACATTCCCCCACATTAGGTGCAATATAGTCCCCCACATTAGGCTGGCAGTATAGTTCCCCCACATTAGGCTGGCAGTATAGTCCCCCACATTAGGTTGGCAGTATAGTTCCCCCCACATTAGGCTGGCAGTATGTTCCCCCACATTACGTTGACAGTATAGTTCCCCCCACATTACATTGACAGTATAGTTCCCCCCACATTGCGGGGCTTATGTACCGGGCATGGTATCGGGGACTCTAAACGAGTCCCCGATACCATAAAAATGCCTGGTATCAGTCCCGATATTGGTATCGGGACATCCCTTCTGACCACCGCTCCGGCCATAGCAGGACCGATGGTCAGAACACCGAAGGGACGCGCCGCTGGTAAACACTTACCTCCAGCGCGCGTCCTTTCTTCTCCGCTTCTCTGCCTCGGTTTCCATGGGCGTGCGCACGCATGGGACGTCAGTGACGTTGCTGCGTGCGCCTACTCCCAGCGGTTCCCGCGTTTTTAAAGTAAACGCGGGCCGCAGGGACTTCTCAGAGGCATCCTTGTGTTCCGAAAGCATCTTTCGGAAACACAAGGATGTCCTGAGGCTAAAACACCCGGCGGGCCGGGTAAATGCGCTCCGTGGGCCGCATGTGGCCCGCGGGCCGTAGTTTGAGGACCACTGCTCTAGGCCCTGGCCACAACCACCGCAGCATAACACACCCATAGAAACAAACACCTACCAAATGACCACAACCCAAAAACATATTACATCCACCTCAAAACCTATCCACTTCAATTAACATTCTAAAAAATAATCACAACCAACGCACAAACTCTTCAATAGATACCCTCTTCACCCAATGCTCTTCTAACAACCCAAAACCAACATCATAGTAAACTAAAATAGCCAGTAGTGCGCCCAGTGTTTAGTATGTCCACGGACAACCAAGGTGACCGCGGACACCGCAAACACATCACGTCCTTCTCCCACCTAAACAAATACAGCATTTGACCCATCTCTTACTCCCCCACCCTCTCCAAGCACTCATACACACCAACACACTCCCCAAAATTGGATTTAAGCTCACTTCCACGCCACGCTGTCCGCAGATCCAATATGGTGGGCGCATCAAAACAATATAATGCACCTCACGCCTCAACCCAGCCAATCAGAGAACACACCGCGTTTCTGCGGACATGGCGCAAGCCGATTGGCCAATGTCCTGTCCACGGAGAGAATATGGAAGTGTGTCCGCAGAGCGGACATAGATATCACACATTTTTTTGCCTTACATTTTGGTCGTTTAAAAATAACGACTTTACGGATTTACACCAAATTAACAAAAGCATGCTTTCGAGACCAAGCCACCGCTCCTGCCACAAATTTTGTGGAAATCCGTCCAGCGGTTTGGGCTGTAGGCACGACAGAAATGTTTTCCTATTATGTTTATGGGAAAAAAAGAAATGTTGGGACCCCCCTATAACTTTGCCCCCCCCTTGATTAAACCTCACCAAACAAAGTATATGGCCCACTCTGAATTTTTTTGCAAAGTTTGGTGAGGATTCGTTCAGGGGGAGCAAAGTTATAAGCCGCCCAAAAAGTGCTCTTCCCATGGGTTTAGCAACTTAACCATAACTACATGGCCGCTACAACAGGCCATGTAATGTAACAATTCACTGATAAAACCTTAGTTATGGTGAGGTTAAGTTGCACAGATTTAACATAACCGAACCCTTGAAAGTCATTGGATGTGGGAAGTCATAGCCAGCATAACTGGAAGTGCTCCTGTTCATGTCCCCATAATTCCGTTTTTGATGTGATTGTGAATCCCTTCTCTTATAATTTGTATGTGCTCATGGGGCTTGCAACAGAAACGTGCTGAGTTAAGCTGGTCATGAATTCCCACATCTGCTGAATTTCGAGGGTTCTATAGCATTAAATCTGCACAACTTAATTGTACCTTAACTAACGTTTTTCAGTTAAATTCAAGGGTTTTCTTAATATATAGCTATATTTGTTGTCTCGCCCATTAGCCACAGCCTTTGGCCATGGCCAGTGGTCTCAGCCTTTGCCGTTTACACTGTGTATTCTGCAGGTGTTCTGAGCATGTATATTTTAAAACACTACTGGGCCAATAGCCATGGCCTTTGGCCATGTCCAGTGACCAGGGGTGAAGGCCGGTTCCACTGTACTTCCCCCAGTATGCTTCTTTTAGACCCACTAGGTGGCCGTGGCCTTTTGCCGTGGCCACTCTACAGGTCTTTTGGGCTTACTAGCCAGGACTTAAATCACTACTGGGTCACTTGCCATGGCCTTTTGGCCATGGCCACTGCACATGTTCCCCCAATATGTTTATTTTGGACTCACTAAGTGGCCACGGCCTTTGGCCATACCACTACACATGTCTTTCAGGGCCCACTAGCCAGGCTGCACCCCTTGACATGATTCCCCATGTTCTTTGCATCAATCTCATTTTTATAACTCTCTCTTTTTAAAAAAAAGTGTTTTTCCAAAAACCACAGTTATTTCAGCAATGAACCACAAATAACTCTGACTATTTTAAAATGATGTGCATTTATTTTACATCTGAGGCATAACCCTGGATATGGAAATAACCTTGACCATGTAAACAATAACCTGAAATATGCAAAACGGGTCGAGCTCTGAACTTGGTCCCCAGACCTCCCAACTCCCCAATTCGACATGGTGTCCTATTTTCCCCTCCCCATCGCTAGCCTGGTGGCATTTCAACCTTTTTCAAATGGCATTTTTTCAACTTTTTGTTTTCGGAAAACCTCAAATATTCCCTCGATTATTCTTGACTATCCCTCATATCAGAAAAAAAAGATGGCAGATTTTTAATTTCTGAAAAACCTTTCTGCTCCAAAGCACCATAGACAATCAGGGTAATTCATGGAATTAATGTGTGCTGAAAAGGGGAGCGCAAGCATGAAAATCGCAGTGCACGTGTGCTATGGACGCGCACACAGCCATTTGTCAATTCATGGAATGCGCTGCGCGTGTTTACCCCGGGATGTGTGCCAAATCCGTCGGTGGCGCACACGGGCGCACACGTCACTAAACGCTGTGCGCGATGCGCAAAGTGAAAGCACACAACGTGTAGCACACACAACAAAAGGGGGCAGAACACGGGGCGAAACACGTGGAATGGAGAACAATGCGTGAAAATGTGAGCGTTACGGGGGAAGTACTGCAGCTAAATGCTTGCAACGCCCACACGCATGCTAACAACACATATTCATGGAATCGAACAGGGGAAACCCGTGTGCCAAAAAAGATGCGCTAATCCGGAAACACGTATGCCAGGAGGAAGCAGGTGTAATCAGCCCCGTGCAGCATAAAAGTGTGTGCAAACAACAAACAAGCTCATACGCTACAATGAATATACGGTTCCTCGCAACAGTGGTCGTGGGACACCGCAGGAGGAGGAGGATAGCCAGGCCTCTTTGGAATACCTGATGACCAGGTCTATGGGAGGTGCAGGTTTCCACCACTAATAATCCTCAAACTGGTCAGGGAGTGGGAGGATGACCTCACATCACCCACCCTGTGCTCCCAAGCAATGAGCCCCTTGGAAAAGGTGCTCAATGTACTGCATTTCTTGGCTACTGGGTCATTTCAGCGGACAAGTGCCATAGTTGGGGGTGTCTCACAGGCCACGCAGTCACGCTACCTACACCAGGTGTTGGCGATCATGACTGCACGCCCTTCAGTCCGCAGGCACATATACATGCTCAGAACACCTGCAGAAAAGCAGGCCATGGTCCAGGACTTTTACGGGTTGGCACACTTCCCCAAAGTGCTAGGTGCCATTGATTGCACCCATGTGGCTCTACGTCCTCCCAGAGCCACTGATCACATCTATCGAAACCACAAGCACTGGCATTCCATCAATGTGCAGGTTGTATGTGATGCCAAGGGAATCATCACCTCAGTATATGCCAACTATCCGTGGTCCAGCCATGATAGTTTCATATTCAGAATGTCACCCCTAAACCGGGACCTGGAAGCTGGGAGGCATGGTGACAAATAGCTCATTGGTGAGTAGAAATGCCTCTGCACATGATACATGTCAGACACTGAGAAAGGTGAAAACCCAACTAATGACAACCATTATCACCTCCCCAGGGGACAGTGCCTACCCTCTGAGCACGTACATGATGACGCCAATAGGGAACCCCAACACACCACCTTAGGTAAGATACAACACAGCCCATATTGCAACCCAGGGCATAGTAAAGCACACATTCGGAGTGCTGAAGTCACGTTTTCGCTCCCTTGACCGCTCTGGTGGGCAGCTGCTATATTCGCCCCAGCAGTGTGCAGGATCATAGTGGCAGCATGTGTCCTGCACAAAGTTGCAACCTGGCGGGGCATGCCAGTGGACATGGTGGTGCCCCCACATCCCCAACCACATGCACGGCCACTGCGCATGGGAGGGGAAAGGGCACGTGGTGAGGCAGCCCGTACCCAGCTTGTGGCAAATTTCTTCACCTAAAATCACACCCCTGCTGAGTGCACACAGGCCTGGCACATACAAACTGACAATAGATGATGACAAAAGGGACAGTCAACTGTCACAACCATACCACCCTGAGATTGTTTACCTGGAAGTGCTACATTGTGTGCATCCCTAGCTGTGTAAACACACCCAATGCTGTGTCAGTAAAAGGCACACATTCATGTAGCATGAAGGACTACCCCCTTGCAAAATAGTGCACATAAATAGTGCCATGTCACCCAACCCCTCCCTAACCCCATCTCAGCTACCCAACACACCATGACATGGCATGTAATGTGAAAGCAACCAAATGAATGCACAACACATGACACAAGTGTCACAAAGTGCACCGTCCCAAATGGAAACAGGCCAGAGACAATTCCCTCTCACTAATGAAAAAGAAACAGCACACATAAAGAAATACTTACCAGCAAGACAAAACTTTAGTACAGGACCCAACAGTGGCAACGTATGACAGTAAAAAATGAAAGCAGTGCAAGTGTCACAACCTGACAAAGGCAGCACATCGACCCCTTCCATCTCCAGTGTGTTGCTGGTAGGTAAATGTGGCAGTGTACTGCATACAACATGAACTGCATCTGCAATGGAGACCGGCTCGTTAAGACATGAAGAAGCTACATGCAAATATGCAAAATGTCCTGTATGGAATACAATATACAAATCAACCATGCAGTGGAGAAATCATCAGCAATCCTCACTAGGGGTGTATACACAGTTTGGACTACAGACTGCCCACACAACTTATGGGAGCCCAATGCCTCTTTGTACATTACTGTCACTTGGTGACAACCTTGCGAGCCCATGTAAAGGGGAAGCAGGAGTGGCAAATGTGTCAGGAACCCAAGTTTCTAACCCAAACACAGGACAAGCCTGCATGTGCCCAGCTGGAACACACAGTGGATGCCTATGGGAGCCACACAAAGCAACACACTGTACCATGAATTTACAATCTGAAAGAAAATAGTTATCAACAAAAAAGGAATGCAAATTTAAAAAAATGAAATTTAAAATAAGAAAAAATGAAAATGAAAAGTAAACAAAATACTAATTAAATTAAAAAAGAAAAAAGAAAATAATAAAGAAAATGAAAAAATCAAATGAAACATGAAATGAAAATGAAAACAATAAACTGAAAAAATTAAAATAAAAAATAAAAATCAAAAAATGAAATTCTAATTCTAATTTTCGCTCTGTAATCAAATATGAAAAACCAAAACAAAAAATAAAAAATGTCAAAAAGAAAAATCAAAAATGGCCATGTGTCGAGCAGGAGGGGTGGGCACCCAGGAGGGAGGAGGTACAGGGTGCACCCCAACACCCACATGCATGGATGTTGAGAAAAAAATATCCCTCCATGGGCTCATGGCCTGCACGGCTAGCCTATAGTGGGAGAACTGCCATCGCTGTCATCACCCTCTGGTGGTACATTAGAAGGTGCGCGTGGTATGGGAGGCAGACCATGCAAAGCCCTGGCATGATCCTCCATGGCAGCAAGCATGCAGGTCTGAAAAGTTTGGTTCTGCAGGATGATGGTACGGAGATCCCCATACAGCACCTCACGGGTAGCACAGATTTCTGCTTCAAGGCCTCGTGTGATGCCTGGATCTCCTCACGGGTTGCCTGGAGCTCAGCTGAGATTGTGTGTGTTAGCTGCTCCAGCTGCTGTTCTGACCTTGTACTCTGGGACAGCTCAAGTGCACCCAGAGTATCTCTGAGGGACCTGTGTTCTAACCTCAGGGCATCCCTGTGGGCCTGTGACTCTGCAGATATGGCTGTGCGCAGAGTCTCCAGTCCAGCCCGTCAGTCCCTGTTGGACGCCAATATGTCCTCCCTGTGTGAGCGGCACATGGACTCTGTTGCCTGCTGCTGGAGCTCCACCTGCCTTTCAGGGGGGAGAATGGAAGTGGCCACCCTATCCACGACCTGAGCCATCATCTCACACGATGCCCCCTGTTGTGCTGCAATAGTATACATGGAGTTCTCCCACACAGTATTGCCTGGTGGTGCACGCCACCGCGTCGGCGGGCAGCACACCTGTTTGGGGCAAGGTGTTGTGCACCTTGCTGTGCTGGCACTGCCTGAGGCTGCAGGACTGCATTCCTCCTTTGATCTGCTGGCCCAGGAACAGGAGCAAATATAGTGGAGTGTGACCCTGCATCCGTAACCACCACAGGCGGACATTCCAACAATGAATGCCTCATAGAGGGGTCTACCGCCAGTGCAGGTGGGTTGGACAGAAAAGCATCCCTGCCAGAAACACTCACCTGCGAAGGGACATTTGTCTCAATGTCAGATTCAGCACCTGAGGCATAGAGGTCTTTGGAGGTGTACCCAGAGATACCCGTGGACAGGATGGTCTGTAGGACTAATGGATTTTCAGCCACCACCACCCCACATCCTCCACTGGTGCCTGGTTGGGGCTGTGAGTACTCCTGCCCCTGCGCCATCTCCTCCTCCTCAACAGCATCTAGTGCCTCATCACCTGCACAAACCTAAAAGAAAAGTAATGAAGACAGGCATGAACAGCATAGCCGACACACATAGGCATCACAATCTACACATTGAATACATAAATGACACATGTCACACATGACACTAACTCTGGCATGCATGCACTGGCAATGAAGTGGAAGGGGACCCTAAAAGCAGACATTGAGGACTCCAAGATGGAAAAGCAACACATGTGCTGCATGCTGCATAGCACCTGCATCACACATTAGCCTGTGAGTGGCAGGGACAATCCACATACATGACACATGCCAGCACACAGATGGCACATAGCATAGCCATGGCTGACTTGACAAGGACACCCATATGGTAGGAAATCAGTACTGTCCCCCATCCATGTGAGATGGTCATCATGAAATAGAACATGCATAAGAGTGTGACAAAACACACATGTGTGACACGCTGCAACAAAGCCAGTGTTTACTAATACAGTGATGGAAGGCACATGGATACATCAATGGTTGGTCACTTGGACATGACAGAAGTCAATTGTCATGTCGAACATTCAAACAGGGCCACAAAGTGATCGTGTGCAGAGCATGTGTAGGTGCACAAAAGTCAATCAGCCTGATGGATGAAATCATTTCCATAATAAGTAAAGAAATGTGGGGCATTGTGGGGTGAAATCTATGTCTGAAGTATGGTAAATTCGGGGCAGAACGTCAAAAAAATGTGTCTTTATCATGCAAATGATTCCATCAATCAGGCAGAATAAACAGGACAACAGTATCAACAATGTTGTGGCATTACGGCAGTTGAAGGGCAAGTGCAGTAATCAGGTTCAATCAAATTGTAAATTGCGGTCAGAAGGGATACTGTGAAACCCAAACCCAAGGGCGGGGGATGGTTTGGAGGCACCACATGGATGACCTATAGCAGTCATGACTACACAGCCTCACCTGGCACTCAATCAGAACACATCACCCAAGCAACATACAAATGGTTTGCACACACATGCATGGTCACTCACCGGACATTGCCTCAAGATCTGGTAGGTCTCCCACACCTTGGATCTGATCCTCTGTGATGAAGCCTACAGCGATTGACTCATGTTCTGTGAGTACTTCCTTCTCTGGTGGAGACCCTCTGCCAGTCACCAGAGTAGAGGCATGATTGGAAGCCAGCTTGTTTTCCACCGCTTTTAGCGATCATCAGCTGTGTGCCTCACGAATCCAAGGGAACTAATCTGGTCCGAGATGCACTGCCAGTGGGTCCTACATTGAGCAGTCGTAGTCTTGCACCCTGCAGTCACCAGTATTTCGCGATCATGGGCTGACACGTAGCCCACAAGTGCGTCTAGTTCCACATCATTGAAACTCCACTTCCTTGACATGCCAGAGGGGTGAGCTGTGTCTGGGGTCCCAGCCTGTTCCGCAAGAGCATGCTTCTTCCTATTGAGAGGTGGTGCGGACCCTGAGTGGCTTACGCCACTCTGGTCGGTAGGGGCTGAAGCGCAGGTGGACTGGGCACTGGAAGTAGGCAAAGGCACGATGATCAAAGGTCTCACTGCAGGCATTGGCTGCTGGGTGCTGTTGCCAGGACCAACCTTGGTGTGATGGTCTGGGACCAACACTGTCCCGGCTGGGGGACTCAGAGCTGGGGTGGATTGAGCTGTAGCTGCCCCTGCAGCCTCCTCACCCTGGCTACTTGGGGCAGCAGATGACATTGCTGCCCCAGATCCACCTGGCCTGGTGACAGCAACTTTCACCGCCACACGTGGCTTTGACTTTGTGACATGGAAGTTGGCCTGTGAGTCATTCTGTGCCAGTTCGGTGAACAATATGGGCCGGGTTAACAGGGCCTGAGCTTGGATGGTGTCAGCTGCATCTCCCCCACCCATTGGGGGGACATAGGTGTCCCTGATTGGTCCTCCACCAACTGGCCTCTTGAGCCACCCTGCACATAATGGCCACGTCCCCTACCGCGGACACCTCTTGGAGGTCAGCCACCTTTGCCTCCCTTACCACTTGGTCGCCTCCCAACCATGGCACTGATGTTCTTGTGCGAATGGGAGGTGCAGTAAACAATTGTCCCGGGCAATTGGGGAAAGGGGGCAGGGTACTAGATGGAATACGTACCCCTGTGCTCTAGCAAGGCTGTCTGTGACCTCTGGGGGAAGATGACGGGTCACGCAACACTCAAGCACCCCGAAAACAAAATTTAATGTGCATGTGACCCCTGGTAGCCCACGTGTGTGGAATAAAGGACCCACACTACGCGGTGGCACCCAGAAAAACAAAAATAAGCGTACGTGTGGTACACGCAGGCTACAATGACCTCTGAATTGGTACGTGACACACGGGGGCAAACACAATTGAAAAATATGTGCGGGATTCACTGTCTGCCTGGAAAAAGAACGTGAAAAAGACGTGCGTGGACGCATTGGCAACACCCACGCCAAAAGAAGAATTGAACGCTGTCTGAGTAAACAAGGAGTACGAACTGCAACTGTTGTGAAGTAATCGCATGTGAACTGACAAGAAGCACAAGAATCACACGCTCGCTCTCCACAAAAAGCGCGTACAAGAAAATGGCGTCCTACCCGTACCTTTTAACCCTGCCCACATGTGCCATGTCACTTATGCGCTTACGCGCTAAGGGCCTTTCCTCCAATTACACGCAGTGACACCCGGACGTGCAGTTTTTGCACGTGTGGAATCACTATGCACCCGTGTGGAGGGAAATGCCTGTGCGCGTTACGTCACAGATGCGCTTACGTGCTAAGGGCCTTTCCTCCAATTACACGCTGACATGCTGTTTTTTCACATGCCAAATCACTCCGTATCAAGCTGGCCATGCGACAACACACGGAAGACCACGCTCCTGCCCAAAAGGCCATTTTCCTGCCCCCCAGAGCCCTGAGCC